>NC_134849.1:9842362-11119862 GCF_965363235.1 Mytilus galloprovincialis | reverse complement strand
TATTTATAAAGAAAATTCCGTTTTTTTTCAATAATCAATCAATGTCCGTGACTATTCAGTTGTTATACCTGTTGTATTTCGGTTATTGGTATTCAGACATTTTGTTATGTAAAAAAAAAGATAAATAGGGAGAAAAATTGGAATATAACAGATTGCCATTTGCGTGCATCTAATGGAGAAATACTTTCAACAAGATTGAGCATTAAATTCGTTGTTTTAAATGAAATAGTCGGCAAGACTTTATAATTAACATCAGCGTTGTTTATACACAGTCAAAAAGTCATATATGTTAAAAGAAAATGCTAAAAATTTGGGACCCGATTTTGCAATTCGTATTTAAAATGGTTTCCCTGGGTTCCATTATGTCCCACGATGATTCACTTTTGGAGATTTTAACCAATTTCTCTGACGTCAGTCTATTGTTCTTACAGTAGATTATTTTTTAATAATCCACTGAACTTAAGATAACTGATATTATAAGTTTAAACTTTTAACTTACTATATTTTATCCTATCAAAAACGGGCTGCATATAAAGGGTTCGAACTATCGCTTATTTTCATCGCAAATCAGTAGAGTCTTCAGTCTTTGCATGATACTACTATACCATGAGTGCTGACATAAACCAATACTGTGTCTTTATTAGTATTCGTAAAGCCCCAGCCTACAAGACCACGACCGCACAACGCTCACCGCGATTTTAAATAGGTTCAAATCGTGGTGAGGTCGCGGTATGAGCGGCATGAACATGTACATTTTCATTGCTTTCACGATGATACTCCGTCCTCATTACGCTTCTACAAGATCCCGCTACGATTATACCACGATCTCACCGCGCTTATTTCCCCACCTCCTAACGCGTATCAAGATCTTTCTACGCTCATTGCGTTCTTGCTACGACCGTATCACGAGTTATCCGATTGCAACACGATCGTACCACGCTTCTTTTGCGATTATAACACGTTCTTACCACGATTATAATACGTTCTTACGATCTTACCATGTTCTCAGCAATAATATCAAAATCGTGTTCTATATCAATCATACAGTTCATTCCTTCTTTTTCTGATTAATACGTAGATTTCTCGGTAACAGTACAGTCAACCCACAAAAATCTACAAGAATACGTGGGCGTGGCAAAGATGTAAAAATGGCGGAACGACAAATACAACATGTATTATATAAAATTGAGAATGGAAATGGGGAATGTGCCAAAGAGACAACAACCCGACCATAGATAAAACAATAGCAGAAGGTCATACTAATTTCCAGATTGTACACAAGAAACTGAAATTAAAACAATACAAGACTAACAAAGGCCAGTTAACTGCTAGTAGTCTGTTGTTATTTATGTATAATGGTCATTTTGTTTATTTTCCTTGGTTACATCTTCTGACATCAGACTTGGACTTCTCTTGAACTGAATTTTAATATGCGTATTGATATGTGTTTACTTTTCTAAATTTGCTTGAGATGTAGTAGGAGGGTTGAGATCTCACAAACATGTTTAACCCCATCGCATTTTTGCGCCTGTCCTAAGTCAGGAGCCTCTGGCCTTTGTTAGTCTTGTATTATTTCAATTTTAGTTTCTTGTGTACAGTTCGGAAATTAGTATGGCGTTCATAATCACTGAACTAGTATATATTTGTATAGGGGCAAGCTGAAGGACGCCTCCGGCTGCGGGAATTTCTCGCTTCAGACCTGTTGGTGACCTTCTGTTGTTGTTGTTTTCTTTGGTTGGGCTGTTGTCTCTTTGACACATTCCCCATTTCCATTCTCAATTCTATTTTAAATGTCATTAAATCTATGTATAGCGAATTCAAACCTGTGCAAAACTTAATTGAAAATTTTCAGATTTTTTTTTAATGTACTGTTGGTCTAATGCAAGGGGAATCCTTGTCTCCTCTGTTGTTCTAATTATATGTAAATGATATGGAGTTAGAACTTATAACACAAAATTGTAAATCATATGAACTTAAAAATGTTAAATCTGTACTTGTTAATTTACGCTGACGATATGGTTTTATTTAGTGAAAGTATTACTGATCTACAAAAGATGATCGATGCTGTAAATGTTTATTCAAATAAGTATGATTTGTACATAAATTTGTCAAAAACCAAAAGTGTAGTTTTTTAGAAACAGAAGGAAAATTAGACCAGAAGAGCAATGGTATATAAATGGAAAGACTATTAATATATGTAACGAGTTCATGTATTTTGGAATTTTATTTCATTATACTGGTAACTTTGCAAATACTCAACAGAAATTATCAGAACAGGGTAAAAAGGCTTTGTTTAGTATATTCAATAAAATACATGATGATTATTATAATCCTGAAACTGTGTTGTTATAATTTCATACTTATGTAGCAAGTATACTGAATTATTGCTCGGAACTATGGGGATTTCATATGGCACCAAATGTCGAAAAAAAGTCCATTTGTACTTTTTAAAACGTATTCTTAAAGTCAAAATGAGCGGTGTAACTTATATGCTTTATTGTGAATTAGGTAGATTGCCAATGTACATTGAAAGACAGTAAAGAATGGTCAAATATTAGTTCAAAATTTTGAGTACAGAAAATTGTATATTAAAGAATTGTTATCATGATGAGATGTATAAACAAAACAGGTGTTGTAAAATTAGAGATATTTTGTTTATATATGGATTTAATTATGTTTGGTTAAACCAAAGTGTAGTTTTTAAAGATATTTTTCTATTGCAATTAAAAGAAAGAATGCTTGGTGCATTCATTAGTGAGTTAACTATGTTTTTGAGACTTCAAATAAATGTCATTTGGATAGATACATGTATAGTACACACATATTTTAATTTTATTTAGATAGACTTGTAAATTATATATACAAACCATACATTTGTAAATATCTTATATCAGCTCATATATTAAATATAGAAACAGGTAGATATTATTATGTTGATAAAAATAATAAACTATTTACAAATGGTAATACTAGTTCTATTGAAGATGAATACCATTTTATGCTTGAATGTAAAAAACATAGTCAAATTCGAGAAAAGTATATAAAAAAGTGTTAATGGAGAAACTTATTCAGTTGTTATCTGTCAGAAATATTAAAGAATTGAATAACTTAGGTATATTTCTAAAATCTGCAGAAAAAAAAAAAAATAATTGCAGTAAACAATATTTTTGTTCTCACTTTATTAAAGTATTATATCATTCTCCGCTCGTATTTCGTATTTTGTATTATGAATTATATATTTTATGTTCTTTCGTGCACACCTTATATTTATATATATTATATATCTCTTATAAAATTCTTAAATTGGTGCAAAGTTGTGTATATGTATCCTATAAGCTGTATTGCTTTCGGGATAAAGTATTATTATTACGATGGTATAGGGACCTTTGCGATCTTACTACGATTGTACTGCGCTCTCAATACACTTCTACTGAGACCTGATTTCGCAACGTCTGCACCACGATTGTTTTGAAAATGTTCAAAGTTTGCCACGTTCATCACGATCATCTAGACCTCACCACGACCGTATTACGATAAAATTGAGAATGGAAATGGAGTATGTGTCAAAGAGACAACAACCCGACCAAATAAAAAAACAACAGCAGAAGGTCACCAACAGGTCTTCAATGTAGCGAGAAATTGACCTTACTGCGATCTGCACGATCATACTACGATCGTCAACATTTTCATTTTTTTTTCACAGATCGTAATGCGATCGTGGCCTATTGGGACTGCGGTATTTGATATCAATTTTTGTAGATATCGTGGGAACAGGTTAACCAGGAAATTAAATGTTCAACGAATGCCGTATTTTATATAGGCTTCTATGCATATTTCGGCAAAACCACGAAACTGAATATCAACAAACATGTAAGTTTTCCTTAATCTACAAAAATTGGAATCCATGAAAAAAATTAAACCAAAGTATATAAATTATACACTGAAAGCGCTTATTTGTCAAAAATGTCAATAAACTGGATTTCTGTCTCATTAATAATTTGTTTAACTTTGAAATCTATAAAATATATATTTTACGTGTGTTTAATTATGTTCTTTTCAAATTTATTTCAGTTTTATTTGGGTTGTTTTTTTAAGGAAAAATGTGTCTTACATTTGAACGTTGTTGAGTATAATTATATAGCACTATGAAAATATTAAATGACAAGAAAAAAACAATGAATAAAACATTTTCTTTTAAAAGCATGAGAAGGGTTATTCAGAATGTCATGTTTGTACATGGTAGATTTTTAACATCGTTATAATGGACTGACAAACCTGTATACAGTTGTCGCTATAACACAAAAGTCGAAATCACTATAGAATCAAGTAATTGTATATATTAGTACAATTCCTTGATTAAATTTACATCCATATGCCTATTACAATTGTACCTTTAACGTACAAGGACTTTCACTTTGCCTTTTCATCATCGCAAATGCTTACTTATGGCTTTAGTCCTCTAATAGTACCATACTATCAATTACTTTTTCTTTGTGTGATTATAAAAAGTTAAAAAATAAATCACGTCAACAAAACAAAATCGTCTCCATTATATGCAAATGATATATGTATAGTACATCTAAGGTTAAAGAAATGGTTTTGTCGAGAAGAAATTTACGATGGAAAAATTTCATTCCGGGTATAAGGTTTGGACTATGTACTCTTAATAATACCGTTATGCATTTCGTTACCAACGACTTAACGACCACGGCTATCAACAGCTAGATGATAAGTGTATAAAATCAATATAATTCAACATCTGTAGCAAGAGTAATTCTGCTAGGGATTCAGATATGCGTACCACAGATATCTTTTTTTGTTTTTGACTGGTTGACGATCAATGCCTTATCTAATAACGCTAAAATAATCTTAACTTGATCTTAAAGGAACGGAAACAGTTTAAACAAAATGTATAACAAAAATAACTGATGTCAAGTTGGTTCAATATTCAACATTAAACATTTGTTTTCAATATCCGATTTTCAACATTCCACATTCGTTTTCAACATTCCACATTCGTTTTCAACATTCCATATTCGTTTCAAACATTTGATTTCAACATTTAACATTCGTCTTTAACATTCAACATTCATATATTTTTTCTTCAACATTCGTTTTTAACATTATTTTTCAACATTTAACATTCGTCTTTAACATTCAACATTCATATATTTTTTCTTCAACATTCGTTTTTAACATTATTTTTCAACATTGGTTTTTCCATTCATAATTCAACATGTGTGTTAAGCATTTGATTTTCAACATTTGTTATTTGTTTTTTTAACATTGAACACTCGTTTTCATTTTTCGATTTGCAATATTCAACATTCGTTTTCAACATTCGCTTTGCAATATTCAACATTCGTTTACAACATTCAACATTCGTTTTCAACATTCAACGTACGTTTTTAACATTTAATTTTCAGCATTCAACATCGTTTCAATATCCAACATTCGTTTCAACATGCAGTATTCGTTTAAACATGCAATATTCGTTTTCAACCTTCGATTTTTAACATCTTACATTCGATTTTCAACATCTAACATCCAATTTTCAACATTCAACATTCGTTTTCCTACTTTCAACATTCGGTTTCAACATTCAATATCCGTGTTCAACATTCAATATCCGTTTTCAACATTCAATATTCGTGTTCAATATTCGATCTATGGTATTCCAATTCGTTTTCAGCATTCCACAATCGTTTTCAACATTCAATTTCCAACATTTAACATTCGCTTTGAAAAACGAATGTTGAAAATCGAATGTTGAAAACGAATAATGAATGTTGGAAACGAATGTTGAATGTTAAAAGAAACTCATTATAGATACAAGGATTGCAATTTTGTATTTGCGCTAGACGCGCGTTTTGTCTACAAAAGACCCATCAGTGACGCTAACAAAAGCTAAAAAGGCCAAAATAATTGAAGAGCAATGAGGATCAAAAATTCCTAAAAGTTTTGCCACATACAGTAAAGGAAATCTATTCCTGAGGTATGTTGAATGTTGAAAATCGAATGTTGAGAACGAATGGTAAATGTTGAAATCGAATGTTGATAACGAATGTTGAAAACGAATGTTGAAAACGAATGTTGAATGTTGAAAATCAAATGTTGAAAACGAATGTTGAAAACGAATGTTGAATGTAAAAAAGAATGTTGAAAACCGATAATTGTAAAGGAATATTGAGTGTTGGAAACATATGTTGGATGTTGAAAACGAATGATGAATGTTGAAAACGAATGATGAATGTTAAAAACGAATGATGAATGTTGAAGACGAATGTTAAATGTTGAAAATGAATGTTGAAAAAAAAAATTAAAAACACTTCTTTAGCAAAAACAATGTTGAATGTTGAATGTTAAAAACGAATCTTTTATGTTGAAAATCGAATGGTAGAAACGAATGTTGAGTGTTGAAAACGAATGTTGAAAATCGAATGTTGAGTGTTGAAAACGGATGTTAAAAATAGAATGTTGAAAACGAATGTTGAAGGTGAAAACGAACGTTGAATGTTGCAAATCTAATGTTGAAAACGAATGTTGAATGATGAAAATCAAATGTTGAAAACGAATGTTGAATGGTTAAATCGAATGTTGAATGTTGAAAATCAAATGTTGAAAACGAATGATGAATGTTGAAGACGAATGTTGAATATTGAAAATCGAATATTTAATGTTGAAAACAAATGATGAATGTTGAAGACGAATGTTGAATGTTGAAAATCGAATATTTAATCTTAAAAGTAAAAAAAAAAAAAAAAAAAAATAATAATAAATTGACAAAAAAAAAGATTTTTTTTTGTATATTAAATGTTGATATCGAATGTTCAATCTTTTATCAAAATTTGAATGTTGAATGTTTAAAGTTTGATATTGAACCAAATTGACCTCCAAAAATAAATAGCTGAAGCGCATAATTTTATTCATTTTGAAAGCATTATGTAATGAAGCTTCAAGAAATGGTAGGTTTGTGGCAATTACGATAATAAAATAGATTTGAATAAGTACGACTAAATTGTAGCCTGCCCTAAAACTACTTTATACTAATAGGTGTTGCTAAATATTATATATATATAAATTTCAAAGATTTTGAAATTTGGTAGTTTAATTTACAAAACACGATAAATTAATTATGTATATTAATATATATCTTTTAAAATAAATTATAAATAACAGAATCTATGTAATTTCAATAGTTTGTACTGATTAAACAAAAATAAATTGTATGTTTACCAATACGAAGTTTGAATTTAAAAGGCGAGCTAACACGCAATCTAAGTTATACTAAACGCATGTAATCTTGTCATTTCTTAATATAGATGTGAACCATGTGAATATAATCATTTACAGCTATTATAGTAAAACAAAAGGCCAAAAAAAAAACGAAATTACCTTTATGAAATTCTGCTGATTTATTATCAAAACGTTCATCATACACTCAGTCATTTTACTAGAAATAAGTTAAGCTAGAGAATTGAAAATAAGTAGTGGATTCGGTAACGATAATCAAATTGCGACGATCATCGTTTACGAATTTACTACTTCAATTATCTAAAACATAGAATACAAAACTTGGTAAAATTACATGTAGAAAGAATCGAATTTCCGGAACTTACGATGTATATAATCCGGAAATTCCGGTGCGTCAAATTTTACTTGATTATTTTAATATTACTTTTCGACGTTTACATATGAAAATATTTTGTGCCAACAAACACACAAAAATGCATATTTTTTTTATCTTTTCCTTTTATAAAATGAGATAATAAGTAGACATTGTAAAGGTGTTTAACTAAACAAACAGAAGGGGCCAATTGTGGAGACAGAACTGCCTACCCTCTCAGTGTACATGCTTAGGTTGGATAGTTTGAAGTTGCAAAATGTTTTTTGTTTGTTTGTTTTTTTGTCGGAAGATTTTTCATTGGTTTTATTTTTTTCTATTCGTCGTTTTTATTTTTGATCAAGTGTTTTCTGTCTTCGCTCGATGTATTTTCTCTCTTTTTACGATGAAACTATATCCAAAGATTGCCTACCTGGTTTTTGTTTCTTGACTAATACCAAGTAGCATTTAAAACCAAGCAAAGCTACCGTTGTATAGTTTCGTAGTCATGTCGAAGCAAAATTGATCATAGCAGTGATCAGTGCTGAGCCTATTTCATAATTCAGTGTGAATAAGACAAACTAATAACTCAGCATATGTAACGGCGCCGTATAATTTTCAATCTTATATTGCCATTTGTTTGTTCGTTTTTTTCATATTTTCTCATACTACTATTGTCCAATGATGGCACTGTTGTGCTGTTCCGAAATATTCCATCACCAATGCTTTAATTGTAGGGAATAGTATTTACTGCTGTCTAAATATTTTAAATCCTTAAAAAAGATACAAATCAAGTTCGTAAAAAAGTATGGGGAAATCGCATGATCCTCAAATACAGCTTGATCGAATGCATCAACATGGTATGCGTCTCCTTTTCGGGCATCTCCCGCTATGCGTATCTACAATCGGTCAAATTTTAATTTAAATGAGGTGATTTACAACTTACAGCTTGTTCAAAACATATCTGTAATCCAATCTGAGTAAGTGCACTTGTTTCGCAATATGGCATGTTGTGATCTCTGGCAAAAGTATCTGCTTCCGATGTAGTTATGCAGGTATCTGCATTTGAAACTCTTAAATCTGAAATATGTTTGATTATTGCAATCCTTGTCAAAGTTTATTATCTCTGGAAATCCGAAAACTCTACAATTACCAGATTTGACGATGATTGTATGTCAGAAATTAGAAAACAGGTGGAAGATATCAATCGGACAATGAATAAAACAGTAGTAAAAAGGCGAGACAATAATAGTCGAAAGAAAAACATCGAACATTGATTAAACCACCAACAATCCAACAAATTGCATAAAAATCTAAAGATTAAGCTAGCCACACTAATTTCATTAACATCGGTGTGAAATCACTTGATCTAGCTTTTTCAAAAGACGTATGACTGACTGCTTTTGATTGGACTTATCTGGTATTTATCTATTAAAGGTTTCAATTGGATACGATCAGCCATCTGACAATTATAGCTGTAAAAATATACTTGTTGCTAAAACAAATAGATTAATAACTAGAAGGCAAGTACTGAGGGAAAACAAGACGTGAATGGGCTTAAAAAAAAGTCGTATATGACTTTTTTGCTTAAATCACCTTTTCACACAAAACCTGGTTTGGAGGGAGAAAATCTCTGATATTCCAGAAAATCTTAAAGACATTTGACAAAATTGACAATGTCAATTGTCGGTAAAGTTTGCTTCTAAAAAGTCGCATGTAAACTTTAAAAATATTGTATTGTTTGGGAATTAAAAACTTTTACGTCTTCATTTTTGTGGTATCCAGAAATATCAACTTTTAACTTCACCATGTTCACAGCCATTTACGAAAATGTTCAAGTTCACATACGACATTTTAGAAGCAAACATTTGAATCAACTTTTAAAAGCCTGATTGTTAGAATTGTTGTTAAATTATTAATTACTTTATTATATTTTGGCCACTAGCGACTATAAGGTGGTAATATAGGTTTGAGATAATTTTAGTATGAGATTGATCCTTGTTATGATGATCCTTTTTATGCTTTATTTTGGAGGCCTTTCGAGCTTGTTGTTCGGTGTGAACCCAGGCTTTGTGTTGAAAGCCGTACTTTGATCTATAATTGTTAACTTTTTTATATATTGTGACTTGGGTGTAGAGTTTTCTCATTTGCACTCATACGACATCTTCTTATTTATGTCTAATGTGTGTTATAAAAAAACAGGAGTGAAGTATCAAGACTTGTTAGTAAATGACATAATATAAAGACACAATTAATTGAAGATGCATATATATGTATACGATGCCATATCTGTGAGTTTTCTACTGATTTTAGATTACCAATATTTTCTTTCTACAATAATTGATAGCGTAGGCTTTGTGCCATTTACAACTTGACCTATGTTGAATATACAGTTATTTTAATCTTAATCTGTGTAGATTTGTTTTACATTTGATACCGATTTGAGTGCGTGTGATATTCGTTCATTATGCACGATCGAGACCAAGAATTTTTAATTCGAATTATTTCACGTATGCATAGCGATTGTGTTCGTACTTACAAAGATAACATTATCCACATATTTCAAATTTACGTGACTGGCCTGATAAGAACCTCAAAATTGATAGCCATGCCTAACCTAGGATGACCACACAAAATATGAAAAAAAACGAATAATTACCAGCTTTGCAACCAACTAACACTTTAGCTAAGCGTGGGAAATGGAGTTGAATTTGCGGTATCCATCTCTTCTCTATGTTTTCGAAGGATGACCTGTCGATGATGGAGAAGCACAGTAGCACAACTTTTGCAAGTGAATACGCTTGAATCCTTATATCGTCTAAAAGATCCTGAAATGTAAAATTGACAAAGTATCTTAATCTGTCAAAATCTTGAACTGTAAAATTATGTAAAATCGATAAAGGTTTTAATCTATCATGACCCCCGGAATGTATAATCATTGTTTTTCTGTTTGTCTTTTTCATTTTTAGCCATGGCGTTGTCAGTTTGTTTTAGATTTACGAGTTTGACTGTCCCTTTGGTGTCTTTCGTCCCTCTTTTAACATCGATTGAGATCTTGATCTATCATAATCGTCCTCACATATATAATCATGTAAAATGGACAAAGATCTTGATCTATAATAATCCTAATGTAATGTAAGATCGATAAAGGGGTTAATATTGCATAATCCTCCTGAAATTTGAAATCGATACAAGTATTCATCTGTAATGTGAAATCGTTAGAGTTCGTAATCTATCATTGTCCTCCTGCATTATAAAATCGGTAGTGGTCGTATTCTCTCATTATTCTTCGTTCATTGAAAAACGATACACGTCTTTATCTAACATTATCCTCTTGATATGTGAAAGTTCTTAACATTGGATTATCAACCTGAAATGTAAAATCAATAAAAATTCCACGTTCATCATCATACTCCTGTAATAAAGACGGATAATCCTGATTTATAATGTAAAATCTATAAAGGTCTGAATCTAGCATAATTCTCCTGTAATGTAAAATCGGTAAAGTCGTAATATCCCATAATACTCCTGTAATGTAAAACCCATAGAGTTTGTTATCTATCATTATCCTTTAATATAAATGTGAAAAAGTATACATTTTAAACGCTATTTTACGAAATTTCCCTCTGCTGACAAACAATTTTCAACAAGAAGATGGGGTATGATTGCCAATGTAAAAATATTCAAACGAGTAAACTAACGTCCTGATTTATGTACAAAACAATGAACGACAAACAAGTATGTCAAATAGCATCAGACAACAAACCACTGAATTACAGGCTCCTGACATGGAGACAGGATGTGACGTGGATTAAACTACATAGAAGGCATACTCTCCCTCCCCCTTACCTGGGACAGTAGTGTAACAGTGCAATATAAACCTCATGTACTGAAATTTTGAAAATAATTATCCTGTAATGTAAAATCATTGGAGATTATAATCTATAGTTGACCTCCGTTACTGTAAAATCGACATAGGTCTTGATATATTATAATCCTGTTGTAATTCAAAATCGGTAAAGGCCAGACTCATTATCATCCTTTGCTGGAAAAACGAAAACAGTGTCAATCTATTATATTCATAGTCCTCTTGATATGTGTCATTCAGAGATGGCTTTTTTTCGCAGTATCAAGTTTTAAAGTAAAATCAAAATAGATCTTGATTGATGATTATCCTTATGTTATGTAAAATAAATAATGTAATAAATCAATCATAATACTGCTGCAATGAAAAATCTATAAAGGTCTTAATCATTCAAAATCCACCTGTATTGTTAAATCGATAGATTTCGTTATCTATCATTATCCTCTTGATATGTGAAATTGAAAGAGGTCTCAATCCTGCATTATCCACCTGTAATGTTAAATCGATTAAGGTCCTAATCTATCATAATAATCCTGGAATGTAAAATCGATTTAGGTTTTAATCTACCATACGACCTGTGTAATCTAAAATAGATAAAGGTCTTTGTTCATAACAATTCTCCTGTTATTTTATATTGGTAGAAGTCGTAATATATCATAAACCTCCTGTTATATGAACTATATAGGGTCCTGTATTATAATGAGCTCCTGTTATGTACAAATTGAAAAGATCGAAATATATCATAAAAGAGAGGCGAAAAAGCGCCAATCTATCAAATTTTTCCTGTAATTTCAAATCGATAAAGAACTTAATCTAGCATGATCATCTTAGATTGTTAAATCGACAGAGTTCTTCATTTATAATTATTCTACTGTTATATGAAATTCTTATCTTATTCTTATTAATCATTATCCTGCTAAAATGTATTATCGATTACAGTCTTAATTTATCATTATCCTCCTGTAATATACATTCGATAAATTTCTCATTTTTTTTTTCTAATCCTCCTTTAACATAAAATCGTACAAGGTCGTTATCTCTCATAATTCATCTGTAAGGTAAAGACGATAACGATCTTGATCTTCATAATCCTCTTGTTTTGTCTATTTTTTAGTGATATTCATTTGACGTGGCTCGGTACTTATACATCCCTTCATTCTGTTATTGTGCAATGTTAAATTTGTGTATTCTTGTCTTTCATGTTTGCGTATGTGCCTTGTCTACATTCTTTTGCGTGTTTCTTTGTTGACCTATTTATAGTGATTAAGATTATAAGATAATGTTGACTGCTATACCTTTGTTTTATATTTTAACCTCTTATATCTGTTTGTTTTCTATACACATCGTTGTCAATGTAATGTAATTTTATGCGACTGTCAAACAAGTTTAGCTAGATATGTAACAAAATTTATTCACCCTTTTCTACATAAGTAAATGCCTGTACAAAATCAGGAAGATGACAGTTGTTATCCAATCGTTTGATGTGTAAAAAGAAAAAACACAAAAATACTGAACTCCGCGGAAATTCAATAAGGAAAGTTCAAAATCAAAAGGCAAAATCAAAAGTTCATACAAATCAAACGAATGGAAAACAACTGTCATATATTCCTACTTGGTACAGACATTTTCTTTTGTAGAAAATGGTGGATTGAACCTGGTTTTATAGCTAGCTAAACCCCTAACTTGTATGACAGTAGCATCAAATTCAATTATGTTTTCAACGATGCGTGTACAAAACAAACAGACACAATAGATAAAAATGTCAAAAATAGAGGTTCATGTACAGCAGTCAACATTGTGTTATCATCCTAATCACCATAAAAAAAAACATATGTAACGGAGAAACACAAAAAGACATACATCTTTAACATTCTCATTTTGCTTATATTATACGATATTATTTATCTATGTAAAATCCACCCATAAAGGATGGAAGGTTTTAAGTACTGATGTTAAATTGCTCGTTTGAAATTCGCACAGGTACACATAAGATAATTTTGTCGTTCAAAGTATGACGGGTAACATAAATACAGCGTCACATAAAATAGATATAACAAAAATCAGACTAAACAGTAAAAGTAATAACATTAAATAAGACAATTGTGTGGTTCAAAGTTCAGGACGGATCTAGTATATTCTTAGCTTTGAACATGTCATTGTTGGAGCTTTTTATTTTTCATTTGTTGTGGACTTCCGTTTTGATTTTTACATGGATTTCCGTATTGTTGTTATTTTACTTTCTAGTAATTCAAAATCGATAAAGGTCATAATCTATCATACTCAATTTAAAAGACAACTTTTGGTAATGTGTATTTTTCATTTTTTTTTCTAGTTTAAATTACGCCTGACAGGTTTATATACAATAACAACATTAACTATAGAAGAAATATATTAAACAAAAATATAAGAACGTATATATTCCCTTTTGCATTGACTGTTGCAGGCGAGGATCCGTATTTTTGCATAAAAGGGAGTTATGCGGATCCATTGAAATAGAGATGAATCATCCTTATTTACTTGCTTTGAAAATACAAATTCCAAAAAAGTGAGTCCCGACGTCTTTATCCCAAGTTTGCTAAGGATCCAATCATATGCTGTTAGTGGTACTTTGTGCGTGTCAATAGTTTATGTTGTTATTGTAAATAAACCTGTCAGATGTAATTTAAACTTGTATTGGTGATCAATTTTGCTGTTTAGAGTTTCTCTATATTTACTTCAAATTTTGCCCAACACATAAACAACGGTGATAACTCGTTTATTGTTTCAATTGTCAGTTTCGGCTTATGTTGATGATTTATTTATTCTCATATTGGTTTTTTTCATTTGCGCGGTTTACAGATATTTGTATCTAGTTGATAAGCTTTCGTCAAAAATACAAACAAATGGGTACAAAGTTAGTTTTAAAATATTTTATTTGCTCTATCTAAGCAAACGAATGATACACAATCAATTGAACCATACTTATGAAGTCTTCTTTTTACGATACATGAAGTGTATTTGGAGCTAAACTATAAGAACTGATTATCATCCTCAAAATCAGATCCACACTGACAGGAAGTATCTAGTATATTGTTTAGCTTTAAACATGTCATTGTGTGGAAGTAATGGTATTCCGTTTCCTCTGACCATACAGATAATAGGAGGCTATATTGTTGCAATACTCTCTTAAAACATATAAAGGCGATCTTGTGAGTTTTTAATCAAGTTTTGTAACGAATAGTTGCCTGTGTTTTGTACACATGTTTACATATAATCAGTTTGGACAAAAAATAATGTAGGGAGTTGACTTTCAATTTCTTATATGCTGACCGGGAATAGGGTCAAATACTTTAAAATGTAACCGATTCAATTAAAGTAACTGTGGAAACTTAATGTAATCAATTACATTACCATTATATATAAATTAAAATGTAATCGATTTCATTATGATATTACTTTTCTTTAAAGTAATCATTATCACACTGGATTACTTATGATAACATTGTAAACTGTAATATAACAGGTTTTTTATAAACTGTTCATCCTCATAAAAAAGCTGCTTTTTGTGAAAATTTGTGTTTATCAAATTCTTGATATATACATATTATTAGAATTTAGACCATTTTTTCATACCTTGTGACTTGGATGGAGAGTTGTCTCATCGGCACTATTACAACATCTTGTTAATTTTATGACAGGTGTAATATGTGCATTTTTTTATAGCATACAAAAATGTCCCTCCTCTAAAAAGAAATAACCCTTACATTGTCCTTTTTTAAATGTTTTGCCAGTGCAAATTACAAATAAACAGAAAAAAATTGAACAAGTATTAATTAATTTATTTATGAACTAGTTTTATTGTCTATGGGAACATAATTGACACATACAAAGGTCTTTACATGTGTTAATCACTTCTGCATTTTTTGGACAAAAATTCAGTGAGCTTAGGTATCAAAAATTAATTACAAAATCAATGAAGTTATAAATAGTTTATTTTCATTGTGTATATAATTGTTTAAAATATACTTAAACACTTTATACTTAATAAAGGTAGAAAGCACAGCTTGAAATATTTATGGAAAACAAAATTATTGAATTGTAAAAATAAGTTAAATTCTATTATTATTATTATAAACGTCGGCTCATTTATGCTGATCATTAAAGTAAAAATAGGACATCCACCCCCCAATTAATTTTCTATGCTTTTTGATTTTCGTATGTAATAAAAAATATCGTGTCAAACCAAAACTGCATTTAAAATCAGAAATGTTCCACCAAAGAACACAAAATGTTTTCATTGCAGATCTTGTATCCAATCGACTTAATATCAGACTTGAAACATTCTTAAAGGTAAATTCATTTTGTGAACATAACTGTCAACAAAATAAATTTCGCCTTACATACCTATTTTTTTTTTATAGAAGATATGCTCAATCACATTGCACTATTATTAATCATTGTAAATACTTGTTTATTAATTTTTTTCATTTATGCTTGAACATATCTAAAACTTTGTTCATATAACCATTTTGTAATCAGCAAATAATCATACAAAATGTCATATGAATGTAATATAAAAGTAATCTAAAAGGGATCATGACTACACCTGTTTTTATAGTGTAATCGATTACATTACATTTTCTTGTAATCAGAAATTTTACGATAACAGATCAAATGTGATTATATTGCAAAAATTAATTGATTACACTAATAACGATTACCCTACTCCTGATGCTGATCTATTTATAGATTTTGTCTAATAGTTAATTTTTTTTGCTATTTACAAGTTATCTTCGTATGCATAGTTATTGCATAATGTGCAAAAGAAGAATAAAACTCGTTCTCAAAGTGCATGCTCAGCACCTTCTATTAGGATTCAAATGACAAGTTTTGTGAAAATATGTGCATATCTTGCTTTACTTATCATTTTGCTGTTAATACTTTATCTACAATATTTTGGGCGAAAAGTGCAAATAATTTATAAAACCGTCATTTAGTGAAATAAACGCCAAACATTTGTAAAATGAACGTCATTAAATGGAAATAACTATAATAAGTAGTTTTTGGATGGTTTTAGCAGTGTTGACAACATAGAGTATCTTCACTTGTTTTAAAGTTTATATTTATATTAGCAAAAGATACCGGATAACGGTCGTTAAGTGATGAAAACAGTTTTTTACCCTTCCCGAATCATCTGGTTTTGTCATAAAGGTTCACACTTTTAGAAATTAAAAGGCTGAAATTTCACATTTACTGTATCGTTTTCTTGGTTATAATTTAGTTTTCGAGTTTACCTGAAATTATAAAATCGTATATAACTTACGCGCTTTAGTCAGTATTAAAATGTGAACTTTTGCTCGTGCTTATATTTAACAAATTTTAGTGCAAATGAGACAACTCTCTATTCAAATAACAATGTGTAATAAGTGACCTAATATAGGTCAAAGTAAGACCTTCAACACGGAGCCTTGCCTCACACCGAACAGCTAGCTAAAGGGCCCTAACATGACAAGTGTAAAACTATTCAAACCGGAAACCAACTGTGTAATCTATAATAAAACGAGAAACGAGAAATACTTGTGAACCACACCAACAAGCGACAACCACTAAACAATAGGTTCTGGACTAAAGACAGGTGCAAACAAATGCAGCGGATTTAAACGTTTGAACAGGCAAAAAACTTTAACATAGATAAATAAAAAATGCATAGAAAGATATATACATAGAATAAAAAAAAATGAGTAAATAAAACAAATAAGTAAATAAGTAAATAGATAAAAAAAAAAAAAAAAAAAAAAGTAATACGGTAATAGATAAATAAATAAATAAATAAATAAATAGATAAACGGTTAGAAGTTGTTATTAAGTGAGCTGAACAATTGTTCTTAATACAATTCCAGAACAGTTCTCCTGACAGTTCCTAACAGCTTTTAAGTGAGGTTAGAACCTATCAAAACTCGATAAGTACTAGAACATTAAACATATGTTTGTGCCTACATTATTATTACCTGTGAACCGATTTCATCAAGTGTTACATTATATAGTATTCCACCAAACGGTTCATTCGCAGTAGTGATATAAAACAATGAAGGGTTATACTCAGTTTGGAAATCGTTGTTTGTGTAGGAAATATGAAGACATGTTTTACCCACACCACTGTCTCCTGTAACAACCATGGTAACACTGAAATGAAACGGTAGCTATTTAGTGAATATATATAAACCTTGTTGTGTTTGTGTATTGATACGAGTCACATCTCAAACTAGATACAAGATATTGAGCACAGTATGGCGACTATTGCTGATCAAAGTACTCGTAAAAAAAGACACAATAATCATATTATCACGATACATTTTGACAAGAGAAAAAAAAAAGGATTTATGCGGGGTGGACAACAAAAAAACTGTCCCCTTCCCAGAAAACATGCGAGAGTTCTGCAAAGGACCGAAACACATACGTTTTATTTTAAACTTTTAGCTTCTTTTAAACGCTATATGGAGACAATAAGACGAAGAAGACTACTTTTATTAAAGTTACTAAGTGTCCGTTGATTGATTGCTATAAGGTAGCAATGACAAGTACATGCTTGTAAACCAAAGCAAAAGGCAGCAAGAAATCGTCTAATTTCCATAACAATTACGAGGGAAAAAAACAAGAAATACAATTATGTACCTAACACAGATAACTAGTTTTTCCGACTCCAGAATTCAGTGTCCAAACTACATCGACAAAACAGTTTCAATTAATTTACATGTGAAAGAAATATAATGTAAACCAACTTATTTTTCGCAAGAGGAAAAATCATGCGAATACAAATCGTTGCGAATCTGTAAAGCTTGGATCATTCATTAATGAACTACATCAGGTAAGTTACAAAATTGCGAAATTAAATTGGCACAAAGAGGACTCAAATGGGTAAAACGCGGAATAAAGTATCCACAAAAATAATTTGGTTTACAGTATATCACTGGAGTTTGAAGGTGGATAAATAAAAAAATAGAATAAACAAAATAAATTATAAGTGCATTGTTGCTTCTTGGGCCTTGACTTTGAATGAAGAATGTATCAAAACGGAAAAGTCATTTAGGGCTGTGGCAAAGTTAGCGCACATCACGAAGTGAACGATTTAATCTTCCCAACGAATCAATTTTGATGTCTTAAGATGAGTAAATGGAAAGAATGAATCCAACTAGTTTCACACAAATTGTTCACATAATTACTTAAGAATATATACAACAGTTCTTTAAAATAAGTCTGTATGGTCTTGCAGAAAATCTTTAGAAAAAATTCCCGTTGCATCCGTCCTAAATTTTGGTTTCCATATTAAGATTTAAATCGTTGGTCGATATTACATGATTTCAAACGTGCATATGATCACTGAGTTATAGTTCGGTGCAGAAAATCATAACATAAAATTAGCACATTAACGCCACGTTCACATATTTTATTTGTCAACTCTAATTTTAGCGGTTTTTTTTTCAGTAAACGCGGAGTAACACTAGAGACCTTCACGTGGACCTGAAAAGACCTGAATAGACATGAAGATATACGACTTAAATTATTCAAATTACAATAACTTCTTTATTCTTCAATTGATTTTATTTAAGTTATAATTTTATTGAATGTAAAGATTAACATTTTATCAAAAAAAACATTTTTTGAATAAAAACACAAATTGTTGATGCCAACACCTGGACCAAAATGGAGAGATGAACATGAACGGATCTGAAAATCTATGGTCGGATTAATTCAAGCTTCTATAACTTATTCAATATTCAATGGATTTTCTTCAACTTGAGATTTGTAGAATAAAAAAAATAACATCGTATTTAAATTAAATTTAAAATAATAAAAAATATGTTTTGCGTGCAAAAATCGTACCTGAACGAATTTTAAACCCGTAAACGCGCGTTTACTACAATTGTGTTAACGCGGTCAAAATGGAAATTTCTAAAAAAAAATTATCAAATGTCTACTTAAGTAAACGCGCGATTACTCCGTGTGTCCGTTTAGTCGGTAGTAAACTACAGATTGTAAATTGTTATCTGACAACATGCATTTAGAAAAAAAGCGAAATAAAACACCAGTATTTTGTTGAGCAGTATAATATATACTTAAAAAATAAGAAACTCCAAGTCTTGGTTCGAATAGATGCAAATGATGTGCGTTTTCATTTTTCAAAAATCAACGTCAAATATGTCAAATCCAATGCCAAGTGTGAATCTTACTGCTTTCAATGAAATAACATTTATTATCGAGATTGTTATTTAAACATTTAAAGTTCTGTAAATTTGAAAGATCTGGACAGCCGAACTTGTTATTTGATATCATAATAAATAAATATGAATATATTGACAGAAATATTATCGATTCTGCTGATTTCATTGCATTAGCGATAAATAGTGTTCAAAGATAAACGAAATATTTTTAAATACACATTATTCATGTTATTATAGCAAATTATTGTTTACAATATTCGCTAAGATGAAACGCTATCGTAACATCATCATTGGTCTATTTCGGAAATTAATTAGTACATACTTTTGATTTTTTAACCCTGTATTAACTTCTGTCAATGTATTCATATTTACTTTTTACATTGGCCAGATGAATAGGGGAAGGTTTGAGATCTCATTAACACGTTTAACCGCGCCGCATTTGGTGCCTGTCCCAAGTCAGGAGCCTCTGGCCTTCTTAGTCTTGTATTATGTTAATTTTAGTTTCTTTGGTACAATTTTGAGTTGAGTATGGCGTTCATTATCACTGAACTTGTATATATTTGTTTAGGGGCCAGCTGAAGGACGCCTCCCGGTGCAGGAATGTCTCGTTTCATTGAAGACCTTTTGCTGACCTCCTGCTGTTGTTTTTTCTATGGTCGGATTGTTGTCTCTTTGACACATTTCCCATTTCCATTCTCAATTTAGACATTGTCTATGTCAGTTTTTTCAAATTGTTTCTATATCCATTGAACGACAAATATATGAGACGTATAACATTTTCTGACGGCAGACACGCGAATAAATGAATGCGTTTGCAGATATCCTTTTGTGTTCTGTTGAATTGTTCACTTTAAAATTAATCCACATTTAAAAATGCTTGTACCAAGTCAGGAATATGACAGTTCGTGTCCATTCGTTTTCGATGTGTTTTGTTTTTTGATTTTGCCATGTGAATATGGACTTTCCGATTGGATTTTCTTCAAAGTTGATTTTGCCATGTTAATATAGACTTTCCGATTGGATTTTCCTCTAAGTAGATCTCCTTTACACATATCTTTTTTTAAATGAGGATAATTTTTGATGAAATGGTATGATTTTTTTTAGATTATCCTTTCTTGAATATTCATTCAGTTTTCTTTTTAAATATATCGACGTAGCTAAAGTGCGGGAGATGGTTAGTTTAAACACTGGGCATGGAAACCATTATTCTAAAAAAATATTTCTGTGTGTGTCTATATATATGCTAAGCATGCGATATCTGCTTAAAACTGCGGTCACACCTTACCAATTAGTTCGAACGGATGCCGAAAGGATAAAAACAAATATTCCATTTACAAAATTTTCATCCGTTAGGAATCCGCGATGTTATTACTAAAGTAAAACAGACATGTAATATGCAGAGACACGGTAGGGGTGAAAATGGAATAAGAAAACAAATGTCAGAAAAAAAGCCAATAACTATGCCTGATCATGATTTAGAAGTTGAGCCAAAAATATTCATGTATATATCTCATATTTATTGTTTAACATGTTTAACCCCGCTGCAGTTTTGCGCCTGTCCCAACTCAGGAGCCTCTGGCCTTTGTTAGTCTTGTATTATTTTAATTTTCGTTTCTTGTGTACAATTTGGAAATTAGTATGGCGTTCATTGTCACTGAACTAGTATGTATTTGTTTAGGGGCCAGCTGGGGGGGGGGGGGGCGCTCCGGGTGCGGAAGTTTCTCGCTACATTGAAGACCTGTTGGTGACCTTCTGCTGTTGTTTTTTGATTTGGTCGGGTTGTTGTCTCTTTGACACATTCCCCATTTCCATTCTCAATTTTATGATACTAAAAAAAAACGACGTACCACTAATTGTTTTTCTGACGCGATTTTTTTCAATTGGTATATTTATCTTTTTATTATCAATTATCTCTCTGGTATCCTTCCGTTCATGTCTGTTTCTTATCAGTTTTATTCGTTTTACGTCCGATAAAGTCCGTTAGTGACATGTCTACCGGACACAGAACGGACGAGTATTGTAAAAAACGGACGTCTACTGGACACTTCATCCGTTTAAAGTTTTGAACATGCTAAAGAAAGAATTCATCGGACCAAACGAACTTGGACTGATAAAGCGGACACTGAAGGAAATGAAACAGATATTGACGGACGTCTAATTGATATAACGAAACGCGTTTAACGGACACGAATGAATTGGAAAAAAAAAGTAATTGCTTAAGCGTCCATTCGAGCTATCCTGTAAGGTGTGACTGGAGTTTTTACTCCCGGTCACACCTTATTGGATAGCGCAAACGGAGTTCGAACGGATAACTTTTTTTAAATACGTTCATTTCCGTTAGAAGTCCCTTAATTTTCGTTTCATGTCCGTTCAGCATCTGTTTTATACAGCAATCTCCCTAATGTCCCGTGGAAAAACTTGAGCATGTTCAAAACTTTCAATTATCGGACCGTTTCAACGGATGAAGTGTCCGTTGTAAATCAGGTAGGTGTCCTTTTTTTACGGTACTTGTTCGTTCCGTTTCCGTTTTAGTCCGTATTTTGTCCGTTATTCATCCGTTAGAGGTCCGTTTTATTTGGTCAGTACATCAACGGACTCCCAACGGATAAATACTTTGTCAGAGAAAACCTTTTTCTTTTATCCGGAAAGGTGTGGTCACAGCTTAAGTGAGGAGTAAACACTTCTAGGCTAAGATTTAGAATAATGTGTTCTAAAAAAGTGACAAATCTTAAATAAAGGCAACAGTAGTATACCGCTGTTCAAAACTCAAAAATCAATGGACAAAAAACAAAATCGGGTTAACAAACTAAAACCGAGGGAAACGCATTAAATATAAGAGAAGAACAACGACATAACACCGAAACGTAACACACACAGAAACGGACCAAGCATCAGACAAAACACCACGAGAATAACAAATATAACATGAAAACCAAATACATGAATTTGGGATAGACAAGTACCGTGCCACGTCTTATCTTAAGTGCGGGATAATACCTTGTGTATACTATAAATATCTATATATAAAATTAAAGAAGATGTGATATGAGTGCCAATGAAACAATTCTCCACGAGAGACAAAAATGACACAGAAATTAACAACTTCATATCACCGTACGGCCTTCAACAATGAGCAAAGCTCATACTGCATAGTCAGCTATAAAAGATTACGAAATGACAATGCTAAACAACTGTAACGAGAAAACTATTTATATTAAAAAAAAAGAACGAAAACCAAATATGTAACACATAAACATATACAGAGACATATACATACAAAATGTGGCGGGGTTTAACATGTTAGCAGGATCCCTTCCCTCCCCATGCCTGGGACAGTTGAAAAACAGTACAGCTTAAGAACGAAATACAAAAGCAGTTAAAAAAAGGCTTAACTCATCAGAAGAACAAAAATATAAGTAGACGTATCAATTTATTTCAAAAGCTCACACGGCATGTCAATCTAATACAAAGTAGGGTTTATACGCATGCAACATTTGCATGCACTCGTCTTGAATATGCATTTGGTTAGACAATGGGCATTAAAGACTCATTCAAACAGCAATACTAAAATCTGTGCAGTTTTACTCCTGTTCGTGTTAATTATAAACAAAGAAAAAACGTAATAGAAACATAAGTGACCCACTGACATTTACTTTTGTAAAATTGCTACCCGTTTATACATAATTCCTGCGGCACGTCTATGTATTCTTGATATAGAAGGAACTTCCTTCCACGCTATGAACCTATCAGAATAAAGGTTTACCGTTGAAGACTCAAAATTAAGCACTGATTATGTAAATATAGCGCAGGGGATGCAAATTGTGCCGTGCTAACGATTTTTCAACCCAGTTATGTAGATAAAGCGTAGAGCTGATCAACAGCTCTACAAATGTAAAGTATATTTATAGCTATACATGCTATATATAGTTCGAAAAGCTAGCTATTGAGATGTCAAATTGAGCGATGTTGGAATACTGACCCCCAGAAATGTTTTGAAATTAAGATGCAAAATCCTGCATTCTGAGGCCTTTTAAGAAGATGTTTTCAGTCTGAAAAATAACTACATGTATTGCATGACATTCTCCTAGTTTAATCTTAATTTTCAGTAAATTGACAAAAAGTTTACCTACCCAGTGTTTAATTTGGATAATTTGAACCAAAAACTCAACAGGAAGTGCCAGAAAACTTTTCCGTCTCAACCATTTGGTTGAGATGAGATGGTTTACCAGGCGTGTGGAAGTGCTTAAGGATATAATGCATCTACTAGTACTTGTAATACGAACGTCATGCAATTCGGCCAGTTCTGATAGAAATAGTCCCTCTACTCCCGTAGTGAGTAGCGAAACGCTAATTAAACTTACGTTGTAGGAGTAAGTGCATGGGACTTATTTGAATCATGTTTTATACCTGTTTCTATTGCCAATAATATTGCATTGATACTGTGTCTATCCAGTTAGTATCTGAATATAATATTAATTTTATTTTAAAACTGATCGTATGAAGAAACTGAGGTTGTAAATGTAAATCATTGAAGATAATTCTTTGTCTTCCAGCATGTACTCATCTTGATCAAACGGGAGGAACGCTGCAGCCATGTAAGATGGCCACCTTGATATTTGTCGAAAAAATAAGATCGAAATATGACTGGGTATAGCTGTAGTAATTTACGTCAGGATTTTCATATTATTTACGATCATCTTGACTTACGAGGCCATGTTAAACGGTTATAAAACCAACAATTTATTTTCGATGGACGTGCAATGACACATAGATTTACGATGGCTTTGTTAAACGGTACCCTTTACTGTTAATGACGTCAAAAATAAAACTCTACGGAAATGCCTTCACAACACCGTAAATGAGGAGATATACGGTCAACCCCTGTATTTCACAAATGAGTATACGGTCAATGCAACTTGACTGCGCAAATAACACATCTGCTAATATATATTTACATAATTAAGTGCAAATATGATAAGTTTTTGGTTGATGCGGGCAATTGATTCTGTTATACAGGCCAGTCGAAATATGAAAACTACTTCTTGTTTGTGATTAGCCGCTATTTTTAACGTGTTGTATAAAATGAAGAAATGCTGGCCCTATGGTTTGATGCGGACAACATTTTTGAAGTCAATATGTTTCAATATTGCTTTATTTTGTAACAACATGCAATCCTAATATAATAACATACTGATTAACTATGCACTGATGCAGTTTTATAGATTTGCATAATAAAGTGCAAATATTATGAGATTTTGTTGATGCAGTTAAATACTTTTGTTTATATATAAGGTATCAAAACTACTTGAACTGTGTTTTCAGTCACTTGTTTTAAATACAAGGACATGCTGGCAATTTAAATTGTCGAGGACAAAATGTTGTAGTCATTATGTCCCTTTATTGTGTGAATTGTATTAAACAATCTATCTTGACATACAAATATTTCTGCTTAATTATAGGCAGCTTTATAAATTAACATGTTGAAGTAAATATGGTGAATGTTTATTGATGCGGTCAGCCAATTTTGTTCTCACTCTAGCATGTCTAGCCTCAGATATCAAAACTATCGGGTTTTTATTTTTATAAAAGTGAATATTTTGACTAAAAGAGGCAAACTGGCGTCTAACATGTTGCAAACAAAATTTTTGTAGTTATTGTGTGACAAAATTATGATGATTGCTTTTATTCGTATTATACAAGCCTTTATGACATAAACATGACTGGATATAGATATATGAAGATGTGATGTGAGTGTCAAAGAGACAAATAATCAATTTAAAAAAGTAAACCATTATAGGTCAATGTACGACCTTCAACACGGAGCCTTGGCTCACACCAAACAACAAGACATAAAGGGCCCCACAATTACTAGTCAAGTGTAAAACCATTCAGACGGGAAATCCAACGGTCTAATCTATATAAAAAACGGGAAACGAGAAACACGTATAAATAACATAAACAAACGACAACTACTGTACATTAGATTCCTGACTTAGGACAGGTGCATACATTTGCAGCGGGATTAAACGTTCTAATGGATCCAAACCTTCTCCCTTTTTCTGAAACAATAGCATAACATCACAACATGGAAAACCACACGATAAAATATCAAATAGCTGACTGGTTTGTTGTGTGGATATTTAAATTTATATAATGAAGTGTAATTATTGCCAGTTTTGGTAGATGTAGTCAAATAATTATAAAAGCACAAGCTTGCGCTGTAAATTGGTGCAGAAAAAGAAACACAAGTAAGCCGACCATCAGCATGAGGAATATCAATAACTGTACACCAATATTGCTTTCAATTATCATAATTACTTTGTACATTTTTGTAAGTAAGTACTATTCGTTATAGGGCCTTGTTTTTCCCCGATTGTATCTAATAAGCATCTTTATAAGATTAATGCTACAATTAAACGGATAGCAGCTTATAACATTTTATATAAAATACATGCATATACGACTTAAACAATTTAATTGGAATATATATGAAAAAAAGTCTAACAACTGCCTAGAGTCAGTAGATATTGCAATTTTAGCAATCAAAGCGTTATGATAGTGCTGTGAATTTATATTTTCAGATTTGGAAAAGTACCTACATGCCTGTATGTATCACCATATTTCTCTAGATGTTTTTTTTACTTTCGATCGTTTAGATCGTTAGTAGGCTAATCCTCGACTGAGTAAACCAGTATTTTAGAGTCTTAGTTTTCGAAATGTTTGACGTGGACGCACGAGCTTGGGACTGTTGAGTTGACACCTTTTTTATATAAGTGTTCGAAGATGAAACTCTCGAATTAATATACATTTCTAAAGACTGGTATCTCTGATGAGCTTTTTTCTGGGGTATAAAATGGTAATTGACCTGAGAACTATATAGATTTTAAAAACTTGATTAAATTGTTAGATTTGTGGGGAACTTCATCTTTTGAAATTGCCTTAGTGTTTGGAATTTTAGTTATACTTTGTTTCCTCCACATCAAACATATGTGTTCATGGAGAATACCATGCAAGACATAGTATTGGACATAAGAAAGCACATTTGGCATCAACAAATGTACCTAATAAATGTCTCAAATGTCCACCTTAGTATTTTATTGTAAGTTTATTAAACAAGAGACTTTCTTTTTCGCCATTGGTTTTAGAAACATTAGTGATGTTGTTATAATCAGGACATAAAGCAAAATATTTTAACGGCCAGTTATAAGATAATAAGAATAATACTTTATTTATGCACTGTCATATGTTGTCAAGTATGTTGCAAAAAAAATATACAAGAAAGTTAATGTTGTACTTACTCTTCACCTAAACCCCACGGCTTTACTAAATCGTCTGATAAGTGGATTGTATTATGCTCTAAGCACCGGTAATCCTTAGTGAGTAAATCTTCAATTTTTTTTCGATTGATTGCAAAATTCCCATCTTTACATGTAAATGTATTTGAATATGGTATATGCAGACCATAGCGCTTTCGCAGTGTTTCTACGAATCGATGTAACTCTGATCTCAATTTTCCGTAAGTTTTATTTGACATACGTGAATCCCATACCTGAAGGGCTATGGTATTAGGGCCTTTACAAACCACAAGCTGTTCACAGCCAGACGAATCCAAATCAAATACACCAACCTGGCGATATAACGCAATTCTTCTGCGTCGAATTTGTTTATCGATTATAACACTAACATTGTACTGCTTTATGTACCATGCAATCACATGGTTGAAGAAAGCTGGAGGAAGAAACTGGAATTCTAAACATAACCAGCTAGTTTTGTAAAATGGTTGATTTTCTTCACCAAATTGCTTTTGAACTTCAGTGAACGAGCAAGACTTTATCATGCATGGCATGTATAGTGCAGTTGTTTTTTTTAAGTTCACGATAATGTCAAACCGTTTCATAACTTCAATTAAATGTGCTTTGTTCTCTTCAAATTTCAATTCTGGTTCTTTCTTGAACAGGAGAGATATGAGTGATTCTGTTAATTGACCAGTGTCTGTCAATGTTTCCCAGTCATCTGAAACTTCGATTACATTATCAATTTTATCACTAACAAGACATCTTAAGGCATTTATTAACCATTTAGGGTCCAAAATAACATGATTTGCTAAGTTTTCTTCGTCAAAGAAAACAACTGTTCCCATGTCATGAAAGTATTGCAAGCATTGTTTGATTTCATTATCTTCGCGGATGTCAATATCTTTATGTTTTGCAATTTTCAGCAATGCTTTTGTTGAAGAAATTGGTACATTGTTGTCTTTTAACTTCAATAAGACTTGTTGAAATAACATCCATTTTAATGGACAGTCTTTGCCCCAATCTTCCATTTCCATAGCTTGACGTGAAATGTCTTTTCTAATCTTCTCAAACACAATATCAGTATCCTCAGTATTAGAAATGAAATAAATGTTTCTCAAGTGTCCCTTCTTTTCCTGGTTGTTCAGAACTTTTCTTAGATTCTTTTTAAAAATTTTCTGTCGTTTTTCTCTCTCTGAAGGTTCCTTCAATACATTTAAGGAAAAATGTATCATAATACGTCGTTGGTCAAATATTTGATGTAAAAATAAGATTAACACGATTCATTTATTTTACCGATTAAGAAGAATTTATTTTATATTTTTTATATTTCAATTGTTTCAAGCGACTATAACCATGATAGCTATCGTTAATGTGATACATATTTCTATTCATAATTGTAGACTAATTAGAGCATCCATTTAATGGCTGGATTTGAATCATAATGGAAGTAAACCTTTTTTATAGTTCAACGGATATCACATGTTGAACTCATATTCAGGTGGTGATATGGAACGCCAACACTGTCTTGTTATGACCATTTTCATTATATGATGTGCATTTACCTTTATATGATGTGCATTAACCTTTATATCCTGTGCTTTTATCTTCATATGATGTGCACTTGTCATTATATGATGTGCAGGCATCTGTATATGATGTGCAAATATCCTTATATGATGTGCAAATATCCTTATATGATGTGCAAATATCCTTATATGATGTGCAAACATCATTATATTATGTTCAAACATACTTATATGATGTGCATATATACTTATATGATATGCAAATATACTTATATGATGTGCAAGTATACTTATACATGTATGATGTGCAAACATTCTTATATGATGTGCAAATGTACTTATATTATGTTGAAAGATCCTTATATGCTGTGCACATATACTTATTTGCTGTGCAAATATACTTATATGGTGTGTACATGTCCTTATATTACGTGCAAACATCTTTATATGATGTGGTTGTGTCATTATATTATGTGGTTAGGTTTACTTCATTAAATGATGTCGAAACGTCATTATATGATGTGCTTTCATCGTCGTTATGGTCAATGAACATGATTACGATTAGAATGATTACTGTCTACGTCATAACTGATTCCGATCTGCTTCTGTAAACTATTAACCCGGCTTAAATATGTGTCTATCGCTAGCGAAAGTGCAATTTATAGGGAAAATGAGACAAAGCAATTTAACAAAATCAACGTGTCAACAATTTCGGTTGAAGATTAAGATCAGTTTATATGTTGACAGTGTAGGAGCTAATTAAAGAAATTCCCGGCCTGTCAACTGACCCGTATTCTGCGGGTGTCACCCGAGCTTTTGACAATTCTGAGGAATCGCCCGGGACACTCGCCGGGTCATTGAAATAACCCGGGAATTCCGAAAATGACCCGATTTCACCCTTATTTCTTTGCCTTGAGATTGATTTCATAAGTAATATTTCTTTGAAATACCGGCAAATTCGTAATTCTTCCATGAACAGGAAGATCATCTAGCTATTTAAACTGCCAAATTAAGTGACCCATTAAGTGCATGGCTTCACTCAACAGCTTTGGTGTCAAACACACTGTTAATTAACACCAATTACCATAGCTTTAGGTCGTAAATAAATTGCACTATTCAGTATTCGTTTACACACATATTTCAACTAGACAGTAACTTCCCCTTATTTGTCACCATTCAAAATTATTCCTTATATTTACGTTTTATGGGTGAAAAAGGTTAAATCATATAAATATAAAATTCAAATACATATTGAAAAATAACTTTTCATTATTTTAATACCTTAATACAATTTTTTTTTAAATTGAAAATTATTTTTCACATTTATACTTCCTTTAACTGTATAACTATATTTTATCACACTCTAATTTCCTATAGATTTGTAAAAAGACATGATTAAAGGCTACATAGCCAGTATCTCTAACACTTGTATTGACAAAATGTAAATAATTAAAATTACATTTCAAAATTAAATTCTTGAATATGAACAAAAAGTAACGAACATAAGACAGTGTTACACAAATTTATAAAAATCCTTAAAAGTGCAATGAAATAATAATTAATAGGATTTAAAATGACTGAACCAAGTGAACATGCCTTGATCATAGACGGATCCAGGGGGGGGGGGCTGGGTGCCCCTTTTGTGTGAAAAAATTTGGTTGATTATACAGGGAATCATTGAAGCATTCCTGGAGAGGGCCCCCTCTTAGGTCAGTCAGAGCCCCCCCCCCCCCCCCCCCCCTTAGGAAAAGTTCTGGATCCGCCACTGTTGATGTTTTGGTATCTTTGATATACATTATAAGAAAATGTACCATGAAATTCAGCTCAAAAAAGTTCGTACGCGTTATGACCTGAGATTTGATTCTTCAATGCAGGTCATGACCTGCATTTTCATCGTCACAGGTTGACAGGTATGGAATATTATAACAAATTTAAGAGCCTTTTAAAGCTTGTCTTTCGGTTTAAGCATAGGCTCCGTGTTGAAGGTCGTACAATGACCTTTAATTGTTTCCTCTTACAAATTATGACTTGGATGGAGAGTTTTCTCAGTGGCTGTCATACCACATCTGCTTATTTCTATTCATTGCAAAAGACACCATTGAAATCCCAGTCTGTTTCAAAAATATTTCATAACAATAGCTATGAAATTATCTACTGATGCATAATATGGCGAGATGATTTGTTTTATAAAATGTTATTGAATAAAATTAATCTGTAAATGGTAAGATGTATAATGAAGTATTGAATATGTACAATGATATTAAATCTAGTATATCATATATAATCTATGCTACTAAAGGGAGAGACCGATTTCATTGAGCCGCAACTCCTCTAAAACCATACCAAATCGGACTATTTGTGATATGACGTTTACATGTAGTTTTTTTACTTTTAATTTGTCTTCGAACGAATCTTTTTTCCACAGAAAACGGCAATTATGTGAGAAAGTACCCAATTTCGAAGACTGCAAGCTTAGTCGACGTAGTGCCCGCGAAATATGAAATGGCTATGTGGGTAATTATAGAAAAAGAAAAAGTGGTATCTTATGAGACAACTCTCCACAACAGACCAAATGACACAGAAATTAATACCTATAGGTCACCATACGGTCTTCAACAATGAGCACATATTGACATATACAGATTGTTTATTTTCAACTTATTTTTATGGAGATTTTTATAATTGCTAATAAAATTCTGAAACATGAGTTCTAGTATGTCAACAGATTTGGAGTAGCGTGAGCGATCCTGATGAAGTGTTTCAGATTTAATTTTTCGTCCGATTAGATCGGATTTTCCCTTTGTGGAACTTATTTTGATCCTTTTCGGTAATGGCATCGGAATTTACGTAGACGTTACAGTTCTTCAGTGAAATGGGGGAAAAGAACCACTGAAATCACACTTTGCAACACTTTTTCCAATTCAGGGTATTTAATATTTTTATTTTCCAACCGAGATGAATGGGGTGACGCCCGTCTTTTGCAATTTGTTCCTCTTTTTCGTCTCTTTAAAAAATAGAATAAAAAGCTTTAACGTTGTCAATACTATGTCATCACTCTTTGTTTCAACTCTTGTCCATTCGTTGGCATCTCCGTGAATCATCGGTATAGCGGATATAGGTAGTAACCTAGGGGTCGTGATCGATTTTTCTTCTGACACGGTACGAAAATCTTTGTTTTGTTTACATTATATCAATGTTTACTTCAATCTAAACATATGTCTTGTTTTAAGAAATGATTTGGTTGTGGGTTGGTGATTAGAGAAGTCTCACTATTTGCCCAAAACAAGAACCCTTACTAAAAACATGTGCAAATACTTGTCAAAGAAGTTGGCGTTCGTCTCATCCGATATGATTCTATATTCATTGAAACTCTTTTTCTGATAGAAGGACACTGTTTGTGTTTAATAAGTATAGCTGTTTAAAAAATTGGCATTGAAATATTTTGTACATATGTTATTTTTCGATATTTTATTTCGACAAGAAGCGTTGTGTATAGCTGACCACATGAATCCTTCTGTACGGTGCATAGTTAAATGAATGTACGGTATATAGTTTTTCACGCTTCGAAGTACCTGTAAAGCTATATCCGCTGTACCGATGATACACGGTAGTAAATATAATTCGGAATACTTTGCTTGCTTGTGACAATGGTGTTCGACAAGGAGAAAACTTATCACCTTTCCTGTTTTATTTACTTTAATTGACAAAAATAATTTCTTTGTGACTAGAAATATTACAGGACTTAACAGAACTATACCAGAAGATCTTATAAGAGTATTAGAAATATATCTTAAGTGTTTTGTTATATTGTTTGCAGATGACACGGTGTTGCTGGATGGAACAGCACATGACCTGCAGACTCACCTCAATGCTTTCCATGATTATTGTAAGGCTTGGAAGTTGAAAGGAAAGTTGACAAAATTAAAGTCTTAGTGGGGTTTTATTTATTGACGGAAGCCAAAAAATCTCCAATTTTCTTACAATGATACTAACATTGAGATGATAAAACAATATAACTATTTGGAAATTGTTGTTACTAAAACGGGAAATTTTAATATGACAAGAAACATTTATCCGATAAGGCTTTAAGCCATGTACGAAAACTTGAAAACAGGAAGGATGTTTTTTTCTGTTTAATCCCAAAAATGTTTAATCCCAAATGTAATCCCAAATTTAATCCCAAAAATATCTGTAAAATGTCAACTTCAGCTTGTTCGTTTATATAAAAAAAATATAGTCACGTGCGTTTGTCCTCAAGCTGGCTTAGTAATTTTGAAACCTCTCTCTCTTGTTTTGTGTATACTGTAAATAGTTATCACTTTTATCTCTGTATACTGATGTCATACATTGACTTTGTGAGACTAAATATATAGATTTAGAGGTCATAAGTATACCGGTATGGATGATTGATTGACTGCTATTTAGCGCCACTTTCAACACTTTCGTGCTATTTCGTGGCGGTGAGTTTATATTAGTTGAGAAAGCAGAAGTGCCCGGAGAGACCCCCTGACCTTCGTCAATTCTGGTCAATTAAGATTGGAATCGAGCTTACCTGCCACGTGCGGGATTCGAAATCGCACACCTAAGTGTGTACATGCTATTGATACAGCAGTTCGACTACTTATAAAAAGAAGATGTGGTATGACTGCTAAAGAGACAACTCTCCACAAGAGGTCAAAATGACACAGAAATTGACAATTATAGGTCACCGTACGGCCTTCAACAATGACCAAAGCCCATACCACATATTCAGCAATAAAAGGCCCCGAAATGACAATGTAACCACTCGACCACCTAGCGCCCATCACTTTCACCCGAAATGGATTAAAGGAGATATGGAATGAACCTGAACTCAGTTCATTATATTTACGTGCAGCTTTTTGTCATGGTTTTGTGCATATATTTCATAGTTTCAACTATAGATGATTATGAATGGATTCTTGACATCCAGCGGCAAATTGATATATGCATATTCGTACAAGAACATGATATGAATATTAACACTGTTTTGTACTAGACCGACACCCTGAGCCGGATTTTTTAACATGCTAGTTGAAACGGTAGCATTCCGAAGGAAGACATTTACATCACTTTACTCAGACACATTTTTCTGAACCCGAGCCGACCAGCTTTTGCTCTTAATCCTTAATCCCGCGTGCTTATATAATTAGCCGGGAAGCAGCATGTAAATATGAATTTTAAAGTCTTTGGTTTTGACCCGACCTCCATTACTCAAGGCGAACATGCTACGACGACAGTACCACTACTAGACATGCAGTAACCCGCAATATAAAATGTTTCGTGGGAAGACGCTCATATACTAGTATACACCTCTAGACTCAATTTAACATGGTACGACCATTGATATTTTTATCATGGGAATGGGGGTTGGGGCAAGTTGTTTTGTAAATATTTGAATCTAAATTTCTTGAAAGAGATTTTATGTTTTTCAAAAGGGAAGCGAAATAGTTTGTTTCCATTTAAAATGAGGAAAAAATAAAACAATGATGAAATTTAAAAAAAATCATTTTTTTTTTTTTTTATTATTATTAATTTCGAACAAGAAAATACACGTGCTCCTTTCCTCAAACTAGAGTCGGTGTCTAACACATTTATTTATTAATATATAATGTACAGATCATCTGTTTAAGCTTTTGATACAAGGTTCTTACAACACGTCATTTTATTTTCCTTCTTTGTGTATATTATATCAGCCAATGAAATTTCAGCCTTCAAATTTTTGAAGGTGTGTATCAATCCAACAAAAGCAGAGAATTGAGCGTTTTTAATCTGGTGTCTAGCTATATAGATGAACTTAAAACACTGCATTTATTTATTTTTTACTGAGACCTGTTGTTCTCTAACAGATAGAGAGTGATGTTTTGAATTTTTCAAAATGAAGATTTACGGCAGCGGCCTTTAATATTTTGCGTTAATCCTGGAAACATAATAGATTAAAAAAAAAAAAGTGCAATATGTCTGAATAATACTCTTTAGTAAAGGTTCTTTTTGGGCGCGTTTGGCTTTTCTGATATGTGTTGTTTTATTTGCTTTTATCTTGATAACTAATAATAGAGAAACCTTTTCTTGCAAGGTATAGACAAGAACATTTATAATCAAAATACTGAAGTATGAAAGCTGTTTGCGACTTCAGGGAACTTAGTTTGGATTTGCCGTTTGTGGTTTCATTAATAATTACCACACCTTCATTCAAAAATATCATCAGATGAAAAATTCTCTGCTAGAAGAAATTATTGAAACTAATTTTTCAGGTTAAAACAATTCAGATGAGCGAAACGAGGCGTAAAAATTGATGCCTACGGTTGACGAAAAATTCGCCATAACATTATACCGCGGCAAATTTATAACTATATAAAATTGAATGCCACTTTTCCATTCCAAAAATGATAAAATGAAAGGCCCCCTTTATTTCTTCCTATCCATCTCTTTTTTGGGGGGGTTACAAATGACCGGTTCCTTATATGAGCCATTACTCTATCAGAGTCGGATTTTTTCCCAATTGTTTGTGTCTATCTTGAGAATATATAAAGAGAAACAAGAACAGCTAAAATGACCAGAAAGGCAATGTTTACATAAATGACAATACTTAACTTCGTAGAAAAAATGCTAACGTTAGGTATACCGAAATTGACAAATATAGTGCCTTCCCTCGTTAAAACGATCATAGAGCATGACATAAAAGTATTATTTATTAAATTTAATAACCTAAACCGTATTGTAGACATCGTATGTTTATTATTAAAGACCCATCGATTTAAACAAAACTTTGCAATTCATATATATTTTTACAATTTTCCAACAAAATCAGATGTTATTTTTTGCATCTTAAAACGAGGTACTAACATGCCAAGGTTTATCTCAAGTCTCAACCATTTTCCAAACGGTAGCTACAGATTTGATCTTAATTACTAGTAGTAGTAACGGTTATTCCACGGAAGCAGATCGGAATCAGTTATGACGTAGATGTTATCATTCTAATCGTAATCATGTTCATTGACCATAACGACGATGAAAGAACATAATATAATGACGTTTCGACATCATATAATGAAGTAAATAAAACCACATAATATAAGATTACAAACACATGATATAATGACACAAACACATCATATAAAGATGTTTGCAGATAATATAAAGGAAACTGCACACCATATAATGATATGTACACATCATATAAGTATATTTGCACAGCATATAAGTATATTTGCACATCATATAAGGATCTTTCAAAATAATATAAGTATATTTTCACATCATATAAGAATGTTTGCACATCATATAAGAACATTTGCACATCATATAAGTATATTTGCACATCACATAAGTATGTTTGCACATCATATAATGATGTTTGCACATCATATAATGATGTTTGCACATCATATAATGATGTGTGACATCATATAAGGATATTTGCACATCATATAAAGGTGTTTGCACATCATATGATGACAAGTGCACATCATATAAAGGTAAATGCACATCAAATAAAGGTAAATGCACAACATATTAAAGGTAAATGTACAGCATATTAAAGGTAAATGCACAACATATAATGAAAAATTGGCATAATAAGACAGTGTTGGCGTTCCATATGGTTACATAACATACTGTATGATGTGGTCCTGTACTCACACACCCCGTTATTGTGTTACAAGTATTGTGCTATGATAAGGTTTAATATTCTTGTCTTCCATTTTTGCTTATGTGTTTAGTCTTTTTGTCTATTTGTGCGTCTTTGATATAACTTTGCTTATGTTTTATAGTGATTAACATTATAACACAACGTTGACTGTTATATTCCTATTTTTGACATTTTTACCTATTATCTCTGTTTTGTTTATATGTCGTTGTCAATATAATGGAATTTGATGCGACTGTCATACAAGTTATAGGTTTAGCAAGCTATAAAACTAGGTTCGATCCACCTTTGTTTTATATAAAAAAAGTACATGTTGCAAGTCAGGAATATGACAGTTGTTAGCCATAAGTTTGATGTGTTTGAGCCTTTGATTTTCAATTTGATAAGGGACTTTCTGTTTCGAATTTTCCGCGGAGTTAGGTATTTTTATAATATTACTGTATCTATGCTATGTTAGACACTTGAATTGTAGTATCATTTAGATAATAACACGTTATCATGGTTATGTTGGTTTCAGTCAAACCTAATAATTTTAATTGACATATAAAACAGGATATACACATGACACAAACCCAAAAGAATTCCGTTTGCTTCTGTCATTCATTAAAATTTCTGTTTGAGTGAACAGTCTATATCAAACCATCAGTTACTTTAAGACACTATATTTCAAATGCCTTCGTACTGTTAATATAGGTACTGGGGTCAAACATATCTAAACATTCATTGTGCACAGCAAGAGTCTTATGGTGATGCTAAATGTCATCTAGAAACTGAATCGGGGTTAGAAACAATATGATACTGACATTGAATAATATTAGTACTGTTCAAGAATTATGAAATATCTATGGAATTTAATCGATGCCTATTAATTAATGTACGTAATAGGTTTTACTTTACTGGGTTTTAAAAAGTATTTGATATGACATTTAACTTATTGTTACCCTTGGGTTTTTCATATTTTATACAAATGTTCAATTTTTACAATGTAGAGTTTCATAAATTTTGAAACCATCGAATGTATTTGAACTAGTTTATTGAATGCTCAGCTGCAGAATTATAAGCATTCAGCAATTTTTTTTTAACGGTTGAAACTTTCTTAGAAAGTATGCATCCCGTTAATATTGTGGACGTACTTTGTGCTATACAGTTGTATGCACTGTTTTTGACGTACAATCTAACTCACGAATTATATAAATGATGTGTTAGATAACAAATTCATCAATGAGACGCTCTCTACAAGATACCAAGGGACATAGGAATTAACAACTATAGGTCACCGTACGGCCTTCTACAATTAGTACAGCCCATACCGCAAAGTCAGCTACGAAAGGCCCCAAAATGACAAAAGTTAAACAAACTAAACGAAGAAAACTAACGGCCTAATTTATGTACAAAAAATGAACGAAAAACGGAAATGTAACAGATAAAAAACGACAACCACTGAATTTCATGCTCCGGACTTAGGAGAGACTCTTACAAACACGTGCTTTATTAAGTTTTTTTGTTTTTTTTTTATGTATCATGTTATCATATGACACTCTCCTAGTTGAGTCCACAAAAGACACATAAGTGATTGTCAAATGGATTAGATCTAGTCCAAATGAAGTAAAAAGAAGAAACGGTGTGGACCAAAACAGTCTAAACAAATTCCTAAACATAGCGTTGGTTTTCAAATCTGTTGGTAAACAATCTTAAGTATTCCGTACTCTTTGGATTATAACAACAGAGAAAGTGCTCATATCACGCTTTTTGATGCTTCATCCTTAATGTTTGGGATGGTAATTTAACACTCATTTCCCTTGTATTTATTATATTGTTTAAACAATTGTATTTTTTAATTTCAATGTATTGATTCTAATTCGTCCATATAGCGTATTTATTTGAATTGTAAAGATATAATCATTTTGAACTAAAATGTTTTACAGGAATTTCGAATTACCATGCTTACCTTTAATTTGTCTTCGTTTGTACACACAACAATGATCGGAGGGTCTTGTCTTCCTTGTTTTGTAGTCGAACAGTAACAGTGAATAGCATCAAACCAGAAACTTACATACTCTGTATTAATAAAATTTTATGTTTTGTAAATATGTATCATTTCCAAAACAGATGATATAAGTACATACTTAAAACAATTAGTCGACTTTTTTTTTAGAGTATTTCTACTTTTTTTTTACTTTAGTGGATAGCTGTCATATGGGAAACCTCCTCAATTTCATGTTTTAACCCTTTAACATCTGTTTTCAAATGTTCAAAATTAATACCTAGTATGAGAGTATTCAAAACAATGCTATGTATTCGAATCAAAATAAAATTGAGAAAGAAAAAACACAAATGTGACTAAACTCTTTAATTTGTAAAACTCAACATGGTAGAGAGGTAGCTTAACTTTATCATATGTATGTATAAGGCTTGCTATTGAGCTTAAACACTCTGACATATAATCCTATTCAAGGTAACCATTGACATCAATAAAGAAGCATAAAAAACTGAAGCATGTTATTCTTTTGGTGTCAATTTTTTCAATCAATTACTTACGCGCAGAGCCTTCAAAATCTATTCCTTGGTCCTCAGCAGTGCTAAACTCTAAACTATCTGTAACTAGCAAAAACACTGCATGTTTCGACAGAAAGACTTGGTGTGTGGCATAAAAATCCTTCTGGCCCGCAAAATCCCACAACCAACAAAACGCCAATGAATCATCTTGTTCCTTTTCCCTGAATTGAAGACATGATTTCATAATTGTAGAAGTCATTTCGTTTATACTCTCGTCGTTAACAAGGTCAGACTCATTTTCCTTTGCATAGTTGTTAATTTTGGTGTCATACATATTTTCCCTTTTGAAAATAACCGGTTGCACTTGATGTAAATCAGTCTCTACTGCTGCATGTTCGTCTTTGTTATCAGCTATAAATTTTTGAATGTCTTCTGAGAAGTCACTTGCATCACTTTCGCTCTTAGAATCAGAATTTAAGAGATCCATGTCATCACTTTCATCGGAACTTGTGGAAAGTTCTTCTTCTGATTCACCTCTTGATGCATCTTTATTTAAACTCGAAGGTTCTTGACCATCAACAGTTTCAGTTGCTTTGCGTTCTTCATTAAGCATCTTCCCTTTAAACACTTGGCGAATCAATCTGCGTACATCATCGTCTGTTTCTGTTAACATGAAAACAAGTAAGATGTGTAAACATGTGTAAACATGTGCATCAACATTAAAACATGTTAAATATGTATATGCTATTTTGTTTCTGTGTCACACGAAGAAAAAATGCACGAGCATATGTATAATGCATTGTTTTGCTAGCTTTTATTAGTAGCATGCGACAGTTTCCAATCAAATATATGATTTGGACAGTGTCTCTAAAGTTATTGGATATACTCTTATGATTTTCATATAGAAAATACGAAAAAATAAATTCAAAACTCTATAAAACTGACATAATCAAACGAGCAATTATATTATACAACGTAGCAAATCAAGCCCAAGTTCAATACGTCAAATATACTGTTTAAAGTAGCTAATCCTCTCATGTGCATGGTACTTGTTTAAAGGTCCATAATATTGTCCAAATTCGGTGAGCAACAATGAAACAAACCCTTTATATTTTTTGATTAAATTGAAGCACATTGTTTCATGTCGGGGCTTTTAAGAGATGAAAACACTATGTTTATCATGTTTACTATTTTAATTTTAGTTTCTTGTGTACAATTTGGAAATTAGTATGGCGTTCATTATCACTGAACTAGTATAGATTTGTTTAGGGGCCAGCTGAAGGACGCCTCCGGGTGCGGAAATTTCTCGCTACATTGTAGACCTGTTGATTACCTTCTGCTGTTGTTTTTTTTCTATAGTCGGGTTGTTGCCTCTTTGACACATTCCCCATTTTCATTCTCAAATTTATTATTGTTGAAACCTATGCGGTGGCATATACACAACTGATATAAACGTTTGATTTATGGATGTTTCTATGATAACTATACATACACAATATATCCGTGTTTATACAAAGTGATGAAATGAAGTAAATACGCAGTTTACAGTTTAAAACAAACACAATTAATGTCAAAGATAATAATGGAAAACACTCGTTAACCTATTGCACACCTGAATGTTTAGGCGATAGGAAAGACAGTTTAATTAAAATAAATCATGTTCATTTGTGAAATATGCTAATCAAAGATACGTTGAAACACCTTGAAGAATGATACTTAATAATTGTATATCTTCATCTAGTTCCGTGAAAGGTTTAATAAAGATATCAATAATGATAGGTGTAACTATAGTTTCATTTTATTTGTATAATATATATCTGTTTTCCTTTAACCAATGAATTAATTCACTTATATACTTCTACTGTGCATGCATACGTAGTATTGGTGTCCTTCAATTTATGTCAACGGGGTTAAAAAGCAGTTCGCAGTCACTTTGTTCTGATGCAAGCGGCATAATGTGTTATGTAGAAGAAACTAACACTGCTTCGCGTTCTTGAGAGTGTTTCGAAAATGAAACCCAATATTGTTACAAACAGTCAATATTTGCAAATTCTTTGAATAGACTAACTTAAACATAAATCTGAATAAACAAAAGCGTCTCACCATTACATGGGCTCCATTTCCCATCAGCAATATTGATATTACATTTCTCAACTTCAATCCCGTCTGTACTCTGTGTAGAAGTGACATCTTCCTTGTTGTGCCATAGTAATCGTTTCATTAAACTGGTTTTTCCTACTCCGTGTTTTCCAATAAATACAAGTCTTGCAAAATGAAGTTTGCCGCATTCACCTTTTTGAAAAAGTTCATGTATAAACTTTTGTCTTTCGTCATCTGATAAAAATAAGAAAAACAAGCATTTTCTATTTATCCAAAATTGTACTTGCAATTTGTTTTTAGAATACGGTATACATCTTTTATATAAGCTTTGGATTTCAAATATTTTTGCCACGAGCATCACTGAAGATACATGAATTGTCGAAATGCGCATCTGGTGAAAGAGAAAGTGGTACCGTTAATGTTATTATAAATATTGGTAATGGAATTTAAAGATACTGTGTAAATTAAATGAAACAAAATTATCTTGTATTCATCTTGTCGTAGATCGATAGGTATACATCGCGCCATTGTGATATTGTCTTATGGTCGGGCTTTATATTCGTGTCTTTCACTCATGCTCATGTGATTTGTCTATAATTCATTCTGTTTACTTTGTTGACATATCTGTTTGTTTTCAATGTTACTTATATTATAACACAATATCGAGTACTGTTTCCAGAATTTGACATTTAATCATAATATTTGTTTGCTCATATATGAAAATCAAACTCCATTTAACATTTTGTAATTCCGATCTGATAATCTTTATGGAATCAGCTACAAAGTATGCTAAAAATTTTAATTTAATCATTATTTCTTTTAATATATTTGCTGCTCTGTTTATAACACGTATTGCAAATATGTTTAGTTGTGGTATTTTAAAACATTATTCATGTGGCAGCTCAATTGGATGTGGAAGATAGCAACAATATCTAAACGTATAGAAATATTAGAATTCAATTCACAAAAATCTTATCAGTTTAAATTTGCTTTTTCATCACCATCTGCATTTGCTCTTTTAAGCTTTTTTAGGAATCATGACTGATCTAAATTTTAATACGTCGCCTATTATTTATAATGTAGAACTTTTCTCTTTTAGTCAAGTTTGGGAGTATCCTATGATAAAGTGTTACGAAACAACGTTATAATCTCTACAAATATAATAACTAATGATATACCTAATTTTGACTGCTTTCACAAACTATTTCACTGTTTTTAGGAATCAAGCTCTTTGTGTTTTTGTATTTGGAATTGTTTTAACTTTTATATGAATTAGTACCACGAATAAAATGTTTGCCTGAATATGTTTTTATGTTTGCTCAGATTTGCTGTTTACAAACTCCAGTTGTCTTAGCCTTTACAACTGGTATTATATAGACAAATATCAAGTAGTGTTATCTTTCACTGTGATATAATCTGTAAGAAATATTTGTAATACGATAACATGTATAAACATGTTTTTACCGTTAGGTTGTACAGGATCGCTTTCTACGATACCAATAATATTACTAGCTATGCATTTGTATATTGCAAAATCGTCTTTTTCGAGATTTTCAAGGGTCAATATTCTAATTCCGTTACTGCTAAATCCGTTGTAAGACTTGATATCCGGAGAAATACTGTCTCCGGGTTCTCTACACCATATCACAGACGTTAGTGGTAAATGTGAACTAACATAACATTCAAGACCAATATGCCTTCCGTCACTTTGAATCATGTCTTGTGACAGTATTCGGGGTGGAACTAAAATTGAAATAAAAACAAAAATGTATTAAATAGCAATTGTTAGCCTCTAATTGCAAGATAAATAAGATACGCCAATTCAACAAAAATAAACTGCTGAAAATAATCATGATATCAATTCGTCATGCACATCAAGCATTTGTGTTATATTCCATATTAAGCCATTCTGAATGTCTCTTTTTAGTCTTGGAGATAGTCTATTTTCTTTTACGTTTTTGTCATGACGTTGGCATTTTGTTTTATTTTCAACTTATAATAAGTACTTTCAATTCACCATGAATATTGTTAGCATCTTTTTTTAAAACGATAAATACCCACTTGTAATATCATATGTTCTTAAAATGCATGGTATTCTTTTTTCAAATGAAATTGCCTGTCAAATTAATCTAATAGATTTAAATACTTATTCATTTACAGATATTTGAAGCAACACAAAAAAGTCCTTGTTCGCCAAAGAAAATCGTCAATCAAAGGCATACTATTGTAATTTCCTATGAATGTGATGAAGAAACGAAAGTTTGTCAATTTCAATGTTCAATTTCGTTGTAAATTAGTATTAATATATTATATAAATTATAAAGTGATTATAGAAAAATCTTTTCCAAATCCGAAACATTCTAATCATGTTGAAACATGTTAATCGTTAAGTTATAAATAACTGAAACGAATACATTTAACATTTGATATAGTGTTGCACGATGATTTGATAAAACAAAATCTTTTGTCAGGAAATGTTGTATTTTTATTGGTCATCATTTGCAATAAAAAGTTTTAAATGTTTGAGCAGCGTTGTTTTTTGGAACCTTTGTTATACTTGATTTTGTGCATAGAAAATGATAAATATTCGACTGTCTTTGACAACTGTAATTCAATCTTTCGTTAACTCGTGCCGATGTGTATTGTTGACAACCATGTGTGACCCTTACATGTTTTTTTTATTATTTGTGGATTGGATTTTGTTTCGGATTCATGAACACCGCATTCAGATTTTCGTTTTTTGTGAGAGATGCAACCAATTTGAAAGTGGAACGTTATGTTCAGCAAACAGAAAAAGAATGTGCAAGTGTGCATCATTGAGAGTAAATCGTGAAAAAGACAGAAGCTGCTGTAAGAAATGCAATACTCGTGCTAATGATACCGTAAAATGCAGGTCAATTTATTTAAGAAACCTCCAAACATGATGTACAACGACCAAACCATTCATTAGGACAACACATGCGTGTCATTTCGACCATAATAAGTACCCTATCAAGCGTATTGCCACTTTACTTCTACACTATTTATTAAACGTTGGCTTCTTTTCAGATTATAATTTTTAATTATATACTATCAGTATCAACGAATTGCATGTCTACTATTTAAAATCTCATTTTTCTTATTTCTGTTTATCAGTGTTATTCCAGTTGTTTTGTTTTAAAGATATGAATGTACTGAAGCTTTGCATCCAGATTATCGTCTTCAGTCACTTCGCAGAACGACTAAAAATGCATGAATGATAGTCCAACAATGAATTAACAGTCTTAGACATGTCAAAGATGCACCCATTTAACAAACAAAAAACACTTTTCAAAAAGATCGAAGTTTTGAAAGAAAAAAAAACACTCTTACATTCGAGTGACACACAAAAAATTATCATTACTTGAAATTTAACAACTAAAAGTACCTAAGTTTTTTGTCCGTTTAAATCAAACTTCTTTTCGAAATAATCGATCTCCGCAGGTTAAAGGAAAGCGAAATACATTTTGTATGTATTTAAATGAATATTGCTTACCAAAAACATAGGTCTTTAATAACACTATAACAGCAAAGATGACATAAACTGAAAAGAAAAAAGTGTTTGTAATTGTTACTTTTTCTTTTTCCTGTTAGGAAATTTATTTTGGTTAATTTTCTTGAAAAATAATGGACTCAGAAGTATAACGACTGAGTATCCCGTTTCAAAAATACGTATATAGAAGAGAATCTATAGAATAATACACAATAAAGGTAACATATCTATTAATAAATATTCTGTTCAAAGTCAATTAGAAATTTAAAAATCAGCATTTGAAGAAAATAATTGGTTTTCGAATTATTATGAATAAATAACACCTTTCGCCGAAAATTATCATATTTTCTTTGAACTAATATCTATCATTGCAGGAATTTTCTACTAACACAGTATTAAAACAGTCAGGATGTGTATTGGAACAAATTTTCTCAAATGAATCTTAATTATACTACACATGTTACATGTACCAAGAAAACTTTTGAAAGTTAAATCAAATTGTGTCTTTATAGATTGCTGTATTACTCTAACAACTTCATGTGTTTGGTTAAATTATCAATCTTTCTTTTACGATTTTGTAATAAAAAAAAATACTTTTGAATTTTATATAGATTGCACTCCTTTCCATTTTGTTAGCAGTCGTTTTAAAAATTTTAAAAACAACTATATACATTTAACCCTGTGAAAACAAAATAATAATGATACTTACTAGCTATACCAGTAATGATGATATTTGCAACTAAATGTGCATTTGAGTAACCTGAAATCATAATAAATAATAATAAGAGAATGTAATTTGTATATATGTCATGTACATGTTATTATTTTGTACAGGTTATTACTTGTAAAACAAACTTTGTACAAGTAATCACTTGTATGATTCCATCCTACAATTCAAGTTATTACATGTACAAATATAACTGTATAATAATTACTTGTACAATTTTGGTAGAGAAAAAGATAATAACTTGTTCAACTCACTATCTTTGAGTTGTATTTGTAACTTCTTCTGTTTCAAATGATTTATTCAAACACTCCTTTCTTTGTCTTTGTTAGTTTTTGGATATTTTTTTCATTTGTCAGTTTTTTGTGTTTTTTTTTATTTATGTATATGTTTGTTTATTTTGTCTTAGTAGATTTCACTCAGTGAATGTATTTTGAAATTCTAATTGTGTTTGTTTTTTTGTTTTTTTTTCAAGTGTTATTTGTGTTGATTTTGAAATGTTAGAAAATTTCAGACGATGGAAATGTATTGTAATAACATAAGTTTAAATGACACCATGGGAAAATTAAGCTAAACAGATATACATTTGCCTGATTTACAGCCACCCCGACAGATGCTGTTAACATGACCTTGGTCACCATTTGCAATTGCAATTGTACTGCTTTTCTTATGTTAAGTTCAATTATTTAGTTAGAGAACATCATCTGTATAGCAGAAAGTAAAGTTACAGGATACTGCTAACTTCTTTTCTTTCTTCTTTAGAGTTCACTTATGAAGTCAGCCTTACAAGAATAAAGTAGCAAGTAGGCAAGAAGATTGCCACAGTTTGTTCTCATTGAAATGCCGATTGTTTGTTGACAAAACCCGTCCACAAAACGTCACAAATAAGTTGTCAATCAAGAAATCAAGCATATTGATAATTATAAACTAGAGACTCCAAGGAGCCTGTGTCGCTCACATGATATTTTTATTTACAATTGAAGCATGAAATAATGCAACCATTATACTTTTGCTCTAGTTTCAGAGATACAAGCCATAAACTGAATTTTCACCATGTTTGTTGTCAGGCAGGGTCATTGGACACAATTTTAAAAACTGAATACCCTTATGCTTATGTGTGGCCAAGTTTGGTTAAATTGGTCTCAGTTGTTTTAGGAGAAGACATTTGTAAAAGATAACAAGAATTTACGAAAAATTGTTTAATTTGACTTAAAGGGAACTAACTCCTTATGGGGTTAATCGACCATTTTGGTAGATTGTACATTTTACTTTGCTGAACATTATTTCTGTTTACAAATTATCTCTATCTGTAATAATATTCAATATAATAACCAAAAGCAACAAAATTTCTTAAAAATTACTAATTCAGGAACAGCAACCTAACAACAGTTTGTTTGATTTGTCTGAAAAGGAGAAGATTTTCATAAGATTTAACTTTTACTAAAAAGGACAATAACTCTTTAAGATGTCAATTGATCTTTTTGATCATGTTAACTTATTTGTAGATCTTACTTTGCTGACCTGGGACAGTGATGTAACAGTTTAACAGCCTTTAGGCTAAGTCATAATTTATTTGTTTAAGGAAAACAATTTCATAATAACATCAAATAAGTCATAGTAAAATAATGATTTGTACAAGTTATTATATTTTTCTGAGTAAAAATTGTAAAAGTAATAACCTGCAGTATGAGGGATTTGTACAAGTACTTACTTGTATACATTTTTTGTACAAGTAATAACTTGTACAAAATAACAACATGTACACGACATATATATTTAGTAAATAGCTATAAACTCGGAGATATGTGTAGAACGTATGGTTTTGACTAGAAATTATATTAATGAAAAAAATCATTTTAGCTTTAGTTCTAAAATACATGAAAATATTATCTGTTACACTTAAGGCATCCTGTTTGTTTCATGAATTTGAATATAGGAATCTGTATTTAAATAATTATTAATATATTCTAATGACATGACAATGGGCACAATCCACTTAAAGACCCAAAAGTCTATTGGTTGTGTGCATCAGCTTACGCATCTTGATTATGACATAAAAACTCAATGACGTTGTTTGCAGATTCCACAAAAGCCGCAGATTAGAACGAAGTAACTCGCGTTTTAGTGGATTCTAATACAATGTACTTGTCAAAATACCTTTTTTTTCGAGAAATTTAATTTTGTGCCGCAAATAGAAAATTAAACACAAAATAACACAAAAGAAACTGCACTACATTTAACCTGAAAAATCTTTCAAAGGAATACACATGATACAAGGACTTTTCCTCTCGCTAAAAGGCCCTCGGTTCTTTATTTCAGTGTAAAAACCAAATCGAATACGAATATATACTTTAGTTTATTGTTTTGGATATTTCCGGCTTATGATATCTATGCTTTGCATGAGAAAAACTGCTATGATTTAGATTTGAACTCAACGTTTTAACAACAGTAAATTCGTATAAATTAACAAATCAAGATTCTTTCATGTCTGCGTGCAAAATATACCTAGCTGGTTTGACTCTGGGGACAAACATCAACCAAGCAGCAATAAATCGATATATCAATATAAGGATGCTATAAGATAACTAGATACAATATCAAACTCGGTATGTAAAATAGAATGCATTGAACATGTTTGATAACAGTCTAGGAAGGGGACAATGAATGGCCGACCCGTGTTAAGAGATACCAATATTTCTTGCACGTTAAAGACATTTTTTTAGATTTTGTAATAGAGTAGGCTAATGCAACTGCAAGACAGCACTCGAAACCCCAAAGTTGAAATGGATTAGTATTGGGACGAAGTCCCCAATAACAGTAGAAAAATCAATAAAAAAAAAAAGGTCGGGAAAATTTTCCCGAAATTTTCTTTGTTCTAATGAACTCAAAATCGTTCAATTTTTTTGATGTCATGTTTTGAATTCCCGTATCTGCGAAGAAATCTACAATGTACATTTGTACTTCCTTTTTCCGATCTCGTTTGTATGAAACTTTGAGTAAAATATATATTTATCAATCTAGTATAAAATAGGAAACAACACAATATCAATTGCAATTTCATTTTTAATAATTCCTTGATATGAAAAAACGTTAACTGATGATAGCGTTTCTTTGTTTACATTGTATATGACGTCATACCTTAAATAACGTCACAACTAAATCCCTAACTTTAGAACCAAAATCGGAAACGTTACGGTATTTCCGTTTGGTTTTTTTTTTTTGAATATTTAAGTTTAAAAAAAATCACACAGACTTCGTCTCCATTTACAGGTAATAACGGCCTCATATTATTTCATATTGTTATAACTTGCTTTCCAATCCACTAAACATGAATATGTTTAAACTAAGTTCAACAATAAATATATAATTATTCGTAGATTAAAGATCAAACACAAGGTCCCATTGGATTTTTGTATATTAAAATAGGGCTGAACATTTGTTTACAAGTATTCAAGAAAGACATGTCCTCTATTCTACCTAACATTGTTGCAATATGTCTAATATCAAAGTCACTGGAGTTTTTGAAAGGTGTTTCTATCCAAAAAAACCTGTCTGTGAGTCAAAAAGACCCCTGTTGATATTACAGTGTTTTGGTATAATGTGAAGGAATAAGCCATTTAAAGCAAATGCAAAGTTAAGGATTCTTTTCTTTTTCTTAATTTTAACACCACTCTTAAAATACTTACTTTTTATGATACTTTCGTTGAACTGAACTGTATTAGTATATGTGGTGTGTGATCTGAAAACAAGTGACTTATTATTAGTTCATACAATTTACTCAATTTCAAACTTTAAAAAATCAACTATTAAACTATTATTTTGATCCATCTCTATGCCTCATTCATAAAAGATTTTATTCGTATATTTCGTTTTTTTTTACAATAATGGTTTTCCACATTAAAAGTTGTCATTAATTGCTTGATGTGTGTTTTAGAAATTTGATCTTGTTCATGAAATTGTTGTAAGGTAGCGATTAAATGAATTCCTCTTGAACACTTTCAATTTAAGGTACAATAAGTAGACACAGATCTTAGTAAGATATTAACTCGCTGAATTGTAACTGAAAATAAAAATAATTAAACTGAATTTTCTCTCTTTTTTAAATACTACTGATCTAAAATTCTTTTACCAAATAAAAGAAATACATGCAGTATTCTTTCTATCTTCAGTTTGTGTTCAGCGAGCCGAGATAGTACGCAACAGTATACTAAAATATGTGACATATCATATTTAGTGTTCCTTGATCCTAGATATACGTACAATGTACATGATGTATGGTACCTATTGTAAAAGGTAAAATTACAAAAATAGTGAACTCCGAGGAAAAATTCAGGCCGGAAAGTCCTGAATGAAATGGCAAAAATCAAATGATCATTTAACGAATGAATAATAACTGGGTGCAGGCATTTTCCTATGTAGAAAATGGTGGATTGAACCTGGTTTTATAGCAAGCTAAACCTCTCACTTGTATGACAGTAGTATCAAATTCCATTAAATTGACAACGATGCGCGAACAAAACAAACAGACATATGACGCAACAATGTAAAAAAAACAGGGGTACAGCAATTGACATTGTGTCATATTCTTAATCATTTAAAACCAAACAAATATGTAAAAAGAAAAAGCATGTAGACAAAACGCATAGCAAAAATGAAAGACAAGCTTACAAACATGTTTTATAATAGCACAATAACGGGATGTATAAGAACAGAGCTAAGGCAACGCTATATGGATTGAAGTAACACCAAAAGTTATATAGACAAAGCACATAAGCAAAAATGAAAGACAATAATATTAGAATATCATAAACAATACCATAATGACAGGTTGTACAATTGCAACAAGTATCCTAACCACAATCAAAACAAACACATATTTAACAAAGAAGCACTAACAGTTATACATCATATTCAACAACCATTCATTGCTTTCTTAAGTTAAATTCACCCATAAACGATTGAAATATTGTGAGTACTGATTCAATCAAAGAGGCATGAAACGTTTTGTTCATTCTTTTAAAAGAAAAATAATTCGTGTTATCTCTCTTTTTCAATCCTGTCTTTTAATTTTAATAAGGGATATTCCAATTAAAACATTTTTTTTTCTAACGTGCTTTTTCTTTATGCGTGTTGTTTTCTTAGTTGACATATAAGGTTTGTTTTGTAGTGATTAATAATATAACACAATGTTGACTGCTTTACCCATATTTTTGAATTATTTGCCTAGTTTGTCTGTTTGTTTTGTTCAAACCTCGTCAATACCATCATCTATTCTACACTAACAAGTAACACACTTTATTAATCATTTAAGATATTTTAAATGTACCAGTTGAGAATATACTACTTATCGTCACATATTATGCAGTTTATTTAATTAAAAATGTATTTCCAGAGATGACAGCATTTGACGCATTTTTCTTTTCCTATTTGGAGTTTCGTTAACTCCGATTTTCTTCTTTTCTCTCATATAATAGGAGATATATACACTCAATCACAATAGATCTTAAGTTTGAAACTGACCACGTCGAAATATCCCAAATCATGGTGATGCTATTCTTGACGTTCGTTAAGAACTGATTTGGTGCTATAATGAAATGGTTGCACAACGAGTGTGTACTGCTGTATTATTGAATTTCAAATGATCAACCAAGTTTGTTAATTACGATTGAACGCCGTTCTTAATTTACCACACCTTTCATGTACAAGGTAATGTAATACATGTTTTTACATTAAGTTATGAACAAAATCAAAAAGGATTATTCAAACTGTGTTTTGAACAGATCATCCGGTGTTTCTTTCAACTCTTCGAGTAAATTAATAACTTACATGGAAGGAAGTATTTCCTGGCAAGTTGCATTTGTTATTATCTCCCCATCAGTAATGCATTTATAATCTACGGAATAAATGTATAAATAAATTGTTTTACATTGTCATATCGGGCCCTTTAATGGCTCACTATGCAGTATGGGCTTTGCTCATGGTTGAAGGTCGTACGGTGAGCTATAGTTGTTAATGTCTGTGTCATTTTGGTCTCTTGTGGACAGTGGTTGTCTCATTGGGAATCTTACTACATATTCTTATTTATAATATATATGAATTGTTCCATATGTATTCAGTAATTCAATACTATAATCAAATTTTATTTGTTTTGACTTTTGACACTCTTCAAGGATTTGGATTAGAATATAACTTTGCATGGGCACCAGTCAACAATGATGAGCCATGTGTACATGTTTATTTTGCATAGATAAATAAAACAATAGCTTGACTGTGTGTTTCATGATGTCAGATTACAAATGTGGTGTTCATTATATTCTTCTTCGTGTCTATAAATGAACTAAATTGTTTTATTTTTTTTAAATGTACCTGTTATAATACATTTAATATAAACATCACGTATTGTTCTCATTTTGTATTTTAACATTACCACATGAGCGGGTGGTTTTGCTAGGTTCAAACCACGCACCAGTTTGTCTTTAAATGCCCCATTCCAACTCAGGAATATGGCAGTTTGCTATTGTGTTAGCGTTTCTGTTGTTCTATTGTTTTCCTCATATAGTTGGTGTGTTTTCCTCGGTTTTAGATTGTCACTAGCCACAAAACAAAGTTCAACCAAAGATTTTTCTTAAAATGTACTGTACCAATTCGGGAAAATGGCAGTTGTTATATGATAGTTCGTTTTTGTGTGTGTTACATTGTCGTTTGTTATTGTTGCACTTCATTGTTTCTGTTGCTTCGTTATTTTCCTCTTGTAATTGATGTGTTTCCCTCTGTTTTATTTTGTAACCCGGACTTGTTTTATCTCAATCAATTTATGACTTTTGAACAGCGGTATTCTATTATTGCCTTAGTTTACCTCGATTTTGTTTTGCTTAATTGAAATATAACTATTGAACAGCTGTATACTAATGTTGCCTTTATTCATCTACTTACTATTGAGGGAAAACAAATCAGTGTGAACCTAAAACGATGAGCAATCAACTTAGGATATTGTTTTTCTTTGATTATATATAAGGAGTATCAAGGAAAACAAAATAAGGAATAGGCTGTCTTCTTTCGATAAATGTTTATCGATCTTATATCTAAAAAAAAATACTCACCTCGAGTTAGAGTTGTACATGTAACTCTAACACATGAACAGTCTTCCTCAGATGGTTTACAGAAACAACTGTTCTTTGGTCTTGTAACAAACGCATACCCCTTTGCGTAGTCACAGCGACAAGCAGTATCGGCGCTAGAGGAATCATTGCTAAACACTACCTGTCCCTCGTCATTGCAATTTGATTTACTGTATATACAATCGCTGTTTCCATGAGTGGTGAACACTATAGGTTGATATTTTCCGGCATTACATTCTGCTAGATTAAACAACGGTTGGAACACTAGCTTACTTCCTTTGAATAAATGATAAATTCGATATATAGTTGATGATTCCTGTTACATGTGTTAAAATATGTTTGTTAATTCGTAGTAACGCTGTTGTCTACATAATGTAGTTTCTAATCACAAGAGTTACACACCGAGTACCATATGTGGAGCAGGATGCCTGCTCTCCAAAAGAACATGAGAAGACTTCAGATTTTTTATGGAGTTCAAATTGCTCAGATTTTGTTTTATGTTATAAATTGTATATAGTTGTTTGTCTTTTGGCTGTTATTCATTTGTTTTCGACTCATGTTTTGGATTCTTTTATCTCTTTTTTTATAGAAAACTAGAACATCGTGAATTTTATTTTTGTTCTAGCATTGGTTTTTATATATCTATCTAGAAAACAAATTCAACCAATTTGCGTTAATGCACATACTAATATATTACTAAAAAGTAAGACACATTTATAATACACTGTAACTTTAACCTCAAATTAATAAGTTTAATGCATGCGTCCACATATATATTTGTCTGTAGAAATCTGAATAGGAGACATGTTTAGTCAATGACATGGTGAAATCAATTTCTTTGTACGTATCAAAAGAACAATGGAGTTTCTTTTTATCACCTGATTCGATTTCATATATTATAACATTTAATGAAAAGTTTTAACTTAGTTTATACTGTATTATTATATTTTTATCTGACAATCGTTAATATGTATGATGTTAAACCAGACGAAAACACATTACATGTATGTGTGTGTTTAATAATTATGTCAAAGTATCATGGCTATTTTTAACATAATAACCATTGACACTACATAACATTTAAAGCTGAATCTCATTTATTCTATACGCATCTCACAATAATGAAATTTGTATCTGTTGGAATTGTGGATTCACACAGCTCTCTATTTTTGTATTTTTTTCCACCTGATTTTTCTTGATGATCCAAGGGTCACTCAATAGTACTTTGTTGTTGAAACGGGCGTCTGTCGTTTACACTTATAATCAAGGTATCATTGGTGTAGGTATCTCATTTTTTATGATATTCTACTCTTGAATAATTAATTCATTGCCAAACAATTGACAATAAATCATATGTTTTTTTGAAAAATAACCCATAATCACGTAATCATGAAACTTTAAATTATAGAAATTAGTTTTACCTATGCTACTTTGATCTGTATGTGAACAATTTTCCATATATCTTTCTTCTAGTAGGTTGAACAAACATACATATTTGTCCTCTGAATAACATGAAACAATTGCTCGCAATCTCCAATCTGCTTTTGCCGGACATTTTAAGTCAAATCCACTCGTCGTTACAATAATCTAAAAGAGATGATATATTAAGATTTCCTTTATATCCTACATTGTAAGCAAAGTGTTGTTCTCTTTTATATGTCTGTACTCAATGTGTCTTCTTTAACAGGTGTTTTAGTCAGAATATATCACTGGATAATTAAATCAACATATATACACACTCATTAAGGAAATGAGTGTCTTTCATGATTTGAAATGCTGCCAATTATTCAGAGAAACATTATTAATATATAAGTTTCAACAACTTTTGTGTAATTTACTGTTCGGACTTTTCGTCTGAGGTTATTTCAAAGTCTTGTTATTTTGATTGTTTTGGTAATTGGACATTTAGTTTACACTTGCGCAGTGTAATAAAAGGTCAACTGGTGACACTGGAGATCACTGTTCATTATAAATTAATGATCAAAGTTTTTATAAAGTTAAAATATGTTCTATTTGTAAATTGCGTTTGTTTATGGTAGATGATCAGATCTGTACGAATGAACGGTATTGTGTTTTGGCTGTACTGTTAAGGTACTGATTTTGGCTTACACGGACTCGGATGTATTTGAACAAAGGTATTCAATATAAAAAAATCTACTTTTCTGAGATGTATGCATGTTATGTATTCATTATACTTGTTGCATGTATTTTGACTAACGATGATTATTACATAATACTAATTTCAGACTTGTAAAACAATATATCTAATAAAGTATACTAGTGAGAATATTACCAGTAAAGGGGCAAATGTTACCTGCTACATACATACTCTAAACCAACTTATTTCTGAATCAGCGGATAATTTATTTCACGTGAACCAAAGTCTACTCCATTTCGCTGCTTTAAAAATTCGCGATTATCTTATTTACATGATATAGATTAATTAGATATACTTATTTGCGACGATTTACGTTGCTTTATTTCTCTACTCGCGACAGTCGGAAAAATAAATCGCTCACGAAAATAAGTTGGTTAACAGTATATTTTGACTATGCATTTAGAGAAAGGAAGTTGAACAGTTTAACTGTTGAGAAGTCTTATCACATAATTGTCTATATTTACCAGTATTAGAAGAAAAATCATTTTGCCGCATCACTTATCGATAAAGTACTTTACTTTTTTCTGTGGGATCTAAACATCCAACTTCAAAAGAAAATTATATAATGATATGTTATGAACTGGATAGTTCATATTTTACATCAGAATGCGGTTATATATTATAATACCTAAATAAAGGCAACAGTAGAATACCACTGTTTGAAAGTCATAAATGGATTGAGAGATAACAAATCCGGGTTACACACTTAAACTGAGGTAACACATCAACTATTAGAGAAAAACAACGAAACAACAGAAACACTGAAGTGCATCAAAAAACGACAATGCAACACTCACAGATAAGATAATAACTGCCATTTTCCTGACTTGGTACCGGACATTTTAAGTACAAGATGGTGGGTTGGACCTTATTTTGCGGCTAACCCAACCTCTCGTTGTTATGGCAATTTTGAGTAAAAAATTAATATGACAACAATATATGACAGGACTACAGTACAAATATTTACACATATAAACATTTCAATAGGACATTTCGAGATGTTAAAAGTTATCAAAGGTACCAGGCTCATAATTCAATACACTATACGTGTGTTTCGTCTACATAAGACTCACCATTGATGCTCAGAATAAAATAGTTAAGAAAGCCAATCAAATACAAAGTAGAAGAGCATTGATGACCCAAAATTCTAAATAGGTGGTGTCAAATTCGGCTACGGTTATCTTGGCCTGGGATAAGAAAATCCTTAGTATATTTCGAACAACTTTAATTCCATGTATCTATTTGCCGCTTTTAACTATGCAAACGATTCCTGGACAGTCAAATCTGTTTAAGAGACCACCTGTATCAAGCAAAATCTTGTGTTGTTATAAGACCATTATTATAAACCGAATACTTTTCTTTGTAGGAGTTACATGTATCTCATCAAACACTGTTTTCCTTGTGTTCACTACTCCTTCGCAACCGTAAAAGATTACATGTACGACAAATTTATTTTATAAAATTGCTTGTTATATGCTTTGCATGATTTGTCCTATTTTGACCGAAGCATATTGAACGCTCCATATGAGAGTTATTTCCCTATATGATTTAATATAAGTAATATGCATTTCTTTTTTGTAAACCATAAGTGAAAGAGACCCAGAGTCTTTTGATTTCAGGTCCTTGTTAGTAACAAGTAAATTTTGATTATGGTGATATAACTCATTAACCAAATATATTTAAGACCTCTGGTCTTTTGATTTGAGGTCCTTGGTTAATGATTAAAATATTTTTTTGATATCTTATACTATAAGTGAAAATGAGTTAAATTAAAAAATTAGAATATGACCCGATAAAATTGATCTCAAGGTCATAGCTTAATTTGACGTTCTAGATTTTGATTATTTTTTTTTAATATAAAACTATATAGAACCTGATATTTTTTAAATAATTTATCAAATTTTATCGGGAGAAGCATTTTTCAAACCGGAAGTAACAAATGATCTCTCTTATTTAAAAAGTATTGTATAGTAACCATATATTTTTGGAATCAGCGTACAAAAAGGAAGCCTTTGACAGTTGAAATGACATTTTAAACTTAATTTTACAACTATCATATTAAAATACATTGTTTTGGGTGGAAAGACCTTCAAATGTTCTCTGAACAATTGGTTTTTAATTATTTTTTCTTCGGTCTAATTTTGTTTTTGCGATACATATTTGTTTCGCAATATGTCGCTTATTGTAGATCCCTCTGTAGTGCATTTCATATCGATTGAACCTGTTTAAAACACCATCTGTCTTAAGAGATTACATTTTTGCTCTCTCTTAAGTCACGTTAGTAGTGTCTTCAACCTGGTTTCACTGTATGTGATTCAAAACTGTGATTTTAACCTGTCGAGAATGAACAAATAGAGTAACCATATCCCTTGCTGAATTATTTTATTTTGTATAAAATGAACATTTTGTAAAGTAATCTGTATGTATCATTTTTGACGTCAACATTCTTTTTAGCAGGTAAACTCTTGTTTGTGTTATTTCAAATCGTAGATAAAATAAGGGACGAAAGATACCAAAGTAACAGTCAAACTCATAAATCGAAATTAAACTGACAACGCCATGGCTAAGAATAAAAAAGGCATACAGACAAACAATAGTACACTTGACACAACATAGGAAACTAAAGAATAAACACCACGAACCCAACCAAAAACTAGGGCTTTTTATAAATATATGTGCAGAATATACGTTGATGTTGCAGTACATTTACAGTTTTGAAGTCAAGTCATCTCTCTTGTCGCCGACCATCATTTTCATTTTGAAGATGTAAGTCAGGTACGAGACATACAATACTACTGTTTCTTTTATTCAATAAGATAAACGTTTTATAAAATAGTCGCCAAACTAAATAAACTATAGAGAGGTTATGCTCTGTATAATGAAACGTGAAGTTAAGGAGAATTGAAAGTGCTAGTTTTTTTCATCCGTTCTTAGAAGACATTATTTGAAAAAAAGGTTCCAGTAGTATTCCGATATTCATTAGGCATCAATCGATTAAATTGAAACTAATCCTGATCAAAATAGGAAAGCAATTTAAATAGGAAATCAAGAGAACAAAATAAATACTTAGCTGATACAAAAAAAATCGCAAAATTCATATAAGTCTGCACTTAAGAAAACATGTATTAGACATCATGAAGCGGATCACAGTTCTGTATATGACAATGTCAATTGACTGTTAAAAAATACCTGCTAACTCAAGTGTTTATAAGTCTCGAAAGTCTCGAATAGTACAAGTTCTATTATTCAGTTTGAAATCTGGTGTTACTTTTAATAAAGTATATGATTAATTTCTTCCAAAAATCCGCCCCTGAATTAAATTAATACAATACCACAATGTGACAAATATTTACACGTTTTAGAAATGTCTTTTTACTAAGAAAAAACACAAAAACACAACTATTTACATTTTCAATTTACACAAATAGCATAATATAAAAAAAAAGATGTGGTATGATTGCCAATGAGACAACTATCCACAAAAGACTAAAATAACACAAACATTAACAACTATAGGTTACCATTCGGCCTTCAACAATGAGCAAAGCCATTAACATATTTAACCACTTCAAGAGTTATAACTGAAATCTGTATTTATGAGTTTTAAAATTAAAAAAAACACCAAAAGCTTGACTGATCTATAATTAGCCAGCCAATTTACCACGACTAATCACTTTTAATTAATCAAACAAAAACAATAAATATATTTCCGCTAATGATCTATTGAAGATACATGTATTTGTCTAGAATCACTGAGGAAATAGAAAATTCCCTATGTAAAAAAAATCTGTTTATTTACACTGAATATAAAACGAGCGTCCCATGTCAAGGTTGTGTATAAATATTTAAATATCCTTTATATAGTACGTTCAGGTATTTCCATTGTTTGATTTTGTTCAAAACTATATTTAACTCCATTCTACCTGTAACTGGTAAAACCAAGTGTGTCATTAATACTTTGAAAATCTATTTAACAAATGTCTTTCATTTCATTTTAGTTTGAAAGATCCAAATTGAGGTTAATGTAATATGAGGTCTTTTGTAGCTGAATATCCGCACGGCATTTGTTATAAACAATGAAATGTAGGTTTATAAAATTGAAATTAAAACACAGAGTTGTGTATTATCGTACCTTACTGCGAGTTCACCAAAACAGTCCATAAATCAACTCAATTATTGTTCCATAAACGTTAATCGATTTAGTCAAACAACTTTCATACTGAAGTACATATCAAATGCTTTGCAAAGACGAAAGTATAATAAAATTTCAAGACACGTTATTGGGATAGAATTAAATACTTACTATCAGATAGTGCAAGCAGTATAATTTCGCATGACTTTTAGTGCCCTTTTGGTTCAATTCATGATTTTTTTTGTACAATTACAGTCATTGATGTATGCGTATGATAACTTCCGTTTACGTCACATAACCACATAAGTTATCTCCCTTTTTATGTTCATTGGGATTGTAATGTTCCAGATCAGTGAAAACATTTAAACGTAAAATCACAAAAATACTGAACTCAGAGGAAACTCAAATCGGAAAGTTCTTATCACATGGCAAAATCAAATGACAAAATACATAAAAAACGAATGGACAACTGTAGTTCAAACCATTATCGACGTTTTATTTCAATAGTAAAAGTATTAGTGAAAATTTGCTAAAGAGTTAATAATATGTTTATAATTATTTTCACAAATGTATAATTGTTTACCGCAGTGTTCTTGTATTATTAATAACTATTTGATACCTTGGAGTGCAGTTTTTGCTTACAGTTTGCAATTTAAAATGCAACTTGCTTCTTTTCCATAGTATTTCTAATTATTTCTTGTCGAAGAGTCATGTGACTGACATGTTATTAAAAATTCACATGGTTCATTTCTTCACACGTTTATGAGCTAAACCGTTTGTGCTGTTCGTAGAGCAAAGGACTATGTAGTCAAGGTATTAAAATTATGAAGTTATGACATAATTGCTAAGAACTGAAGGTTCAAAGAACTTATAGTTTGAAACTACGGATTTTCTACATCTATAAGCTGATTTACAAATGGCTTATCGGGTTGTGCTAAATTAGGACAGAAGGGATTTTCACTTCATTCAACGAGTATTTAACCTCATATGTTAAAATGTCAAGATTTCGAAACGAGCCACAATTCATTTCAAAGTTATCGATATGGGTAAATATATTAAATAAAGTCTGTCACTATTGTACCAGGAAAACCGCCTACATGAACGGAATTGCGTAAATTCTTCCAGCTAGTTCTCATAAGGAAATACTAGTATGTGTTCAATGTTACGAGCAGATTTTGCATTTTGCTACAATAACATGTTAATCAAAAAAATATCGAATTATTTTGTTGCTACAATATGTTTGATGTAATAATGGTAATTTAATGACGCTTTCAGCAATATTATGCAATTTCGCGGCGGTCCATTGTCATTGGCCAAGGAAACTGGCGTGCACATCGTACCATCGGGTAAAATGCACTCGATTTCAACCGGATTCAAACTCATAAATTCAGTTATAACAGTTCAGTGGTACAGATATTCGACTACTTAGGTAATTCTGCAACCGAGCCAACATGATCAAGTATTAGTATTGGATTTTATAATGCATAGTTGATATTTTTTTTCTAATTGGTAGCATGAGCAAACTACAATTAAGAGAGGAATCATTCATTTAACGATGAAGTGTCTTCTATTAGAGTGTATGTGAAGGTGACTCCTGCTATAAGTCGCTGCGGTAAGACAAAACATTGTATTTTAGGTTGTTCGGAACTACTAACATCCGTAATTATGTATATTTTAATACTGTATTGAATGGGACAATGCTATCGTTTTTAGCACCTTGAGTAGACCCTGGTCAGTGTTAATTCACGATTATAAGTGGACGGTCATGACGGTAAGTCAAAAAGTTATTTCTATGACTGGATATGTTTAACTCATTTATTTTATTTATCCCCTCTTTAAGTGAAATTTTGATTAAAGATATTATTAACTAACATATAAGTGCATCCTTTTTTTAAATTGAATTTTTTATGATGTCTTCTGTCTGTTGTTATTACACTGACTCTGTGTACAAAACAGATTCTTCGGGTGCTGAACAGTCTTTTTTCTTCCTCGATATATATGCCTGTGAGCTTCAATATTGGCTATCATTGAGTAATTCTCAATATTTTTTAGCATAGTAATGACATTTACACATTTCATCTCTGATTAAATCATTTTGATCTTACACATGCAGAGTCAGGGAAATTTACTTAAAAGTATAAAAGTGTATATAACAATAATGAAATAAGTATATTTATTTATATATAAATGTGTAAGGGTTCAACGGAACACAGGATCTCGCCTGCTTTAGCTATAACTCGCATGCCCAGCAAAAAGGAGGAAAACAATTATTAAAACTGTTCCTCCTTATACTATTTTTTTTTATTGTAGACTCTTCTGTCTAAATTTGGTAAATTCAGGATGATTTATGAATCTAGTAAATGTTTTAAAAACTTAAACTGCAGACTGTATGCAATGTAAACTGACAACAAAAGTCCATTTATAAGTAATATACGTAAAAACAGGAAATACTTTTTTACAAAAATGTCTTTTACAGTGTAGATACTAGCTTTTGATGAAAAACAAACGTCTGTCCAAGTTTGGTACAAATCTAGTATAATATAAGAAAATTTTAAAACTTTAACCACAGTTATACTAACTGAAATAAAAACTGTTATCTTATTATTTGATTTCCTTCTATACAGTACTTGCTGTGACCGAAGTTTGTTCAATTGTTATGATGATATGTACTACTTTTAATAATTGAAATACATCGTTTGGTAGTATCAATGTTTGACTATATCTGTATATATGTTATATTATTTTAATTACGTGATGTGTGGACACAAAGTGTCAGTGATACTTAAGGTATTGAAATTAGCTTTAATAATGTAAATGGAAGCGCCTTCTCATCTGGTTCATTTTTTGGTGTTTTGTTTGTTGGGTGTTTTTTTTTGTAATTCCCGTTCTTATTTGTTCTGGTTTGTGTTATTTTAATTTCTGTTTTTTAATCTCTTCGCATGTTTTGTTGAGTTAATGCCAGCTCTATCTTAAATTTATTCTGCTCCGTTGATGACGATATGTCGTATATGAATTCCAATAATAGTAGATAAAAAAACGGACGAATGTGTCAGGAGGCACCAAAACAGCAACCAAATGGTGGAGCATAGGAGAAAGTCAAATAACAAAAAAGCTGATCTATAAAGACAATTCAAATCAGAAAGTCCCTTATTAAATGGTAAAATCAAAGGCTCAAGCACATCAACATGGGTGTAATTCGGTTTATCGAAAGAAATGATCGTGAAAGAATATCTAACGGCGGTCAAGTATTGAGAGACGATCGTGAAAGTTCTGGTAACGGATCGTGAAAGACATTTAATGTACATTCTAGTTCAGAATCTTTGAAAAAATCGCTGAATTGTCAAAACGCGGAACAAATTCGAAAAAAATTATGTCTGTCAAAATGGTTTAACTTCTTCAACATAACTGTGAAAGAAGATAAAGAAAATATGAAGTACTTTTTGAAAAAACACAAAAGGCGCAATGCGTGTCTATGAAATTAATTACAAATAACACGCTTTTTGTACCTATAATGCTCATATTTCAGTTTATCGGGATATATTTGAAATTTAATCTTTGGTGTATCTGATAGTACAGTAAAATTTAGGTATGTTCTTCTCTTAAAAGCATTAATTTGTATATACAAACCTTGAATTTGTGGAATATCCATCAAACTTGATCGTGAAAGCTCAGGCAACGCATTAATTTGATCGTGAAAGATAATGCGTGACCAGACTTATTACTAGTAATCAGAAATCAGTATTTCTTTTACAATTTGATAAACCTGTAACTGGTTGAAGCCTGTAACTATTTTAATAAGGATGAACATTAAACACTTTACCTCGAAAGTTAAAAAAAACAACAACTAAAAACGTCTCTAAATAAGTTTGAAAGATTTAACTTTGAGAATCGGTCAAGTGCAATTCAGGCAGACCGACACTATTTAGCCAATAATATGGATATGCAACGTTTAAATCAAAATGATATCCATCAAACAAAAAGTTACAGCAAAACAGCATCTTTCATTAGTAATTTGAGATTGAACGATAACCAACATTTTGTGCAACCTTCCTTTCTTAAGTTATGTATATACAACGCAGATGTGGCTTGATTTAACTATATACTACAGACTATAGAATACCAGAGCGCAAATGCTGTAATGTCTCGTCTGCTTTGCTTATGATAATTAATTTTTGGAACTTCTATAATATCAATGGTTTTACTAGAAGTGTCAAATGCGCTTAATGTAATTTTGTCCATCTGATGAGTGACGCCTTTTCAATTGATTTTTATAGTTTGTTCTTATGTTTTACTGTTATACCATTGTCTAAGGTTAAGGTGAGGGTTGGGATTCCGCTAACATGTCTAACCCCGCCACATTATTTATTAATGTGTCTGTCCAAAGTCAGGAGCCTGTAAATCAGTAGTTGTCGTTTGTTTATGTTTTACATATTTGTTTTCGTTAAAAAAAAAAATTATACAAATGAGGCCGTTAGTTTTCTCGCTTGAATTGTTTTACATTGTCATATCGGGGCTTTTTACAGCTGACTATGCGGTATGGGCTTTGTTAATTGTTGAAGGCTATACGGTGACTTATAAATTTTAATGTCTGTGTCATTTTGGTTTTTTTTTTGGATAGTTTTCTCTTTGGCAATCATATAACACCTTCTTTTTTTTAAATTATGATTGTCAATGGTTCATAAAAAGAGTGCAAGGTCAGATGAACCATAATTTACAGATCTCTGCAAATATCCCATAGACCAAATAAATGTGTTCCGATCGTTACAGTGCCTTAGAAACTGACAAAAGTTATGCTTGGCAAATTAATTCGAAACCTAAGGTCAAAAGTATATGAACCCTGACCGACAGCCAGACATATACATCTTGCTATTATTCAATATATCAAATACAATTAACGTCATCAGGGTCATATATGAAACATGTAGACAGACATGTACACCATACACGAAATACCATGGCGCTATAGCATACAGGTATATACCCAAAGGGCTAGACAACATGAAACGAGCATTGCCGAATGATGCATGATAATGAGTTCGATGTTATTTGAAACCTTGCAGAAGTCGAAAATGTAAACCTCACAATCATAACAATAGACAGTTATATTAAAGTTTAACGAATCCGCGATACGGATCGACCGGACTTGACCACAAAAATAAATCTTCATCCATGAAATAAGGCAAATTCGGGAACAGGTTAATCCAGTCTGACGGACATGTAGTTTATAGGATCCAATATACAAAATGTGGGTATCCTATAACTCGTAATAAGTGAGTACTTCACATTACAATAAAAAGCTTCATCCTACAATCATCCAACTATTTTACATTACATTTTCTGAAAATATTAATTCTTTGAAAAGCTTAAACCTATTGAGGATGTTGACCTACATAGCTTTTCTCAATATAAATAACAAATATTAATTATGATATAATTGAAGAATAATTTGAACGTCTTCGTAGCATCAGATCTTTCACGATCCTTTTCACGATCTTCAAAAATGCGGTACGTGATCTTTCACGATCCGAAAAATCAATTTTTGTGTAAATAGTTCTTTATTTACCAAGTTCAGATTATGTTTATACAAAATAACTATGAGAACCATTTGATTAATTTAAACAAAATGCCCTTATTCGTATTAAAGTAGTTTTTCTAGTCGAATTTGTGCGAAAAAAAATGTTTGTTTACATTTTTTATGTCACTGAAATGTCGAGACGCAATCTGCCGTTTGTTTTTTTGTAATAACTATGTACTTTTAAAACTGGATATTCTCACATACTGATCATAATGTTAAACCATTTTGACAGACAGTTTTATTTTGTCGTAAATTTTCTGTGTAATTAATTAAATTAGAATATGTATTGACCTTTCATATGTCTACTCGATTAAATGTCTTTCACGATCCGTTACCAGAACTTTCACGATCGTTTCTCAATACTTGACCGCCGTTAGATATTCTTTCACGATTATTTCTCTCGATAAACCGAATAACACCCGTGATCAAACAAATGAACGTTAACTGACTTAGTACAGGTAATTTCTTATGTAGACAATGGAGGGTTATACCTCTTTATATAGCTAGCTTTACCTCTAATTTGTATGACACTCTCATAAAATTTAAATTTATTGACAAACGTGTGTAACCAAAACATAACATGTAAAGATGTCAAAAACAGGGGATACAGGAGATTGCTTTTCGAGGTAAGTAATGTTTGTGTTTGTTAATCTCTAAGATGCATTGTAGATTTAGTATTTTATCAACTTTGTTTGTCTATAATATAATTAATAAAATATCATTTTTCGTCTCCGTAAAAAAATCATTGTATTGACCTTTGGTATATTCTATCGTCTAAATATATTAATTGATAATGCGACTCAGTAAACCTTGATAAACATTAAGTGAAAGCGTTTGAAGAAAAGCATACCAATATGAATTGTTATATATTGTTATATATTTGTGGATATGGACACAAGAATATGCACACTTTAAATAAATGCAATGCATATATATCTATTGGTTTTATCTATTTTATTTATTGCACAACAATGTCATTTATATAAAGATCATTTCTTCTGAAACCACTTTCTTTCAGTCGTTATGCAGCTTACCTTTACCTGAAATGAAATAATAATCAAATTACTATAATACTTGCAGTTTTTAGAAATTATAATGTTACGGTTTAAATCGACTAAAACATTTATATCTCTTTAAGGTAGCACAATACAAAGAGTTTTTTTACTTCCAACCACTAACTTTTAAAATGGTGTAACTAATGAATGCATATAAGATAGTAATAGAGGTATATATAGATAGATAAAAGATTAATCTTTGAAATGGATGAAATATTCTTATTATGCAGTTATTATGTAATCAATTATTATGTAATTAATGGTTAAATCTCGGTCAGTTCACTCAAATGAATTTAGCTCTATCATCTCTTCACCTATACAGAAAACTTTAATCAACACGTCATAGGCTTCAAAAGGGTGTCTCAAATTATCGCTATCGTATTTCATTCTCTCCTAAATCTCTAATTAGTGTAAACATAATAACCACACAACAGTAGAAAATGTTCAATTAGGTGTAAAATGTGTTCTATACTTTCTATCTGAAATCTGAGACACATTTTTGTAGATAATGGCCATAGGAACAACATATAATAAACCATCTAGGAATACCTATGCAGAAGCTAATTTCAATTGAAAGTGGAAAATTGGTGAAAAATATTTTAGACCCATTTAACATTATAATTGCTCACACAACTGATGTATAATACTAACTTTGCATTAATTTGAAAGAGTAATCTGTTAGCTATCCATCAAGACCACTTTTATAAATTTTCAAGCATTATTAAGAAATTACAGCATTTTAAAACTTAGAAGTTTGAGTTATAAAATATTTTTATTGTGCTATCTTCAAAAAGTTTTCTATCATAATTTTTAGCACATTTACATTCATGGTAGAATCAATTGCAACAAAAACATTTCATCGATTAAAAACCGTTTTCCTGCTAATTTATATTTACAACTCATGTTTACTTTTAAAGGAACTTACCCGAACGTTAAAACAATAAACAATCAATATAAAATCAGGGAGCATGTGGTATTAACAGTAGAAAGATCATAGCATAGGGAACATGTGAACTTGATTTCAAGTTAATTGGACTTGAACTTCATTAAAATCTACCTTGTCCATGCTTTTTTCACATGACGAAGGGACGGATGAACAGACGACCAGAAAACATAATGCCAATAAATGGGGAATAAAAAAGTGAGCTAGCAGATGATCCTACAGATCAATGTTTGGTATTTGTATTGATTTTCCCATGTGTTTATATATGTAAATTATACGTTATAATTACAGTTTTAAAAGTGCTTTTGCATTTTATTTTGTCTTCCAAAAGGAATTAACACTGTTTCTCTTCACTTTTCCACATTATCGTTTACCCCTAAACTTTCCTTCGCACGTGCGCTGTTCGTTTGACCAGATAAGTAAACATAGCTTGGTGAAGTCTACCGCGTACAGAAAAGCTATCGTGGAATTAGAGTATGAGAAGACAAAATCCAATAGCAATACATTTAAGAGGCAATGCCAGAGAAAACCAGGCAGAACTTGGAAATTTTGTTCAACAGCCTTTTTGAGATAAATGTGTTTTTGTAATGTATCCACCTTGTTTTGTTGGGAAATGACATTTTAAAAAGTCATATTGGGTTATTATGTATAAAAAAATGAATTTGATTTTTCAGTAAATTTGACTGCTTATATAGGGAAATAGGGGTATTAATTTCTCAACAAAAACAGCCTACAATATAACAATTGATATATATTCTAAAAGATGACCATGAATACAGCAGGAAATGATAATAACATCTTTGGTATCTGTTGATATGTAAATGTTCTAATGCAGTAAACTGTCAGGAAACAGCAGTTTACTTTTGTCTTTTTGGTGTTTAGACATACCAAAAGTGATGCTCTTCAATTTAAAAACCGATAAAGGTTGTAACCAGCTGGTAATGTTTTGACAGAAAAATGAACTTCTGTTGTATATTTTTATATATAATTGAGCATTTTGATAAGATTAAAGAAAAGTACATAACTTTGTGGTGTTGGGAAACTTATTTCCCTCACCAGGAGATTGTTGCATACATGTACGGGTGATCACTTCTAGACAGAGGCAGTTACAATATCTGTACGGGAATGAGGATTATTTATAAGACTGAAATTATTGTATTATTTGCTGGAAATGTGGAATATGAGGAATGTAAAGCCATCCGTGAGTAGTTTTTGATGATTCAGCTGAACAAAAGCTGGAAATTATACAGTTTTCTCCCACCTTAAAACAGTACATGGTATATCATGGACACCAAAAGCAAACTATAAAGATCTAAATGCCATAATTTTGTGCATCTTGAAAACTGGAAAGGCGGATCACTTTGAAGCAGATGATAGTGATAGTGAATTCTTTGCGACAGTTATACCAGTTGGAACAGGTAATAATTTAAATTATGAAAGTTTAAAATTACTTCTCGGATAAATCATGTGGCCCGTTCAATAATTTTAATACATCCCCCTTTCCCTCATATTTTTAGTTACAATGTGAAATTATTCTCTGCAAATATATGATCTGTGCTGAAAGCAATTTTATACAATTTTATTCATCATGTTCAAACATTATTTGAATAGGATAATAATTTGAAATAAAAAAAAAAAATAAAACTACATGTTTCAGACTCAAAAGTTACAAAAAAAAAGAAGATTTGGTTATGATCATGATGGTTGCCAATGAGAAAATCACATGTACAACTATCCTCCATATACACAACAGACCATACATGTCTGTCACCTTATTTATTATGCTTATCATTAATATGTACATGTCAGTAAGGTACATGTATGTTCATGTGCCAAAATGAATGTACATGTAGGCAAAAAGCGACAACAACTGAATACATTTGCATGTACATGTACATGTAGAATAGATAAATGTATAAAAAGATGTGGTATGAGTGTCAATGATAGATCATGATACAACTCTCCATCCAAGTCACAATTTATAAAAGTAAAGACAATCCTACAGTTATCAGAATAGTCATACATGTATGTATGTTTATGTCAGATATACATGTAAACAGTAAGCTTAATTTGTTAAAAATCAGGAACGTCAAATTTAAATTTTCTGTAATTTTGATTGCTACATATACAGTGTACCTATATATTATGACATATGAAAGACACACATATATTGAAAAGTGGTTATCATGATTACATATATATATTTATTTATAAAAATAAAACTTGTATATCAAATCTTAAGATAATTAGATTCTTAATCCACTATTTAGATGGGATCTTTTGGGACCGCAATACCTTTGTTTCATTAAATTGTTGTTTATTGTCCTTCGTGTCCTTAGAAACTAAATTAGACATATGATATATACATGATACAATTGCAAGGATTTCAAACTTTTAACATTTAGTTCAAAACTGAAAAAAATATTTTAAAATTAGCACATTTTGAGATCTTGTCATTAGAATTTAGATACATTTGTACATGTACATGTGTGATCCTGAAGCCCATAACATATAAGGTTAATTTGACTCAAATATATCAAGTAAAGTTGTTTAGTAATAAGTTAATCACAATTTACATTTCTGCTTTAAAGTGTTCATTTAGATCATTTTATACATTAACCTGTCCATTTAAAAATAGAGTTAATCATACAAAAAAGTCTTGTAACTTTGAATGTTTTAATGTAGTAAGATGCTAACAGCTCATTATATATTTTCCACTGGTTCTTAAGATAAGAAAATAACTAATTTGATTTTAAATACAATTTTCCAAATTCAATTCAAAGAATAATTGATCACCTTATAATCTGTTATTTCTTTAAACAGATAAAAGATACATCAGATGACAGACTTACATATAGAGGAGCCTATAATTAAAGAAATGGATCAATTTGATGTTGAAGTTAACCTACTGCATTAATATGAACATTCATAAGTGAGTACCAGTATCTCTTAAAGTACATTTTTTACTTGTTTATCTTTATTTTGATAAAGTACCATATGAGATAAAGTATGTGAAATCTTAAATCCTGTAAATATACTAGACATTACACAGGGGTTTCATTATCTTTCATGTTGACTGGTACTTTCCACGTTTCTAGGTGGTACTTTTCAATTTATTCCATGAATATCTTATATAAAAATTCCTACATTTAGGCGGTACTTGTCAATAGCATAGGAGGGTAAAAGTACCGGGTACCGCCTCCTAATGAATGGCCTGCATTACATCAGTACATAATGTAAATCAGAATAAGAATGCATAACAAATGAATTGTTAAACACTTTAATATGACCAGTGTAATTTAAGAACAAATTAAAACACAGATGACACACACATAAAAATTAATGAGACCAAGTGTGTATTTTCCAGATATGCAAGAAGGGTTTTAATCTCTCACTACAAATGTATTTGAAGTCCTGAATGTGAAATCTTCTAAAAAATTATACTCAACTTCAAATATGTGTACTTGAACATATGTATATAATATTAAAATTCATCTTATTTAATATAATTAATTTAAAACATTTTCAAGCAAAAAACTGATGTATAAATGTATAGCTTGACTTTTCCTTTATTTGTTTTCAGGTGACTGAGCTAAAAGAAAATCACACATGAAACTGTAACCAGTTTGGGAGACTCATACAACAGAACATTTCAATACCTATTAAGTTTTTTATGTATATGTTTGACTTTTGGTAATATTTTGGAAGTTACTTTAGTAATTGAGAGACCTCAATGTTGAAAATGACAATTTTGATAGAGGACAATTTTAAGAATATCAACTTAGTTGTTTGTGGATCTTTATCTTTTAAAATATTACTGGGTGTCTGAAAGAATATTTCAAATTTTTCTGAAACTATTTAGATATTTATCATGTTTCATGTGTTTATATAGGCAAATATTTATACATGTCATTTATGTTATGCAAGGGTTTATATGAATTTCTAAAAAGATGTATATATGTGTTGATAAAATAAGTTCCAAATTATTACAGAGTAACAGAAAATGGGATCAATTTATATTAAAACAGATCTGTTAAAAGGAAATGAAAAGTCAAAAATTATATTTTTTAAAATAATTGTGTTAACATTTTTGTGCTATTTAGAAATATGTACACCAAAAAAAATAAACTTTAATATAAGTATCAATGTAGTATGCCCTTGCTATTTTTTGTTTTGTGCAGTACATGCATTTGAATCTTGATCAAAATTTATGGATTGAATTAATAAACAGAAGAAACTAATTGTTATGTTAACACTGTAGCTAAGTATATGTCACATTTAATCAGGCCAAGTTATCCGTCTTATTAACAAAGGAGGTTTGATATGATTGCCAATTTCAAGGCTACATGTACCTATCACAGTTCTCTTTAGGCCATAATCATTGTGATGTATGGGAATAATTCTCTGATGTCATATTCTGACTTTTATACAAACCAAGTGATGAAGATAAAGGGTGCTTCTATTTCCAAAGGTTTTGAAGAAACTGCTATGGAACACAATAAAAATCAGAAGATGTAGTATAACAGTAACGGATCCGGAAATGTTCATAAGAGGGGGCCCACTGACTGACATAAGGGGGGCCGCTCCAGTCAAGCTTCAGTGATTCCCTATATGAGCCCCCCTGCTCCCCCCCTAAATCCGCCTCTGCATAATTGTAATCAGACAACTCTCCATTAAGAGACCATACAATGTAAAAGTTTATAGTAATAGGTACAGCCTTCAATAAAGAATTAAACCACTCTGCATAATCATATTTGATTTTGCAAAAACAAAGAGAATGCTTATTTATAGATTTTGTCACTATCAATTATATATGCGCATGTACTAATGTATTCATGTGGTGTCTGTCCTTGATTTGAAATCCCCCCCCCCCCCCAATTTTTTTTTTTATATAAATGGACAAGATCCATGGTCATGCCAGTTGGGAGTTCAGAATATATAAGATTGAGAAATGAGGATCTAATCATTTATTATTCGACTGCAAACAATTTTTGGGAATGTATAATGGTATGATGTCGTCATTGTTGTTGTCTGAAGACACATTGGTTTCTGGACAATAACTTTAGTTTAAATTAATGGATATCTATGAAATTTTGTTAAAAGGCTCAATTCCCCTAAAGGAAGGTTTGGATAAATTTGGGGATGATGGTCCTCGGAACACAACCGATTGTCTTGAGGTGCTGCACACATGTGCCAAATATCAAACGATTTTGTCAAAGGGCAAACAGATAATGCTCCCGACACAAAATTGTAAACAAAAGTCATCTTTTTTCTTTGAGGTCAAAGGTCAGCAAAAAATTGTATTATAGGTATCTGTGGCATTGACTTATGATCTAGATGCCAATTCAGTGAGAATTTTCTTGCATCTTCCAACTAAGTACTTTCATGGTGAAAATTTGTACAAAAAAGGCATACAGGAAAGGAATAGTGTACATTTTATGCTTGCTATGGCAACCAAAGGAACAAAGTGGCGACAAGACTACAACTTTTTTTCTTTATTTTTTTTCATCAAAAACTCACTAAAACATAATAAATACAATAAAGATGCAAAAGTGTATGGTATTTTGCAACTTAATCCATGTAATACCATTTTTGTTTGCCAAAGCAAAATTTTCTCAATATTACAATTTTCCTTATTTTTTGCATTTTTTTACTGAATTGTTTTAAAAAGAGTAAAAAAGATACCAAAAATTGTACCTTCATTATTTTTATGCCCCACCTACGATAGTGCCTCCGTTCGTCTGTCCGTCCGTCCGTCTGTCCCGCTTCAGGTTAAAGTTTTTGGTCAAGGTAGTTTTTGATGAAGATGAAGTCCAATCAACTTGAAACTTAGTAACATGTGCCCTATGATATGTTTTTTTCTAATTTAAATGCCAAATTAGAGTTTTGACCCCAATTTTACGGTTCACTGAACATAGAAAATGATAGTGCAAATTCCAGGTTAAAGTTTTTGGTCAAGGTAGTTTTTGATAAAGTAGAAGTTAAATCAACCTGAAACTTAGTGTACATGTTTCCTTTGATAACATCATTATAATTTTAATGCCGAATTCCAATTTCACGGTCCACTAAACATAGAAAATGATAGTGCGAGTGGGGCATCCGTGTACTGTGGACACATTCTTGTTTTAAACCAACATAGTACTAGACTTCCATATCAGTAGTAAGTCATAAATGTTGTTTTCCTCTGGTGATGGATAATTGAAAACAGTTAGAAACTGGCTTTTCTTAAATTTTCTCAATTTATTATTTTAGCATTTTTTTACCTTTTTTTTTTAAATCAAAAAGATACCAAAAATTTTATTTTCATCATTTTTCACACCAAAATAGTACTAGACTTGCATATAGGTAGTTTATTCATAAGTGTTGTTTTCCTCTGGTGATGGATAATTGAAAACGGTCAGAAAACGGCTTTTCTCAAATTTTCTCAATTTTCCCTATTTTAGCATTTTTTTACCTTATTTCTTGAAAAAAATCAAAAAGATTCCAAAAACTTTATTCTCATTATTTTTTACACCAACATAGTACAAGACTTCCATAAAGGTATTTAATTCATAAAGGCTGTTTTTCTCCAATGATTGATCATTGAAAACGGTTAGAAACTGGCATTTCTCAATTTTCCATATTTTAGCATTTTTTTACCTTATTTTTTGAAAAAAATCAAAAAGATACCAAAAATTTTATTTCCATTATTTTTTACACCAACATAGTACTAAACTTCCATATAGGTAGTTTAGTCATAAGGGCTGTTTTTCTCCAATGATGGATCATTGAAAACGGTTAGAAACTGGCATTTCTCAATTTTCTCAATTTTCCTTATTTTAGCATTTTTTTACCTTATTTTTTGAAAAAAATCAAAAAGATACCAAAAATTTTATTTTCATTATTTTTTACACCAACATAGTACTAGACTTCCATATAGGTAGTTTTGTCATAAGTATTGTTTTTCTCCGATGACGGATAATTGAAAACAGTAAGAAACTGGCTTTTTCCCATACATTTCAATGGAAAATAGCGGTTTGAGCCCTTATATTGAATTTCATTAAAAAAAATGTCAAATTCACAAAAAATTGAAAAAAAAATTATATATTCCCAGTCAGTATGTTATACTGAAAGGGTAAAATATAAGTTTGACCAAATTAATTTTTTTTAGTTGAACAGTCCTGCCTGGTGCTCTCTGACATTGCCTCTTAAGGTATTTGATAAGATAATGGATTTTCACTTAAAATAAATTCCTTTTCTTTAATACAGATTACTATCATTTAATTCGTTCAAATTTAATCAACTGCTTCCGATTGTACGTGTGAGTGCATATGACACATGATACAATTAACATCACATTCAATGATGATGCTGATGGATGGATGTTGAACGTCCAGCTGGAAATTCATAATACACCCATATTTAGCAGAACATGTTAATTTGGTATTAATTATTACCATGCTTCGAACTAGACCAGAAATGAACATGCTAGTTCGCAATGTAATAGTCAGCAGATTATTCTAACTCCGAGCTGACAAGTCTTTGTCCTTTTTTTATAAAGCCGAGCAGCACATTCCAATTCGTTGGAGTGACCCCGCGGAGGTTCAAACTCAGTTTTGTTATTGTTGACTTTATTTCCCTCGTTTTAAGTTTTAGCCACACTAGCACTTCTTTTTGGTAAGTTTTGTTTTGATTGGAGGGGGTACGGTTCCTTGATATCTTTCTCAATTATTAAATAATCTAGAATTGAAATTCTTGTTGTGTTTTCATTGAAATAAACATATGAGAGCAAATAAATAACTAACGTCGAAGCATAATAAAGTCTAGGTATGGACTTTGCTCATATTCAAAGGCCAAACATTTGTTAATATTTGTGTCATTTGGTCTCTTGTGAAGAGTTGTCTCGTTGGCAATCATACCACATCTTCTGTTTTATATTCAGCATGTTGCATGATTAGGTGTAAATAAGAATGTATATAGTCAAGTTGTTGAAATTTGCATTATCATACTAACGTAAGAGATTGGTTGGGGTTATAATAATAGGGAATAATTGGCTACACTAACACAAAAATAGGGCAACAAATAAAGTATAGAGAAAAAACTGTTAAAATGCGGTTTTAAAATATTAAAAGTAGTTACCACAACATAAATAATACAGAAGTGAAGGACAACACAATCAGACAATCTAACATAACCATGTGATACAGCGTTGTGTATTTTAGTACTTACTTAAGCATGTTAAGGTGACAGTAGTATGCTCAATATGCATACAATATCTTCAAATCACTTTTTTATTTCAACAGATAAACACAGGCGGAGTTTTGTAGAAACATAACGAAAATCTTCTTTTCATAAATATGCTCTAGATATGTACAAAATTTCTTTGGAAATATACAATTTTTAACAAAGATTCATAAATTCAGGAAAAAAACGGCATTTTTGCAGTATATTTGTCGAATTTAAATTTTTTTATAGTTTTAATGTTGACTTTTTCCTTAAAATTGGTTCAAATAATTTTCATACGTACTCAAACATGATGCAATTTAACAAAAGATGGTCCATGTACTCGTTTTCAAGTTAAAGCTTTTTAATCATAAAAAATGCACCTTTACCCGATGTGTCACAGTTTGATGTCGCGGGGAAAAAAATACGTTTGCAACGTTGTTACCTTCTCGTAACTGTATTGTATGCCCTTACTTACAGCATTATCAAAACATGACTTCAACCCTTTCTGAGTAAGTGCACTTGTTTCGTAATATGGCATTCTGTGATCACTTGCAAAAGACTCTGCCTCCTCTTCAGCTATTCATGTGTCTTTACTTGAATCTCTTAAATCTGAAATATGTTAAATGAATGCAACCCATGTCAATGTACTTTGTTAAACCGAGTCTAATAAATCCTCAATCTCTAAAATAACAAGGCTAGAAGGGGAAAACAGGAAAAATATCGTGGTTCAAGAAAGGCAACATAAACATGTTAAAAAAAAAGAAAAGATAGTCAATAATCAGACTTAAAACAAACCACTGAAGTGAACAGACATATAACGATTGAGCAACCGTGCACTTCCGAAACAGGTCTGAACTTAGGTGCTGTTTGAGGCTAAAATGATTTAATGTGAATCCTTTTGACGGTGCTGTTTTGGGCTGAAATGAAGTAATGCCGACTCATATTGACGGTGCTTTGTGATGATGAGACGGTGAAATACTGACTCATTTTGATGGTGCTGTTTGGAGCTAAGATGATGTTATACTGACTCATTTTGACGGTGCTGTTTTAGGCTGAGATTATGTTATACTGACTCATTTTGACGGTGCTGTTTTAGGCTGAGACGATGTTATACTGACTCATTTTGACGGTGCTGTTTTAGGCTGAGACGATGTTATACTGACTCATTTTGACGGTGCTGTTTTAGGCTAAGATGATGTAATGCTGACTTATTTTGACGGTGCTGTTTTAGGCTAAGATGATGTTATACTGACTTATTTTGACAGTGCTGTTTCCGGCTAAGATGATGTTATGCTGACTTATTTTGACGCTGCTTTTTTAGGCTAAGATGATGTTATACTGACTCATTTGACCGCTGCTGTTTTAGGCTAAGATTATGTTATACTGACTCATTTGAACGCTGCTGTTTTCGGCTAAGATGATGTTATACTGACTCATTTGAACGGTGCTGTTTTAGGCTAATGCTGACTCATTTTATTGGTGCTGTTTTAGGCTAAGATTATGTTATACTGACTCATTTTGACGGTGCTGCTTTATGCTAAGATGATGTTATACTGACTTTTTTTGACGCTGCTGTTTTAGGCTAAGATTATGTTGTACTGACTCATTTTGACGGTGGTGTTTTAGGCTAATGCTGACTCATTTTATTGGTGCTGTTTGAGGCTAAGATGATGTAATGCTGACACATTTTGACGGTGTTGTTTGATGCTAAAGGGATGTAATGCTGACTAATTTTGACGGTGCTGTGTTAGGCTAAGATGATGTAATGCTGACTTATTTTGACGGTGCTGTTTTAGGCTAAGATGATGTAATGCTGACTTATTTTGACGGTGCTGTTTTAGACTAAGATGATGTAATGCTGACTTATTCTGACGGTGCTGTTTTAGGCTAAGATGATGTAATGCTGACTTTTTTTGACGGTGCTGTTTTAGACTTATTTGACGGGAATGAGCAGGTATTGATCAATGAAACCCACGAGACATCTATTTGCAAAGTATTGTAATAATATAGAATCTGTGTTTTTATCATCATTTATGTATACGAGTATATGTCATTTTTAAACAAATACCGGTGCCAATCACTCGTTGTGAATTTAAGGTCCGTACGAATTCCTTAATTTAATAGAAAAAAACAATTTTTACATTTAATATTGCCGGTAGAAAAGAGGTGTGCTGGAGAATTATTACCTGTTTTACAACCAACTAACATTATAGCTACATTTGGTAGATGGTGCTTTATTTCCGGTATCCATTTCTTTTCGGTGTTGTCAAAGGATGATCTGTTGTTGACGGAGAAGCACAGTAGAACAACATCTGTCTGTGGATAAAAGGTCCCGATAAGACAATGTAAAACAATTCAAACGAGAAAAATAACGGCCTTATATGTATGTCACAAAATGAACGAAAACAAATATGTAGCACATAAACAAACGACAACCACTGAATTTACAGGCTCCTGACTTGGGACAGGCACAAACATAAATAATGTGGCGGGGTTACACATGCTAGCGGGATCCCAACGCTCCACCTAACCTGGGACAGTGGTATAGGATTAAAAACAGATCACTACAGACAAGGGACATTTAATAGAAATAGAAAGATGAGGTATGATTGCCAATGAGATAATTTCTGTACACGTCACAATGTGTAAAAAATAAACCATTATAGGTGTTTACTTTAAATAGCTTTTTATCAATGCTTTTTTTTTCAGTAGACTTTACATGTATTTATATATACTGTCTATCCAACATTGCATTCGCTCTTATCTCTATACTCCATTGACCGTGTATCTTATCGTGTATTGGGCTTATTCATTCACAACGAAGTTACTGTTTGAAATAGCAAGTAAAAAAATGACATATACTTGCAATAATCATGGTGCAAACCATTTAAATATTCTATATCCATTTTCATGGTGATTATGGCATGTATTTTCTATTTAAAATTAACTTAAAGGTGTATCGTAAAAAGAAAATCAACGTTATTTATTAATCTTTTACATAAACAACCGATCTAAAGTAATAGAGAAACAAAACAAAAACTGCACTGCAAACTGATGATCAGAGTGAGTCGTACCTCGAATGAATGGAGGTGTAGGTATGAATACGTCAATGAGACAAAATCGCCCAAATAAAACTAGACATACATTTCCTCTACGCCCGTCAAAATTTTTAAGGGACGAATAATGGTGTCCGTCCGTCTGTCCGGCGTAAACATGTCGCACCGTAACTTGAGAACGATCTATCCAAATTTACTGAAACTTCATATAGTTATCTATTATGATGATCAAACGTTCTGTTTACTTTTTGATGTAAATTAGATTAAACTTTTTGAGGTATGCGACTATTTAACTAAAACAGAGTGTGTCTTTTTTTCACATGTCGCGCCGTATCTCAAACACGATTTATGATTATTGCCTAAAACTTTAAACACTTCTTAGTTATATTTATCTTAATAATTGTATAACCGGGCGTTTTTTGTGTTATAGTAATTCAAAGACGGAAAACCAATGCTTCAAACTTTATTAGCAAGGTCCGGACAGTACCAGACCTAAGACCTTAACAACTATATGTCACCGTACAGCTTTCAACGATGGGCAAAGACAATACTGCATAGTTAGCTTTACAAGGCCCAGTAATGACAAATGTTGAAACAATCATACTTGAAAAAACTAAAAGCCGAAATATTTTTTAAAAAATAAACGAATATGTATATTGTATTTATTTGGATAGATTTATAATAAGTTGTTATAATTTGTTTCCAATCTTAGCGTGTATTTAGACAACAACGTACAGTTTTCTAGTAACCCCATTTATCGTATATCCTTATTTCAGGAGCCATTCTGTGTTGATAAGAAAAGCTTACGTTATACAGGAACAACTTCAATGCATCGCGTAGATATGGTAAGAACTAAATAATAAAAATCTACTATTGTTCTGCTTAATATGCAGTTTCAACCTGAACTGGATTATATCTAATTTTAGCACATACTTACAACTTCTCGTCCAATCAAATTGCTTGAATTTGCCTTCTAATTTTCATAGTACATACTTTTCCCGTGTACTAAGTAACTACGCATGAAAGACCACAAGAGTAAGATTTCATTGTATTGTAATCAAGATATTAGACCAAAATTGCTACTGGCTATTTTGAAATAAATTCTGTGTTCCAAATTTAACTAAATAGTTTGTAATTAGTTTTCAACCAGATTTTTAACATCCTACTAATCAATCTTTTGCATGATTTTAATTTTGTTTTGACAATTAAAAAAGTTTGTTTTTCATTAAAATAAAGAGTAATAATTATGGTGCTTTATACCTTGATTAAAGTACAACTCAATCTTAAATTTGTAATCCTTTATCTTCCATGCTATTACTTTGTACACAAAAAGAGTCGACCTTCAATCTTTTGAAGGGAAAATATTAATAGAGCAATTTGATATATTTAGTCATAAATTGGTCGATAATTGGTTGCCTAATGTCCAGTGACAAATACTTCATGCATATAAACTATCCACTAGACTACCTATGGGTACATACCAGGGGCAGATCCAGCCATTTTTAAAAGGTGTTTCAACCAATGATGTGGGAGGGGGGGTTTCAACTGCTTGTTCTCATTCAAAAGCATTTTCAAGATAGTTTTAGGTTTTAAGTGAAATTTAAAAAAATGCTTTCAAGAATGTTAAGCTTTCACTGCACTTTATATAATATAATAATCTTTATTCAAAGGCAATACAGCTTATAGAATATAAATATTACAAGTATTCAATTACATCAGTGAAATATATTTACATTTAAACATTAGACAAATAATGATATAAGTAAGTATACCCATATAACAGTACAGCAGAGTATGATAAAACAGAACACATATTAAGCATTTATAATGATTAAATTAATTACGTGCCTTCTCGGCCAGAAATAAAAACTTCCCTAAATTGTTAAGTTCCTTTACATTATGAACAGATAGCAGTTGTATGAGTTTAAAATTAGAAGGTTTTCTCCAATAATAAGGTTTAATAAATTTCTTTCGAAGTTCATTATACTTTTCAAATACTAATATAAAATGATATTCATCTTCAATTACTTGTTTATTACACATATTACAAAGTCTCAGATGTCTCTCAATATTATAAAATCGACCAGTCTCTATATTCAAACAGTGAGCAGATATGCGATATTTACAAATAAATGGTTTATAAATATAATTTACAGCATGATCTAAATAAAATTGTAACATGCTGGGGTCAAATACATATCTATACAACATACATTTTGGTGAGTCTTCAAAAATTTGGTTCATTTCTCTATGAAAGCTACTCTTTACTCTATCTTTGAATTCACTTAAAAACAAATCCACATTTTTTACACCCTGAAATAACCATACATCATGGAACCCATACATGTATAATATGTCTCTAATTCGACAGGCACAGTTATATTTGTCGTTTGGTTTTTTAATACATCTCTCGAGCATTTCTTCACAACAACATTTAAAAATACAGTTATCAGTACATAATAGTTTAAACCAATAGTTTAACATTCGACAAAATCGTTCTATAAACATAGGGTAACGTCCCAACTCACAATAAACCATATAATTAACAACCGATTCAATTTTTGTCAAAATCAAACTAAGTTTAATTTTTGACCCTTTGAACCTTAATGTAGACTAATTTGAAAACGGGACCAAAAATTAAGAATCTACATACACAGTTAGATTCGGCATATCAAAGAACCCCAATTATTCAATTTTTGATGAAATCAAACAAAGTTTAATTTTGGGACCCTTTGGGCACCTTATTCCTAAACTGTTGGGACCAAAACTCCCAAAATCAATACCAACCTTCCTTTTATGATCATGAACCTTGTGTTTAAATTTCATAGATTTCTATTTACTTATACTAAAGTTATGGTGCAAAAACCAAGAAAAATGCTTATTTGGGTCCCTTTTTGGCCCCTAATTCCTAAACTGTTGGGACCTTAACTCACAAAATCAATACCAACCTTCCTGTTGTGGTCATAAACATTGTTTAAATTTCATTGATTTTTATTTACTTAAACTAAAGTTATTGTGCGAAAACCAAGAATAATGCTTATTTGGGCCCTTTTTCGGCCCCTAATTCCTTAACTGTTGGAACCAAAACTCCCACAATCAATCCCAACCTTTCTTTTGTGGTCATTAACCTTGTGTCAAAATTTCATAAATTTCTATTAACTTAAACTAAAGTTATAGTATGTTCTTGATTGCATTTGTTTGAAACAATTCACAAGTCTTAGAATTTACAAATGTTTTTTTTAGAGTTCTCGAAGGTTTATCCATGAACAGATGAACTATTTTAAATAATCCTTTTGCGTATTTTGAACATATATTACTTTAGAATTAGATGATTCTTCTATGTTGTCTAATGTCACTTAATCTTAACAGAAAAGCCTTTAACATTTATAAAAAACAACATATACAAAATTGAAGATAAACAAGATTACAATTGAACGTGTTTGCAAAGTTTGATACAAATCATTAACATCTATAGGTGCTTGTATGACGTTCATTAATGGGCAAATGATATACCACATAATCAGCTATAACAAGACACTACTATGATAAATGTAATACAGTTGAAACGTTGTGTGTTGAGGTTTATCATCTGTCATTTCGTGTAGTGCACATGTGATACTACCAACTCATTGTAAATCTAGTTATTTGGCGCCATGCAGCTTTGGTTCTAGACTAGCTGGAAACCTAATGGGTTCTGAAGAAAATGTTTTCGACGCAACGCTTAGAAAACTATGTAACTCCAACTAACTTCATTTAGTGAGGCAAGTCATTTACTCTTTTGGCAACTTTTTATTTGATGCCATTTATTTCTTAACCATTGGCTAGCTATTCTGGAACCAAAGCTGCATGGCGCCAAATACCTAGATTTAAATTGACAGCAGAACGCACTAATGATATAAAAATAGGAAGATAAGATATGATTGCAAATGAAATAAGATACAACAAGACACAAACATTAACATCTATAAGTGCTTGTATGACCCTCATTAATGGGCAAATTATATACCACATAATCAGCTATAACAAGACACTACTATGATAAATGTAATACAGTTGAAACGAACATCAACGAACAGATGTATGAACTAATAATGAACAAAAAAAATATATTAAACAGCAACACGCGAAACCCATTTAATTTATAGTTTTGTGTGTTGAAGTTTATCATCTGCCATTTCGTGTAGTTCACATGTGATACTACCAGCTCATTGTAATTCGCATTCGGTTTCATACGAAAAAAAGGTAGTTTTTTATTTCTTTGAATTTGAGAATTGATTGAAATTAATTCTACATGTTATTTCAATAACACATCTGATGAATTAACATTCGGTGTTTTAAACATTTTATATTATTCTTTTGCATTCTTTTTGATCTATTATATCATTATGTAAAACAAAAATATTATTTCCTTACGTTGGTTGTTCAACAGCTCTTGTATCTTTTCTGTATGCCAATCTACATCTTCTTGGTATTACATGATAAGCACGTTTAGCGAAGGTTTTTCTACGTGGGATTGACTATTTTTATTCAATTAGAGTTCCACTTTTATACTATTATAACATCGATAATATTAAAGCACTTTTAGAAAACATGTACTTTTATTAAATGGTTTGATAAGCTTAAGTTTATCAAAGAAAAGTTCACAAAAAAATGTGACATTTCCAGTAGTTAGATGGAAGTAATTGTGTCAGTAATATTGGTCTTCTTGTTATATACGCTTATATAGCATCTTTTAGTGAAAGTTATAGGGTCGGTTGAAAACAAAACTTTACGACAAAAGAGATGATTTCAGCTTTCCAATTGTGAACTTTCCATTTCTAAGTAGCAACATTCCAGCAGCTCCTGCATACGGGGTATATATCTCCCAATTGATACGATATTCCCGTGCTTGCATTTCCTATCATGATTTTCTTGATAGAGGTTTGCTGCTCACAAGGAAGCTATTAAACCAAGAGTTCCAAATGGTGAAGTTGAAATCATCCCTTCGTAAATTTTACGGACGCCATCACGAGTTGGTTGACCGTTATGGAATAACCGTTTCACAAATGATATCGGATATGTTCCTTACGTCGTAACTACAATCCCCGTCCCTTTCATGAATATGACCTACCAAATTAGACTATTTACCGGATTTGTAATCACTTAAGCAACACGACGGGTGCCACATGTGGAGCAGGATCTGCTTACTCTTCCGGAGCACCTGAGATCACCCCTAGTTTTTGGTGGGGTTCGTGTTGTTTATTCTGTAGTTTTCTATGTTGTGTCGTGTGTGCTGTTGTTTTTCTGTTTGTCTTTTTTATTTTTAGCCATGGCGTTGTCAGTTTGTTTTAGATTTATGAGTTTGACTGTCCCTTTGGTATCTTTCGTCCCTCTTTTATACCTTTAGTATCCCCTTGTTTACAGTTGTCATGCCAAATTGACTATAATCATCAATCTTTATCTCTTGTATCCTATACCATGCATAAAATGTTCACAGGCAGTTACTACAACTAAACTACATGTAGATGTCATGATACAACTCTTTTATTGAAAAATTACCAAAATAGTGCGAATAGGGTATTTTTTTTAGATATTTATGTATATAAATAAATCGATCTATATGCACCTAGTTGCTTTCTTGTTATTATGCTTTAAAAGTACTGCTAAGGATTACTATAATAACATCTTGACTTTTAGAACAAGCACACTCTATACTGACAGCTGATTTACGCAAATCGGTTTGTAACTGTATCAATGGTATAATGCTTTTATCTTTATAAATCAAACGGTTTAGATATCATGGACATAGAGTACGAAGAGTGTCTAAGTTTAAAGGTTTACAGGTCATCATTTTATATTTTTACAACATCAGCAATTTCAAGAATTATATATCAAATAAGGGTTTCCAACCTACGTTTGTTTTAGATTCCCGTACCGTGTTTTGTTTGATTGATTTATGGTTTCAACATACCCAAATATCAATTTTTAAATCGCCGGTTTGAATCATTCAAAAATGATTTTTTTGTATATATTTTGTAGTAAATACAGATTAATTTAAGTGTATATGTTATGGCTTTTTCAATATAATAACCCTCATCCAATATAATCCCCCGATCAGTGTACTCAATATTATATTGGTGCCACAGGTTGATATTGATATCATTTTGAAAAAGACTTATGAAATTCTCTATAGACAAACAAACTGTCTACAGAGCACAGAACATAAATAAAAATAGCAGCAGAAGTTCTTCTTCACAAAATATATACTAATGAAATGGTGGATATTCTGAACAATAATAGTTGTATGTCGTATGAGGTAAAAAAAATGTATGATAGGTTGATGAGTTCTCCGAAATACGAGTAAGGAATGATTGCACTACATAACTACTTTAGAAAATTTATGATTGCCTTTGTTCTCTGTTAACTCCTATGTCAGAAACTGACATACACAAATAGTATCATATTTACATTTCTTGTTCGTCATCATTGTTCACAGTAGGGTACATCTTTATCTGCATTATATAATAATAAAAGATATGTTTACATAGAAAGAGCTATAATTCATTTAATTATTATACATTATCATTGTAAATCCAATTGACATCCCTTCTCTGTATGTAATTGTTACACGGTATCTTATTATTATACATAATAAATTATCAGCGTGAACATAAGTGGTAATCGTTCTCTATATGTAATTGCAAATTATAATATGACGTTCTACTTTCGCTTTGTAAACAATACCGTGATAAAATTCTCGATATATCTATACTTACCGCAGACTCCGAGATGTGCATAATATGGGCTTTTAAAATATACCATCTACGTATATCCACAATCATGGTAACCTATGTGTGAACGCCTTGTCGATTGCGCTGTGTTATCAATTACGATTTCAAAAATACCTGCATAACCTTTATTCTTATTCTGTGGAATAACAAAGAGATATAATGGATTAGAGATCCGGAAAATGAACAAAATCAAAATTGATTATAGTTCCGCGAAATTCCATTATTGTTTTTCGCGCATTAACGTCGTTTAAAAAAAGGACGTTATACAAAACCAAGTATAATATAAAACTGGAAATCAACATCAAGTTTAGAAAACCGTCATTTATTTTTTTTTGCTTAATTCATTATGGTAGTTGGATATTTTTTAAAAATCATTCAACAATCTTTTTTTTTTCTTTTAGTTGATTTTTTTCAAATTCAGCCTATTATGATTTAAAGACATAGTGTGCATTATAACTTACAATAAGAAACAAATTACACACACGGAAGAACACAAAGTGAATAATTAATACAAGATCCCGAAAAAATCATTACCGTCTACATCGACCTATCCGTATCTTACCATGATTTGTTCATGTTTGAAGGACTTTTCTGTTTAGTTTGTTTCCTCGTTATATTCTGTTATTTGGTTATTAAACTATTTTGTAAATATTTTGAATTAAATTCATTCAATTCGAACAAGACGATGGTTTTTCCTTCACCTACACTCGAGAAAGCTGTCTAACTGTTTGATCCGCCTTATACATGTTATACATGTTCTATTCCGGAGTTGTTTGCAATAATTTAGTTGCCCTTAAACGGAACTTGGATCATTATTTTGCACCTCAAACTTAAATGAACCGGGAAGTTCCAGGGTAATATTGAATATTAAAGCCTCGAGTTTAACATTTGAAATTTTATCTGTCTCAAGTGTTGTTCTATTGTATCACACTATTTGCATTGGGGACATCTATAAGGATAAAATTAGCCTTAGTGTATAATCATTAACTTACTTTTATATCCTCTTCTTTCATCTCTCTTCATATTTGTAAACCTCTTAGATAATACTTTGTCAATATCTTTCTTTTTAGAAATATCCAATAATGCATACAAGTACTTTTTGAAACGGCGACAACTGATCATCAAAAATTGAAAAAAAAAACATATTAAAACATAGAATTGAATTCGAGGAAATACTTGTTTAGGATAAGAATTAAATCAAATAAATGCTGTTGTAATTTTACCATGACTGTTTTCAGTCTATTCGTTGCATTTATAATTTTTACTTGGCATATTTTTCTTTCCCGTTAACTTTGGGCAAACGGTGAAAAAAGGAAAAATGAAATTACAATTACAAAGTGTAGCAGAGTCTTAACTTTAAACTAGGATAAAAATAATGATATCTGAAGTTTATCAAAAAAGATAAAAAAAAAATATAAGAAAATTCGGTTTGAATAACAATGAAAACAATACGTTACGAGCTACCAAATGACATAGAAGTTACCTAATATATCGGTTTGATATCTGATATGATTCAGCCGTTTCTTATTTCGGATCAGCATTTTTCGTCAATCTTCTTAACATCATGTTTCCTGTTTCTAATTTTTGAAAGATGCTGTTTAAAACAATTGCTTAAGTTATCAAGACTACATAATGTCGCTTCGTCTGCAAGCTATCTGCATGAATTATCAATGCATAAAGGAATATCGAGACACGGAAATACCAGTCGCCTAGTGATGTTTTCTAGAAATCTTCTTTGTATTGAAACGGCAAACCCCATGTCTAATTATTTTATTCATTAGAATGTACTCAATATATTGCTATGGTTACAGATCGTACTAACCTAAACGTGGAATGGAATATGTTTTAAGATAGACAGACACATTAAATTTAGAGTGTAAAAATCAAAATTGAGGAGGGAAATGGGGAATGTGTTAAAGCGACAACAACCCGACCATAGAGCAGACAACAGCCGAAGGCCACCAATGGGTCTTCAATGTAGCGAAAAACTCCCGTACCAATAGACGTCCTTCAGCTGGCCCCTAAAAAAATATATATACTAGTCCAGTGTTAATGTAGTCTATTTACTGGAAAATAATCCAACTGTCATTCAAGTCCGAGTTTAATTAACTATTAAACCAGGTTTAATCCACTATTTTCCTCATAAGAAAATGCCTGTAGGAAGTCATGAATATAACATATGTTATCCATTTGTTTGATGTGTTTAAGCGTTTGATTTTGCCATTTAATTACGGACTTTCCGTTTTCAATTTTCGTCGAAGTTCGGTATCTTTGTTATTATAATGTTTGATATTTGTTTTGTTTTTCAATTTATGGAGCCAATATTAGCCGACATCGTTATATTAAAACGTAAATGCCATTTCGGGATATTTACAAGGAAAACGCATCCTTGAAGGAAAACGATAATTAGTACGTCGTAATATATCTTGACCATGTAAAGTAACAGTAATTCAGTGGAACTCGTCATCAATACTTTTCAATTAGTTCGTAAGCAATACCACTCTTAAGGCGATACTATCGTTAGATTAACGTATCCCTATGTAATAGATGACATTAACAGATAAACAAAACAAGGACATCAAAGACGATACACACGGAACTGTGCAATAAAACAAAATCATTAGAACATACAAATTAATTCCAATGTTAAGCATTACCTTGACTATCAGTTGGAAGTGTGAGAATATGGAAACAATTTAAAGCATTTGCTGGCACAAGAACGCGATATACTTGTCCAATTTAAAGTTCTCGTTTCATATGTAGGAAGCAAAATGTACCTCTGCCCAAAGTCTATTGCTATTTTAAACAAAAATTATTGAAGTCTGTTTCGGGTATTTCAGAAAATTGACGCCATGCTGAACTGTGGCTTCTTCCATGTATATAAAATTAAATCATCAGCACGTTTAACGGTAAACGTCGATTGACTGTTATTATATACCTTAACACTATATATAGCAATAATACTGTCTACTTCACATGAATGTTTCGTTTAAAAATATAGCTTGTCTTTATATAAAAATAAGAAGATGTACTGTGGTACGACTGCCAATGAAACAACTCTCAAGAAAATACAAACACGATACAGAAAAAAAAAAAAAAAGATCGGTCACCGTGCGGCCTTCGTTAAAAAGTAAAACCCGTACGACATAGTTAGCCACTGTCATAGTCCTTACTTAAATAGATTTACAATGAATCAGGATCAAAGTAAGAAGTCATAATCTGCTAAATAACTCTATCTTATTTACATTATTTATAAAGGCAACATATTAAGACCTGATACGTACATTTCCTTATCATGTCTATACATAATCAGGGCTTGACACCTGGTTGTATAGCCACATACAATGCTACTCTGTATGCAAGTATTACAGAACACCACTAGATTGACAACAATGTTTAAAAAAAAAAACACTAAAAAACAGAGAAATAGTCTTTTTTTTGCATGAATTTAAGGTGGGTAGAAGGTCGACATCCATCCTATATTTCACAATATCAGATAACAAAATACTTGTATCGCTTTCATAATTAGCAAATCATTATTTGATTATCAATTTTCACAGTAAAGAACATTTTATATAAAACACATTAACGATATAAAAATAAAAGAGAGAGACAATATCGAACATCATTTGTTCAAATCGTTAACAGCAAATGATCGCATGCAAAAACCTACTTCTGCGAGTTTTTTTACCTGAAAATATTTGCTGACATTGCTTAACTAAGGAACTAGGTGCATATTCGTTTTTTTCTATGAATAGAAATATTTAAGAAAAAAATGAAAAAGAGATACCCATTTGCAACATATGTGTAATTCGTCAGTAACATAGTTACATGTTATGTATTTTAATTGCAGTGACTGGTTGGCAAAAGTGCCAATTTTGTTGTCAATTGTTCATGAAAGCTAAATACGAGGGGGAATGCACATGCAAAGCCTATTTGTAATTTACGAGAACTCTGAACAGAAATACAAAGATCAACAACGTATAAGGAAGGGGTGAAATATACCAGAGGGACAGTCAAACTCATAGATCGAAAATAAACTGACAACGCCATGGCTAAAAATTAGAAAGACAAATAGATGAATACAAGTACACATGACACAAGAAAAAAACTAAAGACTACACAAAACGAAATCCACATAACACTGGGAGTGAGCTTAGGTGCTACGGAAGGGTCGGTTAATAGTCTAATTTTGAATTTCAGATTTATGGAAAGGGAAAAGGATTGTAGTCACTTCATAAGAGCGTATCCGGTAGCATCTGTGAATCGGTTATTGCATAAGCCAAAATCCAAATCGACAACGTCACGAAAAGGCACGACCATCGCTCGAACATAGAGTTCACAAAAAAAAATGAAAAGTTTCTAAAAAATTAAGACATATCAGAACTACACATTGAACAAAAATCATAAATTGAAATTCGTACAAACAAATCCTTTTGTCGTGATGCAGGCAACGTTTTAATTACGTATTATTCTACATTGCGCTACATTACTTATGACAGTTTAGGTCTTTGTACGATTGCGATCTTTACAATAAATTAATAGCTTTTAACATAGAGTTTAGTCATTTATTACATAATACTTCGAAATCGATCTTGATTTTGTATCTTTTATTTTTCTAAGAGACGTAATAAGACGCAGATCAAAGTTATTAGTAGAGCGTTTGTGTCTTGTAACATAATGAATAATTGATTAGAGTTATGTAAAATGAATGGCAGTAAATATAGGACGAAAAACATGCCTAAAGGTCTCAAATATTCAAAAGTAGATTATGCGTGGGGTTTGTTTTGATTTTAGTGGTTGTAGAGAAATGGTGTTTTAATTTATCAGATCGTAATGAATGACATCATGGTTATTTTACTCTTTTTTCTACGTTGCCATGGTAATTCAACGACCTCCCGATGTATGCTTCTATGTTTACAAATTACCAATGATGTAACAATCGAACTTCGATTATTTTCAAAAAAATCAGAAGACAAGACATGACAAATACCTGTTTAAGGTTTGTTTTGCTCCATCTAGACGTTCATAAATTGTTTGTTTATTATTAAACTTTATATATCGACATTTCTTTTTTTTTTGTTTATTGCAAACAATTGTTTTACTTAAACCTTTTTTGGAATGAAGTTTAGTGAGATCTCCAATGATAGATATGTCAATGGATTTTTGTTTACAATTAATGAACTACAATATAGTATCGATGGACTTGACTTATATCTAATATTCCCGTTTCTTTGACGTAGCTAAACACAACTTATACAAAATTTAGGACCAACCTACTATAAAATCTACTTAATCAATACTCCATCAAATCATGACCAAATGACATAAATCTAACAATAACGGATCGCTGTATAGGCTTCATCAAAAAGCAAATACCATCCCTCTAAGTCAGCTTTGAAATACCCTGAAATGACGAATATAATCAATGTAATCAAGATAACATAAAATCTGTTTCGTATACGAAACAATGAAAGAAAAAGGTAATACTTAAATTACTACCAATAAAAACCTAATTTATTCGTTAATAACATATGAAAACAGGAAATTTGTAGCTATGAAACTAAAACAATCAAAAGTTGTTTATTATATATTCACGTTAAAAAATCATATTACACTTCATACTATTACTTTAAGTTTGAATGAAACACTAGGAAACTTTTTTTCAACTGTGCTGCTATTATAGAGAATTGTCAATATATTATAGATTAAATTTGCAATATTTATAAAGAAAGACAGCATTTGTATATCACTGTATAATAATTAGGAATATAGTAATCCAAAACAAATTTGGGTTGCAAACTAGAACAGAAACCTTTCCATCGGAACGGGATAAATGTATAGTTTGTATCAACAACGTGGGAGTTGGAAATTAAAGTAAAACATTATGACACGGTCCATTAACCACATAAAGTCTGCGATTTAGTGGATAAAAGATCGTAAATACTTGAAAGGTTTTTCATTACAACGTCAACTGTCATTATATATATGCTGTTATTTATAAAATGGTGCAGATTTGCATTTTTATTACTGGTATGTTTTCACAGGTTAAACGACCCAAAAGATTTATCTAAATGTATAATATTTGAAGCTTAAAATATGTATTCAAATTAATTGGATCACAACCCTTTACTCTGTTTCATCTCTTTATGTATTAACCTTTGAAAACGTACATAGAAACCCATTTGTAAACTGTAAGATGTATGAATAATCTCGAACAAATTTAATCAACAAACTCTGATTTACTATTCGTTTATACAACATTAGGTCGTATCCTGCTATCCTGCTATATAAGAGAACACGTTCACTGAGAATAATTATTTATTGCATATTAACAAGACAATAATAAAATTAATAAAAGAGCCCAAATGGCACAACTCAATTTCTAGTTCTGCTCTGCAACTCAACATGAAGACATTGATCCCACCGAGCTTCACACAGAAATACATTTAAACATTATAAACATGATCGATTAGATAATTCTCTTACAAAAATGCGTTTATTCTATATATCTAAAAAGTAAAAACACAAAAATACTGAACTCCGAGGAAAATTCAAAAGGAAAGTCGGAAATCAAATGGCAAAATCAAAAGTTCAAACACATCAAACGAATGGATAACAACTGTCATGTTCCTGACTTGATATAGGCATTTTCTTATGTAGAAAATGGTGGATGGAACCTGGTTTAATAGCTAGCTAAACCTCTCACTGATATGACAGTCGCATCAAATTCCATTATATTGCCAACGATGAGTGAACAAAACAAAGAGTCACAATGGGTAAACATGTCAAAAATAGGGGTACAGCAGTCAACCATGTGTTATCATCTTAATCACTATAAAAACAACAAATGTAACGAAAAAGCACAAAAAGGCTTCTATATATTTTTTTAAGTACTGGTGCACAGGTAGACATAAATTAATTTTATCGTTCAAATTATGACGGGCTACATAAATACAGAGTCACGTAATGTAGATATAACAAAAACAGACTTAGTAGTAAAAGTAATAATAATAAATAAACTAATTATGTGGTTCAAAGTATGACGGGATACATAAGTACAGAGTCACGTCAAATGTATATCACAAAAACAGACTTAACAGTAAAAGAAGTATTAATAAATAAAATAGTTTTGTCATTCAAAGTATGACAAGATGCATAAGTAAAAGTAATATTAATAAATAAAATAATTTTGTCGTTCAAAGTATGATGCCATTATTGGCAGAAATTCATTGGATACAGATACAGATGGTATACATACATCTTCGTTTAAGTCAGAATATACTATAACACTTAACAATATCGAAAATGGTATTTACACGAATTTAAAAATTTTTGTTGGTAGAATAAATATTCTTTTCTGTCAAATGTGAAAAAAACCAAAAACAAATAACTGTTAAATCAAGGAAAAGAAACACCGATTAATTGTATATTCGATGTTACATATTATTCAGTCATAGTGGTAATACAATTTAAATATGACTAATAAAATAAACAAAATACATTAAAATCAACAAGACATACACACAAAAACAAATATTACCAAGTAATTATATTTTACTTAAATTATATATTCATTGAAACAAGTAAGTGTTTTACTGAAAATGTGTGTCTATCAAACACATTACTTAAATTAAAACAAATACTAATATTAATTTTACTCACTTGAGTAAATGAATTACTTAGTCCTTGTTTAAGTAATAACTTACTGTGTTTAGTAGAAAGAAATAACTTAGATTAAGTCATATATTAAAGAACTACACTTATTTTTATTTATAGTATACTAAAATGCAGTATGAAATTTAATGGAATTACTTCTGATAACATGGCTATAAAACTTGTTATGACTAAGTAGGTTTAGGCACTACATAATGTTGTTTGCTTGCATAAGGTTTAATATAATTTTAAATGCTTCCTATGATATGTGACCACCATCATTTAACAATTTCAACATATATATGTTAGTTTCAGTCTGCAAATTGCATAAGTTTAGATAACATTTTTCTGAAACGGCTATTATTTTAACTTGGAAATATTTTCAATTATGGAATTTGCATAATTCACTGTGCTTGAAATGTTTTATAAATTCCATGTTTGTTCTGTATTTTAATGTTCTGTGTGGCGCACAACACTTTCTATTACAAAGCAGATAACGCATTTTCAGTCGAATGTACTGTGCCGCGCACAACACTATATATGCATTGTATGGAAAGTGTTGCTTAAAAACATATAATGCAGAATAAACATGGGATTTCAAACACAAGAAATCATGCAAATTACATAATTAAAAATAATTCCAATCTTAAAAAAATAGCCTGTTTGTAGATAATATTTTGAAATGCTTCAAAAAATTGATAGGAATTACTTGGTATCAGAATTATTAGTCATTAGTCATTACTTAAATTATTTGCATATCAATTATCTTCAAATTATCATTTTTAATATAATTTTTATAATGTAAACTTACATGACTTAGTTTTACTAAAATTGATAATTAACTATCAATTATTACTAGATTTATTTTACTTGACTGGGCGTAGTTTAAGAAGTTCGCTCATTGAAGACCAGTCCATCTTTAGACAGGAGTTTTGGGATAAGTTCATCAAAGGAATGTCCAGTTATTCGTCCCATACCATACACTCAGTTCTTTTATATATAATAAAATTGAGAATGGAAATGGGGAATGTGTCTTTGGTGACACTGATTAGTGATTAGAATTCAATAATAATTATAACGGTCATCATCCTTATCACACACATTTTCAAATAGACTGTCCTTATGCAAATTAAAACATAAGCTCCGCCCGATCAGTTGAAATAACATTGGTAATAGAAATGTTTAAAAATGTATAATATGTCCTGTATTTTTTATAAGTAGTTTTTAATTTAAGACTGAACAAATATTCGGCCATCAGAATTAAGGTTTCATTTGCATGACCTTGATAAGTTATTTTTGAAAATTGGCTGGAACTCATTCAGATTTGAATTTTAACAAAAGTATACTGAGTTTGTTGAAATACTTGCACGATTGAAAAGCATGAAAGGAAAGGAAAACCTTACAAACAGAACACTTTGTAGGTATTCATGTGTCTGGCTACTCGTTGTGTACTATTTCAATTAAATGAAAATATACCACAAAGAGTTGCTGGGGAGGTAGCCCATGTTAACTAACACCAAACAATAATATAAATGGATTATAACAAGGGATATAGTATATGACCATTCTCTAAAAAGGAATGCTACTTTTTAAAATCATATGCATTGATAATGAAATTTTTTTTTTTATCTGTAAATATATTTTAAATATACACAATTTATATGAAAAAGAATTACTCAAAACGTACAAATAAATTTATTGTTTCAAGTAATAGTATTTCCCGAAATTACTTGCATCAAGTAAAAGAATGGCTTACAATTGATACTCGAAACACTAAGAGTATTATAAATTACTTACTTTTAATCATACAAATACTTAATATATATTATTTGTCTTTGTTCTATTATTAATATTACTTTTACTGTTTGATTGTTTTATGTGCTATTCGTTTAACGTGCCTCGGTACGTAAACATCCCGTCAATGTGTTTGTAGTATCTTTCATTTTTTGCTGGTGAGTTTTGTATATTCAACTTTTTGTGTTTCTTTGGTTCTTGTAACGTGATTCTGTACTTTTAAAGATTCCGTTAATAGGATATAGTTCTATTATATGTCATTATGATATATTTCTATTATGAATTAGTAAATACGTTGAACCACGAACGTCAAAATTATTCAATTGCGTAGTGGGATGAACTATTTGTGGATTCTTATAAATTCTATATAACTTTTGAACTATTTGAAATCTCGGTCTATTTTTGAAATTAGTTCTTACATACTTTGATTTTTTAACACTGTATGCCACCATTGCCAATGCGAAAATTTTAAATTGTTTGTATATACATTGAACGACAAATTTATGTGACGTATGACATTTCTGACGTCAGACAAGCGAATCGATGAATGTGTTTGTAGATAGATGTTTTTTTGTGTTCTGTTAAATTGTTCCTCTTGAAATTGTAACTCGATGATGACTACTGTACCCATATTTGGCTATTTTATTTATTATGTCTGTTTAGTTCCAAGGATTGTAAATTTAACGGAATTTGATGAGACTGTCATCCAAGTGAGAGGTTTAGCGCTTTAAAACCAGGTTTAATCCACCATTTTCTACATTTGAAAATGCCTGTTCCAAGTTAGGAATATGACAGTTCTTGTCCATTCGTTTTTGATTTTTTTGTCATTTGATTTTGCAATGTGCTTATGTACTTTCCGATTGGATTCTCCTCTGAGTTCAGTATTTTTGGGATTTTACTCTTAAAAGAATTACTTATAATATATTAAATAGATAACTTACTTTCATTAAAAGAAATACTTTCATTTAATGAAATAATTAATGTGTATTAAAAGAATTACTTACTATAATTAAAAGAAATACCTAATGTGTATTAAATGAATTACTTACTATAATAAAAAAAAAAAATACTTAGTATATAGGAAAGAAATGACTTAGTATATAGGAAAGAAATTACTTAAGAATTTATTAAAAGAATTAAGATACATCGAAAAACTACTTCAATTTAATACCTAGGTAATTACTTACAATTACTTGACATTACTAGCAATTACTACTTTTTACTTGTTTATCGACTTCATTTGAGTAAAATGAATACTTGTTTTAGGTAATTCAAGTAATTATTTTGTTTGAGCGTACAAGTAGAAGTACAATCAAATACTCAGTATTACTTACTTATTATGAAAAAGGAGTTGAAAGAACATAAAATTGCCTGTTACTGTAAACACGACCAACACCTTTTGAAGTCGATGTTCGAAATATAACGGTTATTACATAAACAAAAGTTGATAAACAATTAATTTGTTAATTAGTTTAGTTTGACATGCTTCTCTAAACAAAAACAATTTTTGACTTGGAATGTTGTGAAATTAATCATAACACAATAATTGGATCACACCAAAATAATCTTATTTAATTAATTCATGCCAATTCATAATTAAATAGATCAATGGCAAAACATGTTTGTTCGACTGACAGAATCAATGGCTATGAAATACTATATGCATCATTGGTTTCTGTTTTGATCTATGCATGTTGGATTCAATGAGGAATTTAACAGATTTATGTGTATCTGTTCAGTAATAAAGTTTCCAAAAAATGTGATAAATGGAATGGTCCTCAAAACATTGGAAAACAGTTTTATTCTTGGCATTTAAAGTTATTAATGAAGTGCACAAATCAAGCAAGAGGAATTATTTCAACACCATATATGATCGAAATCATTATTTAATGTAATGACCTTCTAAATGTATTATTCATTATCAATATGAATCGATACAGAGTGCATTACAGGGAAAGATAAGAAAACAGCTGACGCCCATCAATGAGTCATCAATATCACGAGAAAGTCATGACACGAAGGCGTGCATCGACTGTACCCTAAACAAAAATATGCATTAGTAATACATGTAATACATACTTATCTAAAACTCATGTTCTTCAATTCCTCCAATAGGCAAACATTTTCATAATTTACCATTGCATCAAATCAAATAATTTGAAGTACTTTAATTCTGATTTGACAAATATTTGTTTTTAAGGATCTATCATGTTGTGTTTTTGATTTGTGGTGTTTACCATGTAGTTTAAAGTTAGTTAGTGTTAATTGTTACGAAAACAAATTACACTTGATAACACTTGATGACATATCATTTAAACTCTCACAAGCAAAACGATAATCATTATTGGATCAAAGTTGATAATCTTGTATTTTATTCAAATTATAACAAGCAATAACGAACTGTACAACCTCTAATAATTTATCATGTTGATAGGAGTTTGACTGTTCGTATAAATTTTTGAGAACGTCGCGTCAATCCGTAAAACACTATTGCTGTCGTTTCAAGAACTTACATTTAATTTTACACTTTGTTGTCAAATTGGTCTTATGAGATTAACAACCTAGCGTTTATTGGCGATCAACGGTCGGAAAGGTGCACTAAATATGAAATCGTCAATAGGAAATGAATAAAAACATGAAAAAAACATGGACTTATTTGTGTGCTAAAAAAAGTGTCTGAAATTATTATTTAACATTTAAAATATAGAATATCATGTTCAGTTATTTCTGTAATTGAAATTATTTCAATATTCAGCTCTTATCTTAATTTATCGACAGCTTGATGTATTGGTGTATTTAGAAAATATTTATCTGAATGCATATATATATTCAATTGATAAAACATTGTTTTAAAAGTCTTTTTTTCAATTGAGTTAAGTCATGATTTTACTTCATATCTCATGTTCTTGTTTACGATCAGAGTACGACTAGAGTTCAATGTTCTGTCAGTTTGAATTTGTAGACGCATTCAAATGTCCATCCTTCAGAAAATCACTACTTTCGTAAAATGAAATGAAACATATATCTTTACATTGCGATAAAAATATTATTCAAATATTTTTTCATTACATGTGAATTGTTAAGTCGAGGATTGTGCTACCATATATTACTTAAAATATTTACTACATTCTTTGTTGTATATCAATACTTGATAAGTAAATTTGGCTATATCTTGTGAACTCATCGAACCTTTAAACGAACTTATTAGTAAATATTATCTAACCAATGACGTATCCAGATCTTTAATTATAGTTTACATTGGCATAAAGTTGTATTTATTTTCAACTGTTTGTTTATAATTATCACAGGTACCAGGATTATGATTTAGTACGCTAGACGTCCGTTTCGTCTACGTAAGACTCATCAATGACGCTCAGATAAAAAAAGTTATGAAGCCAAACAAGTACAAAGTTGCAGAGCATTGAGAACCTAAAATTCAAGAAATTTCTGCAAAATACAAACAAGGTTATCTATTTCTGGGATAGGAAAATCCTTAGTTTTTCGAAAAATTCAAAGTTTTGTTTCAGAAATTTTTTAAATAAAGACCATATAGTTAATATTTATGTCAACACTGAAGTGCTGACTACTTGGCTTGTGATACCCTCGAAACTTCAACCAGCAGTGGCATCGATCCAGTGGTGTAGATAGTTATCAAAGGTACCGGGATTATAATTTAGTACACCAGACGTGCGTGTCGTGTACATAAGATTCATCAGTGACGCTCAGCTCAAAATAGTTATGAAGCCAAATATGGACAATGAAGAAGAGCATTGAGGACCCTAAATTCCAAAACAGTTAGCCAAGTACGACTAACGTAATCTATTCCTGGGAAAATCTTATTTTTTTCGAAAAATTCAAAGTTTTGTTACAGGAAAGTATTATAAATGGCCATACAGTTAATCACCGAAGTGCTGACTACTGTTAACATATTTATAAGTTTGTTCAGAGCTTCGATGAACCAACCAAGCAACACAATCTTTGTTTTGTAAATTACATCCGCGAATATGATAAAAAAAAACATCATTTTGCATGTTTTAAGAAGCCTTTTGCATAGATTACATATGACTCTCGAATGTTGCACAGTCCGTGAAAAACCTAGACCAATTGTTATCTGCTATTGCAAAATCTAGGGTGGAGGAAGACACTCTATCCACCTTACATTCATGCAAAGTAAGACTATGTATGTGTTTTTCTTTACACATGATTGTCAATGTAATAAAATTCTGTAATATTGACATACAAAAAAGCGTTGTATATGGCTATACATCCAGGTTAAAAACCCTGTTTTATATATAAGCATGATATGGAAACGTATGTATCAGATAAGGAATTTGTTTTATATGTTACCTTGAAGTTATGTATTGCTGTAATTTTACTTCACATTGGTTAACATATACATAAGTATAACATAATTCATGAAATGATACTTGACACTGACTTTTGATTATGATCAGATTACGTGTTATAGCTCTAGTTATATAGAGATTTCACTCTGATACATAACCATCGAACACAGATTACATGTATATATACAGAACAGTACTTATCTGTTTAATTAGGGATGGCACACAATTACGTATGGTATAACATTGGTTTCTTCCGTTAGACCTTTACAATGAATCACACCATTATGAGTATAAATAGCTAAAATAGTGATGGTGTCAATGTCTAGCTATATTAGTACGATTGACATAATCGTAGACTTTCATCAGAGGCTAATAACAAGTCCTAATAACGTAAAAACGATAGTTATTTAGCAGATTACGACTTCTAACTTTACCATGTTTCATTGCAACTCTATTCAAGTCAGAAGTATGACAGTGGTTATCCATTTGTTTGATGAGTTTGGGTTTTTGACTTTGCATTTGATTTCTGACTTTTTGTTTTGAATTATGATCGGAGTTCGGAAATCTTGTTGGTCATCTTTCCACTGTGTTGCAATAGTAACTTATATTTGTCATTGTCGAATCTATTTGTAGTGTGCAGTCTGTGTGTATTATAGTATATAGCCAGTAAGCATATAATCCTTTTTTTTGTCATTTATAAAATACTAAAACTTACACGAGAATAACCAGAAACTGTTATAATTCATGTACTCTCCTTGACTCACAACACACATACAGTATGATGACATTAAACAAGTCTATTCTTTTTATTCGGATAAAAAAGCGGAAGAACTTTAAATTGATGTCGTTGTTTTGATTATTTTTTTATGAAAGCTGGCTCTTTAACAATATAAACATAAACATTACCTTGGTAAATAAAGACACCCGTCATGCTTATTCAAATAGTTTGATTTGGCAAATTCAACATGACGGGTATGGCTAATAAACCATTCACTTCCATGTTTGGTGCGGTTGTGTGAATATGACTTTAGTTGTCCAGTATGAAACTTTTTTTTCTATTTGTAGTCATTTACTTGTTGGCCATGGCTTTGTGAATTTTGAATTATCATTGAGTACCTTCCACCTCTTCTTTTGTATTTATGAGGAAAAGTGGCAGTAATTGTGATTAGATATGAAAACAATAATCTAAAAATGCATACGTTCGAAACGATTTAACAGGATTTGACGTCAATCAAATATGTAAACTCTTAGTATGAAGACGAACCGAAAACGAAAATAAAAGCCACTCCATTTAAAGTAATCTTTGACCTATTTAAACTAATATAACCCCCCAAAATCGTACAGTACCTGTTCAAACTCAGCAGCCTGTAATTCACTGGTTTTCGTGTGTTGCTGTATTTCATGTTTGTTTTTCGTTCATTATTTGGTACATAATCATGATAATTAAAACGTTAGTTTTTTCCTACGATACATCTTAACTTTGAAATTTATGTGCCTTTTATAGCTGACTATGTGGTACGGGTTATACTCATTGTTAACGGTTGTACGATGACCTAGAGCTGTTATTTTCTGTGTCGTGTACTTATATTGTTGAGATTGGTCCCATTGGCAATCATACCACAGTACATGTTCTTATTTTCATATTTACACAAACCATATGTATAAACGCAACATTCTGTATCAAGTATTTCCCTGTCTCGTGTTAGGAGCCGGAATTGCAGTGGTTTTCCTTTATTTATGCGTAACATATACATTTTTTCGTTGATTTTTTGTGTATAAATAAGGTCTTTTGTTTTTTTGTTTAAATTGTTTTACGTTGTCATTTCGAGGTCTTTCGTAGCTGACTTTCGTATGAATCTTTTCATTGTTGAAGGCAGTACGGTGACCTATAGTTGTCATTTGGTATCTTGTAGAGAAATGTCTCATTGGAAATCATACCACATCTTCTTTTTTATAATTAAAGTGAGGTAGACATGACTGTTGTCATATTTGGTTTTCAGGTGCATAAAAAAACTATCGACCGAGAAGGGTTTACATTGATGCATGTTTAAAGTCCACATCACTTTAACAAGTTTGGTTCCCTGATTATATTGTTATATATCCATGAAGGAAACTATTGCCCAGCAATGAATCCATTATCTGGAAATCACAAATTGGAGAATCATCTTGACTTATTGTTCAAATAGAAATACGTTTCGAACATATGTACATGTTGCATCCAACATAATAAATCGCACATTTTAAATTGGATATCTATATAGCGTTATTGTGGTATGAAATGCATCCAATTAGTAGCATATACTCCCACTTGCTTCTGATTGTCAAGGGAATGCCTAACAGTCAAATTAATTTGTAGGTTCATATGAATTATTAGTTTTATTACACAGTTCCGTGGGTTTTATCTTTACTATCCTTGTTTTTCCTTATCTGTTAATGTCATCTATTACCCGGGGATACGTAATTCTATAGTTATTATCGCCTTAAAAGTGGCATTGCGAATATTTAAAAAGCTTACATGACGATTCTCATGAAATTACTGTAAATTTACAAGGTCAATATATTACGACGTAAAAATAATTGTTTTCCTTGAAGAAAGTGTTTTCCTGCATATAAATATCCCTACATGGCATCAACATGTCGGCTAAAATTAGCCTCGTTAATTGGAAAAAAAGAAAGATCAAAAAGTAAAATAATAAAGATACTTCGACAAAAAATTGAAATGGAAAATCGGTTATTAAATGGCGAAATCAAACGCTCAAACACATCAAACGAATGGATATTACTGTAAACAGGGATATTTTCGCGGTAGTTTTATTTTCGCTATTTTCGCGGTAAGAAATGAAACGCGAAAATAAAATGACCGCGAAAATATCAAGGCAAAACTCTTTTGTGACTTGGATGGTGAGTTGCCTCATTGGCACTCATACCACATCTTCTTATATCCACGTATATGAATAGAATATATATAGGAATACTGTATAACACTGATTTCAAATACGACAAATGTATAATTTAAATTATAACAGTATCTCTTAATGAAAAGCAATGTTAAAAGTCATGTCTTTAACTCAAATTAGTTATTTCACTGAAGCGAACATTACGGATATTGTTATGTAAACAACACTCATTACACTTATGTTAATGACACCTGTCAATCAGTAATAAAGGTATCACCTCGTTGAATCTACTACAAAGATTGATCAGATCAAAAGATCGACTAATTAGCATTAATCCTGACAGCTCTTTATTTTAATTCATTCCTAATTAGGTTTACTTTTCTATTATTGTGTAGGTGTTTTTACGAGCATTGAAACATGCCAAACTTTCAATCTACTTTAACATTAATGAACCGAAAACAAAATATTTCTGATTGATTTTATCATTTGATTTAAGATATATGTTAAGCTGTTCACTTTCCAAATCATTTATGAAAATATTTATCTAGGCCACTGGGAAATCGCGAATTCAAAACGGCGCGAATTTGGATCGTGTAAGTAAATCGCGAAATAAAGACGGCGCGAAAATTTCCCGGTTTACAGTAACTGTTATATTCCTGGCTTGATACAGGCATTTTCTTATATTGAAAATGGTGGATTAAATCTGGTTTTATAGTTAGCTCAAATTTGCACTTGGAAGACAGTCGCAGCATATTCCACTATGTTGACAAAGATCTCAAGAAAGGGACAAGGAAATAAAAATTAATATCAATATGTCTTTATTCATTGGAAACAAGAAATGTGTAATAACATTCAGATTACCAAAAAAAAAAAAGAATTGTAAGATACCGAGGCACACCCATAAGTATACAGCAATTGCGAAAAACCTCATTTTATTTGGTACGCATCCAAGGACTAGTTATTTTATGATGATGTCCGTTCTAAAAGATTACAGCTCACATCATGGAAATAATGTGAATCTTGATACATTCAATGCTATAATCTCTGTTCAATCATATGATTGCCAACATGATGCTTTTGACGTGTCAGGTATATCGATGTTTGATAATTGTCACTACAACGTAGTGGATTTGTGTGAAGCTTATGCTCAAATGCAACATCTGGCCTTGAAGTCATAAAACTTTCGAGTCACTTTTTTGTACTCATACTCGAAAATCAACCAATCAAAATGCTGGATTTCATGTTTCGAGCATGATTTTTGTGCTCTGAGCACTTACCAAAGTTTTATGACTTCAACCCCTAACGAAAGATACTCGGAGTAGTTTTAGCGGGTTGGGTAGTTTTCTTTCCATGGGTTCAAATATCTATCCATGTGTGTCTTTCAAAATGATCATTCGGTACATCGAAAAAATACATTGAGCTTTTTTTTTCGTTGTTTACTGAGTAGTGATTTATCATGTATTATATAGAGATAGGGACATCATTTAAAATTGTCGTCACTAGTGTTGTTATTTTGAAACTAACATAGCTTTTTAAAATGACTACCCATAAATATCCAAATTTCCTATTTGAAACTTACTTGAGGAGTTGCTGCAATCAATATAACGCATATGACGTTCAAAATAAGTATACAAGTTCATGAAGTATATTGTTGCAAGATGTTTGTTGTTCTACTGTATGCATGCAACATATAAAATTTAGTAAAAAATAAAAATTAGAACCATGTAGTGTTAAGTTCTATGTGATATAATACACAGCAGTAATGGCATATAATTACACGATTTACGTGATACAAACATAGAAAAATAGCAGGTTTCATGTAATATGATTGAAGAAAGTTGGTTAATAATTTGAAGAAAATACGAAAACTGGAACATGATAATAATCTGTAATGTTATCAATTATCTTTTTCCTTTGACTTTTAAGTTTTTTCAATATTGCGATTGTCTGCATGCTTGTAAAACAGTTACCAGTGTTATATGATGACAATACTTTAAATGCAAAAGGTTAAAACACATTGGAATATAAATCAATCACACTGGCACAAAATATGAAATCGTCAGTAGGAAATGAATAAAAATGTTGTTATTTGTGCGCTCCCGCATGCGTCTGCAATTGTTATTTGACATTGGAAATATATAATATCAATTTAGGTTATTGATGGAATTTACTAAAATATTCAGCTTTTAGTCCAATTTACAAACAGCTTGGTGTATTGATTTTTTTACTTTTTACTTCTTATGTCCTGTTCTTGTTTACAACCAATTTTGTTATTTTTGTCTTAAACCTAAAGGACAATTTTATGTCAGTATCCTTAAAAATCACTATTTGTGTAATACGAAATGAAACATATCTTTAACTAAGCTCATTTAAACTTGTACTATCTAGAGAAAACAGTTCTATACTATATGCAAGTTAATCATTAACGACATACTAATAATTAATTTTTTTAGGCAGTCGATAAATATATCAAAAATAAGGATTTCTTAGCGCCCTGATATAGGAATGTTTAGTGAAAAGTTTATCTTTTTCGGTTTTTTGTCAGACAGAATGCCAATGTAGGTAACTGTTTTGAAAATAATGAATCCCTTGTCCTACATATTATTCGACCATCAATAATTTGTTTATAACTAATTCATACACATGATTTATCTTTTTTAATAAACAAAAGTCAAGCAAAATCGGCAAAAAATCATAGTTGAAAACAGTCAGATGTAGCTTTTTGAAATTGAGCATTTGCTATTAACGAATACAACAAATGATGTTCGATATTACCTCTCTGTTTTCAATCTTTTATCGTTACTGTTAATTTTTTGTTGTTTATTGCTGTTTGTCTGTTGTTGTCTTTTCAATGTAGAAATATTATGTGCTACTGTAATCCAAAATAACAGTTAACGCGGTTATTAAACCAGGTACAAACCCGTGTTTTCTATTTACACATGGCATGTATCAACTACGGAATACGATATTTATTTTCCATTCACTACGTGTGCTTTTGATTTTGCAAATTTATTAAGGACCTTCCGTTTTATAAGTTCGGTATTTCTGTTATTATACTGTTCATGAGTTTAATCTAAACCCCTATACAGTATTGCATCATTCATGAATGTGTAATGACACTTGACACTGACTGTTATTTATGATGAGAATACTGTTTATAGCTCTACCTATAGGGATTTCACTATGATACATGAACATTGAAAATAGATTATATATACAGAACAGTACTTATCTGTCTAACTAAGGATGGCACACAATTATGTATGATATTATATTTTTTTCTTCCGTTAGACCATTACATTGAATCACACAATTATTGGGATAAATAGCTAAATTAACTCTGATGTCAATGTCCAGCTATTTTATAACGAAGGACGTAGTCGTAGACATTCACCGGATGTTTATAATAAGTCCTAATAACGTAAACAAGATAAAATTATTTAGCAGATTATGACTTCTATTTTTATCTTGTTTTAATCTAACTCTCTTCAAGTCAGGAATATGAAGTAATTATTCATTCGTTTGATGTGTATGAGCTTTTAATTTTGCGTTTGATTACTGACTTTTTGTTTTGAATTTTGATTGGAGCTCGGAAACATTGTTTGTTATTTTTCCACTCTGTTGCAATAGTGTCTAATATTCGTCGTTGTAGAATTTATGTGTAGTGTGCTATGACTGTATGTATGCATGACAGTATATAGCAAGTAAGCGTATTACCCTTGTTGACTTATCATATATTAAAACATAACCTTACACGCGAATAATCAGAAGTATTTTTCCACAATATATACTAGTTCAGTGATAATAAACGCCATACTAAACTCCAAATTGTACACAAGAAACTAAAATTAAAAATAATACAAGACTAACAAAGGCCATAGGTTCCTGACTTGGGGTAGGCGCAAAAAAAGCGGCGGGGTTAAACATGTTTATGAGATATCAACCCTCCCCCTATACCTCTAGTCAATGTAGAAAAGTAAACGCATAATGATACACACATTAAAATTCAGTTTAAGAGAAGTTCGAGTCTGATGTCAGAAGATTTTACCAAAGAAAATAAACAAAATGACAATAATACATATATAACAACAGACTACTAGCAGTTAACTGACATGCCAGCTTCAGACTTCAATAAAACTGATTAAAAGATTATGTTTTCATCATACGAATATCAGGCAATCCTTCCCGTTAAGTGCACACCATTGGGAACTTGTAAGGCGTGATTTACACATAATATGATGTAAATACTTTTACTTTTATTGGTTTTTTTTAACATTTGTTCACGATAATAGCATAGAATAATTCCCTTTTCCCTTGGGGACTATGCAGCAGTAATTATATTGAATTCAGGAGAATTACAAATGAAAACAAATGTATGGGCTGCAAAGCGGACACGTGTCACTCGGATGTAACTAAACAGATTAATATGACGAATATTTCCTTTTGATTGCTTGTGTCGCAATACCATGCTACCGATGGAGATAACGTGAATAATTAATACAAGATCCCGAAAAAAGGGGGGAGGTGATCCAATCATTCCCGTCTACATTGATTCGGTAATATAGTTATTCACCCTATTAATATCTTTACAATAATTTGTTCATGCTTGAAAAGCTTTTCCGTTTAGTTTGTTTCCTCGTTGTATTCTGTCATTTGGTTATTTTGTAGATATATTGAGTTAAATTCATTTAATTCGAACAATACGGTGGTTGTTTTCCCTTCAGTTATCAGTCAAGAAAGCTGTCTAGCTGATTGATCCGCCTTTTACATGTTTCATTCCGGAGTTGTCTTAACAAATCTAGTTGCCCTTAAACAGAAGTTGGATTCATTATTTTGCACCTCAAACTAAGATGAACCGAGAAGTTCTAGGGTTATATTAAATATTGAAGCCTCGAGTTTAAAATTTGAAATTTTATCTGTCTCGAGTATTGTTATATCGTATCACACTGGGTGCATTTGTGGCATCTATAAGATCAAAAAAGCCTTAGTGTGTATTCATTAACTGATTTTTTATATTCTCCTCTTTCATCTTACATCATATTTGTAAACTTCTTATATAACGCTTTGTCATACTTTTTGAAACGACGACAATTGATAATCTAAAAAAACATACTTAAACATAGAATTGAATTCGAGGAAATACTTGAGAAAGATAAGATTGAAAAAAAAAACAATAATATAAATCAAATATATGCTGTTGTTATTTTACCATGACTGTGTTCCCGAGGGTTTCACCAGCCCAGTAGTCAACACTTCGGTGTTGACACGAATATCAATAATGTGGTCATTTTTATAAATTTTCTGTTAACAAAATTGTGAATTTTTGGAAAAACTAAGGATTTTCTTATCCCAGGCATAGATTACCTTAGATTTATTTGGCACAACTTTTTGGAATTTTGGATCCTAATGCTCTTCAACTTTGTAATTGTTTGGCTTTATAAATATTTTGATGTGAGCGTCACTGATGAGTCTTATGTAGACGAAATGCGCGTCTGGCGTACTAAATTATAGTCCTGGTACCTTTGATAACTATATTTACACCACTGGGTCGATGCCACTGTTGTTGGACGTTTCGTTCCCGAGGGTTTCACCAGGCCAGTAGTCAACACTTTGGTGTTGACATGAATATCAATTATGTGGTCATTTTTATAAATTTCCTGTTTACAAAACTGAGAAATTTTGGAAAAACTAAGGATTTTCTTATCCCAGGCATAGATTACCTTAGCATTATTTGGCACAACTTTTTGGAATTTTAGATCCTGATGCTCTTCAACTTTGTACTTGTTTGGCTTTATAAATATTTTGATATGAGCGTCATTGATGAGTCTTATGTAGACGAAACGCGCGTCTGGGGTATTAAATTATAATCCTGGTACCTTTGATAACTATATTCAGTATATTCTAATTGTTTATAATTTGTATTTGGCAGTTTTTTCTTTCCGGTCATCTTCTTTTGGACAAACGGTAAGAAAAGAACAAAAAATAAATCAATTACAAAAGTGTAGCAGTCGTAGTTTTTACTTTAAACTAGGATATTAATACAAGTCCTGACGTTTAAAAAGGAAATTTCCAAACCAAAGTCATGCATTTGTAGGTTGCTGTATATTACAAACGTTGTGAGTTGGAATCCCGCTCGTGCAGGTGTAATCGACTCCAATCTTTATTAACTAGGAATGTCAGTTTTCATATCGCAGGTCGGTTGTTTTTCCCGGGCACTCCGGCTTTCTTCACCAATAAACACGGGACGCCACGAAATAATAAAAAAAAACGATTTTTTGAAATGGTGTTGAAACACAAAACAATAAATAAATACATAGTATCTATATTTTTCTTCCTGGCCGAATTGTATGTGTTAATTGATGATCCTCAACCATGCAAGTTCTATCATTTTTGCGCAGACCTGTTCCAAGTTTCTATAATGATCCTGTTCAACACTGTATTAAACACACAATGGATAAGTGCAATACTTTTACAGGAGTAACCCGAAATAATGTTATTGCGGTAGACAACAAAATCATCATTAATTAGTTTTGTCTAGTCTAGTATATCTATTAAATGGGAACTACATCAGTCATTACCATAGTATATATTGGGGTCAAATGTGCTTATTTTGCATAAATCAGAACTGATAAGTGTATTGAAATGATTTTTTTATAAACAAAATAAGAAGATTCGGTATGATTAACAATGAAAACAGTACTTCACAATCTACCACATGACATAGCAGTTACCTAATATATATGTCTGATATCTGAAAGATGATTCAGCCGTTTTTTTTTCAGATGAGCATTTTTCGTCAATCTTCTCGACATCATGTATCCTGATTCTAATTTCTGAAAGATGATAAATCAAATAATAGCTAAAATTATCAAGACTATAGAATGTCACTTTGTCTGTAAGCTATAAGTGTCAATTTGTCAATGCATGAAGAAATATCAAGACAAGTAATACAAGTCGCCTTCTATTGCCTTCAAGAGATCTATTTTGTGTTGAAACGGTAAACCCCGTGTCAAATTATTTTATTCATTAGAATGTACTTTATATATAGTTATGGTTACCGATCGTACTCACCTAAACATGGATTTTAGATAAACAGATGAATTTAATTTCATATTGTAGTCTATATACTGTAAAATTAAATCAAATTATATATCAGAACTATAGAGAAATAAAAAATGCAATACCAAAAAAGTGGCAAATGGAAATGAAATCAGATCAATCATGCTATACTCAAGTTAAGACAGACAAAAAGCTATAGTTAAACACACAAAACAACACAAAATTGATCTGCATTGAAAACCTGCCATATAAAGAAATATATATAAGCATTAATTTATGTAATATATAGGAAGAAACACCAATTGGCTTTCTAAAATGGAAAACGAAATTTAAATTAGAATCATCAAGCTATTTGTATAAAATGCTTAACTTGATATTTTATAGCTTACAAGTTAACAAATTAATAATATTCAGGTGGAAGCTACTTCACTATATCCTTCCTTGTAAACAGCTATTGTACATCTGGCAACTGAAAAGCGATGACCAGTGCCATATATGCAACCAATAAGAAAACTATGAACAATTTTTTATCACATGCCAAAACTTTCTATTTTTTAGGAAAAAGGTCAAAGTACTACTTGACAAAATGAAAATGGGGACACATATAATCACTTTCAAAAACCTTATACTTGGGTATAATCTCCCTGGTTAAACAGTAATTAATTTACAGGGATACCCGACTCAATATTCTGTGTCGAGTAAGTTGTAAACAGCAGAGAAATGTGCAATAAAGGATTTATTTTATATTTAATAACGGAGTCAATGTTAGCCTAAATCGTTATATTAACACGTGAATGTTATTCAGGTATATTTACAAGAAAAACACATTCTTCAAGAAAAACGATAATTTGTACGTCGTAATATATTGACCTTGTAAATTAACAGTAATTCATTGAGATTCGTCATAAATACTTTCAAGGTGTGTAAGCAATACCACTCTAAGGGCGATACTAACTATACATTAACGTATCCCCAGGTAATGGATGAAATTAACAGATAAAAAAAAAACAAGGATATCCAAGACGAAACACACTGAACTGTACAATAAAACAAAGTAATTAGAACATACAATTAATTCCAATATTAGAAATAACATTGACTAATCAGAGGGAATTGGGAGAATATGGAAACAATTTAATGCATTTAATGGCACAACAACGCGATGTCCAATACATAGTTATCGTTTCATATGTAGGAAGCAGAATGTACCTCTGATCAAAGCGTAATTATATTTTAAACAAAATTCATGAAGATTGTTCGATATTGGAATTCCAGAGAATTGATTCCTTGCTGAACTGCGGCTTCTTCCATGGATATACCAATTCAATCAATGAGCACGTATAAAGTTTAACCCTTGTCGGTTGACCGTAATTATATACTTGTGACAGGAGACTTACTGTATACTGACAAGAGTTGTCTTCTGCCATCTTCAACTTAGAAATAGCAGATAACAATTGGTTTAGATTTATAATATATAATGCCATCCCGACAAAAACAAGAACGTGAATAACATGTCAAGAAATTACTAGACATTATTGAAATGTCTAGAATTTGTTAAAATTGACACACAAGTCTTTTTTTTTTGACTTTTTGACTTTTATTGTGCTCACAAGTCTGTGTTAACTGACTGTTGGCTTTCACTGAAATTGTGAGAGGTTTAGGACTAATGTGGATATCAGGAATAAAAGAGATAAAATGTAACAAAATAAAAATTAAAAAAATAAAATAAACAAGGAATCAATTTTGTAGAACGTGTGATGTAAAAATGTAGTAATTTCAATAGTATCACGTAATACACCATTGAATCTGGTTCACCAGTTAACACCTTGCGTACCGTGACATATTTAATGCATGAGTTTTAGATGAATTCTTTGATTTTACTGCATAATCTAGCGTGTCAAACAATTAACTGTACTTGTTACAATGTTTTTTTTTATTCAGTTCGTTTTAACCTGTTTATGTATGATTCACTTTCATTTATAAAAATAAACCAACATGGTATTTCATGCTAAGCTTGATCTGATTTAACAATGCAAACTAGTTTGGCATCAATTTGTTTTCTTTCACCGTAGCGAATTGAAATTAAGAGATGTGGAAATTGAATTATAGTTTGACTTTTTGCGACATAAAATCTCCATTTAGCATATAAATAACACAATAACGTTGAGAATGGAAATAGGGAATTTGTCAAAGAAACAATAACCCGGCATAGAGCAGACAACAGCAGAAGGTCACCAACAGGTCTTCAATGCAGCAAGAAATTACCGCACCGGAAGCATTCTTCAGCTGGCCCCTAAACAAATATATATACTAGTTCGGTGACAATGAACGCCATACTTAACTCCGAGTTGTATACAAGAAACTAAAATAAAAAAAAAAAATACAAGACTAACAAAGGCCGGAGGGTCCTGATTCGAGACAAGCGCAAAAATGTGGCTAAAAATGGTGTTAAACATGTTTATGAGATCTCAACCCTCCCATATACCTCTAGCCAATGCAGAAAAGTAAACGTATAACAATACGCACATTACAATTCAGTTCAAGAGAAGTCCGAGTCTGATGTCAGAAGATGTAACCAAAGAAAACAAATAAAATGACAATAGTACACAAATAACAACAGACTACTTACTGTTATCTAACATGTCAGCTCCAGACATCAATTTAACTGATTAATGGAGAGAAAAAAATGCTAACAACTAAAATCACTTTGAAAATATGTTTTATCCTGGACTGATTCAGTGTTACTGAACTCAACTCATTATATACCAATGCTGTATTTAACAAAGTCATCCTTCAATAACAAAAATGCACATGTTGCAGTCATTTAACAAACGTTTGACTGAGATTATTAGCTATATATAGGCGATGGTTATCCTTTATGGAATATACGTGTCACAGATGCCCCCAAACTCAATCCAATTAACAACTAAAATCAAATTGATATAAGAGTAAATGATGGCTTCGACATTTTGACAGTTAATAATAAAAATATATTGATATACTAGTAACTCATGGTTCCGTTTCATCGATGATGTTGACATGAAATGGATTGAATCCCAACAAAAATTGGATGCTTTTATCAGACGTGTAAACAAGGCCTACCAGTCAATTAAATTTACATACGAAATATCCGACTCTAAGATATCTTTCTTAGACACAACTACATCTATAAAGGACGGTGTCATATCAACAGACCGCTACTGTTAACCTACAGACAAACATCAGTACCTTTCTCCCCAACGCTGTCACTCCATACACTGTACAAAAAGTATGCCGTACAGTCAAGCTCTCAGAGTAAAGCGGATTTGTTCCTCTGAGGAGGCTGTCACTCAACGGTTAGAGGAACTTCGCGGATTTTTAACGAAACGAGGTTATAAGAAATGGGACATAGATAAGGGGTTTGCGCGTGCTAAAAATAATAGCCGCAATGACCTGTTACTGTACAAACAGAAGAGGCGCAGCAAAAAAGGTTCCATTTGTTTTAACATAAAATCCTGCCTTTACTAACCTTTCACGTTTGATCTGTGCCAATTGGAAAAGTATTTTCAATCACCCAAAATTATCCAGAATCTTTCCAAATCCTCTCGTCTTTGCTTTTATTGACTTATTTGTGAAAGCTGCCGTCTCCTCTAATAAAAGCTGTTCAACTACAGAGTGGTGCAAGTCATGTGGTAACAAACGATGTCTGACTTGCCAACAAATACTGAATACTCAATCATTTACTTGCAACACCACTGGCTCTATGTACACAATATTTTGTAATGTACATGTAACTTGCAAAACCCAGAATGTCAGTGTCAATGTGGCATGTAGTATGTTGGCGAGACAGAACAGCCATTAAACAAACACATGAATGGTCATCGTAGTGACTACGTCTGCAAGCCTGACCTCCCTGTAAGTCGTTATTTAAGATCACCTAGGCACGCCCAAGCTGATCTAAAAAACACTTACCATTACCATCATAGATGACAACAAGGATTGGTCAAAGGCCGACAGACTTGCTCGGGATGTTTTTGGATAAGAAAGCTCGGGACAGTTTACCAAGAAGGCATTAATGAAAAAACACAGAAAAGTCATTCATTTTCCCTATCATCACTAATTTCCTGCCATCACTTGTGTTCAGTAACTCCGGCTTCCGTACTGGACTCTTACACTCTCAGGAATTTTTGAATTATACTAGTTTTAAAGGAGCACTAGCTGTCAAATACATGGTCACCGATTTGAGTCAAGTTCTCATATTTGATTTATAACAATGTAAAACATTTATCCAAACTATCAAGAGTCAAACATAAACAGTTTACAGAGCATGGGGTAGATAATATATAGGTTCGTTTCGTGTGTATTTTAGTCCAGACGCCATCTAATTACCTATCGATTTGACCTCAGACGACCATATAAGCGATGTAAACATAAATAAAGATGCGAATAGATTAAACCAACACGTGCAATTGGATTTTTATAGGTCTGTTTGATAGTATTTTATAGATAAAAAAAATGATGTTTTGCATTGTTTTTAACCGTATAAGAATGATTTTATGCGCATCGAATTAGTAATCAAATGGTTTACCGTAGTTTCACTTTCATTGTTGACATTCTTTTTCTTTAAATAACCAGTACACGTACAATGCTTGCGTTGTCAATCTCTAGCTAGGGGTTAAATTGAAGTTCACATGAATACGGATTTAAAGAGGTCGACTCATTCACTTGCAAGTGAATTACTAATTATCAATGTTTCTTAGTGTAATTTGACTAAATTCAACCTGTTTGGCTGCAAAAAGCGAATTGTTATTTCAATATTTCGCTTTCATTATTGATTGAACAGAAAAAAAATCAAACTTCAGATTTTGTATATATCTCGTAGCTAATGCCCCTTTAATTTACAGTTGGCAGGGATGTGTAAATACGCTGCCACGCTCTATTACTTAACCTTAGTAACATTTTTATTACTCATTTTTCTTATCATCAAATTACTATATATTTGAGATGTTTAAATACGCAGTCTCTGTTGCAATTGCTCTACCGTTGACATATTTTAAATATTATAACAGCTTAGATATGTCAGGACTGTTTTTGGGGACTGTATTTCCACTCAGTTGTTTAACATCTCAACTGTCACCACCTTTGGGAATTAAGAGTTGTGCCAGTTCACATCGTAAATAACTATTTTTATTTTGGTATATCTTTCTAGTCTTTGCGCCGTGTTTGGAAATTTTAAAATTGTACCAGCGTTCGCTTAAATTTCAAGATTCTTAATTTTACACAAGAAATGCTGACTTATACGGAAATAATAAGAATATATATCTTGTTGTAAATACTAATAAATCATGTGCGTTATATGATCAACGGCGACAATGTTGTACCAGTCATTATTTCGATATCAGTTACGGTTGCAAATGTTTTATCCCACGTTTAATTTGTTTGACGTCACCTCATACATGTCAATCACTGTTGCTGTTTTCAATCAAGTGTCTGTATATGTTAAACGTTTACTTTGAGGACAGGTATATAACAAACATCTAACGTGTATATGATATGGCTTTTTCATTATAACATACCTTCTCACATTTAACATAATCCCGAAATCAGTGCACTCGGAATTATATTGGTGTCTGGAATTATATTGGTGTCTCGGGTTGATATGGATGTCTTTTTGAAAATGTCTAATGCTACGAAAAAACGATGATGTTGAAAATTTCAAACACTATAAGAACAATATGGTGAGGTCAATTGCTCGGTTTATTTTTTTTTCTCAAAAGGTTGTAAATCCTTTTCCCCAAAGTATTGGCCTTCAGGTCTCTATGCATCAGACACAGTTCAAGCTACCGGTAACCAATATAAAACTGCAGAACTACATTCTGATTACTAGAAAAAAATAGATAAGTGCAATTAAATCGTATGTGGACGGGATCAAAAACATTATATATATTGACATACTATCGCTCAAGTTATAAAAAGACACTACAATAAGTTTAACATGCAAGTATCTGTTTTTACATACTACATGTTCAATTGATTAACTGTTGTATGAAACCATCACTAAAAATTAACTTGGAAATGAATGACATAAGACAGATAACGACGAGCTATTTGTAAGATAACACAGGGTTTATATTTTGTTAGGTACATGTGATACTCAGGCATAAATCAACACCAGTATGTCTTTTTTCATAAATAACTAAAATAAACATTAACACCATGTCTACATTTGCAATTATTATAGATGTAACGGGACCGACGAAACTAGTAGGACATCGTTAAATACTCAATGGTTGATATTTGGATGGACTGACTTTATCCTATTAGAAAAGGCACGTGACCTGATCACCTGACTTATTTGTGTACTCTGAAATCCAATAAGTGAAAGAGAACGACATTTACGTGTTGTTTATTCTTTAGTTTTCTATGTTGTGTCATGTGTGCTGTTGTTTGTTTGTCTTTTTCATTTTTAGTCATGGCGTTGTCAGTTTGTTTTAGATTTATGAGTTTGACTGTCCCTTTGGTATCTTTTGTCCCTCTTTTGGCAATGACATGTTGATTACAATGTTTTCAATTACTTGTAGTTAACGTTTGCCAATACATTTTATCGGAATCAATGTGCTTACGTTTGTCATGTTTTTTTTCACGATAAGGAGCGAATATTACAAATACTAAAAAAATGAGGGCAGACTTAGTACAAGCAAATTAAAGTCTTTCTTGAATATCTCATTGACACGTTGTCTTATATCTTCATATAGCTATAAAAACCAATTGATGCATTCCGGTTTTTTTCTTCTGGTGTGTATATTTTCTTTCTAGGCTTGTCGACTTATTTGTTGGTTTTAGTTAACGACCTTTATATTGGCTTGTCTTTTCGTCGTCATTTGTTTGTGTGGTTTTGTTTAATAACCATAGAATTCTTTGGCTCATGTTTTTACTCTCGATGTTTGAATGTTCATTACGCAGATTATAGCTTTTATTTGTTCAATATAATATTACACTTCTGCATTATAAGATAGTCTTGAGACATTTATCTGATACACTATAATAATCACACACATTGCATCATTAACTAATCATTGTATCTTAATATTAATATCGAAGTCTCATGTGAAAAGTATGATTTTGAAAAGCAAGGCACAAGTTATGCATCTGATTAAATTCGGCAACGCTAAATGTGAATCACCAATTTTCATTTATCAGTACAAATGCAAATTATAAATAAAACGAAGTAAAACTAAAAAGACCTTCGTTATCGAGACAGTCAAACATTCAAAGAATAGCATATACAACTAAAACCATTATACAGTACAGAGGAAACTTGCTTTACAAATTCGTATTAAAATCAAATTATACAACGAGATTGCGAATTCTAAACTGTAGATTAAATTCATTTGACATGATTTGACTATTAAGTGCATACTTAACACATATAGTAGTGGTATTGTCGATGGAGATAATTGTCAGCATTTCTAAATTAATTGGTTTAAAGCTGATAAAGCTGGTCGTAAGAGATAATTATTTTCCAACGATATTTGATTGTTTTTTTTTTAGTCGTAATATTCGTTTCATATGAGACAGCTTTTAATTTTGCAATTTGTTTAGGGAATTGTCCTCTAAGTTTCATATTTTTGTTATTTTATTGTCTGCTCCTATTTTAAGAATCTGAAAGTTTCTTATCATTTCGTGCTTCCATGGAATATCAACATAATTCAATTTGAAACCACTTTCTATTTTTGTAACCTTCTGACATTTGTTCTATAATGAACCACGGTCACTTTAGCCATTTATCTTATACCAAAGTGTCAATTCAATTCAAGGATACTTAAATGAAACAAATTCTTGAAAGAACAAATATCGCGTGTACGTCGTACTATATTAACCTTTTAAGTTAAGTGATATTCCCGATATATAAAGGCTTTTCATTCACTTGTTATAGCAATCACCCTTTAATGACGATAATAACTGTATAAGCGCATATCCCAAGGTACTGAATGGTATCCACAGATATTAAAAAACAAGGGTATTTAAGATTATACAAACAAAACCGTGCAATAGGAAAACCAAATAATTCATTAGAACAATACAAATTAATTACTAGTAAATAGGAAAATATGCTAGCAATTTCATTAGTTTCATGATTTAATATTGAAAACTGGTTTTGCTTTGATTTCATGTTTGAAGCAACATATAATAGCTCAAAATAGTTTCGTAATTGATGTTTTCCAAAAATACTACCATTAGCATTTTTGCTTACATTCACTGGAACAATGTTAATGATTTTTTGTTAATATTTGACGTCTTTTAACAAAACAATATGTATAACCTTCGTACTTTTTTTTTAGTAATGACCACATTAGTATCGCGACAGAGAAAGGACATACGTTAAAGATTTCAGATGTTTAGTACCAAAATAAAGATATAAGTTTTTGTAGATGCATTAGAGTGCATATAACTAATGCAGACAATGGACACAAGTGGTGGCAGGAAATTAGTGATGGTAGGGAAAATGAGTGAATCTTCTATGTTTTTTAATTAATGCCCTCTGGGGAAACTGTCCTGAGGTTTCTTATCCAAAAACTCTCCCGAGCAAGTCTGTCGGCCTTTGACCAATCCTCGTTGTGACCTATGATCGTGATTGTTAGTTTTTTTCAAATCAGCGTTGGCGTGCCAAGATGATCTTACATGACGACTTACGGGGAGGTCGGGCTTGCAGGTGTAGTCACTACGATGATTATTCATGCATTTGTGGAATGGCTGTTCTGCCTCGCCAACACACTGCATGCCACATCGTCACTGAAGAATGTATACAACATTCTGGGTTTTGCAAGTTACATTACATAATATTGTGTACACAGACCCAGTGGATTGGCAAGTAAATGTTTGAGTATTAAATATTTGTTGTCATGTTACCACATGACTTGCACCATCCTGTAGTTGAACAGCTTTTAATAGAGGAGACGGCAGTTTTCACAAATAGGTCTTTTAGACTTACTGGTCTTCTAAAAGCTAAGACAGGAGGATTTGGATTTTGGATAATTTTGGGTGATTGACAATACTTTGCCAATTGGCACGGATCAAACGTGAACGTTAGTAAAGGCGGGATTGTATGTTAAAACAAATGGAACTTTTTTTTGCTGCGCCTCTTCTTTTTTTTTTATCTGTAACAGGTCATTACGACTGTTATTGTTAGCACGCGCAAACCCCTTATCTTTTTTTCTTCAGGTGTATATTTTCTTTCTAGGCTTGTCGACTTATTTTTTGGTTTTAATTAACGACCTTTATATTGGAACTTGTCTCTTCGTTGTCATTTGTTTGTGAGGTTTTGTTTTAGAACCATGGCATTCTTTGGCTTATGTTTTTACTCTCGGTGTTTGAATGTCCATTAAGCAGATTATAGCTTTTATTTTTTCAATATAATATTAGAATTCTGCATTATAATATAGTCTTTAGACATTTATCTGATACACTATGATAATCACTTATATTGCATCATTGTCTAATTATTGTATCTAAATAATAATACTGAAATTTCATGCGAAAAAGTATGATTTTGAAATGCAAGGCACAAGTTATGCATCTGATTAAATTCGGCAACGCTAAATGTGAATCACCAGTTTTCAATCATCATTACAAATGCAAATTCTAAATAAAACAAAGTAAAAATAAAAAGACCTCATTTGTTATCGAGACAGTCAAACATTTAAAGAATAGCAGATACAACTAAAATTATTATACAGTACAGAGGAAACTTGTTTTACAAATTCCTAATTAAAATCAAATTATACTACGAGATTGCGAATTCTGAACTGTAGATTAAATTCATTTGACATGATATGACTATTAAGTACATACTTAACACATGTATTATTGGTAGTGTCGATGGAGATAATTGTCAGCATTTCTAAATTAATTGGTTTAAAGCTGATAAAGCTGGTCGTAAGAGATAATTATTTTCCAACGATATTTTATTGTTTTTTTAGTCGTAATATTCGTTTCATATGAGTTAGCATTTGATTTTGCAATTTGATTCGGGAATTGTCCTCTGAGTTTGGTATTTTTGTTTTTTGTTTTTTTTTATTTTTTGCTCCTATTTTTAGAATCTGAAGGTTTTTGTTATCATTTCGTGCTTCCATGGAATATAAACATAATTCAATTTCAAACCACTTTCTATTTTTGTAACCCTCTGACATTTGTTTTTAATGAACCACGGTAACTTCAGCCATTTATCTTATACCAAAGCGTCAATTCCATTCAAGGATACTTAAATGAAACAAATTCTTGAAAGAACAAATATCGCGTGTACGTCGTACTATATTAACCTTTTAAGTTAAGTGTTATTCCCGATATATGTAGGCTTTTCATTCCCTTGTTATAGCAATCACCTTTAAATGCCGATAATAAGTATATAAGCGCATATCCCAAGTTACTGAAGGGTTTCCACAGATATAAAAAATAAAGGTATTAAGGATGATACAAACAAAACTGTGCAATAGGAAAACCAATTATTCATTAGAAAAATACAAATGAATAACTAGTAAATAGGAGAATATGCTAGCAATTTCATTAGTTGCATGACTAAACAACGTCATACACCTTACCGATTTAAAATTGAAAACTTGTTTTGCCTTGATTTCATGTTTGAAGCAACATATAATAACAGACTTAAATGGTTTCATAATTGATGTTTCCCAAAAAAATCGCGACAGAGAAAGGAAATACGTCAGAGATTTCAGATATTTAGTACTAAAATAAAGAGATAAGTTTTTGTAGCTGCATTAGAGTGCATATAACTAATGCAGACAAAATGTGTTAACTTAATACAGGTACCTTCTCCTTGATTCACCACAACTTACTTTATTTCTGCGGGCGTTTTTATTTTTTATTGTTAATATTTGTTTTTCGAAAAGTGGATATTATCAAAAGTAGTGCAATACAACGCGATATCACAATGCTCACAATAATACCAGAGGAAAGTGTTTATATCGTCTGCTTATTTCAAGCCATTATGATATTTCAAGTCTGCTTCTTTGCGTAGTATTAAAAGTCATCTGTGTATTTTTTTAATTTTTGACAGAAATTGATTTACATGTTTAAGGGAATAATCATCTCTATCATTTACCATGTTTTGCAAACAAAAGACGAAGGAGTAAAGATGGACTGGGAAAAAATCGTATTTTAACGAGAGAAAATGTGTATTCTGTATGTTTGGATGTGGTATGGTAAGATTTAGCTAAAACGAACATTTAAATACACAAAATAAACGTAAAGAAGTGAACAAATGACAAGTTGATCATGTCTATGGATTTTCATGTTATGTAGAAGCTCGGTGGGATCAGTGCATAAATGTTGAACAGCAGAACTATAAATTAAGCTATGACTTTTGAGCCCTTTAATTAACTTAATACTTTGTGTTAATGTCCAATAAATAATTATTCTCAGTAAACGTGTTATATAACAGGTTATCAGGATACAATCTAATTTCATATACGCATATTGCAAATCATAGTTGAACTCGAACAGCGGTATACTACTGTTGCTTTTATGTATTGATTACATTTGATCGAGACTATTCATACATCTTACATTTTACAAATGGTTTTCTATGAGAGTTATCAAAGGTTAATCTATGACCAGATGACAGTAACGCATTATGATCCAATTAATTTGTTAACGTATTTTAATCTTCAAGTACTATGCATTTAGATAAATCGTTTGTATCATTTAACCAATGAAAACATGCCAGCAATAAACATGCAAATATGTAACATTTTATCAATAACAACATATAAATAATGAGTGTTGACGTTATAAAGGACAATCATTTCAAGTATTTACGATCTTCTATCCTAACAATCGCCAACTGTATGTGCTGAAGGGACATTGCCATAATATTTTGAATAAAACTTCCTACTACCACGTTGTTAATGCAAAACAGAAACTCATCACGTTCTGGTGGAAAGGTTTCCGTTGTTAGTTTGTAACCCATTGAACAGTGGTACATGTATACTATTGATGCATTTTGTTAGTTAATACTTGCATGTGACATTGACAATAACAAGTCGTGACTGTGTTCCCTATTATAGCAGCACAGTTGAATAAAGTATTTTAGTGTTTCTTTCAATTGAATTCAGTACCATGGCGTTATGTGATTATATGTAAAATTATACCATTGGCGTTAATGTATTCATAGACTTATATCATGTATTTCTCAATTCTATTCGTATACTGTGGATTCATCGATATTCGTTGGATACCAATATTTTCGTGGATTTTGTGGGTACAAGGGAAACACGAATTAAAATATTCAACGAATTGCCTATTTTTGAAGGAATGTATTCAGATTTTGCCAAAACCACGAAACTAAATATCCACGAATATACAAGTTTTTCTCTAACCACGAAATTGGTAGGAACGAAAATAAATGAATCCACACTAGTTTATATGCAAAAACATATTTAGTTTGTTCTAGTTCATGCAATTCAAAAGGTTTCTAGATACATGTATATCCTGTTTGCATATTTTCTTAGCAAAAAAGTGAGAATTTAAATAGGACCTTCACTACAGGTTTGGTTTTGTTTGGTTCTTGTAAGATGTTATGCTTTTTGCTTCAAACTATCCGATATGTGTATAGTTTGTTTTTTCTCCTTCGTATCAATTTAATGAGTTACCATTTTTAACTTCTTTGTATAGCGTGTTCATATATTGAACTATCTGAGCAAAATATTAATAGAAGGTAGTGATGATTTGTCTGATGATACTAATTTAGAGTTGTTTGAGTGTGTGTTTCGATTTATTAAATCTTCGAACAGATTTTCTCGATAGCTTAAAAACTTTTTTTGAACTGATTGTGCTCAAAATTGTCTTTCCATAATCACTATTTTATATTACTGAGTCATACATGTTTGTTAATTCGTGTGCATGTGAGTAAGAATGAGCGAGTGATTGGATGGGTGTGTAGTATTTGTATGTCTTGTCCTGTACATATTGTCTTGTCTTGTGTTTAACATGTTTGTATTCAAAACTTTGATAATTGTGAATCTGTATATATCTATGTTGAGGAGATCCACGCGTAGCCTCTGGCTGTTGGCAATCCTCTTTAAATAAATAAAGAATTAAATTAAATATATTGATCTGTATCACTACTGTTTCGGTTTTAAAGGAACAAATTTTACCATTCCACATTATAATGTAATTTAGAAGTTGCCATATGGTGCTAAACATTATACTTGATTTTCTTTCGTTGTTTCGCATCATTTTATTATTTTATGATAGTGTATTGATTCCCAAGTTTTTAATCTTATTATGTTTGTATCTAGTTGTGTACGTTTTGTTTGGAAGACCATTTTTCGTTTGTTCATCAATTTATTTTCTGACTTTCATTATTAGTTTGTTTTAAAAATATAATTTGGAGTATCCGGTGTGTATCAATCAGCAGTCGCTACTTAACATTTCTGCACAATAAAAATATATCATCAAAATTCTCAATATGTCCATCGTTTAACATCCAACATTGTGTGTATAGCCCACAATCGAAGATAGTGTTTGCAATTTTATTTGATATTCGTGTTTAATTTTGACTTCTATTTACTATATTGTTCGAATCCATGCATTCGACTTTTGACCTTCATACTGTTTTTAATAACTGTTCCTGATAAAGGTTAATCCAAATAACGTATCTTTAAATATTTGCATTATTTTTTTTGCAGATACAGTATAGTGACATTTAGATGGTAAGGCATGGTAGACACAAAACAGCACATCTAACACATCTAACACATCTTTTTGTCTGAAAAGTATTTGTTCAGAACTGACGTTGCAAACGAGATTTATATACGAGACGTGTAATGTCTACAAGACCCCTGATGATTGCTGCTAATCGTCTATGACATACTATTAAACATTCCATTTTGTTATATGTTAGATGAGAGATACGATCACATATACATAAGTAACGCACATTACAGATTACATGAAGACCATTTTCTGATCGACGTAATCAAAAGGATTGACGTACACGATTTGTCATAAATCTGACGTCATATTCATTCTCTAGGCTACAGTCATATACCAGATACATATATAACATAACACTTTCATATGATAAAGTTAAAGACATAAAATGGACAGAAATATGGGATATACATCAATGAAGCAAAAAACTGATGATCTAATTTCAAAATGTCGTATGTATCTCTTGATGCCTTTAAAATATTGTTAAAACAAATGAAAACGTATCATGCCGTGGTGTTATTCAAATCAAAATGTGTTCAATAAGCAGAAAGCTTATTTACAAAAAAAAAAAAAATAAAAAGATAAAAAAAAAAGGAAAAAAAAAATAAACACAACTTTTAAAAAGTGTTTGTTATGTCTTGTCGTCTGGTTCGTAATAATGTTTTTGGCAATTTGTAAATATAGAACGATACCATGTAATTATGCTTACCAACTGGCAACGTTCTTACCATCACTATATACTAAACTTTGTATAACAAAAAAACTGACAAATAAACCATCCATAAAAAACAAAACCAATCCCACACATAATCTGCTCTTGCATGTTTTTAATGCAGGTTTTCTGTATGTATATTAAAGAAATTGATCCTGCTGAACTTACTTTAAATAAAGCTAATACTAACAATGACCACTGTCCTTTCCTCGATCTTGATATCTATATCACTAACAGAAAGCTGAATACTAAAATTTATGATAAAAGAGATGATTTTTTATTTCCTATCGTTAATCATGTTAATTATCCATTTTTAGATGGTGACGTTCCCTTGTCACCATCTTACGGTGTTTATATATCTCAACTTGTACGATTCGCTCGTGTATGTAACAATGTTTTAGATTTGAACTAGAGAAATTTATGTATTACTGACAAATTATTACACCAGGGTTTTCGATATCACAAACTAGTCAAAACATTTACTAAATTTTATCATCGGTATAAGGACATCATTCGTAAATATAGCTCAACATGCAGACTTCTTATACGTTCAGGTATTTCACATCCAATTTTTTTATGGAAATATTCTTTATTAAGCACAAAGGTGTCAGTATTCACCTCAAAAACTAACAAAACCTTTGAATAGACTTATAAAGAAGGGATATAGTTACGATACTGTTGTCAGGTCATTAGACATTGCATATTTTGGCGTTAATATTGATTCACTTATAGGGTCTTTGCATCGGAACTAAACACATTTATTCAAAAACCAGTTGTTGGCATGACACGGGTTATGTTCTTCTCATATATGTTATGATGGTATGATACTAAACCCCTAACGGGAAGGATTGTGCCTGATGTTCATATGATGAAATCATAATCTTTCAGTCAGTTTAATTGAAGTGTGGAGTTGGCATGTCAGTTAACTGCTAGTAGTCTGTTGTTATTTATATATTTTTGTCATTTTGTTGATTTTCTTTGGTTACACTCTCTGACATCAGACTCGGACTTCTCTTGGACTGAATTTTAATGTGCGTATTGTTATGCGTTTACTTTTCTACATTGGCTAGAGGTATAGGGGGAGGGTTGAGATTTCACAAACATGTTTAACCCCGCCGCATTTTTGCGCCTGTCCCAAGTCAGGAGCCTCTGGCCTTTGTTAGTCTTGTATTATTTTAATTTTAGTTTCTTGTGTACAATTTGGAAATTAGTATGGCGTTCATTATCACTGAACTAGTATATATTTGTTTAGGGGCCAGCTGAGGGACGCTTCCGGGTGCGGCAATTTCTCGCTACATTGAAGACCTGTTGGTGACCTTCTGCTGTTGTTTTTTTTCTATGGTCGGGTTGTTGTCTCTTTGGCACATTCCCCATATCCATTCTCAATTTTATTTCCCATTCTAGATTTTCTGCCATTTATATTACATAACCTTAATCAATTACTCGTTCTGTTACAAGATACAAATGCTTCACTAATAACTTTGATCCTAGTCTTTTAGAAAAATAAAAGATATCAAAATCTATTTCGAAATATGTTGTTATTTATGAACAAACTCTATGTTTGCATTTATTACTTCATCGTAAAAATTGCAATCGTGCAAATACATAAAAGACTAAACTGTAAACCGTCATAATTGTATTGAGCTGAATTAAAGATACTAAGAAGTAACAACATTGTCTGCATCAAAACGAAATAAAATTTTAAAAATTGAATGTCAGTTTATGCGAGCAATTCGTCCAATGTGTATTTCTGTGTTTTCTTGGTTCTTAAAACCTTTTCTGTTGTTTTTTTTCTGTTTTGAGGTTAGTTTGATTAATTTTTCGGTATAGAATGATATACCAAAAAATGAATAGTCTCTTAAAGTGGGATTTAAAACTTTATTTTATTCAATTTAAGCTGTACCTGCTATAATATAATCGTATTTCAATTTCATAAAAATTTGTACTTTATATAATGGTTTTTAATGATAAAAAAAAGTTTTTAGCAGTTGTAAGGGCGTGCGTAAACCAATAATGTCACCCTACTAGTTTAATTAGTATATATGGCTATTTTTAAATGGAATTTTATAACATATTATACGTTTGTGATTTTTTTTCAGAGTTTTCGTAAGTTGTATATAGGCTTTGTATAACATTGCCCCCTTCCCTTTCGATATATAGCTTTCATGAACAATTGACAAAATAATTAACACGCTTTGACAGTCATTCACTGCAATTAAACTACATTTTCTGTTTTAATTCTTGAGTGGACGAAGCACAAAAATGAGAAAAAATTCATTTTTTTTTGCTTTCTTAAAATATATCTATTTATAAAACAAATCAGTGAATATTCACTTATGTTTATAATATACTAAAACACTTTATTTAACTTCACACTAAGAACTATCTCAATTTATATATTCAAACTGATTGACGTAATATGTGAAATTATTATAATTGCCTAATGCTTTAACCTTTACAGATCCAACTGTTAGGAGTGTCTGAAGTCAATAATGACATAGAGTACATCGGATGACTAAGTCTGAGTGTCATCACTTTTTTTTGTGTTTTTTTTTAAACTTATATGTTCACACCACTGGCTCAACAAAGGGTCAGGCACACATACAGTCTTTTACAATACACATGTTAGTATGTAAACCTCACAATCGTTCCTAGTAGGTAAAGTTTCAAAATATACGCTAATCAAAAGGGTTTTTTTTGTTGTTTGGAATTTCTATTCTGTGTTTTTTTACCTCTAAATATGCATTTTAATTAGGACTGGCCAGTGAAAATTTACTTGACAAAGGAAAGTTTATGATTACATGTTGTCTCTATTCCCTGCTATGTCAGATATTGACATATAAAAACGTCATCCTATTTATTTCTTGTTCTCTCAATATTTATCACCGTAGGGTACATCTAAATCTGTATTATATCATAATAAAATAAGTATTTAAAAAAAGAGCTATAATCAATTTAATTGGTATACATTATCGTTTTGAATACAACATACATGTACGTTAGAACTCTGTATCTAACTGTTACACATTATCTGATTAATATCCATAATACATTACCAGCGTGAACATAAGTGGTATTCGTTCTCTACGTATAATTGTAAACTAGCATTTCGCTGATTAGAATTGTTTCTAATATGAACCTATAAACATCATCAGTCATGTAATTCTACAAAGCCAACGATACTACATGTATCAGCAGAAAAATGTAAGATACAGAAACACATTTCTCCCAGACTCATTTATACTTACTTTGAATCTTTACATCGTTGTGTTTGTTTGTTGATAAAGTGTTTTCTTTTCACGGTTAAGGGGAATATGGATGTATAACGTCTTTTATTACATACATATAATAACGAAGTCAGTATTTAGCGTTCTAAGTTTTGAATGTGTGTACTGTTTAGCAAAAATGGAAACGTGGTTGTAGAACTATCAGAAAACAGCTCATAGCCACCAATTGGTTTTCAAGAAAGCGAGAAACCCTATAAATGAATTAAAATTAAAAAAATATAATAGAATAACACAATTATTTATTTTTTTTATTTTTTTTTTTATCTTAGCTATTGTGTTGTCAGTTTATTTCCAAGTTATAAGTTTGAATGTCTCTTTGGCATTGTCCGTCCCTAATGTGAAAGGGTTTACTATTACACCCATTTTGTGATTGTAATTGAACATAGCAATGAGAAAAATGAATGAGAGTAGAAACAAATACTTAAGAAGATGTATTCTCTTCAATAAGGAAGAGAATACATCTTCAATAAGGAAGAGAATACTTAAAAAGATGTATTCTCTTTCTTATTGAAGAGAACATGTCACATGATAATTAAATCCGTTGTCTATGTACATGATGTTTTTCTACTGTCTGCATGCAATTGTCAGAGTATCAATCTATAAGATGACTATGTTTAATTCAAACAGTTCTTTCTTTTAACCTGTATTATAATATGGACATAGCATAGATACTTTTAGGGTAACGGTTCTATTAAATTGTGTCATCTATAGACATATATTTCAAAATTATTATAGAAATAAACCTTTGTTGATGAAATAAATAATAATACTATTGAACATTATGAGCTACTATGATATACAACCAAAGCACACGGAGCAAGACAGAATCCCAAGAAAGCTGCGCATGATGAGCAAGCATCAACTTGAATCAATCTTTAACGACAATTATAACTGTCAAAATGTATGGATGGGTGAAACGAGGAGCTGTTAAAATAAAATCAAAAAACAAAAATTTCCCGATAACTTAAACAAATAACATACTTAATAACATGTATAAAAATACACTGGGTTTTCATTCCTATATGTTAGTGAGGGCAGTTCATCGTTTCAAACTCCTCTGAATGTTCATTTTTAGTAGCGATCATGTGTGCTACCAAAAGCATTTGTCTTACTGTATGAAATTTCTTCCATTAACAAGCAATAGGACAAGTCATACATTTGCTGTAACCAAATACTAAACTGTACTTGTTTTTGTTTGCTATATCATAACAATGAGCCATTAACTAATAAACAAATCTTATCTAAAAACATGTCGCATTGAGTCATGAATCACCGTGTCAACACCTAAGAAAAATATTGGTATGATGATCACGAAAATCGTTGTTTTTGTTTTTACATTTTTGTATTTGTCTTCTTTATTTTTTTATTTTACCTGTTTTGTCTTTTTTTGCCAGTATACATTAGAATTGGCTCGGTTCTTATACATCCCGTGATTTTGTTGTATTTTGGCAAACTTTTGCAATCTTGTCTTTTGTTTTTTGTTATTGTACTTTGTCTATATGCCTTTTTGTATGTATGTGTTTGTCTGTAATGATTTATTTGCTTGTTTTTTATAATGATTAAGGTTGAAACACAATGTTGACTGATGTTATTGACATTTTAACAACTTTTCAATAAATCACTTATTAAGTCACATATCATATATTTACACGTCTGTCTGAATTACAAATACAATTCACGGACATCTGTTTGAACATTCAATAAGTTCTTCGTTTCATTTTTTTGTTGACTGCTCTGTTCTGCCACAGTTTTTGTACATCTTTCTTTCTTCCTGGTTCTACAAAATGCAATTATGTAACCTAGCTTTACAATAAGCTTCTTTTAAATAATGCTTTTAAACTAGTTTTTTTCCTTGACCTACACAGCTTGTTATAAAAATTAATAATATAAAAACCACATGCCTACCTATTTTAAGAAAATGTAGTGATATTTACGTAAAGTTGATTAACCGTTTTACAGATGGTATAGGATATGTTTATCACGTCGTTACTACAATCCCCTTCCCTTTTCATGAATGTGACCTAACGAATTCAACTATTAACTGGGTTTGTAATCACATGAGCAACACGATGGGAACCACATGTGGAGCAGGATCTCTAGAGCACCTGAGATCAATCAAGATTTTAATGGGGTTCGTGTTGCTTAGTCTTTGACACTCATATAATTTTTACACAGTGTGTATCGTTTTGAAAAACAAATTAGAAATTAAGAGCAGGCATGGCATTCCTAAAAGTTTGGTCACAGCTGAACATACATATTTACTTATTTTTCAGATGTTGATTTACGCGTAAATGTATTCTGGTTATGCATTGACTCTATATAATTTGAAAGCGCGTTCAAATTTTAAATAGTTGTCAATTGCATTACCTATTTGAATTGAAATATAACATTTTATTTTGTAATGGTCGTTGAACATTGTTGAAAGTATTTTATAATACATTATCTTTTATAAAAAGAACATACTCGTGTTACCGAGCGATGTCTGTCATTGAGTTCTATAATAATAGAACATTCATCACGTTTGTCCAAGGCACAGTATCGCTAAACTTCAATTATATATTAACTTCTGTCACTATTCGAGACTTCTATAATTACATTCCACAAAGCGATCTAGCCACAAAATGTTCTAGAAATTTTATTAGATAATAGTATATTGATGATTTGGAAATCGAGACGGGTCCGAACAATAAAGTATTGACTTCCAATTTTAGAAAATACTGACGTAAGAATTGTTTAGACATACAGAAAATATAGTTTTTATAGAAATACATTAGTGGCTATTTCATTATTTTTTTTATATAATTGGATTGTCCCTAAGAATACTACCAGACATATATCCATTACTCCTACGTTACACTGACATGTCTCCTTTAGTTGTTGTTTAGTGACTATGATTTGCATCCCTCTAAACCATTTCATGAGATTTTTCCTGATGGGATCGAACAAAAAAATTTCCGAACGAACACTAATTCAAACATTTGACAAAAGAAACTATTTATATATCTCCAGTGTTTACCTTGAGTTTGGTAATGTTCGTGTTTCTCTACCTTAAGTGTTTTTTGTTGTGGGCTGTGTACCGATTTTAGTTTTCTGTCATATTTCTTTATCTGAAACTTTGGACACTCAATGCTCTTCAACTTTGAACTTGTTTGGCTTTATAAATCTTTTGATATCAGCGTCACTGATCTGATGAGTCTTATGTAAACGAAACGTGCGTCTGGCGTACTAAATTAAAATTCGGGTACCTTTGATAACTATTCGTTCTAAAACATCATCTCAGAAAATATTTATTTCAGTAAATCAATTTTTGCTGGATTGAGTCTTTTTACCTAAAAATAACAATATTTTGTAGGTATATGTAAAACATAACGTGATGAAAATAATGTGCACTTACCTAAATTGTCCGTTTGTGAAGGTAGATCAGGTGAAAATCAGTTTAAATTGATTTCTATTTTATTTGTATAAATAAAAATGTAAATAGATGTTTTATGTTGTAATTAAGGCGATAAAAGAAAACAAAACTTCCGATCATTTGGAATCTATAAAGTGCAGTTTCCATATTTGTTAATACCGTTTGCTTTCTTTTTATCCTGTGTAAAAAATATAAAAATAGCTATATTTTTTTGATATTGGCTTTTGTAAAGACATCGGTGAGTCTTAAAGTGCTCGTTTACAAGATACACGACAGACAGAGTAGTAATCAATTTATAAATATATTGTCTATTTTGCCAGCTTTGCCGTAATAGTTATCAAATGTATTGAGTTTATAGTTTGATACGCCGCACGCGCGTTTCGTCATCATAAAAGACTCATTAGTGACGCTCAGATAAAAACAGATAGAAAGTCAAAATAACCAAATGTGTCTAAGGTTGAAGAGCATTGATGACCTATAATTCCATTAAGATGTATCAAATACGGCCAAGATAATCATTGCTTGATTTGGTATATCGAAAATCCATTATGTTGTTAGAAGGGCAACAAGACCACTAAAGAAAACTCAATAATGCTTAATAGTAATTTTCATAGTTTTAATTTCAAAACCTTCCAGCTTTGCGATTCTTTTCCGTCGTTCGATTTGATACAATGGCCACTTAAGAGAAATATGTAAAGAAAACGGTCCTTTTACACATTATATTGTAGTTAGGAGTTTTATGTGTGATGATGTGTGATTCTTTCAATAAGTTATTATGTAAGTACACAAAGCTATACTTTTTAAATGTTGAATATATGTTATTTATCTATAATTTTACTCGCTGTTGGTTTGTATTCGAACCCAGAAGATATTCAGTAGTTAGAGTTATATGGAAGTTGGTGCAGTCGTTATCACATCTACCTTTCCCGGTGAAATACATTTAACTAATTGAATGGTTCAGTGCAGTCCTTACAGAGCAGTAACCGAATCAGTGTATATTGTTGTACACAAAAAATATCATTAATCATGTATTTGTCTTGTATGTTATGTCTACTCAATGTCAACTATATCTGTCATTATTATACCATAAACTGAGGCAATATTTGCATACATGACAATGTTTTCAACATGGAGTTATGTGTCAAAATGTAAGACAGATATATGATATTGAAATGCATACTATGACAAATCTGCAATGTTATTCAACATAACAACTGATAAACATAATGAATCCAAATGTATATAATAATTTAAGCCGATTAGGTTTAAGATATGTAAACACCATAAGATAGTTACAGGGGGACGTCACCATATAAACTGGATTATTAACAAAAGGAAATAAAGATCATCTCTTTTTGCTCGTCTTGGTATAAGGCTTCCCGATAAAACCATAGATGTCAATATTAAGGAATTTGCAGTGTTCATTGTGGTTATTAGTTGTATTTAAAGTCAGTGCGGCAGGATTAATCTCTTTAGTGTCAATATAATGGAAAGGTATGCGACTGTTACTGTATTCACGTGAGATATACTGCTAGCTATAAAACCAGGTTTAATTTACTAATGTCTACATACAGAATGCATGTACTAATGTAGGAAAACAATAGTTTTTATGCAATTTTTTTATGTGTTTGAGCTTTTGACTATGTCATTTGTTGAGGTAATTTCTGTTTTAAATTTTCCTTGGCGGTTTTTGAGGTTTTAAGTTCACCAGTCCATACTCCATTCTTAATGAGATCTAATGAATATGCATATAAAATCGAAAACGAGGTTAAGGTCGTATCGATTGTAAACAACATGGCCGATAAGGAAGTGAAAAGAGACGACAGCAGTCGAGATTTGACTATATTGCCGGATTTGACGTTTGGTTTTGTTGAATCTTCCGTAAAAAGCAGTTCAAAGAGTCTAGGTGTTAAAGAAATGTCAAAAGGCTATAAATATTTCGCTGAGAAATACGTAACAAACATTACTAGTAAGTGTTTGACAGCTGTGTACGTGACCTGCCAAGGTCTGTCAAAAGATCATGAAAAGTTGTAGCGTTTGGACCCCAGCACCAGTTCACATCAAGTCGATTCTTCTCAAAAAATAATTTACATATTTTTAATATACATTGTCATTTCATTTTTAACCAACATGACCGAAGTTTGTTGAACTGAAAGCATGCATTCTTACAGTTACACTGTTACATGATCTTACATGATCATGATGGCTATTTCCTGAAGATGTTATCATCATATTATATATACATGTACTCTCTTACTTACATAGAAGTTTTTAAATATGACCAATGTGACTTAATGAAGTTAAGAACATGAATTAAAATTTATTTTAAACTCTAAACTGAACCTAATTTTGAAACTGTTTCATACAAATCAGCAGCTTCATGTGTTAAAACATGTACCATTTGTGTACATGTAAGGTAATCTAAATTACACTTTTTAGGCATATAGAAATATATACATATTTTAGAATTTCATAGTTCGTTATTTTTGAATCAATGGCCCTTATAGGGAAATCATGACAAATTAATACTCTTTATATTTAGTTTTTTAATGAAATAAGTTTCAACTTCAGAGACCTTCAGATACAAATCATTTGAGTCTTAATAAAACACTCCTTTTCAGTTCACAAAGTAAATAAAGGTGGTTTAGTGAGAGGAAAATGCCAAAGATCTCAAAGAAAAAATGAGTCTGCACATGATGTTGAGGTAATATCACCTGTAAAAACAAGTTTATTAAACTAAGTATAAAATGTTGACAAACAACAGCTGTATAAATTAATATTGTGGTTCAAAATAGCAGTTGTATGCACATACATGTAGTTAAAACCAGATGATTTCATTCCTTTTTTGCTCATATAACAGCCTATATCGTTCATCTCTTGGTAATTTGCTCACCGCACGTTTTAGAAATCCTGCATTCCATCCCTGCTTGATCAAATTAAAAAAAATTCTTTACGTTTAAACAGACAGTAGATGGAGCAAAGACTGGTTGAGTATTGGTACATACAATTTAAACAATTTTATTAGATATACTTATGACAGATCCAAATTGTTAAGAGATAATGTGAAAATATCTGGATGAATTCTAAAATTATTCTCTGAACAGTGAAAGGTTGCTGTCAAATGGCCCTTTTGTAATGAGACAAATAAAGAAAACACCAATCAATCAATCTGGATAAAGAGATTTACCTAACTTAAGGATGTACTTAGGTGAGGTTTTGTAATTTGTGTCAAATGTTCTTCCATGTTTTTCCATACAATACAATGTAAAACATTTTGCCCCATAACACCCATTTATTTTTTCATATAAGACTTAATAGCTCACGAAAGGTCATTTACCAAAATTTTAGAAGATTCTTAGTTTTCTTTCTTTTGTTTTGATACCTAATAATACCAATGCAAATATAAGGTAAAAGTCTGAGTCAGCCTTTTCCCGCCATATTTTAAATTTCAAATATTTCGAAAAGGAGGTCCATGACCTAGCAATATTTTTAGCTTATTTTTATCCTTAATTGATGCTCTACCAGCTTAAAGTATCAATTGTAACTTCTTAATTTATTATTTTCACCTAACCTCACCTAACTAGATCCTTAAGTAACACTCTGACCCTTAAATACTTCTTTTACAGGTTGTTATTGTAGAAGGTCCTATCCTTGAAAGCAGTACATGCTCTTGTGCTATAGGGAAATTAGGGACTTGTGGACATGTCACAGGCCTGCTTTACAGTCTGGCTCATATGAAATCATGTAACATGAAAACCATTCCATGTGATATTCTAAAAACATCTCTGCCCCAGACTTGGCATATGCCCCGTGGTGAAAAAATAGGTGGAAATAAGGCTGATGAGTTAGTTGTATTCGGTTATAACACCCAATCACCTCAACAACAACCACGTGGTCTACGTTCAACAATGTACAATCCCATCAACTCACCTCTACCAAATGTTTCTGAGCTTTGCCAAAGTCTGTCACAAATAGACAAGACTTGTTTGCTATTGTCTGTAATAGATTTAGAGAGTGCACCTGTTATTGTTAATACCAAGTTTGGTAAATTTCAAAAAGGATCACCAGTGGCAGTACAACAAAAGCTTTATAACCATTATGTTCTCAACATATTGGATGCACCTGAATATCCAAGTTTGCCTGTTGTCAATTTAATGAAAAATACTGTGTGCACAGTTCTGGATGAAAAGAAGAGTTTGGCATTGAATTCCGTCATAGTTACTAGTGAAGATGTCATTCACATAGAAGAAATGACAAGACTTGAAACAAATGAACCAAAATGGCATAAGATTAGAAAGGATAGACTCACTGCATCTGTTGCTGGAGACATTGTTAAGAGAAAAGCAGGTAAACTTGCAAAATGCTTAAAACTTATCCAAATAACCTACTCTTATTTGTTCAATTAGTTCAGATGGAGTGTCTGAGTGAGTGTTGAAACATTATAAATTGTGTTTTAAAATTGTAAAATATGTTAACATTTGACTTATCAAAATATAAAAATAAGATTTAATGTGGTATGATTTCCAATGAAACCACTCTTCACCAAAGATGAAATAACTGACTTTGTCTTGTCATCACATATATATGTGTAATACATGAATAATACAAGGATCTGAATATTCCTGTCATTTCGGTTCTTATCTGGGTATTTTTTTTAAATTTTCATATATCAATTTCAGATAATGAACCATTGGTTGCTAGATTGAAGACTACCAGAAAAGTAGTAACTGAGAGCATGCGTCATGGTTTGTCATTTGAAAGTGTAGCTGCTGCTGCTTTTGTTAAGGTTTGTTATATTATAAGACACTTTCCGAATTTTTCCACATTGATAAGAGAATTTAGAGACAAAAAAATATATGAGACTAAATGTTTGACTGTAACTCTGCCAGGTGAAAACCTGTCGGTCCCAAGCCCGAATAAAAGAGGAGGGCAGTCAATAAATTTGATTTTGACTACAATATGTATGATATACATTTGAATTAAAAAGATATATTTTCATACTAATCTGACTGTAACTCTGCCAGGTGTAAACCTGTCTGTTCCAAGCCAGAATAAATATGGCACGGGATCATGTTTATGTATAAATTTATATAAAATAAAAAAAATCATTTTATCATGATCCCATGCCATATATAAAGAGGAGGACAGTCGTTTAAACTAGATCTCAGTTGAAATGTCATTTAATGTAAATTTTTAATGTTTTGTTTCTAATAAGATTTGATCATTTCATCTTACATTCTTTTATTAATTCATCAACGGAAATTTAACATTTTCAGTTAAAAAATATTTAATTAGCTAATTATCATAAAAACTGTTGAAAAATACACATAAGCAACTAAACGATAACAAAGAACAGACATCTATAGGGCAACATCAGGTCTTCAACTTTGTCTATTAATTTGCTGTATGGCAAGTTATAAATCAAAGTACTCATAAATCATAGTAGATATTGTTTTGTTCACTCACTGCAGCATACAAATCACGCATAACTTTTTAATATCTAAAAGGTATGCACATTTTTTACTTTTTTTTTTACATGAAATTATATAATGAAGTTCAATAGTAGGCAAACTAGATGCTATTTTTTCAGCTACATTAAAGCTTTACAAATAATGTAGTTGGTAGTTATAGCATAAACGTTTTATCAATGCCATTCTTTAACTAATGGACCTCTAAACAAAGTAAGCATATTAGCAACAGTCCATAGTTGATTGATTGTGCCCACCATGCTGAGGGGAATTATTTTGTCGAATAGGTGGTACTCCTTTACTCTACGGATATGTCTTTCAATATGTATCCTAAGCTTTGGTATGGTTTGTGTTTCTTCAAATTCCTGCTTGGTAAATTGGCCATGACTCATTAGAAAAGGAGGGGTATTAACAGTTATACCAGTTCCTTCCAAAACCTTGTTAAGTACAAACCCCTTGTCATCCATAATGGAATCTCCCATCTCAAGTAAATCAACCAAACCACATAATTTTGTTATTTCCACATCTGACATACAGCCTGTATATAAGCTAGAAATGAAAGTTACAGCTCCATGAGGGGCAATTCCTACCAGCCCTTTCCATGTGTGACTGCTTTTGTAATTAGAATAGCATTTAGATCCAAGAGCAAGTGATGATGGTCTTTCAGTTTTTATTTCTGTGCAGTCTATTACGACTCGTGTTGATGGATACAACAACTTGAAAGAAGCAGGCATTTTTTCATCTATGTGTTGTTTACTTGGCCATATGTTGAAGCTTCCTAAAACAAAATATAAAAAGTTTGCCCAAGTTATCATCTTACGACTAACAGTTGAAACATGACAATTAAACCTTACAGCTAAATCCTTATCCATTAAGCCACATTTGAGTCTACACAAAAACATAAATAGCTCATCTATTAATAGCATGTTTCTCTGTCTACCTGCTAAAATATTTTGTTTGGCATTATCGTTTGATTTGTTGTAATAGCTGGTCATTGAGTTGGCGACTGGTTTTATAAAATTAAAAAACGCAGAAAACATTGACATAGACACAAAGCCTGTGTAGAACAAAATCATTGTATTATCAGTTGAAAATCTGTTGATCCCAAATCTTTCTATTTCAATTTTTTTCTGCAATCTCTGTATTTCTTGATCTCTGCTTTTAACCAATGCCTCTAGTTCTTGTATTTTGTCTTTCTGTGGTGAACTAAAATTGTAAAAATTACCCACAAATGAAGTTATGAATGTTTTAACCAAATTTGTTGTGTATATATATGTTCAAATTTTAATTAAAAAATTCTAGTACTGCTTTATAAGAGGGAATATTTTTGTATGTACTTAGAAGAAAACCTGTTCTAAGCGAATTGTCAAATTGTTTAATCCCTGTTAATATATGATATGTTGTAGCTAGCAAGGACAGCATTCTTTAGGAAATAGTGCTTATAATAAACACTATTTATGAGCATCATACTCTCTCTTTTTTCATTTATGCATTAAATAAAAATAGCAATCTGATACATGTATCTTTAAACAAAATGAAAAGCAACAAAGGTTAATCTCTAATTATGAAAATACATTTTGGATTTGGAAAATATTCTTATTTCATACCTGTATTTTAAGTTTTGAGCAGCGTCTTACCGATCAGCAGCAGTTAACTAGCAATGTATACCTTAGTAAGTTTAATCCAACATCCAACTGACCAGCAGCAGTAGACTAGTGCATTTTATCATACATCATTTTGTTGAGTGTAAAACCATTCAAAACATCTGATTGCATTTTCAAATTGATTTTATTAATAACAGTTTGAAAAATGAATAGCTATTTTGAGAATGGTTCTTGTGGATAAGTTAAATTTTAACATCATCTACTTGGTAACTAAAAAAGAAAACTGTTAACGAGAAGAATCATTAAGTACTTTTATCATTTTACTAAAAAAAAAATTGCTATATTCTATTTTTAGTCATGTCAGCAATCTCGGTTGTCAGGTGATGTCATTACAGACGTTTTTTCAAAGTAGATACACAATTTTTCAATTGCGGCCAAGTTTGTTTAAATTTGGTCAAGTTGTTTCAGAGTACAAGATTTTTGATGAAATAAATGATGACATATACATGTATATATGCCACGTGATGAGAAAAGCAACACTTGTCCTATCCGTCAACAGAGCAAAATAGATTAACATGTTTGTTATGTGATCACAAACCATTGTCATGTAATATAAAGCAATTGTCTGATTATTGACTGTTGATGAGGTTCATAATTATTGATTATAGATGTGTAGTTGGATATGAAAAATCATCCTTAAAATGATCCAAGCAAAGTTAGAGAAAAAAAAATTCAACCCAAGATATATGATACATTCCCTTAGAACAACACCATACCTCTGGGGTTGATAAAAAATATAGTATGACAGTCTTATTATTGTCATTGCATACACATTTGCATATATTGTTGTCAATTATGATGTTAACGGTTGTTTACAGTCATAATAAATATAGACACTAATGATTACATTAAAGAAACTGACCAGCAGATCTATTTTGTCTTCATCATCATGATCATAAAATATACAGAAATTTTACATAAATTGTATCATACATTACAGAAAACTATATACAATCTATTAATTACCATACGATTAGATTGGCCTTCTGAAACTTGGGATATGGTTCACAACCTAGACTAATGTCGTCATCAGCTTCAATTTCAGTATCAGATTCTGGTCTTGGCCTTTTCTGTGGGACTGGATGCTTGAATAATTCTCTCCGCGGAGTTATTAAGTTTGACCAGTCAAAGACAGAAGGCACACTGTCGGATTTTAGAGTCTTTCTGACAGGGGTCCATTTGAAGTCTGTGGATTTGAAATGTCTGGAGCATACCACTGTTTGGTCGCTGATCTGAAATTGAACAGTTTTATGATAGCTATTTGTTATTCCTATCTACACATTGTACATGATATTCCTATATACATGTACTAGTATACTATTGAGTTAAATATAATATTTATTACATAACATGTTGAAAAGCCACATCAATCAAGTTTTACCGTACGGCCTTCAACAATGAGAAAAGCCCATACCGCATAGTAAACTTTAAATATGGTCAGTTTTCATGGTTTTGGGTGATGCGGACAAATAATTTTGTTATATCCATGAGTCAGTCTGAGATATCAAAACTACTGAAATTAGTTTACGATTCAAAATTTTGATTAAAAAGAGGACATGCTGGCCCTATAAACTGATGCGAGCATAATTTTGTTTTCCAATATTGCTTTCATTTATATTAAACAATCCATCCTGCTATAAAAATATAAGCTCATGGTAAGTTTTGGTTGATGCGGTCAAAAGATTTTATTACACGACTCAGTCTGAAGTATGAAAACTACTGATATGTGTTTATGATTTAATATTTTGAATAAAAAGAGGACATGCTCATTGGCGGATCAAGAGGGGGGTCCAGGAGTTGGAACCCCCTTTTTTTTGACGATCAATGCATTTCAATGGGAGCATATAGTTGGAACCCCCCCCCCCTTTTAAAATGGCTGGATCTGCCCCTGCATGCTGGCACCATGAATTGATGCGAACAAAATTGTTTTCCAATATTGCTATAACTTGTATATTGCAGTCCCTCTTGACCTAAAATTAAAACTGAAGTACTGTGCAGCTATATAGATTTGCAGAAAGAAAGAGCAAGGATTTGTATAGTGAGAATCACTATACAAATCCTTGTAAAGAGCAAATAATGTGAATTTAGATTGATGCGGTTAAAAGATTTTTATTAAACAGGTCTGTCCGAGGCTGAAAACTACTCGTAAACTGATATATTACATTTGGTTAATGAGGTCAGATAATTTTGCTATGTGATAACGAGCCATCCTCACTCCCGGAATAACCAATGTAAAACAATTCAAATAATAATGTCCCCCCCCCCATAATACTAACGGCCTAATTTATGTACAAAAAATGAAAGAAAAACAAATAATTTATATAACATATCAACAAAAGAAAATCACTGACATTCACTGAATTACGGGCCTCCTGACTTGAAACAGGCACATACATGCAGAATATGGCAGGGTTAAACATGTTCTCTTGCCGATAATAAATCTGAAATAAAACCGGCAAAACAGCAAAACTATATATATAATATTAATCGCTATTTTGCCGAAGCCTTTATATTTAGACAAAGATTTCTTAAAACTTATAAATCAATTCTAGCCGTAGAATTTATAAATCAATTTTAGCCGTAGAACTTATAAATCAATTCTAGCCGTAGAATTAGAAATCAATTCTAACCGTAGAACTGACCAAATATTTGGTCAGTTCTAGCTAGAACTGTCTAAAACTGTTCTAGGGTAGAACTGTCAGGATCAGTTCTAGGTAGAACGGTCCAAATCAGTTCTAGGTAGAACTGACCAAATCAGTTCTAGCTAGAACAGTTGTAACCTAGAACTGACTAAAAGGTGTCAGGCTGACAGTTCTACGTACTGTTCTAGAACAGTTCTCCTAACAGATTTAATGAGAGGTTAGAAGTGATCTCCACTGTAGCTCTGAAGAAAATTGCTATAATCAAGAACATGTACATGGAGCCAACAGCCTTATCTTGATGTATATTTATATATGAGAGTTTTCATGTTTTTATTTTTTTAGATATGTTATCACTGGGGCGGGGCACTGCATTGTATTGATCTGACTGACTTTTCACGGCAATTATAATATATATTTGCCTGTCATGTAAATATTCAAATCTGAATTCAAATGAACAGTTTTAGTAGTTAATGCAGTAGATACAATCAGTATCTTAAACTTCACATTGACTTAGGATTCACTTTATATAAACATCAACAACATGCAAATGTTATTAAACCGAAGGAAGAATGGTGAAAATATTACGTTGAACATGGGCCCTGGGTCTCTTCTTATTGCATTTATCCACATGTTTCTTCTGTGGTCAGTTTGAGGGAACCTGTGGAACGACAAATCTGTGTGCCTCCTACCGTTGCCATTGCATAACGGCACACAACAGTGTTTATCGTTCCCTTTCGCCTTGCCGCTTGTTTTCACGTCGTCCTTCTTGTTCCAATTACCGACCTTAGCCTCGTTTTGAGATTTTAGGCGGAACTTATGAATATTCGTTGAGAATGGAGTATTTGGCTATGCAGGATGGTTGTTCAATCCGTCAACCCATTCGACTCGCTTCTGTATTAGTTGTTAATATTTTCTCGACATAACAATACAAGCATATATTATTTACTACTGGATGTTAAGCAAACCAATAGACGTATTTACACTTGTATGCAAATTTGTCCGCCATTACGTAAAATCACACAGGTTCCCGTAAACTTTGATATCACAATTTAAATTATTTGACGTCACAATTTAAAAGTGATTGTTGCTTGACGTCAAAAGGTGATTTGGAGTAGATCTAAGGTCATTCGGAGACAATATTCAGCTAAAAACCAAAAGTGTAAATACGTTAATTCTATCAGTCCCTTAAATAATTGTACAAATTATATATCTACACTTCTGCTTCAATAACATATATAACACACATACATCTTTTCGAGCATTACATATGTTCTTCGTTTTATTTCTTTGTTTCCTGATTGGTTCTACTACCATTTTTGTTGACGTGCACGTGTACATTTGTAAGGTTTAACATTATTCCATCGTTTTTTTATTATGAAAAAGCAGTATGAAACAGCCTACAAATTATGCATCATAGCTTGAAGAGATTAACAAAACTAAGAGTAAGTAGAATCGGTCGTAACATAATCCTCTTAAACTTGTTTCTTCTTTGACAAAACATAGTTGGTAATGAAAATAAAGCTATAAAAAAGACATATAAATTTCTCGATAAGTCTAAGTGCAGTACTTTATATCTTTAAAAACATACGCTTTCGTTCAAACCACATTAATCAAATGCTTGGGATAAAATGCTGATTCACGTGTGTACGCAAATGGTGTCGTTTCTTCTAGTGAAGCGTTACTCTTTGAAAAAGCACTTTCAAAAGAAATGCTTAACCTGTACAAAGCAAGGTTTATCGTCATATTACAGTCTTTGAATGGTGTAAACTTCCCACTAACACCATACCCCATTACACCATTCATTTTACACCATTACACCGTACACCTTGTGGCATCACACCATACACGTTACACATTTGTACCATACACCTTACACATTACACCATACACAATTTTAATTCTATCTTCACTATCCGAAATAACCCATAATGCAAGTTAATTCCAAAGAAACCGCGCACCTACAAAATTATTTATTTATGTTAAAAGACCAATATTGATTACAATATTGTAAATGAATGTATAAACTTAAAAAAACAATATTTTGTACAGTTTTGAACTTTGATAATGTCGTACACCATTCATTCACACCATTCTCGATCGCATGTTACAACCACACTATTCCTCATACACCATTACACCTTACACCATACTGATATTCACCTTCTACCATTAAACCATATGTCATACACAATAACTCCATACACGTTTTTTGTTTTAATTTTTTTTGTAGAAAGGGGAAGGTAGTGTACACTATCCCAGGGCTGTACATTTATATTTTTTCTTCTTGAATTTGATTTTGATTTTACGCTTGACCTTAACAGTCATCAATCATCAACATCGGATACAGGTTGCTATGAAGTTTTTCCTTTTTGACCAATATGATACCGTCTATATGCAATTTTCAGAATAAAAAATAATTGCCAAATGCATGTCATTTATTCAGGTATTTAGGGCAACACATTAAAACAGAGAATTAATGCATCATAGTAAAACAAATAACTTATTCGAAAAATATATAACTAGAGCATGATCGGTAAAATTATGACAATGAAGGATTATAGAAATGAAAATCCTTTATCAAGACCTTCGCATATATCTAAATAAAAATAACAGTAAAGGTAGCACGCATATATGTAATCATGAAGTAAAATAATACGTTTTTTGAGCGTTAGTACAGTGCGTGTAATTTGAATACGTCTCGAATATATACAAGATAAATCTCTTCAATTCGATACACTAAAACATTTTCATTTTAAAATAATACGGCTGTTTAACCGACTGTTTGTCTCGGTTCGACGTACATACGCCCATCGTGCCTATCCGAAAATGTAAAAACTATCAATTGTATACCGTAATTATGACTGTTGTTTTCCATCGTTTTGATCGTCTGGCGTACTAAATTATATTATAAAACTATTTGATGCGTTTGCAATTTTTATTTTGTCTTTTTTTTAAGTTTTGGTACTTCCATGGATCTCTTTATTTTAGTTAGTTAACTACTTGTTATTGAAATGAAGCAAACTCATTAAAATTGAACCCGGTAGTTTTGTTACGTCTTTTGTCAGTCACAATAGCTGTCTCCTACCTTTTATTACGGAATTGTTTTCATAAAGAGCTCGAATTATATGATTATACACCCCAAACGGAATTGAACCGGGAAGTTCTCAGGTTCTATTAAACTATTAAAGCATAGAGTTTAAAATGTAATAGTCTCGAGTGGAGTTATTGTTTATCACACTGGTTACCTTGGTAGAATCTATATAGATCAAATTAGTCTACTATTTCTACATTTATCAACCGATTTTTGATATCCTCTTTTTAGTTTCCCATTATATTTTGTATTCTTATGTAATGCTTTGTTAATATACATTGAATTTTTTTAAATATGCATAAATGTACTTTTCGAAAGGTTGACAACCGATCATCCAAAATTAGAAAAAAAATATATAAAACATACTTTTGTGTTTGAAGAAATACTTGTATAGGATAAGAATTGAAAAAAAAAAAACCAAAAGATATAAAACAAATAAATGCTACCGGTCATCATTCCTTTGGACGAACGACCATATACGACTAGAAAATATATACCACAATTACAGTTAATTAAAATGACATTTTAAATTTTAAATTTTAGCAATCATAAATAATGTGTCCTGCCTACGTTCGCAAAAATGAGGAAAAAAGAAATGAAAATATTCCTCTCGATACAACATTTTGACTAGAAGAAGTTTTGTCCAAATTCGGTAAAAATTCAGGAAAGTTTATGAATCAAATACATGTTTTAAAAACTTTAACTGCACACTGTAGGTAATATAGACAAACAGGTACAAAGTTTTAACAAAATGTATTCTTCTATATACTAGCTTTAGATCATAAACCAGCTTCTGTCCAATTTTGGTACAAATTCAGGATAGTTTAAGAAAGTTATTGGAATTTCACAAACTTCAACTACAAAGTGAATATTTAGGGACACCATCGACGACTGTAGGATCACTATTTCTCGATGTTTTGACAAAAGTCGAAGGCTCGACAAAAATTAAAGTTCCCAAAACATTGACAAAACAACCGTTAATGACAAACAGAATGGTTTTGACATAAATTGTCATTCATATGGTTATACTTATAAATTTACTGTTTACAAAATATTGAATTATTGAAATACTAAGGATTTTCTACCTCATTCATAGACTACCTTAGCTGTATTTGGCAAAACTTTTAGGAATTTTGGTCCTCAATGCTCTTCAATTTCGTACTTTATTTGGCCTTTTTAAGTTTTTTGGATTCGCGCGTCTGGCGTATATACTAAAGTTAGTCCTGGTATCTATGATGAGTTTATTTTGAATGTTTTGAAATACTTGTACGTACTTGTTTACCAGTATAAAGTCATGTTTTGGTTGGTTGCTACATGTATATACTAAAAGTTTATTTGACATTTTCAATGATTCTTTTTGAATTTATAAAACTTATAAAAATCATTCAGTGGAGTTCGTCTGAATGTAAACAGTTCTTATCCTATCATTTCTAAACATTATCAAATTACCTCATTTTGTCACCTTTGTCGTTTACGATTTAATCTACAATGCATTGAGTTGATTTATGATGATATTGTTTCAAGCTTTTACAAATAGTGTATTGTACTTTATTTTATTCTCAACATAAACAAGAAGATTTTGTGTGATTGATAATGCGTGAACTCTTCACAAGAGACCAAACTGACACAAAACCCCTTTTAGCTTTGTAATTGTGTTTGATTTTATAACCTTTAATAAAACGTTTTATATGAAAGATGCCATTTGTAACATTTTAGATAATTGTTAACCATATTTTTAACTGTTGTTATTTTCTACATTTTTCTTTCTGATAGGTTTCTATTTGTAGATTGCTGATTTTCAACAATACAAGTTCTATCATATTCTGCGCAGTAATGTTCACAGCATTTATCAAAATCATACTGAACACTGTTAAAAACTGGAATAATGAGTGCAGTACTTTTACAGCAATTACCATATTGTATTGATGTAGACAGCACAATCATCATTAATGATTAATTTGTCTAGTCTATTATGTCTATTAAATGTCAACTTCATCAGTCAATATTAGATATCACCAACTCAGTAGTCAGCTCTTTGTTATGCTGATATGAATTATCATTGATATGGTTATATTTATAAATTAACTGTTAACAAAATTTGGAATTTTTGAAAAACTAAGGCTTTTCTACCTCAGACACAGATTATCTTAGCTGTATTTAGCAAAACTTTTAGGAATTTTGATCTTTAATGCTCTTCAACCATGTACTTTATTTGGCCTTTTAAACTTTTTTGGATTCGAGCGTCACTGATGAATCTTTTGTAGACGAAACGCGCGTCTGGCGTATATACAAAATTTAGTCCTTGTATCTATGATGAGTGTATTAGACACAATTCAGTCTGGTATCTATGATGAGTTTATCAAAGTACAGGATAGTAATATGTAATCTGACAAATTCTGCATTGTAACTTTACATTATATACCGATGTTCGAAAGTCATGAATTGATTGAGAGAAAACAAATCCGGGTTACAAACTAAAACCGAGGGTAACACATTAACTATAAAAGTAAAACAAAGAAATAAAAGTAACGCAAAAGAAAACAAAAAATTCAAACAACACTGTAACAAACACTTAAACAGATTTTACATACTTTCCATAAATAAGGAAGCCGTCATAGCAAAGTAAGCAAAAAAAAAGGGGGCTTTAAAATAACAAAATGTAAATAATCTATAAGGAAACTAAATGTCTGATTTATAATGTATACATAGAAAATAATTAATCAAAAACATATATAAGATACAGCAACAAATTTGAAAAATAATCACTATATGAACGGCTTCTTACTTAGGACAAGCATAGTGTTGAGCCTAAGGGCGTTAAATTATCTTCAATAGATAGTAGTACAGTGATGTTTCATAAAAACATATCAAGGAACACTTTTTTGATTGAGGACTTCCAATAACTTTCTTTACACGGAAAACTACAATCACATGGTATCACAATATTTCTAGGACCTACCAAACTATATGTTTTGCTACAAATCATGTACGTTTTATACAATAAGAAGAAGTTCAATACAATATATTGAATGCTAAGACCTTGAATCTTGTGTAATTTTGCCAAAAAGCAATTTTAGTTCTCATAGTGAATACTATGGTTTGTCTGCCCCGGGAATATATTACACTGCATGTACCTGAATTTGGACAAACTTTTCGGAATCGAAGTCCTCAATGATCTCTGACTTCGCATTTCATTTGGTCTTTTTTACTTTTTTTGAATTCGAGTGTTACTGATGAAACATTTGTAGACGAAACTCGCGTTTGGCGTGATTACAAAATTTAACCCTGATATCTATGGTGATGTGTTTTATTCTGATGATAAGTAAATACGTCCTCATTAACAGTAGAAATTCAACAGACCAAAGACCAACATGTTAATGAATCTTACAGTGCTTATAATTTCTTTTTTTATCTGCCTAAACTATATCTGCAGAAATCTTTCAAACTTCGATTTTACTACCAGTTTTGTTCTTTTTGGCACAGGAATTGGTGTAAATGATTAAAGAAAGTGTCATTTACCAAAGTATGATTTTCTGCGAATTTTGACGTATTTGATTACCAACAGCAAACTGTCAGTTGAATAACATGTTAAAGTAATATTTTATGATTATTGATGATTTAGGTTTTTTAAAACACTCTTGGATCATTATCTATAACGTGAAATATACGAAATCATACCTTGTTTAACCCAAGCTGATTACCTCAAATACCTATGGAATATTTGACGGCAAAAACATATACAGTTAGGCATTTTCAGTTTCCCGGTATTCTAAGCTATGTATGAGGTCGATGAAAAGGTACAAAACCAAAAAAAAAAAAAAAAAACCTCTAAAATGAAGGACATCACATGATTGTGATACTTTTTTGGTGATAAATCGACAAGTATATAACACTTTTTTTAACGGTTTTGTTGGTTTTTATTTTATGTTTTCAATATCTTACATCTGATTCTCTTTTTATAATCCGAATGTTAGCACACATGTTTTGCTACCAAGGGATATAAGTATACAAATTTTACTTTTTTGTCATTCAAGTTCGACGTTTAGTCAACTATAAAACCATGTTTAATCCACCTTTTTTCGACATAAGAAAACGTCTGTACCAAGTTAGGAATATCAAGGTTGTTATTCGTTCGTTCCATGTGTTTAAGCATTTGATTGCGCCATTGAATTAGTTTTCAATTTGCGTCCGAGTTCGGTATATTTGTTTATCGTTATTTTTTTTTCAACTAACGCTGACTTGGAACAGGTTTATACATGATGTGTCGGGATTATAATAGTTTTAAGGGGCTAAATTGATTTTAAATTAACTGGCTTTTATTTTCATTTTTGTTTCGTCTTCATACTAAGAGTTAAAATATTCGTTTGAAGTCTAATCCAGTAAAAACGTTTTGAACAAATTAATTCATTAAAAAATGTTTTCATATCTGATGGCAATTAAAGCCACTTTTCCTCATAAATACCAAAAGAGTGGGAAGGTACACGAAGATCATTAAAAATCATATATTGTGGTGATCCCGGTAATGCCATGAAAGTTTTTTTCAGCGATACCCGTCATGTTTGAATTTGCCACATCAAATTAGTGAAAAAATCCTAGAAGGTGTCTTCATTTTAACCGGAAAAGTTATTCAATCAAATGCCTGATGTAAAAACTAATTTGTTTTTTTTTTGCCATATTTTATGAAAAAAAGACAATCAAAATTAAAGTTCTTTCCGATTTCTTAAAAAAAAAAAGAAACGACCTTTTTAAAAAACAATCGTTATACTGTATGATTTATTTCAATCAAGGAAAAGTTCTTGAATCATAATAACTTTATATTATTCTCATGTAAGGTTATTTTTAAAGAAATGATTAGAAAACACGGATAGTACACTTTTTAGCTGTATAGTATCATAAAAACAGACAGAACAAAGGCATATTCCGTAATCAAATACAAAACGAAAAGTCTAAACTTATCAAACAAATGAATAGCCACTGTCAAATTCCTGACTTAAATAGAGACAACAAGATCAAAGTTAGAAGTTATAATCTGCTAAATAACTTTGTCTAAGTTACGTTATTAAGACTTGTTGTTAGCCTCTGGTGAATGTTTAATATTATGTCTGTCGTACTAATATAGCTGGCAATTGACACCAGAACTTATGGTGTGATTTATTGTTACAGCCTAACGGATGAAAACATATAATACCATAAATAATTGTATGCTATCCTTAGTTAGACAGATAGTACTTTTCCGTATATATAAGCAATTTTCAATATTTATGTATCAGGTTGAAATCCCTATAGATAGAGCGTTAATAAGTCGTATGATCTTAATAAAAAGTCATTGTCAAATATCATTACACATTGATCAATGCTGTCATATGTTTCAAGGGTATACGTTTAACTAATGAAAAGTAAAAAAAAAACCAGAAAAAATACCCTCTAAGGTAACTTACACAATGGGAAGTTCACCTTAAAATGGAGTAATCTAAAATTGAAACACATCTAACAAATAGAAAAAAAGGTAATGTTTATTATCTGATAATGCCTTTTCTTACATAGAAAACAGAAGATTAAACCTGGTTTTAAAGACTCGTATCCTGCTCTTTTATATGATAAAACCACACAATTATACCCCCGTGACAACAATGTGTTAGCCAAACAAACAGACAAATAGCTAAAACTTAAAAAAAAAGAAATGGAATACAGCATTGTGTCGCAATCTTAATCATTATTACACCGATATCTGTTCAACAAAGGAAAACTAAATGGCATATTGACATGCATGACTATAACAAACATTTAGTGCGTCGCTTCAGTTATCAAGATTAATATTTACGATAAACGATCAAACTTATATATTCGAAAAACAGGAATTTCCAAGGACACAGAAAGCTTGGAAGCTATACGACTAAAAGGATAATACATTGCATGCACATATATGCAATACATCATGTCAGTAAAGAAGCACTTACCACTTGAATGTTGATGAGCTAAAGACTGTTAACCAACCAAACAAAATTAAACAACAATTGTGCCATTGATAAACAAGATAGTAAGAACTAGTTAAAACAGAATCAAAATTTTAAATGAATTAAACAATTGTCATCTATTAAATTTTGAGTGTCATGTTATAGAAGGAAGTATAAAAAGTGCAATTTGTCACTGTTTGCAATTAATGAAAATACTATATCGGTCATCACCTTATTTATATGGTTATTGTGTGTGTTTTTATTTGCAAAAGCCAACATTATGCCGTACCTGAAAGTCATTTGATATGTGAATTTACCGAATGTGTCATTTTTTTCCACTTGTGACAGGGAGACTGAGTGTGCCTCGGTAGGAGCACATGGACTGGAATAAACGCTTACCATATCTTGTCTAAGTGTAAGGTGACTCGAGTGTCTTCCTCCTTCTTGGATTTCAAAATAACATTTGGTATTGATTTCTCACGGAATGTGCAAATTTGTGAAAAGTATGTCATCGATATGTAAAGCTGTTCTTGTAGCTTTAAAAAAATGTTTTGTTCGAAAAATTCGTCGAACCATTTTACTTATGTCGTAACGGCAACCCCCTTCCCTGTCCATGAATGTGACCAATCAAATTAGACTATTGACCGTGTTCTTAATAACAGGAGCAATGTGGAGCATGATCTGCTTACCCTTCCAGAGCACATGAGACCACCCCAGTTTTTGGTGGGCTCATGTTTCTTTTTGTTTAGTTTTATCAGCTGTGTCTTGTAAACTATATTTTGTCTGTTTATCTTTTATCATTTTTTTTACCATTTGAATTCCTTAATTACATAGTTGATATTAGTGCGCCATATTACATCTTCGCCGCCTCTAACGATTGCGGAACCCATAGATTTGAACACCATTCAAGATGAAGTTATTTTCCTAACTGTCAATGTCCGCAATCAATAAGGTCACCGCTATTTTCAGTATCGCATATTTTTGAAAGGAGTTTTGGTAGTAGTCTTTGGTTTACTGCTATCCATGTTCATAAAGTGAAAGACCAAATTAACGGATACAAATTTGATTTAAATCCATATCAAACAGATCAAAAATTATTTTTATTTTTATTTTTTACAGAGCACACCATTTCATCTTAAAGTCTGTATGTGAAATTATCGGTTTTTATTTCACTGGGAAATCAATGAAATTCATTGCAACCAACATGACCAATGTAATTAATCGAAATAATTATAGAAATAAAAGGAACTGCCTGTTTTTAAACTCATAAGCTTTCTGCTCATCATTAAAACTTGATTGTAGGATTCAAAATACTTTTATTGATATCATACTTTCCAAAGTCAGAAACATTCGAACATTAATTACTTTTACTACATAATATTTAAAGAGAGCCAACATAGCAAATGTTCGCATACAAACATATCTGCGTGTTTTAATTTAAGATTTTTTGCTGATTTTGCTTTACAGATGTTAGAATAGATCAGATAAATGATGGGTATGAAATTAGTTGTATACGAATTATTTTGTTATAATCTTGCTTATCGATTAATATGTTCGACAAGGGAATCATTATTTTCAAACAATTACATAACATTGGCATTCTGTCTGACGACAAAGATTAACTTTTCATTAAACATTACTAAATCAGAGCGCCAACCCATCCCTATTTGAATATATATATATATATATATATATATATATATATATATGCTGCCTTTGAGAATTAATCATTAGGATGTCGTTGATCATTAACCTTGTATATATTATGGAACTTTCTTTTCTACATTATTTAATACAAGAAACTAAGCTTAGTTAAAAATATATTTCATTTCATATTACAAAAATTGTGATTTTGTAAAGGATGAACAATAATGTGTCTACAAATCGAACTGACAGATCATTGTCCTCTGGTGTTAAGACAAAAAAATAAAATTGGTGTAAACAAGAACAGAATATATATGAAGTAAAATCATGACTAAATGCATTTGCGAAAAGGACTTTAGAATCATTCCTTCGTAAATTTTATGGACGCCATCACGAGTTGGTTGACCGTGATGGAATAACCTTTTCACAAATAATATCAGATATGTTCTATACGTCGAAACTACAATCCCTTCACTTTTCATGAATGTGACCTACCGAATTAGACTATTTACCGGATTTGTAATCACATAGGCAACATGACGGGTGCCACATGTTGACCAGGGTCTGCTTACCCTTCCGGAGCAACTGAGATCACCCCTCATGTTTGTGGGGTTCGTGTTGCTTAGCCTTCAGTTTTCTTCATTCTGTCGTTTGTACTATTGTTTGCCTGTTTGTCTTTTTTTCATTTTTAGCCATGACGTTGTCAGTTAATTTTCGATTTAATAGTTTGACTCTGGTATCTTTCGTCCCTCTTTTAAAACAATGTTATATTAACTTAATATTATAAGTTAAATAAATAAAGGAAAAAGTAGTATACTGATGTTCAAAACTCATACATAAATCGATAGAAAAAATGAAAAAAATATATACTTTAATTCAATATTGATTATCAGTTAGTCTGTGATAGTTGTTAATATTTTTTCGTATACGTTTCATTTGTTTTCGTAACAATCACTAAATATTTTAAGCAATGCATATTTTATAACAATTGAAGCTGTGCAATACTACAAATCAACAGACAGCACAATCAGATATAACCTTCTAAAACAAATATCTATGAAATCAAAATGAAAAGTACTTCACATTATTAGATTTGGTGCAATGGTACATTTATATTTATTGAACATGTCTAAATATGTTTATTGAAAAGTTGTGTTTATTGTAGGAATTGTAATACATGCATTTTCGATAAGTATCTATGATATAAAGTTTATTTGCTGCTCACAAGGAAGCTTCTTAAGAAGGAAGTCAAATTGATCAAGTTTGAATAATCCCTTTGTACATTTTATAGACGACATCACGAGTTGGCTAACCGTTATGGAATATCCGTGTCACAGATGAGATTAGATATCTTCCGAACGTCATAATCACAAGAGAGAGAAAGAGATAGACCTTTTTAAGAAGAATATTCATAATGGTCTTGCTAAACATTGTATCATTCTTTTACGAACACATACAACAACTGATGGTTGAATTACATTCTGTTTATTTTGCCGGTTGCTGACAAGCTGTGGTTATTTTGCCTTTATCTATCCTGATTTATGCAATTCTATCCTATTTTGGGGATTTAAAAAAAAAATCAAATTCAACGTCACTTTGTGCGTTGATCTCCTTGGCCAGCTTGGCTGCGATTTTTCACTTGCTGGCTTAGGTTGTTTTATGTATACGTTTTTATTCTCTAGTAAGTCACCACTTCGGTTTTTTAATGTATATCTATCATATGACGTTTTTATGAAGTTACTGGTTGCAAAAGTATGATTTATTCTAAATAATAAGGATGTTCTTATCTCAGGCCAAAAATTCTTGCCCGTTTTTTGCACAGCTTTTTAAAGCTATTGGTCTTTGGTGCTTTTCGGCTTCTTGTTTTAGCTTTCGGACTTTTTAATCTAAACGTCACTGGTTAGTTTTGTGTGAAGAAAACGCGTGTCTGGCGTATTAAATTTTAAGCATGGTACCTTTTGTTAGCTATTATTCGTGTATTTCTCTGTCCTTAATGTTGATCTTTTTTTCGAGCCTGCGACTTTTTTCGCAGAAAGCTCGTCTTAGGGGTAGTGATCCGGCGGCGGCGGCGGCGTTAGCTATCTTTTTAGAAGCTTTATATTTTAAACGGTAGAGTACCTTGATGCTTCATACTTTGTATATGGATACCTCATGTTACGAAGTTTCCGTCAATAACATGTCAAATGTCCTTGACCTCATTTTCATGGTTCAGTGACTACTAATATAGTTACTATTTTTTGTAACGTGAAATTCTCTCTTATTATCAGTAATGGGATAACTATATTTGGTATGTGCGTATCTTACAAGGTCCTCATGACCGTCAGACAGTTTTCACCTGACCTCGACCTCATTTCAGGGATCAGTGAACAACGTTAAGTTTTGGTAAGTCCATATCTCAGATACTATAAGCAAATAGTCTAGTATATTCTGTGTATGGAAGCACTGTAAAGTGTACACGTCCAACTGGCAGGTGTCATCTGACCTTGACCTCATTTTCATTTTTCTTATACTGTATGCAATAGGTCTACTATATTTGTTGTTTGGAATGATTATGGTTCAGTGGTCAAAGTTGAGTTTTGGTTTTTGTTCTTATACTATATGTAATAGGTCAACTATATTTAGTCTTTAAAATATTTTATGATCTATATGTCAGTTGCACAGGATTTATTTGACCTTGACCTCATTTTCACGGTTCATTGCTCAATGTTAAGTTTTTGTGTTGTGGTCTGTTTTCTTCAACTATAAGTAATATTTCATCTATATTTGTTGTATGGAAGAATTGTTAGCTGTACATGCCTGCCTGGTAATGTTCATCTGACCTTGACCTCATTTTCATCGTTCAAAGTTCAATGTATAGTTTTCATTGTTTATGTTATGTTTATGTGACAGTTGTAATAAAGCGTTATATTTAGGACTATCAACAGAATATCAATGTGTTTAGTAAAGAAGGCGAGACATTTCAATGTGTGCACTCTTGTTTTTATTGTAGTCCTGTCATGTAATGTTGTCATTTTAATGTTATATTTGACATTGCCATACAAGTGGAAGGTTTGGCAAAACACAAAACCAGGTTAAACCCACCATATTTAATACATGTGTTATTTAAGAGATAAATCATACTGTGTGAAAGAATGAATAACATGTCCATATACAGCCAGTGTAAAACCATTTTAACCTAACAGCTGATCTGAAGTTGAAAGCATATGAAAGCATATATGTTCGTGCAAATTCGACAAAAGCAAGAATAAAGTCATAGTGAAATATGACTAACATGTTATTCTGTTTTTAATCAATTCACATTGATAGTGAATAATACTTTTGAAGGTCTTTATACTCAATATTGATTTCGATAAAAACATATAACTATTCCAGTCGCTTTTGCACTTTATCAACAACTTCAAATGTCAGGAGTTGAATTGTCTTCCAATGTGTTGAGGACCATTCCATTTGTAGCAATTGACTTGTTACTTTTGTAAATGTACAAGTTCATATTAACCTGTTAAATGCCTTTTTAAACCGAACATTAATTGACCAAAGCAGAAGCCAATCATGCATGTAAATATAAAGTGATTCTGTAATTCAAACGAATGTTTTGACATTGATATATTTTTTATGAATTAAAGTGAATTAATTATCTCAGATTGTTTTGTGTTATAACTAATTTTGATATGAGGTTAGTACAACATTCTAAACCCATGAACAACTTTGTAGGTGTTGTTTTCAACGAATTTTCTGAAAGAAGCATGTCACACCAAACGTACTACCATAACAACTAATTTTAATCCCATGTCAGTCATATGTCGGACATCAACTTGTTTTCTTTACAGTACCAGAAACTATATTTTCTCACAACTCAATCTTCATAAAAAAATAAGAAGTGATACGTGTTTAGATAAAATTCTAACCGTTTGTCTTACTGAAATGATGTATTTGGTTTATTCAATTATCTAATATTTAATTTGAACTTCTAAAATTATTAAACAATTAGTTACATCAACCATTTGAGTAATTGCTGCTTCTTTTCTTTGTATTTACAGTCGTGTGTTGATGATTCTTGACAGATAAAAAAAATAATGTCTGGTTGTTTTTTTTTTGCACATAGTTGTCAGTTTACTGGAATCTTTTGCGTCTTGCATACAAGTGAGAGGTTTTGCTAGCTATATAACTCGGTTTAATCCACTATTGTATACGAAAGAAAATGCCTGTATCATTTCAGGAATATGACACTTGTTGTTTATTCGTTTATGGTAAATTTGTGTTGGTGAAGTTCAGTGTAATTATTGCCACCATGTTTATTTGAACAGCAAAACAAGCAATTGAGTTGGGACAATTGAACCTTTTTATTAAGTCTTTAATAGATTTATTAATGTCCAATAGATAATAAATCTAAGTGAACAAGTTCTCCTTAATAGCAGCATAGCAGGAAGCATTCTGATCTGGTATGAATGAATTTGCAAATCAGTGTATGTTCTTGATTGCATTTGTTTGAAACAATTCATAAGTCTTAGAATTTACACATGTTTTTTATTAGAGTTCTCGAAGGTTAATCCATGAACAGATGAACTATTTTAAAGGTCTTTCGTGCAAATAATCCTTTTGCGTATTTTGAACATATATTACTTTAGAATTAGATGATTCTTCTGTATTTTCTAATGTCACTTAATCTTAATAGAAAAGCCTGCAATAAAAATGCAAATCTTTAACATTTATAAAAAACAACAGAATTGAAGATATACAAGATTACAATTGAACGTGTTTGCAAAGTTTGACACAAACACGTTTCGTATACAAAACATAAACTTAAAATGAACTCCAACTAACTACATTTAGTGAGGCAAGTCATTTACTTTTTTAACGACTTTTTATTTGACGCCATTTATGTCTTAACCATTGGTTAGCTATTCTGGAACCCAAGCCCCATGGCGCCAAAGAATTAGATTTAAGTTGACTGCAGAACAAAATAATGATATAAAAATAGGAAGATCAGATATGATTGCAAATGAAATAAGCTTCATTAATGGGCAAATGATATACCACATAATCAGCTGTAACAAGACACTACTGTGATAAATGTAATACAGTTGAAACGAACATCAACGAACAAATTTATAAACTAATAATGAACAAAAACAAATATATTAAACAACAACACGCGAAAACCACTTAATTTGTATTTTTGTGTGTTGAAGTTTATCATCTGCCATTTGTTGTATTTCACATGTGATTAAATATTTACATAAATTTACTGATAGATTGTCTAATCAGACTGACAAGTATCATTAAACAACCCTGAATTTGTATTTATTTCATCGGTACTTTATTTTATGGAAAATAGTAGTATAAGCAACTCATTGTAATTCACATCCAGTTTCATACGAAAAAAGATAGATTTTTTTTAATTTCTTTGAATTTGAGAATTGATGGAAATTAATTCCACATTTTATTAAACATTTTAACTTATTCTTTTGCATTCTTGTGTATTCATTATATCATTATGTAAAACAAACAGATTATTTCCTTACGTTGGTTGCTCAACAGCTCTTGTATCTTTTTGTATGCCAATCTACATCTTCTTGGTATTACATGATCAGCACGTTTAGCGAATGTATTTTTACGTGGGATTGACTAATTGTATTCAATAAGAGTTCCACTGTGATATTATTATAACATCGATAATATTAAAGCACTTTCAGAAAACATATACTTTTATTACATGGTTTGATTAGCTTAAGTTTATCAAAGAAAAGTTCACAGAACAATGTGACATTTCCAGTAGTTAGTTGGAAGTAATTGTGGCAGTCATATTGGTCTTCTTGTTATATACGCTTATATAGCATCTTTTAAAACAGAGAGGTTTACCTTTATTATCCCCTTGTTTACAGTTGTCATGCCAAATTGACCATAAGTATCAATCTTAATCTCTTGTATTCAATACAATGCATAAAATGATCACTGGCAGTTACTACAATTAAACTACACGTACATGTCATGATACACTATTTTATTGAAAAATTACCAAAATAGTGCAAATAGGGTATTTATGTTTAGATATTTATGTATATAAATAAATCGATTTATATGCACCTAGTTGCTTTCTTGTTACTATGCTTATAAAGTACTGTTAAGGATTACTATAATAACAACTTGACTTTTAGAACAAGCACACTCTATACTGACAACTGATTTACACAAATCGGTTTGTAACTGTATCAATGGTATAATCCTTTATCTTTATAAATCAAACGGTTTAGTTATCAATGACATAGAGTACGTGGAATGTCGAAGTTTAAAGGTTTAAAGGTCATCATTTTATATTTTTACAACATCAGCAAATTCAAGAATTATATATCAAATAAGGATTTCCAACGTTTGTTTTAGATTCCCATACCGTTATTTGTTTGATTAATTTATGGTTTCAACATACCCAAATACCGATTTTTAAATCGCCGGTTTAAATAATTCAAAAATGGAGCTGTGGTATAATTAAAATGACACAACTATTCATCGAAATCAAAATAATTTAAATGAAAGCAGCTGTACATGTAGGTCAATATCAATGAGACACATCAATATTGTATAAAAGAGTTTACTCTGCATGTTGGCTCAAATTGACTCAAAAGTTCAATCAAATTATGGAAAATTGTGATATACAAATATGAACAAATGAACAAATACTATAACAAACATTACAAAGTTAAACACCAATGTAGTGTGTTATACCATGTCACAAGATGAACAAGGCTTTAATGTGAAATTGATAATGTATTTCAGGTGTAGCTAACAGGTTATATTACGTTATGTTGTCATTTAAGGGATGTTTCTTTACTTGCCATGTATTCGATTATGAACGTAACTAACATAGGTATAAAAAGAAATGCTTTTCAAAAGCATACAGTTATCACGTTTTAATTTACATTTGTTTTTCAGGTTAGTTGTCTCCAATACAAAACCACGTGTTTCAAATGTGTTAGTAGATTTTAATTCTTGATAAAAACTATGACACTTGTGTTTTAGTGTTTTCCAGGCTATATTTAATTTTGTATTACCCGTAGCCATTGCAATATACGATTTGAAAGTTGGCAGTGTAAAAAGAAATATTAAAGAAAATAAAACATATGAAAGTAAACATGCATATGGTTAATGATCTTTTAATTTGTTAATTTAAAAAAAAATGAATACAATTGTTAATTTTAACTTGTTATACACGTGACACCTTACCGTGGAACACTACATCCACGAAGATATTTCGTTTATCATGTATACGTTGATCATGTCTTGACGAAACTACAAAGGATTCAAACATACAATAAGTGCTAAAGAGTTTCATTTTTATTGTGAATTACGATCACCGTCCGAAACTAAGCTTGCATTTAACAAGAAAGCATGTATGCTTACAGTAACCGAAGGAAGATTGTACCCATATGCTTTGATTGCCACGCTGATATGGATATATTTCAAATGAATTGTCCCTTATTTGCAAATCCTGGTACGTTGACATTGTGAGCAATGAGATATGTCAATTTATTTTACCATTAAGCACATATTTACAAAATATGTCTGAATAATAAAAAAAAAGATTAATTATTTACAAATCTATAATCAGTTGGTTTATATTTCTAATGCTTACAATTGCATCTGTTTATATTTCCATCTTGATATTTGTGTTGATAAATGTATTTACATTCTCACAATTTGAATGTTTTATAAGTTATGTCATGCCCAATTTTCTTTGGTTTTTAACATCAAAATTAAAATCACAAAAATACTCCGAGAAAAATTCAAAACGGAAAGTCCCTAATCAATTGGCAAAATCAAAAAACAAAACATATCAAACGAATGAAAAACAGCTGTCATATTCCTGACTTGGTACAGGCATTTTTATTTTCACTTTTTTGTAACTGTTTATATTCTTAGGAGAAATAAAGCAAAATGTATATTGTGTATATGTGTTTTAATTTGTACAGATCAGAATTATCAAGTAAATTCAAAACACAATCCAAAATGTACATATTATATGAAGCCATCCCGACAAAAGAATGTCAATAACATGTCATTAAGTTACAAAACAGTATTGAAATGTCGAGAATTTGTTCAAATTGACACACAAGTCATACTTTTTTGCGAATGTCTAGACATTACGTTTACATTTGTCTGTTCAAACTCTTTGACTTTAATTGTGTTTAATGGTCTGTGTTTACTGACTGTTGGTTTTCAAGGAAATTGTGAGAGGTTTAGGACTAATGTGGATATGAGGGATTTATAAAAGATATTAAATGTAAAAAAAAAAATTTTAAAAAAATAAAAAAAAAGAAATAAAAAAAAAAGAAATAAACAAGAAATCAATTGTGTGGAACGTTTTCTGTAGTAATTTCAATAGTATCATGTACATCATTGAATTTGATTCACCAGATATAGCTCCTAGCCTACCGTGACATATTTGATGCATGCGTATTATACGATTTATTTTTATTTTACTACATAGACTAGCGAGTTTAGCAGAAAAGCAGACAATTCTGCTTTTCTAAGTCCTTGTTGGTTTGTGTTATGAGGAAAACGAACGCACAAATGTCCTCGATACAACTTTTGATATTTTTATAAAAACATCAATCAAAGGAAATAATTTAGATAGCCCAAGTTTTGGCAATGTTTGAGTTTGCTTTACTTCGATGTTTAATGTTATGAGCTTTGTACTGATCTGTTGATCGTTTATCTTTTTTTGCCATGTGATTGTCGATTTATCATGGTAACCTATGTGTAAACGCCTTGTCAATTTCGCTGTGTCATAAATTACAATTGAAAAAAACTACATAACCTTTATTCTTATTCAGTGGCATAACATAGAGATATAATGGATTAGAGATCGGAAAAATGTACCAAATCAAAATAGATTATAATTCCGCAAAATTCCATTATTTTTTTTTGCGCATTAACATCGTTTCAAAAAAGGACGTCATTCAAAACAAAGTATTAAATAAAACTGAAAATCAACATCAAGTTTAGAAAACCTGCATTTTTTCTTTTTGCTTAATTTCATTATGTGAGTCGGATTTTTGTAATTTTTTTTTTTAAATTCAACGTATTATGATTTTAAGACATAGTGTGCATTTTAACTTACATTAAGAAAAAGAATACAATCACGGAGGAAGTTAAAGTGAATAATTAATACAGGATCCCGAAAAAATCATTTCCATCTACATTGACTCTGCCATAGAGTCTTTCAACCTATTCGTATCTTTACCATGATTTGTTCATGTCTGAAGGAGTTTTCTGTTTAGTTTGTTTCCTCGTTGTACTAAGTCATTTGGTTATTAAACTATTTTGTGAATATATTGAATTAAATTCATTCAATTCGAACAAGACGATGGTTTTTCCTTCACCTACAGTCAAGAAACCTGTCTAACTGTTTGATCTGCCTTATACATGTTCAATTCCGGAGTTGTCTGCAATAATTTAGTTGTCCTTAAGCGAAACTTGGATTCATTATTTTGCACCTCAAACTTAAATGAACCGGGAAGTTGTAGAGTTATATTGACAATTAATGGTCATGTATAAGAATGACACGTAAACGAATAGTCTGATCTTAATTAAAAGTCAGTGTAAAGTACCATTACACATTTACGAATGATGTCATACTTTACAAGGGTATATGTTAACCAAGGAAAAGTATAATAACAGAAATACTGAACACGAAGGAAACCTATAAAACAAATTCCTTATCTGATACGTACCTTTCCTTATCATGCCTATATATAATCAGGGTTTTACACCTGGTTGTATAGCCACATACAATGCTCCTCTGTATGCCAGGATTACAGAACACCACTACATTGACAACAATGTGTAAAAAAACCACAAAAAATCAGACAAATAGTCTTTTTTTTGCATGAATTTAAGGTGGGTAGGATGTCGTCATCCATCCTGGATTTCGCAATATCAGATAACAAAATACTTGTACCGCTTTCATCATTAGCAAATCATTATTTGAACATCAATTTTCACAGTAAGGAACATTTTATATAAAACACATTAACGATTTAAGAATAAAAGAGAGAGACAATATCGAACATCATTTGTTCAAATCGTTAACAGCAAATGATCAAATGCAAAAACCTACTTCTGGCCTTTGTTAGTCTTGTATTATTTTAATTTTAGTTTCTTGTGTACAATTTGGAAATTAGTATGGCGTTCATTATCACTGGACTAGTATATATTTGTTCAGGGGCCAGCTGAAGGACGCCTCCGGGTGCGGGAATTTCTCGCTACATTGAAGACCTGTTGGTGACCCTCTGCTGTTGTTTTTTATTTGGTCGGGTTGTTGTCTCTTTGACACATTCCCCATTTCCATTATCAATTTTATTCTGCGTGTTTTTACCTCAAATTATTTGCTGACATTGCTTAACTTGTGTTTGGGTTATATTATATACATGTGTTTGCTATAAGTTATATACATTTTTTTTGTTACAATTTTGCTAATCGAATAATAGGTTCGGAGAGGGCTCCATATTTTCAAAACAATAACATACCATTGTCATTCTGTCTGACGAACAAGATAAACTTTTCACTAAACATTCCTATATCAGAGCGCTTACCCGTCCCTATTTAAAACATATCTATTTACTGCCTCAGAGAAGTTATGATCGGCATAATGATTAACCTTGTATATATATATATATATATATATATATATATATATATATATATATATATATATAGTGAATTTTTTTTCTAGACAATGTAATGTAAGATAATAAGCTTAGTTAGATATATACATCATTTTATTTTTACGAAAATAGTGATTTTCGAAAGGATGAACAATAATGCACCTACAAATTAGAACTGGCAGAACATTGTACTCTAGTCGTACTCTGATCGTAAACAAAAACAGGAGATATGAAGTAAATTCATGACTTAGGTCAATTGCAAAAAAAAACTTTTGAAATAATCAACTGAGTATATATGTGCATTCAGATAAATATTCACTAAATAGACCAATACACCAAGCTGTCTGTACATTGAGATAAAAGCTGAATCTTGAAATAATTTCAATTCCATCAATAACTGAAAATGATATTATATATTTTACATGTCAAATAAGAATTTCAGACACATTTGTGAAATAACTCTATCTTTGTATTCATTTCCTATTGACGATTTCATATTTAGTAACATGGTGATTGCTATTGTTTTATATCACGTTGTGTTTTAAACTTTTGCATCTGAAGCATATTGGTAACAGACACGTACACGTGTATTTGTTTTGCAAGCATGAAGAAACATAGCAATATTGGAAAAAAACCGAGCCAACAGAAATAGACAATTGAAAATATGACAGGCACTGGTTATATTCTGTTTTTTATATTGATACATTTTTGTTGGGTTGTATACGTGATTGATAAACTAGATTTGTAGGATATGAAATATACCCATTTTACATAATTATCTACATAATGAAGTTCGCCAGAAAGGTATTACAGCAATTAAATACAATATTGAAAACAATGTCTGTTCAAAATTTCTTCTGATGAATATATTTGTCGACGTGGATTCACGTGGATAGTTGCATGTTTTTTTTAATAATATAAATGGAGAGGCTAATCATATATACATGTATTTAATGACTCCTGTTGATAAGAGATAAAAAGCATCTTTCCGACCGTTGATCCGTATTAGACATATGTTTAAGTGTAATCAGCATCAATTCACAGAAAATAAATACAATACATCCAATTTATTAACCATCCGTTTCCATGGTTGTGGAAAGTGTAGTGTTGTTAAGTGTTAAAATATTTTGATATAAACCTCCTCCCCTTCCGAGACAACACCTTCCTCATACTGACCTTAGTGAGAGACGCATTTTGAAAAACTACGAGTTACAGAGGAGCAGATGTAATTGTCTTAGGTTTACAATTAAACCACTCGTGTTAATCTAGTTCGTCTGTCGACCACATGCTTTTAAATTAAAATGCTATTTTGCTGATCCCATAAGACCAATTTGACATCGAAATGTTAAATTAAATGTAAGCTCGTGAGGACAGCAATAGTGTTTTAGGGTATGACGCGACGTTCTCAAAACTTAGGTATACGAACAGTCAAATTCCTATCAACTTGATCAATTATTAGAGGTTGAATAGTTCGTTATTGCTTGTATTAATTTGAATAAAATATTTTATTATAAACTTTGATCCAATAGTGACTTTCATTTTGCTCGTTAGAGTTTTGATTAATATTTTTTTAAAGCATTATTTGTTTTCGTAACAATTAACACTAACTAATTTTAAACAACATGGTAGAACACTACAAATCAATAGACAGCACAACCGGATAGATCCTTAAAAACAAATATCTGTGAAATCAGAATGAAATTTGTTTTCAAATTATTGGATTCGTTGCAATGGTACAATTATGTTAATTTCATATGCTGTTGAAAAAATTGTGTTTAATGGAAGAATTAAAGAACATGAACAGTGCGTGTAGTACTAGTTCATATTTTTGTTTAGGGCCAGCTGATGCACGCCTTCGGACACGAGACTTTCTCGCTGTATTGAATACCTATAGGTGGGCGTCAACTGTTTTCAGATCTGTGCTCGGGTGGCTGTCTCTTTAACACATTTCCTAATTCCATTCTCTATTTCATCTACGATATAAAGGTAACCAGAAAGATAATTAAGGGCCAACAACAATCTATATAAGTTGATATTATTGTACTACTGAACATACATAAAATTGAGAATGGAAATGGGGAATGTGTCAAAGAGACAACAACCCGACCATAGAGCATACTTATATAGCTCAAACGGGAGGACAATCGTATTTGTGGTACTATTCAAATGAATAGATGTTTCGTATAATGACTGTTATGTATGATCGCAGCTATCTTTAATATATTGTACGCCCAATCCGGTCATTTTTATTGAACGTGACCTACCGATTTATATTTGTGACAGAGCTGCTTTTGGACACGAGCAACACAACGGGTGTCACATATGGATCATGATCTGTTACCATGCTTGGTCATATAAGATCACTTCGTTATTTGGTGGGGCTCGTGTTGCATAGTCCTATTACTATATGGTGTATTTTGTTTACAATTATTTGTCTGTTTCTAAAAATAGAATTAAGTGAACCTGGTATATGCCTGATTGAATCCAACATGCATAGATCAAAGCAGAAGCCAATGATGCATATAGCATTACATACCAATTGATTCTGTAATTCGAACGAACATGTTTGACCATTGATCTATGTTCTTAGGAATTTGCATTAATCAATTAAATTATATTATTTTTGTTTGCTCAATTATTTTGTTATGATTGTTATCACAACATTGCAAGTGAATGGGATTTTTCTTTAAATAATCGTTCAATGTTTTTTTGTTTAAAGAAAATGTCACACTCAACCAATTAACAAATTATCTGTATCTTTCGCCAGGTAAAATTCGACCGAATTTGTTACGACTGCGTCCCGATTCTACCGAATGTAATCCGACAGAGATCAGATAGTGACAAAACAGTGAATCGACGCTGACGGAAGTTATCCGTTCGAAAACTGTTGGCATACTCAGGATGATCAGGTACTGTCGGAACGTAATCCTATCACGGTCCGCTCTATTGCATTGCAAACGGATTTGTCTGGTCTCAGTCGAATTGTATTCTGTAATGGTCGGGACTCTGACGTGGGTATTATTGACGAATTTAGAATTAATAACGAGACTGTTTCATAACGGTTTCGGCAAAAAACGGTTCGCAATCGACAAGATCTGGATGCAATCTGGACTCAATCGGCAGAAAAAACTAGCAATGAAAAATTTCTCCAGATCTTTCCCGTTCCACAGGACACCGTCCCGAATACATAGGCACGATTGTAATCCAACTAAACAAAATCGGCTGAGTTTCCCCGAATGTTACGGGACGCACCTAACTGTCGGGGTGCTTTGTCGAACTATTCAGAGCCTTCCCGACCAGTAGGAATCTACTAAAACGACTGCGTTAAGACAATAATAGGACATTCCAGATAACTGAGGATACTAATCCGACTTTTTCACTTTTCGTGTCGTATTGCTGTCTGATCTCAAACGGGAGCAATAATCGGCAATGTGTGAACCCCGCATTACATGTTTTAAAGAATAATTATACCATTTAGCAGGTTTTACAATCTGAGAACGACAGCGTTAAGCTAGATTGAAAAGGAAATTTATCCTATCAAACAATGCATCATACCCTCTCTGTGATTTATAGTATGATCTGGCTAAAAAGAATATTTAAATATACAAAATATATGTTCATGGGTAACAAATTACGAATCGATCTTTTTTTGAGTATTTTCTTTTTTTATGAAACTCGGTGTATTATCGTTGAGTTGAACAGCAGAACTAGAAACTAAGTTGCGGCATGTGAACCCTCTAATTTAATTGTACACTTGATGTGTTAATATCCAATAAATATTTTGTCTCAGTGAACGTGTTTTGTATATAGAAGGATATCAGGATACAATAATTTGGTATAAATGAATTGAAAATCAGAGTTTTTAATGATATTCGTTCGAGACTATTCATACGTCTTACATTTACAAACGGTTTTCTATGAAAGTTCTCAAAGGTTAATCCATGAACAGATGAAACATAGTAAAGAGTTCGGCTCCAATTAAATTGATTACGTATTTTAGGCTTTTCATACTATACGTTTAGATAAATCTTTTGAATCATTTAACCTTTAAACACATAAAAGTAATACAAATGCAAATCTGCACCATTTTCTAAATAACAACATATAAATAATGAGAGTTGGCATTATAACGAACAAGCATTTCAAGTTTTTCGATTTTTATCAAACCAATTGCCGATTTTATGTGGTTAATAGACCGCGTCATAATGTTTAACATTAATTTCAAACTCCCACGTTGTTGATACAAATTATACATTTATATCCCGTTCCGATGACAAGGTTACCGTTGTAGTTTGCAACCCAAATTTGTTTTTCATTACTAGATTTCTAATCATTATTCAGTGATATACAAATGTTGTCTTTCTTATCTAAATATGGCATGTTTAATTTATAATAAATTGATAATTCTCTACAATAGCAGCACAGTTGAATACAGTTTACTAGTGTTTCTTTCAAACTGAATGTAATAGTATGAAGAAATATGATTTAGTATAATACGATGTTTTAACGTGAATGCATTCATAGACTTATTTCCGTCATTTCGTTTTAATAGTTGATACAACTTTTCATGTTTTAGTTTTATAGCTAAATTTAACCCTACCACATTCTAATGTATTTGTTACGTAACATTCTATTTGCTTTTCTTTTACTGTTTCGTTTACATAATCTTGATTACATTGGTTATATTTGTCATTTCGGGGTATTTCAAAGCTGACTTAGAGGGATGGTATTTGCTTATTAATGAAGGCTATACAGTGATCCGTTATTGTTAAATTTATGCCATTCGGTCATTTTTTGATGGAGTTTTGATTAAGTAGATTTTTCATCACATCTTATAATTTGTATATCTAGTTATGTACATTTCACTCGGTAGACTATTGATGTCTTTTGTTTTGATCTGCTTTTCATTTTTTACTTCGTTTTCAAAATATTGTTAGGAACGACCGGTGTACGTCCTCGGTTGTTTCTTTACACTTAATCACAAAGAGCATGTATCAGCAATACGCTCAGTTCGTCCTTAGTTTTATTTCCAACTGTATGGTGTAAAGCCAATAATCGATCTACGTTCTTGCAATTTCATTTAATATCAGTGTCTAAAAGTTGTCATCTGGTTTATCATATATTGTTTTAATCCTTTATTATTCTTTATTTTTCTATACAGTTTTTTTTTACTGTTCCTGATGAAGGATAATTCAGATAAAGTATATCAAAACTTTGGACAATTCTTAAACCGATATAGTAAGTTGGTCCTAAATTTGTTTACATTGCTGGTGAGATTTCACCAGTAAGGAATTTTAGACACGAAACATTACATCTGACACATATGTATATCAGAAAAGTATTTGTTAAGAACTGACGTGGTACAAAGTAAAATCACAAAAATACTGAACTAAGAGGAAAATCAATTCGGAAAGTTCATAATCACATGGCAAAATCAAAAAACAAAACGCATTAAAAACGAATGGACAAGAACTGTCATAAACGAGATTCATTTACGTGTTGTCTAATGTCTGTGTTAAATGCTATATAACATTCAACGTTTTTTTTCCCTGTATATTCATGTGATACATTCGATAAAAGTAACGCACACTACAGATTCAATGAAGATCATTGTCTGAACGACGTAACAAAAGGATTGACGTACACGACTTGTAATCAATAATACGTCATATACATTCTCTTGGGAACAGCAAAATACCAGAGACATATATAACATTACACATTCATATACTATACATATAGACATCTATCTGTTGAAAGGAATAGACGGACATGTGGTGGGATACACATTAATGCAGCAGAACCCGATTACATAGTTTCAATAATGTTGTCATTGTTTTATCATTCTTTCATAGTATTGTTTACAAAATTTTATAACGCTATATTAGTTAAAAATGAAAAACACCAAAAATAAAACAAGATAAACAAGTTGATAATCTCATCGATATCTTTTGTTAGACCTTTAGGCATGTGTTCTCGTCCTAAGTTTTCTCCCATATCCGTTACATAACCTAAATCAACTATTCTTTGTGTAATTAACCACAAATGTTACACTAATATATGTGATCCTTGTCTTATACGTATATTAGAAAAAAATAATGGTATAAAATCAAAATCGATTTCGGAATATGACGTATTTTATGAACAACTATATGTTTTAAGCTAAGACTATATCATAAGCATCGCAATCGTGGCAATATATAAAATACTATTTTGTTAAAGTATAAGTTGTGTTTAGCTACGTCAAAGAAACGGGAATACTAGATATAAGTCAAGTTTATCGATACCATTTTGTATTGATTGTAAACAAAAATGTATTTATATTTCTATCATTGGAGATCTCACTGAACCAATTCCATTCCAAAAAGGGTTTAAGTAAAAACAATTGTTTGCAATAAACAAATGAAAAATAAAGGCAACAGTAGTATACTGCTGTTCAAAACTCATAAATCCATGGACAAAAAACAAAATCGGGGTAACAAACTAAAACCGAGGGAAACGCATTAAATATTAGAGGAGAACAACGACACAACATTAAAATGTAACACACACAGCAACGGACCAAGCATCAGACAACATCCGATGAGAACAACCAATATAACATCAAAACCAAATACATGAATTTGGGATAGAAAAGTACCGTGACACGTCTTATAGTAATGTGAATTCACACTAAAAAATAGGAGAAAACAAACGACACAACGGAAACACAACGTAAAAATGTTACACACACAGAAACGAACTATGATATAACAATGGCCATTTTCCTGACTTGGTACAGGACATTTTTAAAGAAAAAAATGGTGGGTTGAACCTGGTTTTGTGGCATGCCAAACCTCGCACTTTGATGGTATTGTTAAATATAACATTAAAATGACAACATAATAATACAGGACTACAATACAAATAAATAGCAGAACGTATTAGGCATAGACACACATGAATAATAGATAATAAAAGGCATCAGGTTTAAAATTCATTACGTCAAAAACACGCCTCGTCCAAACAAGACTTACCAGTGACGCCCAGATATAAAAGTTCGAACGTCAAAAAAAGGGGGACAAAGTTGTACAGCTCTTAGGATTAAAAGTTGAAAAAGGTTGTGCCAAATACGGCTAGGGTTTTTTGCTTGTGATAAGAACATCCTTATTATATAGAACAATTTATGCTATTGCAAACAGTAAATTTAATCAAATAAATATAAAAGATTTACATGATCAAACTGAAGTTAACTAATTACAGAAAACCAAACCATAATACATAATGCATTGAAGACCAACACAGAAAATAGACACACCCGACTCAGTGACAAACCAGGCCTGAACGCAAAAAGTCATAACCATGATGACACAAACGAAGTGTTGAAAAAGGTACAATATAACGTCATGCAGACATTTGAATTTCTGAAACAGCACAAATATGACGTCATATTTGAAAAATTATTTCTAAAAAATAAGATAGAAATAAGATTGAATTAAGATTATAATAGAACTAAATACTGATATTACATTTAAAAACAATGCACAATAGCAAAAAAATGTTGATATACAAACAAACAATTTACGAACGTCTAAAAAACGTGATGTCATTCAATACGATCTGATAAATTAAAACACCATTTCACTACAATCGCTAAAATCAAAACAAACCCCACGCATAATCTACTTTTGTATATTTGAGAGATTTAGGCATGTTTTTTCGTCCTATATTTACTGCCATTCGTTTTACATAACTCTAATCAATTATTCAATCTGTTACAAGACACATACACTCTACTAATAACTTTGATCTGCGTCTTATTTCGTCTCTTAGAAAAATGAAAGATATAGAATCAAGATCGATTTCGAAATATTATGCAATAAGTTACTAAACTCTATGATAAAATATATTAATTGATCGTAAAGATCGCAATCGTGCAAATACATAAAGGCCTAAACTGTTATCAGTAATGTAGTGCAATGTAGGATAATACGTAATTAAAACATTGCCTGCATTACGACAAAAGATTTTTTTGTACGAATTTCAATTTATGCGAACATTTTTTTCAATGTGTGATCTGATATGTCTTAGTTTTTTGGAAACTTTGCTATTTTTTTTCTAAAATATATGTTATACATTTTCGAGCGATGGTCGTGCTTTTTCGTGACGTTGTCGATTTGGATATTGAATTATGTGATAACCGATTCACAGATGATACCGGATACGCTCCCTATTATGAAGTAACATCAATCCTCTTCCCTTTTCATAAATGTGAAATGCCGAATTAGACTATTAACCGGGTTTGTAATAACATGAGCAACACAGCAGTTACCTCATGTGGAGTAGGATCTGTCTACCCTTCCGGAGCACCTGACATCACTCCCAGTTTTTGGTGGATTATTTGTGTAGTCTTTAGTTTTTTTTTGTTGTGTCTTGTGTACTTTTGTTCATCTGTTTGTCTTTATAGTTTTTAGCCATGGTGTTGTCAGTTTATTTCCAATCTATGAGTTTGACTGTTCCTCTGGTATATTTCGCCCCTTCCTTATACGTTTGAGATTTTTGTATTTCTGTTCAGAGTTCTCGTAAATTATAAATAGGCTTTGCATGTGTATGTCCCCCAGTATTTAGCTTTCGTGAACAATTGACAACAAAATTGACAATTTCGCCAGTCAGTCACTGCAATCAAACTACATAACAAGTCCTTATTATTATTCATAGAAAAAACGACTATGCACCTTGTTCCTTTCCTGTAAATATGTTTATAAAATACTTAAAGGCTTAATTTTAACGACAACAGCTTGACATTAAAAACTTTTATTGACAAACTGAGTCATATAATATGTGTCATTATAAAAAAATGCCTAGCGCTTTTATCTTTACAAATCCAACTGCTAGGATTGTCAGAAGGCATCAATGGCATAGAGTACATCGGATATCATCATATTGTGTTTGTTCTTATTTCACAACACCAGTTAAATGGAGAATCAGAACCAACTTAGAGATGAAAATCTTGTTTCACGTGGAAGTCAAAACACAGGAAAATCCAGTAATTTTGTATAAGTGAATTATAATAACTCAGAATCGTATGATCTAGTATCTATATAAATCGAATGGAGTTTACATTCATAGACATAAACACGTTTCACCAAAAATTCATGAAAATCGGTAAAAACAGTTTTGAATTATTGTTCGACATTTAGACAACAGATTGACCATGTTGACAGACAGGGTAAATTATGTAGGAAGGGAAGGACGAACGGAAAGAAAACTGGACGGACAGAGAAGTATACGGACAACGGTATACCATAATCCTCCCGTATAAAACTATAAAAACAACCACGTTTTTTGACAGGTGCATCAAGCATTAACAATAGATAAGTGAATCAATGTTACATTACACGATCAATCTGGTATGTTACAGTGTTAATCAAAATAAATCATTGAAAATACAAAGTTGTACGATAATAAAATTTATCAGGGTTTTATGCACCTTTTTTCACGTTTAATGTGGTTAGTGCAAGTATTATGTACAGAATAATGTGTTCATCTTCAGCAAAAACAATGAATTATATATGTAACTCGAGCAGACACTCTTTGTAATTGTTTTCAAGGGGTAAATAAAATAGATTTGTCTAACAAAATTGATAAGTGGATCCATGTTACATTACGAGTCTACAATCTGGTATGTTAAAGTATTGAATAAAGTCAAAATATATCATTGAAAGTACAAAGTTGCACGATAGTAAAAGTTATCAAGATATGTATTTACCTTGTTCACGATAAATGAAGTAGTTACTCTTCGTAGTTGCTGTCAGGGGTAAATAAAATAGATTGGTCTAACACCATCAACACGAGATAAAAATATGCATTAAAAGATTAGATATTTGTTCAATCTCATTCCTTGTACCACGAAGAGTGGGACAACTTGTGGGCAGAGACACTTAATACGCTAAACTCAATTATAATCTGTGACAAAGCAACTTATTTTATAAATTTGTTTCTCATTCATTTGACATTATGATGCAATGTAGGATAATACGTAATTAAAACATTGCCTGCATTACGACAAAAGATTTTTTTGTACGAATTTCAATTTATGCGAACATTTTTTTCAATGTGTGATCTGATATGTCTTAGCTTTTTGGAAACTTTGCTATTTTTTTTCTAAAATATATGTTCTACATTTTCGAGCGATGGTCGTGCTTTTTCGTGACGTTGTCGATTTGGATATTGAATTATGTGATAACCGATTCACAGATGATACCGGATACGCTCCCTATTATGAAGTAACATCAATCCTCTTCCCTTTTCATAAATGTGAAATGCCGAATTAGACTATTAACCGGGTTTGTAATAACATGAGCAACACAGCAGTTACCTCATGTGGAGTAGGATCTGTCTACCCTTCCGGAGCACCTGACATCACTCCCAGTTTTTGGTGGATTATTTGTGTAGTCTTTAGTTGTTTTTTTTTGTTGTGTCTTGTGTACTTTTGTTTATCTGTTTGTCTTTATAGTTTTTAGCCATGGTGTTGTCAGTTTATTTCCAATCTACGATTTACGAGTTTGACTGTACCACGAAGAGTGGGACAACTTGTGGGCAGAGACACTTAATACGCTAAACTCAATTATAATCTGTGACAAAGCAACTTATTTTTATAAATTTGTTTCTCATTCATTTGACATTATGATGGCGATGCAATATAAGTGTGACAATTTAAATCATATGTTGTACGATACTTTGGACTGCGCAAGGCAAACGAGATTTCCGAGGCTATTTTCTGTTCAATTTAATAATCGAAAATAGTACATATGCTATCTGTTTAATTAGTACAAGGGATGTGAGAAAAAGATCAAATTACCAACTAATATCGTACTTGAAATTCTGTATTATTTTAAGTTGATGAGTTAATCATAACTACGAGTGTGTATTCATTATCGGTACAAATCGCCCTACATGAATATTGAATAGTTTAAAGATATTACGTGCATTAACTGACATAGATGTGTCCACAGCTCATAAGAGTATCTATTTATTAAGCTAGTTTTTTTTGTGTTTTTTTAATGAGTTTCCTTTTCAATTTTTAAGACATAGCAAACATAAATATAAGATATTTGAAAAGCACGTCTTGTACCCCATTACATTTTAATAAACTTCTTTTATTTCACGAGACTATTAAGATTGACACTTTGTCTGTCGTATTTGTTTTATGGGCAAACATCAAAGCAAGTCGTACATTTAATTGTACCTGAATACTTAACCTGAACTTGTTTTTGTGTTACGTCATATACATGCGACATAAGCTAATAAAACTTTAGAATTTATATGATAACTACGTCGCATTGTTGTTTTAATTGGCGTATGACCTTTGACAAGTGTCAATTTTTATGTATAGGACCTATCCCAAAAATCGTAAATGTTATTCGATTGGACTCCTCACAAATACTGTTCAATTAGTGTGTAAGCAATACCACTATAAGGGCGATACTAACTATAGAGTAACGTATCCCCAGGTATAATTGATGACATTAACAGATACAGAAAACAAGGATATCAAAGACGAAACACTCGGAACTGTGTTATAAAAAAAATCATTAGACCAATTGAATTCATTTGAATGTTGAGTATAAACTTGACTAATCAGAGGGAAGTAAGAGAATATGGAAACAATGTAATGTATTTTATGGCACAACAACGAGATATACATTTCCAAATTAAAGTTCGCGTGGCATATGTAGGAAGCAACATATACCTCTGCTCAAAGTGTATTTTCTATTTGAAAAACACAATTGATGAAGATTGTTCAATATAGGATATTTAGAGAACTAATTCCTTGCTTAACTGTAGATTCTTCCATGGATCTAACAATTCAATCAATGAGCAGGTATACAGATCAATCATTGTCGGTTGACCGTAAGTATACACCTTGACACTAAATATGGCAATAATAATGTCTACAAATACTTTTTTTGTTTGTAAATACGCATTGTGGTACGATTGCCAATGAGACAACTCTCCACAAAATACATAAACGACACAGAAAATAAACAATCGGTCAACGTACGGTCTTCGACAATGAGTAACACTCGTACCACATAGCTATATAAGGTTACCCACTGTCATATTACTTATTTGAATAGATTAACAATGAAACAAGATCAAAGTAAGAAGTAATAATCTGCTTAATACTTTTATCTTATTTACGTTATTCAAACTTGCTATTAGGTGAATATTTATCGTTATGTCTATCGTAATAATATAGTTGAACATTGACACCGTAGCTAATTTAGCTATTTATTCTTATAATGGTTTGATTCCGTGTAAAGATGTAACGAATAAAAAATTATAATACCATAAACAATTTTGTGCTATTCTAACATGCCTAAGTTCGACAGATAAGTATTGTTACGTAAATATAATCTATTATCGTTGGTTACGTACTAGAGTGAAATCCCTATTGGTCGAGAGTTAACAAATAATATGATCCTAATAAAAAGTCAGTGTCAAGTATCATTACACTTTCATGAATGATGTCATACTTTGTAGTATTCATCCCAAAATTTAACTGGGAAAATGACATTGATTCATTCCTTGATCTCCTGTCGACCGTTAAAACCCCCCAAGTCAAACCAATCGACTCTCTACTATTATCGACATAGTAAAACAAACAAAGGTTATTTGCTACTAGATGTTAAGAAAACTATAAACATTCAATCACTTATTAATGTTACAAATTATATATGTGCACGTCGTCTGTCTCAATAATATATGTGATGAACGGAAATCTGTTCGAGCATTACATAAGTTCTTCCTTTAAATTGATCTTTGACAGCTTCATTCGGCTACCAGTTGTGTTTTGTCTGACCCATTTTTCTTTTGTTAATACAAGATGTAAGACTGTAGATGATTTGGGGACGTGAGAAACAGGACAACATATGGACGTTGAATAAAACAAACCATCAACCTTAAAAAAAGGTTCAGCATGTATGTTAACTGTTTGTTATTTAATTTCTGTAATAACAAATAGTACACAATCAATGTTGACATGATCAATATGGTTAAAATAAAATATACAGATAGTATGCAAGCTTTGAATACCCTAATAAACTCATCATATATACCAGGATAACAAAATCGTCAAACAAAGCAACTTTAACACAATTATAAGTGATGCTAGAATTTAAAAAGTTAAAAAGGGCAAATACAGAACAAGGTGTTAAATATAAACTGCCTAATTAGTGTCATTGTAGACTTTGGGTTGGAAACTTGGCAGAATACCATAAAGTGCAATCAAACAAGATATTACAATACTCATACTTACACAATTGGGAAGTGTTTATATCGTCTGCTTATTTGATGCTATTAGACTGTATTCTACATGTATTTGAGTCTTTCAATTACGTATCTGATATTGTTAGAACAATTTTTTAGACTAAATCACATTATATACGAAAACCAATAGAAATAAAAGATAAAACCTGTTCTTAATTAGGATGTTGTCTGTTTGTCGAACTCTGTACAAAAAATAAATCAACAAAAACAACTAAACAGACTTTTTTTTGTTGAGTTAAGCCTTCCAATTGATATTTTATCGTGTGTTTTTTTATGTTGTGATGTTATGCTATTGTTTCAGAAAAAGGGAGAAGGTTTGGTACCATTAAAACGTTTAATCCCGCTGCAAATATTTGCATCTGTACTAAGTCAGGAATCTGATGTACAATAGTTTTCGTCTGTTTATGTAATTTATAGATGTTTCTCGTTCCTCGTTTTTTTTATATATATATTATACCGTTAGTTTCCCCGTTTGAATGGTTTTACAGTAGTTATTTTGGGGCCCTTTATAGCGTTTTGTTCGTTGTGAGCTAATGCTCCGTGTTCAAAGCCGTACATTGACCTATAATGGTATACTTTTATAAATTGTTATGTGGATGGAGAGTTGTCTCATTGTCACTCACACCACATCTTCCTATATCTATATACACAAAATACGACAAAGAAAATTAAAAACTACACATAACGAACCAAACCGGTGTGACATCGGGTTCTCCAGAAAGCTGTGCAGATTCTAATTAATTGACAAAGCTGTATCAACGTCTGATAATAATATCGTAGTTTGCATATCTTTCAAGTGAGCCTAATCACAGAAACTGTACACAAACATACGTATAAACATACAATCTTTGTCAATACCCATGATAATATGTCAACCTCTCAGTCATCCAAAGTAGGGAAAATCTCAAAATATGAGTTTGTCTCCTGATTTGATTTGTTCAATGCATTTCTATTCCATATGTTTTCCGATGTTAAACTATCTAATTCACTATGGTTCACTTTGATTATGCTACTTCGACTCTGTCATTCCTTTTTAATTATTAGTTATCTGTCTTGTGAAGACATACCTGTAAGCAAAAACTATAATTGTAACTTATCTCTGAATCCCTATGTCAGAAATTGACATACACAAATATTAACCTATTTTAAGTTTATTCTGCTTTCATCATTGATCACAGTAGGGTACATCTAAATCTGCATTATAGAATAATAAAAGATATATTTAAAAAGAAAGCGCTATAGTCCATTTAATTGTTAAACATTATCATCGTAAATACAACTGTCATTCATTCGCTGTTATTAATTATTGTTATACAGTATCTGATTATTATACATAATACAGTAACAGCGTGAACATAAGTCATATTCATCCTCTACATGTAATTGTGCACCAGCATCCAATTGTTTAGAGTTGTTTCAAAATGAACCTATAAATATGATTAGCTATGAAGACCCAATAAATACCAGTGGTGACATCTAAAACCTGACACTCATAAGTAAGGAGTAATTATTCAGTTGTTTTGCGTATATGCAAGTTTATCATTTTTTAGTACACGTTTTGTCGTAAACAAGATCATTTGTTTTGAAGTTTCAATCGGTTAACGCCCAATACTGAAACTCATAATGTGACCTATAGTTATATACATGCAGGTCATCTACACCATGAATGGTTATCATACCACATATTTTAAGGTTTTATATTAATGTATGCTTGTGATCTTATCCCAAGTTTTTGGAGAGATTCTAGTAGCTCAGCCTTTATTGTTCTATATTATTTTGAATTGTGTACTGTTATCAAAAGAGTAGAAACGTGGAATCTGCAAAGTCTTAGGATTCGAAAAAAGTCTAAGGCAACTATTAAAATCCAACACCTGGTTGTGAGCTTCAGCTGGTTCTAAAACAAAACGTGTACTAGTTCAGTTCATTAAATTGACTGACGTCACTCTTCACTTGAAAACATTATAATAAATGAACAGAAATATAAAAAAAAGACACTAGACTACATTGTTTGTCTGTTTTCATTTTTATTATTGAGTTTATTTTCAATTACTTTTAATTTATGAGTTTGAATGTTTTATTGGAATTGTCCGCCCCTAATATGGAAGGCTTTACTGTAACCTGCATTTGTGATTGTTATTAAACATTGTAATAAAAAAAAAGAGTAGAAACAAAGATTTATTGTCTCCTGTATTGATAAGAAATGTCACGTGATCATGACAGCAGTTGTCTACGTACATTATGTAATTCTACTATCTGCATGCAATTGTGAGAATATTAATTCCCTATCCACAAGCTTCTTATGTTTAATTCAGTTTGTATGACATTCAAACAGTTCTTTCTAAAAACCTGTTTTAAAATGTAGAAAGATCATTTATACCTAGATAATAACCCTGGTACATTTGATAAGTTTTTATGGATACGTTTCGTCCTCAAGGGTATCACAAGCCTAGTAGTCAGCACTTCTGTGTTGACATGCATATCAATTATATGGTCATTCTTATAAATTTCCTATAACTTAACTTTGAATTTTTCGAAAAACTAAGGATTTTTTTTTTTGTCCCAGGAATAGATTACCTTTGTCGTATTTGGCACACCTTTTTTTAAATTTTGGTTATGAATGCTCTTCAACTGTGTTTTTGTTTGACTTTGCAATTTTTTTTTATCTGAGCGTCACTGATGAGTCTTATAAAGACGAAATGCGTGTTTGGTGTATTAAATTATAATCCTGGTACTTTTGATAGCTATTCAATTTTGTTTTATATATAGAAAGAAGACGTTGCATATTAAAAAATACATTTCCAAATTGTTATAGAAAATGAAACCTTGTTGATAAAATAAGATAACAATAGACGAAAGGACTGCTTAACATGCATGAGCTAATATATTATGCAAGCTAATAGAATATCATATTGCATCGCAAAGACAGAAACCGGAGCTAGATCTAATCCTGTGAGGAAAAGCTTGTTTAGAAAGCTTTCCATCATACTTTAACGTGATATCAATGTCAAATTGTATGAACGGGTGAAATGAAAGCAAAAATGAAATATTTAGACAAACATTAGTATTGTCCATCTTTACACAAATAACATACTTTCATATATGACGATATACCAAATCTGGTACATATCAACTGGTTTCACATATCTATAAAACCTAATGTTAGTAAGACCAGGTCATCATATCCAACTTTTTTTTCATTCTTCTGAGTTAGCAATCTATCTATAAATATAAGTGTTATCCTCCATTACCTACATATGGAAATGGCTGTACTAATTCAGTTATATGACAGTTGTTATGCAGTCGTTTGATGTGTCTGAGATTTTACTTTTGTTATTTGCTTTTGGAATATCCGTTTAGAATTCTTCTTTGAGGTATGTTTGTTATTTTTTTCTTTTCAGTACGTGCGTCTTTTTGGCTGTGCGGGATGTTTATACAATCCGTCATCCAATTCTTCTTTCTACTGGTACAGTATAAGTTGGTAATTTGTTCCCGACTTATTGAAACAAGCATGTAGTATGTACCGTTTAATGTTAAACAAACAACCCTCAATCAAACATACTATGTATTTGACACATTTTTTTGGAATTTTGGGTCCTCACTGATCTTCAACTTTCAACTTGTTTGGTTTTATAAATGTTTTGATCTGAGCGTCACTGATGAGTCTTATGTAGACGAAATGCTCATCCGGCGTTTTAAATCATAATTCTGGTACCTTTGATAAATATTTACACCACTGGGTCGATGCCACTGCTGGTGGACATTTCGTCCCCGAGGGTAACAACAGCCCAGTAGTTAGCACTTCGATGTTGACATGAATATCAATTAAATAGTCATTTTTATAAATATACTGTTACAAAACTTTGAATTTTTCGAAAAACTAAGGATTTTCTCATCCCAGATATAGATTACCTTAGACATATTTGACTCAACTTTTTGGAATTTTGGGTCCTCAATACTCTTCAACTTTAAACTTGTTTGGCTTTTTAACTATTTTGATCTGAGCGTCACTGATGAGTCTTATGTAGACGGAACGAACGTTTAGCGTAATAAATTATAATCCTGGTACCTCTGATAACTATTAAATGTTGCAATTCATATATCTACATGTCTGCCTCAATTACATATGTTATATGTTATGAACGTCAATCTGTTCGAGCAGTACAAAACGTTCCTCTTTTAATTTTATTGTTGACTGCTTTATTCGGCTACCAGGTCTTTTTGCGTATGAAACATCTGTATGGTTTGACATAATTCTATCTTTCATTATTATGAAAGACCCAATTTGAAATCATCTAACAACGTTATAACATAGCTTGAATATAGGCGTCCACAAAATCCTCTTAAACTATTTCTTTTACCAACATAGTTTGTAATAAAAATAAGCCTTAAAACCACATGCCTCTTTATGATGAGAAATTGAAGTGACATTTGCGATAAGTTAAAGTGCAGTTTGTCTCATTTAATTCTTCCTGTTGATTGATGTTTATTGCATAAAGATTGTGTTTTTAATTTGACCCGTTGTCCTTTTGTTCATATAAAATATAAGACGCTGAAAATACTGCTTACGTGTTCATTCTGCTAGGGAAAAAAAACTTTCTTTTCTGTTCCAACAAATCTAATTCGGATGAAATTAGTTGGCAACATGAGAATCAGGAATACAGATGTACATTGAATAACTATGCTGAGCCTGGCTCAACTAGTTTAATCAAGTGACTGAATCGCAATCTTGGCGGGTATTTAAAGAAAACAACATGTTTCAAAAAAGGGTGACATGATATCCCACCAGAAAGGTTTATACAGTAGTCAGTGTATTGTTTGGTAAACTGAAAGAAATAAAAAAAAAAATACAATAGTTTACAAGTTGTATGAATATAATGTATCAACGTTAAACATGTCCAATGCAATATTTACAATCGTGTAAAAAAACAAAGTTCAATCTACAGTTCACATTTTGGATATAAATGAATTACAGTTCGTACGCATTTAATAAATCACTTATCCAAATTAACGGACTTAGATATATTTAATCATCACAGTTTATGAATGTACCAAATGTATTAAAAACAGACTCTATCATACAAAATCATTCTGATAGACCTATACAAATGATAAATTTTTGTCATTTTATAAAAAAAATAGAGTTGTCGTTGATGCCAAAAAAATATGCCTTAAAGATATTAGATACTTTTATGTGACTGATACAGCTTAAACACTCAGTTTATGTGGAGTTTACATTTTGGGAATGAACTACCATGGGAATACATTTAGGAAACTTTGAATACGAATTTTAGCTAACAGGAAAACCAAACAACTTCCGGTACTTCATAATATAATTAACACTGAAGAAAAAATACATAAAACGGAATTGTCACTTTTGTAATGACAAAGAATCACTGTTTCATCTTTGTATTTATTGTAAACTGGTGCAAGACGTTTGGCGGAAAAAAAATTGAGAAAATATTGGAATTTTGTTCAAAATCTAATATCGAAAAATTATAAAAATCGGAAATAAGTATCATTTTTGGTGTCCTTAATGCAGATGCATCTTATACCCAAATTCAAGACACGGTGCTTCTAATCACGAAATGGGTTATTTAGAAAACTAGAAATATTGCAAAATATCAAATGAAAGGGATAAGTAAATCGGTGAGTTTAAACATGATAAAACATGAAATGCAATTTTTGTTCAAATATCTTAAACCAAATACGAACAATGAAGCCTTTTCTACTATGTGTGACATTTTTGTATATAAATGTATATGTTTTGCGTGGTCAGGTCAGTGAAATGACCTCTTTATTACTGATTGGTTATTCATATGTACACTACTCACAACTCCCTACATGTAATTTCTATTGTGCATGTAATTCATGTATATCATCTAATGTAGATACGTTTTAACGAATCGCACGTGGTAAATGATCACTCTAACAGAAATTTAATGTAATTGAAATTAACATAACAAAAGAACGACTGGATGTACTATAAAATTGAAACTGCCTAATAAATAGCCTTTGTGAGAAATAAATAAAGATAAAACAAATACTTTATTCAAATAATTATATATGACATGAGGTATATATATATAGATCGATAATGATTGCATGTACATGTACATTTGTACAAGGATATATAATATTTATAAAAGTGGATGTTAATAGTTTATAATGGGAGTTTTTTTTTTCTCATTTGATTTTCCCCCGACAAATTTAATTTGAGAGGTTTAGCTAGCTATAAAACCAGGTTCAATCAACCATTTTCTACATTTGCAAATGCCTGTACCAAGTCAGGAATATGACAGTTCTTGTCCATTTGTTTTTGATACGTTTTGTTATTTGATTTTGCAATGTGATTATGGACTTTCCGAATTGATTTTCCTCTGAGTTCAGTATTTTTTTGTGATTTTACTTTTTTTAAATAGGTGATTATTAATAAAATATGTTAAATACATGTAATATTAAAAAAAAAAAAAAAAAAAAAAGCAACTTGACATTTTTATTTGTCGATTTCCTAAAAAGGTACAATATTGTCCATGTAACATGTTTTGAATCACAGTGCTGACGGTGTCCAAAAAATTTAAGACAGTTACTTAGTACAATAAAAATGATGATGTATGAAATTGACCTAGTTTGATTAGATTCTGAATATTATGAAAACATATAATACACATTAAATGTGAAACAGAATAATAACCAAACTCTAAATTTGCAAGTAACTTAAAAACAGTTTTGCAAGTCTGTTCACTGTTTGAAATTTAATGTATGTAATAAAAAATAGTACACAATCAATGTTGACATGATCAATATGGTTAAATTAAAATTCAAGCTTTGAATATCCTAATAAACTCATCATATCAGGATAAAACAATTGTCAAACAAAGCGTCTAAAACACACTCATCAGTGACGCTAGCACTAAGAAATAAAGAACGAGGTGTTAAATATAAACCACCTATATTCTGTAATGGGAGGCCTTGAGTTCGAAACCTGGCAGGGTGTGCCATGAACTTTAAAATTTGTATTTACTGTATCCCCACCAAATATCCGGGTTTCACGAGTACGAGCCAATACTGATAATATATGAATAGTTTATCCTCAAAGGTTGATAACACCTGAGTAGCTAAATTTGTCAAATAGCTATTTGTTTCAATGGAAGCAAACAAGTTTGTATGTTGTCTTGTGGATGATATATTGAATTAAAGCATGTGAGCAATGATTACATCTATCATACATCAACCTTTTGTCTGCTGTTTAACTAGCACGAAACATTATCATCACTCTTTTCTTGACTACTATGGAATCGAATACTTTTGGCTTTGAGTTTGGCACTTTATTATATTGAACTGAAGAGTTTTAGTAAACTCTACAGCTATTGTCTGCTTGTCTGTGGTTTAAAAGATATAATATATTTATATTATTGTATGTTCATCCATAAACACAAATAAATGCCCGTTTTTATTAATGTCCTGTTGAACATAACTTTAAAAATCATATTTTACCAATATATTGTCAAGACCCTGTGTATTGAACTTGATAAATCAGAAGCTATTATATCAGTATAACACGTTATGTATACAAAGTAAAAGTTGAACCGTAAACAAATGCACATATACTGTGTAAATAACTCTAGTGCAACATAAAGTAAATGTGAGCTTATTGAATGTGTAAAACTTTTGTGAATTACATTACCTATCGGTCAAGGTTGTTGTCACGTTTAAAAATACAAAGAAGATTGGGTATGATTGCCGATGAGAAACTCTTAATTCAATTGCTTTCGCCTTCTGTGGTTCTATCTCAATGTCAAATGATAGAATTATGTCTGGAAATATTATGTCTTTGTCTAGAATTCTGACAATAATATCAAAAAATGCTGCGTATGGCACCATGCCTATCGCAGAAAGCATTGTGGAGTATTGTTTTACTGTTGACGGGTTGTGTAATGCTCTAAAAATCGAACATTTGAATATAACTCATTTAAGAGGATGACACAAAAGTGTCAAGATTTTTCAGGTTGTTTTGAGTTCCTTAAAATCATCATATGGCTATGACAGTTGTTTTCCACTGGTTGAATGTATTTTAACTTTTGATTTTTTTCATTTTTTAAAGTTGTGTTACTTCCTTTACATTTTTTGATTAAACTCAATAAAATTAAATCCATTCGGTTGTTTTGTTACGTCTTTTGTCAGTCAGAATAGCTGTTTTCTGCCTATTTTTTATGGAGTCGACTTCAATCATCTTGTTGTCCTAAAACGGAACTCGGACTATGTCATTTTGTACCTCAAACAGAATTGAACCGGGAAGTTCTCAAGTTGTATTTACGTATTAGAGCATCGAGTTTAAATTTTGAAATTTTAACGGTCTCAAGTGGAGTTTTGGCGTATTACACTGGCTGCCGTGGTAGAATCTATATGGATCCAATTAGTCTACTATTGTTTATTCCTTAACCGATTTTTGACATCCTGTTTTAGTCTCCCAATATATATCTTCTTATGTAATTCTTTGTTAATATGCATTAAAGTTTAAAATTTTAAAATATACATAAAAGTACTTTTCAAAAAGTTGACAACCGATCATCCAAAATTAGAAAAAAAACTAACTAATACATAGTTTTGAATTTAATGATTCAGAAATACTTGTATAGGATAAGAATTGAAAACAAAAGATATAAAACAAATTAAAGGATGCTTCTGGTCTTCCTAACGATTTCTTAGGACGAAGGCAAAACAAAAAATGACTAGAAAATACATACCAAAAATACAGAAAATTAAAATGACATTTGTAATTTTAGCAGTAAACCAAAACTTAACTTAAAAACGGTGAATACAAAGTATAACTCAAACTACGCATATCCAGGGTTTATATACAAAAAATGGAAGTTCCTGACATATTGACAAATAAGAAGGTTGAGCAGTTCCTTCTACACTACCACTTAAAGCTTTGTCAGCAGTACTCCGTAAACTGTCGTTTGTGCTCATTGGTAGCCCAGTCTTTTGTATACCTATCACAATAGTAGGACAGACTGTTTCTAATTCCCATATACGCTCCCGTCAGCCCGTTTTCTCTTCCTTCCTAGTTTACTATGACGTACCTCTCACAATTAATTAGAGATTGTGCAGTCATTATGAACACATACTGTCAATTTAAAGTGTTTATTTATACAAGTAAGACGTTAAGCTCAAACGGAATAACTGTATAATTTCAGGATTGTGAAATTTTTTTTTCATTGGTTTAATGTGTTAAAACTTATGATTTTGTTATTTATTAATGACTGTTCCTTTATTTCCCCAGAATATCTGTTTTTGGTTAATTACTTTTTTTCAATTATATTTTGAAATAAACTCACTGAAAAAAAAACACACGGTTGTTTTGTTACGTCTTTTGTTAGTAAGAATGTCTGTTTCCTTCTGTTTATTTAATTTTTTACTGTCTTCTATTCTCTAGTTGGCTTTAAACATAACTCAAATTATATTATTTTGCGCCCTGAACGAAATTGAACCAGGAAGTTTTCGGGTTCTATTTAAGTATTAACACATCGAGTTTAAAATTTGAAATGTTAATAGTCTCGAGTGGAGTTATTGCGTATCAAAATGGATATCGTGGTAGAATCTACATGGATCCAATTAGTGTACTATTGTATATCTATTAACCGACTTTTGATATCATCTTTTTAGTCTCTCATTATATTGTGTACTTCTTATCTAATGCTTTGTCAATATACATTAAATTTGTAAAAACATAAATAAAGCATAAGTACTTTTCAAAAAAGTTGACAACAGATCATCTAAAATAAGGAAAACTTATAAAAAAACATAGTTTTGAGTTTGATGAAATACTTGTAAAGGATAATACTTGAAAACAAACAAAAGATATAAAAAAAGACGCTATTGGTTATCTTTCTAAAGATTTCTGTGGACTAACGGCCAAAAAAGGACTAAAAAATACATACCACAATTACATTTTAGATTATAGAAGTCATTAATAATCTTGACTTAAAAACTGTGAATACAAAGTATAAAGTTGTCGACATATTGACAAATGCAAACGTTAATGGCTAACAGAACGAATTAAAAGTAATTGCCATATTCTTGACTTGGCAAAGACATTTTTTTCGACAAAACATACAACATACATGCCCGAATTTTAAAAGGGGGTATCAGAATCAGCCCCGAAAAGTGAATGCTGTGCTTCTAGTATTTGAAGAAGAAATTTTTTTTTGAAAAAAAATGTGTCTTTTAATTTTTTCAAAAAGCTAAGCATTTGGAGTGCTATACTAGTCGGTTGTTCTTACAAAATCTTTTTAAAATTTAACCGTTAGATTTTTTGGTATTAAAGTTTCAAATACCCCCCATCCTCAAATTGATTCATTAAATAAGAGCAAAATCTATTAAAAAAGTGCATAATGACCATTTTTTTTTCGTCTTTTGAACTAGGCCTTATATATTTTGCATTGGGATGTATCAGCATGGGATTGACTGTCTTGCATCATGATGACCTTTTTGTGACCTTCAAATGAGACCTAAAGGTCAACTTTATGTTGTTGTTTTTTCCTGAAAAACAACCATGTAGGCCATAACTTCTTCGCTTTTTGACCTAGGCCTTACATCTTTGGCATGTGGAAGTATCATCATGAGGTGGTGTGCCTTCTTGAAATTCTGACCTTCATGTGACCTTGAATTTTGACCTCGAGGATGATACTTATGTTCTTTGGTAAGAAACATTTGTACGGGCCATGACTTTTATGTGATTATGAATTCATGTTTGTTTTAAAAAATCATATTACACAAGCTTCAAATGACCATACAACAACATAGACACATTTTATGACATGTCAACCCATTCCATGCACAGGAAATACATAATGGACATGTACATTGTTTAGTCACATGAAATTGTTTGAAAAAGGAATAGTTTCTATGGAAGCGCAATGTACATACTTAACCATTGTTAACTACTTAACAGACAGCAAAATGAAAACTTCTTAAGAATCAAACAGAAGGAGGAGTTATGCCGAATAACTATATACCAATAATGGGACGGACGGAAGGACAGATGGACAGGGGTAAAACAATACCACCCCCCCAAAAAAAAAGAAGGATGCAACTGATTTTTTATTTGAGATACGAGCTGTTGAAATTGAAAGCAAGACACGCCAAAAATACATACGATACATAGGGAGAAGCTTTAAAGTTGGCAGTTGTATCAGGACTTTTATTTGTCTCGTAAGTTGTTTAGACGGACCTGTAACTTGTAAGTTGTTTAGACGGACCTGTAACTTTGCCGTAATGTGACTTTGGTTGGATTGTTTTGGCTCTATGAATAATAGAAATGAAGTTTCTAATATTTTAATATGCCACAACACCGACGTCATGTATTACAAGTAACAATACATAATAATATATATATAAACATAATATAGATAAATATAGATAAAGAATAATTGAAGAAGTTTTCATAATATGTATATAAATAAACGGTTTCTTTACATGATCAAATTTTCACTTTATTGGTCCACAGATTCAAAAATAAATAATTCAGAACTTAAGAACAAAACTATTCGTGCAAAAAACCACGGTTCATGAGAGATGAAATAGAGCTGACTGTGAAAAATCCTTATACTGTGAAATCTAGTTCGTTAAATATAGAACTTTTTTAGTATTTCTACAGAGGTAATGAAAATTAAGTACAACTGTTTTTTAGTAAAAAAAGCACGGCTGTAACAAGTTTCACATTAATTTTTGGGCCCCTTATTATTATAGAGAATGATTACTATATTCAATAATAATCTTGAATTGAAACGTGAGAAGAAACATTTTCAATTGTCACTTGCAAAAACACCACACTTTCTTTTATATATATATATATATTTCAAAATTGCATTTGATTTTAAAAATTCGGAAAGATACACAAACATGACAAAAGCACAACCAAAGAAAAATAACAAATTTTGCTATCCCTTCGAAATTTAAATTTGATAAAGATGAAAGTGAGAGTAAATAAAAATGTGTAGTATTTTGTGGACTGAATCGGATGTTTTTTTCTCTTCTTTTTGTCGTTGTTCCGTGACATGTTATTAATGAACTGGTGGTTGATTATCCTCTCGGTATCTTATAACGTTTTACATGAATATAAATCATGTACTAAACTATTCAATTGCACTTTTGAAAAATATGCCAGAAATTTTAAAATTAAAATTATTTATAACTTATTCAACATTACTACGTGTATTACTAAGCTGTATTTCATTTAAAACTACAGGTATGGTTAAAATAAGTATTGTGGGTTCAATTCAGTTTTGATTTTAATCAATTTTGTACGAAGATCTACGAACAGAAGCATTGTATAATTGTCCATGGTTTATTTATCTATTTTGTTAAATAAAATTGTATTGTCAGAGGGAACTAATATAATTTGAGGAGGGAGGCTTGGATGAAATTTGAAAAAAAAAAAGACAAGACAGGCTTTTGAGCAAACAAAGGCAGGAACAGTAATTTGGCATAACAAGCAGATTACAATTTATGTAAACAATATCAGGATAAACTAATGAAAATTGAAGGTCCCTAAAGAATGAAAAATAAAAATGCAAGGAAATAATGTCAGATAAGGGAAGGTAGGAGGGATTCTGATCCCGAAATCCAGGGCTTAAAAACACGAAATCCCGAGTTTAAATAAATTTAAATCTTGACATCATGAAATTAAAAAAAAAAAAAATTCCCGGATCTCGAAATCCTGAGCTTAAAAAAATATCCTGGTCCAATCCTCCTTCCCCCAATGAATGCAACTAGAAAAATGTAGGACAACATTTTTAATTCTAGCCCTCCCCTCTCCCCATAAAATCAAATGGTAGCATCCTTAGAGTTTTGACCTTTTGTACTTTATTTCATTTGATGTAAAACCTAGGCATTGGCAAGTAAAAAACGAAAACAGTTATCATGGTCCTTTGACCTTTCTGTTTCTCCCCTGTTCTAACGTCCTGGTTTTCTATTGGTAAATTTATTTCACTCTGAAGTCTCCCTATTATGTCTCTTTAAAGATTCATTCATGGAAAATTAGTAACTTTAAATGGATTAAAAAATTAAATGAATAACAATAGGTGTACAGCTGCTCTTAGCAATAATGTAAACATTCTAATCATGATCTTTTAAAAGCTTGCATATTGCACATGATTTTAAAACGTTGCAATGAATCAGACCATGAGTAAGAGTTATCTTTTCTTAGGTGTTCTGAACCCCCTAAGCAAAATTTCAAATAAAAGTACTGTATTACTGTATCAAAAGACAGTTCCTGAAAAAATCAATATATAATTTTCACAGCAAAACCAAGCAGGTATCTCTCTAGCTATTGTGTCTAAATCAATGTGACTGTCTCCGTTTGAATTCAGATAATTTTGGTCAACATCTAAAACCGAAAAAAACAAGTTTCATTATGATTAAGCACCAGATTGAATGACCTGAAATGCTTGTATGTAATTTAATGTATATAACTGTATAACGGCATGTATCGGTAGATGGATGTGTACTTAATAAAATTGAGAATGGAAATGGGGAATGTGCCAAAGAGACAACGACCCAATCATAGAAAAGACAACAGCAGAAGGTCACCAACAGGTCTTCAAAGTAACGGGAAATTTCCGCACCCGTACTAGCTCAGTGATAATGAACGCCATACTAAATCCAAGTTGTACACAAGAAACTGAATTAAAAATAATACAAGACTAACAAAGGCCAGAGGCTCCTGCTTTGGGACAGGCGCAAATATACGTCGGGGTTAAACATGTTTATGAGATCTCAACCCTTCCCCTTTACCTCTAGCCAATGTAGAAAAGTAAACGCATAAAAATACGCACATTTAAATTCAGTTCAAGAGATGTCCGAGTCTGATGTCAGAAGATGTAGCCAAAGAAAATAATCAAAATGACAATAATACATAAATATCAAAAGACTACTAGTAGTTTACTGACATGCCAGCTCCAGACTTCAACTAATTTAACTGATTGAAAGATTATGGTTTCATAATATGAATATCTGGAACAATCCTTCCCGTTAGGGGTTTAGTATCATACCATCATAACATATATGAGCAGAACATAACCTGTATCATGCCAACAACTAGTTTTTGAATAAATGTGTTCCGATGCAAAGACCCTATAAGTGAATCAATATTAAGACAAAAAAAAAAAAACGATCCCTTCTTAATAAGTCTATTTGAGGTTTTCGAGGTGAATACTGACATTTTTGTGCTTTATAAAGAATATTTCCATAAACAATTGAATGTGAAATACCTTAACGTATAACAAGTCTGAATGTTGAGCTATATTTACGAGTGATGTCCATATACCGATGATCAAACTGTGATATCGAAAGCCCTAATGTAATAATTTTTCAGTAATACATACATTTCTCTCGTTAAGATCTAAAAGGTTGTTACATACACGAGCCAAACGTACAAGTTGAGGTAGATAAACACCGTCACCATCTCAAAATGGATAATTAACGATAGGAAATGAAAAATTATCTCTTTTATCATAAATTTTAGTATTAAGCTTTCCGTTAGTGATATAGATATCAAGATCGAAGAAAGGGCAGTGGTAAGTGTTAGTATTAACTTTATTTAAAGTAAGTTCAACAGGATAAAATGCTTTAGTATACATACTAAAGTCGTCATTTTTTAGAGCCAAAATATCATTCAAGTATCTCAAAAGTATTATGAAATTTTTGTATCAGATGTTGTTTCGAGGGGTCTTTGCTGATTTTTGTCATGGATTGTAACTCATAGCAATACAAAAACAGGTCCGCAGTAAGTGGTGCACAGTTAGTCCCCATTGGAATTCTGATAACCTGTCGATATAAGGAATCTCCAAAGCGAACAAAAATGTTATCTAATAAAATTTTAAGGGCAGATACAAAGCATGTCCAATTTCCAAGGTTTTTTGTTTATTGCTACTAAAATGACCTAGAAGAGTTAGAATATATATATTCATATTCTTTTCAGACTTTTTAAATGCCCATTTAATTAGGAGTGTTATTTTTTTCTTAATGAGAATGTGAGGCAATGTGGTATATATGTAAAATCGATTCAAAATCATCAGTATAAGCATGCATTTTATCAAGTACTTCCAACGAATTCTTGACACTCCAAAAGTAATTAATTCCATTATTTTCGAAGGCCTTATTTGAACAATTTATTATCAGGTTTGTTGTTGTACCAAGTGTACTGGTAAGAAGTTTATTTGACATCTTCAAAGATTGTTGAATTAAATAACATATCAGTCGTTCAGTAGGGTTTATTTGAATGCTAACAGATCATATCTTACCTTTTTTAAACATTATCAAATTAATTTATTTTGTCACTTGGTTTAAGATATCATGCGATTACCAACGAGACAACTCGTTAATTTTTACTGACTACTGCTGTACCCCTAATGTTGACATGTTTTCTTATTATGTCTGTTTGTTTGTTCACACATCGTTTTCATGTTAATGGGATTTAATGCGACTGGAATGCAAGTGGGAAGTTTTGCCTGCTATAAAACCAGGTTCAATCAACAACTTTCTACATGAAAAATGTCTGTTCCAAGTCAAGAATATGACAGTTGATACCACCTCATTTGATGTTTTTGAACTTTTGATTGTGCCTTTATATTTGGGACTTTCCGTTTTGCATTTTGCTTGGAATTCAGTACTGATCTTGATTTAATTATGTCAATGTTTAACTGATGATATTATATAAATTTTCATCTTATACAAGTTATTGTAATCTTTTCTCAGTCTTGATCACAGGTTTTATACTGCTCCTATTGACATCTGTTTAAATCATGGAATGGATGAGTGTTGTACTTTTAGAGTAGTAACCCGAAAAATTGTAATATCAGCAGACAAAACAAATCATAATTAATTACCTATTTGTCTAGTCTACTTAATGTCAACTATTTAGTCATTATTATACTATATTCTCGGGCAATATTAGCATTCTTGGCTATGTTTTCACCTCGGATTTCTCTTTAAAGTACAAAGTAGTGAAATGTTTGTCAAATACATAATATGGCAAATTATATAATGTTTTTAACATTGTATAAATCAGAACTGATAAACGTATTGAAGTTAAGCTTATTTAAAAAATACATAAATATTTGGTACAATTGACAATTAAACAACACTCCACGAGCCACCAACTGACATATAGAAGTTACCAAAATATAAATCACTTGACGCTATAAATTAGAAAACCTTTATTGAATAGTACGCCAAAAATGATTCCGAGATAACTATATGTAAAATATGTATATGGAATATAATTGTCTGATTTGTAAACAAAGCAAAAAAAAAAACAACTAATAATTGATACAGCTTCAAACAACAATCACTACATTACCCGCTCCTTACTAAGAATAGTAGAGTTTTGAGGGCTTTAACACGCTTTCTGGCGTTGACTTATGTTTCGAAACCATAGACAGTGATGTTTCATAACAACATGTCACGATGAACGTCTATGAATGAGGACTTCAAACTTCAATTTTTAAATAGAAAACTGTAATAACATGATACTAAGATATTTGACCTACTAAACAATATAGTTTGCTACACCACGAATTACTTGTAAACATCAATACAAAGGTCGATATCATATGATTAGGGTTATGAACTTGGTTCTTGTATAATTTGGCTGAAAGAAAACTTCAGATCAAGTAGCTCCTTCTTATAAGGAAATACGTTCTCATTAACAGAAGAAAATCAATTGATCAAAGACCAATATACTAATGTAGCTAACATCACTTATATTAACTGTCCACATCATATCAATAGATTTTATTTCTCTCCTCTTGTATCGTTTTTTATTTTCACAGGACTTGGTGTAAAGGATATGAGAGATAGAACACATTTCCTCAAAAACCCACAGCTAATTGTCACTTGAAAAATGTGTTAAAGTACTTTTTTGGCTGATAATGATTTAATTTTTTTCAAAACAGTTCCATCATCATCTGGAAGGTGAAATATAGGAAATAAATATCATGTTTAACCCAAAATGATAACTTCAGTTACTCATGAAATAATTGAAGGAAACTATATGTATTAAGGCATTTGTAGTTTATTGGTGTTTTAATCTATGTGTAAGGTCGATAAAACACTAAAATGTAGGACATTTTTTTCCCTTATAATGAGATAAGTATATCAAATCGTGAGGTAAACTTTATTGAACGATTTTGTGTTTGTTTTGTTTTCTTTTTTCCATTGTGTTTGTCAATTGATTCATTTTTATTTTTTATTTTCGGATGAACGTTTTTCGTTAATCTTCTTAATATCATTAGTATATTGTTTCTAATTTCTGCAATATTATGTAGCAAACATTTCTTTTTGAAATATCAAGACTACGTAATGTCGCCTTTATGTCTGCAAGCTATCTGTGTGAATTGTCAATGCATGAAGAATTATCGAGACACTGAAATACAAGTCGCCTTTTGATGTTTTAAAGAAATTTTCTTTGTGTTGTAAAGTCAAACCCCATGTATAATCATTTTATTCATTCGAATGTACTTCATTTATCTTAATGGTTACTGACCCTTCTTTCCTACATATGGAACTGAATATATTTTAAGGTGCATATACCTCGGTATATAAATGTGATTTATCTCGGGTTGATACACTATTGAATATCTAAAGGAGGAAACATAATAATTGTTACATTACTTTGTTTTTATGTTACAGATCGTATAAAATATTCTGTATATTGAGTATGCAGTAAAATATATAAAAAAAAAATGAAATAAAGCATGTGTTGAAATTAATGTGTCTGAAAGTAATTGTAGCAACAGCAAAATTCGGGTAAAAGTGTTTGTAGCCAGTATTCCTGTTTTTGAATTTGTTCTTTTTCTTATGATTGTTTGCTTTGTACAGACTTGTATTCAATCTAATTGGTTTGGAACTGTCATACACATCATCATGTATAGCTAGCTATAACATTAGGTTTTATCCACAATGTTTTACAGAAGGAAATGTCTTTTCCGTTGGTTTGATGTGTTTTTTATCTTTTAATTTTTATTTTGAGATGTAAATTCCCGATTTGATTTTTTGCGGAATTCGATAAATTTGCTAATAATGTTTTTTATGATGTAGACAACACTTAAATAGCGGGCAAAAATTCAAACTTATTCAAAATATAGAATACTCAATACTAGACACAAGCGTATGCAAACACTTCACCAACACGCAAAGAACAGCAGTCATAATTTCAAACAACACACAGATTAGATGTATCAGAGCAGTAACTAAAACACTTCATGCATACGATGTTAAAGAAGAGTATGCACGATAACGAGCAAGTTGAGTGTTAGATGCTCTAGGACAGTTTGAAAACAGTCCACAAAAGGACCTTTGGAAGAATATGTAAAACTTAAGTAGAGCTTATCATTAGGAGCTTTAGAAACCACAAACAAGTATAAGGTCACTAAACATCTGATAAAAGACTATGCAGCTCAAGAGGAAGTATAATTTATGAGAACTTTTTAAAGTATTTGTGTTCTTGTATTAGGATATATAAGGAATATCTTTTGTTTATACAAGCATTGCTATGTTAAAACGTCTTAACAATTAATTTTGTCCATGAAAACGAAGAAAAAGGATGACATTACGGCCTTATGAAACTATATTTACTTCTTCGGAAAGGAAAAACGTTTGTCAGGTCTCTTTTTTTTCGACCTTAATGTGAGTGTAATGTAAATTACTCCTTCAGTCAGGAAAATCGCCAATAAACAGAAATACATGTTCGAAGTCAGAAACTTATGTGCAGTAAACTCATAAGTGTTTATCTTCTCTCGTGTTTATTTAGACAAGACCATTGACTTTACAGTTTAACTGTTTCGATGTTAGCCGAGGCTTTGTTTTGAAAACCTTACTTTGACTCATAACGTTTTACTTTTACAAATTGTGATTTGAATGGAAATTGTACAATTGACACCCATACCACATATTCGTAAATCTAAAATTTGACCACCTGTACTTTATACATGTTGCAATGTCGTCAATCAATATGGAATTTACAAAGTTATATATACACATGGAAAAAAGTATTGCAACACCAAATTCAAATTAAAATAAAAAAAACACTCTTTATTTTTTTGTGATATAATTTGTTGAAATAGAACAAGTTAAACATTATCTAAATATCACCTGAGTTTAATTAATAAATATTGGCTCTACAAGTTCTTATCTGCACATGCAGCTACTGTACTCGTAAACAGTAAAACAGATGTTTTCATCCTCATTGTTTTCAACTCTTTAAATAACAAAGTTTATAAAGTTATGTGATTGACACTTTGTAATTGGTCATCCACAACTCATTACTGCAGCAACATGGCAGATAATCAGCATGAGAGAAGCAGGTATGTCGCTGTGACTATTGCACGTATTATCGGTCATCACCATTCCACTATAAGCCGTTTTGAGAATAAAAATCAGGCAACAAACGATGTTAAAGACCTTCCCAGATAAAGAAGACTCCTTATAACATCTTCTAGGGAAAATCAAGCATAAGGAAGGTTGGTCAGAAGGAAACCCATTTCAAACAATACAATCCTAAACAGAGAGTGATGATCATACAGGAGCTTTAAACAAGAATTGTTCGAGATCGGCTCATCGCTACTGGTTATCGTGCGATAAGACCATTTCGGGTACCTTTGCCTACGAACAGACACACAGTTGCCCGTATCCAAAGAGCTTGCCGAAATTGGAAATTAGCATCGTGGAGGAAGATTCATTGTTCCAATAGAATTCGGTTTATCTTCCTTGGCCCTATCGTAGCCCGAATTTGAACCATATCGATCATAAATGGGATATTATTGGTCGAAAAGACACCCCAGTTCAAACACGTCATGAAGTAAACAATACCCTGCGCTAGGAATGGTTGTTGCTACCTTAGCAACAAATTAGTCGACTTATGGCAGGAATCAGAAGACGTTAAGATACGGTTATCCGTTTAAATGGAGGCTGCACACAAAGTACTTATTCTTTGGCGTATAACGATGAACCATAATGTGAACAATCATCTAAAGAATAATTTTGAAATGTCTGACATTGTAAAGTTCGACTACAGTAATGGTTGAAAAATGCATTATTTGTAGAAAAAACACTTCATTTTGTTATAAAAATTTTGGTTGAATAAAGCATTTTTTTTTCATACAATTTTCGTTCGTTTTAATGCCAATGTTATCATTAACTACGTTTCAATATTTTTTTACAAATATGTTATCCTATTCCATCCAAAATAAGAGGTTGATTTTTCAAGTTTTAAAAAATAAAGGATTTACAATACTTTTTTCCATGTGTATATAAAGCTTAGCAATAAGCAATGGAGTTCGATTATCGTGTAACTTGCAGTCGTACTGGTATGGGGTCATCGTTTCTACACATTAAAATTGCACTTTGCATTTGATAGAAATTATACTTGTTGACTTGAATCTTAAAATAAAATGCTAACATCTTATTTATGAGTTAACAGACAAGCTTAAAAAAAATTGAAAACAACATGTTAAATAATTTCTTGCGTCGGAGGCGCTTTTCTGGATTTACCTTCATCAACTTCGTGTTAGAATAAACCCGTTTTAGAGATTATAAAATTTGGATACCTAAAATCTAAACAATTCTGCCAAAACACAACTGCTGTACCACTACACTACACATGCACCATGGCATCCACTTTAATTTAGTTTCAGTTTTCTTTAGAGTAGGCGAAGTGACTATGTTTACTAAATGCTATTAACTTACATATATTACAAGCATCATGTACATTTAAGCATACACCGTGAGACATTCGTTCATATAAACAAAAGTAACGCACAATACAGATTAAACGAAAACCATTGTGTAAATAAACTCATCATAGATACCAGGACTAAATTTTGTATATACGCCAGACGCGCGTTTTGTCTATAAAAAGACTCATCAGTGTTGCTCGAATCCAAAAAAAGCCAAATAAAGTACAAAGTTGAAGAGCATTGAGGACCAAAATTCTTAAAGTTTTGCAAAATCCAGCTAAGGTAATCTATGCCTGAGGTAGAAAAGCCTTAGTATTTCAAAAATTCAAATTTTTGTAAACAGTTTATTTATAAATATAACCATATCAATGATAATTCATGTAAACGACGTTACTAAAGGGTAGTCGTTCACGACATCCATCAGACGCCATATGAATTATCTAGGGTAAAGATTAATACCAGAAACATATATCACATTACACATTCATTTGTGTTGACTTGAGTTATCATTAATATTTTCATAATTATAAACTTACTGATAACAAAACTTTAAATCTTTAAAATTAATCTCGACCGCCTCATGTTTTATACAATTGATATATTTTGGGTAAATGCCAGTCAGTCACTGTAAATATACTTCATATCTTGTTTAACTCTTTGATGGACAATTTACTAAAATTCGGAAAATGCGTATTTTTTTAATTTTTTTTTTTTAATATTTCTATTAATATACAAATAAATCAATGCATGTGCACCTAGTTCCATCCTTGTTACTATGTTTATGAAATACTTAATGGCTTAACTTAATGACAATAGTTTGTCATTTAGAACTATCTCAATTTGTATTGACAAAATGTTTCACTTAAAATGTGTTATCATTATAATTGTCTAAAGCTTTTATCTTCACAAATCCGACGGTTAGGATTGTCGGGAGTCTTTAATGAGATAGAGTACATCGGAAGTCTGAGAGTCATCAAGTTTTTTAATATTGAACCTCTTCTATTTCAAAACCGCGCGCAGTATAATTTAGAAGTAGATATCAACTTAAAGATAATCAGTTATGTTTATAGTGTTTAAAGTTGTACGTAACACATTGTTAAACACTAGAAAATCATTTTTTTTTAATGAATGAATTTTTATAACTCTGGAAAGTATAAGCTATTTATCAATCAGATGATATCACGATTTCGTTGATATTAATCGTTTGTTGGGATGTTAAATTCAAGACAAAACAAATATCATTTAAGGTAAAACATGTATACAATTGCACAAAAGGAACGCGTTTGTATTCACCTTGTGTCAATCCTTGACTTTTCTTGCGAGTAGTATGTAAAATGTGTTGAACTTCATCCTTAACAGTTTAACAGATGCCATGGTTAAGTAACAGGTGTAGTTACTCCTTGTAAATGACCTTAAGGGTAATTTCAGTCAACTAGTACGGTTGGTCAGTACACAAGCGTATTGCCGACCCCTAGGGTAAGTGAAATAGATGTTATAACAGTGCAACACGCTGTATATATAAGTAAACGATAAATGACTGAATAGAACAGATTCATTTAAAGCATTTGCCATTTATTTTCATTTTTCTTCTGTCCATGTAACATGACCAGTGGAATAACTTGTGGACAGTGACACTTACTACTTTTAACTTTTTAACAAGGCCATCCACTTTCATAGATCTTGTCGCCTCATCTAAGGGGGTCGGTGGCCGAGTGATAGAGGTAGTTACTACTTCGATCACTAGCCAATCAGTACTGAGGTTGTGAGTGCGAACCCCGGTAAAAACTGGCTGCTACGAAATAGACTAAATGCGGTGCTTAAAAGTAGTTTTACAAAACCAAAAATCAAATGAAATCGCCTGATCGTTAAATAACAGTATGGAAATTAAAACTATATGTGATATTATTGCATGGACTGAGCAATTGAAATTAAATTTCTAGTATTTATTTCTCTGTATAATTTGATAATCAAAAATAGTACTATCATTTTGTTAATTAAATGAAGTGTAAAAAATCAATATATTAGCAACCGGAATCGTACTTGCAATTTGTTTATTACTTTAAAGGTTGATGATTTTTACAAAAATACGTGTAAGTAGTAATCTACCTGAATACTGATATTTGACAATAAATATATCGTCCCGAACCAGAAAAATGATAAAAAAATGAATTAGTTTGTCATAACTGCATTTCTAGCCTGTATGGTTTCCGATATCAAACTACTATCTTCACTAAAGTTTTACACTTTGGTAATGCTACTCCGATTTAATTATTAGTTTAACTTATCTGTCTAGTGAAGATATACTTGAAGCAGGAAAATGAATGATTGTATTTATTCTTTGTGTACCCCTTTGTCCGAAATTGACGTCCGTTTGGCTGTGCGGGGTGTACCAAGTTCGCTGTCACGTCCGGTCAGAAGGAGGACGTTAAATCAGATGCCTCGTGTAAAGAGAGTGCCACGCTTTTTGCACGTTAAGAATCCTTGCAACAACTCTTTCCGTAGGTTGCATGTTACAAGGCAAAATTACGGTCCCTATCCAGTATACCCTCATTCCAGTGGCAGTCCACATTTCCCGAACCATCATCCCAGATGGCCTCTATCGTATCAACCTACCTATTGTATTTATTGTGAACTTGTTCTCGTCCTGAAAATGCATGAAATATTTGCCACTTGACGTTAAGCAACCAACAATCAATATCATTTTCTATTTCAGTAAGCGTTCTGTCATAAACAAGATAATTTGTTTAGAAGTTGAATTGGTTTACACTTTTTGATTGGAATTGAACATTAAATGAAAATATTAGATAATAGATATAAATACCTGATAACATTTATTCTCTTCCTTATTAATAAGAAAATGTCAAATGATCATGTAAAGTACAGTAACATAAAATGTATCAATGATGCATTAATCAGTAGTCTATGCACATGATATAATTCAACTATCTGCATGCAATTGTAAGAACATTAATTTCTTATCTTTAAGCTGCTTATATTCAATTCAGTTTTTGTGACATTTAAGCAGTGTTTTTGTATTAACCTGTATCATAATATGGAAAAACCATTCAATTATTTGCGATAATGGATCTACTAATTGCATTGTATCTATCTAGAGCTATGGTGTTTAAAATTTAAAAATCTTTCAAAATTATTATAGAAATTGAACCGTCATTGACAAACATCATACATTTACGTGTATCTAAATACTAGACTCTTCTTGCTTTTTCTGTGATATCATATAAATGCGACATTCGCTAATACACATATATTATCTAGAAATTAAACACGTCACATTGTTTTATTTATCCCATTGTAACCTTGGTTTTAAGTGACAACACTTATTAAAATCACAAATCCAAAAATCTTACTTGGATGATAAAAGTACTGGTCTATTGTCGACCGTCAATAAACTCGTTACTTTTATATTCTTTAATTTATATTTGTAAATTTTACTATAATTGTTTAGTGTATTTTTTGCGGTATTCATTTGAAGTTGCTTAGTTCATGTACATCCTGTCATTGTGCTGTTGTGATTTGGTAAATTTTTGTATTCGTGTTTTACACATTTGCATACATTTGAAGTGATTAAGGTTTTAACCTAATGTTATAACTGTTGTACCCTTATTTTTGTCATGCTCAACATTTTTCAATAAAACACTTATTAATGATACACATCATACATTTACACGTTTAATAATATATAAAATGCATGAATATCTGTGTGGGCATTAAATAAGCTATTCTTTTAATTTCTATGTTGATTGCTGTGCTCTGTCATAATTTGTATACATCTGTGAGATTTAACATAATTCGGTCTTCCTGGTTATAAAAATGCAATTATGTAACCTAGCTTAACAATAGGCTCTAATGTAATGCTCTTAAACTAGTTCTTTCTTTGCCCTATACAGCTTTTAATGAAAATAATCTATAAAAACAACATGCTTTCTTATAATGAGAAATTTGAGTGATATTTGCGTTAAGCTTAAGTGAAGTATTTCTTATTTAAATCTTCTTCTTGATTTATAACTTTCTTGTTCATAATGAAATATAATTACAATTAACGCGATTTTGACGTTGCTTCATGAAACCTTTAACTTGCAAGATACTTTTGAAATATTTTTCAAATGTAGGAACTGTGTTCAACATTTCCAGTCAATTTATACATGGCCTATATGACAAAAATAAAACATAGACGTGAAATGGAAGCTTTGAAAATCTTAATTAACTCAATATAGATATCAGGACAACACGATTGTCCACATAAGCACAACTTTTTGGAATTTTGGATCCTCAATGCTCTTCAACTAGTTTGGCTTTATGAATATATTGATATGAGCGTCACTGATGGGTCTTATGTAGACGAAACGCGCGTCTGGCGTACTAACTTATAATCCTGGTACCTTCGATAATATTCTCAGAAAACAAGTTCGTCGTCAAATATTTTTTACTATAAACTACCGTTCAGGACCTCTTAAGAATAGGTAAGCATGTTTGTTTTTTTATTACAGTTTAATTATATGCGTTCAGATTTTTTTTATCTCAATTATGTGGTCAATTAAACAACTCAGCAGTTATCATTAACAATTTGTATTTTTTATACAATCGAGAGGTTGAGCTTTCTATAACACTTAGTTTGTTGTACCATTCTCTGCATAATTAATGACCGTACCAATCCAGAATTAGATACAGATGGTTTTTTTAGGTTTGATGTGTTAGAACTTTTAATTTGGTCAATTTAAGGGCCTTTCCGTTTCGTTTTTTTTTTCCTAGATCTCTGTATTTTTTTATTATTTTACTTTTTGCTTTTTGCTTATATGTTGAAATTTAAACCACACAGTTGTTTTGTGTCTTCACCCATCGGTCAGAAAGCTATCACATATCTTTTATTCTTTCAGTTTTCCTATGGAATCTAGTTGTCCTTAAACGGAACTTGATTTCTATTTTTTTGCACCTTAAAGTAAATTGAACTGGGAGGTTTTCTGATTGTATTAAGTATTCAGGCTTAAAGTTTATAATTTTATATTGTATCAGTCTCGATTGGGGTTATATATTATCACAATTGATTAAGTGGTAGAAACTACATGGATCCAATTATTTTATATTGTGTATTTATAAACCGATTTTTGATATCGTCTATTTTCGTCTCCTATTACATTTTGCAAAACTTTTTATGTAAGCGTACAGTCAACTTAAAATCTTTAAAGTATGCATCAAAGTACTTTTTGAAACGACAACAACCTATTATCAAAAATTAAGAAATCATACTAAGACATAGAATGGAAACCTTGCAACACATATGATACAAAACAAATAGATCATGTTGTTGTTTTACCATGACTGTGTTCAGTTTTTTCTTGACATTTGTAATTTTCTTGGGACAAACGGCAAAAAAAAGGACCAAAAGACAAACCACACAATGAAACAGTTGTTGAAATGGTTATTTCAGATTTTAGCTATCACAGTCTATAATTAAAACTATGATAAAAAGTGTAATAAAAAATACTGATCTCTAAAATAAATGAAAAACGTGTTGACTGCTGTACCCCTAATTTTGACATGTTTACCAATCATGTCTGTTTGTTTTGTTCTCACATCGTTTTCAATTCAATTAGATTTAATGCAACTGTAATACAAGTGACAGGTTGTTTTTCACTCATTTGACGTATTTGAGCTTTTGATTGTGCCATTTGATTGGGGGCCTTCTTATTTGAATTTTTCCTGGGAGTTTAATATTTTTGTGATCTTAAGTTATTTTTGCAAATGTTGACCTGATGATGTTATCTAAATTTTCATCCTGATAAGTTAATAATTGTTTATTGCTGATGTTAACAATGCAATTTCTTTTAAATTTTTCACAATCTTGATCACAGCTCCTATACTGATCATATTATACGTTGTTTTAAACAGGGAATGTGTGAGTGCCGTACTTTTACAGCAGTTACCCGAAACCATGTTATTTCCGTAGACATCAAAGTTATCATTAATTACCTATTTGTCTAGACTACTAAATGTCAACTACATTCAGTCATTATTATACTATCTTCTCGGGTAATATTAGAATTTTTGGCAATGTTTTCGACCACGGATAACGCGATTAAAGTACAATGTAGTGAAAGGTTATTCAAAATAACTGGCAAATTACGTAGTGGTATTTGACATTGTATAAATCAGAACTGATAAACGTACTGAAGCAAAGTTTTTTTTTTTTAAAATATAAGAATTGTTTGTGTAATTAACAAGTAAACAACACTACACTGGCTACCAAATGACATATACCAAAATATAACTCACTTGAAGCCATAAATGAGTCACCCGTCATTGAATAGTACGCCAACAATGGCACCGAAATAACAAAATGTAAAATATGTATATGGAATATAATTGTCTGATTTATAAACAAAGCAATAAACGAAAAACAAATATATGATACATCACCAAATAACAATCACTTAATTACCGGCTCCTTCCTTTGGACATAAAGAGTGTTGAAGATTAAACATGGTTTCTTGCGTTTGTTTAATATCTGAACCTGGCACTGTCGTGTTTCATAACAACATAGCACAAAACACGTGTTTGATTAAGGACTTAAAACTCCTTTTTTATATTGAAAACAGGAATGAAATGATTATAAGATATATGCCTAATATAATGTATAATTTGTTGCAATACGTCTTATACAACATTACAAAGGTAGATATACTGTTTTGAGTGTGAAGCAAACTATCATTTCAAACATGTGTAAAAGATCTGCATTTGCCTATGAAATATTTGAAGGCAAAATATATTCGTTAAATCATTGGTAGTTTCTCGGTATTCTAATCTATGTATTAGGTCGATGAAAAGGTACACACCAGGTAAACACTTAAAAGTAAGGACATCAAATAAATGTGATTTTTTCTTCCTTGTAAATAAACAAGCATATACAACGTGACAGAAATTGTATTGGACATTCATGTTGGTTTTTATTTTATGTATTCCATTTCGTCTGCCATTTATCTTATTTCTAAAACGTACCTTAATTTAGGCTGAGCATTCTTCGCAAATCTTTTGAAAATCATGTAAAAAATGTATGTTGTGTTTAATTTCTGAAAGATGATGTATTTAACAATTTCCAAAACTACCAAGACTGCTATACAGAATGCCACTTTATATGTAACCTATAAGTGTCAATTTGTCAATGCATTATAGAATATCAATACACGGAAATACCAGTCGCCTACTGATTCTTTCAAGAAATATACTTTGTGTTGCAAAGACAAACCACATGGGTAATTATTTTATTCATTAAAATGTACTTTATATATCGTAATGGTTACTGATCCTACTCACTTAAAAATGGAATTCAATATATTTTAAGATGCATATATGTCGGTTTATAAATGGGATTTATCTCGTGTTTATAAAACATTATTTTTAAAGGGAGATAAATAATGAATGTTACTTTTTTGTCATTATTATGAATCACATCTTTTATAAAATATAATAGAATTGAGAAAGGAAATGGGTAATGTGTCAAAGCGACAACAACCAGACCATAATGCAGACAACAGCCGAAGTCAACCAATGAATCTAAGTACGGGGTAAACATTGAAACAAATTGAGAACAACATATGTTCAAAATAATCCGTCTGAAGTTAACAAATTACAACAGGACAATTCGAGTAACATTATCTCTTGTTATGTATGTTTATGCTGTTCTGATATTGTCATCAATAGACGGGAATTGTATGAGACTGTTATACAAGCGAGATGTTTAACTAGTTATACAACTATTGTTTCATTATTTTCAAATAAGGTATTGCTTGAACCAAGTCAGAAATATGACATTACTTTTACATTCATTTAATGTGTATAAGCTTTTGATTTTGCCGTTTGATAAACGACTTCCCAAAATTTCTGCGGAGTTCTGTAATTTTGTTTTTATGTTCTTGTATGATAACATAAACAATACTTCAAAAGTTGACAACAATTCAAACAGAATAAAATAAAGTAGATACAAGAGTATGCATACACTCACTAACATGAAACTAACAGCAGTCAGAATTCCAATAACACCTAACTATGGTGTTCTAGAAATAGATCAAACATTTCTTGCATCACATATTTATACGATGCAACCCTAGGTGTAGCACTAATGCATATTTTTTTTAACCAATTTGGTTAAAGGTGCACTAACAAACTTTGCAGCTTAAAGGAAAAATTGGAACTTGTAAAAGTATCAATGTAAGTGATATTAATTAATGACAAAATTGTTATGTTACGACTTCATAACAGTTAGTTCTAAATCTGTTCATTGAAATTATAATGGTGATATTATATTGGTTTACTTTTACAAATTTTGACTTTGGTGGAGAGTTATCTCATTGTATATTTAAATACAGGCAACCTGTAGTTTACACATTTTGTCAATATATTTTGAATATACACACTAAAGTTTGGAAACGAGCCCTTAATTTAAAATTATCGCGTAACCTACAGTCGTTCTGAAAAAGGGTCATCGTTTCAACTCATTAAGATTGCACAATTTGACTAAAAGTGGACAGCTTAGTTTTCATTTTCAGATATAATACCAACATCTTTTTTGGTTGACTGACAAGCTGGAACTCGGTATTGGCACCAAACGGATGATAGAGATTATAACAGACAATAACAATCAAAACCAAGGAGTAAACAAAGACTCACAAAAACCAAAGGACATTTAAATCAACAATTATAAATAATAATTATGAAACAACACGAACTCCACTAAAAACGGGAGTAAAATCAGTTGCTCCGGAAGGGTAAGCATTTCCTGCACCGTATATGGCACCAATCGTGTTATTTCTTTGATCAGTCCGGTAATGATGGAAGGTTATTATGACTGAAGAAGAATAACAGATATGATTTGTGACACACTTTTGTAATAATGGCCAATCAGATCATGATGGCAACCGTAAAATTTCTTGAGTGATGACCTTAATTTGATTGATTCATAACCCTGTCTTAGCACCTTTGAGAAAGCAGTATTCCTCGTTCAACAAAATCGGCGTACTTTGAGCTAGTTAGAGTAACGTATCAATTGAGACACATATACTTTATATGCTGGTGCCGCTGAGATGTTGCTACACAGAAATGGAAAGTTGAATATAGGAAAATTAAAATTATAGTGTTTGTCATAAATTTTGGTATTCCACCTACCATCAGTAGTTAACATTTTCATGCTTCAAATTTAAACTGATCTGCCTTTAAAAACAACCTGCTGAAGTATAACACATGCACCACAGCAAACTAAATGATTCAGATTTCTTTTGAGCAGTCGAGCAGACCATGTTTACATGTAATTATCTTATATATATTACAAACTCAAATTCAACAAGCTAATTCGAAACATTTAATCTACCAACAAAAATTGTTAGACAAGTATCTAAATAATGTACAAGCATGTAATTGCATACTATATAATAAACTATTTCCTACCATGCAGTTAACATTGAACAAAAGGTATAAAGCAACATAATAACAGAACATAAAAATACATACAACTACTAAAATAAATGTTTGTTGATTTGTTGAGTTTGAAAAAAGACTTTTTGTAGCGTGTGAGAATAATCTGTTTTTTCAGACAATGACTATAAACCGTTTTATCTTGTAATATACACCAGTTTTCCAGGGGTACATGTTGCGTAATCTTTGATTTACTATAATTGTTATATTGTATAGACTGTTTGGTTTTTTTGTTTTTTTCGCTTTTTTATATTTTGTTGCTTTTGTTGTTTTGGCACATGTTTGTTGATTTATGACTTTTGAACAGCGGTATTCATGGTATACTAATGTTGCTTTCAATTAAGGATATGATTTTAAATGTCTGGTAGTCTTTCAGTATTTTTTTTTTGTTATCCTTTTGAATGTAATTCACATGTAGTTTGCTACGATCAGTTGATTGATCATTAACGATTTCGATATTATTTGGGTATCAACATGAGCAAATAACTAAATACAAGTATTCCGCATATTATGCTATTAGTCATTGAAACAGCAAATTTTACACCTTTATTGAACTGTGAACTTTAAGGAATCCATGATTGTGGAGTTGTTGCTGTAGAGTTAGGGAGGGAGCATTTGTGATAACTTTGATAAACTTTACTTCTATATGTAAATAACATTTTGAGTTCTTTTCTGAAGTAAGCACCCGTAAAACTGTACAGGAAAAAGTTAATGCAATAATTCATAAAAAATATTGTCTTTGTAAAAATCAATAAGTTTTGATTGGTTGGTACGAATACACTATCCTCCATTCGCATAGAACTCATCTGCAGTGAGTGTTTAAACCATATAATGGCATATGGTGTATTAAAAGCGATGAAGCAAAACGATATAGTTATCAAAATTATTGTAAATTCTAATCGAATTATACTTTCTTCTGTAATAATTTTCACCTGTCGGTGTCTTTTGTTCCGAATAATTAACTTCCGAATGATCAATGTGTTAAGTATTGTTATAATTAGGAACGGCAGAAAGGTGATACAGACTCCAAAAATACAGTCATAGACAAATGACAGGTATGTGTGCTCTAATCGTCTTGTGCATGATGGGACATCATTTGGTCCAACATACCTCACTTCACTTAGCCATGGTCGGAATGAAGCTATCACAAATGAGGTAATAACTGCAAAGAAAACGATTCTTTTTGAGGAACGTAAGTTACAGACGTCTTTGCGTTTCAACGGGTGACACACTCCGACATATCGTTCTAATGTGAAACATGCTACAAGCCAAGCAGAAAGGAAACGGAAAGAATACGACATGAACAGAATTATCTGACATACTCCATTACTTTCCAAAAAAGGAGCTGTTACCTGTCCGGAACCGATTGGTATTCCTTTTCTAATCCACTCAACAAGGACATAGAATATCAATGCCATGAGATCAGCTGTTGATAGTGCTGCAAGATATACACTTGCAGATAACTTCCTCATGTTTTTAGTTAGAAACACTAATAAGGAAATTGTATTCCCGGTTATTCCTACAGCAAATATCACTGGAGTGACATATGTGAATACATCTGATCCAATTGAACCCTGGCCTGAGATGTGATTATTTGTCCACTGGTCGTCACATGTTATGTTTGACCCATTTCCACATGAAAAATATTTGGATTGGTTTATCTGAAATAAATAACATACATATAATTCTCATTACAATTTATAAAAGAAGATGTGGTATGAGAGCAAATAAGACAACTCTCCATCGAAATCACAATTTGTAAAAGTAAACCATCACAAGTCAAAGTAAGATCTTCAACTAGGAGCCTTGGATAAAACCGAACAACAAGCTGTTTAACATCATGAACTATTGATAATTTATTTATATCCACAACGCTCACTCTTTTCCAATATATACAGTACTTGCAAACTTATGCGTTACTGTTTTAGCGATCAATCAGCGGTCATCGATCAGTCACCGATCAGTCAAGTTCGCGTCAAAGTCACGTCAACAATCCGTCAGACTTATAGTAAAAGTCATTGACTGATCGGACGGATCGAGCTGATAGGACCGATCGACCTTTCTGACGGATTAAACTGTACAAAGCCACATGGTAAACTAATGCAAATGCAAGTACAACTAATCGACAACATCTGTTTTATTAAAATATTCAGCAAAGAATAATGAATTTAAAAGGAAATATACAGATAAAACATATATTTGAATATTAACCTAACATAAAAGTCATTTTCGTTTTTATTTATGTTATATATTTTCCAACCCGGACAGATCTAGAAAGGGTGTTTATATTGCGATTTTGGTTATTTTTCCGTAAATAAATTTGAAAATGAAAAAATGAGCAGTTTTTAAAACTGTTGGTGTATTATTATATTTTTAATTTTAAAGTTGAGTATCCTTATAATCTTAAAATTCGTTATAAATAAACGTGTCTCAATCGAGGCTATTTAAATAACAAATTACAATTAAAATTGGTGCATTATCTTTCAAAAGATAAGAAATAGTTTAACAATGTGAAGAACATAATAGCATATTTCTTTCTGATATTCTTTTGCCGTAATGAAACATAACAAATCTTAAACTATATAAAGTACAATAATTCTATCGGGGTTAATAATTTCCATTCAAATAAGGAAAAAAATGTATTTTTATTCAACAAAAACAAAAGTTTATGCATATTTCTCCTTCAAATATTCACATTTTATACAAAATAACTGATCAAAAAGCATTTGCAATGACTGATTGCAATTGATGTTGCATTATGTCAAATATGAGAAGAAATATTTGCATTTTAGACAGCGCGTACACAAATTTTGTATCGTTCCTTAAAATCCTACATTTTATGTAAATAACAATCATTGATCAGTCAAACATCCGTCACCGATCATTCACCAATCTATCAAGTTCACGTCAAACAGTAAAGCCTAAGGTTGCAAGACCTGTAATATGCAGTGCATCTGAAAATCAGTACATGTGTATTAAATGTTGCAAAAAGTAACCTCACAAAAATGCAGCAAGCCGACAAATCAATTAAAATAGAACGCACGTCAAACGATTGGATAACAACTGTCATATTTCTGATTACATGTATTTTCTTGTTTTATAGCTAGCTAAACCTCTCAATTGTATGACAGTCGCATAACATTATATCATATTGATAACGATATGTGAACAAAACATACAGACTGAATATAGTTAAAAATGTAAAAACTTGATTACAGTAGTCAACATTGTGTTTTAATCTTAATCACCACCAAATAAAATAGTATTATTTTATTAATAACGGGCTAGCAAGCTTGAATTCTAGTGGGTCGCAATGACGATTTGCGTCTATTTCTTCCATAATTGTACATGTGTTTTATATTTTACCTATCGTTATATAACACTGAATGCATATGTTAGATTAATTTAAAAATCAATAAACCTGCGTGATGGTTAGTTGGTGTTAGTTAGAACATTCTGAAAGTACAGAAAGCGCTGAATAAACAGTCCTAGTACTTTAAACAGTATCATTATATCATCGAAAATTTATTATCAACATTGATTGGAAGAAAGGTGTAAGTTAACTTGTCTGGGGGGAATTAACGCATTATTGGCAATAAGTGTCAGGTTTCAAATATGTACTGACATTTGTGGATAGTTGCATTGCCTTTCTACATGTCTTCCCTTTTAGATTTAAAGGGAAACAGTCTTGACAGTAGACATTCTATTGTACACACATGATGCAATAAAGTCGATGTTATTCAAAAATATGTAAGACAAATTACATTTTTATGTATCGTTATGGTATTTATTGTTTATTATATTCAAAATAAATACGAGTATCTGGTAAGGGGTCATGTATTTGATATTCAATACTGTTAGGAAGTTTGTATGATTTTTAATACTAACGATTGCTTGTTGGATTGATTGATTGATTGTTAATTACTTAGCGATGCAAGCATACCATGAGTTTCCTGTTCAGATGTGACCTCGTACCATTATGCATTTATGCAATTCAATCAGGTTTTATCTAAGCTTGTATTTCCAAACAAAACTATTCTGTATGTTTGGCAGTTTTGATACAGACGAGTCCTTGTATACATAGTGTTAGTATATCAAAAAGAAGTTGACAACAATTGTTTTATATGATATATTTTTAATTGAAATCAGCAACATCTTAACAATATAAAATTGTGTCATGTTACCTATTTATAATTATGCAATTATAGATACGCCCGTGATTTTGAAGACTGAGTGTTAACCAATTAAAAATAAAAAATTCTCATGCTATGAATTATGAAAAGGAATTTGAAGAAAATAACAAAGCAAAACAAATAAGATAAATAAAAAAAAAATGGAAAACCACGAAACCCCAGGCTTTTAACTTACTTAACTAAATTTACTTAATTGAACAATGGCTTTGATAGCATAAGCTTTATTATGTGTTTATTAGTTAAGACATACTTATTTATATTGGAGTAGAAAACAAGTTATCACAACTTATATTACCCCCTTTCAACTTTATTGGTGCGATTGCTGCCTTGTAGCGGCACTAGCATTCTCTTTTTAGAAATCTACAAGGGTGTCTTTTACATGCAAGATATATTGCTCCCTCGTAACAGAGGTCAGCCATTGGTCGTTCCCTTCGACGAACTATCGTCGTTTTTCAATACCATACTCCCAAATGGTGTCAATGCAGAACCAAAGATTCAAAGTCTCTGATTGTTTCTCCCCGGACGGGAATTAAACCGGGAACCTTTGTGATAATCATGGAATGCACTAACCACTTTTCCACGGCTCTCTTGTTTATTAACATGTCATATGACATATTACTTGACTGTTATTTCAAGATTATTAGTAATATTAGTAGGGAAACAAATCTACAAATGATGAATGGCACATGGGTTCACGAAGATAATATACAATAATAAAATGTAATAGTGATTCGTTCATTTACATCTATTTTTGAATTATACAACTTTATCATGTTTATATTCCTCATGCTGTGGTTGATGATAAAACCACAACCATTAGAAATATAACGTTGATGTATAAATTGCGTACATAGCGAATAAGCAGTAAAGAGAGGCATTCAGAACTGTCATGTTTCAATGTACTTTATCACTTGATAGGTAAATAACAATTCTAATGACGTTAAACAATTAAGAGAACTGAAATGATCCTGCAAAACATGAGGCAATAATAGTTCAGTCGAATAATCATTTCAACATGTTTTAAACTATCAACAATCATTTGTGTCGTTGCGGTGTCGTCTCAATGATACAAAACATAGATTACCTTTAGTTGATTGACTATGCCCGATTGAATAATAATCATCTAGAAAAAAAATTAAGATGACTTCTTCATGAATTCTACCTGTGAATTTGATGATCAACATTATTGTAAGAATATTGCATAGCACAGAAATTTATACAAAAACTCATCATAGATAGCATGATTACAATTATGTCCGCCAACCACGTGTTCCGTCTACACAAGATCAGCCAGTTACAACTTGAAAATACTCAAAACTCATAAGACGCAAATCCATGTAAGTACTTAAGTATTACGAAAATTGAATCATGTGAGTGAGGGGACTAGCTTGTATCGTCAAAACTAGTGTTTGTTAAATTCAATCAATTTCAAAAATATATATAAATGAATTTCAAGTACGATAGTTGGGGATAGTATTCTTTTCTTTAACGAATGTCGTAGTGGTAGAGAAAATATCATTGTTATATTTATTGTACTAATATGGTAATATTAACACGAATGAGACTTTAATTATCTAATTTTATAGAATTAAAGATTCTGGAACTGAATTTGACTATCCCACTCAATAGCGTGGCATCAATCATAATTTTTATTGACACCGGCTGTCGGCATCTGTATAAATGTCAGTTGCAGCGAAACATTCTGTATCGCGTCCCCAGTGAAAAGTCTCTATGGTTGTGTTTTAAAGGAAATATAATGAGAGTGAACAACATGATATTCTTTGAAATGAATCTTGTTATTGTGTAATTTATCGTTGATCTAAATGTATATCGTGTTGATGCTCAAGGCACAATCTATTTTACTTATCCCTATCAGAAATTATTAATGAGTGTCTGCGATGCATACTGATATATTTCAACTTCAACTTCGTACTTTATTAGGCCTTTTTAACTTTTTTTGGATTCGAGCGTCACTGATGGGTCTTTTGTAGACGAAAGGCGCGTCTGGCTTACATACTAAATTTAGTCCTGGTATCTCGGATGAGTTTATTCATATATAAATACCTGATATAGGTGTAGTAAAATCTTCTGTTCTTCTAAATTACAATAATGATTTTAAATGTGGATATGCGATGAATACAAATTGATTACACGAGTTCACATAATTAACAAACATGGATCTAGTTGAAGTGAAACACTACATAATACAAAAACCAGATAACAGAGACAGGATTATATACAACAAGGCCGATAACATCGAAAGGATGATATACAACAAATAAGATAACAGAGAAATGATTATATACAACAAAGCAAATAACAGAGAAATGATTATATACAACATGACAGATAACTACACCACTGAACGAACGTTAGAGTAGACTTCATTACAATTACTAAAACAGACAAATGAACGGAGGAAATCTTAAACTAACAATAGCAAATATCAGTTAATTTATATATGATCCCTTCTTTTATATTATGAATATGCATGATGAACGATACAAGGCTGTTAGTACTTTCGACCTGTTTTTTTTTTTTGAGTTAAACAATTCCAATCGCTAGATTTTTAAGGAAAAAGGTATTCCACCAATGAAGGAGTAACACATATTTTACGTGTATTTGTCAATATATATTGCACCAGTCCTTAATGTTAAACGCTTGCCATTGTATTGAGCCTTACAGTAGTTTAATAGCCGAAAATCTAACAGGTGTATACTGATCGATTTAATCTAATAAGAAAAAGAAGAACAAGATACAAATTAGATTTTTTTATTTTTTCAACATAATCTGTACATGCTGTAAGCATAAAAAAATGTTTATGCAATCAAAATAATGAAAACAAGATGACTGGCATAACTATCAAACAGTTTTCGATAAGATGTTGATTGAATATAAAAGATGGTTGAATGTATTTCAATTCAAATTTTGACAATTTTCCAACTACACTATACACTACAACCTTTTCTTCGATAACAAATATAAAGCTAAACTTAGAGCTAATTTGTATGCATTATTACTAAGTGCTTTAGATTGATACATGTGTAGATCAATGTAAAAGTTAATTTCAATTGGAATACGATGTCAAATTCAATGGAAAGTGACCTTTTGTAAAACATATAATTGAAAACGAAACCATAGGAATCCCGTCCGTTTGATTTAAATATAAAAGTACATATTATGTAATACTAGGGAGATGTTGATTAACAAAATATTAACTGTCTCATCCAACTGTTGTACAATTAAGTTTTTTCTTTATTATGATGAAAACACAAATGATATGTCCAAAATATTCCATTCTAAATCTGGTAATGATTGAAAACAGTACATAAAGTTTAATGCATGTACTTTTATCATATCGACCCGGGTATCATCGAGGTCTAGGTGCTAATATGGGTCGAGACATCACAAAAGTTCCCGTATATTTTTGACGTCATAATAAAAACATATCTAACGCCACAATGAAAGGTCCGAGACCACAGTTATTTCGTAGTGCATTTCTTTTAGAAGATAAATGAAAATTTTAAAAATCCAACCTGCGCTTTCTCATTGAAAATTTTGCAGTGTGTTGTACTTATTTTGGGACAAATTATATCAAAATTATAGAAAACTTCATCGGCTTTAGCTCAAAATATTGACAATGTTTATGACAGTTGTTATCCATTCGTTTGATGTGCTTGAACTTTTGATTTTGCCATTTGATTGGGGACTTTCCTTTTTGAATTTTACTTGGCGTTCAGTATTTTTGTGATTTTACTTTTTATGTTTAAGGCGCTTTGAAGTCTTTTGACGGCTTCCGAAGTGCTAATCTTTAACCTTTTTCAGCTGGACCAATCACTACTTTTCTTTAAAATTCTGGACCCAAATTTTTTTACAGTGTCATTTTATCCCCCTTCTTGCAATTTGAGGTTTAAAAACATGGAGGAATAAATTTGGAAGGGTATAACAATAAATGGCAAGTAACCCAACGTCAACACTAGGGACTATATTCGTGAACAACGGAAATCAAGGGACAACAATTGTGGTCTCGGACCAGTAAACAGACAATATCGATAATACCGGAAGTAACTTGAAAGAGATGCACTGTTAATGATTCTTTGCACAAGAGACCCCTGATATGGGTTATCAGTCCGGGTGGGAAATTATGACTTGTGAACTTCCGTCCATTACACATATGGAAAACCTATCATCTTAAGGGTAAGTATATGATAAGCAGAAATAAATTACCATATTGATATAGTGTAGCCATTGACTTAAAAAAAAACGAAACGATTTAGATGCGTTAATTAGCTTAGATATCAGTCACTGTATTAATATCACCCTTTCATTAACACAAAAATATTTGCTTTTTTGTCATTTATTTTTCAACTAGTATTCAACTTGGAACTTTTAGTTCTTAATCATTTGACACGATCGTATTTTGTAAACAACTCAACTGAAAGACTGCGATTACTAGTAACATATAATAAAACTCAAGTACAAATAAACCGGAGCAAGAATGCAGGCATATATTGAAAAGTTATTAACCTGCTGATCTGCTAGTTATAACTTATAGTCTTCCTACACAGATAATACTTTTAAGTAATTATGTCAGCAAAGATGTTCCACACTGTGAACCGCAGGTTTAATTTTTTTTTTTTTTTTTGTGGTTATATTTGTTTTATAAATTATCACTAATGTTGTTTCCTACGGTAAATGAACAATATAACTGAACCACATTTGTCACTCAATTTAACAAATATGTTCTAAATGACTTATTAAAAAAATATACAACAGAGTACATAATGTACATTAGTATCGACATAATAAACATTTTACATGCAGTCCGTTTATTTACATATTTTTTGGGGGTCTAGAATATCATGTTTAGGTACACTTGAAGTGCAACGCCAAAAAGTCCAAACAAACCTAAAAGACTATCAAAAGTGGGTCAATTGTGGCTAGGAAATATTGTTAATGTTTACCATTATGCAGTTGTTATCTGTATACATGACACATAAGTACGACAATTTTAAGAAAAAAAAGCATATATCTAAATATATTTTGCACTTAATTTCATTATAGACATATAAAAAAAAAACGAATACCGCACATATACACACTTCTTTTTCGTGCAAACGGACTAGGAAAAATACCTCAGTATTGCAATATAACACATTCTGCTGTGTTTTCTGAATCCATTTTCACTTATAGCTCACATTGCAATATACACAATGTGATCTTTGATTTGTTTTAGCTTTGGTCCCTTATAAGGTACACAAATCTATTGAACAAACCAGCATTCATACATCGTAAATATAGAATGCAGTGTGACAGATCAACATGCAAATATGGTCTATACGTTTACTTATATAATACAAATAGTTTCTTGTACCATTTGGTAATTTTACTTTAATATTAGAATGATATATATATTTTTCTAAATTCATCAATTAAACAATTTTGATTCTTTAAAAAAAAAATGTACTGTTCTATAGGTTCTTATGGCATTAAGGTATTTTTGAACTTTATCACTATACAATTTTATTTTTTTCAGAAGAAACAAAATTGTCTTTCTAGTTTAACTATACATTAATTATATAATCATGATTATATAAGATATGAATTGTTAAAACAACTCCTTACCTTTATATCCTTTATAAAGTCATTCAGAAAATCACGGATATAATTGTCTCCGTCATCCATGTTTTGTTTCGAATTATTAATCAAAGGTAATAAATAGTTGTAGCATAATTTGATGTATTCACTGGTATGGATAACACGACGAATATTTCATTTTTGAATGTATTGCCTAGTTACATATTCCCGTACTGAAGGTATATACTATTCCATATATTTTCTGTTAATCAAAAGCTATAACTCAGAATTGTCATAGTTTAATTAGTTTCCATAACTTTTTTTTTTATCACAAACAAGAATACTCGTTTACCATGGCATACAATTCGAGACAACGGTATTAGTTATATGATGTTCAAATTTAATTCACAGGCTCTGTTTATAGATAAAAGGCTATAAATTCAATTTATTACAGCCAATATGTTAAAACATATGTAATACTCAGATCAATGATCAACAAGACGTGTTACGTCTCTTATAAAGAAAAGAGTTAATCAATAATAACTAATTATAATGTACCTCCACTAAAATCGACCTATGTTTAATTAAATGATGCATACAAATTATTCACTTCAAAGTTGTATTGTGTACAATTAAAATGCCCTTGTATATAGCATAGGCTCTATATTGTATGTATCAATCAAATGATATTAATACATATAACTAGTTTTTTATTTTTAAGCGTGAATACGTTGCGTGCCAATTTTGTTTTTGTATTTTTTTTTTTTTATTTTTTTTCCCACCTTTTTTTAGATATCTCAAACATAGTTTTTGTGTTTAATTGGAAAACAACATGTTCTAAAAAGTTTTAATCTGCTAAGGAACACAAAGACCGAGTATATTTAGTTTCATATTCGGATATAACGACATTTTAGTAATCTGCCAGATTTGCGCACTAAGAGGCCGTATAGTTAAGAGATAACTATATTGTATTTGAAGCTCTAAGGCATCCATCGGTAGTTTTACTGTCGCAAATTTAGTTTACCTGGCGACGCGTAGCGGAGACAGGTAAACGGGTATTTGCGACAGTAAAACTATCGATAGACGTTCGAAAAGCTTCAAATACAATACAGTTATCTCTATTCTAATGCAAAACAAATTCATAATTAAATTTCGATCATTAGTTCAGTGTAAAATCTTCATTAAAGAAAATTTCGCGAAAAGATGTTATCTTCTTTGGTCCTAACACTATGTGACGTCATAAGTATGCTTCCGGCGTCAAACATAAACACCGGGCGTTTTCTGGCTTCTGCGCCGCTTCAGAATGAATTAAAATTTGATAAAAAAGAGGATTTTTAGGTGCAACATGCGAGTTTTTTTGGCTTATTATTGTAGAAATTACATGTCGATACATTCAGCAATTCAAAATGTCGGCTTCCTTAGTTACAGACAAGGAGATAGAGAATTTTACGCTAACTGTCATGCAATCAGAACCATTGATACAAAATAATTGCATTAGAATATTTGTTTTACTAAGCAACGCCGATGCGTTTTGTCGTTCAATTTAAATGTTAAGCTTGCTATAAAACAAATTTTAGTCTAAAAGTTTCTACATAAGAAAATACCTGTACTTAGACAGAACTAAGACAGTTGTAATCCATTTGTGTGGTGTGTTTCAGCTTTTGAATGTATTTGATCAGGTATTTTCCGTTTTTAAATTTCTTCTTACTTTTCTAGTTTTGTATTTTTTTATGAGTAGAATTCAGTCGTAACGTAGATTTCAGTAGTTTCAAATTGCGCGAAAGTGGCAATGAACAAACAATCTGTTCATCTTTAAAATATATATGGAGATTTTTAACAAAGTACAAACATTCATTAAGCTACAAATCATCCATTTTCTTTATTCCCAATGATAAATATGCAGTCTCTTACACATGATTGGTACCTCAGAATTGATATTCAATTGACAAACACGCGATTGATTAAATTTTCAACTATGATTTTGCAGAACGTAAACAGTATTTTCCTTTTACATGCCCTTTTCGGGTACAATTATAGTTATGTTTCTTCTCCATTAACACGTTTTGTCCACACATTGTTGCCAATATAATACAAGGGTATACAACTGGCATATGGAAATGTTGGTTTTGAGACAGGAATATGCTAGTTGTTTTTCTGTCGGATTGCGCTTTTAATCTTGTCATTTAATTAGTGACTTGCTGCTTTGAATTTTACGAAGAGTTCGGTTATCAACAAAGATTGAAACGGACAGGAAACACATATATAATCTAACGCATGTACTAACTGTAGTTTGTGTGATGCTTTTATATAGATTAAAAACGTGGGAATATCTTTTTTTCTAATTTAACAGTAATAGCACAACTTGTTTGACATAGTTTTTCGTTGGAAATATTGCATGTATTGGACGCAATAAACTCTTGTCCCTTGTATTTGATAACATAAACATACGAAATAAGGATATGTCAAACAAACTATGTTGTTGATATTAAAACAAGTTAATAGTACTGCTAATAACTTTTATCAGTCAAAATTAGTTCAAATACTCTCTAATTGACGTAAACCGCCACAACAAAAATATGTTATCAAACACTCAATTCAAATGCAATCAGTTGACGTCAATTCATAACAATATATATCACTGGTAAATCAGTCTTGCATGAGAATCAACGAGTTCATGAACTACTTTATATTTAGAATTGGCTTTTGCTTTAATATTAGTATGTTCAAATTAACTAGGCTTACAAACCACTCTATAAAATTTGTACATGAACATAAGAACAGAAATTCAAAGACAAGTTTGTATATATAGAAATGTCATCAACAAATTGATTGGTATTTCTTGGTATCTGAAGTTATTATTAAACATGTTAAAGTAGAACGTAATGGAAAAGTTTTCACATCACAAAATATGGATAAAACAGCATAAATGTGTTGTTCGAAATACAAAAATATACACAACATCATATAATTTCATCAGATAAATACTTCAAGATTGACATAAAACATATTTGTTAGAAAAAAGTGCCGCAGACATGTTCAGTAGAATTAAATTTCATACATGAGCTAATGACTGACTGTCAAAGTTTGTCAACAATATGTTGGTGTGTACGTCTTCATGTACCTTATATTTTACTCCACATTCCTGCAATACTGAGTTCATTTGTAATAACAATTTTTTTTATGTTATATTTTTTATTCTCATCGGATTTTGTTTAATGCTAAGTCCGTTTTTGTGTGTGTTACATGCTAATGGTGTGTCGTTGTTCTCTTATATTTAATGCGTATCCCCCAGATTTAGTTTGTTACCCCGATGATTTCCCCATCAATTTACGAGTTTTGAACAGCGGTATACTACTGATGCCTTTATCTAAATATTTCATTGATCGACATTTGAAATATCATAAATTAACGGTTATCGCATTGGTCTAAATGATATTTCCGCATGAGAATACAAGTTGATAGAAATAACTGCTCAAATGTCACAGGAAATGGATTTATCATAATCAGCTTATAGACTTGGAATTGATATTCTAACGATATCATTCATATAGTAGAATGATATAGAATGTGTTTTTATGCGGTGAAGATATGAAATAAATTGCTACTGCACAATGGAGGATCAGTGACATGTTAATGACCTATCCATAGCTTCATATAAAAAGAGTGTTGTCGAGATATATTACTATATGTAATTGTTTTCGCTATAGGTCATTGTATTTGACTTATTTTTTAGAGCAATTGCACTAAGTGTCAAACAGTAATACATACAAGGCGAATTTAACATGTGATGAATTTGATTTATTTTAGGCAAACATCGTAAATAGCCTGAGTCGAGATTACAGACTTTATCAAACCACAATTAGTTTAAAGAGCAAGCTTGGCTGAATTAACATTGTAGTGGACTAATTTCAACAATATGCAATTGAACTGAGGAGAATATTATTCGGACACATTTTCAAATCTCATCAATAAAACCAGGTTCCCTTCCTGATAGCGTGAATAGGTATGCTATTCAATGGAAGTACTTTATAACTTTCTAGATGAGACGTAACTGCCTTTTAATAGCTTTTTTTTAGAAAAGGCAAATCATGAGTAATTGGCCAAATTCATCATACACACATTTATTAATAAATATGTAAAATGTACAAACTGATGTGTCAGACCAACGCCGGAATTGTAATTTCAAATTAATGTATCTAAAATAATAGTCATGAGTGTCTCCTTGAAGTATTGATAATGTCTTGTTAACTTTGGTAATTTTATCTTGCTCTCAGCATGAAATTATTTTGTTTTTTGTAATTTAGATAAATTATAAAATTACGATTCTTTGACAATAGTTATCAAAGGTACGAGGATTATAATTTAGTACGCCAGACGCCCGTTTCGTCTACATAAGACTCATCAGTTTCGCTCATATCAAAATATTTATAAAGCCAAAGTATACTGTCACAGATTTTCAAATAAAATGAAATATTAGTTAAACTTAAATAATTAGACAATTTTGGTTCTTTAGAAATCACATACGTACACATTTGTTCTAGTACTGTTCTAGACACAATCTATGATATATAAGATATTAATTTGTTAAACAACTCCTTACCTTTATATCCTTTATGAAGTCATTTAGAAAATCACGAATATAAGTATCTCCGACATCCATCTTTTCTTTCGAATTATTATTCCAGAGGGTTATGAATAATTTGAGCACAATGTGACATATTCACTGGAATCGGATAACAACTAAATACTGTGTTAATTAAAAGAAATCGTCTTGTCATAAATTCCCGAAAACATAACTGTTGGTATTACATATTCCATATGTTTTCAAATCTGTGTCTATCAAAAGATATAACACAGATTTTTCATAGTTCCATTAGTTTCCTTAACTTTTTTCTACCACAAACAAGATTACTCAATTACCATGGAATACAATTTGAGAAAACAACGCGAGATAAATGTTGTTAATTATTCAAAATTAAATCCACAGGCTCAGTAATTTGATAAAAGGTTATAGATTCAATTAATTAACGTCAATAACGTTAAAACATATGTAGTACTCAGATCAATGATCGACAAGACGCTTCACGTCTCTTATAAAGAAAAGAGTTAATCAATATAACTATATGTCATTTGCCTCCGCTAAAATCGACCTATGTTTAATTAAATGATGCATACAAATTATTCTCTTAGAAGTTGCATTTTTTACAACTTCAAAGCTTTGTTATTTCTAAAGGTTCTATGGTAAATAAAAAAAACAATGATAATATTAAGTTTTATTTTTTAAAAAGAGAAAATGGTATGTGTGCTAGTTTTGTGTTGATATTTTTATCATTAAGTTTTCCGCCTCTTCTTAGATTTCTCTTGGCTTTTGTTTTAACATGGAAAATATCAAAGGGTTTAATCTACTAGGAAACTCAAACACGGAACACATTTGATATCAAGAATATATCTATCTCCGTTTCGCCTCTGTACGATTCTGTACGATTCTTTCATCAATACTTAGTTCATTTGTGATAACAATTGAAAATTGTGTTTTATTCAGAATATGATATATCGTAAATGTAATTGAAACGTTATCACAAATGTCTAACTAATCTGTATGCATGATTATACGAGTTAATAGATAGAACTGCTCAAATGTCACAAGAACTTGATTAATCATAATCAGATTATAGACAGGGAATTGAAATCTAATAACATCATTTTTATGCACCGGAGATATGACAATAATTACTACTGCACATGGTAGTATCATGTGACATATTGTCTGATTAATGAGAAAAGAGATAAATCTTCTTACGTACATTTAGGTGCAAGGAAATATTATGCTTCAAATTATAATTTTCAATTGCGATTAAGCTATACATAATGCATATATAAAGGTTTGTTTGGTCATAGAACACTCCCTGTGGTGTCAAGACTGATAAAACAAAAGTCTGACCGTAGAGAGGTGATTCTTAATGTAATTATGTCACCACCCGAGTTGTGTTCTACGCATTAAAGTATGCACTATTTTTTTCTTTCTTAAAATTTATCAATTATTCCGTGCATTCATTATTGAAATTTTGTCATTGTTGAGTACAATTGAATTTAAATTTTTGCGATAAAGAAACAAACCCTGTTTTTTTCATATCATCAATTTCAAAAGGCGTGTTTGAATTATTGCAACTATAAACCAGTCGCGTTATTCGCAAGAACAAAAACATCACAATAATTTCTGGATGTACAGTACATGTATATATTTCATTTTCCTCAATCATTAGCAGAAACAGCATCCTAATTTATCGACCAGACTTCAATGAGATATTCCTTTCTGGTGCCTTGAAGCATTTTCCATCATGTTATCGTCCAGTTTATTCTTTCTTACTTTCTATCTTTTTTTTCAAAAAAATTGTGTATCGTTTCAACAGAAAACAACTCCGTATAAATAAATGTGTGTAATTTCTTCCAGCTTGTTAAAATGATAAAATTACGTTATTATAAGAAACACAAACACGTAACATAACTATCCATAATTGAAATGACGTTAATGTACCCAATAATGAATGTAAACAATAACATAACAAATTTCAAAACGTTATTACAAGCATTCTCGTTAATGACACACCAATTCAAGAAATGAATAGTAAATTCCTGATAATTAGCCTTATTTTTTTTTAAGACATTGAAAATCACCTGTATACAATTTACCTTGCATAACCCAGGGAAGTATACACAAGGGGCCCTGTGTTAACAATGATCCATCGTCCAGGGATAAACGGTGGACTCTATTATAAAAAAAAATGTTTTTGCATACATAAGTTAAACATTCATATTTTAAATTACACAGACATAGTTTGCGTTTAAAATATTTATAACATTGTACAGTAAATAAAAAATACATCAAAAGTCCTTAAAAGACACACTACAACCTACACAATAATTTACCTTTACTTATAATTGACGTTTAATTTTTTGTACTTTTAACACCTGGATTACATTGAAATGTGTCGGTCAGTGATTTTATGAGTCACATGCTCGACATTGTAAATGCGTGTATTTTATATTTCTATTGTTGGATGTATAATGTTCTAAAAACGAATAGAAAGTAAGTACAAATTAAGTCACCTACTAATGTATAAGATTTATTATAAGTTTTATTTCAGTTGCAAAATTTTCTTTTTTGGAAGATAATGATTCATCCATAGATTCAATTAAACTGCCCAGTTCCCGTTTTACATATGCTATCAATTGACTGGAAGTAAAACTTTTAGTCTGGTATTTGATTATATTCCTGCATTTCCAAATAATCCATTTAACTGTATTCATAATCGTATTAGTTATGATATTGTACTTTTTGTTGTAATTATACATTCCTAGTATGATAAGTTCTTCGCTCAATGGAATATATACTGTGTTATTAAGTACATTATATTTTTTAATTGCATCAACAATATGTTTCCAAACAACCATTATAATCTTACAGCCGTGAAAAAGGTGTGTGAAAGTTTCTTTTTCTGTTTTACAAAAATGGCATTTGCCATCATTTGGTTTGCCGATTCTAAATAGTTTTTGCTCCGTATAGATAATGTTATGAACAATTTTCCAGCTAAATTGATTTGCTTTCCTAGAGGACATACTTTTTTGTAAATTTATCCAGATTTTTTTCCACGGTATTTTCGAATTACACTCAATATTCCATTTTATTTGACAGTTTGGAACTATATCTAAATTTAACGAATATTGGACTAATTTCAAAGATATCCCACTTGGGATTACTACTTTAGCCTTATTGTATATTTGTTAAAATCTTACATAAGATAAGACTTTCAAGATTCAATATGGTCGACTATTTTTTTTTAAATCTTCAAAACAAAAAATAAAGAAAATCGTTCAAAAATATTGTTTCCCACTGAGCTCTTTAGTTAATTCCTTCCAAATACTATTTTTTAACTTTACCCACTAGTCATACATGTATGCATAATCAACGATACAAAAATCTGTAGAAATAATATTAGGATTTTTTCAACAAAATACCACGAATTAATATCCATTGATTCGCCTTGATAACATATAGCAATCAAGCACTTTGTAACAAATAAAATATTATTTATCTCTATTAAACCAATTCAAGTTGCTATTATTACACTGTATGGAATACAGATGTGTGTGGTATTGTTAATGCATGAAGTAGGCACAATAAATGGAAACAGAACACTATATTTGTATTATATGGGTAAACTGCTTGGACTGGCTTTCAAGTGCTTAATCCATTAAAAGGTATCTACAAATTTGAAAGAAGACAAACTCACAGATCAATTTAAAAGGATCTGTTATCAAGAAATTATAACAATTAAAACAAGATTACGTCATAGTAACAGGAAAGAAATCTTGACTTTGAAAGTAATTTGTTAAGTTTCATTTGTAAATGAACACATTTAATCATATTAATTCAATCAATTATTGTATGTTTTGATATTTTTAACTGATTCATTCATTATGTAACATTCTTCTCAAATCGGGACGAGATAGAAAGCTACACATTGTAAACAAAATCATGTCGATTTGCAAGCTTATAAAAATAATATCATACGTTTGTTTTTTTGTTTTGTTTTATTTTGCTGTATGTAGAAAATTATATGTCTTTTGTTGTTTATGGCGTTCTGTAGCCTGCCATTAAAGTACAATTTATACAGTATCAATGCCTAGGAGTATTATCACAGTTCACGTGTTTTATGGTCAGAGAATAAATGAGAACTAGCCGTAAATCTATGAAATGAGTCTTTTTATCGTGTAAGTTAATGTGTGATGATGCTGTGGGCCTAATTGATTTTACTTATCCATATTAGTTATTACAAAGAATGTCTGCGACCTGTACTTATATAACACAATATTATGGCTATGGTTCAATCCATTTTATTTATTTATTACTTACAAACATTACTTTAAATGTCAACAGGTGATAAAAAAGGCAAAATAAAATTAAGTGATAAAATTGTCAACATTTAAAATATAATAGATTGAGGTGTTAATTAACACCTGAATAGACCAAAACTATCTGATTATCAAGCATAAGATATATTAGGTTAATTACTTAATATTCATTTAACATTTGACTTCACACTTTTAACAAAATACAAATGAATCGGGGAATTTCAAATAATGGATGATATTCTCATATTACATGTATCGCTGCTACCGGATTATGTTCCTGGAGGTGTGACTATGTCTGGTATACAATGAAAAATCCTAAAGCATTTCAAACTTAGATGTACTTCTTGCCAAGTTAAACACTCATAATCGTTGGATTTAAAACAAAAATAAGGTATTTCACCAAAGAAGTAATTATAAACCTGTTTCGTCAATTAGTTTGTCAGGATAGATTGCTTTACATATCAAGTTGCTGTCTTTATATTGAGCCTCATGGTTTGTTTTTAAAATAGTAACAGGAAAGCAACTAGGTAGAATGCACTCAATTATTTTTTTATAAAAAAAAAATTATTAAAAAAAAATCAACATCTCATAAATCGCTCTGTTGTTATCTCATTTAACGGCACATGTCATTTAAGTATTCTTAATATCATCAACAAATAATTCAATGTGTTTCCTTAACTTTTACAACAGTATCGAATAAATGACGTACATTTTATTATGCAATATATTGCTTTGTTCTATATCCCCGTTAATAGGACTTTTGGTATTAAATACTCCATATAACTTCACATTTATGTCCATCGAAAGATATAACTTGGATATTTTATAGTTCCATTAGTTACCTTAATTTTTGTCACCACAAATAAGAATAATCATTTACGATGGAATACAATTTGAGAAAAACAGCACGAGATAAATGTTGTAAGTTATTCAAAATCTATTCACAGACTTTGCAACTAGATAAAAGGCTATAGATTCAATTTATTAAAGCCAATGACGTTAAAACATGTGTAGTACTAAGATCAATGATCAACAAGACGTTTCACGTCTCGCATCAAGGAATGAGTTTCCCGGTAATCAATATGTCTAACCGTTTCACAAATAATATCGGATATGTTCCTTACGTCGTAACTACAATCCCCTTCCCTTTCATGAATGTGACCTACCGAATTAGACCATTTACCGGATTTGTTATCACATAAGTAGCACGACGGGTGCCACATGTGAAGCAGGATCTGCATACCCTTCCGGAACGCATGCGATCCCCGCTTGTTTTTGGTGGGGTTCAAGTTGTTTGTTCTTTAGTTTTCTATGTTGTGTCATGTGTACTATTGTTTGTATGTTTGTCTTTTTCAAACCATGGCGTTGTCAGTTTATTTTAGATTGATGAATTTGACTGTCCCTTTGGTATCTTTCGTTCCTCTTTTATTTGCCATTGCTTAAATCAACTTCTTTTTAATTAATATTGCATTTCAAAATCCAAAATGTAAGGAAAATATTTATCTCAATCTAATAAAATTCTTATTCATTTGTTAGAATATTTGCAATTACATATTACTTACGTATTCCTTACATTGGTGTCCGTTTAAAAAAAAAAAAAAAAACTTTCTGTTTACCGATAAACTTCCTGTTTGCCGATTTTAGAGTTGTAACTTTTCCGAAAATGTCTAGGAGTATTAGATGACCAATAAACTTTTTTTTCTCTCGTCTCTCGGATGATAAAGGGGTGCGCACTATACACTAATACGCAGTATACATAAGAAAAGACGGTTATCAATATATATATATATATATATATATTACGGATTACCAATGTGTCGAGGTTTGTGATTGGATAACAACACAGAGATGTCAGTATTTATTCAGGAAACTGCCGCGGTATATACGACGTTTTTATCCGCAATTGGAACCTCAAAAACGTCATCACAACACCGGTTACTATGTGACGTAGTCATAAGCTATTAGACTGTCACAGGCTCACAGAGGGAAAATAATGACGTGTTTCAGTCAATAATACAATTTTGATACAAAATTTACACTTTTAATACTTTAATTTAATGTTAACTGTGTTATTATAAATTATTACATACAAGATAAAATTATGTTCACAGCAAATTAGAAAAACCTTCACTTATGCCGAACATATCAGGTTGGGTTTTTCAATATATATGTGTTGTCAACAAATACCTGCACTGAAAAATAACATTAAGTCAGGGGTAATTCGTAATATATGTGTAATTCAGGTCTCAGAAAGGGTATATACATTGTACTGTGACATTCCCGGCTTAGGGCTTAAGGGACTCTCAGCCGGGAATGTCACAGTATATACCCTGTCTGAGACCTGAATAACATATAACATATAGGTAATCTGCCTCTGCTTGAATTAACTTCTTTTTTTAATGTTGAATTGCGTATAAATTACAATTCTACTTGTAACAACTGTATATAAAAGTTTTTATTAATATTTGGTATGATTGCTGCTACACCTGGTCAACTTCCTAATGCTGATGATATACAAACATGTAATTCAAACCTTGCAACTGACACCACTTCTTTGTGATAACATATCAATTTAAACAAATAAATAAATTATTTTTTGTTTAGAAGGTACTCTAATAGTGCAGCAGACATATTCAGCAGTGATTGAATTTTATATGCAAGCAAATCATTGACAGGAAAAATTTGTTAAATATGGAATCGTCTATATATAAGTTCTATCATTACAAATATTATAAGTGTACTCAGATTTTGGGCAAAAACGCCAGTGTAAAGAGTATAAACATCTAGCGGAGCATGTTTTATTAAAATCATTCTGGCCACGTTGATCGCCGTTTAAATTATTACTTTGCGGGTGCTGATTTTATCGTTTGGTTTTACATATGGGTGTTGATCGTTGTCCACGATAGTACGGTGATAAAGTTGGGTAATCGACAATCCTACAATATCTTTTTTGTATATACCATGTTAGGCTTTTAATAGAAAAAACTGATCAAATGTCACAATGAATGGATTAATCATAATCAGGTTATAGGCAGGGAATTGATATCCAATAATATCTTTTATATTGGAATTGCATAGACTGGTATATGCATCAGAGATATGACAATAATTGCTTCTGCATATTATGGTATCATGTGACATATTGTCTGATTAACAAATGATTAATGCAGAAGAAGATAAATCTTCTTTAGTATCTTTTTAATTAGGAAATAACATGCTTTAAATTATAGTTTTTAATTGCTATTAATAATGCATAATATTTTTTTGTCTTTTGAAATGATACAGATACGTTATTAAAAAGAATAACCATCGAGTAACCATTTATAATCGAAATGACGTAAATGTATTTAATAATGCATGTAGACCAGTAAATGATAAATTGTAAACGTTAATACGAACATACTCGTTGACGACAAACCAACTACAAACACATATGATTGACTTGAATTAATGAAAAGAATCACTGGACTACAGTCTCCTAAATTTGGTAAATTTGACAAAGTGAATGATAAATTCTTAAAAGTCAGCTTGATGCTATTGTTAGAATACCACGTGATAAAAGACGTTTTCTGATTCAGTGTGTTTGACTGTTTTTCAAGTCTTCGAAAATATAAGTAAAAAGTCCAAGAAATCATTTTTTAATATAACGTGTTATCTGCGTGCTCATTTGTTGATACCTTTCCAATGATAGTTCGTTGCCTGACAATAAAGTGAGGAGTATATAGTTACACTGCCCACGAGTATTCGCACTGATCTTGTTTTATGGTCAGAGATTAATTGAGAAAAAATCGTAAATCTTTGAAATATCTCTTTTATCGCGTCATGTAATGATTGGTGGTGCTGTATGCCTAATTTATTTTACGTATCCTTAACAGTTATTACAAAAAGTGTCTGCGAGCTATACTAATATAAACAGTGTCAATGCTATAGGGCAATCTATTTTACTTACAACAATTACAAACTAAGTCAACGAGGGATAAATGCAAGGCGAATAAAAAATGCGATACATTTTTTTTTTGCAACTTACATCTTACACAATAAGTTAAGCCGTAAAATTTTTTTTCTATCAACTATAACACGATGAAACAACATGAGAAAATTAATGTTATAAATTAAAAACATGCTTGAGTAAGTACGATCAAAGACCATGAATTTAATTAATTAAAGCTAATAACGTTAAAACATATGTACTTCATAGATCAATGATCCACAAGACGCTTTACGTCTCTTACAAACTAAAGAATCAATCAATATAGAAATATATAATATAGTTTCGCTTTAAACTTTTTCTGTTAAATTAAATGATGCATAAACATTATGAACGTCAATGTTGCTTTGTGTATTCCGAAATATTCCGTTCTAGCTAAAAAATGTAATATTTAAACTAACTTGACAATGTCTTTTAATTCATATTATACTTTTTTTGTTTTTTCAGTTGTAGTAAGCTCTGTTTTACATTATTTTCTGATAAAGGTAAATAGTTATCAAAGGTATCAGGATTATAATTTAGTACGCCAGACGCGCGTTTCGTCTACATAAGACTCATCAGTGATGTTCATATCAAAATATTTATAAAGCCAAACTAGTACAAAGTTGAAGAGCATTGAGGATCCAAAATTTCAAAAAGCTTTGCCAAATACGGCTAAGGTAATCTATGCCTGGGATAAGAAAATCCTTAGTTTTTCGAAAAAATTAAAGTTTTGTAAACAGGAAATTTATAAAAATGACCACATTATTGATATTCATGTCAACACCGAAGTGTTGACTACTGGGCTGGTGATACCCTCGGGTACGAAACGTCCACCAACAGTGGCATCGACCCAGTGGTGTAAATAGTTATCAAAGGTACCAGGATTATAATTTAGTACGCCAGACGCGCGTTTCGTCTAAACAGATTGAAGTGAATTGATGCATTTTGAAATTTAAAGTCGACCTCCTTAAATCTATATGTTTAAACGTGTGCTTGATTGATTGATTGATTGATTGATTGTTGATTGCCTACAGGAGATGGAAAATTATTTCATATAAAAAAGAAGATGTGGTATGATTGCCAATGAGACAACTATCCACAAAAGACCAAAATGACACAAACATTAACAATTATAGGTCACCGTACGGCCTTCAACAATGAGCATACAGCATAGTGAGCTATAAAAGGCCCCGATAAGACAATGTAAAACAATTCAAACGAGAAAACTAACGGCCGTATTTATGTAAAAAAATCATGCTCTGGACGATAAACGTGTGATTGCGAGTGCAGTTGATTTTGATAATAAAAATAAATAAAGAAATAATAGCATAGAGAAAACTGTGTATTCAGTGTAAATAAATGTCCCATATGGCAACAAATAATGTCAAAATTGTAATGTCTAAAAACGGAAATAAGAACTTTAATTATTACGTTATGTCTTTATTCGTTTGATGTCTTTGCACTTTTTCATTAGTGACTTTCCTTTGAGCATATTCCTCAGAGTTCAATATATTTAGTGATTTACATTTGATTTATATTCCTCCGAAAGTGTCATATGTGTATGCCTCTATCATTCAAAGAGCAAACAAACCAACCAGGAGATACCTGTATTGTGTTTGAAACTTTGCGAACGTCCAAACTTTAGTCTACCTGGTGACGCCTATCGGAGAAAAAAAAATCGTATGTCTGATGTCAAATACATTTATTTCATTTTTGAAATCTCATTTTTCCATAGTGATTTCATACAGTTATATCAACCTATTTCAAATATTGCATATGAGACAGTTAAAGACTAGCGACAAATATTCTTTTACTATATCCACATCATATATCTCGAAAAATTAATAACTAACGGCAGTTCAGTGGTAAAGAAATAAATTTGAGAATGTCCTTATACTTTAATTTATGATATTGCAAGTCACGGACTTTTCAAGCCAGTCCGTATTGGCAAAGATGAAAAAGAGAAAAGATCTTTCCTTAATCTTTCATTCAACAAAGGTCTCGATGGCGTCAACTTAGGCAATATCCTTCATCATAAATTAGTTCAATCGAAAATACCTCCTTATTTCAAAGACCAGTCTGTACCAATAATTTCTTATACCTATACCAAACCAATTACAACTAAAATTTTCAATTACAAACACGTTTTGCAGGATCTCGATATTGACGACTTCAAGTCTAAACCTCCTGATTGCACTTGTGCTAGTTCCCAATTGACATATAATCCCACTGGCCACGTTATTACCGATTGCCTTAACATTGTTAATAATACTTCTCTACGAAATGTGTTATCGAAAGGTCCAAAATATCGGGAGCCTAAATCCATCAATTGGAAATACAACTTTAAAATTTTGATGGATTCAGTCGAGGATTGTGCCAGGCAATGGGCTAAGCGCAAGAAGGAAGACGTAGACACTCTTTCCGAATGGATTAAGGCAGTGAGGTCGTTAATACAAATCAGAATTAAGAAACTGAATGGGTCTATCAATGCCCATGATACGTCAATCTTTAAGACCCAAATGTTGCAAAACACCTATCCTACCTCCATGACAAATATGTTGTTGTCCCCGCAGATAAAGTCCCAAACAACATCGTTTTTGTGTGTAAAACTCATTAAATTACCTGCTTGATAAACGAATTAGGTATTGACAATTCACTTGGAAACTCAACATACCCTCACGACACTTACCAAAGAGGAAATCCTGGATAATCATAGGTCTGTTCTGTGTTCATTTGGAATTTCAACCAAAGATAAAGAAGTGGATCTTCCATCACTGTATTGGATACCTAAACTACATAAGTGTCCTTACAAACAACGATATACTACTGGGTCTTCTAAGTGCTCCACGAAACATTTTTTCTAAATTATTAACATCTATTTTATCAGCAATCAAATACGGGCTTCAAAGTTATTGTGAAACTGCCTATTCTAGAGGGGGCGTGAATCAGATGTGGATACTTAAAAAATCCAAAGATCTTTTAGAGTACATACAATCTAACACTCTTTCAATTTTTCAAATTCTACTCTTCACACAAGTATTCCACATTCCAAACTCAGATACAAATTGAAAGAGTTGGTATTGTTTTGCCTCATAAAACAGAATGGCCAACGTAGATACACGTATCTTGTCTTATAGAGGGATAAATCCTACTTTGTAAAGAATCACTCTGATTCAAACAAAAATTTCTCAGAAACTGTTATTATCAAGATGCTTGATTTCTTGATTGACAACATATTTGTTACGTTCTGAGGACGTGTTTTTCAACAGAATGTCGGCATTCCAATCGGAACAAACTGGGCCCCTCTACTTGCCGACTTGTTTCTTTGTTATGTTGAGGCTGACTTCATGCAGGAACTTCTTAGGAAAAAAAGATAAGAAGTTAGCAATATCCTTTAACTCTACGTTCTGCTATAAAGATGATGTTCTTTCACTAAATAATCAAAAATTTGGTGACTATGTGGAACGCATCTATCCCATCGAGCTAGAGATAAAGGATACTACAGATACAGTTAAGTCGGCCTCATATCTTGACTAACATCTAGAAATTGACAATGAGGGTCGGTTGAAAACAAAACTTTACGACAAAAGAGATGATTTAAGCTTTCCAATTGTGAACTTTCCATTTCTAAGTAGCAACATTCCAGCAGCACCTGCATACTGGGTATATATCTCCCAATTGATACCATATTCCCGTGCTTGCATTTCCTATCATGATTTTCTTGACAGAAGGTTGCTGACACGCATGTTTTTGGCGTTTTGTCAACATGTTGTCCTAAGGCTTATTTTAGACAATTGTAAAATATGATAAAGCAACTTGTAGTTCTTTTTGGAAAAATATTTACCTGTCTAATCTATACATATACATTTTTTATAACTTAACTGTTATGATTTTATAGACAAGCTGTTTATTAGTGTGGACTGGTTGATTACACGCAATAACAGGCATAACGTCTAAGTATATGATAATTCTTTAAAAAGGTATGTTACTTTTTCAAATTATATGCATTTATGATAAAACAGTGTAGAGTTTTATTTTAATCTGTAAATATGATATTTATATATACAATTTATATCTAAAAGAATTGCTCAAAACCTACAAATAAATTTACTATTGCAAGTAATTGTATTTCAAGAAATTACTTGCCAGAAGTAAACAAATGGCTTATAAGTTGTACACGAATTACTAAGAGTATGTAAAGAAATACTCAATCAATATTAAAAGAATTACTAACTATTATGAAAGGAAATACTAAATGTGTATTCAAAGAATTACTTACTTGTATTAAAAGAATTACTTACTTTTATTAAAATAATTACTTACTTTTAATAAAAGAATTACTTACTTTTAATAAAAGAATTACTTACTTTTAAAAAAAGAATTACTTATTTTTAATAAAAGAATTACTTATTATAATTAAAAGAAATACTTCATGTGTATTAAATTATTAACATACTATAGTAAAAAGAATTACTTATTATATTAAAAAAAAAATACTTAGTATAGTATTAATTAAAAGAATTACTGAAGATACATTCAACAATTATTTACCTTTAATTATTAGGTAATTACTTATAATTAATTTGCATTACTACCAATTACTCATTTTTTGAGAAAAAAAAAACATTTTTACTTGTTTTTTTAATTGATTTGAATAAAATCAATAATTGTTTTGAGTTAAATCAATAATTCTTATAAGTAAATTCAAGTAATTTATGTTTTTGAGTGTGTAAGTTGTCTTTATATCAATAAACAGTGTAACCAATCAATTGCAAATTGGTATCTAAATTTTCAGATTTAGGCAAAGAACAGGACCGAATATTTACTATGAGTGTACAATTGAAGATGTTGGTATACCCCTGAACTACCTTAAGGCATGGATATCATTTTATTGCAAAACTTTATTTTGATTTTATATCCATTTAGGGCTGTGTTATAATGTAATGAGACGGGATTAAAAGACATCAAAGAAGCAATCGTGTATTTTTTAAGAACGAATAACTGGTTATGTGTAATGTGAATGGAATTAAATTGCAGTTTATCGATGTTGTAATCTGAAATATCGAATAAGAATTACACTCAATAGATAAACACAAACTGTATGAATCGCATTAACTCCAAAATTGAGCGATATTTAATTGGTCAATCACATTTGTAAGAATTTAGTTTACAATTGTGATCTTGACATTTTCATACCTTAAACATGAAGTCGGTTTATCAATAAAGAAATAGATACTCATATTGGGAAATCCTGTATGATGCAATGCAAGTTGGAGATTTTATTATGACATGATGTTATAAGACGAGGATACCTTAGAGAGTAAATATGACCTCTGATTTCTGTATCTTTTTAAATGATTGATAAGATTACGTCAATCCAAAAGATGTAGTATGTATTTAGTAAAGATCCGTATTCTCATGTATATATATTGTACAATTAAGTTAAAGAAATGAATCATGATTTATTTTTTGATGATTATAAAAACATAAAAGAAATGACTAAACTATTCCATGTTCAATTTAGTTATTGATGAAGCATTTTACACATATAAATATACAACGCTGATAACTATAACTGTTACCTGTTTATAGAATAAACATGGTGCTTTTAATGGTAATTTTATCCATAAGTATTCCATTTCAAAATGATTCTTCATCATTTAGCAATATTGCGAACTCATGAAGACATGTAATTTGTGATTGTTTCAAACAGTCAAACATTATCAAATATGTTTAACAGGCTAAGGCCCGCCTGCTACTCAATCAAGGCTGTGATCTCCATTTTGATGTAATACAAGTTGAAGGTTAAAGAGTGGGATAAAAGAAATCTTATATCGTTTGTGCCTACTTTATTTATACTTCTTGTATGGCTTATTGGAAACAATACAATTTAAAAACAGAATAACTATGACGTCTGATTTTTTATTTTTTTCAAGGATAAGTAGGGAAAAACAAAATGAGTATTTCAACACTAATTGAAAATTAACGTTCAAATGAATGGAACAAAATAAAAAATGGACCAACATACAAACAATAGTTTACTAACGAAAAAAGAACCCAACAACAAAAGATGAAGCAATATGAACTACACGAACAAACCTTTGTGATCTGTGTTGCTTCATGAGCGGACGTAGGTAGCACACGCCGTGTAGAATTGTTTTGACTGGCCCTAGTGTTGTCAGTCGTCTTGTTTGCAAAAATCATAATATCATTTAGGGACATTTTTATGATTTTATCGCACACACAATTTCAGTAATAAATTGTGTTCGTTCTATAGGAAATCGCTATGATTTTTTAAAAAACGTTTTATGTTTTGTTACCAGTAACAACCAATCATAGTTCATGTCAGCACACACATAACAGTATACCTTGAAGTCATATTTGTTCTTTTCTAAAGAAGTTTTTCCATAAGGACACCATATGTCATCAGTTATCATGATCATTCGAATATTTAAAACTAAACTATCCATTTAAATTCAAAACACAGATTTTTTTTCGACGCCAGTAATTATAGTTGTATTTGACTGATTACTTTTATTTTTATTTTCATCTATCTTGCTGCATCACACGACGTTCCAGATGAATTCTTCTAAATGCACCGTATGCGTATAATATATACGAAACGTGCATCAATCATACATGTAACATAGTATAGCCTTGGTAATTTCATAAGTATTTGAATATGACGTATAATATAATATTGCAATCACACGTCTCTTCTTTAAAAAAGTCACATTGTACTGTGCTGAAACATTGGAGAACGCAGTCACTGCTTTTTATTATCAATTATATATGTACGAACAAGACAAACCATTATTGATAGGGTTCAAACGTTACATCACAAAAGTAATTATTTGCTGTTAAATTAAACAGCAAGTGATTAATCACACTGTGCTTCTTGAAGACCAAAGAGCCTATTGTTTATGCTCATCAACTAACGCAACTTGGTAGTGACATAAAAGCTCTATGACTTTTTTTTTCTAGCAATGAAAATAATGTCAAATTATAACGTCCCATTTAGCGTTTTCACGGTTTCAAACATGGTTTACGCTTGGAATTACGTCTTCCAAGAATAGAGGAATTAAGCGTTGCGCTGCATGATGTATTGTGGAAATTTAAATCAACTAGACACAAAAGATACTACACAACAATTAACCTTCGTTCTAATAAAAATAATACAATATAGATTTTGATTTCGATTTTTTTTTTGTATTTGCGCCGATCTCCATTTCTTTTTTTTTATTCTTTCACATTCGTAAATTTTGTCTTTTATTTGCGACGATCTGCACTACATTTTTTTTTATTCTTTCACTTGTGTATATTTTGTCTTTCATTTGCGCCGATTGTGTTCAGGTTAATTAGATAGGTGAAATAGTTATCAAAGGTTCCAGGATTATAATTTAATACGCCAGACGTGCGTTTCGTCTACATAAGACTCATCAGTGACGCTCAGTTATTTTTGAGCCCAATTTATGGACAATGTTTTCTGGTCTCTGCGCCCGTTCGTTCGTACGTTTTTCGTCAAGATAGTTTTGGATGAAACTGAAGTCCTATCAACTTAAAACTTAGTACACATGTTTTTTTATGATTTGATCCTTCTAAGTTTAGTTTCATTTTAAAAAATAAAATCAAAATATTCAAAAAAGTATTTAGAAGGTTGGGCCGATAAACAAAATTATTCCTAGAAGTTTTGACATACTGACAACGTATGCATGTAACTGATGTCTGGATGATGCTCGAAAATAATGTTCAATCTTGCAATGAAGTTAAAATGTATTTATACTGCTTATTTGACAAAATCATATAGTAAAAATTAAATTATGAGAAAGGGTCATTGTCGTTTGTCATTTATTTCATTTCAAATGGTCCTTAGGAGAAATGATAAACATTTCGCCTGATCTCACCCAGAAGCATACAGCTAAGTTCCTAATGTGTGTAGATCAATACTTTGGTTAACTTGTTTGTTTTGTTTGTATATTTTGTATAATTATATTTTGATGACGTCCAATTGAATTTAAACATCACATATACAGGTGAAATTTTTATGAATAAATCACTGGTAGAATGTTTTTGATATTGGAAACGTTTTTCATTTCTACGCTTTATTTTTGGCAGGAATCAAATAAATCATATTTTCAAAGATCAAAACAATATGAGACTTAAACTCTTGAAACTGTATTTGATAGATACAAATCTACTGTTTAACATGACACAACAATTATGATTGTTGGTTTGATGTAAAACATTTGTTTGAGAGTTTAGATGACAATCAAATATTATTTAAGTATTCGGGAAAACACGAAACTTGGGTTGCTATAGTGACAAAACTAAGTCGGTGACCCCACATGTTTTCATCATATTCTGTTCCTCAAATCATGAAATACATTCACACAAAATTGTATGGACAAGTCAATGGTAGAAATGAATAGGCTGTTTGGTCTTGAAATACAAATACGTAGATAATATCAGAAGCTACTGTTTGTGTATTTTCTTTGCTTAAATAATTAGAGATCAAACATAGGAGATGCAATATAAATACTGCAATGTGACAGCATATAAAAACAAAAAAAAAATCATTTTCATATGAAATTTTGTTTATACAAGAAATAACAACAGACTATTATATATATCACAAGTATATAAGCATTGTAAGTTATGTAAAAATAACCGTTTATGATACACAGGCTAACAAATAATAAACATTACTTCGTAAAAAAAGAAATCGAAAGGCCGGATACTGCACAGTGTTTTTTGTACAATCAAATGTCTATTTTGTATTGTATGACAAGATTGATAAGATAAAACAAATATATAAAAATCAAAACCCCAAATAAATAACCAGGTGAGTTATCATATCAAACGAGTTTACCTGTTTGTATCTGTTAAAGAACTACCCTTTGAGAACTTCCTTAGAAACCCATTTAAAAACTGCATGACTGTTATTGTTTGAATCAATCTTCGTTATAACCGAAAAAGGTGGTCTTTATAAGTTTAGTTCTCATTATATGTTGGATTTATTTTCGGAAAATATATCATGTTTGCATCTTAATAGATTTATTGGCATCAAACGATACATGAGATTAATCTAAATATAATGTACTTGAGTAATAAAATCCAATAAGATCAATTGCTTCAAAGCTTTTTTCGATGTTTCATTTGGTCTTGGATTAAACTTTGGGAACCCTCATAGAAAACCATTTGTAATCTGTCAGATTTATGATTAGTCTAAAACAATCGAATCAGCAAGCTACAATTCGTTATTCGTTTAGTATATTGCATCCTGCTTTCTTACTTCAACAGTGAACACGTTCACTGAGATTTATTATCTCTTGTTTGTTAATGAATGTAATATGAATGTATCTACACATTTAAAATTATATCTTCATTAAATTATAAATATTATCAACATAATTATCCATCAACAAATTACTAATTGATAATTTACTAATTACTGTGATTATAGGAGCATCATTTGCTCCAGAAAATGTTAAAAGTTATCCAAAACAAGAGTCGTAATATGGTTTCATTTCTAAACGCCTTTTTTGGTTATGTTTTAGTTATCATCGACTTGTGTAATTCTATCTACAATTTTAAAAATATATAATAAAATATTATGATGGTTCATGGTAGTTATCAAGCAAATAGTAAAGCAGAAAGACTAAATTTGATGCTAAACAAATTGCAGTGTCACTCCCACGAATTGGTTGAGCCATAATATGAGCATGTGTCTAACTCAGTAGAATTGATTTTCCTCTGAGTTCAGTAATTTTGTGATTTGACTCACATATGTTTGTGTGAATTATATATAATAGGCAACGTGATGTTGACAAATCTGAATATTTCCTGATATTGTCCTATTTTCTATCGTGTTATGTGTTCCCTGCGTCTCGATTATGCTAGGATGTAGCATGTATAGCCTCATACGCTCAACCTTTTAACCTACCCGGTATAAATTCGGTTGAAATGTCCTCAAGATTTTCACAAGGCTGGTTCCTTTAATAACTATTTTATCAAACAATTCCCACCATAGAAAATATGTATACCAAACCAGGAATATGACAATTGTTATCCATTCGATTGATGTATTTGATGTATTTGAGATTTTGATTTTGAAATTTGATTACGGACTTTCCGTTTTTGATTTTCCACGCCGTTTAGTAACCACTCAATTGTAACATCTACCAATCAATTTGAAAAGGCACCAGTACTTATACACCTAGTATCAATATTGGATAGTATCATGTGTTAGTCGTTACTACTCGTAATTAGATGACCTAAACAAATACAAGTTTGTATTGCACGTTTGTGAGTACGAACATTCCACATGTCTCATATGGGTTCAATTTGAGAAATAGAGTTATGTGTCATGTCCGTCGAAGTAAATCTTCCCAATACTGAAAATATATTTCAGTGATAAATTATACTGATACTTTAATTAACACTTAATTGATTTATACAAGAGTATTTACTGTTTTATCATCTATTGTATATTGATTCCATGAATCAATATGACTGTAGAATAAACCTCGAATGATAGCCTCTAAGTAATGGATAAGTATTTTATCAGAAAAACACTTGCAATTGAAAGTAGATTAAAAGTTGAGTCCTTATTTATTTTCAATAACTGTGGTGTATTTTCTATTTTTAATGCCATATTACAATGTTAATAAGAGAATGATTTCATAACGGTTTTTTTACATGTCCAAAGTTGACAATAAAGGTCGATAATGCACGCTGCACAAGGCAACGCTTCAATTTAAAAAAAAAAAACATCATGTTTCAGATTTATTTGAATAAAAAGCCTCAATGGATAACATTTAACTAAGATATAATTTTTTTAGGAATTCAATGTATATCATTATATTAAATGCAGGATTAAAAAAAACAGTTTTAGCGTAATAGGATGGAGTAAGATGTAAAAGTAAATATTTATTGTCCTGTTCAAAGCAGTTTTTGGCATACAAATCATGCAAATTACAATATTCCATTCTGAATTTTAAAACTCCGAATTAAATAAAGTGATACACATCATGGAATATATCATGCAATTATCAACTTGACGACTTTGCAGAATGAGTATAATTTAATTCTTTAACACATTCAATTTCTTGATATTATTCCCCATTGAAATGACTCGATCATAAGTGAAATACTTGTTTATTCATCATGACTATTATAATGGCCTTTTTTATTTAAATTGTCAAATTAGCTGTACAATAAACTACAACCTGCTTATTTCCATAACTGTACCACATTGTTATTGATAGAAACATCCATAAAGAAATTGCCTTACCTTAATTTCATTTATAAAGTCATAAAGAAAATCCTGAATATAACTGGTGCCTTCAGTCATCGTCTACTTTAGATTGTATCAGTTATAATTCAACATGTTTTCTTTATTTAATGACTCTGCTTGACTATATCTATGTTCAAGTGCTGCGTCGTTTTATATAGTATGAACCGGTCAGCAGTACTCTCAAAGTTCAAGTTTTTCACACCAACCAAAACACATGTCTAAAATAAGGAAGTCCGGTAATGTCTTCAATTAATGATGCAAATTATACTTAAACATCTGTCTGATGCAGATCAACGGTCGAAAAGAAGCTGTATTTATTTTTGCAACAAAAGACGATTGACAATATAAATCATTATAATTATATATAATCAGCACGTCATTCGTTTCATACTGGTGAATTAAATGTAATATATAATTATTCACGTGAATCAACATACAACGAATAAGAATGTCTATCGGGTAGATCTATATATATATAGATCGCAATGTTATAGTTAATTGCTGTAACACCTTTCTATACAACTTACTAATATATTATCTAAAACGCTAACAATTAAAACAACGTTTTTTTCAATAACGCTTGAAACATGTGAAATGTAACTAAATATATCAGTGCGACATGCTTTTTTTTTATTATTTTATTTTTCTATCCAACATACATAATATACAACAGCACAGTTATCAAAAAGTAAATTCATTTATCTAAATGTAATATAAAAAAACTCATCAGAAAATGTATAGAACTTGAAAGTAACATTTTGGGGATTTTACAATGGTATCTTATTGAAAAGGACACAAAAGTATAGAGAAATAACTAATAAAAAAAAAAAGATTAGTAAGAAAAAGAAAAAAAACATACATTTGTAAAACAAAAAACAAAAACAAATATAAAAAAAACAAAACAACAAAAATTTAGTTTCATTTCTGCTAATTTTGTATAGTTACTAATCCATTAAATTATCCTGTAAAGCTTCCTGATTAAACTTGTCAAACATTTATTTTTAACTGATATTTTCGTCTCGAAAATATAATGATGCTTTTTTTTAATCAATGCTGTTAAACTAAATTCTCCTTTGAAATATCTTGATTTATATATATATATATTGTTTACTCCTGAGAAAAATATTGTTTCGAGGGTCACCTTTGTACATTCGTGAAAAATTTCCAAACAGAAAATATCTTGTGTAAAAAGTATACTTATACCATTCTGGAAAAAACAACATTTCAGTTTGCTCAATAAGTTGTTGTACATAATGACAGTCCCACAGTATATGTTCAATTGATTTCATTTCAGTCTTACAAAAAATATAATGTGGCTTTTGCACTACCACAAGTTTTTTTAAAAACGTATTTATGCCAACATTTTATGATTAATTCTATACTAAAGCCGTTGTATCGTAGTATTTATTGTAATAGCAATAGATGTTTTCTTTTCCAGTTTTGATTTTCTAAAACTAAAATTGCTTCCAGTCTTTTTACTCCTGTAGGAACAGTGTTGTTTTTGTTTAGCACTAAATACATATCTTTAGATCCCTTTTTGCTTTTTTATAATGGTCTTGATAACTGATGGTATGACAGGAGATACTAATTTATAATGCCACATGTGTTAATAGTAAGAGATGTATGAGAAGCGGAGTTCTTTTTTCTTTTCTTTTTCTTCTTATTATTATATATTGTTGTACGAATGGTTATACATGTTATTATAGATGTAGTGATTTGGAATTAGTACTCAAATAACAACCATCCTTCCTTAGCTGCTGATAGGAGTTTCTTTATATTTGATTATCAGGATTTTTGTTTTGGATTTTGTTTTGCTTGTGGTGATGAGAAGCGTTTCACAACGCACATTATCACACAAGGAAATAAGGGGTTTTATTTTATTTTCAAATTTTAGAAAGCATTTTTTTCCTAATTTTAGAATTTAAAGATAATTCAATTATTCGTGAACAAAAGATAAGAGAGCTTGATGTTATTTTACACGTTAAGTTCTGTTTAGAGATTGAATTATGTTTCAGACCATGTAATCATATGAAATTACTTCATCGGCCCAAAATAATGCATATGGTTAATAGTTGACCGATGAACCGTTGATGAACCAACGCACTCATAGATACAATGCAATTCGTGATGATAACCACAAAAACATTGTATAATTTTGATAATAAGAAAACACACACACTAAATGTATGTTAATTGAATTGTTTTCTGATCTGAATTTAAAATAATCTGTTTTAAATATTTTATATGGCATTTTTGATATATTTGTCGTGGTTGGCACTATTTAAGTACTACTGGATTATTGTTGTAGATAGGTATCAATGTTCTGGTATAGTACCATCGACGTCCTGCTGAAAAAAACTGAAAAAAAAACATTGAACTTAGAGGAAAATCAATTCCGAAACTCCATAATCATGTTAATCACATGGAAAAATCAAATAACAAAACACATAAAAAACGAATGGACAAGAACTGTCATGTTCCTGACTAAGTACAGGCATTTTCAAATGTAGAAAATGGTGAATTAAACCTGTTTTATAGCGCTTACTCTCTCACTTTCATCACAGTCTCATCAAATTTTGTTATATTTACAATGATGCGTTAACTAAGCAGACACAATGAATAAAATAGTTAAAATATGGGTACAGCAGTCATCATCGTATAACTATTTAAAAAGGAACAATTTAACAGAACATAAAAACATCTATCTACAAACACATTCATTGATTTGCGTGTCTGACATTAGACAATTTTATACGTCACATATATTTGTCGTTCAATGTACATACAAATAATTTTAAATTTAACAAAGGCAATGTTAGCATACAGGGTAAAACAGGGTGTTTTTTTTTTCAAAATTATCCAAACGACAATGCATGTGATAACCATGAAATGAATAGATTCGTGCATAGTTATTCGGCTTCGACTTTCAATATGGTAATATAACCATCAAACGTGGATAAATGCAAAACAAAATGAACTGATATTATCTGATTATTACATGGCATTTTTCATATCGCATGTATTATCAGTCCTAGGTTCAATATCAGCCCAAGAGCCACAGGGTTCGAGGGCTGATATTGACCGACGGCTGATAATTCATATGATTTGAAAAAAATGACATGTAATGATCATGTTTTCATATGCTTTAACAATGGAGAAAAATAACTGATTCATATATTGATCCTTTTACGTGTTCCCCAAATGTAATTTCAAAGATTCCAAGAATGAAAAGCTCACGGACGTCGGTCCCAAATGGTCAATATGGAAGCTTTCTATCATATGCCTCAACAGAGAAGAAAAACATTTTAAAATGGACGCTGTTTGGAAAAGTCAACTATTTTTAAATTAACTTTCTAAATTACGCATTTATTTAATAATTTGTTTGTTTTGTTTATTTATATTTTGTTTAATTTTTTTTTTCTATTATTTTACACACTATACTTTTCATTATTTAAATGATTATTCTGTACAGTACTTTGAAATGTTTTTCACTGAAAATGTAGCATAGAGGTGTATTTTCCGGAATATACCGAGTATCACCGAACTGCCATGCATGTGATAACAGTGGAAGCATGTGATAAACTTTTCATATCAGCCCGTTAAGCACCAATTCGAAAAATATAGAATTTAACTTAATTTAATGCTTTTATCATACAGTAAAAATCATATGCTATTTAGTATAAGTATATGATAAAAAAGCTTATATTCATTGCATGGTGCACTATTGCAAGAGGTTGTCATCTAACCGACAATACCATTATACATATCCCAACTGACAGGTAAAAGAAGAAAAGAAGAAACAAAAAAGAAACAAGATTGTTGGCATTGCAGTCTATAACCAGGTAGCAGTAAATAAAATAATCCTTATGTGTTCTGTTCGTGTTACTACGTGTTTTGTTGTTATACCTAAACACCCATTAAAAGGACAAAAAAGTCAATTCAGTACACTTTGTAGACACACAGTTCATCCTCCGTAGATGTAAGGAATCACCATTTGTGTAACATGAAATGAACTATATATCTAATTAAGTCTAAGTTATAGTACAATTTATCATATGTATTATAAACATGGTAAATCATTTAGGATGTTTAACTATCTGTGCAGTAAATACATGTATATTGAGGAAGGATTGGTAAACTATCTAATTTATAAATGTGTCAATACCAAAATAGCGACACTTTATCTATGTCTGTATCTATATTGTTATGTATGTATGTTTATATAAACAAAATATGATTGCCAATAAAAAAAAAACTCTTCATAAGAGACAAGTATAATAGGAACACTAGTGCAAGGGCTTGTCTGGCAACACAAACATTGTCACTTTTTTTCCTGATGGTTTTATTGAATAGGATAGTTAGTTTTGTTGAAAGGTCTTTGAGACACGCATCTTTTCATTACTTAAGCTATACAAGGCTCTTTATTGTTGAAAGTAATCTAATGAACATTCGACGTCTTTTAGGTAGGAGTGTATCTGACTTCAATGAAAGAGACGTATGCACATTATAGCATGGCATTTGTTATACACAACAGTCGCAGAAATAAATAAAAAAAAACTTAACGTGAGTTAACACAACTATTTATGAGGAATGAATTATTTGCAATTTCAAAATTTAATCATCTTGAACCTATTGGGATATAACTCTGATACAAAAATCTGATAACAAATAAATTCAATATACAAATTAATTGAGAAGACTAAGTGAGAATGACATATGATTTTGTTTCCTATTTCTTTTCCTTGTCTCATCAACAACTATAATTACATTATAACGTACTTATATCACAATATTCCTTTAGTTCCAACATATAGTAGGCGTAAATTTTCAACCTGATCTTAATAGAAAAAAGTTTCCGACTTGTCGTGCAATAAATGGCCTGTGAATCCACAGTTTGTCACATATTTATTTCCCCGAGGATATCACAAGCCCAGTAGTCATTGATATGGTTATATTTATAAATTTACTGTTTACAAAATATTGATTTTTTTGAAATACTAAGGCTTTTCTACCTCAGGCATAGATTAACGTAGCTGTATTTGGCAAACCTTTTAGGAATTAAGGTCCTCAATGCTCTTCAGCTTCGTACTTTACTTAGCCGTTTTAACCTTTTTTGGATTCGAACGTTTATATATATCTTTATTGGTTAATGTACACATATACACAAAGGAAAACGTTAAGCATTCCCACGTTTTTCCGAAAGGACAAATGTTACAATAAGGGTCATATGTTTCCGGAACAAATGGTGTCAAAAAAAGTAATGCAGCCTGTTATGATATTACATTACTTTAAGGAAAACACAAAAAAAAAATGAAACCAAAAATGATATTTTGATGAATAAATTGTCACAAAAACCACAAGTCCAGTTTAAACACTAAAACATGTCCATTGTAAGTATGGATCTTCTGGGTTCATTTTACATGATGCTATTGTTATTTCACTCAGATAACGTTCAATGTATGTCTGTTAACGATATCCATAGTTCCGTCGGATTTCCTTCTTTGGGGTTTGCCGACATTTCTGGTGCAATGCTGATTTCAAATGACGTAATGTTTTTACAGGTTGTTTGGCTGCCTGTACCCGACGGCCCAAAATGTTCCAAATATGCTCTATCGGATTCAATTCCGGGCTCACTGCAGGCCATGGGAAAATTGTGTAATTTGCATTGGGTTGCATGGCTCACGTGTATGATATATCGATATCTTAATGACTGGTCACACTTGTATGGTCTCATCTTTTAAAAGGACCATGGTCTTGTTAAAATAAATATTATTATTCCAATTAACATTTTTGGTAAAAAACTATAATGGAATATATCAGGGGGTGCTTTATGTTTTTCTTTGTGTATATGTTCGGCTTAATTCACCTCTCAGGATTAAAAATTATTACATTTATTTCAGGTGCAATAGTGAGATCAACCAACAAAATAGATATACCGAAAGTGTCGACTGCTTTAGATTAAGGATCCTACTAATAAAATTGCTACGCTGAATCTGCCGAATGCTTTATATCAAGGACATTGGCTAAGAAAATAGGTATGCTTAATTGGTTGAGTGCTTTAGATCAAGGATCTGAATCAAGAACATAGGTATGTCAAATGTGCCGAGTGCTTTGGATTAATTAAACCAGCAAAACAATAGGTATGATTAATTTTCCTGTCGGTATAGATTAGTACATCAGCTAGACACAAGGTATGCCGGATGTACAAAGTGCTTTATATTCATGAGAACAACAAGACAATAGGTAATAAAATTGAGTTACAATTAATGACAAAAATAATGTTTTGACTCGTTTAAACTTTGATAGATAACAAAGAACATGCATTAAATGGAGTAAAGAATTGTAAACGTACTTTAGCGATTCAACTTTTAGACATGTTGTAAAATGTTTTGAAATACTAAGCAATTTTGTATACTACAGGCATGTTTTCTTCCGGTATATGACAGTTGTTATCAAATAGTTCGTTTTTATGTATGTAAGATCGCGATTTGTTTTGTTGCACTTCACTGTTCCTGTTGTTCTTTTGTTTTCATCTTATTGTTGATTTGCTTCCTACAGTTTTAGTTTGTAATCCGGATTTTTTTTCTCTCAATTGATCTATGACGTTTGAACACTGGTAAACTATTGTTGACTTTATTTCTATGTTCTACAAATTAACTCTTCATCTTTTATATAAGCTTTGGATTTCAAATATTTTGGTCACGAGCATCAGTGAAGAGACATGTATTGTCGAAATGCGCATCTGGTGCAAGAAAATTGGTAACGTTAATTTAATTCTACAAATTAACTGGCGCTTTTCTTTACTTGTTAACCTTTTAGCTACAAGAGTCACTGATAAGTTTATTTGTGAAACGAACGTGACAAACTGTTTGTTTTTGTTCAAATTCAAACGTCTGGTAATTTTAATAAAGCTTGTGATAATAATTATCGTATATTAACCAAAGTGTGGTATTATGATTTCAACTGGTACAATTAACCAGACGTTTGTGTCAAACTATGACTTCAGTTCAGGCATTATAATGCAGCTACTGTATAATCGACATTGGATCTTCTAAAGTGTTAAATATGTTCAAAGTATGACATTATTTTTACTTATCAAATATATTTGTATTTTCGCATGACTATTTTGGACAATGTCAGAGCAGCAATGAAGATCTTCTACTAACTCCTAAATATACCATTATCAAAATAACATTAAGGTTGCCTGACGTATAGCAACTACTGATAATACTCCTGAATACAGACATATGTAGATTTGGAGGTTTATTTTGGTGCTCAGTTTTGTTTGGCATTTGTGTATATGATATTTTCAATCAACATAAATTGCCAGAATGCGAATGTGGTACTTTAAATTGAGTAACGTCATACGAGGAGGGTTGAAATGAATGCTAATGAGACATCCATCTTCAAAAATGAACTATGAAGATGTAAAAAAATGTTATGTTCCAATCGAACACAAAAGGTAGACTTAATAATTGTAATAACACAGTACCTACAGTAAGCAATCGAATGACTAGAAATCGATGAATAATGACGAGAAATCGATGAATGATATAGTTCATAAGAGATCTAGGTGTGAAAAATCCGTTTAAAAATCCACATGTACTCCGACAAGTTCCAGGTTAACCTGTTCAAGAAAAAAAGTCTTTGGGTATGTTCTTCGACATTCATGCAAAGGGGAATATGCATGGTCTGATATTGTACACAATGTCCTCATTTCATGAATGTTGTTATTTAACAGGTTAAGTAACTGGTAATGTCGAATGTTCCAGTATATGTTTTTTTTTTTTTTATAAAGTGTCCCCTACGTTGGTTAACCGTTGCTATATGTTTTCACAGTCAGATCTTTTCACACATTTAAAGATAGGCAAAATATAGCAATGGGATATACATAGTGGTACTGGCAATGGTCATAAAACTAAGAAAATATCAATTTGACACCTGCATTTATTCATTATATGATATGAGTTGGATACGTTATTCTATGACTTTTTTATAAGTATATCAGCTTTAAAAGCATGTGCGTCTGTATGTTGAACATTACGTTATCTTTTCAAACTTAGCACGAATTTCATTATGCTTAAGTTGAAATTTAATAACTATTTGCATTATACTTATTTTGTTTACAAATGTTACACTTTGAAATTAAGCTTCATTCTTCGTGTTATAATTTAAAACTGTCTGCTTCAATCCAATGCATTCTTGTCACAAATTTGTACACTGAATTAAACATAATTTTTCTACCTCCAGATACGTGATGATTTAGCACCCACTGTTTTTTTCTAATCATCAGATGATTTTTTGCGAGGCTGTATTTCTTTCATTGTCATGAATAATTATTATCAAATCACGTTATTTTCACGTGCAATTATAAAGTGTCAGTTTCAGAATATACAAACATATTTTTTTGGGTTAAGACTAAAAACAATATGCAGAAGATTTGACAAGCTGAAAATGTTTCAAACATTTTGACTTTTACTAATCTTTTTGAAACGTTATTTGATACTGTTAGAGACAAATTACCATTGTCTGAGGAAATAAAACGATACGTTAATATTCTTAATCTTTAAAATGTTGGCAGTCATTAAAAGATATGGCAACATTTTACACTGCCTTCTTGCCTGTACAAAGTAAGGTTTGTAGATCATGTGATGTTCATTTTGTTTGTTTTTATCAGGTGTTGTGATACGTCAGATTCAGATGCTTCTTTAGGTGACTGTATTGTGTATTTTTTTTTTTTTTTTTTTTGTAATGAGTATTTTCCATTTTAACATGGGTACCTCAGTATATAACTAATGTACAACATATACAAACACACAAATGATTTATTATGTTAGTAAATGTAATCTTCATCTCAATTAGCCTATACTACAGTTTGTTTCATCGTTTGGTGTATTTTTCGTTTTGTTCTGCTATTTCAACATGTTCAATATGTTGTTATCTGTATGCAGCATAACTGTTTTGTCTTGTTTCAATTATGACTATTTTTAATTCCAAGGGACAACGTTTTTAATAGTTATCGTCTGTTAGGCATGCTAACAGTCACCAACCTTACCCGGAGCTGGAACAGTGTTAAACAGCACAACATAAGCATAATTTTTGAAATACGTTGCAATAGTCTTCACTGAACAGATTTTTACAAAAAGCAACGAATTTTAAAATCATGTGTCCAATTTCAAATGTTTATCAATAGACATCAAATTAATATAAGTAAAAGACGTCTCAAAATGTGACATAAAATTGAGAAAGGAAATGGGGAATGTGTCAAAGCGACAACAACCCGACCATTGAGCAGAAAGCAGCCGAAGGCCACCAATGGGTCTTCATAATAGAAAGAAACACCCGCATCCATGCTTTATGTTTTTCTTTGTGTATATGTTCGGCTTAATTCACCTCTCAGGATTAAAAATTATTACATTTATTTCAGGTGCAATAGTGAGATCAACCAACAAAATAGATATACCGAAAGTGTCGACTGCTTTAGATTAAGGATCCTACTAATAAAATTGCTACGCTGAATCTGCCGAATGCTTTATATCAAGGACATTGGCTAAGAAAATAGGTATGCTTAATTGGTTGAGTGCTTTAGATCAAGGATCTGAATCAAGAACATAGGTATGTCAAATGTGCCGAGTGCTTTGGATTAATTAAACCAGCAAAACAATAGGTATGATTAATTTTCCTGTCGGTATAGATTAGTACATCAGCTAGACACAAGGTATGCCGGATGTACAAAGTGCTTTATATTCATGAGAACAACAAGACAATAGGTAATAAAATTGAGTTACAATTAATGACAAAAATAATGTTTTGACTCGTTTAAACTTTGATAGATAACAAAGAACATGCATTAAATGGAGTAAAGAATTGTAAACGTACTTTAGCGATTCAACTTTTAGACATGTTGTAAAATGTTTTGAAATACTAAGCAATTTTGTATACTACAGGCATGTTTTCTTCCGGTATATGACAGTTGTTATCAAATAGTTCGTTTTTATGTATGTAAGATCGCGATTTGTTTTGTTGCACTTCACTGTTCCTGTTGTTCTTTTGTTTTCATCTTATTGTTGATTTGCTTCCTACAGTTTTAGTTTGTAATCCGGATTTTTTTTCTCTCAATTGATCTATGACGTTTGAACACTGGTAAACTATTGTTGACTTTATTTCTATGTTCTACAAATTAACTCTTCATCTTTTATATAAGCTTTGGATTTCAAATATTTTGGTCACGAGCATCAGTGAAGAGACATGTATTGTCGAAATGCGCATCTGGTGCAAGAAAATTGGTAACGTTAATTTAATTCTACAAATTAACTGGCGCTTTTCTTTACTTGTTAACCTTTTAGCTACAAGAGTCACTGATAAGTTTATTTGTGAAACGAACGTGACAAACTGTTTGTTTTTGTTCAAATTCAAACGTCTGGTAATTTTAATAAAGCTTGTGATAATAATTATCGTATATTAACCAAAGTGTGGTATTATGATTTCAACTGGTACAATTAACCAGACGTTTGTGTCAAACTATGACTTCAGTTCAGGCATTATAATGCAGCTACTGTATAATCGACATTGGATCTTCTAAAGTGTTAAATATGTTCAAAGTATGACATTATTTTTACTTATCAAATATATTTGTATTTTCGCATGACTATTTTGGACAATGTCAGAGCAGCAATGAAGATCTTCTACTAACTCCTAAATATACCATTATCAAAATAACATTAAGGTTGCCTGACGTATAGCAACTACTGATAATACTCCTGAATACAGACATATGTAGATTTGGAGGTTTATTTTGGTGCTCAGTTTTGTTTGGCATTTGTGTATATGATATTTTCAATCAACATAAATTGCCAGAATGCGAATGTGGTACTTTAAATTGAGTAACGTCATACGAGGAGGGTTGAAATGAATGCTAATGAGACATCCATCTTCAAAAATGAACTATGAAGATGTAAAAAAATGTTATGTTCCAATCGAACACAAAAGGTAGACTTAATAATTGTAATAACACAGTACCTACAGTAAGCAATCGAATGACTAGAAATCGATGAATAATGACGAGAAATCGATGAATGATATAGTTCATAAGAGATCTAGGTGTGAAAAATCCGTTTAAAAATCCACATGTACTCCGACAAGTTCCAGGTTAACCTGTTCAAGAAAAAAAGTCTTTGGGTATGTTCTTCGACATTCATGCAAAGGGGAATATGCATGGTCTGATATTGTACACAATGTCCTCATTTCATGAATGTTGTTATTTAACAGGTTAAGTAACTGGTAATGTCGAATGTTCCAGTATATGTTTTTTTTTTTTTTATAAAGTGTCCCCTACGTTGGTTAACCGTTGCTATATGTTTTCACAGTCAGATCTTTTCACACATTTAAAGATAGGCAAAATATAGCAATGGGATATACATAGTGGTACTGGCAATGGTCATAAAACTAAGAAAATATCAATTTGACACCTGCATTTATTCATTATATGATATGAGTTGGATACGTTATTCTATGACTTTTTTATAAGTATATCAGCTTTAAAAGCATGTGCGTCTGTATGTTGAACATTACGTTATCTTTTCAAACTTAGCACGAATTTCATTATGCTTAAGTTGAAATTTAATAACTATTTGCATTATACTTATTTTGTTTACAAATGTTACACTTTGAAATTAAGCTTCATTCTTCGTGTTATAATTTAAAACTGTCTGCTTCAATCCAATGCATTCTTGTCACAAATTTGTACACTGAATTAAACATAATTTTTCTACCTCCAGATACGTGATGATTTAGCACCCACTGTTTTTTTCTAATCATCAGATGATTTTTTGCGAGGCTGTATTTCTTTCATTGTCATGAATAATTATTATCAAATCACGTTATTTTCACGTGCAATTATAAAGTGTCAGTTTCAGAATATACAAACATATTTTTTTGGGTTAAGACTAAAAACAATATGCAGAAGATTTGACAAGCTGAAAATGTTTCAAACATTTTGACTTTTACTAATCTTTTTGAAACGTTATTTGATACTGTTAGAGACAAATTACCATTGTCTGAGGAAATAAAACGATACGTTAATATTCTTAATCTTTAAAATGTTGGCAGTCATTAAAAGATATGGCAACATTTTACACTGCCTTCTTGCCTGTACAAAGTAAGGTTTGTAGATCATGTGATGTTCATTTTGTTTGTTTTTATCAGGTGTTGTGATACGTCAGATTCAGATGCTTCTTTAGGTGACTGTATTGTGTATTTTTTTTTTTTTTTTTTTTGTAATGAGTATTTTCCATTTTAACATGGGTACCTCAGTATATAACTAATGTACAACATATACAAACACACAAATGATTTATTATGTTAGTAAATGTAATCTTCATCTCAATTAGCCTATACTACAGTTTGTTTCATCGTTTGGTGTATTTTTCGTTTTGTTCTGCTATTTCAACATGTTCAATATGTTGTTATCTGTATGCAGCATAACTGTTTTGTCTTGTTTCAATTATGACTATTTTTAATTCCAAGGGACAACGTTTTTAATAGTTATCGTCTGTTAGGCATGCTAACAGTCACCAACCTTACCCGGAGCTGGAACAGTGTTAAACAGCACAACATAAGCATAATTTTTGAAATACGTTGCAATAGTCTTCACTGAACAGATTTTTACAAAAAGCAACGAATTTTAAAATCATGTGTCCAATTTCAAATGTTTATCAATAGACATCAAATTAATATAAGTAAAAGACGTCTCAAAATGTGACATAAAATTGAGAAAGGAAATGGGGAATGTGTCAAAGCGACAACAACCCGACCATTGAGCAGAAAGCAGCCGAAGGCCACCAATGGGTCTTCATAATAGAAAGAAACACCCGCATCCGGAGGCGTTCTTAAGCTAGCCTCTTACAAAATATGTATCCATATAAGGAAAAGATGCCAATAACATTCTTAGCAAATATTATTATACAAAGCCAAATTATGCGGACATATAGAAAGTAGAACTATTAGTGTTAGTAACTGTATAGCAAAACATATGTACTTATATTTAGATTATTGATATACTGAATTATATTATGTATATATAAACAAGAAGATGTGGTATAATTGTCAATGAGACAACTGCCAACATGAGACCAAAATGACACAGACATTAACAACTATAGGTCGTCGTACGGCCTTTACGTATGCCTGACAAATCTCAAATTGGTTTGACATCTTACCTTATCTCATATTTTTCGAATTGGCTGCACTGAAATAATGTACTGAAAGTACTTTATTCCTAAGTGCATTTATGAAAATAAAGATATGAAAATTCTAACATCCTACATATAATAAAGAAACTGTAACAATTTGATTATAAAAAGGTCGATTTTAGTTTTGAATTCCCTTTTGACATTTTCATTACAAAAAAGGGAAACAACGGACATTGACACTTGTTTTTTTTAAAACATAGCAACTGAGTACTATAAGAGGGAGTCAGGTGGGTAGTTTTTAATCAATCTACTGATTCAAATAGTATCAAAGAAATACTAAAATGATATTTGCCTACAGCATATTATATTATTTTGCAATTTGCAAAGCATATGCCACCTAAATCACTAAAGAGACATCAAGTGTGCAAATGACTGTCTGATGCAATCATAATTTGTATCGTATATATTAGTATAGATTTCGATTATGAGCTGATGTTAATGTGAACGCGACACCTTTACTCAAAAGGGATACTGGATGATATTCATATATTATAATCATTAAATAATGCTGAACCCTTGAATATTAAATCGCTTACCTGACACCCCAAAAGAAATGCAGCATTGCATTTTACAATTTATAAAAACTGCTCCCGCAAAGTTTCGTCTAAAACATTCTTTTTTTTTTATTTATTAACATTATTCGACTTTTATAGTCGCCGTCAGCTGAAATTCGTAGCGGTTATCGGTAAAAATAGTCTAAGCTATCAGTTTTTCACAACCACTACTGACCTACCTTTTAAGTGATCGCACTGTAATAATCCTGACCTTCACTTTTTCATAGACGACTTTGAATGGTGGAATCAGCCATTGTTTTTACCGGAAGTGTTTCCGTGTAGTTCAATTTCATAAAATTTGCATAAAGCGCGGGAAACCTTATCACATCAATGAAAGGAACATTTCAGGAAACTGCGTACAGTGACGAATGTCATATGTAAACAAATGATCCTCATAGAAACGAAGATGGAAAATATTCTGGAAAATGTGAAGGTCAGGATTGTTACAGTGTGATCACTTAAAAGGTAGGTCAGTAGTGGTTTTTCTTTTTGCGATTTATGAATGGAATGTGAAAAACTATATCTCGAGTGAACGCGATTGATAGTTTAGATTATTTTTTTTCCGATAACCGCTACGAATTTCAGCTGACGGCGACTATAATCAAAACGTTGTATACACATGTTATCATATTGAGGCAGAAATGTGCACTACGTCCGTTTGTTGTATTGTCTATCCCAGCACGTATAATTTCAACTAAGAGAAGAGAACGATTGTTCAAGATACAGAAATTAAAGTGTTTACCTTGGTCGCTACTTCATCATTTCCGACTTCAAATCTAGATGTTAATTTCAAATTTTCAAAAAGGAAATAGGTTGCCTAAGATTTAATGTAGCATGTAAAACCCTAACATTTTAAAATTGCATCAGAATCATTTACTAAAAGTTAATAAAACATAATCGTCGATCTTTTATAAATCGTGTAACATATGGAGTAAATCGGGCGTCACATTTGAAGCAACAATGCAGAAAACATAATCAACTTTGTTGTTTTTGTCATATCTGTCACCCGAAAATATGGCAGCATTTACATAATTGTTAATTCTTAAGAATAATGTGTTTGACTCGTCAATACCTGATCAGTAATTACCTGTTATATAATAATCTGGCAGGTAATAACGCAATCATGTATAAGCACTCATACCATATTTTCTTATATCTATTGTCTCGTCAATTACAGATCAGAAATGAACTGTTATGTGAAAATCCACCAGGAAATAAAAGAAAATGCAGATGGTTAGGTATCAATGTAAATAGAAATTACTTTCGAATTGAAACACCACCATGATGCGATTGAATTTTATAGTAGGATGCGACATTTAACTATAGCAAATTTATATATAAGAATAAATACCATATTAACATACAGAATGTTACTAGTTTATACTGTCAGTGAACCCTTACTGTTTCTGATATTTATGTATTTTTGGTTGTTCATGTATGTGAGAGTCGCTCATAAAAAGACAATCTGTATGACAAATTTCTGTTATACAATTAGCACGAACAATAGCAAACTTCGTATAGAAAATGCATATTTTATTTTTCAATTTAACACCAGCTTGAGTAAACCAATTGAACGGTGTTGTATTGCTTCAGTATGCTATCTATCTTATTATTTGTAAATTAGCAATATTCATAGTCTGGTGTAAATTCACCAGGAGGAATTAATACGGTGTTGCTTTCATGGTTTGTTTTATATGTGTATGTATATGTTTCGTGGACATGGTTTTCTAAATGATTTTAAAAAATGCCAATTTTATATAGATTTTAAAGACCTTTTTAAACAAACATCATATAGTAGACTGACGATGAAGCAGTACGAACCCCGGCACTACGGTTTGTCATTATAAAAAACACATTGGCTTTTTCTGTTCATGCTTACCTTGGATATGATAATTATGCTTATCATATTAATCATATTTTCAATCTTCTTTATCAGTATGATGGGTACATCATCATAATGTTAGATAATGCACCAGAAAAAAGTACATACATGTACATTTCATATTTTATTTCATCTAGTATGGGCATCAGGTCCTTTTCATTTGGAAACATGAGTCCTAAAAAAAGTCACACGATTGAAACTAGAACATGATATATGGTTAAATGAAAACAAAAAATATCAAACAATCAGTCATAGTAAAAGACATAAAAGCACTTGCTTGTATCGCTGTGTAAGACTGTAAGAAGACACAGATAAAACTTGAAGTGGTATTGTACTTTTATTTTACGAACAGACATCTACTATGCATGCATTAAAAACATGTTCTGTCCTATGTGCGTAAGAGACATATAGAATTCCAATACAAAAATTGTTTCCGTTTGTTGTTATAGAAAACATTTGTAAAGTGCAATATTGTAATAATACAAAGACACGTAAACTGATCATGAAAACTATTATTCATAATTGACATTTAGAAGGTTCTCACCTTTCTCGATAATTTATTTATCAGGCTTATCAGGCTTTTACATGTTATACTAAAGTACACTAATCGAACGATTTGTCTACAGAAGACTCATCAGTGGCGCTAAAATCAAACAACTGAAATACATGTTGGTTTATACTGATATCTGGAAAACTTAATGCATAATTTTTAACTTATGTTATCTTTTTCTTCCCCTAAATTTAATGTGTAATGATGTATTTGTATTATGGAAACAATTCAAACAACTTTGTTTCAATTGTTTGGAACACCCAATGAATTTTCATTTCGGAAAGATGTTACTTTAAAACATTTAAAAGTTCTACATGGATAACTTCAAAAACGTGTATCAGGCAAGGTTAGCAATTAAGAGATTAAGATTATTAAAAAAAGCGGTGTATACCAGAGAGAAAAAAGAAAAAAGATCAAAAATCTACCGCTTAGAAGATTTAGCACAAGGTATGCACCCATGCATTTTGAATGGGTAAGAAGTTTCTGATTTTGAATGTGTCAAAACTTGAAGTGCTTTAACATGTTTAACAAGACAAATTTAATGTAACGTCTCATTCGTTGACTTTATACTGTATCATGAATCCATTAAGATATTATGACGACATATGACAATTCACTATCAAGTATCAAAAGATATCGTTAAACAAAATATAAACATAATACAATGTATGTATTATGTTTGCATATTTAAATCAACCAAATTATATATATATATGGAATCAATTAAGAACATAAACACGTATAATCCTTCATTCAAAGCTATTCTAAAATTGAGGCAATATTTATATTGATAACTATTGATGCAATATGTAAGTATTGTATTCAAAAATTCTTATTATTGTATTGATTTCACCTTTCCAACAGCTATCTTCAAATTTCTAGGTAGTAACAAATGAAATTTTCAATGGAAATGGGGAATTTGTCAAAGAAATATCAACCTGACCATAGAGAGAAAAACTGTCGAATGCCACCAATTGTTCTTCAATTGTATAAAAAAAATATGCTTTGCTTAATTGTATATATGTTGTCTACATATTGTATCTAAAATTATACCACATTTCATATAAAAAAGAAGACGTGGTATGATTGCCAATGAGACAACTGTCTACAAGAGACCAACATGACACAAACATTAACAACTATAGGTCACCGTACGGCTTCCAACAATGAACAAAGCCCATACCGCATAGTCAACTATAAAATGCCCCGATAAGACGATGTAAAACAATTCAAAAGAGAAAATCATGCATCTAAGACTAAACTATCAATCCGTACACATCAAACATCCAATGGATTTAGCGTAAAGACGTCATAAACAGCCAGAGAAACACATGACCTTGTGCGATGCCAAGTTTAGGGTATCGACAGATTGTATATCCATGAATATGCATATGTATCTAACATACTAGTAATATTTAGTTAGCTTTTAATTTACTGATAACAAAATCAATAGTTATACCAATGAAAACAATATGCAATGATCTTATTGTCTTGATATGGTTATATTTATAAATTTACTGTTTACAATTTTTTGATGCTTTTTTACTTACTAACTAAGGCTTTTCTACCTCAGTCATAGATTACCTTAGCTGTATTTGGCAAAACTTTTAGGAATTTTGATTCTCAATGCTCTTCAACTTCGTACTTTATTTGGCCTTTTTAACTTTTTTGGATTCGAGCGTCACTGATGAGTCTTTTGTAGACGAAACGCGCGTCTGGCGTATATACTAAATTTAGTCCTGGTATCTATTATGAGTTTAATTACAGTGTTGAATAGGTAACCTTTTAGAATAAGTTTATTAAAAGGAGCGACAAGTTTACATGGATCATTTCTAAGTTTCCGGGCACGGTTAACAACATTTCCGTAAAAATGAGGATGTGTTATCCTGTTTGAAATAAGTTGTCTACAGGTACAACCTGTCTTCAAAGCCAAATCTTTATATCTTTTGAAAAGGTTTTAAGTGATTTATGGTAAAAATATCCCTGGTTTAATAATTTACCAGTAGTACATGTATTACGTTCGTTAAAATAATAATAAAAAAACTTCACAACAGACACGGGCATAGCGAACGAGCTGTGAAATATAAACACCGTAAGAAGGTGCCAAAGGAACATCACCATCTAAAAATGGAAACTAAAAATCGTCTCTTTTGTGGTAAATGTTAGTGTAGGATTTCCCGTTTAAAACCGACATATCTAAATCCAGGAAAGGACAGTTATTACCGAATAAGTTTAATGTATTTGAAGTAAGTTCCTTGGGGTAAATTTCAACAGTATATTGAGAAAATTCTTGATTATTTAACGAAAAAATATCTTCAAGATAACGGTAAGTGTTGTTAAATTTATCAATTAAATGCAATTTTGACGGGTCTTTACTGAGTTTAGTCCTAAACTGTGATTCGTAACAGTAAAAAAACAAGTCTGCTATTAAAGGGGCACAATTAGTGCCCCTGGGGATACCATCAACCTGTTGTTAAACTTTGTTGCCGAAACGTACATAAATATTATCAAGGAGAAAATTAACAGCTTCAATCATCTCATCACAACTCCAGTAAGTATATCTAGCATATTTATCAAATTAGTTGTAGCAAATATATTTGCATGTATGTTCTCATTGATCGGACTTCAAGGTCTGTGGTTATAACAGAAGAACTGGTCAGACGGAGTTATGAAGTTAATCGTCTAAAATCGAGACTACACATGTTTTACGGTCAGTATCACAACTTGAATTTGATCAAAATGACGTATGCACTTACCAATCAACTTTATTACAAAATACCACTCTAACTGATTTACACAAAGTACATGTATAGAGGTATCTAAAAAAAATTTGTCGTAGTGCATTTAAATTATTAAAATGAGTTTTGAATAAAGTTGTTATTTTGTTATTTTCTATTTAGTCATATGAAGAATGAATCTAATGGCGGCAAATTTAATCACAGAAAACAAATTACTAAATCATTTTTCCCCATTTTCCCTTACATCCGCTTCTATTATGACTGTCTGATAACAACTTTCCACACCTAAAACCATTTATATCATATAATTGGTGTTATTCTACCTGTTTTACGATCTCCTTAAAGCAAATTTCACAATACAAATAACAGAATTAATATATAATATCAATTGTAACTCAATATCCTCCAGTCAAAATATAATAGTTATACAAAAGTTATCTGTAGTTTTATTTAATGTCTAATATCAATTGTACAAATTAACTCAATACCCTCCAGTCAAAATATAATAGGTATACAGAAGTTATCTGTAGTTTTATTTTCTACTTATTATGCTTAGCTTTTGAAATGCAACGACTTGTGACTAGTGCAATACTTACAATCATAATAAAATCTTTCGCAATAATGGTTTTGCTAACATTTTGCAATTTAAATAGGCGGAGACAATTCGTTTTTTTTTCAAACAGAATGATTCAAACATGTCTAAGAATAGCTATCAATGAGGAAAAAAAAACAATTTAAACATGTTATAGTAATTGAACATTATGTAGTGCAGGGTCAGTTACAAATTACGCAAGTGATGGATTTGAAATATGTCTGAACATTGTTTCTTGAAGTACTCGACGTCTTTGTAAGAAATGTAGAGGATACTAAAAAGAATACTGAAAAGTTACGTGACGATTTGTAAAAATACATCACATAAAAAGATCAAATCAAAAAATCAAATAAAGACATTGATATCGATATGTTTTGTTCGTTATTATATACATGTTCTTATTTCTTTTAAATAAAATTATCAAATTGTATTTCTGTTCAATTGCGTTGAAACAGTTGGTTTCAAAATCTGTTTTCTCCCACTGATTAGGAAATCATGCCAGTGTATCAAACCAGCATTGCTTAAATCATTTTTTTTTCTAAGAGCCCCATTGTCATTTTTAGACGTTTTGTAATCGATTGCAACTGCGTTGTATTTTCTATCTTTGATATATATATTTTAGTAGCAAGTAAAATGTAGCAATCAACTGTAAAGTACAAAATATATATTGAAGCAATGCTGGTGTAATACACTGGCATGATTTCCCAATCAATGGTAGAACATTTATTATAATTCAAAACCAACTGTTTCAACGCACATGAACAGAAATACATTTTCATAATTTTATTTTAATGTGTAGAAAATAGATTTTTGATTTAACATACGTTATAAAAGAATTCGTAGAAAGTCATGATTTATTGGGGGGGGGGGGGGGGGGGGAGTTTATCATTAGAGATAAGGAAGTCAAGATATAATATATAATGCATTTTAAAGTTATTGACTATGAATGCATTTCGATTGTTCAGGCAGTTTGTATGAACAAAACACAGTTGTGTCTTGTAACAAACAGGTCAAACACTAAAATATCTGCATGTAACAAAACCACTATACAAAACACAGTTAATAATAGAAGAAGAACTCGACCAATGTCAACAAATATAAATAAAATAAACAAAACGGATTATCAGATTATCAGATGGGGACAATTTTAAATATGAAGGTACCTCGAATTAATCAGGTTATCAACCAAACAAATGTCAAATTATTAAAAAAAAAATAACTTTATAGTTATTTCGAATTAATGTAATCAAAGAATATACATCGACGGAAATTACTATGTAAGATGTTCAAATGTAATGATTACAAAAACATAAAAAAATTGTTGTTAAATAACTACCAAACAGACACCAAAAGTCGCAGGGTCATACAACTCTGTAAGTGTATGGCTTTCAACTATAATCAAATCTATATACTGCACAAAAATGTATATATAAGATTGCAACAGGAGCTTTTTTATACTCAGGTTAAAGAGATTTAAAAAAATCCGTAAAATAATAAGACACTACTCGTTGTTTTGTTTTTTTTTCTTTTTCTGACACATGTTAAAACTATATAAGACCTAAGAGTGCTGCTCAGTTCAAAATAATGGGCATGTTAATTATAATTCTAAGTTAAAACGCATATACAAAAATTCTCAATTTTATGTCAAAAACGTGTAATGACATATATGACAGATGCTCTAATAAGGTAAGTTTCCATAAGTTATCATATATATTCATTTTACTCTTGGAGACCCTCGACAAAAAAAAAAAGGAAAATTACATTAATTTATTTTAATAAAAAGAGATATCAAATTAAGTGATACTCGATCGATAAACAAGTATTTTAAATAATGTTATTGACTATAAGTTTATGAATTATTGCAGTTAACAGTCGTGTAAATGTTGAAATAAAAATGAAAATAACAAAACAAAATTATTATTGATAGAACTTTTCTCCACACGGCAAATAAGTATCGATAATTTGTAGTAATATGTTTCTATAAACACAGGCTACTTTATATGTTGTCTGAACAATCCCTAGGGCGACAGGTTTCTCATGATGTATAACCCGCAATTAATTTCAATACGTTATCAAAGCCGTCTAGACATTTTTGTCATCAATATACTATTATCTAATGCAATTTCCGGATTTTTTGTACGGATGATATCACTTTATAGTAGTTTTTTTTATAGATATTTCGGAAAAAAAAGAACAGGTCATATAATTGCAGTTTAGCAAGTGTCGGTAAGAAGTTGATCTTATATGAGCCAGTCCATGCGAAAAGTTACAAAAAGTCCTTTTGAAAAACTTTACAGGACACGTTATCAAGCCATTTAAACTGTACTTTGAAAATGATTGAAATATATAAAATAATTCATTAAAAATCTTGATAAAACTAAACGAAAGGGGGGGTCTCAACACTTGCAGGTGCGTGTAGCTCACAGCTTAGGGATCTGAGGAAAAGTAAATTTGTTTTATTATTCACAAGTCTACTACCAATAATTATGCACACTTTTTAGAATTTCGTAAAATTTTCGTTTTTGTACCTCTTCGCATGGACTGGCTCATATGGAAGGTTAAAATACTTGTTAATCTGTTGTGTGATCATAAAAACAATTTGTTTCTTACAAATATATAACAACTGTTTTAACAATTTATAGCTATTAAAAAAATGTGTCAATAAATGAAAAAAGATCTTTAGTTGGTTTTAACGAACTAGAATCAGAAGTAATTACAAATACGAACATGAAACCATCTTTCAATGATGTGTTATGATTGCAATATTCGCTCTAAATAATTGTTATTTAAGGCTTACTTTCAACAGTCTTTCTCGCATATATAACCAAATGTAAGAAGCATAAACTAGATGTTAACTAACGTTTTTGTGATCCGTATATGGTTCGACTGTTGATGTATGTAAGAGCTACTCGTAAAATGACAATCTATACAATAAATTGCTATCATAAAATGCAATGTAAGTATGAACAATAGAAAATTTCTTCTCTGTAATGAATATTTTATTTTAGAAATAATTGATGCAAGCTATACATTATTCTAGTTTTAACATGGGAAGCCATTATATTTGTGATTATTTTTGCCCGAGCGATAGTTTAGTATGCTACCTGTCCTCGATGTTGATATCTATATCATTAACTTAAAGCTTAATACTAACATTTATGATAAGGGAGATAATTTTTCAATTCCTATCTTTAATTATCCCTTTTTAGATGGTGACGTTCCCGTGTCACCATCTTACGGTTTTTATTTATCTCAACTTGTACGATTGGCTCGTGTATGTAACAACCTTTTATATTTTAACGAGAGAAATTGATGTATTACTGAAAAATTATTATACACCAGGGTTTTCGATATCATAAACTAGTCAAAACGTTTACTGCATTTTATCATCGGTATAAGGACATTATTCGTAAACATAGCTCAACATGCAGACTTCTTATACGTCCAGGTATTTCACACCCAATTTTGTATGAAAATATTCTTTATAAAAAACAAAAATGTCAATATTCACCTTAGAAGCTTACCAAACCTTTGAAAAGATTCATTAAGAAGGGATATAGTTACGATACTGTTGTTAGGTCATTAAAGAATGCATATTCTGGCGTTAACATTGGTTCACTTCTAGGGTCTTTGCATCAGAACTAAACACATTTAACTAAACACCTGTTGTTGTTATGTTCTTCTCAAAAATGGTATGATGGTATGATACTAAATCCCTAACGGAAAGGGTTGTGCCTGATATTCTTATTACGCAGACATAATCATTCAATTAGTTTAATTGTAGTCTGGACCTGGCATGTCAGTTAACTGCTAGTATTCTGTTCTTATTTATGTATTATTTTCATTTTGTTTATTTTCTTTGGTTACATCTTCTGACATCAGACTCGGACTCCTCTTGAACTGAATTTCAATGTGCGTATTGTTATGCGTTTACTTTTCTACATTGGTTAGAGTTATAGGGGGAGGGTTGAGATCGGATAAACATGTTTAACCCCACCGCATTTTTGAGCCTGTCCCAAGTCAGGAGCCTCTGGCCTTTGTTAGTCTTGTATTATTTTAAATATTTTAAAATTTTTGTGAACAATTTCGAGTTTAGTATGGCGTTCATTTAAACTGAAGTAGTATATCTATTTGTTATAGAGCCAGCTGAAGGACGGCTCCGGGTGCGGTAATTTCTCGCTGCATTGGAGACCTGTTGGTGATCTTCTGCTGTTGTCTGTTCTGTGGTCGGGTTGTTGTCTTTCTGGCACATTCCCCATTTCCATTCTCAACTTTATGTACGTTATCAATTGTAAAATAGCAATTATCAGATTATAGTTTAAAATTAGCAGGGATTTCTTCAAACATTTCGTTTTTATACCTGTGTATATGATTTTCATAGACATGCTCGTCTTTTTTTTGAAATGATTATTTATACAGATTTTAAAGACCAGTCTTGAAACACATATTATAAATTAAGGAATGTATCTCCCCCATGCAAAGCTCTGGTTCCTTTCACGGATTTGGCTATACTTTTTGGACATTTTGGATTATAGCTCTTCATCTTTTATATAAGCTTTGGATTTCAAATATTTTGGCCACGAGCATCACTGAAGAGACATGTATTGTCGAAATGCGCATCTGCTGCAAGAAAATTGGTACCGTTAATTGTATTACTTCCACTGGGATGATGCCTCTGCTGGTGGACTATTAGTCCCCGAGGGTATCACCACCCTAGTAGCCAGTACTTCGGTACTGGCATGAAAATACGGATTTTTTTGTGTTATTAAAATTTACTGTTACAAAATGATAGAAATTATTATAAATTAAGGAATGTATCTCCCTCATGCAAAGCTCTGGTTCCTTTCACGGATTCGGCTATGCTTTTTGGACCTTTTGGATTATAGCTCTTCATCTTTTATATAAGCTTTGGATTTCAAATATTTTGGCCACGAGCATCACTGAAGAGACATGTATTGTCGAAATGCGCATCTGGTGCGAGAAAATTGGTACCGTTAATTTTATTATAATCAACAACAGACCAATCATCACGAACCGGCACTAACATGACAAAGGTTTGTCATATAAAAACCAATCTGTTGAATCAGTTCATGTCGTCTATGAGTAAAGTCATGAAGGATGTTTATGCTTATCATCTTAAGAGTTATATCGACCTTCTTTGATAATCAAAAACAAATGATGGTTACATGATTACAATGTAAGATAATGTACAACAAAAAAAAAGAGTTGATAATTGGTATTAAAATATCATTAGTTTAATAACACATATTTTTCAATAAATATACCACGTTGTTTACAGCATGAGCATTGAATCCTTTTCATTTGATAACATTAGTCCTACACATTGTGATATAATTGAGGCTAATACATGAATAAAAACACAAACAAAAAAATAAACAATCAGTAAAAACACAAGTGCGCATATCGCGAACTGCCAACCCTATTTAAAATGACATATAGATAACTCGAAATTATATTTCATTTCCAATATACAACAATTAATTTAGATATGTTACAGGCGATTATGATATGTATAACCATACCAAAATAAGAAAATGTACATCTGAAATAATATAACAATAAAAAATTAATTACTTATTTTTATAACTCAGACCATTAGCTGATTGATAGCGTGCGTAAGAGCGTTAATCATATGAATAGAATGTCAAGGTCTTGTATAGTAGCAATTATGCAATACTGCATTGGTTTCGAAATATGAAGACATGCAAACTGTCCATGACAGTTTTTTTTTGTTCATGAACAATTATAAGCGTCTCAAATTTCTCAATGATTTGTCGTTAATCTGTTTCAACCACGTGTGTCTGCTTGGTCGTCGAGGTTTCCATCACAAAGCACTGTCATAAATTTGCAAGACTGAAACATACTCTGTTACAACAATGTATATAAATGGTATGCAAATGACCAGACAATATTTTATTCTATATTTTGGTTGGTGTCTATTATGCGTGCTTTATAAGAAATTGGACAGTGTTGTATAGTAAACAATAGCATGATATGTATTACTGTCATGCGTCATCTTCAAGGTTTAGACTCTGTTTTATGTTTTGGTCCATTGTTATATCCGTTGTAAATTGAAGACAATGTCCTTGTTTATTTTACATCCCGGTCAAAGAACTGTCATACGGCTCATTCATTTAAAATTTTCAAAAAACTTATCTTGAAATGAGTCAATGGAAGACTCATTAGAAGATATATTTTTTTAAACATATCATAGATACCAGTTTTTATATTTTATACTACATATTTCGCCTTTCAATCAATAAATCGTCAGTAGCGCGTTAAAATAGAGCAAAATAAAAATATGTATCAGTTCAAATTTGTATAAATACATAAGAAGCTATATGAGAAACTTGATGTACGATTATGTACTGATACACACAAACACCAGTCACAAAAAAAATGTTAAAATTGTTTACGTGTAGTCGAATGATCCTTACAGTATTTATTATACGTTCACTTTAAATACAAATGGAGTAAGAATGACGTATGATTGCCTATAACTGCTAACAATTATTTGAAGTTTGGTGGGAAAAGGTTTCATAGCTCAGACAACAATTTTCTCATAGTGTATTTCATCTTTTCTCATGTATTTTTGCTACTGAAATATGGAAAATATATTAGGTGTACTGTTATTAAATGGTTAACATGTTCGGAATTTTCAATCTGTAGACAATTCTAAGCAAGTCCAGAAGTGCATATTCGGGGAATTTACAAAAGGTACAGAATCCATGGTCTATCGCTCACGGAAGTATAAGGATAAATTTACATTTTTTGCAGTTAAATCTCTCTAAAAAAAAGCTGATGCTTTATTTATTTTAATCTGTTTTCTTTATGAAACAATCGGACAGATAGTCTGTGTGTGGGTTTACATACATAAAAGAGAGGCGAAAGATACCACACGTTCAGTCATAATCATAGATCGAAAATAAACTGACAACGCCACGGCTGAAAAAGAAAAATACAAACAAACAAAAAATAATGCACACGACACAACACAGAAAACAGAAGACTAAGCAACACGAACCCCATTGAAAAATAGGAGTGTTCCTCTATATCTCGTCGTGTCTCTATCAAATATTTAACAAAAACTTTACTGTTCAAATCTTACTTGTCGAATCGAAGCAATATAAGTGCGTTAAACATTTTTATAATATCAACAGAAAAGTCATTATTTTATCATATAGCCAACTTTTTGTTCATACGACCAACCACGAGGAATTGTCTAGCATCTACTTTTTGCGATCCCTATGTGTATTTGAGTATATGGACTTCTGTATTATTTGACGTAACTAATTTTCCGTTTTTAATTTCTCGCTGTTGGGTACAGGTGACTGGAAATTATTATAATCTCTCTCTCTCTATATATATATATATAAGGTCGGCCTGATTTGCTTTTCTTTCAAAGCACATAACTGACGCAAATACTTGTTTCGGAAAATATTTTGGCTCAATATATGTTCTTGCAACGTGATGCTTGATTATTTCCCTTTTGTGTTGGTATGCTGCTATGCATTCAAACGGACAGCAATATTACTAAAAACATGGGTTTTTGCTCAGATATTGGTTGATATAAAGTCATGCATCTGTTCAGTGTTGTTTAATTTCCTGTCTCGAGAATGTTTATTTGGTGATGTAATATCTAACAAAAAGTAAAATCACAAAAATACTGAACTCAGAGGAAAATCAATTCGGAAAGTCCATAATCACATGGCACAATCAAATAACAAAACGCAACAAAAACGAATGGACAAGAACTGTCATATTCCTGACTTGGTACAGGCATTTTCAAATGTAGAAAATGGTGGATTGAACCTGGTTTTATAGCTAGCTAAATCTCTCACTTGTATGACAGTCGTATATCACATTCCATTATATTGTCACCGATGCTTGAACAAAACAAACAAACACAATAGTTAAAAATGTCAAAAATAGGGGTACAGCAGTCAACATTGTGTTATCATATTAATCACTATAAAAACAACAAATGTAACGAAGAAGCACACATCAAATTAACATCCTCATTTTGATTATATTATACGATTTTATTTGTCTAAACGACATCGTGTTTCTATTTTTCTTTCTATTCAAAAGCCTCATCTGCTGTTTTTTATTTTGTATTTCTATTTTATTCGTACATTTGTGTCAGTTTTTTTTTTCATTATTGTTTTCTACATTTATTGATAAATATTGCAAGTCTTCAGCATTTGTTCCTCAATTTATTTAGATCAAATTAATCTAAAAATATTTACTTATTTTTGTCATCGTGTTCAATGGTGTAAATCGCACATATTCATTTATTTCTATCAACATATATAAATGAATACGACACGTGGTACGAATGTATGATAATATGTATGTTTCGTAAATTTACTGCACCTTAGAGAATGTATTTGTCTTTATGAATATTACTTTGACTCTTTGTTGTTGGTGGTATCTATTTGACATGGTTCAGTTATTGTACATCCCGTCATTGTGTTCTTGATCGATGATTAATTTTGTAATCTTGTCTTTTAATTTTACTAATATTCTCTGTCTGTACGCCTTTTTTATAACTGAATCCAATTACACATAAATTCAATTCACAGTTTAATGAATATGTCTAAGTGATAATGACGTATGATTTACAATTTTTTAGTTCTTGTTTTGGTATCTTATTGAAATTACAAAGATTCAATTACGTATTTGCATTATGTCTTTGGAATCGGACACGAATGTGAAAAGAGCTCTTTGCAAATTGTACCACAAACTAGGCAATAGTTTTATCCATTATTGTTTTTTTTACTTATAAATAGGGACACAACCAGTTCAAAATGATCCAGATGATTTCGGGTTAGAACTATTTTTATTAATGGATGGCAAGATTTCAAAATCACATGGTATGTCTGTTTGTAGTCATGTGTCCTATCGAAATACAAATGATAAATATACATGTAAGTATAATTACAGTGCCATTTGTTATATGATTTCATTTTGGATGTAACGCGTCTTCTGATTGGCTATCAGCTCATAGACATTGTTTAGTCATGTGACTGTGATGTCAATAACCTTTTTCTATGGTTTACTGCGGTTTAAAATGGAATTTAGAATTAAATTATAAGAATTAACTGTAATATTTCATCTGTCTATTTGAAATGAAATTAAAAAAAAATGTGTTGCACACTTCTATAAAACTCGCTACGCGGGTAATCTAGTACGCAATACATTTTGTATGGTATTTTCTCATTGACAGAAATATTATAGAGTCATTCCTTGAATAAATGACAGATTCATATAGTTGATGCAGGTGACAATTTAGTCTGTCATCCTTTTATATATTTGCTTTTTGAAAATGTCTTTAAAATTCGAGTTCAGATAAAATATATGTCAAATTTACATGCCCATATATTTAGAAATAACCAAACAAATCTTGTTACGCCGCAGGTGTAAGACAAAAGGACAAATCTCTGTCATTTGATATACAGATTCGTAATACGTTTCGTTGCTTTATGTTGCACTTTGTAAATACAGCTGTTTCTGAAACGCGCCTCTTTTGGAGAGATTTTGATTATTCATAGAAAAATAATTGTGTTTACAAACTGTTTCCAAGTTATGCTCTCTGTGTTCCATCTCACAGAGACATAACTTGGGAATGTTACCAGTGAATTTACATGTGCATATTGTTTACATTGGAATCTGTGGTAACCTTTCTTTCGAGGTAGGGGTTGTTAAGAAAATAAGTGTTAGTTTAAACTCTGAGAAGTTCAGGGCACATCAACGTTGAAAATATGCTGCATAGCCCTATATTTTGACCTTTGAAAAAAATTGTGGTGCACATGAACTTTTAATTCTAAGATAAGATGTTATCAAAACTTCATAGTAAAAGTGGTACAGTTTTAGCCGTAAAAGGAGTTCCTATGGGAAATTGCATTGTCAATATTTACAGAATTGCAACCTAAAGTCATTTATCAGTCTGACCAACATACCATTTATGAAAAAGCATTGAAACTTGATGGCGATTTTATTGACAATCAGGACAGTTTTCTGAAAGCTCAGCCCATATGGGATTCATTTTAATACATAAATAGTCACATATAGATTATATATTCGAACAATACTTACAGTGTATCTCTCTAAATTAGGATGGCATATACTTATTTTTTTTTATTTTTTTTTCTAGTGTCCTTTCGAAAGTTACTATCGTATAACACCATTTGTGTTGTTTAGAATTGTTTTCTAGGGTCCTTTAGCTTTAAAACGGAAATGATCTGAAACATGTTCAAGAGGCAACATGAAATTTTCCTCAAATCATGACTGACATCTAGAAATTGACAATGAAATGTCAGTTGAAAATTAAACTTTACCACAAAAGGGATTATTCTAGTTTTCCAGTTCTCGAGTTTCCATTTCTATATAACAACATTTCAGCAGCGCTTTGGAAATATCATACCTCTCAGTTATAACTACATAAAGAGTTTGTATTTTCTTAATTGATCGTTGCTGCTCACAAGGAACGTCTTAAACTAAAAAATCCAAATGTTGACAAAGATATCGCAGATCAAACTTATTTGTTTATAATTTGTTAACTTACGTTTTTTGATTGAGTTAAGCTTTCCAATTGATATTTTATCGTGTGGTTTTCTATGTTTTGATGTTATGCTATTGTTTCCGAAAAAGGGAAAAGGTTTGGTACCATTAAAACGTTTAATCCCGCTGCAAATGTTTGCACCTGTCCTAAGTCATGAATCTGATGTACAGTAACTGTCGTTTGTTTATATTATGTATACGTGCTTCTCGTTTCTTTTTTTATATAGATTAGACCGTTGGTTTTCCCGTTTGAATGGTTTTAACACTAGTAATTCTGGGGCCCTTTATAGGCTTTTGTTCGGTGTGAGGCAAGGCTCCGTGTTGAAGGCCATACATTGACCTATAATGGTTTACTTTATAAATTGTTATTTGGATGGAGAGTTTTCTCATTGGCACTCACATCAGATCTTCCTATATCTATACAGAGATATAGAATTTTTTGTTGTAAAATTTACATACACCATCACGAATTGTTTCGCTGTTGTGGAATGGCACTACAATTTCGTTCCGGATAAACTATTTACCGAATTAGACCTTTAACTTTCTTGTACTTATGTTTTAAATGGCATATGTACAGTAGGATATGCCTACAAATCGGGACTACCTGAGATTATCTTCATTTCTTGTTAAGTTTTTGTAACTGAATATTTGATTGTTTTGAAAAATAATGTGCAGTTCACTGTTGTTTATCTATTTGCGTTTTTAGCTACGAAGTAGTCATTTCAGTGTTTACTTTTGAGTTTCAGTCTTTTTGGTATCGTTTTCGACTTTGTTTGAAAGAAAACGCTTCATAAGCGTAACAACGACTTGTCCTCGTTTCACCGATTGTTACAATTTGATACTTGCCACGGGGTCTATTAGGAACAGAAGCTTCCCACCCTTTCTGATTACCTGAACATCCCAAGGTTTTTGGAGGGGTGCATGTCGGCTTATTTTGTCTACCAAACGTACAAGTACTGTATAGCCAATTGAGGTCGTTAAAAAATTTCCATCATCCTTTAATTTTTGACTTATGAGTTTTAATGGTCATTTTCGTAATTTTATATTTTCTTATCCCAGGTTTATATATAAAAAAAATGTGGTATGATTGCCAATGAGACAACTGTCCACAAGAGACCATAATGACACAAATATTAACAACTATAGGTCACCGTACGGCCTTCAACAATGAGCAAATCTCTTAGATTACCTTAACCGCATTTGGCTTCTTATTATGATTGAAGCAAAACTAAACTTATTATGGATACAAGAATTGAAATTGTGTATTATATGTTGGTGTTAAGTCTACAAAAGACACATCACTGACACTCAAATCGGAACTTATAACGGTCAAATAAGGAACGAAGTTGAAAAGCATCCAAGAAGTGTACCAATGACAGCTAAAATAACCTATTCCCGGATAGACAATCCTTATTTTTTTTGGCAAATTTAAAGTTAAGCATTTTGAAATTAGATAAAATTGCGGTCGAATGAAAACTGATTATCTTACCCTTACGTAAATTGAACTTGTAGATTAAACACCTACTGCTTTTATTTTAATCAGCAAACTAATAAATCTATTAAAGCAGTAGGTCTTTGATTGTCTGATATAATTATTCTGAAATTTCATTTTTTTTTTTCACTTTTTATTACATTGCATTTTCAAATGTTTTTATTAAAAAAATGTGAATTTGATATATTATAATGATATTGCGAGAGACACATTATTTTTGGCTTGAAAATGTGAATGAATTTGATACGTTATAATGATATTGTGAGAGACACATTATTTTTGGCTTACAAAATGTGAATTTGATATGTTATAATGATATTGTGAGAGACACATTATTTTTGGCTTAAAAAATGTGAATTTGATATGTTATAAAGATATTGTGAGAGACACATTATTTTTGGCTTAAAAAATGTGAATTTGATATGTTTTATGATATTGTGAGAGACACATTATTTTTGGCTTTAAACATGTGAATTTGATATGTTATAATGATATTGTGAGAGACACATTATTTTTGGCTTATGGAATAAATCAAAATGCTAGTATGTTAGATCGGTACACTGTTGAAGATGATTAAATGACATAGGACATTTCAAGTGGTTTGGGTTTACTTCTTTGCATGCTTTTACCGGCTGGTAATGTTCAGTCAAAATATTACAACTTAGAAATTGAACATTATTGATTATAATAGGATTGACAGTTCAAACGTTTTTTTTTAGTCCATATAAATATTCGTTCATAGTGTGTTAATTTATGTTTTTTGATTGAGTTAAGCCTTCCAATTGATATTTTATCGTGTGGTTTTCTATGTTGTGATGTTATGCATTGGCACTCACACCACATCTTGCTATATTGATATACGTGCAAGCTTACTTTTATACCAATTATATGTAATGATATCTTCTGACTTTGACATGTTGCTTACATCTACATGTTCATCAATAACAAATTAAGTTGATATTTTTCCTCTTGTATACAAATCCGTGTTAGAAAATTGGGGTAGGGGTTCTTGTTTAAGATGGATCAAGAAAACCATAATGGATGCAAAACGAATGGCGTGAACGATTCCAAGGGACACAGTATTTCCTAAGCATTAACTTTAGAAACGAATGGCAAATTCGATAATCAGGATGGATGCAACGTGAATGCATAACCCGTATATTGGTATGTTTTGTCTCAAATTGCATGCAAAAGAATGGGGATTCGGGGATATTACATAGCAGAAGAGAAATAACTTGTCATAATTCCTTGTCTTTGTCCTATTAATCCTATTAAAGTTCATGCAAATACCACAGTTTTGGTTTCTTACTTTGATTTGTCTTTTCTTAATGGATTTACGAGAATTAAAATTAGCAAACTGATGTGACCTTATACATGTTATATGTATTTGGTCTCTTTTCATAAGCATTGCATTCCAATATTGTCGCTTTTAAAGTCTTTGTATCGATCAAGTCATATATGCAACTGCCATACCTCTACGTTATGGGCATTTCATATATTGCATGCCCACATTGCATAAAAATGTATCATGTGTTAATAACTTCAACTACGACTAATATCACAAGACACCTTGTAATATTGTCAGAAGTATTTATTGTGTTTGTTTTTTGTATGAACACATTATATGTTGAGACACGAATTGTACATAACCCTTATCAAAATATATGTCAGCACATACATGGATAACATATTTGCCATCTGTCATCATGTTCAAGCTAACTTACTAATAAATATATATCCTGTCAATGTTTGAAATATGTTGATCTTTAAATGAGAAAATCGTGTCAATCTGATGATGATCTTTCAGTGAAAAATTCATATTAAGTAAAAAAATAAAATAATCAGTCCTTTCTTACAAACAGTTTTTTTCTTATCTCTCCTCATTTTTTGTCATTTTGTCTTTGCATTTTGCCTAAAGATAGTTAAGTAGACAAATGTTATATGAACTTCATTAACTGAACATATCTTATTGGAGACAAAACAATTGAATCTAGTTTAGTGTCTTGACTAGTATGTCCTGTCTTCTTCGTCTTAATAAGCATCAATGATTTCATGCCGCATTTTTATAATTGTTATAATATTATGACAGAATTCACACTCTTTTGAATACCTACCACCAAACAACCACTTGATATTAAACTTATTTTTCACTCGTAGTTTACCAATATAATCTTACTAAGGTACTGTAAAGATGAAGATACTCATATGTCATACAATGTTTCAGGTCAATTGAAAAACACAATTTAAAACAAACATCATGGCAAAACAAAAACAGATTATCGACCCCAATGAATACTTAGAAAATTGAAACTGAGCAGCACATCTTTTGATATAAAGTATTTAATGATTTAGGCTTTTAACCGCTATTTTTTTTTTCTTCATTAAACAACAATAACAATTATTACCTCTGCAAATAAGCGTGGAAATAATGTTTTGAAAATTTAGCAATGTCTACAAAAAAATATATCAAGAAGTATATGCCTTGCATATAGTTAGATCTTAATGCAACTTATTTGTCTCATTCCCATCCCCTTATGGGTGGTATTACATGACAACACGAAAACAAAATAAAAGGATCACTTGCATTGTTTATACATTATTTGTTTTCAATTGATACATGCATCATTGCGGTTGATAGAATGTCAGATCAAGATTCACGTTTTTGTCTAATTTGAATTCATTTTAGTTTATTTTACTTATCTAAATGTAGCTCAGCTGTTTTAAATTAAATATTTCGTATGATTATATGTCATTAAAACTATAATTAGAAAAGGCAAACAAACCATTATTAAGAGAAAAAAGACAAATACTCAACCAAATTATATACACATTTATCGTTGCTATTAACTGTTCATTGGATACTCGATACTGATATTGCACAAAGCTGCAATTTTGAATTGAAGAATATTTGTTAAATGCGTAAAATACTTGGGATACTGAACAAAATGTCATTGGTTAAGCCTAACGAATAACTTCGAGGACAATAAATAATTTTAAAAAAAAATTCTAGGTTCCGCCTCTTCACTATTTTTTTAATGAAGAGTTTGTGACAAGTTTTAAAAACCAATTACCCAACCGAAAACCAGGTATGATCTTTAATGTGATTTCAAATAGATTTTGTATAAACATGTAGCACCGAACAAATACAACAGCTTGATATAAAGCAATATTTGCACCGATGCATACTGATATAAAGATATGTCATCGTGTACACACACAGAAAACGATATATTCTTTTGAAATGTTATTCTCAATGTAAAAAAAGAGTTTTCACATTGTATTGGTTGCAAATCTTGTTTGATAATACATTTGGATTAGAAGAATGTTGACTGCATTATCTATAGATATATTATGCTTCTAAGTATAGGTTTAAAGCCTCATGCTGACAAAATATCCGTTTACCTTAACACTTTGTACCTTTCACGTTTTCATCAAACTTTCGAACGCATATCTATTTTCAACTTGCTGTTGGTGTGATATTTATTTACACTAAAACAAGTATATGATAAAGGCAAATCCAATATCACTGAATCAGTCAAGGATTTTTTATTTTTACAAAATGATGTAATGTAATTTTTGGGGTTCAGTTGACAATATCAATAACAATTATATTATGTATAAACTAAAAGGATATATTGTGTCACATTAATTCAATCTACAGTTCAATTTCCTTATCTTGATTGTTTGTCTCGCTTATATGAATGAGTAAAATAAAACCTATATGTTTCCTAACAAAAGTGTTTACCTTTGGAAAGTAAAATAGATTTTGTTTGGTTTATACCATGCATACGGAAATGCCGTTTAAATATTCAGCAAATAGAAAAGGTTCGTCCAAGACCAATAATAAAATGACAATTACCAGTATACAAGACGTATGTCAATATCGACAACATTCCATACATAGAAGATGTGGTATGAGTGCAAGTGAGCCAACTTTCCATCAAGTTACAATATGTAAAAGAAAAAACAGTATAGGTCAAATAACGATCTTCAACACATCAATGTTTAGGGCTGGATAAGCTTCATATCTTTTTAAATGGCATTATCTTGAAAAATTTGAAATATAAGGTCTTACTTGTTTCCTCTGTTATTACAAATAACACCTTATCGTTCTGCCAGTTTTAACTTTAAATTTTAAAAATAATGCTCACCAGTTAACCTCTTTATAATCGAAATAAAGAGTCTACCAAATATACAGTATATCTTACATATGTTTCGGAGGGTCATTATGCAATTCTAAATACGTTTGTGGTTGATTTATACATTAAACATTTAGTTAACACTCTGCATTCACCGAAGTTGTGTACCCCTGTCCTTTCTGAAGTACTCACAATTGTAAATTATGTATACATGTACAATGTATCTATCAATGACACAAACACACTTTAAATTCTGATTTATATTGGTTTCATCCAAATCAACTGTTTGAAAACGACAAGAGGATTAACAATATTACTGCATGTTCCTTTATTGTGTTCTTGAACATATTTTGGCTAGGCCTAGAAGGAATAAACAATTCCCTGTAATTTATTTTACATTCCCATCTACTAAATTGTCAAATATAACATGTTATGTAAAGGTAATGATAATAATGGCATTATAATAAGAGTGCCAAATGTCATTTTAGCTTTAAACGTGTAACAATGTCTTAGCAGGAAGCATGCATGTAAATAATACCATGCGGCATGTTGTCATTAACATAATTAATGTTACTTGTTTTTAAGAATTGATGTTATTAATATTTTTAATATCCATAGATACCGACTATCGGATAACAAACAATAACTTTAAAAAAAATCCTTCCCTTGATAACCTTTATAAAGTCACCAAGAAAATCACAAATATAAGTTTCTCCGTCTTCTACCTTCTATTGGAATTATCATTCAAGGGTTACGGACAGTTGTAGCACAACGTGTCTTATTCACTGGTATCACTGGGAGAAGACTATATAAGTTTGATTAACTTATATATCATCCCTTCTGCACATTTACGAAAATAAAATATGTTTAAACTATCACTGAACAGACGTTGATTTTTCTCCTTTGAATTGTTATGATATATCACTCATTCCTACGTTCAAAGGGACTGTAGGAAATACAATCTTTGAAATCATACGTATTCACATCAATCTAAATTCACAGGTTTTGAGTTAAAAAGTTTCAAAGTCATATTAATTAGATTTATTAAAGCCAATGGAGTACTCCGATATATGATCGACAAGACGCTTAATGTCTCTTATGATTAAAATAGTCAATCAATATTAACATATGGCATTATTCTCCAATTAAGTCTACGTCTGTTTAATTAAATGATGTACTGTGGATTCGTTTATTTTCGTGGGTATCAATTTTCGTGGATTGTGGAAAACTTGCATGTTCATGTATATTTGAATTCATGGAATTGTAAAAATTGTGTAACCATATGACCTTATAGATCATTTGTAATTCCACTAAAATAAGTATCCAACGAATAATAATGAATCTACAGTATACAAATTATAAACTTTAATGTTGCATTGCATACGCGACATTCCGTTTTTTCGCTGTAGGAGCCATATTATGACTTATTTTACAGTTTATGTAATAGTTTTGTATTTTGTTTAACATTGTCATGATGCAGCCTCTCTTGTTTGTCAAACAGTAAAAACAGAGTTAAGTAAACTGAAAAGCATGTACAAAAAATAGTAATTATTTTGTCCCCCCCCCCCATTGCAAGTTCTCATTTCAAAGAGATTTCGTTACAATCTACGCGATCTACAGTAATAACTTCCAACTTAGAAATTCTGATTCTTATGGGAAATCTATGCATTGAGACATCTATAATTGTATCTATAAGGACGAATTTCATTTTAGTCAAGCACATAGCTTAAAACATAGAGGAAGAAGTTATCAGATGTACCAGGATTATAATTTAGTACGCCAGAAGCGCGTTTCGTCTACATAAGACTGATCAGTGGCGCTTATATCAAAGTTTTATAAAGCCAAAGAAGTACAAAGCTATTAGCTATCACAGTGCGAAATCATTTTAATGCTTTATTTATTACAGGTGTTATAATGATGTAATGACACACAAATAAAAGAATTCAGTTTAAAATTCGTTTCTATTAATAGAATGGATTATTGAATAGGATACGTAATATGGCTGGGAGTTAATTCAATACAAGTGAACACGACTAGATATTGGCCGTAGTACTTTATTTATGCTCTTATTTGATACGTCGATAATAATGTACTCTTATTTGATACATCAAATGAGGTAAGCAATCAAAACAAATTCCCTAAAAGTACTAATGTATTGATTCGATGTTAGATTTATTATTTTTAAAGAAAGTTTAATGTTGACTGTTTGGTTTAACATCACGTCACATCATATCACAGACGATCATTAAAATGTCAAAAGATATAGAAGACATCTCAACTCCCGTATATGAATATTTAAAAAAAAAATAGATTTTTTTCATATTTAAGCCTGAATCAGAGCGTTTTTTTATGAGTAAATCAGTTAAAATCTTTCACATAAACTAATTAAATCAATTGAAATAGACACTTAAGTGTTTAAAGAGTGTTCAAAATCTTTCGTTACATGAACCTGAAATTTGAGGCCAAAATCGGCCCTGACCAGACCTACTCCTTTATTAATATGTCTCAGCAATAATGAGATATGATTACCATTTTTTTTTAATTCTTCTACAGTATCTCATTAACACTTGGTACATGTATGTTTTCTTATGCAGAATAAAGGTAGATTAAACATGGGTAATATGGTGGATTTAATCTGAACCTAAAGTCGCCTGCATTAGACCTTTTACTTTATGTTTGTTTGTGTTGATGTTACCTGCACATTTTCTCCTTAACGAGGCAATAGTCTAACATAGCTGGTATTTATTTTTCGTGTTTTATTGTGTGCGTCGTTTGTAGTTTTCATTAGAAACAGCAGTTTAAACGGCTCTCAAATCTTAAAGCACTGTTAGAGGAAATTCATTAAAGTAATACACAAAATGAAGTTTATACTCACAAAGGTACTAGATGTCGATATTAAATAAAGTATAACCGAAGAATTTTTACCCAAAATTAAAAACAAAATTGATCAATACGTTTCGTCACTCTAGTTTTTTATCAGTCTGGCCTGAACTATTGTTTAACAAAACACCATTTTCAAAAAGGTATTAACACTTGATGTTGATTTATTTTTCGATTAGACCATTTTTTGAAAGGTCAGCCCATTGGGGAATCATTATAGTACATACATATACATTGTACGAGACACTACTTTTGGTTTAGGGAATAAATCAACACGTTAGTATATTAAATCGGTACACAAATGAAGTTGATTTCAGAAAAAAATAGTTAATAATCAATGACTAATGTGTAGTTCTTTGTCCATTGTGTGGCATGCATTATCCGGTGGGTGAATCAACATTCAGTCGGAAATCAGACATTATTGCTTATAATAGGATTGCTTGTTCAAACTTTGGTCAAAACACTATTGCACGCTTGTTTTTAAATCAATCATTTTATGTAAAGGGGTCTTACTGTTTTTATCTTAACATCAATGATATCATACCACAATTTTTTATAACGTTAACGGTAAAATGACAGAATTCATGATCTATTTGATTCCTACCACCCAACATCCACTTGATATTAATATTATTTATCTTCTTATTTTCACGTAGTTCAGCAGGTTATTTTAAGTAGTATACTGTAAAAATAAAGATACTCCTGTTTCATACGCTGATGAAGGTAAAATAAAAAAAATAATTCAAAACAAACATCATTGCAAAGAAAGAAAACCATATGATCGACCTCAATTTATACTTAGCACATTACAACTGAGCAGTACGTCGGATTTGTATAATATGTATTGAAAAGTTCAAGTATTTTACTAATAGAAAAGAATTTCGAAAACACATCAATATTAAACATGACCTCTTATAATGAACTTGAAAATGATGATTTGTTAATTTAACAATGTTGGCAAAAAATCTCATGAGGTTTATGCCTTTCATGCAATTGGCACTGAAATGCACCAAGCTCACATAAACCTCATTCCCTTTTCGGTGGTGAAACATAACAACACGCGAACAAACTTAAAGGAGTACGTGCATTGTTTAGATATTTTTTTCAATTGTTCAAAGAAACATTGTCGTTGGAAATTTCATTGAAACATATACAATTAGTTGGGCTTACTTTTTGTGTTTGATAAAAAAATAATATCTAAAAGTTCTACCTGTTTCAAATTTAAATCTTGGAAATAATGTTCATCAGGTAACCTCTTTATGGCATTTTTAATCGAACTATAACATCGACCAAACATACAGTATGTCTTATTCTCAAAGTCTATATGCTATTCTAAATGAGTTTGTGGTTGATTTATGCATCAATCATTTACTTCATAGCGTTTATTCACCAAGGTTGAATAACTCTCCTTTTTAAATTATACACAATTGTAAATAAATATTAAATGCTTATTGTATCCCAATCTTCTGTTTAAAAACAACACGCGACAAAACGATAAGACAACGTAAAGTATTATAACATGATTCTTTGATGTACTTTTGATAATTTGCTAGAGTGGCCTTGAAGGAATAAATAACTCCTTTAACTTTTTACACATTTCATCTACTAGATTGACAAATATAATATTTTCTGTAAAGTTCACGATAGCAATATACACTATAATGATTATAGTATCAAATGTCATTTCGATTTTTAACTTGTTACAATGTCTAAGCAGGAAACAGGTTTGTTAATAATTCCAATGCTGCATGTTGTTATTAATGTCACATGTCTCGAAGAAATGATGTTAATAATATTATTTTCGAGGCAATTATATGAGATTCATGTTTGATAGGTTGTTGTTTCAGAGTGTACTTTTGAATAGACACGATGAATAAACCATCACAATATATTTTGTTTTTTCTCAATATGATTCCTGTAACATACAATGTTATACAATGTTGATAAAATGATATTTAAAGTCTTGTGTTTGTGGGGTTATTTGTATGCTCTTTTCTTTTGACGTCAATTTAAAATAAATGTTATAAGCGATCCTATAACCGTATAAAAATGGCTAAACCAGAAATTAGAAAAACTAGACTATAAAGGTATCAATACAATCGTTTTTTTAACACAGGCTATAAGCCGATTGATAACGTGCGTAATAGCCATATAAGATTTCATATGTTGTTACAGTAGTGTACAAATTATGCAAAAGTGCAATCTTTTCTAGGGAGAAGACTTGTGAACTGATCATGAAAGCTTTTATTCTTAGTTGACATTTATAAGGTTATTCCCGCTTTGTACATGTTATAACGACGTCTGGTTGTTGAGCCGTAAGAGTTTTCTTTACATAGCACTCTCGTCATTTTTTTAAGCTTAGATATACTCATGCGAAAGATGGAAATGTATTAATATGATTTAACTATATTTAACAATGACTTTGACGTATACACGTTTAGGTCTCTTCCTAATTTTCAGTACTGAGTAACACTTTCAATTATAAAAAAATGAAGACTTCAATCGAATGATTAACATTCAATCTGACCAAAGACGTACTATTTCACGATATCACATTTTGCTGTTTTTTAAATCTTTAAAATCTTTATAAAAATTAAAAAAGAAATAAACATAAAATAAGATAAGATAATAATACCCCTTTATATATATATAAAAAAACACACGTAGGAGAAAAAGAAATAAACATCTTCAATTAATAAGATGAAGTGTTTGATAACTACATCTAATCATGCTTATAAGATAATTAGTTTCCCACTTCTATTATAAAAAAAGAAAATGAGGTATGATTGCCAATGAGACAAAAATTGAAAACAACCCTTTTAATAATTTCTTGCGTCCGAAGCGCTTTTCTAGATTTATCTTCGCCAGGAACGCTCAAAGCCAAACATTTGAAATCCAAAGATCGATAAGGACCGAAAATCGTTGAAAAGCTATATGTCAAAAATGCCTAAAATTAATAGCCAAATTTATCTAAAGCCAACCTTGCCTGAGGAAGTTGACAACTGTCCACAAGAGACAAAAATGACACAGACATTAACAACTATAGGTCACCGTACGGCCTTCAACAATGGGCAAAGCCTATGCCGCATAGTCAGTTATAAAAGGCCCCGATATGACAGTGTAAAACAATTCAAACGAGAAAACAAACGGCGTTATGTAACAAATAAACAAACAACAACCACTGAATTAGAGATTCCTAACTTAGGACAGACACATACATAAATGATGTTGCGGAGTTAAACATGTTAGAAGGATCTCAACCCTCCCCCTAATCTGGGAGAGTGGTATAACAGTACAATATAAGAACTATTAGTTAGATTACATTCTAAACCATTACTATAATTACATATCAAAACTGATATCAACAAATTGTATGATGTAGTTTTACATATAAATACAGATAATGCATGCCAGTTATTTTAACAAGGATAAAGTATAACAATCAAATAAATTGTAGCTCTTGCCATTCAAATGTGTAAACATATGGTTAAATTATACTGATGTCTATTCATCATATTGTGATCGGTGTTAAAACAACGAGAAATGGACGCAAAATGATAGTTTTGTATTATTTGCCTATAAAGTGATCTACAAGAAAGAAAAACTTCAAGAACTATTTTGTCTCGAAATATTACTGTTTAATATAAATTCTTAATCGTAGATCTGAATGAAACTTGCTATGGTTATCCCAGATGTCTTTAAAGATAACTCGTTATTTAATTTAATTTCATCGATTTTATTGAATTTAAAGAATGATGCAGACTGTGAATAACAATTCATCTTTTTTCCTTAAATTTCCCTATGGTAAACAAAACATTAGCACGCATAATATTTTCATTTCTAAATCATATAGAAAAAAGCGTCTAAAATTTGAATTGTCTATTTTTTCCATAGTATCACATCAACTATATTTTGTTACGTTGCTTTTCGTGACAACATCAAAATGACAAAAATAGCGACCAAAGGTATAGAAATATATCAATTTCTTAAAATGTCCAATTAAGTCCAGAGTATCTAGTATCATTTTCCACGAATATGCCCTACGATCGTGTTATACGGAAAAAGAATGAGTAAGAACACATTGTAAATCTTTAAAAAAGCTCTTTGTATTGCGTAGTTTATCTTTTACCAACGTGTAAAGCGCGTTGATGCTGAAGGTCTAATCGATTTTACGTATCACTTACAGCAATTAAAAAGTGTGTATAGGAGATTCATAAATAAAAGTACATTGTTATTGATACAGTGCAATGTATTCTGCTTATACATATAGCAAAAACATAAAATGTCAACATTGGAATACTTACTGAATTTAAAAAGTGATACATTTATATTTGTTTTCTCGTTGAGTCGTCATTTAAAGCTGTATTTTTTTGTATTCGTGAATATCTCAAACCAAAGTAAAAATGTAATTAAAGAAACAAGTACAAAGCGAATGCACGGAGTACATGACATATGTACCGCACCAAAATCAAATAATAGAGAGAAAGAACGATGTTACAAAAAATGTAATTAGGGTGGACTACATCACAATTAAAATAACAAGCAAGCCACACAAGTATAAAGTTGAAGACCACTGAGGACCCACAAATCCCAAAAATTGAGCCAAATAAGGCTAAGGTAATCTATATGTTAAGATCAAATGCAACAAAAAAAGAGGATTGGACATGTTTTGGCACTAAATCATTCGTCTGTTTTAAAATGCAACATTTAAATTGGTGTTTACCCTTAAATACATATGTATTACGAATCTTAAAATGTGTGATCTGAAATAAAGCAAAACGAAAAAAGTTTCCAATAATTAACAATGAGTTTCAAGAATGCCCCCATAAACTGAAAAAGCAAGCTCAAGTTTGTAACTTGCTGATATATTTATTAAACTGATAGTCCTCTTACAAAAACGATACTTTCAATTATACAGTGAGTCAACATCGATATTCCATGCTGTGAATGGAAGGTGTTTTTCTTTCTTGTGTTTTGATCTTTTTGTTGTTGTAAGTTATCAGTAGACTAGTATCATAGATACATAGGCCAACATTATTGAACAAACACTTCATACTAAACTAAACAACTTTATTTTTTTCAGTAACATATCAAAACACTTGACAGAGTACATTATTATTGACATATAACACACATTATATGAACTCGGTACATGCGGAAAAAACTTAATACTATAACGAAATGTTTAGGGCGATTTAACAATAATGGTATACCTTATGTTTATCTTGACAGAGACATTCAGGTAATTAATACTAGGAGATATTTGTCTTTGAACACTTAACAGAAATCCATATTATTGTACAATTCCGTGTGTAAAACCAACTTGACATCATGTAATGCATATAGTAAAATGTTCATTCTTTATGTTCTTATAGTATTGATAATGGCATGTCAAATCTGTCAGATAAAGGACAAATATGAACTTTACCAATCAGATCGGTTTGATTAATTTAACAAACATGCTGTCCGAGATGTTCTAATATTCACAAATACCGACTAACGGAATAAAGTTACTTTTTTTAAACATTCTTCTCTTTATAATCTTTATAAAGGCACCACAAAATCACGGTTATAAAATTTTCCGTCTTCTAACTTCCATTATCCAAGAGTAACGCATAGTTGGAGAACAACGTGACTTATTCACTGGTATATCTGAACAGACCTTATTCATACTGTCAAAGTCAAAGGGACTGTAGGAAATACAATCTTCAAAATTTTACATGTTCACATCATTTGTTTACGAAATACATAATGATGATTTGCCAGCGTTTCCATAACTGGAAACCACACATTATAAAATGTTGACTATATGTATATCACCAGCACACTAACAAGGGAATAATGTTGTTAGTGATTCCAAACTAAATTTACATGATTTAACGATGTTTAAGTTGGATAATTGTCAAATATTTCAATTAATTAAAGACAGTTTAAAAACATATAGAAAACCTTGATCAATGATCGACAAGACGCTTGACGTTAACGATGTATTCGTCATAAATTAAGAATCTCTATCCAATTAATTGTACGTTTTTTTTTTAATGATGCATACAAATTCTCAACTTCAATGTTGCATTGCGTACAAACATGTGATTCCTTAAGACATGTATACATGTATCTATAAGAAAGAATTCGATCTCAATCAAATTCATAGCTTAAATAATGGAGAAAGCTGGTGAAAGACATCAAATTGCAAAAATCATTTTAATGCATTATCTGTTCAAGGTTTTATGATGTAATAAGACGAAGATCAAAGAAATACATCAATCGTTCGTTTCTACTGATCATGCTGATAGGATGGATTATTGATAAAATTTACGTAATATTCCTAGGAGTATATTCAATATAAGTGAATATGACATTAGTACTTTACAGAAGCTCTTATCTGACTCATTGAATAAGGACAGTAATAAAAATAATAAACGCAAACTGAGGGAATCGTATGAACTGCAAAAGACGTTTACCGGATGTGTCAACAGGAAGCTTGGCATGCTAAGCAATTACAGTTTTACGCAATTTGGTCTTTTATTGCTATGCAAGAATGTGATCTCGAAAAATTAATATCTTAAGTTCATTAAAAGAATAAAATTGGGAAATTCATTTTGATTCAATATCAAGCGCAAGTTTTAATATAATGCTATAAGAGGTTTAAACACATCAGTATATCATTCGAATAAATGGCTGTTTGTATGTGTTATCTCTTGACTCTGGTTTATGAATGTTGGATATGTAAAGCAGTGATTTTTTTTTAACAACGTTATGATATTATTTATCAAATTGTAGTTGTAACATAAACAATCAAGATAACAAGCTTTTTTTGACGTACCCTGTTACAATCAACTGACTACCCAGAGCATAATCAACAACTAATATCAAAAAGTAAAATCACAAAAATACTGAACTGTTATACCATTATATTTTTATATTATTAAATTTTCTTGTCTATAATTACTTATGGTATATTGTTAAAGTTTTCGCACACAATACAATTACACTATAAGACATACCAGTAGATGTATCAATTGACATTAACTTGTAAACACAATGGTAGCAGTACTGGAGAAACATTCATTGATTATGTTTCTTTTAATTGTTAGTTACATTGGACTTATTGCTGTATGTCAATTAATGTTGATGTCTTCGCTCTTGGTGTATTCATTTACCAACATTTCGTAGACATCTATGTGTTTTGTTTTCTGCTCAGATACATATTATGACTTATCTATTGAAAAACTAAGTAGTGTTATAAAAACCAAACAAATATTGAGTAATATTTGATGTCTGTTATTTTGTATAAAAATACTAGGTGTTGTATGTATGTAGGTAGGTAGGTAGGTGAGTAGATTGGTTGATTCATGTATTTGGTTTCGATGTTATATTTGTTATTCTCATAGGAGTTTGTCTAATGCTTAGTCCGTTTCTGTGTGTGTGTGTTACATTTAAATGTTGTGTTATTGTTCTCCTCTTATATATAATGCGTTTCCCTCAGTTTGTTACCCCGATTTTGTTTTTTGTCCATATATTTATGAGCAGCGGTATATTACTGTTGCCTTTATTTGGTAGGTAGGTAGGTACGCATGTATGTATTTGTAAATGTTCAATTAGACAGGTTGACAAAAACTTAATCACAATTAAACAACTGAGACAAATCGTTACACAAATAATTGTGAAACATAAACACTTTTTGAATATTAATTGTTTTCAATCTATGATTTTGACTATCCCTCTGGTATCTTTCGTTCCCCTTTTAGCATAAGTATCTTTTACATCTACTGGTATGTCTTATAGTGTAATTGTATTATGTGCGAAAACTTTAACAATATATCATAAGTAATTAGAAGACAAAAAGATTAAATAATACAAAAATATAAAGGTATAACAGAAATATCCACACCTTCCTGTTGAAAAGGAAATTTTATAGAACTTTACATTGCTCATTGTGATAGTTATTACTTGATGCTTCTCTCTACTGTTGATAAACAAATATTGTTATGTCGAAGTCTTTGATTGCTCTCTATACAATTTTAGCTTTACTCCTTATTGAAAGATGTCGTTTATTTTTATCTTGATTGACATTGTGTCATTGGCAAATATTACAGTAATATTAATTATATGCTTATAAACGATCACTACAATTCCTATAACAGAAAATCCTCCCTTATTTGTGAAAACTTCATAATACTGAACAAGTATCTCAATGCATTGTATTATCCAACATTCACACAAATTATATCTATAGATATAGAAAGATGTGATGTGAGTGCCAATGAGACAACTCTCAATCCAAATAACAATTTTTAAAAAAGTAAACCATTATAGGTCAATGTACGACCTTCAACACGGAGCCTTGGCTCACACCGAACAACAAGCTTTAAAGGGCCCCATGCATGCATTATCCGGCCGGCGAATCAAAGTTCATGCAGTCAAAATGTTACAATTTAGAAATCGGACATAATTGGTTATAATAGGATTGACAGTTCGAACTTTGCATTTTCAAAATAAACATATACGTAAAAGCTTACTTTTATGCCAATGCTATGTAATGGTCTCTTCTCACTTTGACATATTGCGTACATGTTCATAAATAACAAGAAAATAAGTTGATATTTTTCCTCTTTTATACAACTCCTTGTGAGAAGATTGGGGTAGGGTTCTTGTTAAAGATTAATCAAGAAAACCAACATGGATGAAACAAAAATCACGTGAATGATGCCACGGGACACTCCACAGTATTTACTAAGCATTAACCTTAAAATCGGAAGGCGAATTCGATGATCCGGATGAATACAATGCGTATGCATAATCCGTATATTGTAATGTGTTGTCTCATATTGAATGCAAAAAAAAATGTTGATTCGGGGATGTTACATAGCAGAAGAGAAATCCCATGATATCATTCCCTGTCTTTATGCTTAAGAAGATGTGGTATTAGTGCCAAGGAGATAACTCTCAATCCAAGTAATGTTATAGTTCATTCAAATCCCTCAGTTTTGGTTTCTTTCTTTGATTTGTCTTTTCTTAATACATTTACGATAATTGAAAATTAGCAATAAATAAACTCATCATGTATACCAGGACTAAATTTAGTATACGCCTGTGACCTTATACATGTTATATGTATTTGGTCTCTTTTTTAGCATCACATGCCAATATTGTCGCGTGAAGTCTCTTTGTATCGATCAGGTCGTATATGTCAACTGCCGTACCTCTAATAAATTGTTATTGACATTTCATATAATCCATGCCCACATTGTGTAAGAATGTATCATGTGTTAATAACTGATTGTCTCCAACTATTATCACAAGACAAATTGTAATATCGTCAGGATTATTCATTTTGTTTTTTTTTGTATGAACACATTATATATTGAGACACGAATTGTACATTACCCTAATCAAAATATATGTCAGCACATAATATGATAACATATTTGCCATCTTTCATCATGTTCATGAAGCCTAACTAATGAATGTATATGCTGTCTGTTGATAAGAGTAAAATTCAAGTCATCGTTTACAGAAAAGACAGCTTGATGTTGATCTTTAGAAGAGAAAATCGTGTCAATATCTTATACTAAAGATAATCTGCTATTGATCTTTCATTGAGAAAATAATATTAACTAAACAAAATAGACACTCCGTCCTTTCTTACAAACAGTTTTTTCTTATCTGTTCTTCCTTTTTTGTCCTTCGTCTTTGCCTTTTGGTAAAAGATGGTTTAGTAGACAAATGTTTTTACTTTTATATAATATAATGGGAACTTCGTTAACTGAATAGTTATCAGAGGTACTATGATTATAATTTAGTACGTCAGACTAACGTTTCGTCTACATAAGACTCATCAGTGGCGCTTATATCAAAAAAGGTATTAAGCTAAACCAGTACAAATTTGAAGAGCATTGAGGATTCAAAATTTCAAAAGGTTGTGCCAAATACTGCTAAGGTAATCTATGCCCGGGCTAAGGACATCCTTAGTTTTTTCGAAAATTTCAAAGTTTTGTAAACAGGAAATTTATAAAAGTGACCCTATAACTGATATTCATGCCAACACCGTAGTGCTGACTACTTGGCTGGTGACACCCTCGGGGACGAAACGTCCACCAGCAGTAGCATCGACCCAGTGGTGTAAATAGTTAACAAAGGTGCCAGTATTATTATTCAGTACGCCATACGCGCGTCTACACAAGACTTACCAGTGACGCTCATATCAAATTATTTAACAAGCCAAACAAGTACAAAGTTGGAGAGCATTGAGGATCTAAAATTCCAAAAGGTTGTGCCAAATACGGCTAAGGTAATCTATGTATGAGATAAGGAAATCCTTAGTTGTTTCGAAAAATTCAGTTTTGTAAACAGGAAATTTATAAAAATAACCACATAATTGATATTCATGCCAACACCGAAGTGCTGACAACTGGACTGGTGATACCCTTGGGGACGAAACGTCCACCAGCAGTGGCATCGACGCAGTGGTATAAATAGTTATCAAAGGTACGAGGATTATAATTTAGTACGCCAGACGGCGCGTTTCGTCTACATAAGACTCATCAGTGACGCTCAAAAATAGTTATAAAGCCAAACAAGTGCAGAGTTGAAGAACATGTCTTATTGGAGACAGAAATGTAGAATCTATTTTAGGGTCTTGACTGATATGATATATCCTGTCTTCTTCATCTTAATTAGCATCAATATTATTTTGCTGCAATTTTTATAACAGTAACAATATTATAACAGAACTCATAATCTTTTAAATACCTATCCCAAAACATCAACTTGATATTAATCTTATCTATCTTCTTATTCACACGTAGTTTAGCAAGTTATTTTAATAAAGGTACTGTAATAATAAAGATACTTATATTTCATACGATGTTTTAGGTCAATTGAAATTTTTTTTATTTAAAACAAACATCGTAGCAAAACAAAAACAGATTGTCGACCAAAATTAATACGTAGCAAATTGAGCAATACATCTTATTTTTAATATAACATATTTAATGCGTTAGGCTTTTAACTGTTAAAAATAAAATCGATTAAACAACAATATTAAACATGACCTCTTACAATAAGCTTAGAAATTATGTTTTGTAAATTTAACAATGTCGACAAAAAAATGTCAAGAAGATATATAGTAGGATCTAATGCACCAAACTCACTTTACTCCCATCCCCTTATCATTGGTGTTACATGACAACACGAGAACAAAATAAAATAATCACTTGCATTGTTTATACATTATTTATTTCAATTGATACATGTAACATTGTGGTTGATAGAATGTCAGATGAAGATTCACGTTTTCTTTTTCTTATATAAATTCACTTCAGTTTCTTTTATATTAATATATATATATATATGTTTATATATCGAAACTGATATTGCACAATGCTGCAATTTTAAATTCAACAAGATATGTAAAATGCATGATAAACTCGGGATTTTGAACGAGATGTCACCCGTTAAGCCTTACGAATAATGACTTCGACGACAAAAATTAATTACAAAAGTATTAGGTGTCGCCATTCGCCTATTTTTGTATCATGATTATTTGTTAACAAGTGTAAAAGACTAATCAGCCTATCGGAAACCAGAGATGATCTTGTATATGGTTTGATTTAGATTTGATAAAAACATGTGACATCGCACAAATACAACAGCTTTATAAAAAGCAATATTTGCCGCGATTCATGCTTATATGATGATGTTTCATCGTGCACACAAAACTGAAATGTGATGTGTGCTTATGAAAAAAAATATTCTCAATATAAAGAGGAACTTTCACATTTTATTGAAAGAAAAACCTATTGAATACATACATTGAACATTTTGTTAGAAGAATTTCGGCTGAATTTATTCATATACTATGATGCTATATATAGTTGTTAGTCTTATTTTGACGAAATTTTCGTTTTCCTTAACACTGGTTTTCTTTTGTGATTTTATTTCGATCATATCACAACTCAAAAGTATCATTTACTATAATCAAATCGTTGTATTTGCTGTCATCTATGACACAGATATTTTATAACGGCTAACTAATTCGTAAGAGCGTTTGACAAACGTTCGACCGAATATTTATTTGTAACATGTTGTTTGTGTGAGATATGATTACACTAAAACAATTATATGAAAAAGGCAAATCTAATATCACTGGATCAGTCAAGGATTATTTATCTTTACAAAATGATTTAATGTTTTGACATTTTTGGGGTTTAATTGCCAATATCAATAACACTCATGTTATGTATAATCTTCATGTATTTCTTATGTCACTTTAATTCATTCTATAATTCAATATCTTTATCTCGATTTATTGTCTAGGGTATTTGAATAAATCAAATACAATTTATGTGTATCCTTACAATAGTGATGACTTTTGAAAAGTAAAAGAGATGTTGTTCGGTTTGTACCATTTATACGGAAATGATGTTTACCTTTTCATGTAGTAAATCAAAAAGAAAAGGTTCGTACAAAGTGTGTTACAAGACCACTTATAAAAACATTATTTAACAGTATGCAATAACTATGTCAATATCGACAACATTCCATAAATAGGAGATGTGATATGAGTGAAATTGAGACCACTCGCCATGCAGTTCACATTTTTTAAAGAAAAAAAAACATGATAGGTCAAAATACGATATCCAATACATGAGTTATTTAGGGCTAGATAAGCTACGTGTCTTTTTTTAATCAAAATTCATGGAAACATTTAAAATTAGTTGGTCTTACTTTTTTGTCTGTACTTAAAAATGAGATCGAAAAGTCCTACCGTCTTTGAACTTTAAGTTTTTGAAATAATGCACAACAGTGAACCTCCGTATGACGTTTGTAATCGAAATAAAACATTGACCAAACTAAAGTAAATATTGAATATACCCCTGAAGGTCCATTTATTCTATTTTAAATGAGTTTGTGGTTGATTTATACATTTTACATTTACTAAATACCATAGATTCACCAACGTTGTGTACTCTCCTTTTTGAATAACACACAACTGTTAACAGTGGATACATGTACCGTATATCTATTAATGACATACGCACACTACAAATTCTGTTTAATATTGATTTTCTCCCAATCCTCTGTTCGACAAAACGATGAGACAACGTGAAGTATTCTTACATGATTCTTTGATGTACTTTTGATCATTTGCAGGAGTGAACTTGAAGAAATAAAGAGTTCCTTGTAATTTATTTGAAATGCCATCTACAAAATTTATAAATATAACATGTTCTGTAAAGGTCATGATAACAATGGCATTATGATTATAGTATCAAATGTCATTTCGGCTTAGAACTTGCAACAATGGCTTTGAAGGAAGCATGCATGTACATAATGCCAATGCGGTATGTTGTCATTAATTTGTCTTATTTCTAAGAATTGATGTTATTAATATTGTTTTCGAGTCATTTATATGAGATGCATGTTTGATATGTTGTTTGTTTCATAGTTGACTTTAAATTTATGTGAATTACATGATACTTAAACCATCACACTAGTATTTGCCTGCTGATTGTCATTGTTTCCTCAATAGGATTCCTGTAATATATAATCTTGAAACAATGATCGTAAAAGTCTTGTTTAAAGAGACTCCGACAAAACCAACGAAGAAAGACAAACTATAGTACACAGAAAAACGTTGATGTTTGAGACTGTAAAAGAACCAACAACATTACACCAACCTCATTTAAACAAAACTTCAACATGAAAAATTTAACGATAGAAATGTGTCTAATCTGTTGTTTTATTTTCTACTTGCACTTGTTAGCTCCGGCATTGCTTCGACTTGTGATTTTTATAATATTCAAATCATAATACAATCGTTTGCATTAAAAGAGGGACGAAATGTACCAGGAGGACAGTCGAACTAATACATCGAAAATAAACTGACAACGCCTGACTAAAAATAAAAAAAGACAAACAGACACACAATAGAATACATGACACAACATAGAAAACTGATGAATATGAAACACGAACACCACCAAAAAACTAGGGGTGATCTCAGGTACTCCGGAAGGGTAGGCAGATCCTGCTCATCATGAAGAACCCGTCGTGTTACTTATGTTATAATGAATCCGGAAAAAAAAACTCTATTTCTGCAGGTCACAGTCATGACAGGAAAAGGGATTGTAGTTACAACGTGAGGAACACGTCTGATATCATTTGTGAAACGGTTATCTCATTACGGTCAACCAGATTGAGGAAAACTTGCATGTTTGTGTATATTTTAATTCGTGGCATTGCCAAAATCTTCATATTACCTTATACAACATTTGGATTTGGTTTAATACTTAATTTCCGTGTTCAACTGTACCAACGAAATCAACTAAAATAAGTATCCAACGAAAAATAATGAATCCACAGTATACAGATTACAAACTTCAATGTTGCATTGCATACGCAGCCTTCTGTTTTCTCGCTATAGGAGCCACATTAGGACATATTTTACAGTTTATGTAATAGTTTTGTGTTTTGTTTTACATTGTCATGATGCGGCCTTCTTTTGTTTGTTAAAAGGTAAAAACAGAGTTATGTAAACTGAATAGCGTGTATAAGAAATAGTAATTATATTGTCCCCAATTGCAAGATCTCATTTCAAAGTGAGTTCGTTACAATGTACGTGATCTACAGTAATAACAACCAACTTAGAAATTCTGTTTTGGGAAATCAATGTATTAAGTCATCTGTAATTGTATCTTTAAGGGGGAATGTGATTTCAGTCAAATGCATAGCTTAAAACATGAAGGGAGCTGATAAAAAACTTCACAGTGCGAAATCAGTTTAATGCATCATGTATAAAAGGTTTTATAAAGATGTAATGCCACACATATCAAAGAACTCAGTTTTAAATGTTTTTAGACTTTATCGGTTTTGTTTTTTGTTTTTAGAAATATCATATAAAAAGTAAATCTTTGAAGTCGTTTTATTGATACAAATCTATATTAATAAAGACAATTATGCAAATTAATAAAGGGTTTATGAGAGGTTGAAGAGGTCATTATCGGATTTCCTACGTATATCATTAGTCCTCTTAACAATGAATACCATGCTTCTATTAAATGTTATCAAGTATTTAATTCTTGTATGATTTCCAACTTAATTTTGAATATCGAATCGACTGTTAGCAGCCGGCTGGATATTGAAAATCGAATATTGAATAAGGAACCGGATGCTAACTTCACATACATTAAAACCAGACGACTAATTCTGTACATGAAATAAAGTTATCATTAGTGAGTTTCTATGTTCTATATGTTCTCCCATTTATTTGTATTGTAGTCCTGTCACGTAATGTTGTCAATTTAATGCCATGTTTAACTTTGCCATAAAAGCGGGAGGTTTGGCATGCCACAAATCAGGTTCAGCCAACCATTTGTTTTCTTAAAATGTCCTTTACCAAGTCAGGAAAATGACCATTGTTATACTATAGTTCGTTTCTGTGTGTGTTACATTTTTATGTTGTGTTTCTGTTGTGTCGTAGTTCTCCTCTTATACAATGTTATATTTGATGTGTTCCCTCGCTTTTAGTTTGAAACCCGGATTTGGTCTTTTTCTCATTTGATTTATGAATTTCGAACAATACCAATACTAAAAATCCAGACTAAAATAAGGCTTACGCATCAGTAGATACTTTAATTCAGTCACGGACCTGTAGGTGTGTTATAGTTAATATTTATAACTATTGAATGCAATATGGTGAGTACTGTGTTTAACCCTTCTTATTATCGAAGTGATTTAAACTTTCCAACTGCGAACTTCACATTTCTGGGTAGTAGCAAATGAAATTTGGAATGAAAAATGTGGCACATATCAAAAAGTAAACAACCTGACCATCGAAAGGAAAACAGTCAATAGCCACCGATGGGTCTTGAAGAAAATAGGCTTTGATGTATCGTAAATATGTCGTCAAAAAGAAAAATCACAAAAATAATGAACTCTCAGTTCAGCATACACATATCGCATCTAGAATTATCTAAAATTATACCACATATACAAAAGAAGATGTGGTATGCTTGCCAATGAGACAACCGTTCACAAAATGACCACAAAAACACAGAAATTAACAACTATAGGTCACCATACGGCCTTCAACAATGAGCAAAGCCCATACCGTATAGTCAGCTATAAACGACAACCACTGAATTACAGGCTACTGACTTGAGACAGGCACATACATACAATGTATCATGTTCTCATTGACCGAAATTTATTTTAAGGTTTGTGGTTTTTACACAAGAACTGGCCGACCGGAGCTATGAGGAAAGTCGTCTGAAATCGAGACTACACACATGTTACGGTCGGTATCATAACTAAGTTGATAAAGAGGGTGCATGCGCTTACCAATCAATGTTAGTAAAAACAATTAGCACTCTAACTGATTTAGACAAACTTCAAGATATCGAAAATTCTGTGTCGTAGTTCATTCAAATTACTTGAATGAGTTTTGAATAAAATTGTTAATTTGTTATTTTCTATTTAGTCATATGAAGAATAAATCTAAGGCCAGTTAACCTAATCACGGAAAACAAATGTCAAAACATTTTTTTTTTCATTTTTGCTTACAGCAATTTCTATTACTGTATGACTAACATCATTGAACACCTAGAACCATTTATAAAATATAATTGGTGTTAATCTACAATTGTTACGATCTCCTTAAAACAAATGATTTGACAATATAAATAAAAAAATATCATCTCACATCAATTGTACAAAGTAACTATATACCTTCGGGTCATAGTATTACTATTATACAATAGTAAACTGACGTTTTATTTTCTACTTGAAAGGTTAGCTTTTGAAATGCAACGACTTGTGACTTTTGCAATATTTACAATCATAATAACAGTGTTTGCTTTAAAGGTTTTATTAACATGTTTCGCTTTGAATTGACAGAGACAATTGCTGATAATGTCTTAGGGTAGTTGATCAAACAAATATGCATACCCTTTCATTGAACATTTTAGTTAAACATAACTATATATAAAAAAAAGGATTAACATCTTGATGAAATGAGCATTTTTCGTAGTGCAAAATAACTTATACTTTTCGCTAGTGACGGATTACACATTTGTCTTGTCATACACAACATGTCTGAACAGTATTTCTCGATGTTCTCGATGTCTTTGCAAAGGAAGAGGAGGGTGCTAAAATGTATATACAAAAGTAACGCGACGACATGTTCATATACTGTAACACAACAAAATTAATCCTTACATGCTAAAATATCAAATAACAATTTAAAAGTAATAATACGTTAATATTGACATTGGCTTAGAACTGTAGTTTATTTTCTCCCAATGATCAGGACATTTTCAGAATATGTCAAATCAGCATTGCTTACTTCTATAAAATGTACGTTCTGACCAAAACATAATTGACATTTATAGAAGTTTAAAAATTGATATAACTGATTATTATATCATATATACTATGATTTATATATATTTTCTGGTGTCATCTCACATGCTACAATCAAATACAAAACAAGACTATCCGCAAACGTACTTTTGTTTAGGGATACGTTATAACAAAAATCGTAGATAACTTTAAAATACAGTGTTGCTTCGGAACATACGGTTGTACTAGAAAAACAATATTACACAACATTAGAAAATATGTTTTCAAATTCTTGATTATAAAACTAGGTCAATTGTACTAATTGTGCAAATAAAACACAGCTGTGTATTGTGTTTTATAAATAGCCTGAATAACTTTGAAACAAATACATACTCGTTAGCAGTTTTCGTTTGTTGCAAACAGGTCGAACACTTGAAAATGTTCATATGACAAAACAACAAAATAAAACACAGATAACAAAAGAAAAAAACATTGAACAATATAAACAGAATTTTGTTTTTAAAAGGCAATAGAGATTATCGGATGTAGACAACGGTCGACACGACAGTATCTCGTGACAATAAGGTAATCAACAAATTAAATCGAGAGCCAAATTATAAAACATAAATCATGTAGCATTGTAACAGCTAGATATGGTGACGTAGATTTAAACCAGTTATTATTTTTTTAATATTATAAGTAAGTTCAAATCAACATAACTAAATAATAAAGATCAATGAAAGTTACTCTGCAAGATGTTTAAATGTAACACTTGCATTAACAAAAAGTGACGTTGTATGTCTGCTAATGCAATAGCTTTCAAACAGACACCACATTTCACAGGGTCCGAAAGCTATGACACCACATGGCATTCAGCTATGTACTACATATCCTGCACAACAAGAAATAACATAAAAATATTACAACAGAAGCCATTTCTATAACCAGGTACTATGGGTTTCACAAAATCATCAAAAGAAAACCAACGCTATGATTTTTTTTAATTTCTTTCTTCTTTCACATGTTATAACTACATAAGACATAAGAATGGTGCTCGATTTAAAACAACAAGAAGAATTAATTATAATACTATATGTAGGGTTAAAACGCATTTACAAAAAAGAACTGACTACCTAGCTGATGGAAACACTCCGGAACAAATGGAAAATTATATAAAAGAGAAATCAAATTAACTCTTTTCTTTTTATTCATAATGAAGTTTTTAAAATTATGTTATTGACTGTATTTGAAGAATTCTTGCAAGTACAAGTCGTATTAAGGCTGAAATAAGAATGCAAATAACAAAACGAAATTATTATTTGGGAAGCTTTTTTTTTTTCTCCAGTCAGGCACATTCATATTGACAATGAGTATTATTATGTTTCTAAAAACAGGTTTTTTCTGTATTGTCTGAACAATCCCTAAAAATACAGGTTTCTCAAAATGTACTTAACTAAATAGAAACAAATACGTCATCATTGAAAGCCGTCTCGACATTTACTTAATACAATTTCTGGATTTTATTCCGGATGATATCTTTTTATAGTTGGTTATTATAGACGTAAAAGAGGGACGGAAGATACCAGAGGGACAGTCAAACTCGTAAATCGAAAATAATAAAAATAAAATCGTAACGGATAAAGAAAGAATAGGTCATATAATTACAGTTTCTCAAAATTTTTTTGACTAATGTGGTTTATTTTCTCCTATCATACTCCTGAACAAAATACAGTTTTTGCAGACAAGACGTTGATTTTATATTACGGTCAGATTAAGGAAGATCCGTTGTTTGATCATATTAAAATGTTTTCTTACAAATTGATAACAACTGTTATTATAATTCATAGCTTTACAGAACATACGTTAATATGTTGAAATCATGAAAAACTGATGGCGTAAAAGGAAAACAAATAGTTTGTTAAATGAGCTACAATCTTAAAGCAAAAAGAACGTGAGTAAAAAGTAAAAGCTCGAACTTGGTGTAAATGAATGTTAATCTGGTCCGTATGTGCTGTGCTTGTTGATGTATGTGAGATTCAGTCGTAAGAAACAATCTACATCATTAATGTATATGATACAATTCAATGATAGCGTGTCTATGTCAAATATCTATAATATTATACACATAAACTTTTATCTAAATTTGCATCACTACTACCAATGAGAAATACATCATTATCAGATTTACATGATGATTTGTATAATGAGCATGCAAGTATGTATATAAGACATTGAAATAAAACTGAACTAAACAAATAAAAATTTAACTGAAAAATATATCAATGACACAAAATTAGAAAATCAAGTAGACGAAAAGGATAAACTGATATGCGATGGAAAAGTTACAGTAGAGGAATGCACGCAAGGCATTTATAAAATGAAACTAAATAAATCACCAGGGCTTGATGGTCTAACGGTTGAATTTTATAGACAATTTTGGGATAAACTTAAATTTTTAGTTGTGGATGTTCTAAATACTGGCTACGATAAACAAAGTTTATCATACTCACAACGTACCAGTATATTAACTTTAATATTTAAAAAAGGAGATCCTTTACTTTTGGAAAACTACCGTCCAATTTCACTTCTAAATGTAGATTTTAAACTTTTGTCATATGTTCTAGCTCAAAGATTAAAAAAGGTACTGCCAAAAATTATAAATGAAGACCAAACCGGTTATGTTAAAAACAGATTTATTGGGTTTAATTTGAGACAAATTCAAGATGTAATAGACTACGCAGACACATATAATATTAAGGGGGCATTAGTTTTTGTAGATTTTGCAAAAGCGTTCGATTCATTGGAATGGGATTTTATGTTTGGAACATTGAAACATTTTGGTTTTAACGATTCATTTATTAACTGGGTTAAAGCAATGTACACAGATATACAAACATGTGTTATGAACAATGGGTGGGTATCAGAAACTTTCAAAAATTCACGTGGAATAAGACAAGGCTGTCCTTTATCGGCTCTTTTATTTGTTTTGGCTGTTGAAATTATGGCCCAGAGATTAAGAAATAATAAAAATGTAAAAGGAATTAATATAAAATTAGATGGGCAAAGTCATAGTATCAAGATTTCACAATTAGTAGACGACACAACACTATTTTGCAAGGATAAAAACGATGTGGTAGCTGCAATGAACGAAATAGAAATTTTTGGTTCCTTTTCAGGTTTACTACTAAATAGAAATAAAACTGAGGGATTATGGATTGGAAAATTGAAATCTTGTAAAGATAAAATTGTCGGGATTAAGTGGGGAGATAAACCTATTAAAGCTTTAGGGGTGTTTTTCGGACATGACAAAGAAGAATGCAAAAAGTTAAACTGGAATGGTAAAATAGAAAAGATGAATAAATTATTTATGATATGGAAAAAACGAAATCTTTCTATTTTAGGAAAAATCCTAATTATAAAGACTTTAATATTGCCTTTGTTTACTTTCTTGGGAAGCGTATGTCTAACCCCAGAAAATTATATAAAAGAAATAGAAAACAGTAGCTATAAATATATTTGGGATGGGAAACAAGACAAGATTAAAAGAAACATCATGATTGGTCCATATGAGAAGGGGGGTCTTAAAATGGTAGACTTTAAAAGTTATTTTGTGGCTTTAAAAGCATCATGGGTAAATAGATTGGTAAATGGTAAACTTGAGACTTGGAAGCTTATACCATTTAAATACTTAAATGTCTCAAACAATATTTTGTCAATATTTAATATGAATTTTAGTGATATCAAATCTTTAAGATATCTTAAAGATATTCCTGTGTTTTATAAAGAAGTAATAAAGTCTTGGAATTTGACTGGCGGGGGGCAAACAAAACAACCAGACACATTTTTTGATATAAGAACGCAAGTAATATGGGGAAATAAATCTATAAAATTTGATAATAAACCAATCATATTTGAGAACTGGATTAAGAGTGATTTAATTTACATAAATGATATCTTAGATGATAAAATGTCATTATCAGAAATCTACATTCTAAACAAATTAAAGCTAAAAATAAACTGGATCGCCGAATTTCAAAAATTAAAAAAATCTATACCAGCAGAATGGATTCAAATTGTTCAAAAAGAGAGTTCTGTCAAAACTACAATTAATATTCAGAGAAATAAAATCGTATGGAAAAATAATTTTATTGAGACTACATTATTAACAAATAAAATGTTATACAACTCTTTGGTAAATACAAAACTAGAGTCGTCAATAGGGATAAACAGATGGCTTAGAATCCTACCAATACAAGAAACTCTTAATATGAATTCATTGTACAAATTTATTTTTGAATATATGACTGAAAATAAATTAAAAATATTTAGATGGAAATTATTACATTATATTGTTCCAACTAAAAAACTGTTATTGCAGTGGAAAGTAACTAAGACAGATAAATGTAATTTTTGTAAGCAAGAAGAAGATTATGTTCACTATTTTTTGAAGTGTAGATATTTGAACAAATTTTGGCAAAAAATCTATGAACTCTTTAGAAGAAGTAAAATAGATTTTGATATTAAATTGCAACATCTGGTATTTGGATATAAAATCACAGATAGTAATTATTATTTTCTGAATTATATACTAACAGTATTAAGTTTTTCTATATATAAGTCATACTATGTATCCGAGCAGAGAACAAAAACTGTTGATGTCTTTAGCATTTTTGAAAATGAATTTAATAAAAGAATAGATGCATATAAATCAAGATGTCCAATATTATTGTCATTTAGAAAGAATTTTTAGCATTGATAAATCTCTGCATAAAACAACTATACAACTTTATATTATTTTTTATAACTTAATAAGTTTGATCAGCTGTTTATTTCCCTGGATAATCAGTGGAGTGTAACAGGGTAAATCAAGAGAAGCTTGGACTCTTGGTGAAACTTGTAACAAGCAAGATTAGATGAATAAATATTATTATGTTGTTAAAAAAAAAAAAAAAAAAAAACTGAACTAAACAAGTTTCCTGTAATAGACAATAAATGCTAATAGTTATCAAAAGTACCAGGATTATAATTTAGTACGCCAGACGCGCGTTTCGTCTACATAAAACTCATCATCATATCAAAATAGTTATAAAACCAAACAAAACAAAGTTGAAGAGCATATAGGATCCAAAATTCCGATATTAAAACTCGTATAAAAAATGACCACACAAACTGAAAAAGCAAGTTTGTAAATGCTGGTTTTATCAATTATATCTGATTGGCCTGCTACACAGACTAGGATTTGTATTATTCTGTGTTCAAACACAGATGTTTCATACTGTGTTTTTTTTTAAGTTTTCAGTAAAGTAGTATCATACGGTTAATTGGCCAGCTTTATTGAATCATACTTTTTGTTCAACTTGAAGACTGTATGTTAAGTGACATCTAATAACACTGGACAGAGTACAATATAAATGACATTTAACACACATTACATGAACTCCGTGCATATGCAGAATTAAAGCAACAGTATTTTACCGCTGTAAAAAAAAATATTTCCATATTGTAATATATTTAGGCTAACTTAGCAGCAAAGGTTGAATTATCCATAAGAAGGAATATAAAACGGTTGTTAATTTTGAGAAGAAAGTTCGTTTACGTTTTAACAATGGATGCGTTTTATGTCTTTGAAAACTAAACTCGCAGGATAACATGAAGAACACAAAAATTTTGTACAAATATTTAAGTAAAACTTTTTCAAAACATTTGAATAATATTTTTTTCAAAATACTTGAATAATTACAAAAATTACATTTAACGCTTGCATTGTAATAGTTGTTGTTATATGTATAATTTCACAGAAAAAATTGCACAAACTGACAATATTCTTTTGTTTATGTTTAAAGTTCCCAAACCATTTATACCAGACCAATACAGTTGAATGTTCGTAACTCCTTTTTTTTTTCTTCAAAAATCTGTATTTCAACGTAATCGTAATCCCCCATTGTGCTCTTATTTGTGTTATACTAAAAATTTACCAATCACTATGTAGTAATGCGTTTAAAATGGACAAGCTCAATTTAGTTTTGATTTTCTCAAAACATCGCTGATACACGTTAATAGTCCTCAAAATATACCACTACTGGAAACGGAGGTTGCATTATAATTTTGCGCAAGGTTCAAACTTATTAGCTATTGATGAGGGTGAGTCCTTATTTAGGTTTACTTTTGAAATTATGTATGTACCTCTATGAAAAGGCCCATTTATATTGAATTTCAGCTTTACAAACTACATGAACTACAAATATAAAAAAAAACAACTGAAAATCAACTAAAAAGAGTTTCATATAGACAACGCGCAGCAGATGTTTTCGGAAAATAATTCACAATAGCATAAAATGTCATATGTTAGACAAACATCGCTTATTCCGATATGCCGTTCAATATGATTGAAGGAATTTAAATATTCGAAAACATGTATTATCAAATACATTTGTACATTTCTGATGAATTATATAATGATTGCCAAAGTTACACTGTGTCCATAATTTTAAACATTATACTTGTTGTACATAGAACGTTATAATACAACATGAGACAAACGTTCTTAGTGATTCAAAACTACATTTACAGGCTCTAAGTTAGAATAAGACCATGCTTTACATTAAGTTAAGCCAATAGACTGGTTGCTGTTGTATTTGAAAATGTAGTATGTTTAGATATTTATTGATATGACATGAATGTCATAGACTTGGATGATCAGTTTGGTCACTTTTCCTGTTAAAATTTAAGACATTTTCAAATAGGCCCGACTCTGGAGGTGTGCCTCTCTGGGGATTATCTAGATTGGCAGATGTTATAAAATACATGCAAATAATTCAATTTTGTAAACATCGTATATTCACATTGCTTAGCAAAACAAATCGTGCTAATTTCAGATTAACAAAGCAAACACGTATTAATAACTGATATTTCAGTGTGCAATATATTTTGTATTTTTATGTGTTGTCTCATATTTCATGCAAATTAAATATTGTTGATTCGTGAAGTTTATTAAACAGGGGAAACTGGCCCTGTCAGCATACCGAGTCTTGCTCCCGTATGATTTCATGTCAATCCCTCAGTTTTTGTTTCTTTCTTTGGTTTGTCTTTTCTTAATGAAAAACGCCTAAATGATAGTTTAATGTTTTAGTGTGCCTACTGTTTAATAATATGACCTGAGTTAATTAAGCGTGTTTTTTCTCAATTCTGAAATAGAAAAACAGTTTTGACAGAAATATCCTGTCTTTGAAGTCTGTATTTTTTCTTTCTTTTACATTAACATCAATGATATCTTGCCTACTTGGTTCTATCTGTAAATATATTATAACAGACTTGTTATATGTGTGATCCCAAAAACCCAACATCTACCTAATATTAATCCTATTCATCTACATATCTTAATGTAGCTCAGCTGGTTTAAACTAATGTATTATATATCTAACATAACTCGTATGTTAGTAAAGGTCATGGCAAAGAAAAGAAACAAAAAAACAAATAATTGACAAATATATACATTTATCGGTAGTGGTAGAATGTTCTTTGATACTAAAAATTGATATTGCACAATGCTGCAATTTTGAATTTTAAACTGTATGTTGAATGATATATTTAGGATCCTGCACAACATGTTATTTGGTTAGCCTAAACAATAATTACTTCGAAGAAATTCAAAAATGAAGAAAGAGTTGTCGTCATACGACTATTTTTGTATTATGAATATTTTATGCCACATTTTATAAGAATGGACAGTCGTTTACCAATATTCAAACTCATAAAGCAAGGTAACAAAAGACCAATCATGGTTACAGAAAAAGCTTAGGAAATCACAAGCACTCTCAGACTGATAAACAAATGTAAAGCATTACCTGTTCCAGATGCGTTATGTCCTTACCGCATTGTTTGATTACTGTGAAAACTAGATCTTATTAAAAAAATATCGTCAAAGTCAAAATGCAACTAACCGAAAGATTTGAAAGGTTGATATTCCAATAAGGGTTATTTGTATGGCATTCAAGTCTACGACAATCTTAAATTGTTGGTAAGGGTTGGGGTTTAGGTTTGATTAAGGTTGAAGGTTTTAATACATTGACTACATGTAGCCTATCATCCTGTTTAAAAGTTATCAAATAGATTAAATTAATTATATCCACGTATTAAAAAAGTACAAGTGTGCTTGTTTTTGTGCCTGACCCAAGTCAGCAGCCTGTAATTCAGTGGTTGTCGTTTGTTTATGTGTTACATATTTGTTTTTTCGTTCATTTTTTATATAAGTAGTTTTCTCGTTTGAATTGTTTTACTTTCTCTTATCGGGGCCTTTTATAGCTGACTATGCGGTATGGGCTCATTGTTGAAGGCCGTACGGTGACCTATAGTTGTTAATGTCTGTGTCATTTTGGTCTCTTGTGGATAGTTGTCTCATTTGCAATCATACACCATCTTCTTTTTTATATTGTTCATAATCTAATTTGTATATATATTTATTCATCAAATTTGATTTGATTTGATTTGAGTTATTGGTGTTTTAACGCCACTTTTAAGCACCAAATTTAGGCTCATCAAATTTGAAAAATTGTATCAATATACATATATTCAAAAGAATCAGTACATTCCTTGTATCCGTGGTCATCATAACGGCCAACCGACTTGCTATAGCATCAGTAAAATATTCGAATGAATAATTGCAACTTGCTGTTGGTGAGAAAATTATTTACATAAAAACAAATCAAGGAAAAAGTCGAATCCATAATCACTGGATCAGTCAAGGATTTATTTATTTTTATCAAATGATTAAATGCATTGACATGTGTGGGGTTCAATTGACAATATTAATAACAATTAACATGCATGTTAATCTTAATGGATGTCTTATGTCACATTAATACAATTTATTGTTCAATTTCTTTATGACGAAATTTCTTTTCGCTAATATGAATGAACTAAATACAACATACTTGTTTTCGCTCAATTTTGTTTAAATAAGGAACAGAAATGACAGTTTTAATTTGTTTTGTACCATGTACGGGTATGTTGTTTTACTATTCAGGTATCAAAGTCAATTAGAAAAAATCCGAACAAGAAAACTCATTATATAATCTTTATTAATGACATGTCCTTGAAACATTTAACGATACTAGGTCTCTCTTAATAAAAGTGAGACTCTAACGCCATTTATTACTTTAGATTTTGAAAATAATGCCCAACAGTTAACCTCTTTATAAAAATAAAACGACCAAACATACAGAGTGTCAATATGCAATTTTAATTGAGTATGTGGTTGATTTATACATAAAATATTTACTTACTTTGAGTATGTGGTTGATTTATACATAAAATATTTACTTAATACCCTGGATTTACCGCAGTTGAATAACACACAATTGTGAATAACTGATACATGTACCGTGAAATTCCTGTAATCACATACCCATATACTAGAATTACAATGGAAAATATTTTGGGAAATGTGAAGGTCAGGATTATTACAGTGTGATCACATAAAAGGTAGGTCAGTAGTGGTTTTTCTTTTCTCGATTTATGAATGGAATGTGAAAAACTATATCTCGAGTGAACGCGATTGATAGGTAAGAATATTTTTACCGATAACCGCTACGAATTTCAGCTGACGGCGACTATAAATAAGACCTAAGAGTAGTGCTCGATTCAGAACAACAGGAACGGAAAATTATAATACTAAGTACTACACGCATATAAAAAAAAACAAACAAATCATTAACTTTTGTGTTAAAATTGTGTAATGCCATCTACGGCGGATGTTCCTTGAAGGTTAGTTTATAATATAGTTATCTTATATTTTCAGTTCCAACGCAGAAGTACTGACTACTTTGCTGATGGAAACCCTACGAGACAGAAGGCAAATTACATAAATTGATTTAAATAAAAGGGATATCAACGTAAAGGATACTTGCTATTAATACGAAGTATTTAAAATAATGTTATTGACTGTAATCATGGTAATAATAGGTAAATGCTGAAAAAAATGCGAATGACAAAACTATTCTTTTAGAGAAACTTTTTTCCAGTCTGCAAACAGATATTGATAACAAGTAGTAATATGTTTCTACAAACAGTGCATTTTCTATGTTGTAGGAACAATTCCTACGAAGGCGAATTTCTCACGACGTATTTCACTAATTGAAAACCAATATGTTATCATTGAAAGGCTTCCCGACAATACTATCATCAATATTTTATTATCTAATACAATTTCATTTTTCAGAATGATATCACTTATATAGTCAGTTTTACAGACGTATCTGATAGATTAAGAATATGTAATGTGATTACAGTTTAATAAATGTATGTTTGTGCAATGAGATACAGTTTTGTCTGTTATACTTCTGAACAAAATAGTTGTCGCAGTCAAGAAGTTGATTTTCTATCACGATTAAGATACTTGATTATCCGTTTTTTTTTTTTTTTGTCATAAAAACAATAGTTTGTCTATCAAGTATATAACAACTGTTTTTACGATTTAAAGTAATGTAGAACAAAAATGCATGTGTTAAAATCCTAAAAAACTTTAATGATAAATGAAAAGTCATTGATAAATTTGAAGAGCTAGAATCCTAAATAACCAAGAAATTAAAAAAAATTGTCTACTGATGTGGTATGATTGCAATATTGGGTCTGATTAATTCACACGTAATGCTTACTTTAACTTCTAGGAAACATAACTAAAAACAAACTATATGTAAATGAACGCTGTTCTGATCCCTATGTTCTTCGATTGTTGTTGTATGTGAGAGTCACTCGTAAAAAGACAGTCTATATGATTAATTTCTATTCAATTCAATGATAGTATTCAAATTGGAAACTTCTTATCGGTAATAATTTTTTTTTTTAAATTTAACACGACCTAAATTAAATAGATTCAACGACGGTGTATTGATATAGTATGCTATCTAGCTTATGAATAGTAAAATGACAATAATCAGAGTTTGGTTTAAAATTATCAGGGGTAATTGATAAGTTGCTTTTATGATATATTTCCCTTAATATGTGTATATATACGTTTCATGGACATGTTCTTCTAAATTGTTTAAAAAAAATGATAAATTTATATAGATTTTAAAGACCTATTGAAACAAACATCACATAGTAAACTGAAGACCAAGAATCACGACCTCCAGCACTATGGGTTGTTACTATGAAAACCAAACTGGTTAATCCTTTTCATGCTTGCTCTGAATATGATAATTATTCTTATCTTCTTAAAGTTATTTTCTTCCTAAGTTGACAAACAGATGGCATCGTGCTTATATAGTTGACAACTCAAAGTAAGAAGACGTAAAGAAAACGTTAAGTGGTATTGTACTTTTATTTTACAACCTGTTATCTGGACAACTGAAAATATGATTTTTAAGTTACATTATCTTTTTCTTCACCTAATGTCTTAGGATTTATTTATATAATGGAAACAATTCAAAACAACACTGATTTAATTTTAAGGAACACCTGATATATTTTAGAAAGTTGTTATTTAAAACATTTCGGAGTGGTACATCTATAATTTTAAAACGTGTAGCAGGCATGGTTAAGCAATAACGAGATTTAGATTATTTAACAAAAAAACGATAGAAGCCAATAGATTATTTAAAAAAAACGCCTAAACGTTTTGTTGAAATCGGGTTTTTACATCTGTAACGGATTCTCCATATCGGATCTGCATATGGTTCGAATGTTGATGTATGTGAGAGTGACTCGTAAAAAGACAATCTATATGATTAATTGCTTTGATAAAATTCAATTTTAATATGAATAAAAGAAAACTTCTTATCGGTAATGAATTTTTTTTTTGTCAATTCAACAACATTTTGATTAAACAAATTGAATGACGGTTTATTGCTTCAGTGTGCTATCTACCTTAAGATAGTAAAATAGCATTAAACAGAGAATGCTTTAAAATTATTAGTGGTCATTGATATCTTGCATTCATGACAAATATCCTTTAATGTCTGTGTATATGCGTTTGATAGACATGTTCTTCTTTATTGTATTGAAAACTTACCATTTCATATAGATTATAAAGACCTATTTAGTAAAACATATTATAATTAACTTCAGACCAAGCATCACGAACCGGCACTAACGTTTGTCATATAAAAACCAAACCGGTTGAACCAATTTATGTGTTTGATGAGAAAAGTCATTAATGATGTTTATGCTTATTAACTTAAAGTTATTTCGACCATCTATGTTAATCTGATGGGTACATGATTACAATGTTAGATAATGTACAACAACAAAGATTATATAATTGGAACTAAAATATCATTAGTCCAATAACAATTGTGATAGAATTGAAGCTAGTACATGATATACTGTTGAATTAAGAAAAAGATAATAACAAATTTGTTTTAGTAGCATAATTGACAACCTTGTGTAAAAAGACATTTAATGACTTAAATAAGCTATTGTACTTTCATTGTACAAGAAGAAAGTTTGATATCCACAAGTTAGTTCTGTAGAAAATAATGTGTTTGTTCCTTTCATTTTAATCACATGCTCTGTGTTTTGGGTTGTTTGCTCTTTCTCTAGAATAAACCTCATATCACTATTATGAGCGATTTATGTATAAACATATAAAAATTGAAAAACCAGAACTGCAACAACTTGACTATAATCACATGAATTACATTTTTTTTTGTTTTTTTTTTCGAAAATGATATCTTTATTGCACTTTTCTTTGCTGTTTTGACAAATACTCGACCAACAGCAGTTGATCGAGTATTCCTGTGAATTAGTCACTGGATAACCAGGGAATTTATTCAGTGAATTTATATCTATAGGTAGTTTGTTAGTTTTACAATTCATAAGTGTTCCATACATATGAGACATACATTTTGCAAAAAGTATATGGTTTCATGATTACGGAAAGTGTATAGTTTTGTGCGGTTCTGTTTCTAAAGATTAACACTTGGTGATCATTTACCTTAACCTTTTGTTGAAAGCCGTTAAAGCTGATTGATCAGTTGTTCTGATTAATTTATGCGTTTTGTTGAATCTCAAGAACAACTTTCAAAAACTGTTGTTAAAATTTGTATATGGTAAGTGTCGACAATCTAATTGAACCTTTATTTAATTAATTATGCATAAATGAGTTTAAAAATTCATTTTTGAAAACTGCATAAGCGTCTATGCCTTTTTGTTTATAATTTGATATATGAGTACTTCTATGGATTGAATATATTAAGACAGTTAGGAAGAGATTTATATCGTGATACATAGGATCATGTATTGTATAGCCCAGTACTAAAGTTTTTAAATTAAATATATGTGACCCAATCTTGATTTTGCTTACAAGTACATATACGTTCTTCCAAAATTCATGGAAGAATTGACATTTAAGAAAAAAGTGTTCGTAATCTTCAGGCAGGTTACACAAGTCACACATACTTGTGTTTTTTATGTTCCATTGTAACAGTAATTGTTGACATGGGAGGATATAATGGAGTAATTTCCATCTTAACATTTGATATTTGTTATTAATTAAATAATTAAATGTAAATTGTAACATATTATTTATTGGATTGATCGATTCTAGTTTTAAGATTTTTTTTCCATTTGGAGAATCCTATTGGTCTCTCAACATGTATGTACCTCAAATGGTTGTATATGTCTTTGGATGACACATTTTCAATTAGCTCTGTTTTTCTAACAGTTAAAGACAAGTTTTATTTTGTTTTTTTCAAAAGTTTTCAACGATTTGTCAGATTTTAGTGTATTAATCGATAGTTTTTGGATAGAGTTTTTCAATTTTAACAGTTCAGAGATCCAATTAGGTTTTGATGTTAATTTCTCCAATATAACTTTTTGTAAAATATTCCCTTTTTGATCTATAATATCATTAATGAAGATAATACCGTCTTTCATCCAATTTAGGTAAACTAAACATTTTCCTTTAAATTTTATAGTTTTTATTACCCCTTAGCATTTGCTACCTTATATGTCTGTAGTTTGTGATTGGTGTGTTGTTTTGGTGTGTTGTTTGTTGATGTTGGTGTATTGTTTGCTATATATCAGCTCTTTAATATGTTGAAGTAAAAAGAGGGTAGTGTATTACTTAAGTTAGGTACTGAGTTTATGTTGACTGGCATCATATGAACTATAAGGTTGTTTTTACAAATTTGTTGAAATAATATGTTGGAATGACTTTCCAATTGGCAAATTCCTTTGCCGTTAATCGTTTAACCCATGGAATTTGTAATGCATTTAAGAAATTATCAATGTCTGTCATTTTCAGACCTCCATTTGTGTAATCTTTGGTAAGTGTTGAACGTTTTACTTTTTCTTGTTTGTTATTCAATATAAAATTGTAAACAAGTTTTTTTTAACTTTTATGTAGATTGGGGTATCGAAACCACCGAAGCTAAAAAAGTAAGCTTCTTTTTTTAACACAATGCATTAGCTGATTGATAACGTGCGTAATACCATATATGATGTCCGTATTGAAATTATTATCATGTGTTGTTATAGTACTTCACAAATTATGTAATAGTGCAATATTTCTAAACATGAATACATGCAAACTGATTATGAGGGCTATTATTCATAATTGCCATTTAAAAAGTTCTCACCTTTCTCGATGATTTATTTGTAACCAGTTTTAAACTACGTCTGCCTGTAAGTAGTCGCCGTATCTTAACATAGCATTGTCATCACTTTTTTTAAGCTGAACAATTCTTATGCGAGATAGAATAATGTATGCACATAATGTAAGCAAATAGGAAGTTCATTAAAACTGTTCGGTCACGCGTCTGTTTACATCAATCACTGGAACGACTGGAAACATTGTCAAATTCCTGACTTGCTTAATGCATTTACAATCGATAATTTTTTTATTATATGATATAAATGCATAAAGCCATACATTTTCTGTGCTATGACTTGTGTTACATGTACATTTGGTATGTCTTGAAAAACCGTAATCATTACGGTTCATTGCCGTCAAATACATTGTGAAGGTAAGCTATTGAGCAAATGCCTAGAGGATTTTTAGGTCACGTTTAACGACTATTTCGGATTACAATGCGGGTGATGATTTAAAGCTCACTCATTGGTATCGGTTTTGTTCGTTTGCATGGCCGAATTTGAAACTCTAATATATTTGGTATCAGCTGGAGATGTAGATTTGGCTCTCTGTCAATAAAATCACACCATTTTTTTTATACTATGAGACTCTTTCCATGTCAAACGTATGTCTTGCCTCTTAAGGCATTCATGCGATTCATGCCGATTTGTCTCTTAGCGAGTATATCCAAACTAGTGCCTCCTCATCAGAAGATGTATAGTCCCATCAGCTATCTTTTACATTTCATCGTTACTTACATATACATGGAAAGATATGGTATCAGTGCCAATAAGACAACTTTCAATATAATAAGTTCGAAATTAACATTTAGCAAGTAAAAGTACGACCTTCAACACGGAACATTGGCTCACGTAACGCCTCAAGCTATAACCAAGTGTAATTGAAAAGCCAGCGGTTTAATCTATATTAAAAAAACGTGCGACGAGAAACACGTTTAAACCACACCAGCAACTGTTGACTACTGAAAAATAAGTTCCTGACTTAGGACAGTTAAACAAGTATGCAAACGTTTTAACAGGCACCAGACTTCACCCAACCTGAGCAACATAACAACATAAAATGACACACTATAACATATTGTAATGTCTTAACTTGATAACAGCATACAAAGTCTTTTCATCGTTATTATGTGTATTTTCAAATCTCATTGTATACAGCAAATATGCATATTTAGTCCCACAACAGATTTCATTTATTTAAAAAAATGACGTTTGCACTGACAAGTCGGCATGTTTGAATATTTCGAACATCCTTTCCACTGTTTTTAAATCTCTAGTCTTGTGTTACAATACATGCAGACACTTATAAACAAAAAACAACATTTGCTGCATATTTATTTAAAAATTGACATTTTGTTTTTTGTCAAAAACATCATTAAATGTCTGTCAATATCTTCAAATTAATCTTTAAATAGAATTCGCGATAAAATTGGAACGAGAAACATACTATTGTGTTTACATTTCAGTGATGTCATCCGATATTTTGAGTATTTGATAGTTCCGGCTAAATTTTTCTGATGTGTCGATACTCTAGGTGGCATAGTAATATTTCCTGGGCCATAGAGATAATCATAGCCTTGTTAGATTTTTCACCACTTTCTAAAATTGTCAAAAATTCTACATAAACATTTAACTGAACTACTTTCACTATACTATTTTGAAATGAAATTGTATTATGACCGTTTATTTTTTTTTTTTTCAAAATTTTTTAAAAACCTACGACCACTAATGCTTTTCGGTCCTTTATCATGCATTGAATTAAAAAAATTAAAATAATTCTAAAAAAAAATAGTTTCACCTGTATGTAAAATTGTTTCATTTTTTTCTACACCTGATTAATCCCTCAGTTTGGGAAACTATGTTCAGTTGGTATTGTATTTTTTTGTCCTATCACACTGTTCATTGACTTACGTAAGGTACACAAAAGAACAAGCTATATTCTGGAATGCAAATACTATCTTGCAAGGTTGCAAGTACTGTACCTCTAGCGCATGGGTATGGATTTTTATTTTGAGAAACTAGAGAGAATTTGCATTGTCAAGCAAGTCGAGTATAATTATTATCAAATACAAGGACTAAAAAAAAATAATCATAATTATATTGATGATAAAAAGTAGGTGCTAATGTTATACAAACTTTATAGGTAGTAAAAGATAAGATGTAGAAGGAGTGTCAAAACAAACTCTTGCCTGGGACAAAATGGTGTTAAATTAAACAACGTATACAGCCAGGTAAATCTAAATGCTGTTCTGTTGTATTGAGAATACGGAAGTAAACATTTTGTACAAAATGCATACACTAATAAAAAAGTTCACATGTTATGATTACCTAATAATAGTTTTGTTATAGAAGTTCGAATCATATAGAATTTACAAAGATAAGGTGTATTTAAGAGATCCGTAATCACAAAGGAACAAAAGTGCTTTCCGCATGATAAAAATAAAATTATAGAATGAAGTGCTGAAACATTCATAAAACTAAATTAATTGGCAACAGCTTATAGACGGGAAGTAGTTTCTAACATTATCTTTCGTGTAATGAAATTGAATACACTGATATGATAGATCAGAAAAATGACAATAATTGCTAACTAAAAGGCACTATGATATATAATGTTGAACTATCGTTAATAGAGAAAGACGCATGTCTCCTTTTTAATGTTATGTTTAATGAGGAAATAACATGCTTGTCATTTAGATTTTTAATAATTGCAATCAATAAAGTGTAATATTTTCAACCTTTGAAATGATAAAAATACGTTATTATAAAGAATAGAAAGATGTCGTATGATAACTATCGATAGTTGCACTGACGTTGACGTATTCACGTATAGGCCACTTTACAATTTTCAGTACTGAGTAAAAACTTTCTATGATAAAATAATGAAAACTTACATCGAATGGTCTGGTTAATGAACAAAAGACAAATATGATGGACTTCACAAATATTCAATGCATTTCATACTAGGATGAATTAAATGATTAAAAACTTCATTTTCTTTAGCCTAATTGTAAGTTTATTAAAATTCAAAAGACGTACTATTTCAAGACATCGCATTTTGCCTGTTTTTTTAAACTTTAAAAAATTATACATAAACACACGATAAAATAATATAAAATAAGAATACGTCTTTACAAAAAACACGTAGAAAAAAAGGAAAAGTGTCAATTAATAAGATGATTTTGATAAATAGGTCTCATCATGCTCATAAGCACGGTAGGTATAGTGTCCGGCTAGAATTGCGGTTTTTCGAGTGATTCGGTCCATTTTTTTGCTAGTGTAGTTCAGGTTTTTTCGAGTTATAAAACATGCGAATAGTTCAATTAACTGTTATTTCGTAATTAAAGTAGTTTTTTTACATTATTCCCATCTTATATTGAATACTTTAAATGTTGTGATCAACAAAGAATGAAAGAAGCCCAATTTCCTTGTTATCAATTAAAAAAATCAGCGTTTATTATTGTCCTGTTGTTTTTAGAGCAACTGTGAAATCGTCCGGGTTTTTCGACAAATGGTCCGGGATTTTTACACAAAATTTGAATAAGAAAAAAAGTATTCTAGACTTTAAAAAATGACTTTTCAAGTTTATACCGGTAATTTAATGAATGAAAATATTACTTATTCTCAATAAATCATAAAAACATAATACTACATTGATCAAAACTAACCTTTTTGAATTTAATGCAAATTTTCTGTTCGGAAAACGTTCTACCACAACTTCCCAGGATTAAATTAGAAATTATTAGATTCATTATAACAAAAAAAGGTATTTAGAACATAGTGCAGGGGAATCTTTTCAACTTCATTTCATTTTGAAAAACAATGTCGGGTTAGTAATACTTTTCTATATCAAATACTATCATACATAATATAATTTAGTATATTAAACTCAAGCGTCTATATCACGTTTTGTAAGACATGAAGTCTGTTTGTTTACATTTGTGTTCATATTCACTCGAAAAAAAAGTGGTCACACTCGAAAAACCACGATCCTAGCCGGACACTATACCTACCGTGATAAGGTTATTAGTTTCAAACTATGATTAGTTTAGATTATCTACTAAATCATCACTATAATTACATATCAAAACAGATATCAACAAATTGTATGATGTTGTTATACATTTAAATATAGATAATGCATGCCAGTTATGTTAACAAGGATAAAGTAGAACAATTAAATAGATTATGGCTCTAGCTATTTAAATATATTAACCTATAATTGAATTATTCAGATTTCTATTCATCATGTTGTGGTCGGTGGTAAAAACCCAAGAAAGGGACGCAAAATGATATTTTTGTATTATTTGCCTATAAAGTGATCAACATGAAAGAAAAGCTTCAAGACTTTTTTGAATCTAAATATTAATTTTTCATATCAATACATACGCGTAGATCTTAATAAAACTTGCAATTATTATCCTAGATGTCTTTAAGCATAACTCGTTATTCAATTTAATTTCATCAATTTTATTCAATTTCAAGAATGATGCAGGCTGCGAATATCATTCATTTTATTTTCTTAAATTTCCTTATGGTTAACAAAACATCAGCACGTATAATATTTTCATTATCAAATACATAGAATAATTTATATAGAATAAAGGCGTCTCAAATTTGAATTGTCCAAATTTGTCCATAGTATTACATCAACTATGTTTTTTCATGTCACATTGCTTTTTGCGACAACATAAAAATGACAAAAATAGCGACCAAAAGTATAAAAATATATCTATTTTTCAAAATGTCCAATTAATTCCAGAGTATTTAGTATCACTTCCCACGAATATCCCCAATGGTCTTGTTATACGAAAGAGTAAGAACACGTCAATCTTTGAAATCAATCTTTGTATTGCGTAGTTTATCGCTTACCATTATGTAGAGCGTGTTGATACTGAAGGCCTAATCCGTTTTACGTATCCCTTACAGCAATTAAAAAGTGTGTATACGAGATTTTCTTATTATAGTTGCTACAGGGCAATGTATTCTACTTATTACATACAGAAAATACATGCAATGTAAAAAGTCAACATGAGAATACTAACCGAATTCAAAAAGGGATACATTTGTTTTCTTGCTTAGTTAGTATTTAAAGCTTTATTTCTTCTTTTCATAAAAATCTCAATTCAACCTTAAAATATATTATATATATATTGAAGTATTATGCGTTCGCACGGAGCTCATGATATCTATATCGCACCAAAACCAAATAAAAGAAAAAACGATGTGACAAAAATGCTATTAGGGAGGACTACATCACAACTTCAATAACAGGCAAATTAACAGAGATAAATCTCAAACTAAAGGATTTAATACACCTGAAGCTGATATCGGATTTGTGTCCTAGTGATATGTTATACACATAAAAGATACAATAAAAAATCAATTTCAAGATGTAAACCTAACAAAATTAAAAAAAAGACTTGTATTATGTATTGTCATCACAAATTAAAGGAAGGAAAACGCATTGTCAAATCATTTTCACAATAATATATGACAACATATACATATACAGCTAACACAATTATCGATGTTAGCAATCAAAATAAATTTCTAAAGATATATTCTTAAATAACCGAAGATGCATATGACGTCTTATTAATAAAGAATCATTTATAAGCCGTTTGGTGACATGGTTTACAAATATGTATTTATTAAGTCTATAATTGTATTGTGTGTGTTGATTGGATGTTAGGTTTATCATAATTAAAAAAGTGTAATGTTTACCTTTTGGTTTAATATCATCTCAAAGACTATCAAAAACACTCTGAAAGGGTCCTGTAGACATCGCAAATCTCGTAAATGAATTTCGTTACCAAGTCATTCATTATTTCTCATTGTATTATTTCAAAAAAGAATGTCATAGGGGTGCTGTATCTATTTCTTATTTTAAATCAATGGAATTGACACAATTGTACAATTTTCTACAAAAAGAAATTCCTGTACCAAGTCAGGAACATGACAGTTGTCTCTTTTTCGTTAAATGTGATTACGCTTTTGATTTTGCGTTTTCATAAAATTCTTCAAGTTTTTAATTGTTGGGACGTTTATTGATATCAATTAAGGACATAGGTTCGGAAAGCTTAAATTTTATAACTTGGTTCGAAATCAATTAATTAATTAACATTAGATTCCAACATCATTTATAAATGCAAGGACATAGCACATCACCTTAACGAGAAATATACTGACGAGTATTTTGAAGACGAAACGAGCATATGCCGTATTAAAAGAAAATTGTAGTATATATTACGAGTTAAAATACTATGCCACTGGAAGGGAAGCGGTACATATATATATGCAAAGTAACACATTTACTAACGATGCGCGAGTGTAAAAGAGAGTCGGAAAACACAAAACGAATATTGAACCACATACATTTTGTGTGGTATGTAAATTCAGTCGTATTTCGATACTTTCTAAGTTCTCAGAGTAAAATTCAAATCGGAAAGTCCCTCTCAAAATTAAAAAAAGAAAAAGCTCAAACACATCAAACGAATGAACAACAACTGTCATATTCTTTGTACGGGCAATTGCTTATGTAGAAAATGGTAGATTAAACATGGAGTATATGGTTTAATAAACTTTAAACTAATGTCACCTTCATTAAACCTCTCACTTTATCTTTGTGTTGACGATGTTACATGCACATGTTAAAACCAAATGAGGCAAAAATCTCATCTATTATGGTTAGTGTTTGTTTTAGACTGCATCATTTCATTAGCTCTAACATAGCTATTTCTTGTAGTTTATGTTGTGCGTCATGTGCTGTGTTCATTAGAAGCAGCAGTTGGAAAGGTTCTCAAAAATTCGTTACACTATTAAAAAGATACAAATTAAAGCAATACTTAAACTGAAGTGTGTTTAAACTCACAAAGGACCAAGGGACAAAATGACCAGTTAAAAATGATAATTAATGTCGATGCAGAAGATTTGGGTTTTTTGATATTTTCATTAATGGACGTCATGATTTCATAAATACATAGTATGTCTGCTAAATAATCGTTTGGCCTATTCAAATGATTGCATGTTGGTGTTATAATAGTGTCACCTATTATATTAATGACCAGTTTCTCTCGATTGATATAGTTTTACAGGGTTACAATTTAGTCTGTCACCCTTTACGATATTTGCTATTTAGAAATGTGTTTAGAATTCAAATAAAATGTATGTCAATTAAACATGACGAGTGCGTCCTATATATTTAGAAATAACAAACAAAAATAAAGTTACGACGCCTCTGTAAAGACAAAAGGACTTATTTTCGTCAATTTGAAATACATTATAAAATAATGCTAATACGCTTCATTGTTCTAGATTTTGGTTAGTCCGACCTAAACTCCTGTTAAATAAAACATCATGTATGAAAAAGAATTGACACTTGATGTTTTTATTGACGATCAGACAATTTTCTTAAAGTTCAGCCCATTTGGAATTCATTATGATACACAAATATGCACATACAAATTATATATCCGGACAGTACTTACATGTTATCTCTCAAAATAAGAATGGCACATGCTTATTTTTGATTCCCGTTTCTGTCGTCCCGTGGAAAGTAACATCGTATCACACCATCAGTGTTGTATAGCATAATTATTTAGGATTCTATGACTCCACATTAACATATGAAATGATATAAAACATGTTCACGACGTACAGTCCTTGGATGGTGTAAACTTCCCACTAACACCATACACCATTACACCATACACCATACACCATTACACCATACACCTTGTACCATTACACCATACACGTTACAGCTTTGCACCATACACGTTACACATTACTCCATACACCATTTCCCATTCTATCTACACGATCCGAAATTACCCATAACGCAATTAAATTTCCAATATTAAGATCATTATGGTTGTTTACGTTTACAATCCGAAAAATTAGAATAAAAAGAACTTCGTTTTCAACCAATGAAATGTTGTATACCGTTCATTCACACCATTCCCGATCGCACGCTACACAATCACATCATACGCCATAGCACCATACACCTTATACCATTGCACCATATGTCATACACCATTACACCATACACATTTTTTGGGAAGTTTACACCATCCAAGGGCTGTAGTACGAAGTTTGCCTCATATCTTGACTGATATCTAGAAAATGACAATAGGGTCAACTGGGAAAAAATTACGACAAAAAGGTATTATTCCATTTTTGAAATTCTCAAATTTCCATTTATATCAAACAACATTTCAGCAGCCCATAAGAAAGGTATTAAAAGTTCAAAATGTTCAAATTGAAATTTTATTTTGTAAATTTCACATTCACAATCACGAGTTGAGTAACTGTTATGGAATGTAACCACAATCCCGTCCCCATTTCTCGTCGAATATTGATATTGAATTAGATTTATCGCCCGTGTTTAATAGATATAAGAAGATGGGATATGAGTGCAAGTAAGAAAACTATCCATCTATTTTACTTATATAAGAAATGTCATATGTAGAGCAGGGTCTGCTTTCTCTTCTGAACTACCAGAGATTATCCCCAGTTTTTGGTAAAGTTCGTCTTACTAAATTTATACATGTCAAACCATGTGTTGTGTTTTGTGTACTATTGTTAATCTATTTGTCTGTTTAGCCATGGCGTTGTCAGTTTATTTTTCTACTTTTTCAAAGTCCCCTTAATATCTTTCTCGTTTTCGTCTATGTACAGACCGAACTTATTATTTGACATCTTGATTTTGATCTTCAAATGCAAAAATGATGTAGTAACCTTATTCTAAAGACAATTAGACGATGACCTTTGACTAAGAAAATCTTATTTACTTAATATGTACATTATCCTTCTTTACACACATTTTGTTTTTTATTTGTCCTTTACCGATGCAATTATTTTTCTTCAAAAAGATTGTAACATATAGACATGTATCCACTTTGTCAATATCACGTCTGCTTAGGTATTTGAACATGTCGTACTGTCAAAACAGAAATATAAAATAGTTTTAATGTTGCAACTGGTGTATCCTACTTTTCAACTTCAACTGGTTTCTTCTTAATCAATATCAATGATATCACGCTGCGTCTTTTATAACGGAAACAATATTTTGACAGAACAAATAATATTTTGATCCCTACCACTCAAAATCTACTTAATATCAATCTTATTAAACTTTTTATCTCAATGTAATTTGAAATTAACATATTATAAAAATTCAGATATCGATATGATGTTTAAAGAAATACATAAAAAAAAATTATGAAAAAATAAGATCGACAATTTGTTTTTGTACTCCTAGTGTTTTTTTTGGTTTTTTTTTCATTATTTCTATAACGGATGTCTCTACTTAGAATTTAACGGGTTATTGTTTTAAATGTCAAAAATAATTTCGATAAAACTTGTATTTGGGCTTTTGTATGCATACATTAAATCAGTGTATCTATTTTTCTCACTTTATCTTTCTTGTTTTACATTTGTTTTCTTTACTATCCAAATTAAATGTATGTTATTCTTATGAATTAGTAAACATAATGATCATTGTACACGTATCGCTCCTTTAAATTAACTTATTCTACAAGGCTACCAATTTAAGACTGTAATATAATCATTGGATATTGTTTTTATTGGTATACATATTGATTTTGTTATCTGGAAATAAAAAGCAAACTAAATAATACTAGTATGTTATATATGTTAGCGGCAATAAGTAAAATTAGGCATTAAGCTTAAATCCTAGTCAATAAGCTAACGCCTAGGCATTAAGTTATTGCCTGAAATTTTCAGGCATTAAGCTTATTGCCTGAAATCTGATGATGATTATTCATCCTATTGCCGAACATAATTTTAGGCAATAAGTAAACTCTGGAATTTATGCATATTGGGTGATTTATTCTTGTTATAGAGTCGTTTTTTAATTATATTTCTAATTCTACTCTTATAAATATACATTCATTTGAAAGATCTTCAAATTTAGGTTTATGTAGTAATTTTAGCAGTTGAAAAACAGAATTAACTCATACTTTTTTCATGTTTGTGTGGTATTACTAAGTATCAAAAAGACTTAAAAAAAGTAATTGTATCCAATTGAAAAAGGGGGAGATTCTATAGAATAATTATAATAATATTTATTTGAAAATTTGTACACTGCATTATTCGAGCTAGTTGGAACTGGTCAAAATTAAGATATGATTTTTTTTATCACACCATTTTTCATTTTTTTTATTGGATAAGTAAATTGTCTTTGTTAATAGTTCCACAATTTGTGATAACAAAATGATTTTTTAACACAAATTTCTATCAAGTTTTTATATTTCTAAATTATTATTTGATGCATTTTAATATAAATAACATATTTTATTAATGAATTTATTTCTGGTCTCTCATGGGGATTTGTCATATTGGCAATCATACCACATCTTCTTTTTTATATTTAGGATGACACTGGGCCCTGTACTTTTGCATCGTTAAAATCGGTGAAATTTGATTTTTTTTTCTTCTGCTCATTTTCAAACGTATGTTATTTGTAGTAATAAAATAAAATAGTTGAAGTATTTATATGAAAGATGCACAAGATTTTACTATGAAATTTGAAATATGAAACCGTAACGCTTCGAATTCAGGTCCCTCAAAGCATAAAATGATTTTACCTATTAAATATTTATTTTTTACTATTTACAATTATTTTGTTCAATTCTAATATAAAACGTAGTTATATTTTTTTACTTATATTTTGTTTCAAAGAGCTTAGATCTACAATTATAAAATAAAAATTATTTTTAACCTTTCATTTTTAACTAATTATTTTCTAATAATTAATCGGTTTATAAATTAAAGTTTTTGGTTGAATTTGATACAATATTTCATTTTTTCGTTTGCTATTTTCCTATTACGCCAATACTTAGGACATCCCAGCTAATATAATCCTCAGATAGCTTCGATGTGCAGCATGCTGAGAAATGTCGTAAGTCGATCCTAACCATATCATATTTTCTGTCCTAAGAATATCTTATAGGAATAATCTTAGGACAGTGTCGATAAACAGGCCACAGTTATCATAATGTTATTATGTAACACATGTATTTTAATTTAAATGAATACATGTCTTTTATTTACTTGCATTTACATTTTAGGCATTAAGCTTAATGCCTGCACACATTTTTCAGGATTTAAGCTTAAATCCTAGGATTTAAGACTAATGCCTAACATCATTTAGGCAATTGACTTACTGCCTAGTCGTTAGCTTATTGCCTAGGATTTAAGCTTAATGCCTAATTTCACTTATTGTCGCTAACATATACATATACACATTCATGGATCTACAATATGTTGATACCTGTAACTTTGCATTGCACAAGGTCATGTTTTTCTCTGACTGTTTATTACGTCTTTACACTAAATCCATTGGATGTTGGATGTGTACCGCTTGATAATTTAGACTTAGATGCATGATTTTTTTATTATTTGTTAGTGGCTTTTACTAGCTGTCATAACTGCGAGTACTCTCATTTGTGTTCCTAGTGTCTTTTCGTTGTCGGGATGTACAAGTACCCGGCCACGTCCACTTGTATTTTTGTTCATCTGATGAGTTAACTCAACGTTGTATTGCATTTCCAATTTACAACAAGAAATAAAGACATGTTATTTGCGATTGATATATTTATAACAATACCGCAATGGGAAAAATGCATCTAAAAAAAGAATATCATTAGCTGATTATTAAGAGTGATATCCGTTGGACATCTATAACAAAAATGTCAATGTATTGTATAGTATCAATTATGTAATACATCACTGTTTTCTAAATATGAAGACATGCAAACTGTTCATGACAGTTATTATTCATAATTGACAATTCAAGCTTCTCAAATTGCCCAATGATTTGTATTTCATCTGCTTCAACCACGTGTGTCTGTTTGGTCGTCGACGTTTCCATCAATACGCACTGTCATACATTTGCAAAACCGAAAAATGCTCTGTCATATATAGAAAAAAGATGTATGCACATGATAAAACAATGAAAAAACAAAGTTACAAAAATTGTAAAAGTAAAATTGGAGGTTCATTAAAACTTTTTGACCTAACGCTAGTTTACATTAATCACTGAAGAACAATTGTCATACTTGCTTTATGCATTTTTCGTAGATGCGAACATCAAAATAACATAAACATTTATTTGATTCAGACTTATTGTACTACAGAGTGCATGGTCATTATCATATACTTAGCAAAGAATATACCATTTCTTAATCTCTATTTAAAATTGTGAATACGAGATTTACTAATAATAGTACATTGTTATTGCTACAGGGCAGTGTATTCTACTTATTACATACAACTAATACATAAAATGTAAAACTAATTATGTGTCTAAATCAAATGGAAAAGGTCCCAACAAAGTGTGTAACAGATTAACTCATTAAAAGAATAATTACCAGTATGCAAGAATGTATGTCAATATCGACAATATCACCTACATTTTACTTGAGGGCTTGATAAGCTTTTTAATTATTTTTTTTTGTACGCCTCTCCTTTTTGAATAACGCGCAATTGTAAATGATGGATACATGTTCCTTGTATCTATAATGGACACAAACACATTTTAAATCCTGTGTGGTAGTGATTTTATCCAAATCATCTGGCCTGGAAGGAATAAAGAACTTCCTGTAATTTATTTCACATACTCATTTACTAAATTGACAAATATGCAATGTTCTGTGAATGTCATGATAACAATGCCATTATAATTATGGTATCAAATGGTATTTCAGCTTTAAACTAGCAACGATTTCTTAGCAGGTAGCATGCATGTAAAATGCTGCAAGTTGTAATTAGTGTCACTTGTTTCTAGGAATTGATGTTAATAATAATTTAGGTATTGATATTTGATGCATGTTTGAGACGTTGTTTGTTTTATAGTGTACTTTTAATATGGCAATGACCTGATCAATAAACCACCAAATTATAAGTTGTTTGTTGGCTGTCTTTTTTTCTCATTGTTATTCCTGTAAAATACAATCTTGAGAAAATGATTGTCAAAGACTTCTTTTGATTGACATCGATGGATTTAGTATATGTCTTTTTACATAAAAAAAACAACATTACTCGACGTCTTTTAGAAGAGGGGAGAAGAATTCAAAAAGAGAAATGAAAAAGTAACGTGACCACACGTTAATAAACATAATAACACAGAAATGTCATACAGTTAAATAAAGATTTAAAAGTAGCAATACATTGCTATCGATAGTGTATCAGTCGTTATGAACACGATCAGCTGCATATCGAATTTTTTTTCTTTATATAAAACAATTATCTAATTATGTTTCTGATAAATTGCAATGAAACAGTTGGTTTTTAAAATTAATCAACTTATTAGTCTGACTGATCATGAAATTATTCACAATGTGTTAAATCAGCATTGCTTATATCAAGTTAACATTGTTTTAAAAAGCCCTATTAGCATTTTAAACGTTTGTTATTGTTGCAAGTGGGTAATATTTGCTATGATTGATATATATTATGTGGTATCAACGTTCATGTGACAATCGACTATAAAGTACAAAATAAGATTATTGAGAATTGAATTTAGTATTTGTAAACATACACTATAAACGTATTGTTTGATAACTATAAAAGACATTGTTATTTCGGAATGTCAGGATGTCTTGGCAAAAAAGATTGTTTTCCATAACAGATTAGGATATCATGATATAATACACAATTTTATTTACAATTTTTTACTATGAATGAATTTTGAGTGACCAGATAGTGTCAACAAAACACAGTGTGTAAAGTGTCTCATTTATTTATTAGCAGATCAAATAAAAGGTTCATATTGTTTCAAACAGGTAACACACTTGAAAGCTGTAATACAATATCTTCAAGTCACCAAACCACCAAACATTTAACAATAGAAGAAAACTCGACCAATGTCAGCAGATATATTCATAAGAAAAACCAAAAAGGATTATCAGGTGTAAACTTCTGTCATTAAAATATCTCGAGATCAATAGTTGATCAACCAAACCAAATTGAGAGCCAAGTTATAAAACATCATGATGCATCGTGTTACAGCAATAGCTAAGTTTGGTAAGAAGAATGCAAAAGGTTATTTTTTAACGTTATAAGTTAGTTCGAATCAACTTAATGAAAGAAAAAAAAACACCAATCGATATTATTCTGCAAGCTGTTTAAATATAACAATGACATACACAACTAGAATTGCCATTGCAAGCAATAGCAGATGTCACCCTGGTCCGCCAATTGCCACTAAACAGCAACCATGGTAACGGAGCCATTTTGGCAATTTCAAAGTTGAATGCCGCATCTGGATTAACAAGTTAACATTTCTGTAACGTTTCATACATTTTTGAAGAATTTTCAAAATTTTGCTATTTTTGAACAGTTTCTATGGCAACATTTGAAAATTCCAAAGTCATACTGCTGCTTCATATTGTGCCCCACCCCCACCCCCATAATATTATACCATCATATAACATTTAATGGCTGAAGAATTAATTTAACCCTAATGTTCTGGAATGTTCCATTACATTTTCACATTTTTGCTGTTTCCATGGCAATGGCAGCCATTTTTTTAATTCCAAAGTAAGGTGCACAACTACACATGGTGGTGAACATTATGGTATAGTTCCATCAAAATTGGTCCATTATATTCCGAGAACTAAGCTGGACAAAAAAGTGTGGAATAAGAATAATAACTAGATTTGTAATTGCCAGCAATAACGGATGGCACCCTTCCCCAATAGCCATGACAACGGCAGCCATTTTTGAAATTCCAAAGTCAAAGAGCACATCAGCACATGCCATTTACCATTTTTGTAAAGTTTTAGAAAGTTTGGAGCATTTTGAAAATTTTGAAAATTTTCACATTTTACCTGTTTCCATGGCAACGGTAGCCATCTTGACCATTTCAAAGTCAGAGGGACAACTTCACATGGTGGTCAACATTATACCATAGTTCCATCAACTTTGGTCCATTCTATTCCAAGAAATGCTCCGGACAAAAATAGTGGAAGAAAAATAATAATAAAAAAAAGAAAAAAAAGAAACGTAGAATAACAATATGTCACCCCAACTCCGTTGAGGGTGCCATAAAAACTAGATTTGCGATTGCAAGCAATAGCGGATGGCACCCTTCCCCTATTGCCAGGTGAGCGGCAGCCATTTTGAAAATTCCAAAGTCAAAGACCGCAACTACAGATGTCTATTCACATTGTCGTAAAGTTTCATCAATTTTGGAGCATTTTGAAATTTTTGAAATTTTTGCTATTTCCATGGTAACGAGAAGCATTACCTAAATTCCTAAGACAGACTAGGCATTGACATATGCCATGGTACATATCCATAAAGTTTCAGTAGGTTTCATTCAAAATTTTAAAAGAAAATACAGCTTTCATGTGTTTTCCCATAGGGCCAATGTTAAACATTTCTCCTGTTTCCATGGCAATGGCAGCCATTTTGGAATTTCTAAGTATTGTTGGTACCTCGGGGCCCCACCACCAACATTTGCACAAATTTTCATTAGGTTGGCTCTTATAACGAAAGAGTTAGAATTTTGATTTTCTTTTACATTTTTTTAGTTTCCGTGGTAACCGCGGCCATCTTGCACATTCCAAAGTCAGGTGCACAACTTCACATGGTGGACAACATTATAGCATAGTTCCATCCAACTTCCAAGCAAGGACCGAAGCTCATAAACTCGGCAATCAATCCTTGCCGTCACCGGTATTTTGTATTTTCTGCGTCACTGATCGTTTATGCGGACTTGCTATTTTGTATTGTGACGTCACGATATAGAAACTGCCAGTTTCTATTGTAATCTACAAGCGTTCAAAGGGACACTACTCTTTGTGGTCGGAACTACTTTTTTGGGGTTTACACCAAAGACCCAAAAAGGAAATAGAAATGAATTGACGCTGATAATATACGATTCGAGTTATTGAAATTCCAGTTACCTTTTGTAACTTTTCGATAGGTTTTCTTCAAGTTTGCATTTTATTAAATGTAGAGTTAAATGAATTATTAAAATGAAAAGAAAAACATTTACTTTATAAATAAAGTCGAAACTGCAAGTGGAAACGAAAAGACTGCTTGAAAAAAAAAATCTACCATAAGACTTATTCAAATTATTTAATTGCTTTTTCTCCCAAGTTAAGATAATATTTGCCAGAATAGAAATTGGCGTATTGTTATCGTTTACTTTTCTACATTGGGGGGGAGGGTTGAGATCTCATAAAAATGTTCAACTGGCCCCGCTGCATTATTGCACCTGTCCGAAGTCAGGAGCTTCTGGCCTTTGTTAGTCTTGTATCATTTTTAATTTTAGCATTCTTGTGTATAATTTGGAGTTAAGTATGGCGTTCATTATCACTGAACTAGTATATATATATTATTCAATGATTATTTGTATGGGGGCCAGCTGAGGGACGCCTCCGGGTGAAGGAATTTCTCGCTGCATTGAAGACCTTTTAATGACCTTCTGCTGTTGTCTGTTCGGTAAACGGACAGAAAGTCACAGGACAAAAAGTCACAGGACATAAAGTCACAAATTTGATAGGACAAAAAGTCACAAATAATTTGGTGACAATTGTTTGAATATATAAGAGAAATATTTTGAAATATTTACTTTTTAATACATATATTCATATTAAAGTTTAGGAAATGTGTCACTATACTTGAAAAATCAAGAGTTATTTAATTTTAATCAGGCAAAAGATACATTTCTTGACACCATGAAGCCATTTAAGTGCCAAACCACTTTGACATTTTGTTTTTTTAACAATTATTTGATCATCTTTGACATTTTTTTGATAATTTTGTTAACAAAGTTGGTTTATATACAATAGTTCAAGAAAAATACAAAAATATTTTTGTAGAAATAAGCGGTTTTTATTCAAGGAAAATAATCAGAAAGAAATGAATTGTGACTTTTTGTCCTGTGACTTTTTGTCCGTGACTTTTTGTCCTGTGACTTTCTGTCTTACATTCGTCTGTTCTATGGTCGAGTTGTTGTCTGTTGACACATTCCCCATTTCCATTCTCAATTTTACTTTTATTTCAAAGCTATACATATGGGTCATTTAAAAAAAAAAAATGTGGAATTTTGAAATTAAAAAAATCATTAAAAACGGTGACTGGGGTATAGAAATATGGTCACTTGGTCTTCTCCCGACCGACAGTAAAACGCTTGCTGAAGTGGGGCGTCCGTTTGGCTGTGCGGGATGTATCAAGTTCGCAGTCACGTCCGGTCAGAAGGGGGGACGTTAAATCCGATGCCTCGTGTAAAGAGAGTGCCACGCTCTTTGCACGTTAAGAACCCTTGCAACTACTCTTTGAGGGGTCCGTAGGTGGCCTGTTGCAAGGCAAAATTTCTGTCCCTATCCAATATACCCTCATTTTCAATTGGCAGTCCAAATTCCCCCGACCATCATCCTAGATGGCCTCTATTACAACAACCTACCTATTGTATTTATTGTGAACTTATTCTCGTCCTGAATATGCATGAAATATTTGCCTTTGGACGTTAAGCAACCAACAATCAATCAATCGGTTACTTTAACATTCAAACAACCCTTTACGTAAGCAAATCAAAACAAACAGTACTTATAGAACAACATATTAAAAGATGCAAGCTTAATAATGTCATACAAGAATATCTTGAAACTGCCTATTTTCATTCAATTAATCTTTTATCATTATTATTTAATAAAATGACCTTTGATACCATCTTTTATAATGACATGACCGAACTAAAATGTTATACCTTATGAAGATTTTAAAAGTATTTACTGTAAACTTGTTAATGATCCCGACTCTATGAGTATATAACCATACGGTCATGACCATACTTGTATGGTCCGGAACATATTTATATATACATAGATATATATGTGTAATATTCATCGCTGGACGTTAAACACTTATTATCAATTTTTGCGAAGATGATTGTTCATATCTTACGGAAATATTGCTTAGTAGGGAGATGTTGTATGATTGCCACTTTGTCAACTCTTTAAGAGACCAAATGACACAGAAAGTAACAGCTATTTGTCACAGTACGGCGAGTTCAACAATCACCAAAACCCATACCGCACAAGTAGCTATTAAAGCACCGAAATGTCAAATTTAAACTATCCAAATATAGTTAGCCAGTTGCTTGTAGCATCTAAACAAAAGACTCTAACGAGCCTGTGTCGCTCACCTTGGTCTATGTGCATATTAAACAAGGGACACAAATGGATTCATGACAAAAATTGTGTTTTGGTGATGTGTTTGTAGATCTTACGTTACTGAAAATTATTGCTGCTGGCCATTGTTATTTTATAGTTCGTTTCTGTGTGTGTTACACAATGTGTATGTTGTGTTTCTGTTATGTGTTCTCTTATATTTGATGCGTTTCCCTCAGTTTTAGTTTGTAACCAGGATTTGTTTACTTTCTCAGTCAATTGTGAGTTTCGAACAGCCATATACTACTGTTGCCTTTATTTGGCCCAGAAGAGAAAATTGTTAAAAATTTACTATAAAGAGCAATAACTCCTTAATAAGGGGTCACTTGACCATTTTGGTCATTTTGACTTATTTGTAGTATTTGTATTATCTATAATAACATTCAAGATAATAACCGAAAGCTGCAAACATTTCTTAAAATTATCTATTCAGAGGCAGCAACCCAACAACAAATTGCCTGATTGGCCTTAAAATTTCAGGGCAAATAGATCTGGGTCTAATGAACATTTGTATCCTCGTCAGATTTGCTCTAAATGGTTTCAGAGATATGAGCCGAAAAACTGCATTCTACCTTAAGTACTAATTTTAGCCATGTCAGCCATTTCAGTTCACCGGCAGGGTCATCGGACACATTTTTTAAAATAAATACCCTATTGATGATTGTGGACAAGGTTGGTTCATTGTTGAAGGCCATACGGTTACCTGTTATTGTTAATTTCTGTGTGATTTTGGTCTCTTGTGGATAGTTGTCTCATAGGCAATTATACCACATCTTCTTTTTTTATATATCAGTAGTTATAGAGAAGATTTTTTGTAAAAGTTTTAAAAAATTTGACTATAAAGGTCAATAACTCCTTAAGGGGTCAACTGACAATTTTTGTCATCTGACATATTTGTGTATCTTAATTTGCTGAACATTATTGCTGTTAACAGATTATCTCTATCTATAATAATATTCACGATAATAACCAAAAACAGCAAAATTTCCATAAAATTACCAATTATGGAGCAGCAACCACATAATGGGTTGTCCCATTCATCGGAAAATTTCAGAACAGGTACATCTTGACCTGATTAACAATATGATCGAGCGTCAGATTTACTCTACATGCTTTGGTTTCAGAGTTGTAAGCCAAAATCTACATTTTACCCCTATGTTCAATTTTTAGCCATGGCTGCCATCTTTGTTGGTTGGCCGGGTCACTTGACACATTCTTTTAAGTTAGATACACAAATGATGATTGTGGCCAAGTTTGGTTAAATTGGCCCATTAGTTTCAGAGAAGATTTTTTGTAAAAGTTAATGGACAACAGATGACGGAAGACTAAGGACGCCAAGTGATGAGAAAAGCTCACTTGGTCCTGTGGGCCAGGTGAGCTAAAAAGTGACTCAACTCTTTATCATCGTATAATAAATTAATGGCACATCATCAAAAAAAGATTGACCATGCAATTTCATAATCTCTTCATGTTTGACCTTAACACGTAAAACTCAGTAGAGATTTCCATGTATTCTTAAAATGTATTCTGGTGCATTAACATATGTTAGGCTTTGAACTTTTTCTCATTAGTTAAGGCCATATGGATGTCTGTAATGGCTTACATCAAAATTTACTAGTTTTTGACTATGACCCTTCTCCATAGATTGATTTTTAAGATTGACTTAAAAAAACAAGTAAAATTATATATGTTTATTTCCTGTGTGTATGATAATTGTTTGAATTACAACATTTATAAAAGTCTGTGACTGTCATTCTCTATCAGCACACAAAATACTAAGTATATTTCTTTCAAGTCAGCTTCTCTGTGTTACAGTTCCATATATGTCCATTCTAGAAGAAAAAATCATTAATCAATAGATTTATAGTATAACATGTACTGCATTGCATATCATTTTTTATCAAAGTTTCGTATTGTCTATTTGACTTTATGAATGATCAGAATAGTTCATACGAAAATAAGAAAAAAAACAGTGCATAATTTTACATGAACAATAAAAAAAAAATACCTATAATCAAATTCAGAACATATCAGGAGATCATGTGCAAAAATCTAGTAAAATATAACATATATTTTTTCATATCTTTGAAGCTATTACATATTGATCTTATCTCCCTTTAATTTGCAACTACAATGTACAACAGAATGTAATTTAAAAGCTAAAATTATATTTCACAAGGTATTTTAGAGCTTTGTTTAAAGAAAACTAGTTTGTAGAATGCATAGAAAAACACCATTCTAGAAGAAATAATTCAAAATCTGATATAATATACATGTATATATATTTATATGTTTAGTAAAATAAAACATGCGTCTGTCTAAGTCTTTGATAAGTGCAATTTATAGCTAGAAACAAGCATGAGAGGAGGCCACTAAAAAGAGCATATTTTCTGCAAATATTTAATTTTGACAAATGTAGCATTCAATAATTTTTCTTCAACCCATTCATTTTTTCTGCTTGAAAAAACTTTTGATAAAGGAAATGTGATATATATACAGTCTGCACCAAAATCTTTTCTCAACTACTAGTCCAAAGACCAATATTCTGACATTTTTCTTATTGGTTCAAACAAAGTTTTGCAAAAACTTACTAGCCCAAAAGAAATTTACTAGTCTGGGGCTTCAGATATGTATGCAGAGATATATTTTATATATAAAATGAAGAAAGGAAATGGGGAATGTGTCAAAGCGACAACAACCAGACCATAGAGCAGACAACAGCTGAAGGCCACCAATGGGTCTTCAATGTAGCGAGAAACTCCCGCACCAGGAGGCGGTGTCCAGCTGGCCCCTTAAAAAAACATGTATACTAGTACAGTGATATTATACATGTATGTTTATAGTGGCTCAAATCTCCAATTATATCCAACTTCAAATCAAGAAAAGAAAAATCACAAATTTATAGATATTTGAAGAATACATATGATTAGTGACAGATTTCAATATTTACATGATGATGAAAACCTTATGAAACAGTGTATTGAACTAATTTACAATATGATCAAAATTTTGGTGAGTTGCTATAAATTTGCTATAGTTTGTCATTTTTTGCCAAAATTGAATGTAATAATATGAATTAAAGAGTAAGATCAGCAAGTCTTAGAAAAACTGTTTATTTTCATACTTAGAATATGTTTTTTTGGAACTCCAAACACACTCTCTAAATATTGACTATTTTGACAAAAATAATCAAAGTTAGCTGATTTCTCATTTACAATCATATAAAATTGCACATTAGTTTACTATCAAACCGACATTCAAGTACAAAAGTAGGGTTGTTTGACCCTACCTATATTTCTAGCATATTACAGAAATAATCAGTTTTAATGAGGACTATATTTCATGGTCTAAAATTGCCATTTCACATTATTTCATCTGTTTCAAAAGATTGCAGTATTTTACATTTATATATATATATGCGAAAGCAAATTTACAGATCTAACATTGTTGGGTTGATGTTTAGACGAGTTGTATATACATTATGTACACAGCCATGTATCACCATCATTGATGGTGATCCGATGGATACATCTGTTGTAGAGTTGTCGCTGACTCAGACGTACTTATAAATATAATTATTTTCTGTGACTGTATATTACATTAATTTGTAGGATCCTTTACTATAGATAATTTAGCTGATCTGTAACAATAACATCTTCATGCCTTATATATCATGTACTGTAGTACGCCGCTAGATTAAAACTGACGAGGAAAGGTAACACACGGCCAGCGAAAGCTCTTTTTTTGAGAGCCCAGGTGGTCGTGTGGTCTAGCGGGACGAGTGCAGGCGATTTGGTGTCACGATATCACAGTAGCATGGGTTCGAATCCCGGCGAGGGAAGAACCAAAAATTTGCGAAAGCAAATTTACAGATCTAACATTGTTGGGTTGATGTTTAGACGAGTTTTATATATATATATATATATATATATATATTACTAAAATTACGAGGTCCAATTTGTCAGCCGTCATCACGTAAAAACGATGAATCAAAGAATTCAACTTTATATATAACTAATATAGTACAATGGTGTTGATTAAAAATTACACCACTCTAGGCCCGATTGTTTTCCACGTAATTAATATTGCCAATAATTATGAAGTTCCGGATCGAGTCCGACACCGATACCAATAGTATATTCACCTGTTACCTATTACTTTATCTGTACGTTCCGCATCAGACAGGCGCACCACCAAACAGTGTATTTAGAATTTTGCTGTATACTGTTGAGTAAAAAATATTCCATTCCAGGCCCTTTTGTTTTCCAAATTATTAATATTACCAATAATTGATAGGTTCCAGGTCGACGGGTTCAAACAGAAAGATTTTGAAAGCAAAGAAAACTGTACACCTTATACATGTTATAATCGGCATGACTTTATCAGATGACAATACCAATACTAAAATAAGGCATACACATAGTTATATATCAGTCACAGACCCGCGATATCACGGGTGTATTCTAGTATATATATATATATATATATATATTATATATATATATATATATATATTATATATATATATATATATATATATATATATATATATATATATATATATATATATATATATATATATCAATTATTGGCGTAAAAGTCAGCATTTCGTGCGTAAAAACGACCACCAAAGTAGGCACGGGGTTTAACTATGCATTTCCCTGCATACTTAAACTGTAGCTATATATTTCTCTATGAAAAACTTATTTGTTCATTGAATTACGGTATTTATCTTAAAGGCTTTTACATTATCTTCCACATGCACCAAAAATTAGCTCAATTGCGTTTATTTTCGTGAAATGCCGACACTTCGAAATTTCAAGACGTATATATGATGACTTATGCGCTTGCTTCAAACATATAACTTAAGAGTGCACGGTCTTTAATCATATATTTCTCATTTAAACTGATATATATATTACTTTTTATTTATGAAATAGATAAAGTGTAAAATACCTTAATTTTTGGTTAAATTATATAAAGCCAACTTTCTTAGTTAAAAAGATATATTTAATAAACCGATATATACGCCTCGTTAAAAGGGTTTTCTTTTCTAGCAATGAATCTCACGTGATTAAATACGTCACATGTAATGTGAAGGACATTTGATATCATGTACAGTCTGTAGAAAATGGAAGTTATATATTTTGAGATTTACACTATATTACGAGTTTATCAAGGTATGAAAATTCCAAATAGGATTTTATTTGTATTATTTGTTTATTGTCAGTATAATAGATATAATAGATAGGTATTAAATGCATTTAGTTGTTATTTTTGGCTAGATGAGCTCTTGACCTACTTAACGTAATAAATAACAATAGCTTATTTACATTTAAATTTATCACAGACCCTGGCGGATCTAGAAATTTTCATAAAGTAGGGGCCCTCTCTAGTCAACTTTCAATGATTCCACAGTGGCGGATTCAAAAGCGGTAAGATTTTGTGTTCCCTATATAATCCCCCCTTTTTTGTCCTGGGTTGGGAACCCCTTTTTAAAATGGTTTGATCCGCCTGTGTTCCCTTAATATTTAACCACTTTTCAGAAATAGAACCCTGCGCCCCCTTAAATCTACCTCTGGGCTCTGGGTTATATCTCCAATTGAGGTCATATTAGAGAAATCAGGTGTACAAACACCAAAGTAGGCACGGGGTTTAAGTATGCATTTCCCTCTATACATAAACTGTAACGATATATTTTTATATATGTATTGCTTTTTATTTATGAAATAGATAAAGTGTAAGATACCTTAATTTTTTGTTTAAATTAAGTAAAACCAACTTTCTTAGTTTAAAAAGATATATTTAATAAACCGATATACGCCTCGTTAAAAGTTTTTTTTTATAGCAATGAATCTCACGTGATTAAATACGTTATTACAATGATTTTTATAGTTGTTACAATAATGAAACAATAATGACACAAATCATAAACATGAATTTAACTATTTCTTAGATGTTAATCTACAACCAGATCAGAGCCATATACATAAAAAGGCACAACAATATATTTATTAGCTAGATGAGCTGTTGACCTACTTAACGTAATAAATAACAATAGCTTATTTAGATTTAAATTTATCACAGACCCTGGCGGATCTAGAAATTTTCATAAAGTAGGGGCCCTCTCTAGTCATTATTCAGTGATTCCACAGTGGCGGATTCAAAAGCGGTAAGATTGTGTGTTCCCTATATAATCCCCCCTTTTTTGTCCTGGGTTAGGAACCCCTTTTTAAAATGGTTTGATCCGCCTGTGTTCCCTTAATATTTAACCACTTTTCAGAAATAGAACCCTGCGCTCCCTTAAATCTACCTCTGGGCTCTGGGTTATATCTCCAATTGAGGTCATATTAGAGAAATCAGGTGTACAAACACCAAAGTAGGCACGGGGTTTAAGTATGCATTTCCCCTCTATACATAAACTGTAACGATATATAATTATATATATATTGCTTTTTATTTATGAAATAGATAAAGTGTAAGATACCTTAATGTTTTGTTTAAATTAAGTAAAACCAACTTTCTTAGTTTAAAAAGATATATTTAATAAACCGATATACGCCTCGTTAAAAGGTTTTTTTATACGCCCGTCAAAATTTTGACGGGACGTATTATGGTATACAAATGTCTGGTGTCCGTCCGTCTGTCCGTCCGTCTGTCCGTCTGTCCGGCGTAAACATGTCGCACCGTAACTTGAGAACGACTTATCCAAATTTCATGAAACTTAATATAGTTGTTTCTTATGATGGTCAAATGATCTGTATACTTTTTGGTGAAAATAAGATTTAAATTTTTTGAGTTACGGCACTTTGTAACTAAAACAGGGGTGTGCTTTTTTTCACATGTCGCACCGTATCTCAAAAAACGTTTCTTGATTATTGCTTAAAACTTTACACACTTCTTAGTTATATTAATCTTAATATCTGTATACTTTTTGGTGATGATTCAAAATTTCTTTTTTGAGTTTTTGAGTATTTTGTTAAAAGGGGGAGGGTTTTTTTACATGTCGCGCCGTATCTCAAAAACGATTTATGATTATTGCTTAAAACTTTACACACTTCTTTGTTATATTAATCTAAAGATCTGTATACTTTTTGGTGATGACTCAAAATTTTATTTTTGAGTTATTGAGTATTTTGTTAAAAAGGGGAGGGTTTTTTGTACATGTCGCGCCGTAGCTCAAAAACAATTTATGATTATTGCTTGAAACTGTACACACTTCTTTGTTATACTAATTAAAAGATCTGTATACTTTTTGGTTTGATTCAAAATTTCATTTTAGTGATATTTGTAAAATAAAACAGGGTGGGAAGGGGGGGTTCACATGTCCCGCCGTGTCTCAAAAACAATAAATGGTTATTGTTTAAAACTTCCTCAGAAACTATTTATGATTATTGCATAAAACTTCCACACAAGACGTCGGGCGTAAGCTGTTTATTTTTTTATAGCAATGAATCTCACGTGCTTAAATACGTTATTACAATGATTTTTATAATTGTTACAATAATGAAACAATAATGACACAAATCATAAACATGAATTTAACTATTTCTTAGATGTTAATCTACAACGAGCCATATACATAAAAAGGCACAACAATATATTTATTAGCTAGATGAGCTGTTGACCTACTTAATGTAATAAATAACAATAGCTTATTTAGATTTAAATTTATCACAGACCCGGGCGGATCTAGAAATTTTAATAAAGTAGGGGCCCTCTCTAGTCATTCAAAAGCGGTAAGATTTTGTGTTCCCTATATAATCCCCCCTTTTTGTCCTGGGTTAGGAACCCATTTTTAAAATGGGTTGATCCGTCTGTGTTCCCTTTATATTCCACCAATTGTTCAGAAATAACACCCTGCTCCCCCTTAAATCCACCTCTGGGCTCTGGGTTATATCTCCAATTGAGGTCATATTAATGCAGTTTTCATCACTTATTTTTCAAGATTCATCATAACACAAGTTCTTTATCTAATAATGTATATGGCTGAATCCGCCCCTGTAGAAATTATCTTTCTGAAACACAAAATGCATTTAACTTTTACACATCTAGTGTATGACAGATCTTAAAACTTTTCCAACTGAAGCCAAAAGCCAGAAAACTTTTTATTCTCATAGTGGTGTGAACATGATTGTTGTTCCCATAATACTTGTTCCCCCTGGAACAAGTCTTTGAATGGTAATAAGTTCTTTGGAACAAACATAACATAATTTTATTTCCACCTTCTTAAGATATTTTCCTGGAACTAAAATGTTATATGGTTTCATAATATCTGTTCTTTTAGAGAGAGTGTCATTTGATTTTTTATACTTGATCACACCTTAGTTGATATTCACCTCACATTTCATTTACCTGGACATGAAGTACATACAAAGAACATGAAGAGTGGGCAAGAAAAGGGGAACGTGAACCCTGGAACACATATTTTTTTTTTAAATCTCCGGACTGACTTTAAATTTAGTCCCTGTTTATTTTTTAATAGACTGTGAGAGAAATCAGGTGTACAAACAAGAAACACGAGGCCGGGATAAGGTACCGGTACTTCATGTATCTCTAACAAATGTAAAATTCAAAAAAAATATTATAACACTAAAAAAAAATTATAAAAAGAGATACTGAAATGTTTTATTTAGTGTATAAAGTGTTTTTTCAAAACTAATATATTTTCTCGTTTCAGCTGAAAGTACCTCTCTAATAACTGTTTATGTGCTGCTTAAAAATATATTGCAGCACTTCACAGTTGCTTGAAAGGTTGAAAATGTCATCATGCAGAAATTAGAGCAGATTCCTCAGATTAAAATCATTGAAAATGGATAGATGCACTGGACCTGGTGGTATACATCGATACAATTAATCTTAATTACATTTGGAATGAAAATTGTCTTCTTTTTTGTTTTTTTGCACGATAAAACCAATATTTAAAGTGAGTCACTCGTTAAAAGTAATGTTTATCCCATTCTTAAACCAATGCATGTATATCATCAACTTAGTCTTCTGTGCATTTCTAATGCAAAATAAGGCAAAATGTTTGGTCCGATTTGATTCTGTTATTACAAACTTTTTAAACAAATTACTTCCCTTTGTTAATCTGAGACTGGTTCCATACCGGACAATTTGGCTTTTGCCAATGCAAAGTATAATGGATTGAAAATGATGTATCGGCGGTTAAACTAATTTTGTATGAAAAATAATTTCTGATGTCGTAAGTATTTATCTAAACAACAAGAGGGACGAAAGATACCAAAGGGACAGTCAAACTCATAAATCTAAAACAAACTGACAATGCCATGGCTAAAAATGAAAAAGACAAACAGAAAAACAATAGTACACATGACACAACATAGAAAACTAAAGAATAAACAACACGAACCCCACCAAAAACTAGGGGTGATCTCAGGTGCTCCGGAAGGATAAGCAGATCCTGCTCCACATGTGGCACCCGTTGTGTTGCTTATGTGATTACAAATCCGGTAAATAGTCTAATTCGGTAGGTCACATTCATGAAAGGGTTATTCCATAACGGTCAACCAACTCGTGATGGCGTCCGTAAAATTTACGTAGGGATGATTTCAACTTCACCATTTGGAACTCTTGGTTTTATAGCTTCCTTGTGAGCAGTAACCCTCTATCAAGAAAATCATGATAGGAAATGCAAGCACGGGAATATCGTTTCAATTGGGAGATATATACCCCGTATGCAGGTGCTGCTGGAATGTTGCTACTTAGAAATGGAAAGTTCACAATTGGAAAGCTGAAATCATCTCTTTTGTCGTAAAGTTTTGTTTTCAACCGACCCTCATTGTCAATTTCTAGATGTAAGTCAAGATATGAAGCCGACTTAACTGTATCTGTAGTATCCTTTATCTCCAATTCGATGGGATAGATGCGTTCCACATAGTCACCAAATTTTGAATTGTTTAGTGAAAGAACGTCATCTATATAGCGGAAAGTAGAGTTAAAGGATATTGCTAACTTCTTATCTTTCTTCCTAAGAAGTTCCTGCATGAAGTCAGCTTCATAATAATAAAGAAACAAGTCGGCAAGTAGAGGGACACAGTTTGTTCCCATTGGGATGCCGACAGTCTGTTGAAAAACACGTCCTCCAAACGTTACAAATATGTTGTCAATCAAGAAATCAAGCATCTTGATAATATAGGTTTCAGAGAATTTTTTGTCTGAATCAGAGTGATTCTTTACAAAGTATGATTTATCCCTCCCTAAGACAAGATACTTGTATCTACGTTGGCCATTCTTTTTTATGAAGCAAAGTAATACCAACTCTTTCGTCTTTTAGTTTGGATTGTGGAATACTTGTGTAAAGAGTAGAAAAGTCAAATGTTTTAACACTGTTACAAGATGAAAGAGAGTTAGATTGTATGTACTCTAAAAGATCTTTGGAATTTTTAAGTATCCACATCTGATTCACGCCACCTCTAGAATAGGCAGTTTCACAATAACTTTAAAGCCCATCTTTGATTGCTGATAAAATAGATGTTAATAATTTAGAAAGAGGTTTCGTGGAGCACTTGGAAGTTTTTAACAATAATTTCTGATGTCGTAAGTATGTATCTAAACAACAAATTAATGTAATTAAAAGATTTCAAAATCTATGATTACGCACAGGTAAATTTGCTGTTCCTGCTAGCTCTCCATTGTAATAAAAAAAAATGAATGTCCCTCATAATGGAGACAACTAAAAAAAGGTATCTAATTACAGGGTCGGGAATTGGCAAATGGACTATAATAATGCTTTTTTTCTGCTTATCATGTTTGTGGCTTTGATCTTGTTGTACGTGGTTTAACATGATGATGATGGAAGTGTTTAACGACATTGACTGGATATACATCCCGCGGGCAATTGGTGAGCTTTAGATATTTTCTGCAGTTGGTATCACAAGGATTTGTATAGTAAGACTTACTATACAAATCCTTGGTAATCAGCAACAGGTTGAAGGCCGCTATTTTGGTGCGCGGCCATCTTGGTTATGCTGAGTTATTTTTGGTTTGTTTACTCTTTTGATGTTTCTTTTGTACTTCACAACGGCTACTTTCAGGCCCAGGTTGGTTAGCTTGATAGCCCGCTAACAACGATGATGGCATACTAGTCTACGAGTTTCTGACGTAGTAATAACGATGACAGGTAGCATAATCAGTACCAAAGTCGTGAGACAGTTAAATGAATGTCCATTATTCAACACCTCGGTTAAAGCTCTCGAGCGTTTGTCGTCATAACACTCCCCCATCAAAAATGAATTTTGGAGTGTATGCTGACGCGGGTTGGTTTCTGTCATCGAAAGAAGTTAGTCGTTAATACATCTAATAATAAAAATTCCTAATTTTTGAAGCAAGAATAAAACTAAAATTTTCATCGCACGAAATTGAAATAAAATATAGTGTACGAAAATCCATACAAATAAAATATTAAATAACGATATGTTTTGTTTCTATTAAGTTAATGAAATTAAATGAATAGACAACTTTCGAGTTCGATGCATTTCCGTCAAAAACTCTAGTTTTAGTGAACGTCATTTGTGCGTTAAGGGGCGTCGTCACTTCCATTCCAATATTGAACGAGTGGTTGGAAAACTATACTTCTATATTGTACGAATTATTCGGCAAATTGAATTCTCAAAATTGACAATCAGCACTACTGTCATTCGGAATTGTTATTAAGTACCTATATAACAAGCATTATTTCTAGTTTATCCTGCATAATGACGATCACTAAGACGCTTGATGAACGTTAATAGTGCAGGGATACAGGCGATCCCCTCTATCTGGTAAATGACGTCATAAAGGCGCGTATAATTGACGAGTTTTTTTCCGGTGACGGATGAACTCGAAAGTGGTCTATTGAATTAAAATTTCCAAACTATATATGAAGATTTCTCATATTTCTCGACTGTCTTCAGTTATTATAAACAAAAAGAAAAATGTTTATTTAGCGGGTTTTTTCTAAAACAATATATCTTCATTGTTTTTTGATATTTCAAAAGACATCTTATTTTGTTTGTTTGCCAAGTTTACTTGTATGCGGTTAGTACCATCACTAATAACTCCTAACTATCAAAGACCAAATGACCTAATAAACAACAACAAATGGAAGTTTTTAACGACCTTGACTGGCTAGGCAAAATAAACCTGATAATTGGTATTCAATATATATAATCCTAGGTCATGCCTGACATATTTCACAAAAACGGCCGATGAAAACTTCGATAACTCCTTAAATGTTAAAATGTTAAAATGATTTTATCAAAACAAAAATTATTAGATGAAGAGTTATATTATCTATCGAATGCATACCTTCACAACACACTAAAACATATATTTCATGTCCTGAGTGCAGTTTGTATGTCCTGCGTGCACTCAGGACGTCCTGAGCGGTGTTTAGACGTACCGGTGTCTTTTGTTTAAGTGTTTCATTTTTTTACATTGTCATTTTGGTGCCTTTCTTAGCTGACTATGCGTTATGGGCTTTGCTAATTGTTGAAGGCCGTACGGTGACCTAAAGTTGTTAATTTCAGTGTCATTTTGGTTTCTTGTGGAGAGTTGTCTCATTGCATGGCAATCATACCACATTTTCTTTTTTATGTTTGTAAAAGTTAACGCACGACAAATGATGAGAATTATTCACCTAGCCCTGGTGTCAGGTGAGCTAAAACATTTGCATTCAAGTATGACTACATATTTTGGAATCAAAACCAGGACACTATTGACTATTGGGCGCGGTTTTTATATAATTATCCTTAAAAGTGTTTTGTGTATGTTCAGTGGAAAATATTACAGAGTAATGAAATGGAGTTTTGAAAACGATCTGTAAAATGTCGAAACATATACAAGAAAAACATACAATCTTCACGCTATACAATAATTTCTACGGAATTGGCTTGTACAATTTCTTTCGACAGGCTTGTAAAATTCTTCTTTACCAGTCAACAGAATTATAATATACAGTGTTAATTTCCATTGTTTAACGCAAGCGTACATTGTAAATAAATAAATTAAATTGTAGTGACCTTGGGTCGTGTCATCGAAGGTGTCTTAGGACTAAGACATGTCCCAAGACCATCGTAGGAGATTTTTTTGCTCTTAGCCATGTTATTGAAACGATCTTATTTTAAGAGATGTCCTAATGGTGGTCCCAACTTTAGGAGTACTACTAAGGTCTTAAGGACATTTTCACTTTAAGGATAACTTTATGAAGTCTTAGCATATAAAATTAAAGAACCTTAGTGAGCACGCTCACATACCCCACGTCCCCACATTGTCACTGGAGAAATTGAATAAGTGTAAGAAAACAAAATTGTATAAGAAAAAATAATGACTAATAATTTCCTGTCAATATGCACATCTACATACAGTGAAACCTGGGTAAACCGAACCCTGATAAAACCGAATTTCAGTTTAAACCGAACAATTTTCAAAGTCCCACACAATTTCCCTATTAATTAACGTTAATCTAACCTGAAAAAAACCGAACCCTGTCAACACCGAATTCCGAACGCTTTTTGAAGGCTCGTTAGTAAATTTGTATCTAAAAATTACCTGTCAAAATCGATCAATACCAATCAAAACAATAAAATATAATTAATTATTTGCATGATTTAATTAAACAAACACAGGGTGGCAGAGTATATGCACATCTACGTAGTATGTCCTTATTATCTACAAAGTTTCATGAAATTTTGTTGTGTGGTTTCAGAGGAGTTGAGATGACAAATTGTTGAAGTAGTACCTTAAAGCAAAAAAATTCAAAGAGGCCTAACTCCTATAAAAAAAATTGAATCACAATTTCCTGTCGATATGCACATCTACATAGTATGTACTTATTATCTAAAAAGGTTTCATGAAATTCTGTTGTGTAGTTTCAGAGGAATTGCGATGACAAACTGTTGCAGTAGTACATTTAAGTAAATAAGTTCAAAGGGGCATAACTCCTAGAAAAAAAATTGAATCGTAATTTCCTGACGATATGCACATCTAATAGTATGTCCTTATTATCTAAAAAGGTTTCATGAAATTCTGTAGTGTAGTTTTAGAGGAGTTGCGATGACAAACTGTTGCAGTAGTACATTGAAGCAAATAAGTTCAATGGGGCGTAACTCCTAGAAAAAAATTGAATCGTAATTTCCTGACGATATGCACAACTACATAATATGTCCTTTTCATCTAAAAAGGTTTCATGACATTCTGTTGTTTGGTTTGAGAGGAGTTGCGATGACAAGAAACAGGACTGACGGACGGACTGATGGACTGACGGACGGACGGACGGGTCAAAAACATTATACCCTCCGCAACTTCGTTGCGTGGGGTATAAAAATGAATCCTGCAATTAGCCAACTATTGTACAAATAACAGGTACATACAAATAAATGTTTGCTTTTTTGTACTTGTCCTGTTACCCCAATTCCACGTTGAGCAAGCAGTAATATGAACATTTCTGTTTCCAAACCAGTTCATTTTGGGGTCCTCTTCGCGGTCCGTGTTTCAACGATGTCGATTTTGTGAAATTAGAGACAATGATTTTGATTTTATAACTAAAGTTTCAAGTGTTGGGAGTAATTTCAGGATTCCTCTTATATGCGTTGCGGAATATATCGACTGTATACCTTTTGTTCCTCTGTTAAAAAGCTTTCGAATGAGATATAGGGTATATCTATAATTAGAGCTAAAAGGTCGCAGCAGTTCATTCCATTTTTCAAATTATTCATTTCATTATTCAAAATTTCTTATTTTTCTTAATTTTCACGCGTATTTTGGCATTTAGGTCCTCCGTAACCCCTCTAATAGTCAATGCTGTACATATCGTTTATACTCAGTTTATTCCATTACCAATAAGCTCTCATTTGGTGTATTAATTTTGTCTTGATTAGGGGCAAACGGCTTGCAACAATCCATTCCGTTATTCAAAATAAGCTATTTCTTAATGTTCAAACGTATTTCGATATTTTGTTCCTTCTGTACTCCTCTAATATGCGTTGCAGAACATATCGTTTATCCTCAGTTTATTCCTCTATCAATAAGCTTTAATTTGTATACAGTTTGCCTTGATTAAAGGCCTAGGCCTTGCATCAGTCCATTTCATTATTTAAAATAAGCTATTTCTTAATGTTCGAGCGTATTTCGATGTTTAGATCCTTCATTACTCCTCTAATATGTGTTGCTGAACATATCGACTATTTATCTTGTTTTCCTCTCTTAATAAGCTTTCAAATGAGGTAAAAGGTATATCAATAATTAGGGGCTAAATGGTGGCAGCAGTCCATTCCATAAATCAAGTGTATTTCGATGTTTAGGTCCTTCGTTACTCTTCTAAAATGCGTTGCGGAACTTATCAACTATATATATTTTGTTTCTCTCTTAATAAGCTTTCGAATGAGGTTGAAGGTATATCTATAATTAGGGGCTAAAGTCTCGCAACAGTCCATTCTATTATTCAAAATATTCATTTTATTATTCAAAATTGGCTATTTCTAAATTTTCACGCGTATTTTGGCATTTAGGTACTCCGTAACCCCTTATGGTCAGTACGGCACATATCGTTTCAACTAAAATTATTCATCTATCAATAAGCTTTAATTTAGTGTATTAGTTTTGCCTACATTAGGGACTAACGGCTTGCAGCAGTTCATTCCGTTATTCAAAATAAGCTATTTCTTAATGTTCAAGCGTATTTCGATGTTTAATTCCTTCGTTACTCCTCTAATATGCGTTACTGAACATATCTACTATATATTTTTTTTCATCTATTCATAAGCTTTTGAATGAAGTATAATGTATATCTATAATAAGGGACTAAAGGGTTGCATCAGTCCATTCCATTATTCAAAATATCCATTTCGTTAATCAAGATTGGCTATTTCTTAATTTTCACGCGTATTTTTGAAATTAGGTCCTCCGTAACCTCTGTAATGGTCATTACAGCACATATTGTTTAAACTAAATTTATTCCTCTATCAATAAGCTTTAATTTGGTGTATTAACTTTGCCTTGATAAGGGGCTAACGGCTTGCAGCAGTCCATTCCATTATTCAAAATAAGCTATTTCTTAATGTTCAAACGTATTTTGCCGTTTTAAGGTTCTTCGTTATTCCTCTTATATACGTTGCAGAACATATCCACTATATATTTTTTTTTCCTCTCTTAATAAGCTTTCGAATGAGAAATAAGGTATATCTATCATAAGGTACTAAATGGTCGCAGCAGTGTATTTCATTATTTAAAATATCCATTCATTATACAAAATTCGCTAATTCTTAGTTTTCAAGCATATTTTGGCATTTAGGTCCTCCATAACCCCTGTAATGGTCATTGCTGCACATATCGTTTATCCTCAGTTTATTCAATTATCAATTATCTTTAATTTGGGGTATTTTTTTTTCCTTGAATAGGCTCTGATGGCTTATAGCAATCTATTCCGTTATTCTAAATAAGCTATTTCTCAATGTTCAAGCGTATTTCGAGGTAAAGTTCCTTCTTTATTCCTCGAATATGCGATACGGAATATATCGACTGTATACCTTTTGTTCCTCTGCTAAAAAGCTGTCGAATGAGATATAATGTATATCTATAATTAGAGCTAAAAGATCGCACCAGTCCGTTCCATTATTGCAATCATTCATTTTGTTATTTAAAATTTCTTATTTGTCTTAATTTTCAGGCGTATTTTAGCATTTAGGTCCCCCACAACCCCTTTAATAGTCAATGCTGCACATATCGTTTATACTCAGTTTATTCCATTACCAATAAGTTCTCATTTGGTGTATTTATTTTGCCTTGATTATAGTTTAACGGCTTGCAATAGTCCATTCCGTTATTCAAAAAAAGCTATTTTTATTTATGTTCAAGCGTATTTCGATGTTTAGGTCCTTCGTTACTCTTCTAATATGCGTTGCGGAACTCATCAACTGTATATATTTTGTTTCTCTCTTTATAAGCTTTCGAATGTGGTTGAAGGTATTTCTATAATTAGGGACTAAAGTCTTGCAACAGTCCATTCCATAATTCAAAATATCCATTTCATTATTCAAATTGGCGATTTCTACATTTTCACGCGTATTTTGTCATTTAGGTAATCCGTAACCACTCTAATTGTCAGTACGGCACATACAGTTTAAACTAAATTAATTCCTCTATCAATAAGATTTAATTCCGTGTATCAATTTTGCCGAAATTAGGGGCAAACGGCTTTCAGCAGTCCATTCCGGTATTCAAAATAAGCTATTTTTTAATGTTCAAGCGTATTTCGCTGTTTCATTCCTTCGTTACTCCTCTAATATGCGTTGCTGAAAATATCGACTATATACCTTTTGTTCATCTCTTAATAGGTTTTCGAATGGAGTATAATGTATATCTATGATTAGGGACCAAAGTCTCGCAACAGTCCATTCCATTATTCAAAATATCCATTTCATAATTCAAGATTGGCTATTTCTTAATTTTCACGCGTATTTTGGACATTAGGTCCTCCGTAACCCCTCTAATGGTCATTACGGCACATATCATTGATACTCATGTTATTCCTCTATCAAAAAGCTTTAATTTGTTGCATTAATTTTTCCTTGATAAGGGGCTAACGGCTTGCAGCAGTCCATTCCGTTATTCAAAATAAGCTATTTCTTAATGTTCAAACGTATTTCGATGTTTAGTTCCTTCGTTACTCCTCTAATATGCGTTGCAGAACATATCGTTTATACTCAGTTAATTATTCTATCAGTAAGCTTTAATTTGGTGTATACTTGTTGCATTGATTACAGACTGAGGGCTTGCAGCAATCCATTTCATTATTCAAAATAAGCTATTTCTTAATGTTCAAGCGTATTTCGATGTTGAGATCCTTCGTTACTCCTCTAATATGTGTTGCAGAACATATCGACTATATATCTTTCTTTCCTCTCTTAATAAGCTTTCGAATGAGGTATAAGATATATCTATACTTCAGGCTAATTGGTGGCAGCAGTCCATCCCATAAATCAATATCCATTTCATATTCAAGATTGGCTATTTCTTGATTTTCTTATGGCCATTGTCGCACATATCGTTTATACTCCGCTTATTCCTCTACCAATAAGCTTTAATTTGGTGTATAAATTTTGCCTTGATTAAGGGCTAATGACTTGCAGCAGTCCTTTCCATTATATAAAAATAAACTATTTTTTTATGTTCAAGCGTATTTCGATGTTTAGGTCCTTCGTTACTCTTCTAATAAGCGTTGCGGAACTTATCAACTATATATATTTTGTTTCTCTCTTAATACGCTTTCGATTGTGGTTGAAGGTATTTCTATAATTAGGGGCTAAAGTCTCGCAACAGTCCATTTCATTATTCAAAAAATCCATTTCATTTTTCAAAATTGGCGATTTCTACATTTTCACGCGTATTTTGGCATTTAGGTACTCCGTAACCACTCTAATGGTCAGTACGGCACATATCGTTTAAACTAAATTAATTCCTCTATCAATAAGTTTTAATTCCGTGTATTAATTTTGCCAAGATTAGGGGCTAACGGTTTTCAGCAGTCCATACCGTTATTCAAAATAAGCTATTTCTTCATGTTCAAGCGTATTTCGATGTTTAGTTTCTTCGTTACTCCTCTAATATGCGTTGCTGAAAATATCGACTATATACCTTTTGTTCATCTCTTAATAAGCTTTCGAATGAAGTATAATGTATATCTATAAGTAGGGACTAAATGGTCGCACCAGTCCATTCCATTATTCAAAATATCCATTTCATTATTCAAGATTGGCTATTTCTTAATTTTCACGCGTATTTTGGACATTAGGTCCTCCGTAACCCCTCTAATGGTCATTACGACACATATCATTAATGCCTGATATTTATATGATGAAAACATAATCTTTTTATCAGTTTAATTGAGGTGCGGAGCTGACATGTCAGTTAACTGCTAGTAGTCTGCTGTTATTTATGTATTATTGTCATTTTATTTATTTTCTTTTGTTTCATCTTCTGACATCGGACTCGGACTTCTCTTGAACTGAATTTTAATGTGCGTATTTTTATGCGTTAACTTTTCTACATTGGCTTGAGGTATAGGGGGAGGGTTGAGATCTCATAAACATGTTTAACCCCGCCGCAATTTTGCGCCTGTCTCAAGTCAGGAGCCTCTGGCCTTTGTTAGTCTTGTATGATTTTTGTTTTAGTTTCTTGTGTATAATTCGGAGTTTTGTATGACGTACATTATCACTGTACTAGTATACATATGTTTAAAGGGGCTAGCTGGAGGATGCCTACGGGTAAGGGAGTTTCTCGCTCCAATGAAGACCCATTGGTGGATTTCGGCTGTTGTCTGCTCTATGGTCGGGTTGTTGTCGCTTTGACACATTTCCCATTTCCCTTCTAAATTTTATCAATTGATTCCTCTATCAATAAGCTTTAATTTCGTGTATTAATTTTGCCTTGATTAAGGGCTAATGACTTGCAGCAGTCCTTTCCATTATTTAAAATAAACTATTTTTTTTATGTTCAAGCGTATTTCGATGTTTAGGTCCTTCGTTACTCTTCTAATATGCGTTGCGGAACTTATCAACTATATATATTTTGTTTCTCTCTTAATAAGCTTTCGATTGTGATTGAAGGTATTTCTATAATAAAGGGCTAAAGTCTCGCAACAGTCCATTCCATTATTCAAAATATCCATTTCATTATTCAAAATTGGCTATTTCTACATTTTCACGCTTATTTTGGCATTTAGGTACTCCGTAACCACTCTAATGGTCAGTACGGCACATATCGTTATATATATACAAGTCTATATATATATTCTTTTATATGTTATCTCATCCGAAATTTTGAATTTTATGCATTTTTAATGCATTTTTTATTTTTATGTATACTATTTTTTTAACTTCTCTGTAACCTTTGTACTTGCATGGTTTTATGAGAATAAACTATCTATCTATCTATCTTTAAACTAAATTAATTCCTCTATCAATAAGCTTTAATTCCGTGTATTAATTTTGCCAAGATTAGGGGCTAACGGCTTTCAGCAGTCCATACCGTTATTCAAAATAAGCTATTTCTTAATGTTCAAGCGTATTCCGATGTTTAGTTCCTTCGTTACTCCTCTAATATGCGTTGCTGAAAATATCGACTATATACCTTTTGTTCATCTCTTAATAAGCTTTCGAATGAAGTATAATGTATATCTATAAGAAGGGACTAAATGGTCGCACCAGTCCATTCCATTATTCAAAATATCCATTTCATTATTCAAGATTGGCTATTTTTTAATTTTCACGAGTATTTTGGACATTAGGTCCTCCGTAACCCCTCTAATGGTCATTACGACACATATCATTAATGCCTGATATTTATATGATGAAAACATAATCTTTTTATCAGTTTAATTGAGGTGCGGAGCTGGCATGTAAGTTAACTGCTAGTAGTCTGCTGTTATTTATGTATTATTGTCATTTTATTTATTTTCTTTTGTTTCATCTTCTGACATCGGACTCGGACTTCTCTTGAACTGAATTTTAATGTGCGTATTTGTATGTTTTAACTTTTCTACATTGGCTAGAGGTATAGGGGGAGGTTTGAGATCTCATAAACATGTTTAACCCCGCCGCAATTTTGCGCCCGTCTCAAGTCAGGAGCCTCTGGCCTTTGTTAGTCTTGTATGATTTTTTATTTTAGTTTCTTGTGTATAATTCGGAGTTTTGTATGACGTCCATTATCACTGTACTAGTATACATATGTTTAAAGGGGCCAGCTGGAGGACGCCTACGGGTAAGGGAGTTTCCCACTCCAATGAAGACCCATTGGTGGATTTCGGCTGTTGTCTGCTCTATGGTCGGGTTGTTGTCGCTTTGACACATTTCCCATTTCCCTTCTAAATTTTATCAATTGATTCCTCTATCAATAAGCTTTAATTTCGTGTATTAAGTTTGCCTTGATTAAGGGCTAATGACTTGCACCAGTCCTTTCCATTATTCAAAATAAACTATTTTTTTATGTTCAAGCGTACTTCGATGTTCAGGTCCTTCGTTACTCTTCTCATATGCGTTGCGGAACTTATCAACTATATATATTTTGTTTCTCTCTTAATAAGCTTTCAATTGTGGTTGAAGGTATTTCTATAATTAGGGGCTAAAGTCTCGCAACAGTCCATTCCATTATTCAAAATATCCATTTCATTATTCAAAATTGGCGATTTCTACATTTTCACGCGTATTTTGGCATTTAGGTACTCCGTACCACTCTAATGGTCAGTACGGCACATATCGTTTAAACTAAATTTATTCCTCTATCTATAGGCTTCAATTCCGTGTATTAATTTTGCCAAAATAAGGTGCTAACGGCTTACAGCAGTCCATTCCGTTATTCAAAATAAGCTATTTCTTAATGTTCAAGCGTTTTTTGATGTTTAATTACTTCGTTACTCCTCTTATATGCGTTGCTGAACATATCGACTATATACCTTTTGTTCATCTCTAAATAAGCTTTCGAATGTAGTATAATGCATATTTATGATTAGGGACTAAAGTCTCGTAAAGTCCATTCCATTATTCAAAATATCCATTTCATAATTCAAGATTGGCTATTTCCTAATTTGCACGCGTATTTTGGACATTAGGTCCTCCGTAACTCCTCTAATGGTCATTACGGCACATATCATTAATACTCATTTTATTCCTCTATCAATAAGCTTTAATTTGTTGTATTAATTTTTCCTTGAAAAGGGGCTAACGGCTTGCAGCAGTCCATTCCGTTATTCAAAATAAGCTATTTCTTAATGTTCAAGCGTATTCCGATGTTTAGTCCCTTCGTTACTCCTCTAATATGCGTTGCTGAAAATATCGACTATATACCTTTTGTTCATCTCTTAATAGGTTTTCGAATGGAGTATAATGTATATCTATGATTAGGGACCAAAGTCTCGCAACAGTCCATTCCATTATTCAAAATATCCATTTCATAATTCAAGATTGGCTATTTCTTAATTTTCACGCGTATTTTGGACATTAGGTCCTCCGTAACCCCTCTAATGGTCATTACGGCACATATCATTGATACTCATGTTATTCCTCTATCAAAAAGCTTTAATTTGTTGCATTAATTTTTCCTTGATTAGGGGCTAACGGCTTGCAGCAGTCCATTCCGTTATTCAAAATAAGCTATTTCTTAATGTTCAAACGTATTTCGATGTTTAGTTCCTTCGTTACTCCTCTAATATGCGTTGCAGAACATATCGTTTATACTCAGTTAATTATTCTATCAGTAAGCTTTAATTTGGTGTATACTTGTTGCATTGATTACAGACTGAGGGCTTGCAGCAATCCATTTCATTATTCAAAATAAGCTATTTCTTAATGTTCAAGCGTATTTCGATGTTGAGATCCTTCGTTACTCCTCTAATATGTGTTGCAGAACATATCGACTATATATCTTTCTTTCCTCTCTTAATAAGCTATTCGAATGAGGTATAAGATATATCTATACTTCAGGCTAATTGGTGGCAGCAGTCCATCCCATAAATCAATATCCATTTCATATTCAAGATTGGCTATTTCTTGATTTTCTTATGGCCATTGTCGCACATATCGTTTATACTCCGCTTATTCCTCTACCAATAAGCTTTAATTTGGTGTATAAATTTTGCCTTGATTAAGGGCTAATGACTTGCAGCAGTCCTTTCCATTATATCAAAATAAACTATTTTTTTATGTTCAAGCGTATTTCGATGTTTAGGTCCTTCGTTACTGTTCTAATATGCGTTGCGGAACTTATCAACTATATATATTTTGTTTCTCTCTTAATACGCTTTCGATTGTGGTTGAAGGTATTTCTATAATTAGGGGCTAAAGTCTCGCAACAGTCCATTTCATTATTCAAAAAATCCATTTCATTTTTCAAAATTGGCGATTTCTACATTTTCACGCGTATTTTGGCATTTAGGTACTCCGAAACCACTCTAATTGTCAGTACGGAACATATAGTTTAAACTAAATTAATTCCTCTATCAATAAGTTTTAATTCCGTGTATTAATTTTGCCAAGATTAGGGGCTAACGGTTTTCAGCAGTCCATACCGTTATTCAAAATAAGCTATTTCTTCATGTTCAAGCGTATTCCGATGTTTAGTTCCTTCGTTACTCCTCTAATATACGTTGCTGATAATATCGACTATATACCTTTTGTTCATCTCTTAATAAGCTTTCGAATGAAGTATAATGTATATCTATAAGTAGGGACTAAATGGTCGCACCAGTCCATTCCATTATTCAAAATATCCATTTCATTATTCAAGATTGGCTATTTCTTAATTTTCACGCGTATTTTGGACATTAGGTCCTCCGTAACCCCTCTAATGGTCATTACGACACATATCATTAATGCCTGATATTTATATGATGAAAACATAATCTTTTTATCAGTTTAATTTAGGTGCGGAGCTGGCATGTCAGTGAACTACTAGTAGTCTGCTGTTATTTATGTATTATTGTCATTTTATTTATTTTCTTTTGTTTCATCTTCTGACATCGGACTCGGACTTCACTTGAACTGAATTTTAATGTGCGTATTTTTATGAGTTAACTTTTCTACATTGGCAAGAGGTATAGGGGGAGGTTTGAGATCTCATAAACATGTTTAACCCCGCCGCAATTTTGCGCCCGTCTCAAGTCAGGAGCCTCTGGCCTTTGTTAGTCTTGAATGATTTTTTATTTTAGTTTCTTGTGTATAATTCGGAGTTTTGTATGACGTCCATTATCACTGTACTAGTATACATATGTTTAAAGGGGCCAGCTGGAGGACGCCTACGGGTAAGGGAGTTTCCCACTCCAATGAAGACCCATTGGTGGATTTCGGCTGTTGTCTGCTCTATGGTCGGGTTGTTGTCGCTTTGACACATTTCCCATTTCCCTTCTAAATTTTATCAATTGATTCCTTTATCAATAATCTTTAATTTCGTGTATTAAGTTTGCCTTGATTAAGGGCTAATGACTTGCACCAGTCCTTTCCATTATTCAAAATAAACTATTTTTTTATGTTCAAGCGTACTTCGATGTTCAGGTCCTTCGTTACTCTTCTCATATGCGTTGCGGAACTTATCAACTATATATATTTTGTTTCTCTCTTAATAAGCTTTCAATTGTGGTTGAAGGTATTTCTATAATTAGGGGCTAAAGTCTCGCAACAGTCCATTCCATTATTCAAAATATCCATTTCATTATTCAAAATTGGCGATTTCTACATTTTCACGCGTATTTTGGCATTTAGGTACTCCGTACCACTCTAATGGTCAGTACGGCACATATCGTTTAAACTAAATTTATTCCTCTCTCTATAGGCTTCAATTCCGTGTATTAATTTTGCCAAAATAAGGTGCTAACGGCTTACAGCAGTCCATTCCGTTATTCAAAATAAGCTATTTCTTAATGTTCAAGCGTTTTTTGATGTTTAATTACTTCGTTACTCCTCTTATATGCGTTGCTGAACATATCGACTATATACCTTTTGTTCATCTCTAAATAAGCTTTCGAATGTAGTATAATGCATATTTATGATTAGGGACTAAAGTCTCGTAAAGTCCATTCCATTATTCAAAATATCCATTTCATAATTCAAGATTGGCTATTTCCTAATTTGCACGCGTATTTTGGACATTAGGTCCTCCGTAACTCCTCTAATGGTCATTACGGCACATATCATTAATACTCATTTTATTCCTCTATCAATAAGCTTTAATTTGTTGTATTAATTTTTCCTTGAAAAGGGGCTAACGGCTTGTAGCAGTCCATTCCGTTATTCAAAATAAGCTATTTCTTAATGTTCAAGCGTATTCCGATGTTTAGTCCCTTCGTTACTCCTCTAATATGCGTTGCTGAAAATATCGACTATATACCTTTTGTTCATCTCTTCATAAGCTTTCGAATGAAGTATAATGTATATCTATAATTAGGGATTAAAGGGTCGCACCAGTCCATTCCATTTTTCAAAATATCCATTTCATTATTCAAGATTGGCTATTTCTTAATTTTCACGCGTATTTTGGACATTAGGTCCTCCGTAACCCCTCTAATGGTCATTACGGCACATATCATTAATGCCTGATATTCATATGATGAAAACATAATCTTTTAATCAGTTTGATTGAGGTCCGGAGCTGGCATGTCAGTTAACTGCTAGTAGTCTGCTGTTATTTATGTATCATAATTATTGTCATTTTATCTATTTTCTTTTGTTTCATGTTCTGACATTGGACTCGGACTTCTCTTGAACTGAATTTTGATGTGCGTATTGTTATGCGTTAACTTTTTTACATTGGCTAGAGGTATAGGGGGTGGGTTGAGATCTCACAAACATGTTTAATTCCGCATCAATTTTGCGCCTGTCTCAAGTCAGGAGCCTCTGGCCTTTATTAGTCTTGTATATGCTTTTTAATTTTAGTTTCTTGTGTATAATTCGGAGTTTAGTTTGACGTCCATTATCACTGTGCTAGTATACATATTTTTAAGGGGCCAGCTGAAGGACGCCTACGGGTACGGGAGTTTCTTGCTACATTGAAGATTCATTGGTGGACTTCGGCTGTTGTCTGCTCTATGGTCGGGTTGTTGTCGCTTTGACACATTCCCCATTTCCTTTCTAAATTTTATGAATTTATTCCTCTATCAATAAGCTTTAACGTCGTGTATTAATTTTGCCTTGATTAGGGACTAAAGGCTTGCAGCAGTCCATTCCTTTATTCAAAATAACTATTTCTTAATGTTCAAGCGTATTTCGATGTTTAGTTCCTATGTCATCCCTTAATATGCGTTGCGGATCAAATTGACTTGATAACTTTAGTTCCTCTCTTAATAAGCTTTCGAATGAGGTATAAGGTATATTAATAATTAGAGACTAAAGGGTCACAGCAGTCCATTTTATTATTCAAAATATCCATTTCATTATTCAAAATTGGCTATTTCTTAATTTTCACGGATTTGAAGGGTTTTTCAGGCCCGTGCCCCCACTCTTATCGAGATATATATATATAGTGAAGCGCCGTAAACACACACAGAGTTGAGTTTTTCAAATGCAAATAATGAAGTTTAAAGATCTTATATATGTGGTATTTTACTTTATTTCTTTAAAGACTGCCAGGTATATTACTGTAAATTCTTAAATTATTGCGAGGTTTTTAATTATTGCGAAAATTGCGACAGAGTTGTAAACGCAATAATAAGATTCGTAAAAGTTAAAAATCGCATTTAAGTCTAAAATGACAAAATCGCAATAATAAATGCACGCAATGATTTCTGAATCTACAGTAAGTAGTTATATAAAATCCATAGTCCAAGTTTAAACCATTTTCACTCATCACACCATTTGTTAATAAACAAATAGTTAAAACCCAAAAGTTTTGTGTTGTTAGCTTGCTGTCTCGTCGATGTATACTCACACCACCTATTATTCAGATCTCTAAGAGATATAAATATGCTAAAAGGTCATGTGTGTGAGAAGTCACCTTAAAACAAATGTCTAAATAAGAAATGCATGCATCTATTTGTTTTAATTATATTATAATTGTGCAGATCAGAAGATCTTTCTATATAATGATATTTCCCAGTTCAAAGTCTTTTATTAAAACCATATATTTAACACCAAAACGAAATTGTTCTCCAAATTAATACTCAGATACATGTACAAACACTTTGGTTTGTTTTGAGACTAAGAAGGAGCGGGAAATGTAACTGTAAGCTATACATTATAAATCAGCATGTGTTAACCCAACTAACATGTTTATTTAGATAGTGTCCAAAATTGTTAAATGATGATAGGGCGAATGAAGCGGGAAATATAACTGTAAGCTATTATACATAACATGCTGATTACGCATTTCTCACGGATATTTGATACAGGGAAGGTCGTTGTTTTATCATCTCTACCACAAGTACACATTCCATCCTCTAGTTTCCGCTGCAATTTATAATTAATCTGACAGTGCTCGACATCCTTCTAAAGTATTTTGCTTCACCGATAAAGGATTAGATATAAAAAAGAATCAAAAAATTATTAATATGATACTTTAAATTGCAACAGTCTTTTTTTAACTATTTTTAAACATCGACCATCTTTTCATTTATAAAAGGAACCATGTATATTGAAAAAAGGGAATATGTTAATTTGTTCCAGGGCGTTTTATCCTTTGATTTGGAAAACAAATGTTTGTTCCGAGCAAACATAACTATACCCCCTTGAAAACATGAATGTTGGGGCTAAACAAATATTTGGTTTTCATTTAGAAAAAAAAAAATTATAAAATTCATTTCATGATTCAAAATAAGCTATTTTATAATTTTTACCCGTATTTCGATTTTTAGGTACTTCATTACTCCTCTAATATGCGTTGCGGAACATATTTATTGATCATCTTTTAATAGGCTTTCGAATGAGGTAAAAGGTATATTTGTATTTGGGAGCTGAAGTGTTGCAGCAATCTAATCCATTATTCAAAATATCCATTCCATTGTTCAAAATTGGCTATTTCTTAATTTTCACGCGTATTTTGGCATTTTGGTCCTATGTAACCGTCTTGAACGTAATTGTGGGTTTTCTATCAATAGCTTTCACATAGTGTATTTAAAGTTTTTCTTATTTAGGGACTGAGTTACTGCCTCTAAATAAAGTTTTATTACTGACGAGTCACAGCAATTCATTCTTTTCTTAAAAAGAACTATGTCTTAATTTTTATATAAAAAAGAAGATGTGGTATGATTTCTAATGAGACAACGGTCCATAAGAGTTTTAAATGACACATAATATGCATTATGTATTTTTCGACATGTTAGATCCTCCGTTTCTCCTCTAATATGCGTTGCGGAACATACTAACTACATATATTTTGTTCTTCTATTGATAGGCTTTCGAATGAGGTATCATGTAAATATATAAGTATGGGTTGAAGGGTCGCAGCAATCCCTTGCATCATTCAAAATTGGCTATTTCTTAATCTTCACGGTTATTTTGGCATTTATGTCCTCCGTAATCTCGATCTCTCTGATGGACATTGCGGCACATATTATTTATAACCTAAGCCATTTTGTTTCTCGATCAATGAACTTTCAAATGGTTATAACGTTTTCCTTAATTAGGGGCCGACAGTCTCAGCAGTCCATTTCATTATTTAAAATAAGCTACATTTGTACTTCTTAATGTTCACATGTATTTCGATTTTTAGGTACTTCGTTACTCATCCGCGTTGCGGAACATATTAGCAATATACATATTATATACCTTTTGTTCCTCTATGATTAAGCTTTCGAATGAGCTTGAAGTTATTTCTGTAATTATAGGGCTGAAGGGTCACAGTAGTTCATGTCATTATTTCAAAATATTCATTCAATTATTCAAAATTGGCAATTTCTTTCTTTTCACGCATTTAAGTCCTCCGTTACCTCTTTTATGGTCATTGAGGGACGTATTATTGATACATTTTGTTTCTCTATCAATGAGCTTTCACGTGGTGTATAAAGTTGTCCTTCATAAGGGGCTGACAGGTCGCATCAGTCCATTCCATTATTCAAAGTAAGCTTTTCCATAATGTCCACCCCCATTTCGATTTTTAAGTCCTTCGTTACTCCTCAGATTTGCATTGCAGAACATATTGACTATATATCTTTTGTTCCTCTATTAATAGGTTTTCGAATGAGATATAAGGTTCATATGTAATTAGGGGCTGAAGGTTCACAGCAGGCCATTGCATTATTCAAAATATCCATTCCAATTTTCAAAATTGTCTATTTCTTAATTTTCACGCGTATTTTGGTATTTAGGTCCTCCGTAACCCTTCTAATTGTCATTGGGGCACATATTATCAATAAAAATTTTGTTCCTCTATTCATAACCTTGCAAATGGTGTATAAAGTTTTCCTTAATTATAGGGCTTATGGGTTGCAGAAGTTCATTTCATGATTCAAAAAAAGCTATTTTATAATGTTCACCCGTATTTCGATTTTTTTGGTACTTCATTTCTCCTCCAATATGCGTTGTGGAACATATTAACTATATACCTGTTGTTCCTCTTTTAATAGGCTTTCGAATGAGGTAAAATGTTTATTTGTAATTAGGATCTGAATTATCGAAGCAATCAATTCCATTATCTAAAATTGGCTATTTTTATTTTATTTTCACGCGTATTTTGGCATTTTGGTCTCCTGTAACCCTATTAAACGTCATTGTGGTTTCTCTATCAATAAGCTTTCACTTTGTCTATAAAGTTTTCGCTAATTAGGGCCTGAGTTACTGCCTCTAAATAACGATATTGTTACTGACGAGTCGCAGCAGTCCATTATATTATTAAAAAAGCTATATATCATGATGTTTATGCATATTTTGACATTAAGATCCTTCGTTACTCCTATAATATGCGTTGCGGAACATATTAACTACATACATTTTGTTCTGCTATTAATAGGCTTTCTAATGAGGTATTATGTATATCTGTAATTAGGGGTTGAAGGGTCACAGCAATCCATTCCATCATTCAAAATTGGCTATTTTTAAATCTTCACTGTTATCTTGGCATTTATGTCCTCAACCTCTTTAATGGTCGTTGCTGCACATATTATTTATAACCTAAACCATTTTTGTTTCTCTATCAATGAACTTTCAAATGATTACAACGTTTTCCTTAATTATGGGCTGATGGGGCGCATTCATCCATTTCATTATTTAAAATAAGCTACAATTGTATTTCTTAATGCTCACATGTATTTCGATTTTTTTGTCTTTCGTTACTCCCCGCATTACATTTTAGCTATATACTTTTAGTTCCTCTATAAATAAGCTTTCGAATGAGGTTAAAGGTATTTCTGAAATTAGGGGATGAAGGGTCACAACAGATCATGTCATTATTCAAAATATCCATGCTATCATTCAAAATTCTTTCTTTTCACGCGTATTTTTGTCATTTAGATCCTCCGTAATCCTTCTAATGGTCATTGCGACAGCAATGAACTCTCAAATGGTACATAAAGTTTTCCTGAATTAAGGGATGAAATGTCGCAGCAGTTCATTTCATCATTTAAAATAAGCTATATCTTAATGTTCACGCGTATTTCGATATGTAGGTATTGTTACTCCTCTAATATGCGTTGTGGAACACATTAACTATGTACCTTTTGTTCCTCAATAAATAAACTTTCGAATAAGGTATAAAGTATATCTGTAATTAGTGACTGAAGGGTCGTTGTAGTCCATTCCATCACTTAAAATATCCATTCCATTACTTGAAATATCCATTCCATTACTTAAAATATCCATTCCATTATAATCAAAATTGGGCATTTCTTCCTTGTTTTGCGTGTTTTTTGTATTTAGGTCCTCCGTAACCAATGTAGTAATCATTGTGGCTCAATCGACATGTTTTATAATCAGGGGATAAATAACAGCAAATACATAAATAAAAATAACCTTAATCATATGGGCACAGGACGTTTGCGCTTTTTCACCTGTAAAACGATACGACATTTGCGCTTCAAATACTATGGACATTTGCGCTTTAAGTTTTGATTCACCAGTATTAAATTGACCGGACATTTGCGCTTTTGCACCTATTGTCGTCTATCTGTAATTTTTAAGAGAAGTAATTATTGCGTAAATAAATTTAACTTATATTTGGCATTAGTACGACACATGGTCCAGAATCATTCCCTGTACATTATAATGAACAGTTCTACTCGACTCATCCTGATATTTTTATCTTTTTAAAGAGCATCATTGAACAACAGTATGTGAATCACATTAGATTCGTTATATTGATGAACAGGCACCCCTGTCAAGAATTGGGAAAGAGAATATTGAATATATATTTGAAATGTGTGCGAAATGCCAGTCTGAACAGATAAACAGAGCTAAATTTGTCCAATCCTTGGTCTTCATATATCAAGCGAAAACTGACCTGTGATGACTGTACGTGTTTTTAGGTCTTTAGAATGTTTACCTTTAGCTCAGTGTATATAGACTTTTAAACACATATCAATGTGCTATGAAATGAATGTGCTATGAAATGTGCTATTAAATGATTTTTTTAAACCTTTAACCATAAAGAAAAAATATTATTCTGCCAGTATTAAAGAGGAAGATATGATAGTCATAAAAATCAAATATTGCAAAAGGGCAAATGTCCTATGTTAACAGCGCAAATGTTCTATGATTTGAAGCGCAAGTGTCCAAAAAAATAAGCGCAAATGTCCTATGAAAAAGCGCAAACGTCCCGCGCCGAATCATATATATGTCTTGGTTTTCAGGTTGTCCATACATTGAACCTTCACTTTTTATCTTGAAAACAGAAATACAAACTATATATCATTATTCAATATACATCACTTAACATTGAATTTTGACTACTGAAAAAATAATAATGGACATACATCAGTGCAATGCTTTCTGTTCTTAAATTGTCTGATCTAGCCAAGAATTCCTTGCTAAAAATTCGGTGGACCTCCTACGGCACCTATTAGTAGTTAAAGATTTGTTTTTACTAAACAAATTAATTTAATGTATGATCTGCATGTACGTATCGCTTAGAAAACGGCCATATACCATACGGCGCGGGACGTTTGCGCTTTTTCATAGGACATTTGCGCTTTTAATTTTGGACACTTGCGCTTCAAATCATAGGAAATTTCCGCTTTTTTAAAATGTACATTTGTGCTTTTTACATAGGACATTTGCGCTTTTGCAATATTTGTTTTTATGACTTCCTTCCTCTTTTATACTGGCTTGGGACCGACAAGTCATATTTTTTAAAATGTTTAAAAGTTTATATACAGCTAAAAGTTAACATTTTAAAACACATAAAACACGAACAGTCATCACAGTTCATGTTTCGCTTAATATCTGAAGCCTAAAGAGTCAAAATAAGTAGCTCTTGTTATCTATTCTGACTGGTATTTTGTCCACATTTCAAATACAAAAATCAAGTTTTTCTTTCTCAGTTCTTGACTGGAATGCCTGATCATCAATATAATGAATCTAAATGTAATTCACTGAGTGTTGTTCAATGATACTCTTCAACAAGATAAACATAGCAGGATGAGTTAAGTAAATCGTGATTCAATCGTCACATAATTTTTGCAGATAGTCTGCAAATTTGGAACATCCAAGTTCACTTATACAAAGGTAAAAAGCGCAAATGTCCAATCAATTTAATACAGGTGAATCAAAACATAAAGCGCAAATGTCCATAGTATTTGAAGCGCAAATGTCCTATCGTTTTACAGGTAAAAAAGCGCAAACGTCCTGTGCCCATACAATAAGGTCAATATTAATCATCGATGTAATTTGCTCTATTGGATGTTTGAAATTTCAACGGAGGCAATTTCTTGGCATGACAAGCCAGCCTCTTAGCGATAAAAGAATATTTTTGAAAGAACTTAGCATTTTGCTACCTTTTTATTCTTCAGTTCGTTTTTAAAACCTCTTTGTTTCTCCAATTTGAAAAATTCAAATAAAACGAAAACTGAATTTTCTTTCATTAGTGAATTCGAAAAATACTGCTTCATTACTTATTTCAGAGTTTGAACACTTGGTGCTTAGTTTCACTTCATTCGTAGTTGACAAGGATGGACAGATTCCATGTCGAAGGTCAGTGTCTCTCTCCAGGCGTCCCAGTTTTTCTCTACATGCCATGAAATAGCGAATAATGATAAAAGTGGCGTTAAAGTCCAACAATGAACACACCAATCATTATGTATCCTTCACGTTTCACAAACAGATCATAGTTTTGTTAAACATAAATATTATTATTTGAAATTGAATTTGACAATAGAAATTTCCCCGAATCGTTTAATAGTGAATCCGGATTACACTGTAATATGTGCCGCTGGATATGAAAAAGCTCAAACTCTAAAAATTTTGAACAACTAGTGGAATAGATAATTTTAAAGCAAAACTATCTTAATATTGTGTCAGCTACCTTAAGGGAAAACAATAAGTAATGAGAAGATATATAACATTTCCAAGGATAAGGTTACATTCCTTACTTAAAGTCGACACCTAATAATGTAGAATATCTATTTCCAATAGAAAAGAGTAATTCTGAGAATAAAGAGAGCAGTCGCTATTCAAAAGGAGCATGTTTGGAGGGTTGAGATCTCTAAAAACATGTTTAACCCCGTCGCAATTTGCCCCTGTCCCAAGTCAGGGACCTCTGGCCTCTGTTAGTCTTTTATGATTTTTAGTATTAGTTTCTTGTGTATAATTCGGATTTTAGTATGACGTCCATTATCACTGAACTAGTATACATCTTGTTAAGGGACCGGCTAAATGACACCTCCGTGTGTGGAAGTTTCTCGCTACATTGAAGACCCATTGGTGGCCTTCGACTGTTGTCCGCTCTATGGTCGGGTTGTTGTCGCTTTGACACATTCTCCATTTCCATTCTCAATTTTATGTCTTTGACAAGCAATGCTTTAAACCACTGACAGTCTCTTTAACGATCCCATGCACAAAAATGACAAAACTAAATAACAAAGTATATTGTCCCAGCTAGCCTGAATAGTGTAGGTCTCAGCTCGAGAGTTCCCACTAAAGGCATTTCGTTTTTTTTTTAGATAAAAAGATTTGAGATACCCAGTCTACAAAATTAAACAAAAGTTCAAAATCTGACTCTCGTCTGTACTAATTGTTTCATTGGCAATTTTACTACATTTTCTCATTATTATGTTGCTTCATAAATGTCTTTAAAGATGAAACTTCTGTTGGTGGTTACGGTTCGGAGATGGGCTGTTCTGTCCTTGTCAGATTTCTCATACATGTTTTTCTATATTAATACTCTAGTTAGAAGAAAATAGCTTGCAGTTATCCGCTATCTCAAGAAGTTTAGACATTTGCTTTAAATAACATGCGATGAAATAAACACTTGAAATGAGTGAAATTCTAAAGATGGCGTAGACATATTGATTTATTAATTGATTAGGATAAGATATCTTGGTTTTCAGTTGATTGCATCCGTTTCGTTCTCTCACAAGTACAAATGAAGATCTCGATCATTGATTATACTGTTCTGTTAATTTCTGTGTCATTTTGTCTCTTGTGGAGAGTTGTCTCATCGGTAATCGTACCACATCTTCGTTTTACAAGTACAGAAAATTTTGGAAAGCTCATTTTTAATTATTTTATTTTTTTTTAATCGAATATTCCAATCGTTACACCATTTTCCAAGGTCATGAATGCTTGGCGCCTTTAACATGATTTAACCCTGTCACATTATGTATATATATATAAATATATATGCCTGTTCCGACTTAGGAGCCTGTAAACCAGAGGTTGTCATTTGTTGCTGTATATCATATTTGTTTCCCGTTCATTAATTTAGTACATATTTCATTTTTTTCATTTGTCATTTTGAAGCCTTTTATAGTTGACTATACGATATGGGTTTTACTCATTCTTGAAGCCCGTGCGCACGTGGCGACCTAATGTATATCTGTAGAGTTGTCTCATTGGCAATCATACCATGTATTCATTTTTATATTGATACCAGTTCATAGGTATTCAATTGCACCAGAAAAAACTTAATATGGGGAACCTTTAACCTATTTTCAATACAATTAAGAAAGGGAGCTTCCCGTTTTGATAAGATCTGTATTAGATATTTTTTTCATTATTTGTTATTGACTTTGAACTAACTGTTAGTAACTGCGAGTAACGTTATGTGTCTGTTGTTGTTGTGGGGTTGAATAAATCCCTGGCACGTCCAGGATGTGTTCTGTTAGTTGTTTTGTGCTTTCGATCAATCTGATGAGTTAAGCCCTTTTCAATGATTTTTTTTATAGTTTGTTCTTATGTTCTATGTACTAGTTCACCATGCACTGTCCCAGGTTATCAGGGAGTTCTTGAGGCAGCAAACTAGTTTAAATCCGCGTCATTCTAAATGTGCATGTTAGTAGCCTGTATAAATCTGTATGCTTGCATTTATTGCTATATATCATAATATTTTTCCGCTGTTGTTGTACATAAGTCAGGCCGTTAGTTGTTTTATATTTGTCATTTGAGGCCTTTCATAGCTTGCTATATGTGGTTTGGGTTTTGCTCATTTTTGAAGACCGTACGTTAACTAATAGTTGTATAATTCTTGTGCATTTGTTCTCTGACCATGTGGAGATTTGTCTCATTGGCAATCATACCAAATCTTCCTATATTTATATATATAAATATACTAGTTAAGCATTTTTTGTAAGGGAAACCCCGAAAGATTACACGATTAAATAACTGGTGAAAAACTTCATTGATTGTAGAGTAAAATTATCTCAGTGAATTGAGATATGTCGATGTTAATCCAATTGCGTACCATATATCATTAATATAAGGGACCTATAATCATGATAATCATAAATTAAATCGTGCCAGTACCATAGAAGAAAAGTTCCAGTCGGTGAACAGTCCATTATGCGGACTGTGGCGACTGGGCAGGCGCGGATCCAGAGGGGGTTCCGGGGGTTGGAACCCCCCTTTTTTTTGGACGATCAATGCATTTGAATGGGGACATTTAATTGGAAACCCTCCCCCCCTTTTGTCCTGGGTTAGGACCCCCCCCCCCCTTTGTCCTGGGTTAGGAACCCCCCTTTTTAAAATGGTTGGATCCGCCCCTGCTGGGCCATGTACTATGCGGCAAAGAAATGAGATGTTCTAATATTATTACACCTGCATACCAAATATTAAGACTGAGCAGCTTTATATGGGTCCATCTTTGATTGACAGACATTCCATCACAAACTTCAACATAGAAAGTATATATAATATATAAGCAAAAGTTTCAAAGTCGACCATGCATTCATATAATATTCATAATATAGCTCATGCCAGTGGAGTGCATGCATATAGTGTTTATGCCTGTTTTATTTTACTTTTATTTTTTGTGTGACTATATGATTTGTGCAATCTTATTATTAACTTGTGCTATGTTTTAAGTGTACTATATGCTTTTAACTTATATATGTCATTTATGGTATCTTACTATGCATTATATGTTTAAAATTGTGTTGTTTTTCATGACTTTTGTATGTGTGTATTGTATTGTGTATGTGTGTATTGTATTTTGTTATTAAGTCGATTTGAAAAGCTCACTAGAGCTTGTGTTATGTAGTTTATTGAATATCGACTCTAAATAAAACTTTGAATCTTGAATCTTGAATCACGGATATGAGTTTTGCTAATGCTAATACAACTGAGTGTTTTTGTTAATTAGTATCGTCCTGAATATAATGAAATATTGTCCATTGGACGTGAAGCAAACAACTTATATCCATACATTGTTTTTGATGTTTGGTCTATTATATCATAACGCAGGAAAACGAAACCATCCAAATTCATGTTTTCGGTATAAATCTTAACGTCATTCTTGTGTTGGTTACAGTTTGACATTATTACATTGAAAAAAAACAAAACAACAAAAATTAATTAAGTTAATTAATTAATTAAGTCTCATTGTAGGTTATTAGAAAAAAATGAGTATGGTTAGATTATTAAATGCATGTAAACCTAATATTATACGGTGCATTACGTTTGCGCGCATTACCATTACATTTGCGCGCAAAAATCATTACGTTTGCGCGCAGCTTTTGATTACATTTGCGCGCATTTTTTTGACAAAAAATCATTACGTTTGCGCGCAGCTTTTGATTACATTTGCGCGCATTTTTTTGACAGGTAAACTCAGGTAAACCCAGGTAAAATACGTGATAATAATACTTTTTTATTCATTTATTTGTTCAATTTTTACAAGTATAAGTACCCCTTCCGTTAGTCTAAGTCCCCTGCTCACCAACGAGGAGGTGGCAGTGGGATTTCGAGCAGGATAAGTCCGTTTTATTATGCACAAGCACTAAATCCTAGAAATATATACAGATAGAAATGTTAAAACATAGCTGATATAAAAAGGTAAAAATACTGAGTTTTCTAGCATCGGATTCGTGTTGATGCTCACAGTTACCATTAAGAATGACTGTTGAATGTTCGTCAGTTTTTATTCTGCCTTTGCAAGCTTTAACAGTACATCTCCAAGATATATTCCCAGACTTTAGTGTTCTATCAATACGGAAAGTAAATTCATCGTATATTAATGATTTTTTCCCTCGATTTGTTTCAGACAAACGAAACTCCATGTTTGTGCCTTGGTGTAACTTTACAAACTAACTTAAAGTATTTACTAATTTTAAAAGAGATCACTATTCGTTGAAACACTATTCACTCTAAAATATTCGCAATGAAGTTACATGTATGCCTTAAGCTATAACGGGGTTTATTATGATCATGAGGGGTTTATCATGATCATGATCACTTTATTCAATACATACAAGAACATATAATTTGAATTAACAAATATTTTCAAAATTAATAATTGATAAGTCATATTTATTATGAAAAAATATAGTCAATTATGATTTAATTTATTTTTCATTGGTATTTTTACCTGAGTTTACCTGTAAAATGAATGCGCGCAAATGTAATCAAAAGCTGCGCGCAAACGTAAAACATTTTAATCCCCAAATGCGCGCAAACGTAGTGCGCCCATATTATATGTAAAACTGAAGTTTCTTTTCAATTTCCTTCATTCTTTTTAATGCATTAAATGTATGTGTATAGATAATCTGTCAAAGTTGTCCCATTTCTAGAACATGTACTATATTTTTCTATCTTTGAGTGGTTATTAGAAAATCCCAAAACCTTAGAACTTGTTGTTTTAGCATGTTATTATCTGCATGCCATAACAGATTAATAGCTTTATGTTGCCTTTTTATAACTGATAAAAAAATCTCCACGGCTTAGATCATGCAGGACTGTATCCTACTGATGTAAAGTTTTAAAAAAATACAAATCATAATACTAAATTACATCTTTTCGCGCCTATTGATAAAACTGTTGCATATAAATGTTTCACTCAATTGATGTATTTACTTTGGCGTTGCTAATGATATAAGTGCGAGAATTATTAGACGGTGCATCATTGAACTGAATTGACCTGCGTAGGCGTAGGTGCAATAAAGTTGTCATTTCACTTATCAAGCTTTTAACCACATAACGGTAACCAACTCATCATGCATGCTGATTTTGAGCACGCGTCTAATCGTTTCAGTCCCTTTAACAAATACCGCTGTTATGAAAGACCTTTAATAGATACTTTCAGCTCCCCTTTTTAATCATTAATTAAAATATTAATTCTTCCGACTTGGGTATCTTGTTATTTAAAAAGATGCCTTTGGTTTTTGTTTTAGATTGCATTTCTGTAATAAATAGGATTTTACCGAAAAGCACTAAACTTAAATATTTTGATATACGTAATTCCAGAAACATCTCTTATTATCATATATATGGGATGTGATATGACTGTTGTTTCTCTACTATCTGATACTATCTAATATTTGAGACCATTCAGGTAAATGGTATTTTTTTCAATCAGATTATTAATCGGTTTTGTCTAAAACTACTACATATAAATTCAACATATAAAAATACAAATCATAATACTAAATTGCATCTTTTCGCACCGTTTGATAAAACTGTTGCATATAAATGTTTCACTCAATTGATGTATTTACTTTTGCGTTGCTAATGATATAAGTGCGAGAACTATTAGACGGTGCATCATTGAACTGAATTGACCTGCGTAGGCGTAGGTGCAATAAAGTTGTCATTTCACTTATCAAGCTTTTAACCACATAACGGTAACCAACTCATCATGCATGCTGATTTTGAGCACGCGTCTAATCGTTTCAGTCCCTTTAACAAATACCGCTGTTATGAAAGACCTTAAATAGATACTTTCAGCTTCCTTTTTTTAATCATTAATTAAAATATTAATTCTTCCGACTTGGGTATCTTGTTATTCAAAAAGATGCCTTTGGTTTTTGTTTTAAATTGCATTTCTGTAATAAATAGGATTTTACCGAAAAGCACTAAACTTAAATATTTTGATATACGTAACAACCTCTATAAAATTATCTAAATAATCGAGGTCCCGAATTTAAAGAAATTTAATTCCCGACATCCCGAAATTAGAAAAAATAAATCTTGGATCCCGAAAGGGTCAATCCCGAAATCAGGCCCGAGCTTAAAAACACCCGATCCCGACGTCCCGAAAAAGTCCTGCCCCTCCCTCTGCCATGTAGTTATCAAAATTTTCGTGTTTATGCTGCATACATCAGATTTTTTTTTCTTTCTCGATACTCAATCAAACAACTCAGACTAAATGATCTTATTAAACATATTGCGGATAGCCATTTAATAAAAAAAAGTATAGAAACTAACTAACTAATTTTATTCAGTATAAAACCCAGCACAAAAGGATCATCGCTGAAAAACATGAGCACATATCATACAATAAATTATCAGTTTCCCTTTATGAGGGGGGATAGGAGGGGGTCTTGATCCCGAAATCCCGGACTTGAAAAAAATCCCGAGGTCCCGAATTTAAATAAAGCAAATCCCGACATCCCGAAATCCGAAAAAAAGGATTCCCGGATCCCGAAAGGGTCAATCCCGAAATCCCGAGTTTAAAAACACCCGATCCCGGAGTCCCGATAAAGGTCCTATTCCCCCTCCTTTATGATCCTGTATGTATCCATACCAAAATTGTAAAAAAACAAAACACAGTTCTTTGATTTGCAAAGAACGACAATAAATTCTAGGTTATCATTATTTGAACTGAAGAAGGTTATAAAAAAAAACCAAAAAAACAACAACACTGTAAGTCAGAAAAATAGTCGTGAAACATTTTCTGATTAGCTGAAGGGTGGTTTGCATTCGACAATCCTCGGTAGAATCCGATACTCTAGCTCCTTCCTAGATGAGGGTACGGAATCGGCCGAGTTGAGACGAAGACAAGTTTTTAAGTTTTAGATCTAAGTAAATAAAAACATGACAGTTGGCTTTACATATACAGTGCGTGCCTAGATCGTAAACGTCACACAAAGTGCTAATATTTAGATACGATGAAATCTTAAAAACCTTTTTATTAGATGTTATGATGTAAAACGACAAATTCTATGCGTGGATTAAGTATGTAGACACTATGAACGTTTTATTTGATTTTAGTTAATGAAAACAGAGTCTCTGATGAAAAGAAGACAAAGTGTTTTAGCTTTTAGATCCTTAGTCTATATTGTGAAAAGCGAACTATTTTTAGATTTAAATGCTGCAAGCTTGTTATTCTTTTTACCCGTGTGAATGTTAGTGAAGTAATTTATTTTACAACATTTATCTTTTACTATTTTACTACGTAAACATATATAACCCATAGGCGGATCCAGGGGGGCCTGGGGCCCGCCCGCCTTTTGTGTGGGAAAAATTGGTTGCTTATATAAGGAATCACTGACGCATGACTGGAGCCCCCCTTAGGTAAGTCAACGGGCCCCCTTATGAAAAGTTCTGGATCCGCCACTGTAATCCCCCCTGTATATATGTCCGGTAACTAGCCTAACAATTTTTAACGCAACTAAGAATGCATACTACAAGCTATGTGACCTACCGAATTAGACTATTTACTGGATTTGTTATCTCATACGCAACACGACGGGTGCCAAATGTGGAGCAGGATCTGCTTACCCTTCCGGAGCACCTGAGATCACCCCTAGTTTTTGGTGGGGTTCGTGTTGTTTTTTCTTTAGTTTTCTATGTTGTGTCATGGATACTTTTGTTTGTCTGTTAGTATTTTTCATTTTTAGCCATGGCGTTGTCAGTTTGTTTTAGATTTATGAGTTTGACTGCATGTCCCTTTGGTATCTTTCGTCCCTCTTCTATACGTCCTCAATCCTCAATCTTATGGCCTGTTGGCACGAATTGTCCCAATGTGCAGTTTTCCTCTCTGGTGCGTTTTCCTCGACGTATTTTCTCAAGTTCTCTGTGCTTTAAATTTGGTATGCGCTGGTTAAGATTGGGATTGAGGAACAGCAGTATTAAATCTGCCCGTTCTGTGCAACTAGAAAGTGATCCTGTATATATTAGTGGAGGATATCATTATTCAATATATAGTGTACATATTATATTCCTACATTCATGGTGGTGGGTTTTGTTCTACACGCCGTAACGGTGTGGTTGTCCTACAAAGGATGTGAAAATTTGGAAGAAGAAGAAGTTTACCTTATCTCCCTTTAGAACTATTTATAGATGGCGCTGTATACAACATGGATGCTGTAACATTATCAATTTATCAATAAGATTTATGTCTTATGTTTACATCTTCATGGCACACATTTAGTAAAGTTGTTTGATTGCCAGGGGGATGTTACATCACATTTCAAAAGGTTAGGACTGAAATGTGGACAGAGACGAGATTTTACAGCCGAAATTCTGTCGGAAGGCAATTTATAATGGGTACAACTTCAAGTCAAATCGGCACCTGGTCAAATCGGCACCTTGTTAAATCGGAACTAGTCAAATCAGCACCTATTTAAAGTCAATTCGGCATCCTATAATATTTGATAAAATAAATATAAATAATTCTAAAAATGTATAAATTCATGATCTATTATGGGGGTTGGATTTTAGCTAGTCCAAATAATTATGACGTCTGGCAAGGCTATTTTAATTTTTTACTGGGACGCCTTCCTACGACGTCATAACGCCGAAGCCATTTTTTACATCTGGAGTTTGAGAGCAAATTTTGGGGGGAACTTTGACACCTAATTTTAGGAAGTCGTCCCAGAAAAAAAATAAAATAGCCTTGCCAGACGTCATAATTATTTGGACTAGATTTTAGCATGCATTAAAACGCATCAAGCAGCTAGAATGCAAAAGTTTATTATCTAAAGTTTTCCCAACATTCTATGACTGACGTTTTGATAATTTTTCTTTTCAGGTAATTAATAACATAGTTACTTCAAAAACTTAATAAGAAACAACGAAGCCCTGCAATAATTAATGAAAAAATATTAACTACTTCCTGTAGGTCGTGACGTTTTCGCCTGGTTTTTGCATGCTGGGATTTAAAATACAATCATTAAAAGTCTTGGCTTTTAATCATATTTTAACGTAATTGTAAACTCACCAATGACTTATGCTTTATCTAATAACCATCTGATAATAAGAAGATAAAACACACAGACGTGCAATTGTACACATTCATGAGATAAATTTTCTATGTAAAACGTATATATTTGAATTATTTTTGTAGACAACACAAAAAGTTATAAATTTATTTTTAATTAATGCATTTTCGGACTAATTAAGTGAATAAATTAACGTACAATAATCTGTTAAGACAATATGTTGGTGTACTCTTATTGATTGACCTTTTACTACCTCTGCTATGACTGTGTGTGTATTCACGGTTCTGTGGCAATACTTGTAGATGGCTTGTTGAAAGGTAAATTGTTATTTGCACTTCAGTATTTAACCACGCCTCTAGGGCACACCTTGCCAGGTGTGACTGTCTTTTTGGATCAGTGGATTATAAAACAAGGGAGCATTTAATACACACATTTAAAGTACATACTCAAGTTGGTGACGAATAAAAATAGATCGCCGTGGAAACCTAATTCATGTGTCAGAATGAAATGATATACACGGTAACACCGCTTGTCCTTGATTTATGTCTCATAAAAAAGGGGAACTTAGAAATTAGAAATAGCTTAACCAAAGCATTTTGATTGTCTTAATTAGGCAAAAAAATGTACGAGTTAGACTTTTGAAAGCCATGTATTAATTAATATCTGAAACTATCTGAAGATAACTCTACCGAAGCGGAATATAATATGCACGAATACTTTTGTTTTCACATCTTTTCATATTTATGATTAATTATTGTTATCTATTGTTCATTTAATTACTTAATTAGTACCTATATGTCTACTGCTTGGCATTAAATCTCTGTGTGGAAGGAAGGCATTATTACCAGTGTTCCAGCTTGAATCTCAGGGCAGAAGGGTGCTACTTGTCTGAAAGGGCACTTTAGCGCAATAACCCAAATTGTAAGGGCACTGTTTGGCAGTGTATTAATAACCTTGAATATATGTATTATATATTGCTAGGCTCAGCTGCAGAACATTACTTGTATTTTAACCTTATTCAGAAATTAATGTGTTCCAAGTGTTGGTTCCAGTAAGATTTTTTTATTATCAAATTATCATACCATGACACAAAGCATATCATTTTAATTGATGTAAATTTATGCAAACTGTCCATTTTGATCAGGAAAAAAATCCTTAGAAAAATCTTTTTTTTTATTTTATAATTTATATAACTTAATTATACAAGTCTATAAAAATAAACAAGTAGTTCTGAAAGATGGAGCTAAACAAAATTGAATTTGTTATGTTATTAAATTATTTACATTAAAACTACTTGTTTAGACATATAGTATTTGTGTTATTGAAAGTTACCTAACTTGTAAATTGTTACAAAAAAGTATTAAGAAGTGCACACCAAAGTGCTCCTAAGTAGGGAGTTTTATAAATATAACAGGTGATACAAGAGATGATTATATTATAATGATGCAATAATACATTGCATATATTACAGAAGGTATAAACTCCATTATGATTAAAAAATAAAAGCATTTGTTAAGTGCTCCTATGTAAGGAGGATTATAATACAAGAAATAAAACAGGAAGTGGTGCAATCTTGTTATGTTCAAATACAAATTTCTTTGGTTCTTCTTTTAATTTCATACTCGTGGTTATAAAAACAAAACGTTTTACCAATCTACCAATTTACTCAAAACTTAGTCTGCCTTTTAAATTGTTTTAAATTTTCTTTAAAAATATTTTTTTTTATGTGTACATATGCTATGATACGTAAACATTACAAATGGCTAACACAGCATTTTCATTCTGTATTAAATATCTAGTATTTGTTCAATTATCTTAAATCCACTAATTAGCAGTGAACAATCATTAGCAGAGGTGATAAAACTGCCAAAGGCATTAGGTATTTAACTTAATCCTTAATTGTCAGTTAATTAGTGTTACACAATCACTCAGGTAACAATTTTACCGGAAACGCCAGAAGGCACGAAATTTGAAAATGTATCTTTTGAAAAGGCAGAGGGGGGCATTCTTTGGCTTTGGAGGGCAGAAGGGCGGGGGTAAGGGCACCAAGGGCGGGGCGCCCTTCTATTTAGGGCAGGCGGGAACACTGATTACATATAGATTATATTATTTGGATGAGGATTTGAGCTAGCCTATAAAAACACATTAATTAGTTAACATACATTCAAGACCAAAGGATATTAACTTTGATGATTCAATTAACTTTTACTTAAAAACAACAGACAACGAATTTAATGTCATCTTTCCCTATTTTTGAATGTAATTATAAGTCTGTTCAACTGGCAAGAATACCCCTAAAGCGGACAAGCAGTTTATTCTTTTAAGTTGCTGTCATTGAATATCAAGAAAGAAAATAAATCCAGAAATTGATTTGAAACTGTACGTAATACTTAATAGTTTTCCTAGAAAATATTCACATCCCTTGGGGATTATCAGTGTACCTCCAGTTGCATATATATATTACATGAATGTCGGAACAATTGTGATGATGACGAATTTCTTCCTTTATTCGAGAACAATCTATTTGATATATAAATCTGTGATTTTACTATGTTCATAACTTTGATGAACCAAAGCAAGTTATATATCGACCTGTATTTAAATCAAATTGGTTCTCTTCTTCTTCTTCTTCTTTTGGTATACAAAAGTCTATCGAATTCGTTGATTACATACGTTGACTAGTCTATTTACAAAACTTTTACCCAAATTTACACAAAATGTATGTTCCTTTCTTATGTTCAATGTATACATGTATATATTTTAAATTACGCTATAGTTCCGTAACTTTCTATCCAGGCGTATAAACGAATCGACAACAAGTGCGTACATTTTTTAAATCAATATCTGGTATGTTCCAATCTGTCCTTTACTATTGACAACAAGTATATATTACATTTTTCCAAATAAACCCTTGGAAAAAATATGTAAATAGATTTCTACTTTCTTCAAATCTTTGTGGTTTATAGACATATCATGATTTTTTTATCGGAGAAGATGACAAAATAGCGGAATGCAGACAATTGATACTCAAAATTTAAAATCAATGGTGATCTCTTATCTAGAGGAATAAAACTTTAATATCTATAAATTTGAGCATTTTTATACAGAATGGACATAATATCAATTTTTGATTTTTTTGCGAAGTTTCCCTTTAAACCAACAATCCTGCAAAATGTTCAACTGGTTAAAAAATGTATAAAAAATATCCATTACCTCTTATACATAATTAAAAATACACATTTAGTTTATATGAGAGAAAAAAATATTTACATCAACCCCCAAAAAATGTGAATAAAATTAAGTGAATATCTCTAGACAACCTCTTCCTTAATTAACTCTTCTTGCGTAAATACTGAAAAATTTCTGGACAACCCATTCCTTATTATACCCCCGCTTTAAAAAAGGGGGGGTATACTGTTTTACCTCTGTCTGTCCTTCCGTCAGTCCCATGAATATTTTCGTCGCATTTATTGAAATCTACGTTTTGTATTACGAAAATCTTAGATTGAAACCATTTTTCTCTTAAAAAAAGGTTTGTTGGTTTATTTTTACAACTTTCCAAAATATACTTTCTGTCTCTTCCGGTACTACTTTTCTATTGAGAGCGAACAATTTGATTTTGAGCTTAATACATTTTATGCTTCTTCATAAAGTGATCATAATTGGATTTAGTTTACGTTTAATCCATTTAATCCATTAAAAGCGTCATTCATTCCCAATCTCTTGTTTATTGTTGGACTCATTTTTGTTAAAAAAAAATTTGGCTGCCATTGCACACTACGGTTCGGAACCAGACCAGATATGACAAAAATCCGCATTTTCACGATAGAGAACTACGCATAAAAAGACTATTTTTCTGAAAACTTTGTCAAAAATATATATATCATTTTGATGTAAAGATTAGAAACAACTGGAACTAAATCATTGGCCCAATTGGGTACCTTGAAACAATGAATTTCATAGACATGATGAAGAAAAAAGTTTTTAAATTGAGATTTTTTTGCTATTTATAACACTTTCTTTACTCTTTTGATATAAAAAAAAAGGTTTCTTTTTTGTACTAGATATTTATATGTTTATCATTGTATATATATACAAGTTGCACTATGATAAATCATTCATTCATTTTACTTTCATCATGTTCATGACTTATAGTAACTGAAACCACATATATATATTTTTATTTGGCACAAGAGGCAAAAAATAATTCTGTAACTATAAATGAATAAATAAAACAAACTGAAACAACTGTATTCATGGTATTAGTGATTAGTCTAATTGTATTCTCAGTAATGAATTGAACAATATAAACATATACATGTATAACATAAAGGAAATCAATGGAAATAGAGCATCGCTGAGACGCGACAAATGACACAGTTAATTTTTTTTTACGCCAAATGGGATGCTATCTTCTGGGGATAACACTGCACTTGTAAGAAAGGGACTTCAGGATCAGCCTTTCTGAGATCCATAAATAATTGTACTACAAATGTAGCTATTTCTTCATAATATAATAGTGAAAAAAAAACTATTATTAATGTTGTTTTAATCATAAATATGAATCCAGCTGTTCACAATCTTTTTACCGATTTACTCCTATCACAATTTTATAGTATTGAACACAATCATGACAATATACATGTATACACATAGACATACATGTTCATGTATGTAGTATATATGCACATGGGTAAAACATTTTTTGATGAACTGAACATGATAGATATATTTTTTTTTAATTTCTACTTCAGGTGGAAAATATTAGCTGCAGTTTATCATTGTTTATTATGATTTTCAAATGTTTGCATAACATGGACAGCTTATGACATATGATTTTTTTCTTCAATTTGCACAGGATTATGTATAGTCTGCTACAACATATACAAGAGATGCAGTCAAAAGAATGCTACATGTATGACTGAGGAAGAGAATTTACCAGCTCAGCTACATTGTACAAGTACCACCGGAGCCATTAATAGATGTATGTACATGTACAAACAAAACTTTTAAAAAAAATGTTCTTAGTTCATGTAGCTATAAACATGTACATGTAATGTATACTTTATACATGTACATGTAGTTCATTATGATTGTCTAGTCCAGTACATGTAAGTCATGAAAAAAATCTAATATATCAAAAATGTAAAGTTCTTACATTTTTATGGTCTACTACCTACGATAGTAGAGGGGCATAATGTTTTCTGGTCTGTGCGTCTGTCCTTCCGACCGTCCGTCCTTCCGTCTGTCTGTCTGTTCGTTCAGGTTAAAGTTTTTGGTCAAGGTAGTTTTTGATGAAGTTGAAGTCCAATCAACTTCAAACTTAGTACACATGTTCCCTATGATATGATCTTTCTAATTTAATTGCCAAATTAGAGTTTTGACCCCAATTTCATGGTCTACTGAACATAGAAAATGATAATGCGAGTGGGGCATCCGTGTACTATGGACACATTCTTGTTAATACTTTGCATGCTTTGATTAAATATTCATGTTTTAATTTGTCAATGATCTGGAAATGATCAAAAATTAAAAAAAAAAAGTAACCTTGATTGGCATAAATGAAAACTTGGCCGAAAAGGACTTAAAATGAAATTGAAAAAAAAATAATATGTAATGATCTGCCCGAAAAGCATGAAAAGGACTTCAAATGATTTTTAAATTTTTTTTTTATGTAATGATCTGTAAATAGAACTGTGTTAACTCTAAAAGTAGAAGCTATATTGTGTCACTCCATTTGTCCTTGGCCAGTTGGTCCTAAAAAATTCAGTGACTCAATTTCAGTCACATGTTTCTCTGAAACTACTTCTTATACTGACTATTTTATGTATGAGCTTCACAGTGATAACTTGTAATATTTGAGCACTTTTCAGATCTATCAAACACCTACACAATGTACATGTACTGCCTGTAAGCAGAAAATTGGAACTACAAGGGGGATAATTGGTATTTGTAATATGACATTGCATGCCTTCTTGTTAAAATTTCATAATTTTTGCAGGAAAATCAATTTGATCCAGAGAGTCATTACAATACTAGGAAAAGAAAATATGTTTATGCATCTCAAACCAGTGATAAGGTAATTATGGACAATGATGGATAATAACTTCAACTGCTTTGTGAGCTCTTGTTGGATGAGTAGCAGCTGGCATTTTTACATCTGCTGTTCTTCAAATTACATCTTTCAATCTTCTCCTCTCAAACTGAATAGCCAATAAGAAGTACATATATATTGAAGTACAAGTAATTCATGATAAAAAAAATCTTTAAAACTTTATCCTCTGAATTTCTGAGCCAATCAGGACAACACTTGTGAAATGGTCCATAGATGATCCTCTTTGAAAACTAATGTACATGAGGTGACCATTTGGATTCCTGTAATGTATTTGAATTTTGAAAATTTGGCCTTACTTTTAAATTGGTCCACATTGAGCATGTTGAGGTCCAAAGGATCCCAAATTAATCTGTGTGATTACACCACAAACTAATTATTCTGGTACTACGATATGCTTATACTAACTGCATTAAGATTTTTTATTTTTGAACCAATTTAAATTAATCCATATTAAAGTCCAAAAAGTCCAATATTATAAAAAAAAAGAAGATGTGGTATGATTGCCAATGAGACAACTCTCCACAAGCAATGACGACAAAGAAATTAATAATAATTGCCTTTAGATAAGTTCACATTTAGATCCAAAGGGTCCAAAATTAAACTTTGTTTGATTTTAATAAGAAGAAAAAATGAAATTTGTATCCATATTTTAGTGTTTGTGTCCAGTTTTCAAATTTTCTTAAATTTCATAGACCAATTAAATTTCGTTCGATTTCAATAAAAATTAATCATATTGGCTATATTTAGATTTTGATTTTGAGCCTTTGTATCAAATTGGTCCAAATTTATGTTCAAATTAAGCTTTGTTTGATTTTATCAAAAATTTAATTCTTGGGGTTTCTGATATTCTGAATCTAACCATGTGTATTTAGATTTAGAATATTGGGTAATACAGAAGGTAATGTAATGTCATACATGTCATATATTAAGTTCTTTGATCAAATTCTTTAAGTCAGGAACTTTTGATGTGTCAAATATTTAATCACAATCCAATTTTAATATAATTTTATATAATTTAAATTTTTATAAAATTATTGTTGATTAGAAATTTAGGATAGATACCAGGGATGGGGTAATCGTAATCGATTGTAATTGATTACATTTTTTCAAGTAATCGACAGTAATCTGTAATCGAAGACATTTTCGATTACATGTAATCGTAATTTAATCGATTACAGCAAAAATTTGGATGTAATCATCGATTACTTTTCGATTACATTTCGATTACTTTAGTAAAATAGTTTGATGAAAAATAACCTATTTCAGAGGAAAATATGTATGTTATCACTTTGTAGTACAGATAAAATATTATGCATTAACAATACTTGAAATTTAAGCAACTGCCTTATTTCTATCTATTGTCTCTAGCTGCATTATGAGTACCCAGATACCTCCCCTACCTAAATCTTTATATCTAGCTTTTGAAACAAATGGATGTATGTGCTTGTCGATAATTCAAGAGCTTTAATATTTAAATAAGAAAATAGATTTGAAAAAATAAAATAGATCATAAATAAGAAATGTGTCTGTCTGTCTTTCGTTAAGTTCTGTACTACATTTTTTAAAAGTAGTAAGCTTATTTGTATTAAATTTCCTGAAAACATCATTTTCAATCAGAGTTGAAATTAAAGCTTAGAATACATAAACAGTTGATTTCTTAAATGTTATGATATATATACATGTATATAAATTAAATTAAAAAAGAACACAAAATCCTTTTAACAATGAACCAATGGCAATGCATAGCAATTCTTTTTAGAAATAGATAAAATTGAGAATGGAAATGGGGAATGTGTCAAAGAGACAACAACCCGACCAAATAAAAAACAACAGCAGAAGGTCACCAACAGGTCTTCAATGTAGCGAGAAATTCCCGAACCCGGAGGCGTCCTTCAGCTAGCCCCTAAACAAATATATACTAGTTCAGTGATAATGAACGCCATACTAATTTCCAAATTGTACACAAGAAACTAAAATTAAAATAATACAAGACTAACAAAGGCCAGAGGCTCCTGACTTGGGACAGGCGCAAAAATGCGGCGGGGTTAAACATGTTTGTGAGATCTCAACCCTCCCCCTATACCTCTAACCAATGTAGAAAAGTAAACGCATAACAATACGCACATTAAAATTCAGTTCAAGAGAAGTCCGAGTCTGATGTCAGAAGATGTAACCAAAGAAAATAAACAAAATGACAATAATACATAAATAACAACAGACTACTAGCAGTTAACTGACATGCCAGCTCCAGACTTCAATTAAACTGACTGAAAGATTATGATTTCATCATATGTACATACATGTATCCCTTTGACACTATAAATATATTTTGTATATAATTTGATTGGAGAAGTTAACAACATTCTTGCCTTTACTAATGAGATGATCAAAGTCTTCTAATCAATAACAAACATACTTTGTTTTTATTTCAATTATCTTATGTCTAATAAAGAAGGAAATTTACAATATTTAGCCCCAGGTTAAAAATTGTACCCCAGTGTCAGTTAAATAATCTGTAATTAGGGTGGTTATCAAACAAAAGTTTTAAAACATGCATGACATTATAAAAATAAATTTTGATCTTAAAAATTAGCTGAACTAATTAATTATTCTACTTTTTTATATTTCCTTAAACATTGTAATTAACTATGCTAAAATATTTTTTTTTAAAGAGTAAAAACAAAAAAGCTAAGGTGTCAGTAAGAAAGCTAATTTTTTGAAAAACAATAAGTGATTATTGCAATGCGATGACATCTTTCATATATGTTGAAAGTCAAAATTACGAGATTTTTTAAATATTTCTAATTTTCATCAAGAGACTTGATCTAAAAAGCAGCTATTAACTTATAATTTAGAAACAATGCTTTGAATGTTGCATTAGGTAAAGATCTTAATTTCAACTATATATACAAATGTTGAGCAATATAATTGTGTTTTACTCATGTTATTTTTTGTTGAAATGTTGAAGTATGTAATTGACAGTAATCGAAAAGTAATGTAATTACTTTTGATAAAGTAATCGATTGTAATCGATTACATACTAAAATTTGAGTAATCGATTATTAATCGATTGCACAAAAATCCTTCATGTAATCGATTATTAATCGATTACATTTGTCAGTAATCGTGCCCATCCCTGGGATAGATACAGTAAGTCTCACAGCCATCCAATATCATGAATATGATGACAATTAGCATGTTCATGTAGCCTAAGATAATACCTTAATATTGGTTTATTTGAGAAATTTAAAACATAGAGTTTTATATACCTTCAATACTTGCAAACATCATGAACATTATAGGATTAAACACATTTTTCTAGAGGTTATTGCTGTAATGGCTGTGTAAACCGGGGCGATTAACTCACAAACTAAATATTCAGATTTGTATATATATGTCAAGTTTGTGAGCAGGGTTTCCCCTGGGTCAATCATTAATTTTGCCACCTCTTTCGCCAGAACAATATATTTTTCGCCACTTTATTATTTTATTCGCCAAGTATCATAATTATACTGTTTGTTTGAAATTTCCCTTCTTTCTATCTTCCCCCCCTCCCCCAACCAAAATGAGTTTGCCCTATTGTCTATGATTATTCTGAAACTCATCTTTTAGTTTACATTGTAAATTGTAATGAAGAAACACTAAACACTACTTTTTATATGAAGGCAAAAATTGAAAATTTTTTGGTCGTTTATTGGTATCACGTTGGGGTCAGCGTCAGTGTCGTCATCCGAATACTTTTGGTTTTCGCACTAAAACTTTAGTTTAAGTAAATAGAAATCTTTGAAATTCAAACACAAGGTTTATGACCATAAAAGGAAGGTGGGATTGATTTTGAAAGTTTTGGTCCCATCAGTTTAGGAATTAGGGGCCAAAAAGGGCCCAAATAAGCATTTTCTAGGTTTTCGCACTATAACTTTAGTTTAAGTGAATAGAAATCAATGATATTTTGACACAAAGTTTATGACCACAAAAGGAAGGTTGGGATTGATTTTGGGTGTTTTGGTTCCAACTGTAAGGAATTAGGGTAAAAAAAAGGGGCCCAAATAAGCATTATTCTTGGTTTTTGCACAATAACTTTAGTATAAGTAAATAGAAATCATTGAAATTTAAACACACGGTTTATCAACACAAAAGGAAGGTTGGGATTGATTTTGGGAGTTGAGATCCCAACAGTTTAGGAATTTGGGGCCAAAAAGGGGCCCAAATAAGCATTTTTCTTGGTTTTCGTACCATAACTTTACTATAAGTTAATAGAAATTTATGAAATTTAAACACAAGGTTTATGACCATGAAAGGAAGGTTGGGATTGAGTTTTGGTCCCAACAGTTCAGGAATAAGGGGTCCAAAGGGTCCAAAATTAAACTTTGTTTGATTTCATCAAAAATTGAATAATTGGGGTTCTTTGATATGCTGAATCTACAAAAAATGTTACTGTGTATGTAGATTCTTAATTTTTGGTCCCGTGTTCAAATTGGTCTACATTAAGGTCCAAAGGGTCAAAAATTAAACTTGGTTTGATTTTAACAAAAATTGAATCCTTGGGGTTCTAGGTGTAATACCACCAAATCATGGTACGTCACATCCGGTTGTATACGAAAGTAGGTCTAAAAAAATATTCCCTTGAATTTGACAGTTGTAGGTAATTAATCCTACATTTTATTACAGTAAAAACATTTCTGTGTCATAAACATATGTCTTGGGTATTTCAAAACACCATTATTTTTTATTTTGGATTTCTATAGAAAATTTTGTAATCTTGAGGTTACATGGTGACTAAACCTTGTACACAGATAAAATAAGGGGAGACATTTGATTGATTAACTTCCAATGATGGTTATTTTCTTATATGTAATTAAATGTTATGTGAATTTTTTTCTATAGTACTGGACAGGATAAAACTTTACTCATGCCAAGTATTTCTTTATTTGAAACAAAGATCAATTCTGCACATTTTTTTGAAAAGTGCAAATTTAACAAAGACTAATAGGGGAAAATCAATGGTGGTATTACACCTTGATATGCTGAATCTAAAAATGTACTTAGATTTTTGATTATTGGCCCTGTTTTCAAGTTGGTCCAAATCAGGGTCCAAAATTAAACTTTGTTTGATTTTAACAAAAATTGAATTCTTGGGCTTCTTTGATATGCTGAATCTAAACATGTACTTAGATTTTTAAGCAGTTAAGCTGCTTTATGCGAGCACCCTAGATTTATGTTCTACCCAATAAATGCTGAAATATGTGCCACTTTTATTATCTGGCTGGCTATCATGTTATTTATAACTAATTGGACACTTTTGTCATACTTTTTATTCTGGAATATAAAAAATATTATCATAAAAACGTTAAATGGTCGTCGATTTTCCCAAAAGTTTTGAAGATGCACATAGGAAGTAGTGCTCGATAGAAATCCTTCTATAGTTTATTATCCCCTGTGCTGTTGGCTAAGATGCCAAAGAACAATTGTATGAAATATTTGGTCGCCGAAAATCTATAAAGATGAGTCGTTTACATTTCCCAAATGGCAAAAGTCGTAGGAATATTGTTTGTCATCGATACGTATTACATACGTCAGTACTGTAGTCTAGTAATAAGTTGGCGGCAATTTCAAATTACATAGAAGACGAAATTTACGTACCTTTTAAATTGAGAGGATTCTGATGGTTAGGGCTTTCAGTGGCTTCAAGTGCCGGCTACTTCACTGACAAAAATATAATTCAAAAAGATAAAAAATATCTTTTTTCAAATGTTTACAGGCAGCCGAGAGAGGTATTGTCGCAAAGTCGCGGTCACGATAAACAAGGGTGAAAAGTCAGTGTTTTCCGTGGGCTAAATATAGTTCACATGAATTCAGGTCACTGATTGGTTGTCTATTTAAAGTCAGAATGCATCGTTTCTTTTCAAAGATAACAAGAGAGACGTTCCGGTAGTCATTAAACGATAACAATAGAGACGTTCCAATGGCCATTAACTCGTTGGCTTTTTTTTTGGCTTTTAAAACGTGAAGACAATCAGATAGGATGACAATCTTATGTTATGGAATAATATCAGTCAAATTAAAGAAAGTGTAGTAGATTGTTCAGAATCTGGAAAACAGTATCTTTTGAAGTTCATTTTTCAAAGTCCACGTGGTGTTCAGAGAATCAAGGTCAAAAACGAAAGTAGAATATTGTCGACTCGACCTCAAATAAATAACATTTCCAAATGATTTATGTATCAGACTTATTGAACAGTTTACAAAAAAAAATAAAAAATCAGAGGATATATCAATTTTCTGTCAATGCTTGAGAAATAATTGTATGATTTAAATACGCGTAACAGTCTCTAGAGAGAAGAGGGGGGTCATTTGTTTACAAATTCACGTAGTTATGCAAAATAAATCGATCAAGATTTATAACAAACCGGATTATTATATAAATAAAACTCCTTTAAAAGTAAATGAATTTTAAGCATAAGGTAATAAAAATAAAAAACTATAACATAAAAAAAATGAAATTTCTTTGAGATTTTTATTTCTTTCTTAAATTTCATACATAAAAAATGGTCAGTTGAAAGATGAAATTAGGTGCCAGGAGATTGCGAGAATGCAGGATTTCATGCTCTATTTATGCCATAGCTTCTGGTGGCCTTGAGGGGCCCCAGACCCCCTGCCGTAAGGCACCAAGCTTATAGCTTGGTGGGCCGCGTCTGGCTTCGCTGAACGCATGTTACAGCCGCCTATAATTTTAATTGAGCCTTCTACTTCAATTTCATGGGAAAGCCCTGCATTAGTGGGTCCTCACTATGGACAGGTGCATACAGAATGTGGTGGCTTAAACATCTTAACTGGCACAAAACTCTCCCCTAACATAGGACAGCTGTATGTGTATAATCTCAAACATTGAATCTTTATAAATATAAATTGGAAATAACTTTTGAAAGTAGTACGATTGCATAACATAAACATTACTGTACAAGCATTATTTGATACTTTAGAAATAGCTGAGAACAATGCCTGAGATAAATAATTGACACTATTCATCTGACCTTTACCGAGTTTGCCTTTGGGTTTTTTGATTAACTGCCTATAGCACCCTTTGGTGCTTTGATTTATTATGGGCCCAGTTTTCTAGCTGGTCCAAATCAGGATCCAAAATTATTATATTAAGTATTGTGCAATAGCAAGAAATTTTCAATTGCACGTACAGTATTCAGCAATAGCAAGAAATCTTCAATTGCACAGTATTGTGCAATAGCAAGTATTTTCAATTGCACAGTATTGAGCAATAGCAAGAAATATCTAATTGCACAATATTGCACAATAGCAAGAAATTTTCAATTGAAGTTATCTTTCTTTGTCCAGAATAGTAGTTGAATCAACTTAAATCATTGTTTTATACAATATACAATGTATATTCACTTTTACTACCAACTGATAAATTAAAACAATCTTTACCATTCAGTGATAACAAGCACTTTTTTTACATTTTAATATTTTATGATGTATTTAAATGAGTAGTTATTGTTGCAAACTCCATTAGAAATTTGGATTGAGATCAGTTTTGGAATAAGGGAAAGGGAGATGTGAAAAAAAAAATTGGGGGGGAAGGGGGGGGTCAATTTTTCTCATTTCAGATTTCATGAATAAAAAGAAAATTTCTTCAAACATATTTTTGAGAGGATTTATATTCAACAGCATAGTGAATTGCTCAAAGGCAAAAAACAAATTTTAAGTTTATTAGACCACATTCATTCTGTGTCAGAAACCTATGCTGTGTCAACTATTTAATCACAATCCAAATTTAGAGCTGAATCCAGCTTGAATGTTGTGTCCATACTTGCCCCAACCGTTCAGGGTTCAACCTCTGCGGTCATATAAAGCTGCGCCATGCAGAGCATCTGGTTTAAAATAAGCTCTTTGCTTTTTTAGCTTATAGGGAAGGGGGGATCCATTATATTTGGAACAACTTACCTTAAAGAGGGGTCCACTTACTTTCACTTTTAAAGAAGAGATACAAGTTCAGGAAGAAAATAAATTCCTGGACATGTCTGACCTTATAATTGCAGATAGATGTAAAGCTCTTTAGGAAAGGTTTCTTATTTTTTTTTAAAACAAAACAAATTTTGTATCACTTTAAATGGATCCCTCATTACATTTGTAGTAAAAAAAAAAATACATTGAAGGTCTAACATGCATTTGAGTTGTTGATCTCAACCTGTTGAATATATTCCTTCATCCGGACAGTTTTCTATTCCAAACCAATGATATGAAAAAGTTGACGTAAAAATATGAAAAAGTTGAGGCGTAAAAACTATCCTTGAAACACATGCATCGCCAAAACGACTTTAATGAAAAAAGACCATTTCAAATCAATTATCTATATCAGAGCCAAAAGTTGGCTTTAAACACGTGCGACGCAAAGTGGTAAAATCCTTTATGTGACATGTGACATATATGTCATTTAATCATATCATTTTGTCAAACAATACAATTAACACCTTCATCGATTAGTTCTTTGTTGCTTATAGCTATTTTAAAAGGTGGTACCGAACACTTTCACTAAAATTAATTTGGCTCGTTTAATTTTCATAAAATTTTGTCAAGTATGTACTTTGACCCTTTAACAAAAATATAAAAATTTCAAAAATTTTGAACCAACTGTTTTGTCAGAAGAATTACACTGGTTATATAGCAGTTTGACAAACACCAATTTTGATCATTGAGAAGCTAAATATTCCTTTTACAACACAACGTAATTAAAACATTTAGATGACTTTACAGAGTTATCTCCCTGTTGTGTTAGGTACCATCTTAAATGCAATTACCTGATTATTGATTTTTTGTCAAAATTTTAACAAGCTTAAGGTCAATTCAGAGTATTGTCTGATCAGGTAAAGTCTGAGAAACTCAAAACAAACCAAATAAACAAGATTAAATTCTTTTGCAAATGATGGAATTTATTCACCACAATTATTATTTTTTCAAAATACGAAAATGGCAACTGCCAGCGTAAACCCGGTTTGTGAGTAAGAGACCCAGTTTACACATCAATAACCTCTAGAAAAAATGTGTTTAATCCTTATAATTCTTCAGGCAATCATAAGCGATTATTAATTAACATCATTTAATTGATGACTACTATATTTACCACCAAAAGCACAATGGAATATTGTAACTAAGGAGTATGCCACCATCTTTACTTTCTAAAAACCATAAATGTCCGATAAATGCAACAGGATTTAAAAAGAAATAGCACTTACCTCAAAAACTTCATTTTAACTAGATATAAACTGAATTTGAAGTGTACAAGTAACGAAATAATCTTCCCTTTGAAAGTTTTCTATCGTATGACATTGTGTTTTGCCTAAATTGCCATGACGTAAATTCACCAAATCATTCATGAAATTTCCCGGAATTGTGTATGAATCTTAATTTTATACAGTTATACATTTTTAAATAAAATTGAGAATGGAAATGGGATATGTGTCAAAGAGACCACAACAAGTAAAAACAACAGCAGAAGGTCACCAACAGGTCTTCAATGTAGCGAGAAATTCCCGAACCCGGAGGCGTCGTTCAGAGTGCCCCTAAACAAATATATACTAGTTCAGTGATAATGAACGCCATACTAATTTCCAAATTGTACACAAGAAACTAAAATTAAAATAATACAAGACTAACAAAGGCCAGAGGCTCCTGACTTGGGACAGGCGCAAAAATGCAGGCGTTTTTGCGCCTGTCCCAAGTCAGGAGCCTCTGGCTTTTGTTAGTCTTGTATTATTTTAATTTTCTCAACCCACCCCCTATACCTCTAGCCAATATAGAAAAGTAAACGCATAACAATACACACATTAAAATTCAGTTCAAGAGAAGTCTGAGTCTGATGTCAGAAGAAAAACCAAAGAAAATTAAAACAATTGAAAGTCTTTCCACAACAAAGAAATTTTGATAAGAAGATAGTTTCTTCATACTGATGCAATTAATAATGGTTTAATTATATTTTTGAGAGATATAAGGGAGATAATATGCTACTTCCGGTGAAATGAATGTCACTTCCGGTCTCATATGAGAGCTTTTTTCACACTGATTCCATAAATATATAGTTTCTATATACTATTGTATGTAGAATGGGAGATAATTAGCCACTCCGGTTTGTTGGAAGTCATTTTTAGTCGTCAGTAATCAGTTTATGTATCTATATGACGAAATATATGGATTCTGAGTACTTTTATATGTAAAAATTGCAAAAAAAGCTACTTCCGGTTTTCCCAAGGTCACTTCCGGTAGTCATTTTTCAAGGTCATTTGTCATTTAACCTTTTGTACAAGGTCAAATGCCTTTATAATGAACTTAGTTGAAGTTATAATGAAATAACGTCATATCAAGACATTTCAGGGGCACCAACTCCTATAAGATGCCATTCAATTGTATAAGTCTAAATGTAGCATATCTTCATTACAATAAAGCAGACATTTTGCGCTTGTTCTTTTATATGTATCTTTCAAAGTGACAGAGAAAATGCAAAAACAAGCAAAAGTCACAAATGAGAACTTGACCTTGACCTTTGACCTTGACCTCAATTTCTAAGTTAGTACCTAGGGGACTCATATATATAAAAACATTCCGTACGGTTAATGGTTTATAAGTTAAAAATACATTCCGACAAATTTATTTTGTAAAGGTAGATAACTCCTATAAAATTTCATCAAATTGCTTTGATCCAAATTAGCCAAATATTCCTAAGGATGTAACGAACAATTAAGAAAAAGAATTTTGTAGATATCTTTTTTTGTTACGAAGGAGATGCACACAAATGATAAACAGTGAATAGGGAGATAACTCTTACAAAGAAAATTGTTCGTCTTAGCAGGGTGAGATTTAAAGCCGTATAAACTATACGATACAATATACAAAATATCTAAGCGACATATTGTGAAACAAAAATTTTAGAATGTGGCGGAAAAAAAAAAAAATAATAATAATCAGAACAAATACAATTAAAACCAATTGTTCAGAGAACAATTGAAAGTCTTTCCACACCAAAGAAATTTTGATAAGAAGATAGTTTCTTCATACTGATGAGATAAATAATGGTTTAATTATGTTTTTGAGTGATAAAAGGGAGATAATATGCTACTTCCGGTGAAATAAATGTCACTTCCGGTCTCATATGATAGCTTATTTCACACTGATTCCAAAAATATATAGTTTCTATATACTATTGTATGTAGAAGGGGAAATAATTGGCCACTTCCGGTTTGTTGGAAGTCTCCAGTAATCAGTTTATGTATCTATATGACAAAATATATTGATTCTGGGTACTTTGAGATGAAAAAATTGCAAAAAAGGCTACTTCCGGTTTTCTCAAGGTCACTTCCGGTAGTCATTTTTCAAGGTCATTTGTCACCTAATCTTTTGTACAAGGTCAAATGCCTTTATAATGAACTTAGTTGAAGTCATAATCAAATAACCTCATATCAAGACATTTGAGGGGCAACAACTCCTATAAGATGCCATTAAATTGTATAAGACTAAATGTAGCATATCTTCATTACAATAAAGCTTACATTTTGCACTTGTTCTTTAGTATGTATCTTTCAAAGTGTTGGAGAAAATGCAAAAAAGTATGTATCTTTCAAAGTGTCGGAGAAAATGCAAAAACAAGCAAAAGTCACAATTGAGAACTTGACCTTGACCTTTGACCTTGACCTCATTTTCTAAGTTAGGACCTAGGGGACTCAAATAAAAACATTCCAGGGTTATACGGTTAACTGTTTATGAGTTAAATGAACATACCGACAAATTTATTTTGTTAAGGGAGATAACTCCATAAAAATTTCATCGAATCGCTTCGATCCAAATAAGCCAAAAATTACTGAGGATGTAACGAACTATTTGTAAAAAGAATTTTGTCGATATCTTTTTTTGTTACGAAGGAGATGCACACAGATGAAAAACAGTGAATAGGGAGATAACTTTTACAAAGAAAATGGTTCGGCTTAGCAGGGTGACAGTGTTCTCCCCAGGCCGTTTTAGCGTGGCGGTACCACGACGCTATATTTTTTCACCGTGATGCTATAATAATTCCCGCGACGCTATAATTATTTTGAAGATGCTATTTTACTTGTCCTCAATTTTGAACTTTCATCTATTATTGATTATAATCATAAAAATTAAATCACCTTTAATTGTAATCCCTTTAAGTCGGACACTAAAGGCAATTAAGAGATTGAATAGCCAGGTGTTAATTGCCCTCAGGGTGATAACTGTTTGGATGCGAATATCCCAAGCTGACACTTGCCACGTGTCTGCAATCACCAATTTCGACATGGAAAAATTCAATTACAAAAACAATTCGAAATCTATGTTTTGTATTACGAAATTTCAAAGATTAAAACGATTTTTTTATTTTTAAAAGGTCGTTTATTTGTGCAACTCGAGTCTCCAAAAAATACTTTCTTTCTCTTCCGGTAATACGATAGGGAGAATTTTGGTTTTGAGCTAAAATAAGTTTGATACTTCTTTAAAAAGTGATCCTAATTGGCTTAAGTTTATGTTTAATTCATTTAATGCATTAAAAGCGTCTTATTCATTCACAATCTCTTGTCAAACAATGTTTATTCTCGGACTCATTTTCGTAAATTTTTCTACGGCCGCCGTTGCACATTTTTGTGTAAACTACGGATCGGAACCGGACCAGATATGACAAAAATCCGCATTTTCACGATAATGACAACAGACGGACGGTAGACAGAAAAAATATACCTAGAGAAAACTACTCATTAATAGACTATTTGTTAGATAACTTTGTTAAAAATACGTATCATTTTGATGTAAAGATAAGAAATAACAGGGACTAATTCATTCAGTGCCATGAAACAAGTTTTTAAATTGATATTTTTTTTGCTACTTTTACTACAAGTACTTTATCTTTACTTAATATAATATAAAAAAATAGTTAATTTTTTGTACTAGATATTTATTATACCCCCGCTTTAAAAAAGGGGGGGTATACTGTTTTACCTCTGTCTGTCCGTCCGTCCGTCCATCAGTCCGTCAGTCCGTCAGTCCGTCCGTCAGTCAGTCCGTCCGTCCCATGAAACTTTCGTCACATTTTTCTCAGGAACTACACATCCACCCTTTCTGTAATTTGGTATCAACATTTATATATGTCAGCCATACCGTGTGATGCGTTTTCAGATTCATCACTTGACAACTTCCTGTTTACCAAACACTTGTCTGATTTTACACATGATAGCCAAGTTGAAAATTTTCGTCACATTTTTCTCAGGAACTACAATACAAGGATTTCTGAAATTTGGTTTCAGGATTTATATAAGTCAGCTATACCGTGTGATGCGTTTTCAGATTCATCACTCGACAACTTCCTGTGTACCGAACACTTGTATGATTTTACACATGATAACCAAGTTAAAAATTTTTGTCACATTTTTCTCAGGAACTACAATACAAGGATTTCTGAAATTTGGTTTCAGGATTTTTATAAGTCAGCTATACCGTGTGATGCGTTTTCAGATTCATCACTCCACAACTTCCTGTTTACCGAACACTTGCATATTTTTACACTATTAATATTATCCACTTGCGGCGGGGGTATCATCAGTGAGCAGTAGCTCGCAGTTTCACTTGTTAGTTTTGTATATATACAGGTTGCATTTTAATGAACCATTCATTCATTTGACTTATTGTTGGGTAACTGAAAGCACATATCTATTTTTATTTGGCACACTAGGAAAAAAATTAATTCTGTAACTATAAATGAATAAAGAAAAGTTTTTGGTCAAGGTAGTTTTTGATGAAGTTGAAGTCCAATCAACTTGAAACTTAGTACACATATTAACTATGATATGATCTTTCCAATTTTAATGCCAAATTAAAGTATTGACCCCAATTTCACTGTCCAGTGAACATGTAAAATGATAGTGCGAGTGGGGCATCCGTGTACTATATATGGACACATTCTTGTTTTTTTCTGTTATATGTGCATTAAATAGAAAAAAGTCTACTGTTATGTTTATTTGTTTTTCAATCTCAATTTGATGAAAATCCTGGGATCCTTTTATGCATGTGTATTGCGCATGAATAGATCACTGAAGTTTATGAAAGTGGTTTCAGAAACATGAAATCAGGAGCCTGTAATTCAGTGGTTTTACGTTTGTTTATGTGTTACATATTTGTTGTTCGTTCATTTTTAACCGGATTTTTGTGACAAAAATGTCGGTTATTGATTTGGGGATGTACAGCGGGCAACCGGTCGGGCGGGCGGCCGGGCAGCAACTAAATATTGTCCGTGCATTTACTCATGAACCGTTCAACCAAAGCTTTTCAGATTTTAATATGTTGTTACAGACAACAAAATGAAGGTCAAGTCCAATAATGATGATTTTGACTTTAACGTTCAGGAGTTATGGTTCTTGAAAGATTGAAAAATGGCTTTTCCAGTCGTGTCTGTGCATTTACGCATGAACTTATCAATCAAAGCTTCCCAAATTTTAATATGTTGTTACTGATGACAAAATGGAGGTCAAGTTTAATTATGACGATTTTGACTTTTACCGTTCAGGAGTTATGGTTCTTGAAAGACTGAAAAATGGCTTTTCCAGTCGTGTCCGTGCATTTACCCATGAACTGTTCAACCAAAGCTTTTCAAATTTTAATATGTTGTTACTGATGACAAAATGGAGGTCAAGTTCAATAATGACGATTTTGACTTTTGCCGTTCAGGAGTTATGGTTCTTGAAAGACTGAAAAATGGCATTTCCAGTTGTGTCCGTGCATTTACACATGAACTGTTCAACCAAAGCTTCTCAAATTTTAATATGTTGTTACTGATGACAAAATGGAGGTCAAGTTCAATAATGACGATTTTGAATTTTACCGTTCAGGAGTTATGGTTCTTGAAAGATTGAAAAATGGCTTTTCCAGTTGTGTCCGTGCATTTACTCATGAACCATTCAACCTAAGCTTTTCAAATTTTAATATGTTGATACTGATGACAAAATGGAGGTCAAATTTGATATTGACGATTTTCATTTTCACCGTTCATCAGTTATGGTTCTTGTGATATTGGCAGGATACAAATAAATGTTAATAAATTTGGTTTGCTGTTGTTGTGACAGCCTCTTGTTTTACATAAATAGACCATTAGTTTTCTCGTTTGAATTGTTTTACATTGTCTTATCAGGGCCTATTATAGCTGACTATGGGGTATGGGCTTTGATCATTGTTGAAGGCCGTACAGTGACCTATAGTTGTTAATGTCTGTGTCATTTTGGTCTTTTGTGGATAGTTGTCTCATTGGCAATCATACCACATCTTCTTTTTTATATTTATTGGAGTGTAAACCAAGGGGGAATAATGAAATTGACCAATCCTGTTCAAGTATTTATTGATATATGCAAATCATATTATTATAAGAATTATTAATGTATCATTTTCTCGTTTGAATTGTTTTACATTGTCTTATCAGGGCCTATTATAGCTGACTATGGGGTATGGGCTTTGATCATTGTTGAAGGCCGTACAGTGACCTATAGTTGTTAATGTCTGTGTCATTTTGGTCTTTTGTGGATAGTTGTCTCATTGGCAATCATACCACATCTTCTTTTTTATATTTATTGGAGTGTAAACCAAGGGGGAATAATGAAATTGACCAATCCTGTTCCAGTATTTATTGATATATGCAAATCATATTATTATAAGAATTATTAATGTATCATTTTCTCGTTTGAATTGTTTTACATTGTCTTATCGGGGCCTATTATAGCTGACTATGCAGTATAGGCTTTGATCATTGTTGAAGGCCGTACAGTGACCTATAGTTGTTAATGTCTGTATCATTTTGGTCTTTTGTGGATAGTTGTCTCATTGGCATTCATACCACATCTTCTTTTTATACGACCGCAAATTTTGAAAAAATTTTCGTCGTATATTGCTATCACGTTGGCGTCTGCGTCGTCGTCGTCGTCGTCGTCGTCGTCGTCGTCGTCGTCGTCGTCCGGCGTCCGAATACTTTTAGTTTTCGCACTCTAACTTTAGTAAAAGTGAATAGAAATCTATGAAATTTTAACATAAGGTTTATGACCATAAAAGGAAGGTTGGTATTGATTTTGGGAGTTTTGGTCCCAACATTTTAGGAATAAGGGGCCAAAAAGGGCCCAAATAAGCATTTTCTTGGTTTTCGCACCATAACTTTAGTTTAAGTTAATAGAAATCTATGAAATTTTGACACAAGGTTTATGACCACAAAAGAAAGATTGGGATTGATTTTGGGAGTTTTGGTTTCAATAGTTTAGGAATAAGGGGCCAATAAAGGGCCCAAATAAGCATTTTTCTTGGTTTTTGCACAATAACCTTAGGTTAAGTAAATGGAAATCTATGAAATTTAAACACAATGTTTATGACCACAAAAGGAAGGTTGGTATTTATTTTGGGAGTTTAGGACCCAACAGATTAGGAATTAGGGGCCAAAAAGGGACCCAAATAAGCATTTTTCTTGGTTTTCGCACTATAATGTTAGTATAAGTAAATACAAATCTATGAAATTTAAACACAAGGCTTATGACCATATAAGGAAGGTTGGTATTGATTTTGGGAGTTTTGGTCCCAACAGTTTAGGAAAAAGGGGCCCAAAGGGTCCAAAATTAAACTTTGTTTGATTTCATCAAAATTGAATAATTGGGGTTCTTTGATATGCCGAATCTAACTGTATATGTAGATTCTCAACTTTTGGTCCAGTTTTCAAATTGGTCTACATTAAGGTCCAAAGGGTCCAAAATTAAACTTAGTTTGATTTTGACAAAAAATGAATCGGTTGGGTTCTTTGATATGTTGAATCTAAAAATGTACTTAGATTCTTGATTATTGAAGTTTTTTTGGTCCAGTTTTCAAATTGGTCTACATTAAGGTCCAAAGGGTCCAAAATTAAACTTTGTTTGATTTCATCAAAAATTGAATCCTTGGGGTTCTTTGATATGCCAAATCTAACTGTGTATGTAGATTCTTCATTTTTGGTCCTGTTTTCAAATTTCAAATTCTACATTAAAGTCCAAAGGGTCCAAAATTAAACTAAGTTTGATTTTAACAAAAATTGAATTCTTGGGCCTCTTTGATATGCTGAATCTAAACATGTACTTAGATTTTTGATTATGGGCCCAGCTTTCAAGTTGGTCCAAATCAGGATCTAAAATTATTATATTAAGTATTGTGCAATAGCAAGTCTTTTCAATTGCACAGTATTGTGCAATGGCAAGAAATATCTAATTGCACAATATTGTGAAATAGCAATTTTTTTTTTAATTAGAGTTATCTTTCTTTGTCCAGAATAGTAAGCAAGAAATATCCTATTTGTGCAATAGCAAGATTTTTTTTTAATTGGAGTTATCTTTCTTTGTCCAGAATCAACTTAAATCTTTGTTATATACAATATACAATGTATATACACTTTTTACTACCAACTGATAAATTTAAATAATCTTTACCATTCAGTGATAACAAGCAGTTTTTTTACATCTTAATATTTTATGATGTATTTAAATGAGTAGTTATTGTTGCAAACTCCATTAGAAATTTGAATTGATATCAGTTTTGAAAAAGGGAAACGGGGATGTGAAAAAAAAGGGGGGGGGTTAAATTTTTCTCATTTCAGATTTCATAAATAAAAAGAAAATTTCTTCAAACATTTTTTTGAGAGGATTAATATTCAACAGCATAGTGATTTGCTCAAAGGCAAAAAAAACCTTTTAAGTTCATTAGACCACATTCATTCTGTGTCAGAAACCTATGCTGTGTCAACTATTTAATTTTAGATTTAAAAAGTTTGAAGAAGAAATCTTTAATTGATTTGTAAAATCTTGGCATTTGTTTTGTGTAAAAAAAACCCATGTAATGTCAAAAATTTGATCACAATCCAAATTCAGAGCTGTATCATGCTTGAATGTTTTGTCCATACTTGCCCAACTGTTCAGGGTTCGACCTCTGCGGTCGTATAAAGCTGCGCCCTGCGGAGCACCTGGTTTATATTTATTGAAGTGTAAACCAAGGGGGAATAATGAAATTGACCAATCCCGTTCAAGTATTTATTGATATATGCAAATCATATTATTATAAGAATTATTAATGTATCATGTTCATAGATATCTGTTAATTGTATTCTTTTATTTCAGGGATCTATTACAGATTCACAGATATCAAATTGGAGTCAGACATCAGAATTTTTGTGGCACAGGGAAGTACATGTACTGATCATCAACTTGGTAATGTTAATAACTGTTTGACACTGATCTCAAATAATACTGTGAGTTCCTTAAAATTGCAACTAAAGCAACTTGGAATAGTACATCAGACTGCACCAAAAGATACTATACACGAAAAAAACTGAGGAAGTTGTATCACACATATTTGAATTGCACCTGGCCAGTCTGATGAATTTAAAAGAAAGCAAAACTATCTTCTGGAATTACAACTTCATTACCTGAAGGATTTATATTAACATTATTTAAGATGAACATACAGACTGAAAACAATGTATTAAAGTAGCAACTGCTGGCTGTTCTGTCCAAAAAATACACAAAGTCAGATATAAACAGATACATACCTAACATTTCAAGCTACATGTATTATCAGTCTAAATATTAGATATTGAAACCACAGGATTAGTTGACATGGTCAAAGAAAAATACCCCAGAAAAAGGATGAACACTGTCAAATTAAAACATTCTATGGCATTCTTAACTGACTCCTGTTTTGTTCAATCAGTTAGTTAAATGTATGAAACACCAGATATGAAATTGGACTCTGTGGCAAAAGTCTAAGTATTCCAGATGTAGTCAGAACAGTATGTCTTTCACAGATGGTTAATATATATATGATATATATCTTTCTTATTGTGAAAATACTGACTTTACTCCATTAAGAAAGTCATCCTTGTATAGAATCTTACAAACATATGCAGCTTCAAAAAGAACAAGTTTACAAGGTCTAGACAATATTGCAACAGATGAAAATGACACATTTACACGACTTGAAGAGATGATTGAAGAGCTTCATAATAAGGGATCCACATGTATGTCAAATGAACAGCCCAAGTTTTGTAAGAATAAGCTTTCTGCAGCAAAGCAGTGCCTTAAAATTGATTTTAAACTACGTCATGTACATTGTGCATCTCAGAGTAGATGTGCAGACCATTGCATTACTTGACTTCTCAGTTACCCAAAAAGGCTAGAATTATACTCAGCATGTGATCATGAGCAGTGTCAGCTGATTCGAGATGTTGAAAATGTTACAGTGTGCTCAGTTCTGTGAAGATTCAGGAGAGAAAATTAACTGTATCAAACCATGGATCAGATGCATGTCTGGAAGAGACATATAGTCTGAACAATCAACTAAGACCAATCACAACTGGATATCCTAAAGGACCTCAAGCCTCAGCAGATTTTAATAATCATGGAGTTTGCAATGAAATTCCTGCCATAAAAGGTATATAACTATTCAAATGCATAAAATTTAGATTTTTATACGACCGCAAAATTTGAAAAATTTTTCGTCATATATTGCTATCACGTTGGCGTCGTCGTCGTCGTCGTCCCAATACTTTTAGTTTTCGCACTCTAACTTTAGTAAAAGTGAATGGAAATCTATGAAATTTTAACACAAGGTTTATGACCACAAAAGGAAGGTTGGTATTGATTTTGGGAGTTTTGGTCCCAACATTTTAGGAATTAGGGGCCAAAAAGGGCCCAAATAAGCATTTTCTTGGTTTTCGCACTATAACTTTAGTTTAAGTTAATAGAAATCTATGAAATTTTGACACAAGATTTATGACCACAAAAAAACGGTTGGGATTGATTTTGGGAGTTTTGGTTTCAACAGTTTAGGAATTAGGGGCCAAAAAAGGGCCCAAATAAGCATTATTCTTGGTTTTCGCACAATAACTTTAGTTTAAGTAAATAGAAATCAATGAAATTTAAACACAATGTTAATGACTACAAAAGGAAGGTTGGTATTGATTTTGGGAGTTTAGGTCCCAACAGTTTAGGAATTAGGGGCCAAAAAGGGACCCAAATAAGCATTTTTCTTGGTTTTCGCACCATAACGTTAGTATAAGTAAATAGAAATCTATGAAATTTAAACACAAGGTTTATGACCATAAAAGGAAGTTGGTATTGATTTTGGGAGTTTTGGTCCCAACAGAATAAGGGGCCCAAAGGGTCCAAAATTAAACTTTGTTTGATTTCATCAAAATTGAATAATTGGGTTCTTTGATATGCCGAATCTAACTGTCATGACTGTGTATGTAGATTCTTAACTTTTGGTCCCGTTTTCAAATTGGTCTACATTAAGGTCCAAAGGGTCCAAAATTAAACTTAGTTTGATTTTGACAAAAAATGAATCAGTTAGGTTCTTTGATATGCTGAATCTAAAAATGTACTTAGATTCTTGATTATTGGCCCAGTTTTCAAGTTGGTCCAAATCGGGGTCCAAAATTAAACTTTGTTTGATTTCATCAAAAATTGAATAAATGGGGTTCTTTGATATACCAAATCTAACTGTGTATGTAGATTCTTCATTTTTGGTCCTGTTTTCAAATTGGTCTGCACTAAAGTCCAAAGGGTCCAAAATTAAACTTAGTCTGATTTTAACAAAAATTGAAATCTTGGGGTTCTTTGATATGCTGAATCCAAAAATGTACTTAGATTTTTCAGTGGAAGAAGACGTCAAGTCTTCTGAAGACTTAAGGGGCTGACCATTGGCATTGAGTCTCCGTATGCCGCATTCATTTCGTGTATTACAATTTCAAAACAACTTAGATTCCTGACACCGATTTTTACACATGATTAGGCATCTGAATCATTTAATTTGTAAATTATGATTGTAAAACAATCACTATCGTAAATATGACCCTTTTATTTATGTAAATTATTAGATTTCATCTCATCCACATGAACGTTATTTGTTTACTTGTAACAGGATGTTTTAACTGTAGATATTTGTATTACGCATGCGTGAATTTGGTATCGGGACAACTCGCCCTGTTTACAAGTTCGCCCTTGAAGTTACGAATTTGCAATCCTGCAGACAAGAAGATTTTGTTTTTATATAAATAAAAAGGATATATAAAGTGTTGTCTTTATTCATGGTTTTCCTTTGTCATGTGAATTAGATGCCCTTCGTAACATACATGTGAACCTCCCGTTTAGGAGAAAAAACTCCCGTGTATGAAATTTTTCAGACGCCATATTTGATCATTTCTTACTACTGTACGGGTGTAATTGACACCTGTGTTAAATTTTACCTGAACATCAAAGAAGATGTATAATTATATGGCTTCACTTGACAGCTTGGGTGTCAAACATACTGGTAATCAACGATGTTTACCTCCGGCTAACTGCCGTTGTGTTATCAAAACGATGTGTATTGGGAATATTGAAATACTTTTTTGTTACTTCCCTTTGTTTTATCCTGTTTTCAGTTATTTTGCTTTTAAAAATGTAAATTGTAAAAAGACTATAAATGATTAATATTTTAATCAAATAATCATAAAAGGATGTTGATTAAATGAATTTAAATGATTTTGGACAAATAAAAAAATTTAAATTTATAAATTATTTTAGCAATCTAGACCTCCTTTCAAGGATTAAATTGAAGTTTATATCATAATTTTGTTTACTACAGAATGTATTTTTAATTAATTTACGATGTTGCAAATATACATGTGGAGCTTATTTCTTTCTTATTTGTCTATACATTTACAAATGATAAGGAGATGAAGACATGAACAAAAATATATACAGATAAGATATATAAATATAATGATTCATTTGCTAGCAGTGAACAATCATTTGTCAAAAACAAAACAAAACAAAACAAGAAACAGATTCTTCTTATTATTTTATTTTATTCAAATAGAGAGGCAATAATGGAACTATAAACATTACAATTTGATGGAAATTTGAAGAAAAAACACAATGTCTACATCATTTGGTTACATTTATGACAAAATTTATGTCGATAAAAAAACATGATGTTTTGACCATTCAGTACTTAACCCTTTCCTCCATAATGACGCTTTTTGACGCCACCCCCTTTACTCCATAATGACGCCTTTTGACGCCTGTGTAGTACCTCAGTTGAAACACTTTGACTACAAAGTGTCTGCAGTAGACTCAATAAAATTTGTATCCAATATGAAAAGGAATATCATAGGAATATTCTACTTAAATTTATTTAATGAAATATTTGTTTTTTGCAATGCATTTTAATACTTTAAAGCCTATTTTCAGCATTTTATTGAAAAATTCTATTTTGTGTTCATTTTTTACAGTGGGTTGTGATGATCTTCCAGTTAGGTTACCCTCATTTGGAGTGTTGTTCCCAACCTGTTAAAGGTCCATCTTTGTGCATAATTCAAAATTGGAAATTTCAACAAGCATCTAATATTCTTAATCTGGAAAATAAACCCTGGTCTGCTAGCTTCATGTATATTTTTTCTACCGATTTAATATATAACTAGAATCATGCAAACAGACTTAAGGAAAAGGCATGTAAGTTCATCATACAAATATGACACTTTTTCTAGACAAAAAATTGTAACCTTTAAAATTGTTGTGCAGTAAAAACCCATATGGGAACTTTCAAAAGTTGGCAGGTATGTAACAAGTCTTACTATTTTTATGCTCCATTTATGGGCAATATGTTTTCTAGTCTGTCCGTCCGTCCTGCTTCTGGTTATAAAGTTTATGGTCGAGGTAGTTTTTGATGAAGTTGAAATCCAATCAACTTGAAACTTAGTACACATGTGTTCCTCTTGATATGATCTTCTTAATTACTGCCAAATTAAAGATTTTACCTAATTTTCATAGTCAACTGAACATAGAAAATGATTGTACGGATGGGAAATCCATGTACTTATGACCTTTTCTTGTTTGAAGAAAAAAAATACATTTTAACGATAATGGAACAAAGCAGCCTGGGTAAGTGGGGCTGCTTTTATGGTAATTCAAGTTACCTTTTATTCACCTTCTTCCACTTCAGAGCTATCAGCTCTATGATTATTATGGGCCCAGTTTTCAAGTTAGTCCAAATCAGGATCTAAAATTATTATATTAAGTATTGTGCAATAGCAAGTCTTTTCAATTGCACAGTATTGCACAATGGCAAGAAATATCTAATTGCACAATATTGTGAAATAGCAAATTTTTTTTTGATTAGAGTTATCTTTCTTTGTCCAGAATAGTAAGCAAGAAATATCTAATTGCAAAATATTGTGCAATAGCAAGATTTTTTTTTAATTGGAGTTATCTTTCTTTGTCCAGAATCAACTTAAATCTTTGTTATATACAATATACAATGTATATTCACTTTTTACTACCAACTGATAAATTAAAATAATCTTTACCATTCAGTGATAACAAGCAGTTTTTTTACATCTTAATATTTTATGATGTATTTAAATGAGTAGTTATTGTTGCAAACTCCATTAGAAATTTTAATTGAGATTAGTTTTGGAATAAGGGAAAGGGGGATGTGATTAAAAAAATTGGGTTCAATTTTTCTCATTTGAAATTTCATAAATAAAAAAGAAAATTTCTTCAAACATTTTTTTGAGAGGTTTAATATTCAACAGCATAGTGAATTGCTCTAAGTGAAAACAAAAATTTTAAGTTCATTAGAACACATTCATTCTGTGTCAGAAACCTATGATGTGTCAACTATTTAATCACAATCCAAATTTAGAGCTGAATCCAGCTTGAATGTTGTGTCCATACTTGCCCCAACCGTTCAGGGTTCAACCTCTGCGGTCGTATGAAGAAGGAGCTCACTTCTTTCAATGCATACATACACATTCTCAGTCAAATTCAGTGTTTACAGTCAAATATGCCAGATTACATGTACATGTATATAATTTATTTGTTAAGCATGAAGGATTATGATACAAAATGTGAATTGTATGCAATTATTCATATTTGCTAGACAAATAAATAGCTTATACTGCAAAAGTATCTGTTTTCACCACATAAATGTCATTATGGTGTCATTTGTTTACATCACAACACCATTTGTATTTATATACTATACATGTAGATAGTGTAAAAAAAATAAAACTCTGGAACGATGAACAGAAAATGGAACATTAACAATGATTAAAAAAAAAATGGTATTTTTACCTAATAGTGATATGATAGTGGGATTTTGTATTGACAGTTTTTATGGACATTTACTTTTAGATATACCTTGGAGTATGGAACATATACCTTTGTTATACATGTATCTTTCTTTTTTGTTACAGTATCGAGAAAAACAGAGTGATTGGTTTGGTCAGCATGGTAAGAACTGACATGTGACAGTTTGCATCAATGGGGATCCTAATGGAAAATTGTGTGTAAGTAAAATAAAATCTCTTATGTCTGAGATTTTTATTTCATGTACATTAATTATAACCCATGGATCAAAGTTCTGTAGGGTATAATGTTTTTGACTTTGTCCATCAGTCCTGTTCTAGTCATCCCAACTCCTCTGAAACCACTCAACAGAATTTTATAAAACTCTGTAGATAACAAGAACAAAATATGTAGATGTGTTTATCGACAGAAAATTACGATACACTGTTTTTTCTTTCATTACAATACATTGCAACATTAAAAAAAAAAATGTCAGATTTTTAGAAATAAGCAAGTTATAATATAACTTCTGAATGAATTAAAATAAATCTTACACAATCGTCTTTGGATGCGTTATATGTGGGCACACTGTGACCATGTGATTGTTTCAAATCATCAATCATTTGATTCAAATGTCATGAATGTGGGAGATTAATAAATGATGTAAAAAAATCTGTAAACACATAAACATGATAAAGACAAGAAGAAGAATTTAAAATTTGCAAATCCAAAAACAAACAAAATTTGCAGAGTTTTCTCCAGCTGGGATGCGTTGGTTTTTATTGAGTCCTAAGTTAAATTATGACCATATTTGTTGACCATTGTAACAACTAGATATGGCTTTTAATTCCCTCTATGTCATGTGTGCGTTTTTGAAATTTGCATGTGAATATTAACAGAACTTCTCATTATTACCATGTAAATATTTTTTGTAAAAAATGCAAAATAACTTCAAAATGTATGTACACATTATACTTATGATACTTTTTTTTCTTGTAGCACAGAACCTTTACTCATTTGTTTAAATCCGAGAAATAAGATTGGTTTACTGTGGCATCAATTCTAGAAAACACCTTTTCCACTGTTAAGCTACAAGTTCCAAATATGAGAGATACTTTTGTCATCCTACTTACACCTGAAATATACTTTTATTAATTGTTGCAATGCCAATGGCGTCTTTGCAGGGTTACTCACACTAACAAAGAAATTCACTTATGTTAAATCAGGGTACTCACCATTTGACCATGACCTTAGAATGAAAGACAACAGCCAAAGCACCCTTCCTTTGCTTTTCATTTTTTTCCCCAATAATACATGTACATGTATGATTTTGTATACATTATTGTTCTTCTAAAACTTCATGCAATGATAATAGCATGAAATATATGCTTTCAAAATGTTGCTAAACATTTCTTTGTTCATATCTCGCAAAAGTGTAATTATCTTCTTTTCATACTGGAACCATTCACATGTGCTTCGATACAATGACCATATTTCTGGCGACTACATGATGTTTGGCTAATTAAAATGATTAAAATCTTTTTGTAAGTGCTGTTATACAGTCAGGGGACTTACTGAAATAAGTGATTTTTAAATCACTTATTTGAGTAGCAAATTCGAGGTTTTTTCACAAATTGGGATTTTGTGGTTTTTTCAAAATTTTAAACACATATATGTTTTAATAAACATCTTTTAATTAGTAAATTAAAAAATATGAACTTTTTGCTTCTTTTAAGTAGCAAGGTTTATGCCTTTGATGCTATCATTTACCTGAAAATTCTATTTTAGTTGAAAAAATGCTATAATAATGGCTTTACATAATGAACTGATACTTTCTTAAAAGATTTTTCACAGCAGTGGGAGTATTTTTCCTGTGAAGTTCAAGGTTTCATCTTTCATATTATGTAATAAAATTCTACTGTTCGCGATAAAAATTTCACTGTTCGTGGGGTGTTGAAATTAGTGGGGGTTATTAAAAGAATGATACTTAAAGAAGTGATTTTTGATAAGGAAATTGAGGTCTGATACTTAAACAAGTAATTTTTATGTCATTATCCTAGATTCAGTACAAGATCATCACCTGAAATGACCTGGTCATCCTAGACAACACAGATGTTGGTTCTGATAAGTTCAGAAACATAATTAGACCCTGGATCATTAGTATTCTATATTTAAAGTTACACTAATATTAAATCACTTCTTCTAGTGATTAATTTGTACTACTTTTTAAAAATAGGTGATTATTAAAGAAAGACAACTCTAACTTCCAACCTTAATGGAAATAATGTTACTTGAATCAGTGATTTAGAAAATCACTTGTTTAAGTAAGTCCCCTGACTGTTATACATAACAAAAAAAGTAGAATAACAGAAATACTGAAATCCAGGAAAAATCCTACAACAACCATGACAACTGACAAAATCTAATCACCAAATTCATCAAGCAACATAATCCAACGTTAACAGTTCTGAATATAAGTTACACAATACTTTACAATTGTTAAGCACTGGTTATGTTTCATGCTATTTAAAATCCTAATAATTATAAACAACCTTGGCTTATGTAGTTAGGATTAATTTCTGCAAGCACTTAGTATAATAAACATACTGCCCTCAATTGATGCAATTCTGGGCTGGTAAACAACTGCATTCAGAAATATTAATTCAACACTTGCAACTTCGTCTTAATGTTAGATTTATTTTTCTTTATTGGATATTGTACCTCAACACTTAAGACAGTATATATATTTACTACATATTTATTTTTGTATTTTTTTTCTTTTCTAGATCAGATAACACAGGATGTTACCACTGTGGTATGGCTATCAATTCATGGCATTAGTGAGCCGAAAGGTTTGTAAATATTGTAGCTTTGCCTTTTATTTTTCAACCTTTTATTTTTAATTTTGTGTTAAATGAGGTCTTAATTTCCATTTAAGTTAAATATTTCTTTACAATTATGGAAACAATGCTGAATTTTCTGTTTCCATTCTCTAACTGAAGTTTGCATCAACCAAATAATATAAAAAATGTATACACAATGCTTATTCACACAAATTTTTAATGAAGCATGAATTTGGGTACATTCACTTTTAACGTTATGGGTTTATATGTCCGTTTGATACAACCGCAAAAATAATTAAAAAAAATTTAGTTGATATTTGTTATACGTTGTTGTCATCTGCCTTGTTGAGCGTCATCCAAGACCAATGATTTCAGGATAATAACTTTAGTATGTATAAGTAAATAGAAATCTATGACCACAAAAGGAAGATTGGGATTGGTTTTTAGAGTTTTGGTTCCAACAGTTTAGGAATGAGGGGCCAAAAGGGTCCAAAATTAAACTTTGTTTGATTTCATCAAAAATTGAATTATTGGGGTTCTTTGATATGCCGATTCTAATCGTTTATTTAGATTTGTGATGTCTGGGCCCCTTTATCAAATTGGTCCACATTGAGTTCTAGAGGTTCCAAAATTTAACTTTCTTTGATTTCATCAAAAATTGAATTGTTGGGGTTCTTTTTAAAATATGCTGAATCAAATCATGTATTTAGATTTTGTATATTGGACCATAGCAGGTAAATGTCCAATTTAATTTTTTTAAGTTCTAACACAACATTCATTGTGTGTCAACTAGCTATGTAGGCCAAAAATTAATTATTGTTTGTTTCCCTTTCCACGACTAACCCTGTAAAATCACTGCAACACGAAAAATTTTATTGGCCATTCTTGTCCAAATTTTTTTTTTCTATGTTGGTTTTTAGTGATATCTTTCCGATGCATTGGTTTTTTTTTTATACCTTTCTGATGCTGCAGTCATCAAACGTTTTAAATCAAAGCTTTTTTGCTTTGAAGCTTCTATATGATTTGGAATCAAGAAAAACAAACATAATGCCTTGCCACATGATTTGTGTTGTGTGCAAGGGTGATCTTAAATCTGAAGCATGTTTCAACCCACTGAGTGCACCTTGATTGGATTTGTCTTTAACCTCTGTTCCTGTTTAAAGGATAAAATCTTTTGAGTAAAAATAGTCTGAGACGTCTGAACAGGTTGAGCACAAGTCAGGAAATATATTTCCTGCTTTCAGAGAACGTCCCTGATTTCTGGTGTAAATAAAAAAGTTTAAATGTGATTTCATTTTTATGCCCCACCTACGATTGCCCCACCTAGGATAGTAGAGAGGCATTATGTTTTCTGGTCTGTGCCTCCGTTCGTTCGTTCGTTAGTTCGTCCATCTGTGTGTCCGTTCGCTTCAGGTTTAAGATTTTGGTCAAGGTAGTTTTTGAAGAATTTGAAGTCCATTCAGCTTAGTACACATGTTCCCCATGATATGATCTTTATAATTTTAATGCCAAATTATAGTTTTGACCCAAGTTTCATGGTCCACTGAACATAGAAAATGATAGAGCAAAGTTCAGGTTAAAGTTTTTGATCAAGGTAGTTTTTTAACTTTAACTTTCTTAAACTATCCTGGGTTTGTACCAAACTTGGACAGAAGCTTGTTTATGATCATAAGATAGTATCCAGAACTTAATTTTGTAAAAAATTAAATTCATTTTTTCGGTATTTTTCGGGCGTCAATCAAATGTTGTCCGTGCATTCCAACTTTCTTAAACTATCCTGGGTTTGTACCAAACTTGGACAGAAGCTTGTTTATGATCATAAGATAGTATCCAGAACTTAATTTTGTAAAAAATTAAATTCATTTTTTCGGTATTTTTCGGGCGTCAATCAAATGTTGTCCGTGCATTAACTCATGAACCGTTCTACCAAAGCTTTCCAAATTTTGATATGTTGTTACTGATGACAAAATGGAGGTCAAGTTCAATAATGACGATTTTGACTTTTACTGTTCAGGAGTTATGGTTCTTGAAAGATTGAAAAATGGTGTTTCCAGTCATGTCCGTGCATTTTCTCATTAAATCATTCAACCAAAGCTTTTGAAATTTTTATATGTTGTTACTGATGACAAAATAGAGGTCAAGTTCAACATGTTCAATAATGACGATTTTGACTTTTACTGTTCAGGAGTTATGGTTCTTGAAAGATCGTAAAATGGCGTTTCCATTCACTTTATTGCATTTACTCATGAACCATTCAATCTAAGCTTTTCTAATTTTAATATGTTGATACTGATGACAAAATGGAGGTCAAATTTGATATTGACGATTTTCCTTTTCACCATTCATCAGTAATGGTTCTTGTGATATTGCTAGGACACAAATAAATGTTAATAAATCGGTTTGCTGTCGTTGTGACAGCCTCTTGTTTTCCTTTTTTTTGTTCAGCCTGCGATTTACAGCAAAAGTAGGTGAGACACTGGGTTCCGCGGAACCCTTACGAATTTTTTCATTACAAATTTTATTCATCACACTATTAGTTATTGCTTTATGATATGGTACAAAAATCAACTAAAAAAATCAATTTTGTTTGCCCCCAGGTGACTTTTAATATGTTTATAGCATTGAAAAAGCTCCAAATTATCTCCCTTTGATGCAAAAATACATTTTTTTGGCATTAAAGTTGAAATATCTTTTTTAAATCATCGATGACCTATATTTTTTATTATTGTTTTCAAAAAGCTGTACATGAACTAAATACTTGTAAAATTTAAGCGATTTCTGTAATTTAGTTCTTTTTTTATTTCGATATTACTTCTTTTTCTCCTATTAGTTCAACAGTAAATAAGGACATTAACAAAAAATTATGCTTCTTTCAGAGGCAGATTGTTAGCGTAAATGAACGGTGACCCAATTTTTTTATTTCATTTTTAGCTCACCTGGCCTAAAAGGCCATGTGAGCTTTTCTCATCACTTGGCGTCCGTCGTCGTCGTCTGTCGTCGTTAACAATTTTTCAAACATCTTCTCCTCTGAAACTACTGAATGGATTTGGATGAAACTTAGCATGATAGTTCCTTAGATTATCCTGCACAAAATGTGTGCTTCGATTTTTGATCCGTCAAAAAACATGGCCGCCCTTACTTTAAATAGAACATAGGGGTCAAATGCAGTTTTTGGCTTATATCTCAAAAACGAAAGCATTTAGAGCAAATCTGACATGGGGTAAAAATGTTCATTAGGTCAAGATCTATCAGCCCTGAAATTTTCAGACGAATCAAACTAACCATTGTTGGGTTGCTGCCACTTAATTGGTAATTTTAAGGAAATTTTGCAGTTTTTGGTCATTATCTTGAATATCATTATAGATAAAGATAAACTGTAACAGCAAAAATGATCAGCAAAGTAAGATCTACAAATAAGTTAAATATGACCAAAATTGTCAATTGACCCCTTAAGGGGTTATTGTCCTTTAATGACAATTTTTTCACAATTTGTTCATCATATTTGCTAACTTTAAAAAATCTTCTCCTCTAAAACTACTCAACCAAATTCAACCAAACTTCAACTGAATGATCAGTAGGGTGTATAAAATAAAGTTTGTGTTTTATTTTCTATTTTGTCTAAAAACATGGCCGTCATGGCTAAAAATAGAACACAGGGTAAAATGCAGTTTTTGGCTTATATCTAAAAAACTCCAGCATTTAGAGCAAATAAGACTAGAAGTTAAAATATTTATTAGGTCAAGGTCTACCTGTCCTGAAATTTTCAATTTGCAATTTGCAAAAAAAATAATTTGTTGTGCTACTTCCAAAAAATAGAAAATATTCTGACCAGAAAAAACCCCATGTCCCCCTACAAGTTAAATGGTCCATGCCTAACTGTTATTAATGAAATCATTTAACTGTTTTGCTGTTATTGGAGCCCCTTGCCCCTTCTCATCAGTGGAATAAATTCAAATCATGAATGAAGAAATTCGAAAGAATAACAATTTAATAATGTAACAATAACAATTTTATTGTTAAAATTCTTTTATTGTAACTATAATGTAATAAAAATAACGTCCTGCCGCTCTTCTTGTATGCATATTATATTAGAAGGAAACGTGTAAACATGGTAGAACTTGTATTTCTAATATTGAAGAATTGTTAGCTGTACATGTTTGCCTGGCATGGTTCAATATGTTCAATAAGGCATTATTTACCAGGTGAGCGATTCAGGCTCTTGAGAGCCTCTTGTTCAATTAAGTATATAATAAAGTTCATTTATCATGTTTATAGAAAAATATAAAGAAATCATATATTAGAAAGAAAAAAAAGATTTATACTGGAGAGCCCCCTTAATATAAACATATTTTATTTGTAATCATCAAAGGGAATGAGACACAAGCTAAGACTTATGATGTCTTCTTTGGTATCTTTTCTTGTCTACATGAAATTTTATTTTGCTGTTATCACAGTCCAGGCAATTACTGAAAACTGTAATATTACTTTTTTATATAATATTACAAGTAAAAGGAATATTACAAAAAATATTGTTATATTACTGAAATGTGTAATATAGTCTCCATATTACATAAAACAGTAATATTACTAGAAAATGCCTATATTACATAGAACTGTAACATAAGGCTAAAAATCACTAGGTTTTCATACTTTAATTACTATAATAATTTAGACGTATGATGATAATAAATTAATTATTAAACAATTCCAAATAATAATAATAATCCAATTAAAGTACATAGTATCAATTCAAAATAAAAAATCCAAAGTAAAACTATTTTCTCCTTACAATGTAAAATATAAAATAAATGCCAAATTTACTAAATCATAAAATGAACTTAATCTCAAAATCAAAATATAAAAGTCTTAAAAGTATTTTTTAAAATTAAATTATGATTCAGAGATAAATTTTGTCTCAACACTGCACAGTCAACTAGTAGACTGGTAAAACAATCTTTTAGGTCTAGTATAATGACATGAGCATGACGAGTAGTGTGAGGTTACGCTTCCAGAACACTGACTGCTATCTTAAAATATTCTCAAAAATAAAAGGGGAGTCAAAAAATACATTTTTGTCCAAACACTACAAAGTCAACTGGAAGACTGATCGTCAGTCCTACAGGTCCAGTATAATAGACTTTATCAGTGCAAGTTTGGGTTTCCGAAGGGTGACTGCTCTTCCAAAATTTTGCAACGATATTTATACTAAAACACAAAATAACTCAATTTATCCCGACATGTTAATATTACTCTCATTAGCAAAAATAGACTTTAATTAACAACGCCTAATCATATAATGTTTTGATAAAATCTGTGGATGCTAATTGTCGAGCCTGCAACTTTTGTTGCAGAAAGCTCGACATAAGGATAGTGATCCGGCGGCGGCGGCGGTGTTAGCTAACTTCTTAAAAGCTTTATATTTTAGAAGGTGGAAGACCTGGATGCTTCATACTTTGTATATAGATGCCTCATGTTACGAAGTTTCTGTCAGTCACATGTCCAATGTCCCTGACCTCATTTTCATGGTTCAGTGACCACTTGAAAAAAAAGTTCAGATTTTTTGTAATGTTGAATTCTCTCTTATTATAAGTAATAGGATAACTATATTTGATATGTGCGTACCTTGAAAGGTTCTCATGTCTGTCATACAGTTTTCACTTGACCTCGACCTCATTTCATGGATCAGTGAACAAGGTTAAGTTTTGGTGGTCAAGTCCATATCTCAGATACTACAAGCAATATGGCTAGTATATTCGGTGTATGTAAGGACTGTAAGGTGTACATGTCCAACTGGCAGGTGTCATCTGAACTTGACCTCATTTTCATGGTTCAGTGGTAAGTTATATTAATCTGAAGATCTGTTTACTTTTTTGTGATGATTCTTTATCTTATTTTAGAGTGATCATGTTTATTAAAAATACATGTTGTGCCGTATCTCAGAAACTATTTATGATTATTCCATAAATCTTCACACACTTTTTAGTTATATTAAAACCACAAAAGGAAGATTCAGATTTTTTTTTGGTGGTGATGGTCCAAACTGTTTAGGAATTACGGGCCAAGACCAGTATTTTTCTATCTTTATCTATATAGTCAATCTAGACTTCAAAAAAAGAGTGACGAAAGATACCAGAGGAACAGTCAAACTTATAAATCAACTAAAATAAATTGACAACATGCACCTGGCTAAAAATAAAAAAGACAAACAATAGAACACATGACACAACATAGGAAAATAAAGAATAAGCAACACGAATCCCATCAAAAATTGGGGGTCATCTCAGGTGCTCCGGAATGGTAAGCAGATTCTGCTCCACATGTGGCACCCGTCATGTTGCTTATGTAATAACAAGTCCGGTAAATAGTCTAATTTGGTAGGTCACATTCATGAAAGGGAAGGGGATTGTAGTAACAACATAAGGAACATATCCGATATCATTTGTGAAACAGTTATTTCATAACTTCAACTTATTAATACCTCAAGTAGAAGGTTGCATTGGGATTTTCACACCAAAATGTATGTCGCTTGAAAAATGTCTCACTGAGTCATGAAATGTTTACAGATATGGTGTGTCTGAATGATCTTGATGTGAATGTTTCTTTAAATTTAATTTCTTATTGTCTGTTGATAAGTTTATCTTGCTGTTAAAAAGTGTTATACAATAGTATATATACATGTGTATATTTAAAAAACTGACTGCATGACAAATCTCAAGTGACTTAAGAAAATAATGTGATTCTAATTGTCTAGTTTATTGAAATATTTTCTTCTTTTTTCACTTTTTTTATAATTTATTGTCTTAGTTCACTTTTTTGAAAATTTTGCTTTTCAATGTTTTATATACTCATCCTCTAATGCTGTTTTATTTGATATTTTAGCAATCCATGGTGAATTTAAGTCACCCAGAAATACTGACAATAAAGAATGTAACAAAAGATAATGCTGGATGGTATGGTTGCTTGATTTCTATTCCACTTGGTAGATATTACCAGACTGCCTGGCTAACAGTTTTAGGTAAAGGCTTAGATAAGAATGAGAAATGTTTGTTTTTCACCAAGAAATAATACGTCTTAGAGCAAAATATTCACATAAAAATGATTTAATCGTTTGGAGAATTTAATTATCAATTTTCGATTACATCATTATCAATAAATTTTTTATAGACTGTCATAAAAATAGGAGGTTTGGCATCATGAAAATTGGAAATGTACAGTTTTTTCTTAAAAAATTAATTCTTTTAATGCCGCCACAACTGAAACGTCATATTATTTTACCCCTGTCAGTGTCTCTCTGTATGTCATTCCCATTATGGGTTTACAGTTATTCCACTTAACTCCTCCTACAGTTTGAATTCTAGGAAGTTTTCACTCTGATGTCTGTTTGTAGTCTGTACATGTATTGAAGGTGTGCATGTGGTCAGGGTTTTGATTTTGTTTAATATTTGCTCTTAATCATTTTTTGTAGTAGTTACTTGCATAAGGGGAGCTCGCATACAGATAATTGTCCTACAGTTTTATGCTAGGAAGTGTTCACTTAGTTGGTGGTTTTTCCATTTTTTGTGCATGGGGTCAGGATTTTGATTCTTATTTATATTTGCTCTTTTGGGTGATAATATAATTTACCTTTGTCATATTTAAGGTAAAGTGTTAGACAGTTATTTTTAAATAAGACTTTGCATCTGCAGGGGCATCATTTGTGTCTGTCAAAGAAATCCAACTTTGACTTTGCTATAAAACAGTTTCAGAGTGAAGTGTGGCCAGGGATTTCACTTAGTCTACAATGGTCTAGTTTGTATTGTGTAATAATTAAATTTTGTATGTCCTACATGTGATTCTTCCGATGGGAGTCGAAATCTCTTGTTTTTCAGACCCTCTTCCATCCCTCCCATTAAAATTTGAAATCTACAACTTTTGAAAATGTCAACATCGAAAAAGTTTCAGTAAACATTTTTGTTTACAGAATTAAAACTGACAGGGTAAAACTCTTGAGAAACTCGAAATTGATATCGGAAAAGTCTGTAAAAACAGAAGGTCACCATTTCTTTTTCTTGTTTTTGTGTCGTAAGGTAAATAGCTTGAGTAATCAATGAAGGTGTTTATTATTAGACTATATATACAGCAATAACAAATTATTGGCAATTACCTGGTCATCAACTAGCTAGTTTAAGACACACGTCTGGATGATTAAAAGTGAAATACTGACAATGGATTAAGATGTAAAAAAAAAGACTTTAATTTGATGCTGTTGAAAACATTGAACAGTTATAGTACTGAACCTCAAAGACAAATGTCTTAATGAAATCAAATACGATATTTATGGCTTGTTTTCTATCTAAACCAATGGAATACCTAAGTATAAGTATGTTTGTCTTTGAAAATTCTAAATTTTTATAATTTGATGAAATGCAAACTATGTTATCCCATAGACATATAATGTATTATACATGTATGTCTCTGTTATTACCAAATACCCTAGCAGCAAATTAAAAACAACCAATTATCTAGCCATATTTTCTCTGCCTGGAGATCTGATTTTAAATTGTACAAGTCCAGTGCCATTGGGTCAAGACCATGCTTACTACACTTCTTGCCAAGCTGACTATGGTGACCCTAATGACTTGATTAAACATATTGAGACAGCTACCTACCAGAAAGCCACTGCTCAATAGCGTTACCAAAGTTGACATTATGTAGCTTAAGCAGAGATACTTTTTACCAACTATATATGATGGCTGATCACTTTATCTTAACTTTATATATGTAATAAATAAATATTTGAAACCCCCTTATCTTATATTTCTATCAAGTAAAAATGGCTATGCAGGTGCTTAAAGTATAGAACACTTACAAAAAAGGAGAATAAGCAGTTTTAACACCAAAAATAATCATGGCGTTCATCGTTAAAAATGTTGAATTTGATACACACTTTAGAGTAACTTATGTAGTGGGTTATTCAGTGTGCACCACATTTTTTTTAATGATATTATTCCTTCATAGACAGAAAAAAATATTACAATCATTCCTAAAATAAAGACTTTTAACAATTAAAAGTTTGATGAGGAGGAAAAAAGGATTGAATTGGATATAAATATTGTAGATAAGCCAGCTATTGAGCTGACACATATTTACCATTTCCTTTCAAACATATTATTTCATCTTTTGAAAACTTTTTAATTACAAATACTTTAATTGCAGATGAACAAGCAGAAGCAGTAGACATTAGGTCAGGAGGAACAAACGATAAAGAGCAAATAGTAATCTACATTATCGGTGGTGTCGCATCAGTAGTTGTTCTCTTCCTGTTACTCCTGATATTTATATGTTATAGACGTTACAAGAGGGTTCAGTCCAGCAAATATAGAAATGTCAAGAGAGTAATTGTCATGACACAGGCTAGTTTCAATATTCAAACATATTTTATTACTGATAAGTTCAAATACAAGTGCACAAAAAAGAATATGTTTGACTTATTTGGTTATAATTAGGAAATGAAGTTTTATGAGGAAGTTGTCTTTATATGGTGTAAAAGTTACAAAGTAAGTTTAAGAAAGGAAGATTATTGAGATTCATTAAATGTTCATCAGTAATGTTTAGATTATGAAAATAGAGATATTCAATCTAGACAGAATCTAATTTAGTTTTAAGGAAGTTTTTGTCAATTTTAGATTTGAATATTTATAACAGCTTTGCATCTGGACTTGCTTCATTTATTATTAGCGATAGTCTGTGTGCTCTTCAAACTTTTATGATGTTTATTTCTATTACAAAATCATGATAATTAAAAAAATGACATGGATTTGCACACAAATTTGAAACAGGTATACATTTTAATTTCATATCAGAATGTTTTGCATCAATTCCAGAATGAGAATTACCATCCATACAAATCTTATGATGGTACACAACCATTTGTTTTACCCTCAATCAGAATTGAACCTGGTCCAAGAAGACGCTTGTCATCTGATTTGACCATGATGTCAGAGTATGATCTCCCTCTGGACAAACACTGGGAATTTAGACGGCAACAGTAAGTTAAAGCATAACATTGACCATTCCATGAAAGTTATCATACTGTAAAGACATATATATTGACTCATGACAACATTTTAACTTATATCTGTCGACCCACAAATAGCATTGCTCACTGTTTCTGACATCCAGATTGTTTCTTTGGTTAAAAGCTGTATAATGACCTGATATTTGATTGGTTGTATCAATTTTCAGATGAATTCAATAGATATTGTAACCACTGTAGTATGAAATATAACAAGAAGTTTTTCCAAAAACTCTTTTTTTCCAAGGTTTAACATTTTCTCATATATATACTGGAATCATTAGGGCTCAACAATAACACTTGTCTGATTGTCTTGTACTGGAGGATAAAAAGGTCAGACAAGTAAAAGCTATATCAATATTAATTTAATTTAACAGGTTTATATGCTCTTATAATATACTAGATTATGGAGTGTGTGTCCGAGCGAGAATATTTAGTCAGACGTCAGTCGCTACCCTGATATACCCTATCTTTTTTGGGTAATTAATACAGATAGCGTTTGACATCTTTAGCTGAACAGATTTATCATTTTTTCATAACTTAATTCATTGTATGCTGGTTCATATTCTGGACACCAGTCTTTGCTCCTTTCTAATATAATTCACAAACAAAAAACAAATAGGAAGCTTAGAAATGGAAAAATATTAAATACTTAACTCGTTCAAAGGGTAATTACACGTCTCAATCTTCAAAATCGCCTATCTAAAAATACTACCATCGCTAACATTTTTAAAAATAAAAATCGTGGTTACCCTTCTATCGATAAGTGTCATGCCAAAAAATGAGTAACATGTCCCTGTCTTTCCACCAACAATACGGTAAGGTCCACACTTAATGGTCGCTCATTTTCTTTAAAATTTGAAACTGATATAACTTGAAAAACAAACAGTCTTATTTATTTACTCACATGAAACAAACCAGGATGCGGTATTCAGTACGTAGGTTAAACTGGTCGATATTTATCTAAACGCACTCAAGAAAATAACCCAATAAATTCAAAAGTATCATTTATCAACACCTTAAGAAGCACAGTCATCTTATCAAATATTTAGCAGTTCAACCTTTGGAAGAAGTAAATAAGCAGCCTGGTGAATCTCATTCAAAGTTTGTACAATCACGGAAAATAATTGAATTAAATTAGATTAAAAAATATCAAGAACCGATACTGTTAACATTTTGGATATTGTTTCTAAAACTGTTCGAAAAAAAAACATTCTCATGGTCGTAGAAAAAATCACAATCAAAGAAAATTTCGGACCAATCACACCAATATTTCAGACCTAATTTCTATTTCAAAAAACAACAGCAGACATTATCTGTTAACAAAGCTCTGTTCATTACCGATTAATAAGTTAAATAAAATTTTAGAGGATTGCAACACAATTTCATATAGCAGTCCTAAGTACGAAATTGTTCAAATTATAATGGCATATTGTTATTCTAAACTGTTTCCTAAAATTGATCGTCTTGAAGATCATAAAAAACATTTTATTAAAATAAAGTATGTCAATAAAGGTTTTGATTTTGTAAATATTGCTGGTATTTTTAACAACCATTCTGTTAAAGAACAAATTCCTGGATATTTTGATAATACTGAGCTCCCTCTTATTTGTTATATTTACAAGAAATCTACATGGAAATTTGTGTTAAATTATAGCCAATTGTGTAAAGATTTTAATATCAGTGAAAATACACCTACTTCATGTAATTGCAGTAATTCCAAATACATTTATGGACCAATTTCCCATGTTATAACAGGAGATCTTAACATATTTCAAGACGGAGAGTTAAAATAATTCCTCAGTAAAGGACCTAATTATCTTCCCCAGTCAATTATAAATTGGAATGAGTGTCGTAATATCATCCATGACTCACTCTGTACTTACTGTATGAAATGGATAAAACTGGAAAAAGCTGACAAAAAATTCGACTTTATAATAAAAACAAGATACAAATCCAATGAATTTACATTGACATGCCTATCAGACGGTGCCTCATATGCAAGTCTGATTTGACTTGGCATTGTTAAAAAGTAGATCCTAAGTTCTGTGACATGACTAGTTTCAGTTTTTCTTGACTAATAATTTTTGAAAAATATTTCAAAAGATATAAAACTAACTTCTGTTCTATTGTTTTAAATTTCTTTTGTTCCTTGAATCAACTTATAATGCAAAGTCCTCCTAAACAAGTTGAAAAAAATGTTATTGTAGAGGTCTGATCATGCAATACAATGTGAGAAACTTGATTTTCTGGTAATTTTTTAAAAGAGCAAATATAACATTCTCACATTACCTAGATAAAAAAAAACATGTGTCTCGGTACAAAATTGTTCAAAAACACTGAAAATTGTAAATCATTAGTAATAAATGGTTTAACCCATTAAAACATTTAATCCATCACTGCAAATGTTTGCACCTGTCCTAAGTCAGGAATCTGATGTACAGTAGTTGTAGTTTGTTTATATAATTTATATGTGTTTCTCGTTTCTTGTTTTTAGCTCACCTGGCCCGAAGGTCCAAGTGAGCTTTTCTCATCACTTGGCGTCCGTCATCCATCGTCGTTAACTTTTATAAAAATCTTCTCCTCTGAAACTACTGGGCCAAATTTAACCAAACATGGCCAAAACATTATTAGGGTATCTAGTTTAAAAATTGTGTCCAGTGACCCGGCCAACCAACCAAGATGGCCGCCAGGGCTAAATATAGAACATAGGGGTAAAATGCAGCTTTTGGCTTATAACTCAAAATCCAAAGCATTTAGAACAAATCTGACATAGAGTGAAATTGTTTATCAGGTCAAGATCTATCTGCCCTAAAAATTTTAGATGAATCGGACAACCTTTTGTTGGGTTGCTACCCCTGCTGTTTTTGGTTATTATCTTGAATATTATCATGATTATAATAGATAGAGATAAACTAAACAGCAATAATGTTCAGCAAAGTAAGTTTTACAAATAAGTCAACATATAACCGAAATGGTCAGTTGACCCCTTTAGGAGTTATTGCCCTTTATAGTCAATATTTAACCATTTTTCATAAATCTTAGTTATCACCAAAACACAATTTTGTCATGTCCTTGAATATTCACATAGACAAAAGTGAGCGACACAGGCTCTTTAGAGCCTCTGGTTTTATATAGATTAGAACGTTGGTTTTCCCGTTTGAATGGTTTTACTCTAGTAATTTTGGGGCCCTTTATAGCTTGTTGTTCAGTGTGAGCCAAGGCTCTGTGTTAAGGCCGTACATTGACATATAATGGTTTACTTTTATAAATTGTCATTTGGATGGAGAGTTGTCTCATTGGCACTCATACCATATCTTCTTATATCTAAGAAAATGTGTACAACTATTAGAATTTTATTTAGTTATATATATATGGTTACATCAATCAGTATCTCAATATCTAAATGAATATGAGATGAAATAATTTATTTATTGTTATAGGTTATCACTTGGTGAACCTCTTGGGGAAGGAGCATTTGGTAAAGTTTTTAAAGCAGAAACTGTTGGTTTAAATAAAGCTCCAACAACTGCCATAGCAGTCAAGATGTTGAAGGGTAAAATTTACTTATATATTTTAGATCAAAAATCAAATAGTATTAATGAAAACTGGATTTATGCTTAGGTTTTCTTTTTTTATTAGACAAGCATAAAATTTTGGGAAATAAGAATTGAATTTTTTCCATCTTTTTTATCTTTATTGAAAAATTTGCATTGTTATGGCCCTGCAACGAATATGGCCCGCAACAAAGATGTCGGTGCCATATAGTTTTATCCATGTCCGTAATTCGGTCATTCTGTAATTCTGTCATTCCGTCATTCCATCATTCTGTCATTCCCTAATTCCACAACTAGGAATTGTTAAGTTTCAGTTTTGTTCCGCTTGGCTCATTTTTGCTATAATTATGGGCTTTGAACTTTGATAATTTTTTGAAAATCACAGTTAAAAGGATGAATTGTTTGAGTATAAAGGACAAGATTATAAATATCCAATTAATGTTCTGATTCAAACAATAAAATAATTACAAATCAATTAATGTCATTAGTGCTGTAATGAATTGTTAAAATCTCAATACTTTTATTTTTTGTTTGATGATTCTAGCTGTTAATCTTGATTATCCCACCTCAATCAACAGGCCTTGAAGTAATAAATATTTGAGTCAGTTTTTTGTACTTAAACATGTTAAACAAATAAAAACCAATCAAAATGCTGGATTTTATGTTTTGAGCAAGATTTTTGTGCTCCGAGCACTGAGCAAAGTTTTATGACTTCAACCCCAGGTCTAATGAATGTCAAAACAAATCAGTGACAGGTTGACCTTGTTCCTAATTAAATTTGTTCAGGTTACAATTATGTGATAATCATGTTTTCAATCATAATTTCTTGAAAGGTTTTAAACAGTTGTTTAAAAGTTGAAAAGTTACAAAGTAAAAACGTATTTATAAAAATAAACTTCTCATAGAATAAATCATCACTTTACAATATTATGTCACATGACTGACCAACATGACTTGTGATCACCTGATATATTATATGGTTTATCTTTTCAAAATAAGTGTTGTTTATTCAATTTTCATACACTTTTCTTCAACTCTTCACATACAAAACAATAAGTTATGACAACAAGGAACACAACTCTAGGCTGATTTAACCAATAACAAAAGCTTTATTGTGTCTTCAATATTAAGACAATTGGCAAATTTCCGGATTGCAAAACATATTGACAAATTTACACGAAAAACGTAACAACAAAGATATAAAATGTATTTTATTTGAATAAAACATGACAAATCAAGAATATTAATATTATAACACATAAAAAACAATCAAGGTTTGAGCAAAAAAAATCCTTACTTTTCACTTCAATTGGAAATTTCTTGGTCCAATTTTGGACCTGAAAAAAAACTAAGAAAATATTTGTAGTCATGTATAACACACAGGGTATAAATGTAAATGTGTTCGTTATACATACCAAAAGACAGTACTCCTTATTACATAAACATGGATAGTTTGTAGGATCGATTAAAACCCATTTTAATGTCCCATTTATTATGCCCCATTTTGGTGCATTATGTTTTCTGTTCTGTGCGTCCATTCATTCGTTCTTTTGTCTGTCCATTTGTTCGTCTGTCCATCCATTGGTTCGTTCTTCCGTCCATTTGTCCTTCCGTCTGTCTGTCCCGCTTCAGGTTAAAGGATTGGTTAAAGTTTTTGGTAGAGGTAGTTTTTGATGAAGTTGAAGTCCAATCAACTTGAAACTTAGGGCTCATGATTTCTATTTTATAATCTTTGTAATTTTTATGCCAAACTAGAAATTTTCCTCCATTTTCAAGGTCCACTGAACATAGAAAATAATAGTGTGGATGGGCTATTCATGTACTGGGGACACATTCTTGTTAGCTATAACCATTTGAGCTTATGTTATCACTAATGACTTGGCGTCCATCATCATCTGTTGTTAACTATTTCAAAAAACCTTCTCTGAAACTACTGGGCCAAAGATTTCAAACTTTAACAAAAAAAAATTTCCTTAATTATCTGGTATCTTGCTTATAAATTGTATCCGAAGTTTTGATCCATCGACAAACATGGCTGCCATTGTTGGGTTCCTGCCACTAAATTGGTTATTTTAAGGATTTTTTTTAGTTTTTGTATGAAATTAATTAAAGATAAAGATAAACTGTAAACAGCAAAAAATGTTCAGCAAAGTAACATCTTCAAAAATGTTTTTTATGACAAAAATTGTCAATTGACCCGTTACGGAGTTATTGACCTTTAAGGAAAATTACACAAGTTGTTTTATTTTTTTTTAACTATATAAATCTTCGCAAATGAATTTAGTATAAATTTGTATTTTATTTCCTTGTACTTCAAGAAACAAAGACACTATGGTTAAAATGGAACAAATGGGTAAAATGCATTTATTTGCTTTTAATGAAAATATGACAGATACAATGAACATTGTATTGGCATTTGTAAGCCTCTTATTATTAAATATAAATTGAAAAGCAAAAACAGTCATTGATGAAAGATTTAAGCAAAAAAAACAAACTTGTGAGCAATGCAAGCTCTGCTTGTTCTATTGGGGATCCAAGGCAGTGGCGTAGCCAGGGTTGAAATGATGTGGATGTTTTGCCGAGTCGAGCGAGCCGAAAAATGTTTTGGACCTTTTTGTGCAGAAAATATTTTTTATTTAAGCACATGTACTCCCCCAGAATCCGACACTAGTTAGATTTTTGTTTAAATTCAAAATACCCACCAATTCATATATTTATATTTTTATCCAAATTTTATTGTTTTCTTGAAACTACCATCATTCAATTCATAAATATTTGATGTAAAGTTTCCCCCCCAATCTTCTATTTGACATATCAAAAACCGTTTAAACGGACTCCATTACAGCGGCACTTCTGTATAATTTAGGAACTTCTGAGTATAGGAACTGAAGTGACTTCTCTTTCCAGGAATTTGAGTCTACAACCTTTGATTTTTTATTACTGAGCTAAACGCATGCAGGAGACATAAAAATACCGGGCGTCCGATCGTCCGGTATTGTTAGCACTCTCATGTGTACAATTCATGTCAGATTAAGTGAAACTCATATCATAAGCAATGTCTTTGACAATTTTGATAATTCGTAATCAAATATTTTTAACTAGTAATGTCCCTTTGAAATATAAATTGTAATGGAAATCCCATTTCATTTGCTGTGAAGCTTTTATTTCTTTTTAGATATTAAAAATAAAAAAGAAAAAGAAATAAAAGTTTTTTTTAGTTATTCCCTTGTTCCTTGGCCTTTGATAGATAAAATATGACATGTAATGTGCATGGCGGGGAATATTGGATCTTTGTTCTTTACTGAATAAAAATAAAATTAGTATTTGAACCTAAATAGAAACGGGAATTCATAAGCCTAGGACTTATCACGATCTATTACAAATTGATTTGTTTTATCACGTCGTTTACAATGTCGCAAGAAACGATATCAGGATATGGTGTTTTAGTTGTTAGTTACTATAGTCAAATGAGAAGCCATCCCTCCACTAGGTTCAATTTCGGATGAAACATGTCCACGGGTCTGCGTATCAGTCCTCTCCGCTTGCCTTAGCTGATGACATAGACTATTTATACGAAGAAAAGTTAACTTGAAACACTATTCTGCGATTCATGTATCAAACTAAATTATCCTAAATGAAAGACCAGGCATACTGCTTCGAAAATGACTGGATGTTATCCTCATATCCTCAGCCTTGTTACATTTTGATACTTCCGAGTTAAACTGCTGTTTTTTTTATTTTTGTTTTGTCAAAATGATGTGGATGCTTGAGCATCTGAGCATACATGCAAGCTATGCCACTGCAAGGGAAGGGTTCCTGATCAATGTTTTTGAATGGGGACATATAGTCCTGGGTTGGGACAAATTACTTTTGATTCATTAACATTAGTTTGATACCAATTTTCGTGGGTACAGGTGAACATTGAATTCAAATGTTCATTGAATAACATATTTTGAATAGGCTTTGAATACAGAGATTGGAAAAATTACAAAATCAAATATCCACGATTATGCAAGCTTTAAGCAATCCATGAAAATGAATGAATCCACAGTATTCTTTGAATGTGACCAATGGTTTTATCCATTAATAATTGTCAATATTATTTAAATATTTTAGAGGATGCAACCGATAGAGAATTGACAGATTTAATGCAAGAAATGGAAGTGATGAAATTAATAGGATGCCATGAAAATATTATTAATTTCCTGGGATGTTGTACACAAAATGGTAAGTGGTGTACTTTAAGGGTTAAAAACGATCTTGGTCCAATGGGCAGCACTTGTTGTCTGTCGTCCATATTAAATGTCCGTTAACTTTTAAAAAATCTTCTCCTCGAAATTACACAGGACCCATGCTCTGAGAAAACCATCAACTGCCCCCTGTCTGATTTGCTCCAAATGGTTTAGTTTCAGAGATATATACAAAAATCTGCATTTTACCCCTATGTTCCATTTTTATTCATGTGGGCCATGACGGTTGGAAGGTGGGGTCATCTGATACATTTTTTAAAGAAAAAACATATTAATTATTATGGTCAAGTATGGTTAAATGTGTCTCAGTAGTTTCATAGAAAGAAGATTACCCACACATGTCAGATTTGCTCTAGGTGTAATACCACCATTGATTTTTCCCTACATTAAAATTGAAAAAGGAAATGGGGAATGTGTCAAAGCGACAACAACTCGCCCATAGTCTTTGTTAAATTTGCACTTTTAGAAAAAATGTGCAGAATTTATCTTTGTTACAAATAAAGATATACTTGGCATGAGTAAAGTTTTATCCTGTCCAGTGCTATAGAAAAAATTTAACATAACATTTGATTGCATACAAGAAAATAACCATCATTGGAACTTAACCAATCAAAGGAGTAGGAGCAATAAGGCCCTTATTCGGCCCAAAAATTACTGTAAATTAAAAAGTTATCATACATATAGTAGATAAGATGCACACAGATATACAGATTATGTGACGTCATTTAAATATATTGGTAGATAAGGTGTACATCGTAGTTACAAAGCGAGTTAAAGTGGTTGTGAATCGAAATATATATATATATTATTGTGGAAATTCCAATACGTCACAAAGCAATATGGCGATTGTTTACATCAATGTTGACAATGAGTTGACAATGAGATGATGTGTTGAAACACGAAAAGGAAAATATCTCTCGAATGTGAATAAAATGCATGCAAACGTAAGTGAATCTATATATCAGATATTTTATTTAGTATAAAAGAATGCAGTATTATTCGATTTTGTTTTATAAAGAATATCAATTGTGGTAAATATAAATAATGTGTGTTGCATGAATTTAATATTTGAAATTTCAATATTTTCACAACCATAAAAGAAATTGTGTTTATTTAAATATTATGGAATCTAACATCTGAACAAGAATTTGTGTATTAATATTCATGTCACGTGATAAGATAGGCACGATAGTAGATAAGGTGCACACAGATATACAGATTATGTGACGTCATTTAAATATATTGGCAGATAAGGTGTACATCCTAGTTACAAAGCGAGTTAAAGTGGCTGTGAATCGAAATATATATATATATTATTGTGGAAATTCCAATACGTCACAAAGCAATATGGCGATTGTTTACATCAATGTTGACAATGAGTTGACAATGAGATGATGTGTTGAAACACGAAAAGGAAAATATCTCTCGAATGTGAATAAACTGCATGCAAACGTAAGTGAATCTATATATCAGATATTTTATTTAGTATAAAAGAATGCAGTATTATTCGATTTTGTTTTGTAAAGAATATCAATTGTGGTAAATATAAATAATGTGTGTTGCATGAGTTTGATATTTGAAACTTCAATATTTTCACAACCATAAAAGAAATTGTGTTTATTTAAATATTATGGAATTATACATTTGAACAAGAATTTGTGTATTATTATTCATGTCACATGATCTGATAGGTACATGGTAGATTAGGTCCACACAGATATACAGATTATGTGACGTTATTTATATATATTAGTAGATAAGGTGTACATCGTAGTTACAAAGCGAGTTAAAGTGGCTGTTATTCGAAAATATATATATTGTTGTGGAAATTCCAATACGTCACAAAGCAATATGGCGATTGTTTACATAACAATAATAAAATTCTTTATTTAACGAAGGTAAAACATTTAACAATTACATGTTAATCTTCAAAAACTATCAATACAAATAAAAAACGTACAAAAATACATACAATATAAAATACATAATACAGTTAAATAAGCACATATGCATTCAGTAGAAGAAGAAAAAGAAATACATTAGTTTCATGCATCTTTATTCTGTTCAGTTAGAAAATAGTTTGAACAGTTGGTCATAAATGTATCTAAATTATCTATTTCTTTAATATTATTTGGTAAATTATTCCAGGTAATAAGACCAGAATATTTAAATGTTCTTTTCAAAAAATCAGAATTAGGTCTTGGTAAATGAAGAAGTGGCATGTTCACGTCCTTAATATATGCATATTTATTTGCCACTTGACTTTAAGAAGCCATCCTTTAACATATTTGGTCGGGTTCTTGTCTCTTTGACATATTCTCCATTTCCATTTTCAATTTTATCATCAACTAAAAAGTAAAACAAGACAAAGAAAATTTGCCTGTCTGTAATTGTAGGAACTTAATTTCACACAGTGGCAATTTTCACAAATAAATTTATATTCTCGCTCTATCATTTACCGAAATTGACGAAATACCTATTTGCTGTGACGATGTTTGATATTATACAAACTAAAGGCATGTAGAACAAAATCAGAAAACTTTTCCAAAGCCCGAAGTTTTTTTATTGTTTTTATTTTCTTCTTCAAAAGTTTGACAATGGAATTTGATACACAAATCCGAACATTTGAGTTTAATAAAGCATATTACACATAGAGTTTGTTCTAGAACGGGAGCCTGTCGTGAATTTAAAAGTGATGCAAAAGACGTCACACTTCTTCTGATGTCAATCGAAGTAAAACCGTTAAATATTTTAAACTAAACACTGGTGTTGTCACCATAACTAATTATGGTTTATTTCATACAACACAAACGATTTAAAATGGGCCGTGGCATTTTTGAGAAATAACTTTAAGGCCAAAATATTGGCCATGTGGCACAGATTTTCTGAATACCATTAAAGTCAATGAGGCTATCAGTTTTTACAAATACTAATAAATTGCAATTAACACCAATTAAAAGACTGATCAAATATAAAAAAAAACACAAATACAGTAAAAACATTCGACACTTGAGAGTGATAAATGAACGAAGCAGACATACTGTGGTGTCATCACACGAGCAATCATATACAGGTACCATGCAGAATAGCGTGACGTTATCAATTGTTGTCAGGGTTGCCATGGTGCTGTTTGATAAAGTTCGAAGCCAGGCCGATTCTTAGCAGTCAAAGGTAAAACGTTTTTCAATGCCATGGCAGTCAAAGGGTCAATAATCTATGATAAAACCACAAAAACGTAAAACGCTTCAATTCTACAAACTGGCATGTAGACTCCTGCTGTCCTTTTGTAGCTAAGTACAAAAAATGTACAAGGAGAAGACATCATATCTAAGTTTTATTTATCCGGTTGGGAACAAACCCTCTATATGGTGTTTATACCTGTATAGAGGGATAAAATTATTGCTGGTGCTGGAAAAATATAAAATATGTTATTTTTGTGAAGTCATGAAAGGCTATTTTATTTCTTGCCTTGATCCCTTTCTGCGACAGGAAAGTGTCACAGCAAGAATAAGCTTTTGGGTCGATCTGGCCCCACGTCGATCCGGCCCAAGTCGATCTGGCCCAACATCGATCCATCCCATATGTAAAATCGATCCGGCCCCAATAAAAAATATATTTATCATGTATATAAGAAATAAAAATAAAGATATATATTAATTGTAATTCATAAATTTTTATGATTTTTATTATAATGTCAATAAATGTAAAAGGTGTACGGTAAAAAAATAAAAAAGACCTTTGAAAAATATCTATTTTAGATGAGTATAAAACAACTAGGTTGATTATGTTTTTATTGCAAGTTTTCTATATTCTATATTGGGTATATTCATATTATAACGTATATAAAAGAACAAACATCAACATTAATCAGCAGTAAGGCCCTGGGTTCGTTCTCCTTACTTTTATCAAGGACGCATAATACTAAAATATTAATATTATGGGTATTTAGTTAAATAAACCTTTTCAGATATTTAAATGGTATAAATTCTCGAAATTCACGAAAACACATGAAAATAATTAAAAGTTAATGGTTTGTTTTGGAGCATTAATAGGTCATAATAATAATTCTCACTGATTGTTGTTATAATTGCCTTTGATACATTAATAATTGGAATAATCCGAATGAAACAACTGGATTATTCGGGTTAATCTTAATCAAATTGGTTACGCTTCTGCGCATGTGCACCATTAGGAAATTTAATTGTGCATCCGAAAGTTTCAAAATAATGATATCATTTATTCATACAATCCATCTCGTGTTAAATTCAAGTATGTACGAGGAGAGTATGACTTCAAATCAATTATGCTTGAACAAAATATATATGGATTTAGTCATGTTAGTGTTTCTGTCTGTGTTCAGATCTTTAACGCAATCAAATCATATTCCAGTTTTGGACATGTGTTTTTTAGAACGAAGGTTAAAATATTTTATGTCAAAGAGAAGATGTGGTATGATTGCCAATGAGACTACTCTCCACAAGAGATCAAATGACACAGAAGTTAACAACTATAGGGCACAGTATGGCCATCAACAATTAGCAAAGCCCATACCGTATAGTCAGCTATAAAAGGCCCCGAAATGACATTGTAAAACAATTCAAACGAAAGATCTAACAGTCCAATCTATCAAAAACAAATATGTAACACATAAACAAAGGACAACCACTGAATGACCGACTCCTGACTAGGGATAGAAACATACATACAGAATGTTGCAGGGTGAGACATAAGAGGTGTGTTCATATTTTTTTTTTATTTAAGCGTTCATCCTGAGATTGCGGTACCTTTTTGGTCACTATTTATGTGTTGCGTCTAAATATGAATTGTAACACTTTATAGTGACTGAACAGGTTGATTTAACTTCCTCAAGAAACAGAAAAAGAAGACGAATTCAATGGAACAGCTCTAGACTATTTAACATGCAAGCTGATTATAGATAGATTTATAAGGATAGTAACGTAAGTTATCAATAGATTGAATAATAATGGGGATAACCAACATTTTTATGCCGCAGCCTTAGCTATGGATGTTATAGTTTGACTCGACCAAATGTTTGAAACTTATACACAATGCTTATTACGCAAAACACGGATCAAGTTTGAATTTTAGTGGCATAACTTTAACCTTTCTAGAGAAAATGTATAGTACTATCAAACACTTATCAAAGCTGGTATATAGACCAGTTACATCCCTGAATAAGTAAACATTAAATAACTAAAGAGCATTACAAATAGTATCAACAGGTCAAATAAACAAGAAAGTACGATTTGAGAGTACTCTTAGTTACTGAAAAGCCAAAAACAATTAATTAAAAAAAAATCATGCATCAGAGACTAAAATCAACTAAAACAGATCCCAGAGATTTAGTATTTCAACGTCATGAACAGTCAAAGAAGACATGACTTGTGCAATGCCAAAAATAAATGTATGCTTGTTAACATATTGAAAAATTGCTGAATTTTTCGTCGTTTTCTTTCTCAAACTTAAGTTTCCCTCAACCTAACGTTATAAAACTTATACACAATTCTTATTGCAACAAAATACAGATGAAATTCAAATTTTGATGGTGTTACTATTACTTTTCTAGAGTTATGCCCCTTTACAAATGAAAAAATTACTGAATTTGTTAGTTGGTCTATCTTTTGAAACATGCTTGGTATAATTGGTTTTTATTGTGTAGAAAGATAGTACTATTATGTTAGATGGTCTATCTTTTGAAACATGCTTGGTATAATTGGTTTTAATTGTGTAAAAAGATAGTACTATGATGTTAGATGGTCTATCTAATGAAACATGCTTGGTATAATTGGTTTTTATTGTGTAGAAAGATAGTGCTATGATGTTAGATGATCTATCTAATGAAACATGCTTGGTATAATTGGTTTTTATTGTGTAGAAAGATATTACTATGATATTAGTTGGTCTATCTTTTGAAACATGCTTGGTATAATTGGTTTTTATTGTGTAGAAAGATAGTACTATGATGTTAGATGGTCTATCTAATGAAACATGCTTGGTATAATTTGTTTTTATTGTGTAGAAAGATAGTACTATGATATTAGTTGGTCTATCTTTTGAAACATGCTTGGTATAATTGGTTTTTATTGTGTAGAAAGATAGTACTATGATGTTAGATGGCCTATCTCATGTAACATGCTTATTATAATTGGTTATTATTGTGTAGAAAGATAGTACTATGATGTTAGATGGTCTATCTAATGAAACATGCTTGGTATAATTGGTTTTTATTGTGTAGAAAGATAGTACTATTATGTTAGATGGTCTATCTAATTAAACATGCTTGGTATAATTGGTTTTTATTGTGTAGAAAGATAGTACTATGATGTTAGATGGTCTATTTAATGAAACATGCTTGGTATAATTGGTTTTTATTTTGTAGAAAGATAGTACTATGATGTTAGATGGTGTATCTAATGAAACATGCTTGGTATAATTGGTTTTTATTGTGTAGAAAGATAGTACTATGATGTTAGATGGTCTATCTAATAAAACATGATTGGTATAATTGGTTTTCATTGTGTAGAAAGAACGTACTATGATGTTAGATGGTCTATCTAATGAAACATGCTTGGTATAATTGGTTTTTAGTTTGTAGAAAGATAGTACTATGATGTTAGATGGTCTATCTAATGAAACATGCTTGGTATAATTGGTTTTTATTGCGACATAAGATAGTACTATGATGTTAGATGGTCTATCTAATGAAACATGCTTGGTATAATTGGTTTTTATTGTGTAAAAAGATAGTACTATGATGTTAGATGGTTTATCTAATGAAACATGCTTGGTATAATTGGTTTTTATTGAGTAGAAAGATAGTACTATGATGTTAGATGGTCTATCTAATGAAACATGCTTGGTATAATTGGTTTTTCTTGTGTAGAAAGATAGCACTATGATGTTAGATGGTCTATTTAATGAAACATGCTTGGTATAATTGGTTTTTATTGTGTAAAAAGATAGTACTATGGTGTTAGATGGTCTATCTAATGAAACATGCTTGGTATAATTGGTTTTTATTGTGTAGAAAGATAGTACTATGATGTTAGATGGCCTATCTCATGTAACATGCTTGATATAATTGGTTATTATTGTGTAGAAAGATAGTACTATGATGTTAGATGGTCTATCTAATGAAACATGCTTGGTATAATTGGTTTTTATTGTGTAGAAAGATAGTACTATGATGTTAGATGGTCTATTTAATGAAACATGCTTGGTATAATTGGTTTTTATTTTGTAGAAAGATAGTACTATGATGTTAGATGGTGTATCTAATGAAACATGCTTGGTATAATTGGTTTTTATTGTGTAGAAAGATAGTACTATGAAGTTAGATGGTCTATCTAATGAAACATGCTTGGTATAATTGGTTTTTATTGTGTAGAAAGATAGTACTATGATGTTAGATGGTCTCACTAATGAAACATACTTGGTATAATTGTTTTTTATTGTGTAAAAAGAATGTAATATGATGTTAAATGGTCTATCTAATGAAACATGCTTGGTATAATTGGTTTTTATTTTGTAGAAAGATAGTACTATGATGTTAGATGGTCTATCTAATGAAACATGCTTGGTATAATTTGTTTTCATTGTGTAGAAAGATAGTACTATGATGTTAGATGGTCTATCGTTTGAAACATGCTTGGTATAATTGGTTTTTATTGTGTAGAAAGATAGTACTATGATGTTAGATGGTCTATCTAATTAAACATGCTTTGTATAATTTGTTTTTATTGTGTAAAAAGATAGTACTATGATGTTAGATGGTCTATCTAATGAAACATACTTGGTATAATTGGTTTTTATTGTGTAGAAAGATAATACTATGATGTTATATGGTCTATTTTTTTTAAAATGCTTGGTATAATTGTTTTTTATTGTGTAGAAAGATAGTACTATGATGTTAGATGGTCTATCTAATGAAACATGCTTGGTATAATTTGTTTTTATTGTGTAGAAAGATAGTACTATGATGTTATATGGTCTATCTAATGAAACATGCTTGGTAAAATTGGTTTTTATTGCGACATAAGATAGTACTATGATGTAAGATGGTCTATCTAATGAAACATGCTTGGTATAATTGGTTTTTAAAGCAATTGCTTTTATGCCGTCGCGTATGGCCATCTTTGTGACCCAGATCAGAGACTCCGCCCAGATCAAGCCATAGTATTTTGTTAAACAGGCTCCTGGTCAGTCATTCTTTAACACCTATCTATGTTTTCTACTGCAATACATAGCTTGAAACTTTAAAAAAAAGTTAGTGGATTTAAGAAGTTTCAGAATATGTTCTTGTAGATGTATTTTTCTATTTAAAGGGTCAACCGTTTGACTATCAAATAACATAGAAGTCCGAGTGAAAAAAAGTACATTTTTATAAATGCGATTCCGTTTTCCGCCGTTCGTACGATGTTTCAACAAAATATGGATTCATTTCAGTTGTTGATTTAGTATTGAAAATTTAACTGAATTATCTCCTAATAAATACGGTTTTTTATGTTTAATTTGTGTTTCTTTAAGAGGTCAGGTGCTCTTGTTCATTCATAAAATTATCGTTCATTCATACATTTATCGTAAAATCAAAATCACTACACAGGTTAATGCGTAGTGTCAAATTATTACCTGTAATCTAAAAATAGACAAACTTTATTTGCGCAAATAATTTAGCGGAACGAAACCCTTGTTGAAAACACATAACAATAAGTTCGTTTTCCTTTTCTGTCAAAACTCCGTAATATTTATCGATCACCTTACTAATGAAATGGACCCGTCCAAACCGGCAAACGTAGTAGATGCCAAGTCGGTCCAGATGAAGAGATATTTACAATTTGGAATTTTCTAGTTTATTAATACATAGATTGAAAAAAAGTACGTCTTTTTAAATATCATGATCAAAACTGGGTTTGCATAACAAATGTCAGATGAAACCATTATCCTCGTCTTTTCAGTGAACAAGTCTACTACGTTTGTTGACACTCGACGGTCCACCGTGTTAGCAATTTTATTTCACATGTTTTCGAAATATTGAAGATCATTTTTCGCAATGTTTCCTAAAAATTGATAAATATCAAAGCAACGTAGAGCTGTTTGTTCTTGTTCGTATAATAAAATCGAGAATGGAAATGGGGAATTTGTCAAAGAGACAACAACCCGACCATAGAAACACATACAACAGCAGAATTAAGGTCACCAACAGGTCTTCAATGCAGCGAAAAATTCCCGCACCCGGAGGCGTCCTTCAGCTGGCCCCTATACAATATATATACTAGTTCAGTGATAACGATTTAATGTCATGTTTGTCTGTGATGACCCCCCTTTTCGGGATTGCATGAGAATTGTAGTTATCTCGTACCCACATGCACTTGTTTCTATCCATAGGAAGGTCGATTATCCATATAAAACTCGACCTTCCTATGGATAGAAACAAGTGCCTGTGCTCGTACCGCATCAGAAGGACACATATCAATTGAGCAATAATGTTTGGAACTTAGTTTTAAAAATGATGACAAAGTAACATTATGAAAATATTTTTATTAAGCTGAAATATACATTTATTCTTTACATGTTTATGTCTTGTAAGATATTTTATTTCTTTCCCGTTTTTTAACATTTGCGTCTGGAAAGTTGAAATGTTTTAACTTAATCATTTGTGTTAATGGTTAAATATAAATTAATAATGAAAATTGTTAAAATTAAATAAATAAAGGAAATTATTGCCAAGGAAGTTACAAACACTACCAGGGGATAATCCATGATGATTTCTTTTTGAGTTATATGTTTCAGCACATGTATATTTGACCCCAACTTTAGCCTGGTAAACGTGTTGTCTCCTTGTGAAATATAAAACATATTAAAAATGACTTTCTGCTAAAGTCTTTTATTTATATCAAGTTAAAACCTTCTTACTTTTAACTAGACAACACTCATGTCAGGTTTAATTCTTGTATATATGTGGATGAAAAATAAAAGTCCCCAAACATTAACATGGCAGCAATTGCTTTTACAGCCTTTAAGGCTTTGATTATTGTGTAGCAAGATAGTACTATAATGTTAGATGGTCTATCTAATGAAACATGCTTGGTATAATTGGTTATTATTGTGTAGAAAGATAGTACTATGATGTTATATGGTCTATTTTTTTTAAAATGCTTGGTATAATTGTTTTTTATTGTGTAGAAAGATAGTACTATGATGTTAGATGGTCTATCTAATGAAACATGCTTGGTATAATTTGTTTTTATTGTGTAGAAAGATAGTACTATGATGTTAGATGGTCTATCTATTGAAACATCCTTTGTATAATTGGTTTTTATTGTGTAGAAAGATAGTACTATGATGTTAGATGGTCTATTTAATGAAACATGCTTGGTATAATTGGTTTTTATTGTGTAAAAAGATAGTACTATGATGTTAGATGGTCTATCTAATGAAACATGCTTGGTATAATTGGTTTTTATTGTGTAGAAAGATAGTACTATGATGTTAGATGGTCTATCTAATGAAACATGATTGGTATAATTGGTTTTTATTGTGTAGAAAGATAGTACTATGATGTTAGATGGCCTATCTCATGTAACATGCTTGATATAATTGGTTATTATTGTGTAGAAAGATAGTACTATGATGTTAGATGGTCTATCTAATGAAACATGCTTGGTATAATTGGTATTTATTGTGTAGAAAGATAGTACTATTATGTTAGATGGTCTATCTTAAGAAACATGCTTGGTATAATTGGTTTTTATTGTGTAGAAAGATAGTACTATGATGTTAGATGGTCTATCTAATCAAACATGCTTGGTATAATTTGTTTTCATTGTGTAGAAAGATAGTACTATGATGTTAGATGGTCTATCGTTTGAAACATGCTTGGTATAATTGGTTTTTATTGTGTAGAAAGATAGTACTATGATGTTTGATGGTCTATCTAATGAAACATGCTTGGTATAATTTGTTTTTATTGTGTAAAAAGATAGTACTATGATGTTAGATGGTCTATCTAATGAAACATACTTGGTATAATTGGTTTTTAATGTGTAGAAAGATAATACTATAATGTTATATGGTCTATTTTTTTTAAAATGCTTGGTATAATTGTTTTTTATTGTGTAGAAAGATAGTACTATGATGTTAGATGGTCTATCTAATGAAACATGCTTGGTATAATTTGTTTTTATTGTGTAGAAAGATAGTACTATGATGTTATATGGTCTATCTAATGAAACATGCTTGGTATAATTGGTTTTTATTGCGACATAAGATAGTACTATGATGTAAGATGGTCTATCTAATGAAACATGCTTGGTATAATTGGTTTTTATTGTGTAGCAAGATAGTACTATAATGTTAGATGGTCTATCTAATGAAACATGCTTGGTATAATTGGTTATTATTGTGTAGAAAGATAGTACTATGATGTTATATGGTCTATTTTTTTTTTAAATGCTTGGTATAATTGTTTTTTATTGTGTAGAAAGATAGTACTATGATGTTAGATGGTCTATCTAATGAAACATGCTTGGTATAATTTGTTTTTATTGTGTAGAAAGATAGTACTATGATGTTAGATGGTCTATTTAATGAAACATGCTTGGTATAATTGGTTTTTATTGTGTAAAAAGATAGTACTATGATGTTAGATGGTCTATCTAATGAAACATGCTTTGTATAATTGGTTTTTATTGTGTAGAAAGATAGTACTATGATGTTAGATGGTCTATCTAATGAAACATGATTGGTATAATTGGTTTTTATTGTGTAGAAAGATAGTACTATGATGTTAGATGGCCTATCTCATGTAACATGCTTGGTATAATTGGTTATTATTGTGTAGAAAGATAGTACTATGATGTTAGATGGTCTATCTAATGAAACATGCTTGGTATAATTGGTTTTTATTGTGTAGAAAGATAGTACTATTATGTTAGATGGTCTATCTAATGAAACATGCTTGGTATAATTGGTTTTTATTGTGTAGAAAGATAGTACTATGATGTTAGATGGTCTATTTAATGAAACATGCTTGGTATAATTGGTTTTTATTTTGTAGAAAGATAGTACTATGATGTTAGATGGTGTATCTAATGAAACATGCTTGGTATAATTGGTTATTATTGTGTAGAAAGATAGTACTATGATGTTAGATGGTCTATCTAATGAAACATGCTTGGTATAATTGGTTTTTATTGTGTAGAAAGATAGTACTATGATGTTAGATGGTCTCACTAATAAAACATGCTTGGTATAATTGGTTTTTATTGTGTAGAAAGATAGTAATATGATATTAAATGGTCTATCTAATGAAACATGCTTGGTATAATTGGTTTTTATTTTGTAGAAACATAGTACTATGATGTTAGATGGTCTATCTAATGAAACATGCTTGGTATAATTGGTTTTTATTGCGACATAAGATACTACTATGATGTTAGATGGTCTATCTAATGAAACATGCTTGGTATAATTGGTTTTTATTTTGTAAAAAGATAGTACTATGATGTTAGATGGTCTATCTAATGAAACATGCTTGGTATAATTGGTTTTTATTGTGTAGAAAGATAGTACTATGATGTTAGATGGTCTATCTAATGAAATATGCTTGGTATAATTGGTTTTTATTGTGTAGAAAGATAGTACTATGATGTTAGATGGTCTATCTTATGAAACATGCTTGGTATAATTGGTTTTTATTGTGTAGAAAGATAGTACTATGATGTTAGATGGTCTATCTAATTAAACATGCTTTGTATAATTTGTTTTTATTGTGTAAAAAGATAGTACTATGATGTTAGATGGTCTATCTAATGAAACATACTTGGTATAATTGGTTTTTATTGTGTAGAAAGATAGTAATATGATATTAAATGGTCTATCTAATGAAACATGCTTGGTATAATTGGTTTTTATTTTGTAGAAACATAGTACTATGATGTTAGATGGTCTATCTAATGAAACATGCTTGGTATAATTGGTTTTTATTGCGACATAAGATACTACTATGATGTTAGATGGTCTATTTAATGAAACATGCTTGGTATAATTGGTTTTTATTTTGTAGAAAGATAGTACTATGATGTTAGATGGTGTATCTAATGAAACATGCTTGGTATAATTGGTTATTATTGTGTAGAAAGATAGTACTATGATGTTAGATGGTCTATCTAATGAAACATGCTTGGTATAATTGGTTTTTATTGTGTAGAAAGATAGTACTATGATGTTAGATGGTCTCACTAATAAAACATGCTTGGTATAATTGGTTTTTATTGTGTAGAAAGATAGTAATATGATATTAAATGGTCTATCTAATGAAACATGCTTGGTATAATTGGTTTTTATTTTGTAGAAACATAGTACTATGATGTTAGATGGTCTATCTAATGAAACATGCTTGGTATAATTGGTTTTTATTGCGACATAAGATACTACTATGATGTTAGATGGTCTATCTAATGAAACATGCTTGGTATAATTGGTTTTTATTTTGTAAAAAGATAGTACTATGATGTTAGATGGTCTATCTAATGAAACATGCTTGGTATAATTGGTTTTTATTGTGTAGAAAGATAGTACTATGATGTTAGATGGTCTATCTAATGAAATATGCTTGGTATAATTGGTTTTTATTGTGTAGAAAGATAGTACTATGATGTTAGATGGTCTATCTTATGAAACATGCTTGGTATAATTGGTTTTTATTGTGTAGAAAGATAGTACTATGATGTTAGATGGTCTATCTAATCAAACATGCTTGGTATAATTTGTTTTTATTGTGTAGAAAGATAGTACTATGATGTTAGATGGTCTATCGTTTGAAACATGCTTGGTATAATTGGTTTTTATTGTGTAGAAAGATAGTACTATGATGTTAGATGGTCTATCTAATTATACCCCCGCTTTAAAAAAGGGGGGGTATACTGTTTTACCTCTGTCTGTCAGTCCGTCCGTCCATCAGTCCGTCCGTCCCATGAAACTTTCGTCACATTTTTCTCAGGAACTACACATCCACCCTTTCTGTAATTTGGTATCAACATTTATATATGTCAGCCATACCGTGTGATGAGTTTTCAGATTCATCTCTCGACAACTTCCTGTTTACCGAACACTTGTCTGATTTTACACATGATAGCCAAGTTGAAAATTTTTGTCACATTTTTCTCAGGAACTACAATACAAGGATTTCTGAAATTTGGTTTCAGGATTTATATAAGTCAGCAATACCGTGTGATGCGTTTTCAGATTCATCACTCGACAACTTCTTGTTTACCGAACACTTGCATATTTTTACACTATTAATATTATCCACTTGCGGCGGGGGTATCATCAGTGAGCAGTAGCTCGCAGTTTCACTTGTTAAACATGCTTTGTATAATTTGTTTTTATTGTGTAAAAAGATAGTACTATGATGTTAGATGGTCTATCTAATGAAACATACTTGGTATAATTGGTTTTTATTGTGTAGAAAGATAATACTATGATGTTAGATGGTCTATTTTTTTTTAAAATGCTTGGTATAATTGTTTTTTATTGTGTAGAAAGATAGTACTATGATGTTAGATGGTCTATCTAATGAAACATGCTTGGTATAATTTGTTTTTATTGTGTAGAAAGATAGTACTATGATGTTATATGGTCTATCTAATGAAACAGGCTTGGTATAATTGGTTTTTATTGCGACATAAGATAGTACTATGATGTAAGATGGTCTATCTAATGAAACATGCTTGGTATAATTGGTTTTTATTGTGTAGCAAGATAGTACTATAATGTTAGATGGTCTATCTAATGAAACATGCTTGGTATAATTGGTTTTTATTGTGTAGAAAGATAGTACTATGATGTTAGATGGTCTATCTATTGAAACATGCTTGGTATAATTGGTTTTTATTGTGTAGAAAGATAGTACTATGATGTTAGATGGTCTATCTAATGAAACATGCTTGGTATAATTGGTTTTTATTGTGTAGAAAGATAGTACTATGATGTTATATGGTCTATTTTTTTAAAAATGCTTGGTATAATTGTTTTTTATTGTGTAGAAAGATAGTACTATGATGTTAGATGGTCTATCTAATGAAACATGCTTGGTATAATTTGTTTTTATTGTGTAGAAAGATAGTACTATGATGTTAGATGGTCTATCTATTGAAACATGCTTGGTATAATTGGTTTTTATTGTGTAGAAAGATAGAACTATGATGTTAGATGGTCTATCTAATGAAACTTGATTGGTATAATTGGTTTTTATTGTGTAGAAAGATAGTACTATGATGTTAGATGGTCTATCTAATGAAACATGCTTGGTATAATTGGTTTTTATTGTGTAAAAAGATAGTACTATGATGTTATATGGTCTATCTAATGAAACATGCTTGGTATAATTGGTTTTTATTGCGACATAAGATAGTACTATGATGTAAGATGGTCTATCTAATGAAACATGCTTGGTATAATTGGTTTTTATTGTGTAGCAAGATAGTACTATGATGTTAGATGGTCTATCTAATGAAACATGCTTGGTATAATTGGTTTTTATTGTGTAGAAAGATAGTACTATGATGTTAGATGGTCTATCTAATGAAACATGCTTGGTATAATTGGTTTTTATTGTGTAGAAAGATAGTACTATGATGTTAGATGGTCTATCTAATGAAACATGCTTGGTATAATTGGTTTTTATTGTGTAGAAAGATAGTACTATGATGTTAGATGGTCTATCTAATGAAACATGCTTGGTATAATTGGTTTTTATTGTGTAGAAAGATAGTACTATGATGTTAGATGGTCTATCTAATGAAACATGCTTGGTATAATTGGTTTTTATTTTGTAGCAAGATAGTACTATAATGTTAGATGGTCTATCTAATGAAACATGCTTGGTATAATTTGTTTTTATTGTGTAGAAAGATAGTACTATGATGTTATATGGTCTATCTAATGAAACAGGCTTGGTATAATTGGTTTTTATTGCGACATAAGATAGTACTATGATGTAAGATGGTCTATCTAATGAAACATGCTTGATATAATTGGTTTTTATTGTGTAGCAAGATAGTACTATAATGTTAGATGGTCTATCTAATGAAACATGCTTGGTATAATTGGTTTTTATTGTGTAGAAAGATAGTACTATGATGTTAGATGGTCTATCTATTGAAACATGCTTGGTATAATTGGTTTTTATTGTGTAGAAAGATAGTACTATGATGTTAGATGGTCTATCTAATGAAACATGCTTGGTATAATTGGTTTTTATTGTGTAGAAAGATAGAACTATGATGTTATATGGTCTATTTTTTTAAAAATGCTTGGTATAATTGTTTTTTATTGTGTAGAAAGATAGTACTATGATGTTAGATGGTCTATCTAATGAAACATGCTTGGTATAATTTGTTTTTATTGTGTAGAAAGATAGTACTATGATGTTAGATGGTCTATCTATTGAAACATGCTTGGTATAATTGGTTTTTATTGTGTAGAAAGATAGAACTATGATGTTAGATGGTCTATCTAATGAAACTTGATTGGTATAATTGGTTTTTATTGTGTAGAAAGATAGTACTATGATGTTAGATGGTCTATCTAATGAAACATGCTTGGTATAATTGGTTTTTATTGTGTAAAAAGATAGTACTATGATGTTATATGGTCTATCTAATGAAACATGCTTGGTATAATTGGTTTTTATTGTGTAGAAAGATAGTACTATGATGTTAGATGGCCTATCTCATGTAACATGCTTATTATAATTGGTTATTATTGTGTAGAAAGATAGTACTATGATGTTAGATGGTCTATCTAATGAAACATGCTTGGTATAATTGGTTTTTATTGTGTAGAAAGATAGTACTATTATGTTAGATGGTCTATCTAATTAAACATGCTTGGTATAATTGGTTTTTATTGTGTAGAAAGATAGTACTATGATGTTAGATGGTCTATTTAATGAAACATGCTTGGTATAATTGGTTTTTATTTTGTAGAAAGATAGTACTATGATGTTAGATGGTGTATCTAATGAAACATGCTTGGTATAATTGGTTTTTATTGTGTAGAAAGATAGTACTATGATGTTAGATGGTCTATCTAATAAAACATGATTGGTATAATTGGTTTTCATTGTGTAGAAAGAACGTACTATGATGTTAGATGGTCTATCTAATGAAACATGCTTGGTATAATTGGTTTTTAGTTTGTAGAAAGATAGTACTATGATGTTAGATGGTCTATCTAATGAAACATGCTTGGTATAATTGGTTTTTATTGCGACATAAGATAGTACTATGATGTTAGATGGTCTATCTAATGAAACATGCTTGGTATAATTGGTTTTTATTGTGTAAAAAGATAGTACTATGATGTTAGATGGTTTATCTAATGAAACATGCTTGGTATAATTGGTTTTTATTGAGTAGAAAGATAGTACTATGATGTTAGATGGTCTATCTAATGAAACATGCTTGGTATAATTGGTTTTTCTTGTGTAGAAAGATAGCACTATGATGTTAGATGGTCTATTTAATGAAACATGCTTGGTATAATTGGTTTTTATTGTGTAAAAAGATAGTACTATGATGTTAGATGGTCTATCTAATGAAACATGCTTGGTATAATTGGTTTTTATTGTGTAGAAAGATAGTACTATGATGTTAGATGGCCTATCTCATGTAACATGCTTGATATAATTGGTTATTATTGTGTAGAAAGATAGTACTATGATGTTAGATGGTCTATCTAATGAAACATGCTTGGTATAATTGGTTTTTATTGTGTAGAAAGATAGTACTATGATGTTAGATGGTCTATTTAATGAAACATGCTTGGTATAATTGGTTTTTATTTTGTAGAAAGATAGTACTATGATGTTAGATGGTGTATCTAATGAAACATGCTTGGTATAATTGGTTTTTATTGTGTAGAAAGATAGTACTATGAAGTTAGATGGTCTATCTAATGAAACATGCTTGGTATAATTGGTTTTTATTGTGTAGAAAGATAGTACTATGATGTAAGATGGTCTCACTAATGAAACATACTTGGTATAATTGTTTTTTATTGTGTAGAAAGAATGTAATATGATGTTAAATGGTCTATCTAATGAAACATGCTTGGTATAATTGGTTTTTATTTTGTAGAAAGATAGTACTATGATGTTAGATGGTCTATCTAATGAAACATGCTTGGTATAATTTGTTTTCATTGTGTAGAAAGATAGTACTATGATGTTAGATGGTCTATCGTTTGAAACATGCTTGGTATAATTGGTTTTTATTGTGTAGAAAGATAGTACTATGATGTTAGATGGTCTATCTAATTAAACATGCTTTGTATAATTTGTTTTTATTGTGTAAAAAGATAGTACTATGATGTTAGATGGTCTATCTAATGAAACATACTTGGTATAATTGGTTTTTATTGTGTAGAAAGATAATACTATGATGTTATATGGTCTATTTTTTTTAAAATGCTTGGTATAATTGTTTTTTATTGTGTAGAAAGATAGTACTATGATGTTAGATGGTCTATCTAATGAAACATGCTTGGTATAATTTGTTTTTATTGTGTAGAAAGATAGTACTATGATGTTATATGGTCTATCTAATGAAACATGCTTGGTAAAATTGGTTTTTATTGCGACATAAGATAGTACTATGATGTAAGATGGTCTATCTAATGAAACATGCTTGGTATAATTGGTTTTTATTGTGTAGCAAGATAGTACTATAATGTTAGATGGTCTATCTAATGAAACATGCTTGGTATAATTGGTTATTATTGTGTAGAAAGATAGTACTATGATGTTATATGGTCTATTTTTTTTAAAATGCTTGGTATAATTGTTTTTTATTGTGTAGAAAGATAGTACTATGATGTTAGATGGTCTATCTAATGAAACATGCTTGGTATAATTTGTTTTTATTGTGTAGAAAGATAGTACTATGATGTTAGATGGTCTATCTATTGAAACATCCTTTGTATAATTGGTTTTTATTGTGTAGAAAGATAGTACTATGATGTTAGATGGTCTATTTAATGAAACATGCTTGGTATAATTGGTTTTTATTGTGTAAAAAGATAGTACTATGATGTTAGATGGTCTATCTAATGAAACATGCTTGGTATAATTGGTTTTTATTGTGTAGAAAGATAGTACTATGATGTTAGATGGTCTATCTAATGAAACATGATTGGTATAATTGGTTTTTATTGTGTAGAAAGATAGTACTATGATGTTAGATGGCCTATCTCATGTAACATGCTTGATATAATTGGTTATTATTGTGTAGAAAGATAGTACTATGATGTTAGATGGTCTATCTAATGAAACATGCTTGGTATAATTGGTATTTATTGTGTAGAAAGATAGTACTATTATGTTAGATGGTCTATCTTAAGAAACATGCTTGGTATAATTGGTTTTTATTGTGTAGAAAGATAGTACTATGATGTTAGATGGTCTATCTAATCAAACATGCTTGGTATAATTTGTTTTCATTGTGTAGAAAGATAGTACTATGATGTTAGATGGTCTATCGTTTGAAACATGCTTGGTATAATTGGTTTTTATTGTGTAGAAAGATAGTACTATGATGTTTGATGGTCTATCTAATTAAACATGCTTTGTATAATTTGTTTTTATTGTGTAAAAAGATAGTACTATGATGTTAGATGGTCTATCTAATGTAACATACTTGGTATAATTGGTTTTTATTGTGTAGAAAGATAATACTATAATGTTATATGGTCTATTTTTTTTAAAATGCTTGGTATAATTGTTTTTTATTGTGTAGAAAGATAGTACTATGATGTTAGATGGTCTATCTAATGAAACATGCTTGGTATAATTTGTTTTTATTGTGTAGAAAGATAGTACTATGATGTTATATGGTCTATCTAATGAAACATGCTTGGTATAATTGGTTTTTATTGCGACATAAGATAGTACTATGATGTAAGATGGTCTATCTAATGAAACATGCTTGGTATAATTGGTTTTTATTGTGTAGCAAGATAGTACTATAATGTTAGATGGTCTATCTAATGAAACATGCTTGGTATAATTGGTTATTATTGTGTAGAAAGATAGTACTATGATGTTATATGGTCTATTTTTTTTTAAAATGCTTGGTATAATTGTTTTTTATTGTGTAGAAAGATAGTACTATGATGTTAGATGGTCTATCTAATGAAACATGCTTGGTATAATTTGTTTTTATTGTGTAGAAAGATAGTACTATGATGTTAGATGGTCTATTTAATGAAACATGCTTGGTATAATTGGTTTTTATTGTGTAAAAAGATAGTACTATGATGTTAGATGGTCTATCTAATGAAACATGCTTTGTATAATTGGTTTTTATTGTGTAGAAAGATAGTACTATGATGTTAGATGGTCTATCTAATGAAACATGATTGGTATAATTGGTTTTTATTGTGTAGAAAGATAGTACTATGATGTTAGATGGCCTATCTCATGTAACATGCTTGGTATAATTGGTTATTATTGTGTAGAAAGATAGTACTATGATGTTAGATGGTCTATCTAATGAAACATGCTTGGTATAATTGGTTTTTATTGTGTAGAAAGATAGTACTATTATGTTAGATGGTCTATCTAATGAAACATGCTTGGTATAATTGGTTTTTATTGTGTAGAAAGATAGTACTATGATGTTAGATGGTCTATTTAATGAAACATGCTTGGTATAATTGGTTTTTATTTTGTAGAAAGATAGTACTATGATGTTAGATGGTGTATCTAATGAAACATGCTTGGTATAATTGGTTATTATTGTGTAGAAAGATAGTACTATGATGTTAGATGGTCTATCTAATGAAACATGCTTGGTATAATTGGTTTTTATTGTGTAGAAAGATAGTACTATGATGTTAGATGGTCTCACTAATAAAACATGCTTGGTATAATTGGTTTTTATTGTGTAGAAAAATAGTAATATGATGTTAAATGGTCTATCTAATGAAACATGCTTGGTATAATTGGTTTTTATTTTGTAGAAACATAGTACTATGATGTTAGATGGTCTATCTAATGAAACATGCTTGGTATAATTGGTTTTTATTGCGACATAAGATACTACTATGATGTTAGATGGTCTATCTAATAAAACATGCTTGGTATAATTGGTTTTTATTTTGTAAAAAGATAGTACTATGATGTTAGATGGTCTATCTAATGAAACATGCTTGGTATAATTGGTTTTTATTGTGTAGAAAGATAGTACTATGATGTTAGATGGTCTATCTAATGAAATATGCTTGGTATAATTGGTTTTTATTGTGTAGAAAGATAGTACTATGATGTTAGATGGTCTATCTTATGAAACATGCTTGGTATAATTGGTTTTTATTGTGTAGAAAGATAGTACTATGATGTTAGATGGTCTATCTAATCAAACATGCTTGGTATAATTTGTTTTTATTGTGTAGAAAGATAGTACTATGATGTTAGATGGTCTATCGTTTGAAACATGCTTGGTATAATTGGTTTTTATTGTGTAGAAAGATAGTACTATGATGTTAGATGGTCTATCTAATTATACCCCCGCTTTAAAAAAGGGGGGGTATACTGTTTTACCTCTGTCTGTCAGTCCGTCCGTCCATCAGTCCGTCCGTCCCATGAAACTTTCGTCACATTTTTCTCAGGAACTACACATCCACCCTTTCTGTAATTTGGTATCAACATTTATATATGTCAGCCATACCGTGTGATGAGTTTTCAGATTCATCTCTCGACAACTTCCTGTTTACCGAACACTTGTCTGATTTTACACATGATAGCCAAGTTGAAAATTTTTGTCACATTTTTCTCAGGAACTACAATACAAGGATTTCTGAAATTTGGTTTCAGGATTTATATAAGTCAGCAATACCGTGTGATGCGTTTTCAGATTCATCACTCGACAACTTCTTGTTTACCGAACACTTGCATATTTTTACACTATTAATATTATCCACTTGCGGCGGGGGTATCATCAGTGAGCAGTAGCTCGCAGTTTCACTTGTTAAACATGCTTTGTATAATTTGTTTTTATTGTGTAAAAAGATAGTACTATGATGTTAGATGGTCTATCTAATGAAACATACTTGGTATAATTGGTTTTTATTGTGTAGAAAGATAAGACTATGATGTTAGATGGTCTATTTTTTTTTAAAATGCTTGGTATAATTGTTTTTTATTGTGTAGAAAGATAGTACTATGATGTTAGATGGTCTATCTAATGAAACATGCTTGGTATAATTTGTTTTTATTGTGTAGAAAGATAGTACTATGATGTTATATGGTCTATCTAATGAAACAGGCTTGGTATAATTGGTTTTTATTGCGACATAAGATAGTACTATGATGTAAGATGGTCTATCTAATGAAACATGCTTGGTATAATTGGTTTTTATTGTGTAGCAAGATAGTACTATAATGTTAGATGGTCTATCTAATGAAACATGCTTGGTATAATTGGTTTTTATTGTGTAGAAAGATAGTACTATGATGTTAGATGGTCTATCTATTGAAACATGCTTGGTATAATTGGTTTTTATTGTGTAGAAAGATAGTACTATGATGTTAGATGGTCTATCTAATGAAACATGCTTGGTATAATTGGTTTTTATTGTGTAGAAAGATAGTACTATGATGTTATATGGTCTATTTTTTTAAAAATGCTTGGTATAATTGTTTTTTATTGTGTAGAAAGATAGTACTATGATGTTAGATGGTCTATCTAATGAAACATGCTTGGTATAATTTGTTTTTATTGTGTAGAAAGATAGTACTATGATGTTAGATGGTCTATCTATTGAAACATGCTTGGTATAATTGGTTTTTATTGTGTAGAAAGATAGAACTATGATGTTAGATGGTCTATCTAATGAAACTTGATTGGTATAATTGGTTTTTATTGTGTAGAAAGATAGTACTATGATGTTAGATGGTCTATCTAATGAAACATGCTTGGTATAATTGGTTTTTATTGTGTAAAAAGATAGTACTATGATGTTATATGGTCTATCTAATGAAACATGCTTGGTATAATTGGTTTTTATTGCGACATAAGATAGTACTATGATGTAAGATGGTCTATCTAATGAAACATGCTTGGTATAATTGGTTTTTATTGTGTAGCAAGATAGTACTATGATGTTAGATGGTCTATCTAATGAAACATGCTTGGTATAATTGGTTTTTATTGTGTAGAAAGATAGTACTATGATGTTAGATGGTCTATCTAATGAAACATGCTTGGTATAATTGGTTTTTATTGTGTAGAAAGATAGTACTATGATGTTAGATGGTCTATCTAATGAAACATGCTTGGTATAATTGGTTTTTATTGTGTAGAAAGATAGTACTATGATGTTAGATGGTCTATCTAATGAAACATGCTTGGTATAATTGGTTTTTATTGTGTAGAAAGATAGTACTATGATGTTAGATGGTCTATCTAATGAAACATGCTTGGTATAATTGGTTTTTATTTTGTAGCAAGATAGTACTATAATGTTAGATGGTCTATCTAATGAAACATGCTTGGTATAATTTGTTTTTATTGTGTAGAAAGATAGTACTATGATGTTATATGGTCTATCTAATGAAACAGGCTTGGTATAATTGGTTTTTATTGCGACATAAGATAGTACTATGATGTAAGATGGTCTATCTAATGAAACATGCTTGATATAATTGGTTTTTATTGTGTAGCAAGATAGTACTATAATGTTAGATGGTCTATCTAATGAAACATGCTTGGTATAATTGGTTTTTATTGTGTAGAAAGATAGTACTATGATGTTAGATGGTCTATCTATTGAAACATGCTTGGTATAATTGGTTTTTATTGTGTAGAAAGATAGTACTATGATGTTAGATGGTCTATCTAATGAAACATGCTTGGTATAATTGGTTTTTATTGTGTAGAAAGATAGTACTATGATGTTATATGGTCTATTTTTTTAAAAATGCTTGGTATAATTGTTTTTTATTGTGTAGAAAGATAGTACTATGATGTTAGATGGTCTATCTAATGAAACATGCTTGGTATAATTTGTTTTTATTGTGTAGAAAGATAGTACTATGATGTTAGATGGTCTATCTATTGAAACATGCTTGGTATAATTGGTTTTTATTGTGTAGAAAGATAGAACTATGATGTTAGATGGTCTATCTAATGAAACTTGATTGGTATAATTGGTTTTTATTGTGTAGAAAGATAGTACTATGATGTTAGATGGTCTATCTAATGAAACATGCTTGGTTTAATTGGTTTTTATTGTGTAAAAAGATAGTACTATGATGTTATATGGTCTATCTAATGAAACATGCTTGGTATAATTGGTTTTTATTGCGACATAAGATAGTACTATGATGTAAGATGGTCTATCTAATGAAGCATGCTTGGTATAATTGGTTTTAATTGTGTAGCAAGATAGTACTATGATGTTAGATGGTCTATCTAATGAAACATGCTTGGTATAATTGGTTTTTATTGTGTAGAAAGATAGTACTATGATGTTAGATGGTCTATCTAATGAAACATGCTTGGTATAATTGGTTTTTATTGTGTAGAAAGATAGTACTATGATGTTAGATGGTCTATCTAATGAAACATGCTTGGTATAATTGGTTTTTATTGTGTAGAAAGATAGTACTATGATGTTAGATGGTCTATCTAATGAAACATGCTTGGTATAATTGGTTTTTATTGTGTAGAAAGATAGTACTATGATGTTAGATGGTCTATCTAATGAAACATGCTTGGTATAATTGGTTTTTATTTTGTAGAAAGATAGTACTATGATGTTAGATGGTCTATCTAATGAAACATGCTTGGTATAATTGGTTTTTATTGCGACATAAGATAGTACTATGATGTTAGATTGTCTATCTAATGAAACATGCTTAGTATAATTGGTTTTTATTGTGTAGAAAGATAGTACTATGATGGTAGATGGTCTATTTAATGAAACATGCTTGGTATAATTGGTTTTTATTGGGAAGAAAGATAGTACTATGATGTTAGATGGTCTATCTAATGAAACATGCTTGGTATAATTGGTTTTTATTGTGTAGAAAGATATTACTATGATGTTAGATGGTCTCACTAATGAAACATGCTTGGTATAATTGGTTTTTATTGTGTAGAAAGATAGTAATATGATGTTAGATGGTCTATCTAATGAAACATGCTTGGTATAATTGGTTTTTATTTTGTAGAAAGATAGTACTATGATGTTAGATGGTCTATCTAATTAAACATGCTTGGTATAATTGGTTTTTATTGCGACATAAGATACCACTATGATGTTAGATGGTCTATCTAATGAAACATGCTTGGTATAATTGGTTTTTATTTTGTAAAAAGATAGTACTATGATGTTAGATGGTCTATCTAATGAAACATGCTTGGTATAATTGGTTTTTATTGTGTAGAAAGATAGTACTATGATGTTAGATGGTCTATCTTATGAAATATGCTTGGTATAATTGGTTTTTATTGTGTAGAAAGATAGTACTATGATGTTAGATGGTCTATCTTATGAAACATGCTTGGTGTAATTGGTTTTTATTGTGTAGAAAGATAGTACTATGATGTTAGATGGTCTATCTAATGAAACATGCTTGGTATAATTGGTTTTTATTGTGTAGAAAGATAGTACTATGATGTTAGATGGTCTATCTAATCAAACATGCTTGGTATAATTTGTTTTTATTGTGTAGAAAGATAGTACTATGATGTTAGATGGTCTATCTTTTGAAACATGCTTGGAATAATTGGTTTTTATTGTGTAGAAAGATAGTACTATGATGTTAGATGGTCTATCTAATGAAATATGCTTGGTATAATTGGTTTTTATTGTGTAGAAAGATAGTACTATGATGTTAGATGGTCTATCTAATGAAACATGCTTGGTATAATTGGTTTTAATTGTGTAAAAAGATAGTATTATGATGTTAGATGGTCTATCTAATGAAACATGCTTGGTATAATTTGTTTTTATTGTGTAGAAAGATAGTGCTATGATGTTAGATGGTCTATCTAATGAAACATGCTTGGTATAATTGGTTTTTATTGTGAAGAAAGATAGTACTATGATATTAGTTGGTCTATCTTTTGAAACATGCTTGGTATAATTGGTTTTTATTGTGTAGAAAGATAGTACTATTATGTTAGATGGTCAACTAATGAAACATGCTTGGTTGTAATTGGTTTTTATTGTGTAGAAAGATAGTACTATGATGTTAGATGGTCTATCTAATCAAACATGCTTGGTATAATTTGTTTTCATTGTGTAGAAAGATAGTACTATGATGTTAGATGGTCTATCGTTTGAAACATGCTTGGTATAATTGGTTTTTATTGTGTAGAAAGATAGTACTATGATGTTTGATGGTCTATCTAATTAAACATGCTTTGTATAATTTGTTTTTATTGTGTAAAAAGATAGTACTATGATGTTAGATGGTCTATCTAATGAAACATACTTGGTATAATTGGTTTTTATTGTGTAGAAAGATAATACTATGATGTTATATGGTCTATTTTTTTTAAAATGCTTGGTATAATTGTTTTTTATTGTGTAGAAAGATAGTACCATGATGTTAGATGGTCTATCTAATGAAACATGCTTGGTATAATTGGTTTTTATTGTGTAGAAAGATAGTACTATGATGTTATATGGTCTATCTAATGAAACATGCTTGGTATAATTGGTTTTTATTGCGACATAAGATAGTACTATGATGTAAGATGGTCTATCTAATGAAACATGCTTGGTATAATTGGTTTTTATTGTGTAGCAAGATAGTACTATAATGTTAGATGGTCTATCTAATGAAACATGCTTGGTATAATTGGTTATTATTGTGTAGAAAGATAGTACTATGATGTTATATGGTCTATTTTTTTTAAAATGCTTGGTATAATTGTTTTTTATTGTGTAGAAAGATAGTACTATGATGTTAGATGGTCTATCTAATGAAACATGCTTGGTATAATTTGTTTTTATTGTGTAGAAAGATAGTACTATGATGTTAGATGGTCTATCTCATGTAACATGCTTGGTATAATTGGTTATTATTGTGTAGAAAGATAGTACTATGATGTTAGATGGTCTATCTAATGAAACATGCTTGGTATAATTGGTTTTTATTGTGTAGAAAGATAGTACTATTATGTTAGATGGTCTATCTAATGAAACATGCTTGGTATAATTGGTTTTTATTGTGTAGAAAGATAGTACTATGATGTTAGATGGTCTATTTAATGAAACATGCTTGGTATAATTGGTTTTTATTTTGTAGAAAGATAGTACTATGATGTTAGATGGTGTATCTAATGAAACATGCTTGGTATAATTGGTTATTATTGTGTAGAAAGATAGTACTATGATGTTAGATGGTCTATCTAATGAAACATGCTTGGTATAACTGGTTTTTATTGTGTAGAAAGATAGTACTATGATGTTAGATGGTCTCACTAATAAAACATGCTTGGTATAATTGGTTTTTATTGTGTAGAAAGATAGTAATATGATGTTAAATGGTCTATCTAATGAAACATGCTTGGTATAATTGGTTTTTATTTTGTAGAAACATAGTACTATGATGTTAGATGGTCTATCTAATGAAACATGCTTGGTATAATTGGTTTTTATTGCGACATAAGATACTACTATGATGTTAGATGGTCTATCTAATGAAACATGCTTGGTATAATTGGTTTTTATTTTGTAAAAAGATAGTACTATGATGTTAGATGGTCTATCTAATGAAACATGCTTGGTATAATTGGTTTTTATTGTGTAGAAAGATAGTACTATGATGTTAGATGGTCTATCTAATGAAATATGCTTGGTATAATTGGTTTTTATTGTGTAGAAAGATAGTACTATGATGTTAGATGGTCTATCTTATGAAACATGCTTGGTATAATTGGTTTTTATTGTGTAGAAAGATAGTACTATGATGTTAGATGGTCTATCTAATCAAACATGCTTGGTATAATTTGTTTTTATTGTGTAGAAAGATAGTACTATGATGTTAGATGGTCTATCGTTTGAAACATGCTTGGTATAATTGGTTTTTATTGTGTAGAAAGATAGTACTATGATGTTAGATGGTCTATCTAATTATACCCCCGCTTTAAAAAAGGGGGGTATACTGTTTTACCTCTGTCTGTCAGTCCGTCCGTCCATCAGTCTGTCCGTCCCATGAAACTTTCGTCACATTTTTCTCAGGAACTACACATCCACCCTTTCTGTAATTTGGTATCAACATTTATATATGTCAGCCATACCGTGTGATGAGTTTTCAGATTCATCTCTCGACAACTTCCTGTTTACCGAACACTTGTCTGATTTTACACATGATAGCCAAGTTGAAAATTTTTGTCACATTTTTCTCAAGAACTACAATACAAGGATTTCTGAAATTTGGTTTCAGGATTTATATAAGTCAGCTATACCGTGTGATGCGTTTTCAGATTCATCACTCGAGAACTTCTTGTTTACCGAACACTTGCATAGTTTTACACTATTAATATTATCCACTTGCGGCGGGGTATCATCAGTGAGCAGTAGCTCGCAGTTTCACTTGTTAAACATGCTTTGTATAATTTGTTTTTATTGTGTAAAAAGATAGTACTATGATGTTAGATGGTCTATCTAATGAAACATACTTGGTATAATTGGTTTTTATTGTGTAGAAAGATAATACTATGATGTTAGATGGTCTATTTTTTTTTAAAATGCTTGGTATAATTGTTTTTTATTGTGTCGAAAGATAGTGCTATGATGTTAGATGGTCTATCTAATGAAACATGCTTGGTATAATTTGTTTTTATTGTGTAGAAAGATAGTACTATGATGTTATATGGTCTATCTAATGAAACATGCTTGGTATAATTGGTTTTTATTGCGACATAAGATAGTACTATGATGTAAGATGGTCTATCTAATTAAACATGCTTGGTATAATTGGTTTTTATTGTGTAGCAAGATAGTACTATAATGTTAGATGGTCTATCTAATGAAACATGCTTGGTATAATTGGTTTTTATTGTGTAGAAAGATGGTACTATGATGTTAGATGGTCTATCTATTGAAACATGCTTGGTATAATTGGTTTTTATTGTGTAGAAAGATAGTACTATGATGTTAGATGGTCTATCTAATGAAACATGCTTGGTATAATTGGTTTTTATTGTGTAGAAAGATAGTACTATGATGTTATATGGTCTATTTTTTTTTAAATGCTTGGTATAATTGTTTTTTATTGTGTAGAAAGATAGTACTATGATGTTAGATGGTCTATCTAATGAAACATGCTTGGTATAATTTGTTTTTATTGTGTAGAAAGATAGTACTATGATGTTAGATGGTCTATCTATTGAAACATGCTTGGTATAATTGGTTTTTATTGTGTAGAAAGATAGAACTATGATGTTAGATGGTCTATCTAATGAAACTTGATTGGTATAATTGGTTTTTATTGTGTAGAAAGATAGTACTATGATGTTAGATGGTCTATCTAATGAAACATGCTTGGTATAATTGGTTTTTATTGTGTAAAAAGATAGTACTATGATGTTATATGGTCTATCTAATAAAACATGCTTGGTATAATTGGTTTTTATTGCGACATAAGATAGTACTATGATGTAAGATGGTCTATCTAATGAAACATGCTTGGTATAATTGGTTTTTATTGTGTAGCAAGATAGTACTATGATGTTAGATGGTCTATCTAATGAAACATGCTTGGTATAATTGGTTTTTATTGTGTAGAAAGATAGTACTATGATGTTAGATGGTCTATCTAATGAAACATGCTTGGTATAATTGGTTTTTATTGTGTAGAAAGATAGTACTATGATGTTAGATGGTCTATCTAATGAAACATGCTTGGTATAATTGGTTTTTATTGTGTAGAAAGATAGTACTATGATGTTAGATGGTCTATCTAATGAAACATGCTTGGTATAATTGGTTTTTATTTTGTAGAAAGATAGTACTATGATGTTAGATGGTCTATCTAATGAAACATGCTTGGTATAATTGGTTTTTATTGCGACATAAGATAGTACTATGATGTTAGATTGTCTATCTAATGAAACATGCTTAGTATAATTGGTTTTTATTGTGTAGAAAGATAGTACTATGATGGTAGATGGTCTATTTAATGAAACATGCTTGGTATAATTAGTTTTTAATGGGAAGAAAGATAGTACTATGATGTTAGATGGTCTATCTAATGAAACATGCTTGGTATAATTGGTTTTTATTGTGTAGAAAGATATTACTATGATGTTAGATGGTCTCACTAATGAAACATGCTTGGTATAATTGGTTTTTATTGTGTAGAAAGATAGTAATATGATGTTAGATGGTCTATCTAATGAAACATGCTTGGTATAATTGGTTTTTATTTTGTAGAAAGTTAGTACTATGATGTTAGATGGTCTATCTAATTAAACATGCTTGGTATAATTGGTTTTTATTGCGACATAAGATACCACTTTGATGTTAGATGGTCTATCTAATGAAACATGCTTGGTATAATTGGTTTTTATTTTGTAAAAAGATAGTACTATGATGTTAGATGGTCTATCTAATGAAACATGCTTGGTATAATTGGTTTTTATTGTGTAGAAAGATAGTACTATGATGTTAGATGGTCTATCTTATGAAATATGCTTGGTATAATTGGTTTTTATTGTGTAGAAAGATAGTACTATGATGTTAGATGGTCTATCTTATGAAACATGCTTGGTGTAATTGGTTTTTATTGTGTAGAAAGATAGTACTATGATGTTAGATGGTCTATCTAATCAAACATGCTTGGTATAATTGGTTTTTATTGTGTAGAAAGATAGTACTATGATGTTAGATGGTCTATCTAATCAAACATGCTTGGTATAATTTGTTTTTATTGTGTAGAAAGATAGTACTATGATGTTAGATGGTCTATCTTTTGTAACATGCTTGGTATAATTGGTTTTTATTGTGTAGAAAGATAGTACTATGATGTTAGATGGTCTATCTAATGAAATATGCTTGGTATAATTGGTTTTTATTGTGTAGAAAGATAGTGCTATGATGTTAGATGGTCTATCTAATGAAACATGCTTGGTATAATTGGTTTTAATTGTGTAAAAAGATAGTATTATGATGTTAGATGGTCTATCTAATGACACATGCTTGGTATAATTTGTTTTTATTGTGTAGAAAGATAGTGCTATGATGTTAGATGGTCGATCTAATGAAACATGCTTGGTATAATTGGTTTTTATTGTGTAGTAAGATAGTACTATGATATTAGTTGGTCTATCTTTTGAAACAGGCTTGGTATAATTGGTTTTTATTGTGTAGAAAGATAGTACTATTATGTTAGATGGTCTATCTAATGAAACATGCTTGGTATAATTGGTTTTTATTGTGTAGAAAGATAGTACTATGATATTAGTTGGTCTATCTTTTGAAACATGCTTCGTATAATTGGTTTTTATTGTGTAGAAAGATAGTACTATGATGTTAGATGGCCTATCTCATGTAACATGCTTGGTATAATTGGTTGTTATTGTGTAGAAAGATAGTACTATGATGTTAGATGGTCTATCTAATGAAACATGCTTGGTATAATTGGTTTTTATTGTGTAGAAAGATAGTACTATTATGTTAGATGGTCTATCTAATTAAACATGCTTGGTATAATTGGTTTTTATTGTGTAGAAAGATAGTACTATGATGTTAGATGGTCTATTTAATGAAACATGCTTGGTATAATTGGTTTTTATTTTGTAGAAAGATAGTACTATGATGTTAGATGGTGTATCTAATGAAACATGCTTGGTATAATTGGTTTTTATTGTGGAGAAAGATAGTACTATGATGTTAGATGGTCTATTTAATGAAACATGCTTGGTATAATTGGTTTTTATTTTGTAGAAAGATTGTACTATGATGTTAGATGGTGTATCTAATGAAACATGCTTGGTATAATTGGTTATTATTGTGTAGAAAGATAGTACTATGATGTTAGATGGTCTATCTAATGAAACATGCTTGGTATAATTGGTTTTTATTGTGTAGAAAGATAGTACTATGATGTTAGAGTGTCTCACTAATGAAACATGCTTGGTATAATTGTTTTTTATTGTGTAGAAATATAGTAATATGATGTTAAATTGTCTATCTAATGAAACATGCTGTGTATAATTGGTTTTTATTTTGTAAAAAGATAGTACTATGATGTTAGATGGTCTATCTAATGAAACATGCTTGGTATAATTGGTTTTTATTGCGACATAAGATACTACTATGATGTTAGATGGTCTATCTAATGAAACATGCTTGGTATAATTGGTTTTTATTTTGTAAAAAGATAGTACTATGATGTTAGATGGTCTATCTAATGAAACATGCTTGGTATAATTGGTTTTTATTGTGTAGAAAGATAGTACTATGATGTTAGATGGTCTATCTTATGAAACATGCTTGGTATAATTGGTTTTTATTGTGTAGAAAGATAGTACTATGATGTTAGATGGTCTATCTAATCAAACATGCTTGGTATAATTTGTTTTCATTGTGTAGAAAGATAGTACTATGATGTTAGATGGTCTATCGTTTGAAACATGCTTTGTATAATTTGTTTTTATTGTGTAAAAAGATAGTACTATGATGTTAGATAGTCTATCTAATGAAACATACTTGGTATAATTGGTTTTTATTGTGTAGAAAAATAGTACTATGATGTTAGATGGTCTACCTAATGAAACATGCTTGGTATAATTGGTTTTTATTGTGTAGAAAGATAGTACTATGATGTTAGATGGTCTATCGTTTGAAACATGCTTTGTATAATTTGTTTTTATTGTGTAAAAAGATAGTACTATGATGTTAGATGGTCTATCTAATGAAACATGCTTGGTATAATTTGTTTTCATTGTGTAGAAAGATAGTACTATGATGTTAGATGGTCTATCGTTTGAAACATGCTTTGTATAATTTGTTTTTATTGTGTAAAAAGATAGTACTATGATGTTAGATGGTCTATCTAATGAAACATACTTGGTATAATTGGTTTTTTTTGTGTAGAAAGATAATAATATGATGTTATATGGTCTATTTTTTTTTAAATGCTTTGTATAATTGTTTTTTATTGTGTAGAAAGATAGTACTATGATGTTAGATGGTCTATCTAATGAAACATGCTTGGTATAATTGGTTTTTATTGTGTAGAAAGATAGTACTATGATGTTATATGGTCTATCTAATGAAACATGCTTGGTATAATTGGTTTTTATTGCGACATAAGATAGTACTATGATGTAAGATGGTCTATCTAATGAAACATGCTTGGTATAATTGGTTTTTATTGTGTAGCAAGATAGTACTATAATGTTAGATGGTCTATCTAATGAAACATGCATGGTATAATTGGTTTTTATTGTGTAGAAAGATAGTACTATGATGTTAGATGGTCTATCTAATGAAACATGCTTGGTATAATTTGTTTTTATTGTGTAGAAAGATAGTACTATGATGTTAGATGGCCTATCTCATGTAACATGCTTGATATAATTGGTTATTATTGTTTAGAAAGATAATACTATGATGTTAGATGGTCTATCTAATGAAACATGCTTGGTATAATTGGTTTTTATTGTGTAGAAAGATAGTACTATGATGTTAGATGGTCTATCTAATGAAACATGCTTGGTATAATTGGTTTTTATTGTGTAGAAAGATAGTACTATGATGTAAGATGGTGTATCTAATGAAACATGCTTGGTATAATTGGTTTTTATTGTGTAGAAAGATAGTACTATGATGTTAGATGGTCTATCTAATGAAACATGCTTGGTATAATTGGGTTTTTATTGTGTAGAAAGATAGTACTATGATGTTAGATGGTCTATCTAATGACACATGCTTAGTATAATTGGTTTGTATTCTGTAGAAAGATATTACTATGATGTTAGATGGTCTATCTAATGAAACAGGCTTGGTATAATTGGTTTCTATTGTGTAGAAAGATAGTACTATGATGTTAGATGATCTATCTAATGAAACATGCTTGGTATAATTGGTTTTTATTCCGACATAAGATAGTACTATGATGTAAGATGGTCTATCTAATGAAACATGCTTGGTATAATTGGTTTTTATTGTGTAGAAAGATAGTACTATGATGTTAGATGGTCTATCTAATGAAACATGCTTGGTATAATTGGTTTTTATTGTGTATAAAGATAGTACTATGATGTTAGATGGAACTAATGAAACATGCTTGGTATAACTGGTTTTTATTTTGTAGAAAGATAGTACTATGATGTTAGATGGTCTATCGAATGAAACATGCTTGGTATAATTGGTTTTTATTGCGTAGAAAGATTTTACTATGATGTTAGATGGTCTATCTAATGAAACATGCTTGGTATAATTGGTTTTTATTGCGTAGAAAGACAGTACTATGATGTTAGATGGTCTATCTAATGAAACATGCTTGGTATAATTGGTTTTTATTGTGTAGAAAGATAGTACTATAATGTTAGATGGTCTATTTAATGAAACATGCTTGGTAAAATTTGTTTTTATTGTGTAGAAAGATAGTACTATGATGTTAGATGGTCTATCTAATGAAACATGCTTGGTATAATTGGTTTTTATTGTGTAGAAAGATAGTACTATGATGTAAGATGGTGTATCTAATGAAACATGCTTGGTATAATTGGTTTTTATTGTGTAAAAATATAGTACTATGATGTTAGATGGTCTATCTAATGAAACATGCTTGGTATGATGGTTTTTATTGTGTAGAAAGATAGTACTATGCTGTTAGATGGTCTATCTAATGAAACATGATTGGTATAATTGGTTTTTATTGCGACATAAGATAGTACTATGATGCTAGATGGTCTATCTAATGAAACATGCTTGATATAATTGGTTTTTATTGTGTAGAAATATAGTACTATGATGTCAGATGGTCTATCTAATGAAACATGATTGGTATAATTGGTTTTTATTGCGACATAAGATAGTACTATGATGTTAGATGATCTATCTAATGAAACATGCTTGGTATAATTGGTTTTTATTGTGTAGAAAGATAGTACTATGATGTTAGATGGTCTATCTAATTAAACATGCCTGGTATAATTGGTTTTTACTGCGACATAAAATAGTACTATGATGTTAGATGATCTATCTAATGAAGCATGCTTGGTATAATTGGTTATTATTGTGTAGAAAGATAGTACTATGATGTTAGATGATCTATCTAATGACATGCTTGGTATAATTGGTTTTTATTGTGTAGTAAAATAGTACTATGATGTTAGATTGTCTATCTATTGAAACATGCTTGGTATAATTAGTTTTTATGGTGTAGTAAGATAGTACTATGATTTTAGATGGTCTATCTATTGAAACATGCTTGGTATAATTGGTTTTTATTGTGTAGTAAGATAGTACTATGATGTTAGATGGTCTATCTTATGAAACATGCTTGGTATAATTGGTTTTTATTGTGTAGAAATGTCTCTGTCGTGGTCACTACAACAAAAATATAAAATGATAGTGATTTTTACCCCCTGTTAGAAGTCCTAAAGGTTTTTTTTAAGTACAAATGAAAAAGCAAGATAGATTACAGTAGTCAATATAAAAATGAGAAGATGTGGTATGATTGACAATGAGACAACTCTCCTCAAGAGACCAAATAACACAGAAATTAACAACTATAGGTCACTGTATGGCCTTCAACAATATGTTACACAGGAACAAATGACGACCACTGAATTACAGGCTCCTGACTAGGGACAGGTACAAACAGAATGTTGGATGTTAAATTAGTTTAAAGGTGCCAATCCTCCCCCTAAGACTACCAAGAGTGCACATGCTAAAATGTCTCACCTGTTTTTACTGAGCATTGATTTTATGTTGATAGTCCTAAATATGAAGTTTTACTTCGTGTATCACATATATAAACTTAATTTGATCCAAGAAAATGAGGGCATACTCAGATAAATCAAGCCAGAAATACATTACACCTTACAATCATTCCATACATATCAATCATATTTGACCTATTACTTACAGTAAATATACAAGAAACAGACCAAACCTTGAAAACTTCATATTGACCAATGAAACAAGGTCAAGGTCAGATGAACCCTGCCATACAGACATGTCACCTTACAATCATTCAATGGATCAAATATAGTTGCCCTATGGCATATACTATCTAAGAAACAAACATAACCAGGAAAACTTAACATTGACCAATGATCTGTGAAAATGAGGTCAATATCAGATGACACATTCCAATCAGACATGTACACCTTACAATCATAATTCGCTTTTAGCAGCCAGTTTGGTTCAATTTTGTCAGAATATGCTAAGAAAGATTGCTGATGAATTATTAACTTGCAAGTGAATAATTTTACTTTATTTAATCCATATTCATGTGACCTTCAATTTAACCCCTTATCTAGAGATTGGTTAAGCAAGAATGAGGTGTGTTTTGTTATTAAAAGGAAAAGAATGTCAACATTAAATGTGAAACAAGGATAAATCATTTGATTGACTGATTCGATCCACAAAATCTCATTCTTATACAGGTAACAAGAGTGCATACACTGAAATGTCTCGCCTTCTTTACTTATCATTGATATTATGTTGATAGTCCTAAGTATAAAGCTTTATTAAAAACTGTCACATAAACTTAACATTAACCAAGATAACTAATCAAAGACCAATGAACCATGAAAATGCGGTCAAGGTCAGATGAACCATGCCAAGCAGACATGTACAGCTAACAATGCTTTAGTAAAACAAATGTAGTTGACCTATTACTTATAGTTTAAGAAAAATAGACCAAAACACAAAATCTTAAGACTAAGCAATGAACCGTGAAAATGAGGTCGAGGTCAAATAAAACCTGCGCAACTGACATATAGATCATAAAATATTTACATACACCAGATATAGTTGACCTATAGCATATAGTATTCTAAAGATAAAAAGACCAAAACTCGAAAACTTAACTTTGACCATTCAACCATGAAAATGAGGTCAAGGTCAGATGATATCTGCCAGTTGGACATGTACACCTTACAATCATTCCATACAACAAATATAGTAGATCTATTGCATAAAGTATGAGAAAAACAGACCAAAACACAAAAACTTAACTATAACCACTGATCCATGAAAATGAGGTTAAGGTCAGATGACATCTGCCAGTTGGACAAGTACACCTTACAGTCCTTCCATACACCGAAAAATATACTAGCCCTATTGCTTATAGTATCTGAGATATGGACTTGACCACCAAAATTTAACCTTGTTCACTGATCCATGAAATGAGGTGGAGGTCAGGTGAAAACTGTCTGACAGGCATTAGGACATTGCAAGGTACGCACATACCAAATATAATTATCCTATTACTTATAATAAGAGAGAATTCAACATTACAAAAAATCTGAACTTTTTTTTTCAAGTGGTCACTGAACCATGAAAATGAGGTCAAGGCCAAAGTACCAAAGTATTGGCCAAAGTACCACTAGTACAGGATAAATCATCTGACTGTGACAGATTTACTCTGACGCCATTTCTATTGGTCAAGGTATCATTATTGTTATAGGATAAATCATCTGACTGTGATAGATTGACTCTGACACCATGTTTATAGGTCACAGTATCATTATTATCACGGGATAAATCATCTGACTGTGATAGATTAACTCTGACACCATTTCTATTGGTCAAGGTATCATTACTTGTAGAGGATATATCATCGGACTGTGATAGATTGATTCTGACACTATGTCTATTGGCCACAGTACCACTAGTGGTACAGGATAAATCATCTAACTGTGATATCTTTACTCTGACGCCATTTCTTTTGGTCAAGGTATCATTATTGTTACAGGATAAATCTTCTGACTGTGATAGATTGACTCTAACACCATGTCTATAGGTCACAGTATCATTATTGTTATAGGATAAATCATCGGACTGTGATAGATTGACTCTGACATCATGTCTATAGGACACAGTATCATTATTGTTACAAGATAAATCATCTGACTGTGATAGATTGATTCTGACACTATGTCTATAGGTCACAGTATCATTATTGTTACAAGATAAATCATCGGACTTTGATAGATTGACTCTGAAATCATGTCTATAGGTGACAGTATCATTATTGTTACAGGATAAATCATCTGACTGTGATAGATTGACTCTGACACAATGTCTATTGGCCACAGTACCACTAGTGGTACAGGATAAATCATCTGACTGTGATAGATTTAGTCTGACGCTATTTCTATTGGTCAAGGTATCATTATTGTTACGGGATAAATCATATGACTGTGATAGATTAACTCTGACATCATGTCTATAGGTCAGAGTATCATTATTGTAACAGGATATATCATCTGACTATAATAGATTGACTCTGACACTATGTCTATTGGCCACAGTAGCACTGGTGGTACAGGATAAATCATCTGACTATGATATGTTTACTCTGACGCCATTTCTTTTGGTCAAGATATCATTATTGTTACAGGATAAATCATCGGACTGTGATAGATTGACCCTGACACCATGTCTATAGGTCACAGTATCATTATTGTTACGGGATAAATCATCTGACTGTGATAGATTGACTTTTACACCATGTCTATAGGTCACAGTATCATTATTATTACGGGATAAATCATCTGACTGTGATAAATTGACTCTGACACCATGTCTATAGGCCAGAGTACCATAATTGCTACAAAATAAATCATCGGACTGTGATAGATTGATTCTGACACCATGTCTATAGGTCACAGTATCATTATTGTTGCGGGATAAATCATCTGACTGTGATAGATTGACTATGTCACCATGTCTATAGGACACAGTACCATTTTTGTTACAGGATAATTCATCTGACTGTGATAGATTGACTCTGACACTATGTCTATTGGCCAAAGTACCACTAGTACAGGATAAATCATCTGACTGTGACAGATTTACTCTGACGCCATTTCTATTGGTCAAGGTATCATTATTGTTATAGGATAAATCATCTGACTGTGATAGATTGACTCTGACACCATGTTTATAGGTCACAGTATCATTATTATTACGGGATAAATCATCTGACTGTGATAGATTGACTCTGACACCATTTCTATTGGTCAAGGTATCATTACTTGTACAGGATAAATCATCGGACTGTCATAGATTGACTCTGACACTATGTCTATTGGCCACAGTACCACTGGTGGTACAGGATAAATCATCTGACTATGATATGTTTACTCTGACGCCATTTCTTTTGGTCAAGGTATCATTATTGTTACAGGATAAATCTTCTGACTGTGATAGATTGACTCTAACACCATGTCTATAGGTCACAGTATCATTATTGTTATAGGATAAATCATCGGACTGTGATAGATTGACTCTGACACCATGTCTATAGGACACAGTATCATTATTGTTACAAGATAAATCATCTGACTTTGATAGATTGACTCTGACATCATGTCTATAGGTGACAGTATCATTATTGTTACAGAATAAATCATCTGACTGTGATAGATTGACTCTGACACAATGTGTATTGGCCACAGTACCACTAGTGGTACAGGATAAATCATCTGACTGTGATAGATTTAGTCTGACACCATTTCTATTGGTCAAGGTATCATTATTGTTACGGGATAAATCATATGACTGTGATAGATTAACTCTGACATCATGTCTATAGGTCAGAGTATCATTATTGTAACAGGATATATCATCTGACTGTAACAGATTGACTCTGACACTATGTCTATTGGCCACAGTAGCACTGGTGGTACAGGATAAATCATCTGACTATGATATGTTTACTCTGACGCCATTTCTTTTGGTCAAGACATCATTATTGTTACAGGATAAATCATCGGACTGTGATAATTTGACCCTGACACCATGTCTATAGGTCACAGTATCATTATTGTTACGGGATAAATCATCTGACTGTGATAGATTGACTCTTACACCATGTCTATAGGTCACAGTATCATTATTATTACGGGATAAATCATCTGACTGTGATAAATTGACTCTGACACCATGTCTATAGGACACAGTATCATTATTGTTACAAGATAAATCATCTGACTTTGATAGATTGACTCTGAAATCATGTCTATAGGTGACAGTATCATTATTGTTACAGGATAAATCATCTGACTGTGATAGATTGACTCTGACACAATGTCTATTGGCCACAGTACCACTAGTGGTACAGGATAAATCATCTGACTGTGATAGATTTAGTCTGACACCATTTCTATTGGTCAAGGTATCATTATTGTTACGGGATAAATCATATGACTGTGATAGATTAACTCTGACATCATGTCTATAGGTCAGAGTATCATTATTGTAACAGGATATATCATCTGACTGTAACAGATTGACTCTGACACTATGTCTATTGGCCACAGTAGCACTGGTGGTACAGGATAAATCATCTGACTATGATATGTTTACTCTGACGCCATTTCTTTTGGTCAAGATATCATTATTGTTACAGGATAAATCATCGGACTGTGATAATTTGACCCTGACACCATGTCTATAGGTCACAGTATCATTATTGTTACGGGATAAATCATCTGACTGTGATAGATTGACTCTTACACCATGTCTATAGGTCACAGTATCATTATTATTACAGGATAAATCATCTGACTGTGATAAATTGACTCTGACACCATGTCTATAGGACACAGTATCATATTTGTTACAAGATAAATCATCTGACTTTGATAGATTGACTCTGAAATCATGTCTATAGGTCACAGTATCATTATTGTTACAGGATAAATCATCTGACTGTGATAGATTGACTCTGACACAATGTCTATTGGCCACAGTACCACTAGTGGTACAGGATAAATCATCTGACTGCGATAGATTTAGTCTGACGCTATTTCTATTGGTCAAGGTATCATTATTGTTACGGGATAAATCATATGACTGTGATAGATTAACTCTGACATCATGTCTATAGGTCAGAGTATCATTATTGTAACAGGATATATCATCTGACTGTAATAGATTGACTCTGACACTATGTCTATTGGCCACAGTAGCACTGGTGGTACAGGATAAATCATCTGACTATGATATGTTTACTCTGACGCCATTTCTTTTGGTCAAGATATCATTATTGTTACAGGATAAATCATCGGACTGTGATAGATTGACCCTGACACCATGTCTACAGGTCACAGTATCATTATTGTTACGGGATAAATCATCTGACTGTGATAGATTGACTCTTACACCATGTCTTTAGGTCACAGTATCATTATTATTACGGGATAAATCATCTGACTGTGATAAATTGACTCTGACACCATGTCTATAGGCCAGAGTACCATAATTGCTACAAAATAAATCATCGGACTGTGATAGATTGATTCTGACACCATGTCTATAGGTCACAGTATCATTATTGTTGCGGGATAAATCATCTGACTGTGATAGATTGACTATGTCACCATGTCTATAGGACACAGTACCATTTTTGTTACAGGATAATTCATCTGACTGTGATAGATTGACTCTGACACTATGTCTATTGGCCAAAGTACCACTAGTACAGGATAAATCAGCTGACTGTGACAGATTTACTCTGACGCCATTTCTATTGGTCAAGGTATCATTATTGTTATAGGATAAATCATCTGACTGTGATAGATTGACTCTGACACCATGTTTATAGGTCACAGTATCATTATTATTACGGGATAAATCATCTGACTGTGATAGATTGACTCTGACACCATTTCTATTGGTCAAGGTATCATTACTTGTACAGGATAAATCATCGGACTGTCATAGATTGATTCTGACACTATGTCTATTGGCCACAGTACCACTAGTAGTACAGGATAAATCATCTAACTGTGATATCTTTACTCTGACGCCATTTCTTTTGGTCAAGGTATCATTATTGTTACAGGATAAATATTCTGACTGTGATAGATTGACTCTGACACCATGTCTATAGGACACAGTATCATTATTGTTATAGCATAAATCATCGGACTGTGATAGATTGACTCTGACACCATGTCTATAGGACACAGTATCATTATTGTTACAAGATAAGTCATCTGACTTTGATAGATTGACTCTGACATCATGTCTATAGGTGACAGTATCATTATTGTTACAGAATAAATCATCTGACTGTGATAGATTGACTCTGACACAATGTCTATTGGCCACAGTACCACTAGTGGTACAGGATAAATCATCTGACTGTGATAGATTTAGTCTGACACCATTTCTATTGGTCAAGCTATCATTATTGTTACGGGATAAACATATGACTGTGATAGATTAACTCTGACATCATGTCTATAGGTCAGAGTATCATTATTGTAACAGGATATATCATCTGACTGTAATAGATTGACTCTGACACTATGTCTATTGGCCACAGTAGCACTGGTGGTACAGGATAAATCATCTGACTATGATATGTTTACTCTGACGCCATTTCTTTTGGTCAAGATATCATTATTGTTACAGGATAAATCATCGGACTGTGATAATTTGACCCTGACACCATGTCTATAGGTCACAGTATCATTATTGTTACGGGATAAATCATCTGACTGTGATAGATTGACTCTTACACCATGTCTATAGGTCACAGTATCATTATTATTACGGGATAAATCATCTGACTGTGATAAATTGACTCTGACACCATGTCTATAGGCCAGAGTACCATTATTGCTACAAAATAAATCATCGGACTGTGATAGATTGATTCTGACACCATGTCTATAGGTCACAGTAGCATTATTGTTACGGGATAAATCATCTGACTGTGATAGATTGACTATGTCACCATGTCTATAGGACACAGTACCATTTTTGTTACAGGATAAATCATCTGACTGTGATAGATTGACTCTGACACTATGTCTATAGGTCAAAGTATCATTATTGTTACAGGATAAATCATCTGACTGCGATAGATTGACTCTGACACTATGTCTGTTGGCCACAGTACCACTAGTGGTACAGGATAAATCATCTGACTGTGATAGATTTACTGTGACGCCATTTCTATTGGTCAAGGTATCATTATTGTTAAAGGATAAATCATCTGACTGTGATAGATTGACTCTGACACCATGTCTATAGATCACAGTATCATTATTGTTACGGGATAAATAATCTGACTGTGATATATTGACTCTGACACCATGTCTATAGGTCACAGTATCGTTATTATTACGGGATAAATCATCTGACTGTGATAGATTGACTCTGACACCATTTCTATTGGTCACAGTATCATTATTGTTATAGGATAAATCATCTGACTGTGATAGATTGTCTCTGTCATCATGTCTATAGGTGACACTATCATTATTGTTACAAGATAAATCATCTGACTGTGATAGATTAACTCTGACACCATGTTTTTAGGTCACAGGATCATTATTGTTACAGGATATATCATCTGACTGTGATATATTGACTCTGACACTATGTCTATTGGCCACAGTACCACTAGTGGTACAGGATAAATCATCTGACTGTGATAGATTTACTCTGACGCCATTTCTTTTGGTTAAGGTATCATTATTGTTACAGGATAAATCATCTGACTGTGATAGATTGACTCTGACACCATGTATATAGGTCACAGTATCATTATTGTTATAGGATAAATCATCGGACTGTGATAGATTGACTCTGACACTATGTCTATAGGTCACAGTATCATTATTGTTACAAGATAAATTATCTGACTGTGATAGATTGATTCTGACACTATGTCTATAGGTCACAGTATCATTATTGTTACAGGATAAATCATCTGACTGTAATATATTGACTCTGACATCATGTCTATAGGTAACAGAATCATTATTGTTACAGGATAAATCATCTGACTGTGATGGATTGACTCTGACACTATGTCTATTGGCCACAGTATCACTAGTGGTACAGGATAAATCATCTGACTGTGACAGATTTACTCTAACGCCATTTCTATTGGTCAAGGTATCATTATTGTTACAGGATAAATCATCTGACTGTGATAGACTCTGACACCATGTCTATAGGTCACAGTATTATTATTGTTACGGGATAAATAATGTGACAGTGATAGATTGACTCTGACACCATGTCTATAGGTCACAGTATCGTTATTATTACGGGATAAATCATCTGACTGTAATAGATTGACTCTGACACCATTTCTATTGGTCACAGTATCATTATTGTTGTAGGATAAATCATCTGACTGTGATAGATTGTCTCTGTCATCATGTCTATAGGTGACAATATCATTATTGTTACAAGATAAATCATCTGACTGTGATAGATTAACTCTGACACCATGTTTATAGGTCACAGGATCATTATTGTTACAGGATATATCATCTGACTGTGATATATTGACTCTGACACTATGTCTATTGGCCACAGTACCACTAGTGGTACAGGATAAATCATCTGACTGTGATAGATTTACTCTGACGCCATTTCTTTTGGTTAAGGTATCATTATTGTTACAGGATAAATCATCTGACTGTGATAGATTGACTCTGACACCATGTATATAGGTCACAGTATCATTATTGTTATAGGATAAATCATCGGACTGTGATAGATTGACTCTGACACCATGTCTTTAGGTCACAGTATCATTATTGTTACAAGATAAATCATCTGACTGTGATAGATTGATTCTGACACTATGTCTATAGGTCACAGTATCATTATTGTTACAGGATAAATCATCTGACTGTAATATATTGACGCTGACATCATGTCTATAGGTAACAGAATCATTATTGTTACAGGATAAATCATCTGACTGTGATGGATTGACTCTGACACTATGTCTATTGGCCACAGTATCACTAGTGGTACAGGATAAATCATCTGACTGTGACAGATTTACTCTGACGCTATTTCTATTGGTCAAGGTATCATTATTGTTACAGGATAAATCATCTGACTGTGATAGACTCTGACACCATGTCTATAGGTCACAGTATTATTATTGTTACGGGATAAATAATGTGACTGTGATAGATTGACTCTGACACCATGTCTATAGGTCACAGTATCATTATTATTACGGGATAAATCAACTGACAGTGATAGATTGACTCTGACACCACGTCTATAGGTCACAGTACCATTTTGTTACAGGATAAATCATCTGACTGTGATAGATTGACTATGGCACGATGTCTATAGGCCACAGTACCATTTTTGTTACAGGATAAATCATCTGACTGTTATAGATTGACTCTGACACTATGTCTATAGGTCACAGTATCCTCATTGTTACAGGATAAATCATCTGACTGTGATAGATTGATTCTGACACTATGTCTATAGGTCACAGTATCCTTATTGTTACAGGATAAATCATCTGACTGTGATAGATTGATTCTGACACTATGTCTATAGGTCACAGTATCGTTATTGTTACAGGATAAATCATCTGACTGTGATACATTGACTCTGACACTATGTCTATAGGTCACAGTATCATTATTGTTACAGGATAAATCATCTGACTGTGATAGATTGACTCTGACACTATGTATATTGGCCAAACTACCATTATTGGTACAAGATAAATCATCTGAATGTGATAGATTTACTTTGACACCATTTCTATTGGTCAAAGTATCATTATTGTTACAGGATAAATAATCTGACGGTGATAGATTGATTCTGACACCATGTCTATATGTCACAGTATCATTATTGTTACGGGATAAATCATCTGACTGTGATAGATTGACTCTTACTCCATGTTAATAGGTCACAGTATCATTATTAATACGGGATAAATCATCTGACTGTGATAAATTGACTGTGACACTATGTCTATAGGCGACAGTAGCATTATTGCTACACGATAAATCACCAGACTGTGATAGATGGTTTCTGACACTATGTCTATAGGTCAAAGTATCTTATTGTTACAAGATAAATCATCTGACTGTTATAGATTGACTCTGACACTATGTCTATAGGTCACAGTATCCTTATTGTTACAGGGTAAATCATCTGACTGTGAAAAATTGATTTTGATACTATGTCTTTAGGTCACAGTATCATTATTAATACAGGATAAATCATTTGACTGTGATAGATTGACTCTGACAGTATGTCTATAGGTCACAGTATCATTATTGCTACAGGATAAATCATCTGACTGTGATAGATTGACTCTGACACTATGTATATTGGCCAAAGTACCATTATTGGTACAAGATAAATCATCTGACTGTGATAGATTTACTCTGCCACCATTTTTATTGGTCAAGGTATCATTATTGTTACAGGATAAATCATCGGACTGTGATAGATTTATTCTGACACTATGTCTATAGGTCACAGTATCATTATTGTTACAGGATAAATCATCTGACTGTGATGGATTGTCTCTGACATCATGTCTATAGGTGACAGTATCATTATTGGTACAGGATAAATCATATGATTGTGATAGATTGACTCTGACGCCATGTCTATAGGTCACAGTATCATTATTGTTACAGGATATATCATCTGACTGTGATAGATTAACTCTGAAACTATGTCTATTGGCCACAATACCACTAGTGGTACAGGATAAATCATCTGACTGTGATATATTTACTCTGACGCCTTTTCTTTTGGTCAAGGTATCATTATTGTTACAGGATAAATCATCTGACTGTGATAGATTGACTCTGACACCATGTCTATAGGTCACAGTATCATTATTCCAACAGGATAAATCACCTGACTGTGATAGATTGACTATGACACCATATCTATAGGCCACAGTACCATTTTTGTTAAAGGATAAATCATCTGACTGTGATAGATTGACTCTGATACTATGTCTATAGGTCAAAGTATCATTATTGTTACAGGATAAATCATCTGACTGTGATAGATTGATTCTGACACTATGTCTATGGGTCACTATATCATCATTGTTACAGGATAAATCGTTTGACTGTGATACATTGACTCTGACATCATGTCTATAGGTGACAGTATCATTACTTTTACAGGATAAATCATCTGACTGTGATACATTGACTCTGACACTATGTCTATAGGTCACAGTATCATTATTGTTACAGGATAAATCATCTGACTGTGATAGATTGACTCTGACACTATGTATATTGGCCAAACTACCATTATTGGTACAAGATAAATCATCTGAATGTGATAGATTTACTTTGACACCATTTCTATTGGTCAAAGTATCATTATTGTTACAGGATAAATAATCTGACGGTGATAGATTGATTCTGACACCATGTCTATATGTCACAGTATCATTATTGATACGGGATAAATCATCTGACTGTGATAGATTGACTCTTACTCCATGTTTATAGGTCACAGTATCATTATTAATACCGGATAAATCATCTGACTGTGATAAATTGACTGTGACACTATGTCTATAGGCGACAGTAGCATTTTTGCTACAGGATAAATCACCAGACTGTGATAGATTGATTCTGACACTATGTCTATAGGTCACAGTATCATTATTGTTACAGGATAAATCATCTGACTGTGATGGATTGTCTCTGACATCATGTCTATAGGTGACAGTATCATTATTGGTACAGGATAAATCATATGATTGTGGTAGATTGACTCTGACGCCATGTCTATAGGTCACAGTATCATTATTGTTACAGGATATATCATCTGACTGTGATAGATTGACTCTGAAACTATGTCTATTGGCCACAATACCACTAGTGGTACAGGATAAATCATCTGACTGTGATATATTTACTCTGACGCCTTTTATTTTGGTCAAGGTATCATTATTGTTACAGGATAAATCATCTGACTGTGATAGATTGACTCTGACACCATGTCTATAGGTCACAGTATCATTATTGTTACGGGATAAATCATCTGACTGTGATAGATTGACTCTTACACCATGTCTATAGGTCACAGTTTCATTATTATTACGGGATAAATCATCTGACTGTGATAAATTGACTTTGACACTATATCTATAGGCCACAGTATCATTATTCAACAGGATAAATCACCTGACTGTGATAGATTGACTATGACACCACGTCTATAGGCCACAGTGCCATTTTTGTTACAGAATAAATCATTTGATTGTGATGGATTGACTATGACACCATATCTATAGGCCACAGTACCATTTTTGTTAAAGGATAAATCATCTGACTGTGATAGATTGACTCTGATACTATGTCTATAGGTCAAAGTATCATTATTGTTACAGGATAAATCATCTGACTGTGATAGATTGATTCTGACACTATGTCTATGGGTCACATTATCATCATTGTTACAGGATAAATCGTTTGACTGTGATACATTGACTCTGACATCATGTCTATAGGTGACAGTATCATTACCGTTACAGGATAAATCATCTGACTGTGATACATTGACTCTGACACTATGTCTATAGGTCACAGTATCATTATTGTTACAGGATAAATCATCTGACTGTGATAGATTGACTCTGACACTATGTATATTGGCCAAACTACCATTATTGGTACAAGATAAATCATCTGAATGTGATAGATTTACTTTGACACCATTTCTATTGGTCAAAGTATCATTATTGTTACAGGATAAATAATCTGACGGTGATAGATTGATTCTGACACCATGTCTATATGTCACAGTATCATTATTGATACGGGATAAATCATCTGACTGTGATAGATTGACTCTTACTCCATGTTTATAGGTCACAGTATCATTATTAATACCGGATAAATCATCTGACTGTGATAAATTGACTGTGACACTATGTCTATAGGCGACAGTTGCATTATTGCTACAGGATAAATCACCAGACTGTGATAGATGGTTTCTGACACTATGTCTATAGGTCAAAGTATCTTATTGTTACAAGATAAATCATCTGACTGTTATAGATTGACTCTGACACTATGTCTATAGGTCACAGTATCCTTATTGGTACAGGATAAATCATATGATTGTGATAGATTGACTCTGACGCCATGTCTATAGGTCACAGTATCATTATTGTTACAGGATATATCATCTGACTGTGATAGATTGACTCTGAAACTATGTCTATTGGCCACAATACCACTAGTGGTACAGGATAAATCATCTGACTGTGATATATTTACTCTGACGCCTTTTCTTTTGGTCAAGGTATCATTATTGTAACAGGATAAATCATCTGACTGTGATAGATTGACTCTGACACCATGTCTATAGGTCACAGTATCATTATTGTTACGGGATAAATCATCTGACTGTGATAGATTGACTCTTACACCATGTCTATAGGTCACAGTTTCATTATTATTACGGGATAAATCATCTGACTGTGATAAATTGACTTTGACACTATGTCTATAGGCCACAGTATCATTATTGCAACAGGATAAATCACTTGACTGTGATAGATTGACTATGACACCACGTCTATAGGCCACAGTGCCATTTTTGTTACAGAATAAATCATTTGATTGTGATGGATTGACTATGACACCATATCTATAGGCCACAGTACCATTTTTGTTAAAGGATAAATCATCTGACTGTGATAGATTGACTCTGATACTATGTCTATAGGTCAAAGTATCATTATTGTTACAGGATAAATCATCTGACTGTGATAGATTGATTCTGACACTATGTCTATGGGTCACATTATCATCATTGTTACAGGATAAATCATCTGACTGTGATAGATTGACTCTGACACCATGTCTATAGGTCACAGTATCATTATTCCAACAGGATAAATCACCTGACTGTGATAGATTGACTATGACACCATATCTATAGGCCACAGTACCATTTTTGTTAAAGGATAAATCATCTGACTGTGATAGATTGACTCTGATACTATGTCTATAGGTCAAAGTATCATTATTGTTACAGGATAAATCATCTGACTGTGATAGATTGATTCTGACACTATGTCTATGGGTCACTATATCATCATTGTTACAGGATAAATCGTTTGACTGTGATACATTGACTCTGACATCATGTCTATAGGTGACAGTATCATTACCGTTACAGGATAAATCATCTGACTGTGATACATTGACTCTGACACTATGTCTATAGGTCACAGTATCATTATTGTTACAGGATAAATCATCTGACTGTGATAGATTGACTCTGACACTATGTATATTGGCCAAACTACCATTATTGGTACAAGATAAATCATCTGAATGTGATAGATTTACTTTGACACCATTTCTATTGGTCAAAGTATCATTATTGTTACAGGATAAATAATCTGACGGTGATAGATTGATTCTGACACCATGTCTATATGTCACAGTATCATTATTGATACGGGATAAATCATCTGACTGTGATAGATTGACTCTTACTCCATGTTTATAGGTCACAGTATCATTATTAATACCGGATAAATCATCTGACTGTGATAAATTGACTGTGACACTATGTCTATAGGCGACAGTAGCATTTTTGCTACAGGATAAATCACCAGACTGTGATAGATTGATTCTGACACTATGTCTATAGGTCACAGTATCATTATTGTTACAGGATAAATCATCTGACTGTGATGGATTGTCTCTGACATCATGTCTATAGGTGACAGTATCATTATTGGTACAGGATAAATCATATGATTGTGGTAGATTGACTCTGACGCCATGTCTATAGGTCACAGTATCATTATTGTTACAGGATATATCATCTGACTGTGATAGATTGACTCTGAAACTATGTCTATTGGCCACAATACCACTAGTGGTACAGGATAAATCATCTGACTGTGATATATTTACTCTGACGCCTTTTATTTTGGTCAAGGTATCATTATTGTTACAGGATAAATCATCTGACTGTGATAGATTGACTCTGACACCATGTCTATAGGTCACAGTATCATTATTGTTACGGGATAAATCATCTGACTGTGATAGATTGACTCTTACACCATGTCTATAGGTCACAGTTTCATTATTATTACGGGATAAATCATCTGACTGTGATAAATTGACTTTGACACTATATCTATAGGCCACAGTATCATTATTCCAACAGGATAAATCACCTGACTGTGATAGATTGACTATGACACCACGTCTATAGGCCACAGTGCCATTTTTGTTACAGAATAAATCATTTGATTGTGATGGATTGACTATGACACCATATCTATAGGCCACAGTACCATTTTTGTTATAGGATAAATCATCTGACTGTGATAGATTGACTCTGATACTATGTCTATAGGTCAAAGTATCATTATTGTTACAGGATAAATCATCTGACTGTGATAGATTGATTCTGACACTATGTCTATGGGTCACATTATCATCATTGTTACAGGATAAATCGTTTGACTGTGATACATTGACTCTGACATCATGTCTATAGGTGACAGTATCATTACCGTTACAGGATAAATCATCTGACTGTGATACATTGACTCTGACACTATGTCTATAGGTCACAGTATCATTATTGTTACAGGATAAATCATCTGACTGTGATAGATTGACTCTGACACTATGTATATTGGCCAAACTACCATTATTGGTACAAGATAAATCATCTGAATGTGATAGATTTACTTTGACACCATTTCTATTGGTCAAAGTATCATTATTGTTACAGGATAAATAATCTGACGGTGATAGATTGATTCTGACACCATGTCTATATGTCACAGTATCATTATTGATACGGGATAAATCATCTGACTGTGATAGATTGACTCTTACTCCATGTTTATAGGTCACAGTATCATTATTAATACCGGATAAATCATCTGACTGTGATAAATTGACTGTGACACTATGTCTATAGGCGACAGTTGCATTATTGCTACAGGATAAATCACCAGACTGTGATAGATGGTTTCTGACACTATGTCTATAGGTCAAAGTATCTTATTGTTACAAGATAAATCATCTGACTGTTATAGATTGACTCTGACACTATGTCTATAGGTCACAGTATCCTTATTGGTACAGGATAAATCATATGATTGTGATAGATTGACTCTGACGCCATGTCTATAGGTCACAGTATCATTATTGTTACAGGATATATCATCTGACTGTGATAGATTGACTCTGAAACTATGTCTATTGGCCACAATACCACTAGTGGTACAGGATAAATCATCTGACTGTGATATATTTACTCTGACGCCTTTTCTTTTGGTCAAGGTATCATTATTGTAACAGGATAAATCATCTGACTGTGATAGATTGACTCTGACACCATGTCTATAGGTCACAGTATCATTATTGTTACGGGATAAATCATCTGACTGTGATAGATTGACTCTTACACCATGTCTATAGGTCACAGTTTCATTATTATTACGGGATAAATCATCTGACTGTGATAAATTGACTTTGACACTATGTCTATAGGCCACAGTATCATTATTGCAACAGGATAAATCACTTGACTGTGATAGATTGACTATGACACCACGTCTATAGGCCACAGTGCCATTTTTATTACAGAATAAATCATTTGATTGTGATGGATTGACTATGACACCATATCTATAGGCCACAGTACCATTTTTGTTAAAGGATAAATCATCTGACTGTGATAGATTGACTCTGATACTATGTCTATAGGTCAAAGTATCATTATTGTTACAGGATAAATCATCTGACTGTGATATATTGATTCTGACACTATGTCTATGGGTCACATTATCATCATTGTTACAGGATAAATCGTTTGACTGTGATACATTGACTCTGACATCATGTCTATAGGTGACAGTATCATTACCGTTACAGGATAAATCATCTGACTGTGATACATTGACTCTGACACTATGTCTATAGGTCACAGTATCATTATTGTTACAGGATAAATCATCTGACTGTGATAGATTGACTCTGACACTATGTATATTGGCCAAACTACCATTATAGGTACAAGATAAATCATCTGAATGTGATAGATTTACTTTGACACCATTTCTATTGGTCAAAGTATCATTATTGTTACAGGATAAATAATCTGACGGTGATAGATTGATTCTGACACCATGTCTATATGTCACAGTATCATTATTGATACGGGATAAATCATCTGACTGTGATAGATTGACTCTTACTCCATGTTTATAGGTCACAGTATCATTATTAATACCGGATAAATCATCTGACTGTAATAAATTGATTGTGACACTATGTCTATAGGCGACAGTAGCATTATTGCTACAGGATAAATCACCAGACTGTGATAGATGGTTTCTGACACTATGTCTATAGGTCAAAGTATCTTATTGTTACAAGATAAATCATCTGACTGTTATAGATTGACTCTGACACTATGTCTATAGGTCACAGTATCCTTATTGTTACAGGATAAATCATCTGACTGTGATAAATTGATTCTGATACTATGTCTTTAGGTCACAGTATCATTATTAATACACGATAAATCATTTGACTGTGATAGATTGACTCTGACAGTATGTCTATAGGTCACAGTATCATTATTGCTACAGGATAAATCATCTGACTGTGATAGATTGACTCTGACACTATGTATATTGGCCAAAGTACCATTATTGGTACAAGATAAATCATCTGACTGTGATAGATTTACTCTGCCACCATTTTTATTGGTCAAGGTATCATTATTGTTACAGGATAAATCATCGGACTGTGTTAGATTGATTCTGACACTATGTCTATAGGTCACAGTATCATTATTGTTACAGGATAAATCATCTGACTGTGATGGATTGTCTCTGACATCATGTCTATAGGTGACAGTATCATTATTGTTACAGGATAAATCATATGATTGTGATAGATTGACTCTGACGCCATGTCTATAGGTCACAGTATCATTATTGTTACAGGATATATCATCTGACTGTGATAGATTGACTCTGACACTATGTCTATTGGCCACAGTACAACTAGTGGTACAGGATAAATCATCTGACTGTGATATATTTACTCTGACGCCTTTTCTTTTGGTCAAGGTATCATTATTGTTACAGGATAAATCATCTGACTGTGATAGATTGACTCTGACACCATGTCTATAGGCCACAGTATCATTATTGCAACAGGATAAATCATCTGACTGTGATAGATTGATTCTGACACTATGTCTATGGGTCACATTATCATCATTGTTACAGGATAAATCGTCTGACTGTATTACATTGACTCTGACATCATGTCTATAGGTGACAGTATCATTACCGTTACAGGATAAATCATCTGACTGTGATACATTGACTCTGACACTATGTCTATAGGTCACAGTATCATTATTGTTACAGGATAAATCATCTGACTGTGATAGATTGACTCTTACTCCATGTTTATAGGTCACAGTATCATTATTAATACGGGATAAATCATCTGACTGTGATAGATTGACTCTGACACTATGTATATTGGCCAAACTACCATTATTGGTACAACATAAATCGACTGAATGTGATAGATTTACTTTGACACCATTTCTATTGGTCAAAGTATCATTATTGTTACAGGATAAATAATCTGACGGTGATAGATTGATTCTGACACCATGTCTATATATCACAGTATCATTATTGTTACGGGATAAATCATCTGACTGTGATAGATTGACTCTTACTCCATGTTTATAGGTCACAGTATCATTATTAATACGGGATAAATCATCTGACTGTGATAAATTGGCTGTGACACTATGTCTATAGGCGACAGTAGCATTATTGCTACAGGATAAATCACCAGACTGTGATAGATGGTTTCTGACACTATGTCTATAGGTCAAAGTATCTTATTGTTACAAGATAAATCATCTGACTGTTATAGATTGACTCTGACACTATGTCTATAGGTCACAGTATCCTTATTGTTACAGGATAAATCATCTGACTGTGATAAATTGATTCTGATACTATGTCTTTAGGTCACAGTATCATTATTAATACAGGATAAATCATTTGACTGTGATAGATTGACTCTGACACCATGTCTATAGGTCACAGTATCATTATTGCTACAGGATAAATCACCTGACTGTGATACATTGACTCTGACACTATGTATATTGGCCAAAGTACCATTATTGGTACAAGATAAATCATCTGACTGTGATAGATTTACTCTGCCACTATTTTTATTGGTCAAGGTATCATTATTGTTACAGGATAAATCATCGGACTGTGATAGATGGATTCTGACACTATGTCTATAGGTCACAGTATCATTATTGTTACAGGATAAATCATCTGACTGTGATAGATTGACTCTGACACTATGTGTATTGGCCAAAGTACCATTATTGGTACAAGATAAATCATCTGACTGTAATAGATTGACTCTGACACTATGTCTATTGGCCACAGTACCACTAGTGGTACAGGATAAATCATCTGACTGTGATATATTTACTCTGACGCCTTTTCTTTTGGTCAAGGTATCATTATTGTTACAGGATAAATCATCTGACTGTGATAGATTGACTCTGACACCATGTCTATAGGTCACAGTATCATTATTGTTACGGGATAAATCATCTGACTGTGATAGATTGACTCTTACACCATGTCTATAGGTCACAGTTTCATTATTATTACGGGATAAATCATCTGACTGTGATAAATTGACTTTGACACTATGTCTATAGGCCACAGTATCATTATTGCAACAGGATAAATCACCTGACTGTGATAGATTGACTATGACACCACGTCTATAGGCCACAGTGCCATTTTTGTTACAGAATAAATCATTTGATTGTGATGGATTGACTATGACACCATATCTATAGGCCACAGTACCATTTTTGTTAAAGGATAAATCATCTGACTGTGATAGATTGACTCTGAAACTATGTCTATAGGTCAAAGTATCATTATTGTTACATGATAAATCATCTGACTGTGATAGATTTACTCTGCCACCATTTTTATTGGTCAAGGTATCATTATTGTTACAGGATAAATCATCGGACTGTGATAGATTGATTCTGACACTATGTCTATAGGTCACAGTATCATTATTGTTACAGGATAAATCATCTGACTGTGATGGATTGTCTCTGACATCATGTCTATAGGTGACAGTATCATTATTGTTACAGGATAAATCATATGATTGTGATAGATTGACTCTGACGCCATGTCTATAGGTCACAGTATCATTATTGTTACAGGATATATCATCTGACTGTGATAGATTGACTCTGACACTATGTCTATTGGCCACAGTACCACTAGTGGTACAGGATAAATCATCTGACTGTGATATATTTACTCTGACGCCTATTCTTTTGGTCAAGGTATCATTATTGTTATAGGATCAATCATCTGACTGTGATAGATTGACTCTGACACCATGTATATAGGTCACAGTATCATTATTGTTACGGGATTAATAATCTGACTGTGACAGATTGACTCTGACACCATGTCTATAGGTCACAGTATCATTATTATTACGGGATAAATCAGCTGACTGTGATAGATTGACTCTGACACCATTTCTATTGGTCAAAGTATCATTATTAATACAGGACAAATCATCGGACTGTGATATATTGCTTCTGACACTATGTCTATAGGTCACAGTATCATTAGTGTTATAGGATAAATCATCTGACTGTGATAGATTGTCTCTGACATCATGTGTGTAGGTGACAGTATCATTATTGTTACAGGATAAATCATGTGACTGTGATATATTTACTCTGACGCCATTTCTTTTGGTCAAGGTATCATTATTGTTACAGGATAAAACATCTGACTGTGATAGATTGACTCTGACACCATGTCTATAGGTCACAGTATCATTATTGTTATAGGATAAATCATCGGACTGTGATAGATTGACTCTGACACTATGTCTATAGGTCACAGTATCATTATTGTTACAAGATAAATCATCTGACTGTGATAAATTGATTCTGACCCTATGTCTATAGGTCACAGTATCATTATTGTTACAGGATAAATTATCTGCCTGTGATAGATTGACTATGACAGTATGTCTATAGGTCACAGTATCATTATTAATACGGGATAAATCATCTGACTGTGATAGATTGACTTTGACACTATGTATATTGGCCAAACTACCATTATTGGTACAAGATAAATCGTCTGAATGTGATAGATTTACTTTGACACCATTTCTATTGGTCAAAGTATCATTATTGTTACAGGATAAATAATCTGACGGTGATAGATTGATTCTGACACCATGTCTATATATCACAGTATCATTATTGTTACGGGATAAATCATCTGACTGTGATAGATTGACTCTTACTCCATGTTTATAGGTCACAGTATCATTATTAATACGGGATAAATCATCTGACTGTGATAAATTGGCTGTGACACTATGGCTATAGGCGACAGTAGCATTATTGCTACAGGATAAATCACCAGACTGTGATAGATGGTTTCTGACACTATGTCTATAGGTCAAAGTATCTTATTGTTACAAGATAAATCATCTGACTGTTATAGATTGACTCTGACACTATGTCTATAGGTCACAGTATCCTTATTGTTACAGGATAAATCATCTGACTGTGATAAATTGATTCTGATACTATGTCTTTAGGTCACAGTATCATTATTAATACAGGATAAATCATTTGACTGTGATAGATTGACTCTGACACCATGTCTATAGGTCACAGTATCATTATTGCTACAGGATAAATCATCTGACTGTGATAGATTGACTCTGACACTATGTATATTGGCCAAAGTACCATTATTGGTACAAGATAAATCATCTGACTGTGATAGATTTACTCTGCCACAATTTTTATTGGTCAAGGTATCATTATTGTTACAGGATAAATCATCGGACTGTGATAGATTGCTTCTGACACTATGTCTATAGGTCACAGTATCATTATTGTTACAGGATAAATCATCTGACTGTGATAGATTGACTCTGACACTATGTGTATTGGCCAAAGTACCATTATTGGTACAAGATAAATCATCTGACTGTAATAGATTGACTCTGACACTATGTCTATTGGCCACAGTACCACTAGTGGTACAGGATAAATCATCTGACTGTGATATATTTACTCTGACGCCTTTTCTTTTGGTCAAGGTATCATTATTGTTACAGGATAAATCATCTGACTGTGATAGATTGACTCTGACACCATGTCTATAGGTCACAGTATCATTATTGTTACGGGATAAATCATCTGACTGTGATAGATTGACTCTTACACCATGTCTATAGGTCACAGTTTCATTATTATTACGGGATAAATCATCTGACTGTGATAAATTGACTTTGACACTATGTCTATAGGCCACAGTATCATTATTGCAACAGGATAAATCACCTGACTGTGATAGATTGACTATGACACCACGTCTATAGGCCACAGTGCCATTTTTGTTACAGAATAAATCATTTGATTGTGATGGATTGACTATGACACCATATCTATAGGCCACAGTACCATTTTTGTTAAAGGATAAATCATCTGACTGTGATAGATTGACTCTGAAACTATGTCTATAGGTCAAAGTATCATTATTGTTACATGATAAATCATCTGACTGTGATAGATTTACTCTGCCACCATTTTTATTGGTCAAGGTATCATTATTGTTACAGGATAAATCATCGGACTGTGATAGATTGATTCTGACACTATGTCTATAGGTCACAGTATCATTATTGTTACAGGATAAATCATCTGACTGTGATGGATTGTCTCTGACATCATGTCTATAGGTGACAGTATCATTATTGTTACAGGATAAATCATATGATTGTGATAGATTGACTCTGACGCCATGTCTATTGGTCACAGTATCATTATTGTTACAGGATATATCATCTGACTGTGATAGATTGACTCTGACACTATGTCTATTGGCCACAGTACCACTAGTGGTACAGGATAAATCATCTGACTGTGATATATTTACTCTGACGCCTATTCTTTTGGTCAAGGTATCATTATTGTTACAGGATAAATCATCGGACTGTGATAGATTGATTCTGACACTATGTCTATAGGTCACAGTATCATTATTGTTACAGGAAAAATCATATGACTGTGATAGATTGACTCTGACACCAAGTCTATAGGCCACAGTACCATTTTTGTTACAGGATAAATCATCTGACTGTGATAGATTGACTCTGACAGTATGTCTATAGGTCACAGTACCCTTTTTGTTACAGGATAAATCATCTGACTGTGATATATTGACTCTGACAGTATGTCTATAGGTCACAGTATCATTATTGTTACAGGATAAATCATCTGACTGTGATAGATTGACTCTCACACTATGTATATTGGCCAAAGTACCATTATTGGTACAAGATAAATCATCTGACTGTGATAGATTTACTCTGACACCATTTCTATTGGTCAAGGTATCATTATTGTTACAGGATAAATCATCGGACTGTGATAGATTGATTCTGACACTATGTCTATAGGTCACAGTATCATAATTGTTACGGGATAAATCATATGACTGTGATAGATTGTCTCTGACATCATGTCTTTAGGTGACAGTATCATTATTGTTACATGATAAATCATATGACTGTGATAGATTGACTCTGACGCCATGTCTATAGGTCACAGTATCATTATTGTTACATGATATCTCATCTGACTGTGATAGATTGACTCTGACACTATGTCTATTGGCCACAGTACCACTAGTGGTACAGGATAAATCATCTGGCTGTGATATTTTTACTCTGACGCCTTTTCTTTTGTTCAAGGTATCATTATTGTTAACAGAATAAATCATCTGACTGTGATAGATTGACTCTGACACCATGTCTATAGGTCACAGTATCATTATTCATACGGGATAAATCATCTGACTGTGATAGATTGACTCTTACACCATGTCTATAGGTCACATTTTCATTATTATTACGGTATAAATCATCTGACTGTGATCAATTGACTCTGACACTATGTCTATAGGCCACAGTACCATTATTGCTACAGGATAAATCACCTGACTGTGATAGATTAACTCTGACACTACGTCTATAGGCCACAGTGCCATTTTTGTTACAGGATAAATCATCTGATTGTGATGGATTGACTATGACACCATGTCTATAGGCCACAGTACCATTTTTGTTACAGGATAAATCATCTGACTGCGATAGATTGACTCTGACACTATGTCTATAGGTCAAAGTATCATTATTGTTACAGGATAAATCATCTGACTGTGATAGATTGATTCTGACAACTATGTCTATGGGTCACATTATCATCATTGTTACAGGATAAATCGTCTGACTGTGATAGATTGACTCTGACATCATGTCTATAGGTGACAGTATCATTACCGTTACAGGATAAATCATCTGACTATGATTGATTGACTCTGACACTATGTCTATTGGCCACAGTACCACTAGTGGTACAGGATAAACCATCTGACTGTGACAGATTTACTCTGACGCCATTTCTATTGGTCAAGGTATCATTACTGTTATAGGATAAATCATCTGACTGTGATAGATTGACTCTGACACCATGTATATAGGTCACAGTAGCATTACTGTTACGGGATAAATAATCTGACTGTGATGGATTGAGTCTGACACCATGTCTATAGGTCACAGTATCATTATTATTACGGGATAAATCATCTGACTGTGATAGATTGACTCTGACACCATTTCCATTGGTCAACGTATCATTATTGAAACAGGATAAATCATCTGACTGTAATAGATTGATTCTGACACTATGTCTATAGGTAACAGTATCATTAGTGTTATATGATAAATCATCTGACTGTGATAGATTGTCTCTGACACCACGTCTATAGGCCACAGTGCCATTTTTGCTACAGGATAAATCATCTGACTGCGATAGATTGACTCTGACACTATGTCTATAGGTCAAAGAATAATTATTGTTACAGGATAAATCATCTGACTGTGATGAATTGATTCTGACAACTATGTCTATGGGTCACATTATCATCATTTTTACAGGATAAATCGTCTGACTGTGATAGATTGACTCTGACATCATGTCTATAATTGACAGTATCATTACCGTTACAGGATAAATCATCTGACTGTGATGGATTGACTCTGACACTATGTCCATTGGCCACAGTACCACTAGTGGTACAGGATAAATCATATGACTGTGACAGATTTACTCTGACGCCATTTCTATTGGTCAAGGTATAATTATTGTTAACAGAATAAATCATCTGACTGTGATAGATTGACTCTGACACCATGTCTATAGGTCACAGTATCATTATTCATACGGGATAAATCATCTGACTGTGATAGATTGACTCTTACACCATGTCTATAGGTCACAGTTTCATTATTATTACGGAATAAATCATCTGACTGTGATAAATTGACTCTGACAGTATGTCTATAGGCCACAGTATCATTATTGCTACAGGATAAATCACCGGACTGTGACAGATTGACTCAGACACTACGTCTATAGGCCACAGTGCCATTTTTGTTAGAGGATAAATCATCTGATTGTGATGGATTGACTATTACACCATGTCTATAGGCCACAGTACCATTTTTGTTACAGGATAAATCATCTGACTGCGATAGATTGACTCTGACACTATGTCTATAGGTCAAAGTATCATTATTGTTACAGGATAAATCATCTGACTGTGATAGATTGATTCTGACAACTATGTCTATGGGTCACATTATCATCATTGTTACAGGATAAATCGTCTGACTGTGATAGATTGACCCTGACATCATGTCTATAGGTGACAGTATCATTACCGTTACAGGATAAATCATCTGACTGTGATTGATTGACTCTGACACTATGTCTATTGGCCACAGTACCACTAGTGGTACAGGATAAATCATTTGACTGTGACAGATTGACTCTGACACCATGTGTATAGGTCACAGTATTATTACTGTTACGGGATAAATAATCTGACTGTGATGGATTGAGTCTGACACCATGTCTATAGGTCACAGTATCATTATTATTACGGGATAAATCATCTGACTGTGATAGATTGACTCTGACACCATTTCTGTTGGTCAAGGTATCATTATTGTTAACAGAATAAATCATCTGACTGTGATAGATTGACTCTTACACCATGTCTATAGGTCACAGTTTCATTATTATTACGGGATAAATCATCTGACTGTGATAAATTGACTCTGACAGTATGTCTATAGGCCACAGTACCATTATTGCTACAGGATAAATCACCTGACTGTGATAGATTGACTCTGACACCACGTCTATAGGCCACAGTGCCATTTTTGTTACAGGATAAATCATCTGATTGTGATGGATTGACTATGACACCATGTCTATAGGCCACAGTACCATTTTTGTTACAGGATAAATCATCTGACTGCGATAGATTGACTCTGACACTATGTCTATAGGTCAAAGTATCATTATTGTTACAGGATAAATCATCTGACTGTGATAGATTGATTCTGACAACTATGTCTATGGGTCACATTATCATCATTGTTACAGAATAAATCGTCTGACTGGGATAGATTGACTCTGACATCATGTCTATAGGTGACAGTATCATTACCGTTACAGGATAAATCATCTGACTGTGATTGATTGACTCTGACACTATGTCTATTGGCCACAGTACCACTAGTGGTACAGGATAAATCATCTGACTGTGACAGATTTACTCTGACGCCATTTCTATTGGTCAAGGTATCATTACTGTTATAGGATAAATCATCTGACTGTGATAGATTGACTCTGACACCATGTATATAGGTCACAGTATTATTACTGTTACGGGATAAGTAATCCGACTGTGATGGATTGAGTCTGACACCATGTCTATAGGTCACAGTATCATTATCATTATTACGGGATAAATCATCTGACTGTGATAGATTGACTCTGACACCATTTCTATTGGTCAAGGTATCATTATTGTTAACAGAATAAACCATCTGACTGTGATAGATTGACTCTGACACCATGTCTATAGGTCACAGTATCATTATTCATACGGGATAAATCATCTGACTGTGATAGATTGACTCTTACACCATGTCTATAGGTCACAGTTTCATAATTATTACGGGATAAATCATCTGACTGTGATAAATTGACTCTGACACTATGTCTATAGGCCACAGTACCATTATTGCTACAGGATAAATCACCTGACTGTGATAGATTGACTCTGACACCACGTCTATAGGCCACAGTGCCATTTTTGTTACAGGATAAATCATCTGATTGTGATGGATTGACTATGACACCATGTCTATAGGCCACAGTACCATTTTTGTTACAGGATAAATCATCTGACTGCGATAGATTGACTCTGACACTATGTCTATAGGTCAAAGTATCATTATTGTTACAGGATAAATCATCTGACTGTGATAGATTGATTCTGACAACTATGTCTATGGGTCACATTATCATCATTGTTACAGGATAAATCGTCTGACTGTGATAGATTGACTCTGACATCATGTCTATAGGTGACAGTATCATTACCGTTACAGGATAAATCATCTGACTGTGATTGATTGACTCTGACACTATGTCTATTGGCCGCAGTACCACTAGTGGTACAGGATAAATCATCTGACTGTGACAGATTTACTCTGACGCCATTTCTATTGGTGAAAGTATCATTACTGTTATAGGATAAATCATCTGACTGTGATAGATTGACTCTGACACCATGTATATAGGTCACAGTATCATTACTGTTACGGGATAAATAATCTGACTGTGATGGATTGAGTCTGATACCATGTCTATAGGTCACAGTATCATTATTATTACGGGATAAATCATCTGACTGTGATAGATTGACCCTGACACCATTTCTATTGGTCAAGGTATCATTATTGAAACAGGATTAATCATCGGACTGTGATAGATTGATTATGACACTATGTCTATAGGTAACAGTATCATTAGTGTTATATGATAAATCATCTGACTGTGATAGATTGTCTCTGACACCACGTCTATAGGCCACAGTGCCATTTTTGTTACAGGATAAATCATCTGACTGCGAAAGATTGACTCTGACACTATGTCTATAGGTCAAAGAATCATTATTGTTACAGGATAAATCATCTGACTGTGATAAATTGATTCTGACAACTATGTCTATGGGTCACATTATCATCATTGTTACAGGATAAATCGTCTGACCGTGATAGATTGACTCTGACATCATGTCTATAGGTGACAGTATGATTACCGTTACAGGATAAATCATTTGACTGTGATGGATTGACTCTGACACTATGTCCATTGGCCACAGTACCACTAGTGGTACAGGATAAATCATATGACTGTGACAGATTTACTCTGACGCCATTTCTATTGGTAAAGGTATCATTACTGTTATATGATAAATCATCTGACTGTGATAGATTGACTCTGACACCATGTATATAGGTCACAGTATCATTATTGTTACGGGATAAATAATTTGACTGTGATGAATTGAGTCTGACACCATGTCTATAGGTCACAGTATCATTATTATTACGGGATAAATCATCTGACTGTGATAGATTGACTCTGACACCATTTCTATTGGTCAAAGTATCATTATTGTTACAGGATAAATCATCGGACTGTGATAGATTGATTCTGACACTATGCCTATAGGTCACAGTATCATTAGTGTTATATGATAAATCATCTGACTGTGATAGATTGTCTCTGACATCATGTGTGTAGGTGACAGTATCATTACCGTTACAGGATAAATCATCTGACTGTGATTGATTGACTCTGACACTATGTCTATTGGCCGCAGTACCACTAGTGGTACAGGATAAATCATCTGACTGTGACAGATTTACTCTGACGCCATTTCTATTGGTCAAAGTATCATTACTGTTATAGGATAAATCATCTGACTGTGATAGATTGACTCTGACACTATGTATATAGTCACAGTATCATAACTGTTACGGGATAAATAATCTGACTGTGATGGATTGAGTCTGATACCATGTCTATAGGTCACAGTATCATTATTATTACGGGATAAATCATCTGACTGTGATAGATTGACTCTGACACCACTTCTATTGGTCAAGGTATCATTATTGAAACAGGATTAATCATCGGACTGTGATAGATTGATTATGACACTATGTCTATAGGTAACAGTATCATTAGTGTTATATGATAAATCATCTGACTGTGATAGATTGTCTCTGACACCACGTCTATAGGCCACAGTGCCATTTTTGTTACAGGATAAATCATCTGACTGCGTTAGATTGACTCTGACACTATGTCTATAGGTCAAAGAATCATTATTGTTACAGGATAAATCATCTGACTGTGATAAATTGATTCTGACAACTATGTCTATGGGTCACATTATCATCATTGTTACAGGATAAATCGTCTGACCGTGATAGATTGACTCTGACATCATGTCTATAGGTGACAGTATGATTACCGTTACAGGATAAATCATCTGACTGTGATGGATTGACTCTGACACTATGTCCATTGGCCACAGTACCACTAGTGGTACAGGATAAATCATATGACTGTGACAGATTTACTCTGACGCCATTTCTATTGGTCAAGGTATCATTACTGTTATATGATAAATCATCTGACTGTGATAGATTGACTCTGACACCATGTATATAGGTCACAGTATCATTATTGTTACGGGATAAATAATTTGACTGTGATGGATTGAGTCTGACACCATGTCTATAGGTCACAGTATCATTATTATTACGGGATAAATCATCTGACTGTGATAGATTGACTCTGACACCATTTCTATTGGTCAAAGTATCATTATTGTTACAGGATAAATCATCGGACTGTGATAGATTGATTCTGACACTATGTCTATAGGTCACAGTATCATTAGTGTTATATGATAAATCATCTGACTGTGATAGATTATCTCTGACATCATGTGTGTAGGTGACAGTATCATTATTGTTACAGGATAAATCATCTGACTGTGATAGATTAACTCTAACACCATGTTTATAGGTCACAGTATCATTATTGTTACAGGATATATCATCTGACTGTGATAGATTGACTCTGACACCATGTATATAGGTCACAGTATTATTACTGTTACGGGATAAATAATTCGACTGTGATGGATTGAGTCTGACACCATGTCTATAGGTCACAGTATCATTATTATTATTACGGGATAAATCATCTGACTGTGATAGATTGACTCTGACACCATTTCTATTGGTCAAGGTATCATTATTGTTAACAGAATAAACCATCTGACTGTGATAGATTGACTCTGACACCATGTCTATAGGTCACAGTATCATTATTCATACGGGATAAATCATCTGACTGTGATAGATTGACTCTTACACCATGTCTATAGGTCACAGTTTCATTATTATTACGGGATAAATCATGTGACTGTGATAAATTGACTCTGACACTATGTCTATAGGCCACAGTACCATTATTGCTACAGGATAAATCACCTGACTGTGATAGATTGACTCTGACACCACGTCTATAGGCCACAGTGCCATTTTTGTTACAGGATAAATCATCTGATTGTGATTGATTGACTATGACACCATGTCTATAGGCCACAGTACCATTTTTGTTACAGGATAAATCATCTGATTGCGATAGATTGACTCTGACACTATGTCTATAGGTCAAAGTATCATTATTGTTACAGGATAAATCATCTGACTGTGATAGATTGATTCTGACAACTATGTCTATGGGTCACATTATCATCATTGTTACAGGATAAATCGTCTGACTGTGATAGATTGACTCTGACATCATGTCTATAGGTGACAGTATCATTACCGTTACAGGATAAATCATCTGACTGTGATTGATTGACTCTGACACTATGTCTATTGGCCACAGTACCACTAGTGGTACAGGATAAATCATCTGACTGTGACAGATTTACTCTGACGCCATTTCTATTGGTCAAAGTATCATTACTGTTATAGGATAAATCATCAGACTGTGATAGATTGACTCTGACACCATGTATATAGGTCACAGTATCATTACTGTTACGGGATAAATAATCTGACTGTGATGGATTGAGTCTGATACCATGTCTATAGGTCACAGTATCATTATTATTACGGGATAAATCATCTGACTGTGATAGATTGACTCTGACACCATTTCTATTGGTCAAGGTATCATTATTGAAACAGGATAAATCATCGGACTGTGATAGATTGATTATGACACTATGTCTATAGGTAACAGTATCATTAGTGTTATATGATAAATCATCTGACTGTGATAGATTGTCTCTGACACCATGTCTATAGGCCACAGTGCCATTTTTGTTACAGGATAAATCATCTGACTGCGATAGATTGACTCTGACACTATGTCTATAGGTCAAAGAATCATTATTGTTACAGGATAAATCATCTGACTGTGATAAATTGATTCTGACAACTATGTCTATGGGTCACATTATCATCATTGTTACAGGATAAATCGTCTGACCGTGATAGATTGACTCTGACATCATGTCTATAGGTGACAGTATGATTACCGTTACAGGATAAATCATCTGACTGTGATGGATTGACTCTGACACTATGTCCATTGGCCACAGTACCACTAGTGGTACAGGATAAATCATATGACTGTGACAGATTTACTCTGACGCCATTTCTATTGGTCAAGGTATCATTACTGTTATATGATAAATCATCTGACTGTGATAGATTGACTCTGACACCATGTATATAGGTCACAGTATCATTATTGTTACGGGATAAATAATTTGACTGTGATGGATTGAGTCTGACACCATGTCTATAGGTCACAGTATCATTATTATTACGGGATAAATCATCTGACTGTGATAGATTGACTCTGACACCATTTCTATTGGTCAAAGTATCATTATTGTTACAGGATAAATCATCGGACTGTGATAGATTGATTCTGACACTATGTCTATAGGTCACAGTATCATTAGTGTTATATGATAAATCATCTGACTGTGATAGATTGTCTCTGACATCATGTGTGTAGGTGACAGTATCATTATTGTTACAGGATAAATCATCTGACTGTGATAGATTAACTCTGACACCATGTTTATAGGTCACAGTATCATTATTGTTACAGGATATATCATCTGACTGTGATAGATTGACTCTGACACTATGTCTGTTGGGCACAGTACCACTAGTAGTACAGGATAAATCATCTGACTGTGATAGATTTACTCTGACGCCATTTTTATTGGTCAAGGTATCATTATTGTTACAGGATAAATCATCTGACTGTGATAGATTGACTCTGATACCATGCGTATAGGTAACAGTATCATTATTGTTACGGGATAAATAATCTCACTGTGATAGATTGACTCTGACACTATGTCTATAGGCCACAGTATCCTTATTGTTACAGGAAAAATCATCTGACTGTGATAGATTGTTTCTGACTCTATGTCTTTAGGTCAAACTATCATTATTATTACGGGGTAAATCAGCTGACTGTGATAGATTGACTCTGACACCACGTCTATAGGCCACAGTACCATTTTTGTTACAGGATAAATCATCTGACTGTGATAGATTGACTCTGACACTATGTCTATAGGTCACAGTATCCTTATTGTTTTAGGATAAATCATCTGACTGTTATAGAATGACTCTGACACTATGTCTATAGGCCACAGTATCCTTATTGTTACAGGAAAAATCATCTGACTGTGATAGATTGATTCTGACACTATGTCTTTAGCTCAAAGTATCATTATTGTTACAGGATAAATCATCTGACTGTGATAGATTGACAATGACACCACGTCTATAGGCCACAATACCATTTTTGTTACAGGATTAATCATCGGACTGTGATAGATTGACTCTGACACTATGTCTATAGGTCACAGTATCCTTATTGTTACAGGATAAATCATCTGACTGTTATAGATTGACTCTGACACTATGTCTGTTGGCCACAGTACCACTAGTAGTACAGGATAAATCATCTGACTGTGATAGATTTACTCTGACGCCATTTCTATTGGTCAAGGTATCATTATTGTTACAGGATAAATCATCTGACTGTGATAGATTGACTCTGATACCATGCCTATAGGTAACAGTATCATTATTGTTACGGGATAAATAATCTCACTGTGATAGATTGACTCTGACACTATGTCTATAGGCCACAGTATCCTTATTGTTACAGGAAAAATCATCTGACTGTGATAGATTGATTCTGACAACTATGTCTATGGGTCACATTATCATCATTGTTACAGGATAAATCGTCTGACTGTGATAGATTGACTCTGACATTTTGTCTATAGGTGACAGTATCATTACCGTTACAGGATAAATCATCTGACTGTGATTGATTGACTCTGACACTATGTCTATTGGCCACAGTACCACTAGTGGTACAGGATAAATCATCTGACTGTGACAGATTTACTCTGACGCCATTTCTATTGGTCAAAGTATCATTACTGTTATAGGATAAATCATCTGACTGTGATAGATTGACTCTGACACCATGTATATAGGTCACAGTATCATTACTTTTACGGGATAAATAATCTGACTGTGATGGATTGAGTCTGATACCATGTCAATAGGTCACAGTATCATTATTATTACGGGATAAATCATCTGACTGTGATAGATTGACTCTGACACCATTTCTATTGGTCAAGGTATCATTATTGAAACAGGATAAATCATCGGACTGTGATAGATTGATTATGACACTATGTCTATAGGTAACAGTATTATTAGTGTTATATGATAAATCATCTGACTGTGATAGATTGTCTCTGACACCACGTCTATAGGCCACAGTGCCATTTTTGTTACAGGATAAATCATCTGACTGCGATAGATTGACTCTGACACTATGTCTATAGGTCAAAGAATCATTATTGTTACAGGATAAATCATCTGACTGTGATAAATTGATTCTGACAACTATGTCTATGGGTCACATTCTCATCATTGTTACAGGATAAATCGTCTGACCGTGATAGATTGACTCTGACATCATGTCTATAGGTGACAGTATGATTACCGTTACAGGATAAATCATCTGACTGTGATGGATTGACTCTGACACTATGTCCATTGGCCACAGTACCACTAGTGGTACAGGATAAATCATATGACTGTGACAGATTTACTCTGACGCCATTTCTATTGGTCAAGGTATCATTACTGTTATATGATAAATCATCTGACTGTGATAGATTGACTCTGATACCATGCGTATAGGTAACAGTATCATTATTGTTACGGGATAAATAATCTCACTGTGATAGATTGACTCTGACACTATGTCTATAGGCCACAGTATCCTTATTGTTACAGGAAAAATCATCTGACTGTGATAGATTGACTCTGACACTATGTCTTTAGGTCAAACTATCATTATTATTACGGGGTAAATCATCTGACTGTGATAGATTGACTCTGACACCACGTCTATAGGCCACAGTACCATTTTTGTTACAGGATAAATCATCTGACTGTGATAGATTGACTCTGACACTATGTCTATAGGTCACAGTATCCTTATTGTTACAGGATAAATCATCTGACTGTTATAGAATGACTCTGACACTATGTCTATAGGCCACAGTATCCTTATTGTTACAGGAAAAATCATCTGACTGTGATAGATTGATTCTGACACTATGTCTTTAGCTCAAAGTATCATTATTGTTACAGGATAAATCATCTGACTGTGATAGATTGACAATGACACCACGTCTATAGGCCACAATACCATTTTTGTTACAGGATTAATCATCTGACTGTGATAGATTGACTCTGACACTATGTCTATAGGTCACAGTATCCTTATTGTTACAGGATAAATCATCTGACTGTTATAGATTGACTCTGACACTATGTCTGTTGGCCACAGTACCACTAGTAGTACAGGATAAATCATCTGACTGTGATAGATTTACTCTGACGCCATTTCTATTGGTCAAGGTATCATTATTGTTACAGGATAAATCATCTGACTGTGATAGATTGACTCTGATACCATGCCTATAGGTAACAGTATCATTATTGTTACGGGATAAATAATCTCACTGTGATAGATTGACTCTGACACTATGTCTATAGGCCACAGTATCCTTATTGTTACAGGAAAAATCATCTGACTGTGATAGATTGATTCTGACAACTATGTCTATGGGTCACATTATCATCATTGTTACAGGATAAATCGTCTGACTGTGATAGATTGACTCTGACATCATGTCTATAGGTGACAGTATCATTACCGTTACAGGATAAATCATCTGACTGTGATTGATTGACTCTGACACTATGTCTATTGGCCACAGTACCACTAGTGGTACAGGATAAATCATCTGACTGTGACAGATTTACTCTGACGCCATTTCTATTGGTCAAAGTATCATTACTGTTATAGGATAAATCATCTGACTGTGATAGATTGACTCTGACACCATGTATATAGGTCACAGTATCATTACTGTTACGGGATAAATAATCTGACTGTGATGGATTGAGTCTGATACCATGTCTATAGGTCACAGTATCATTATTATTACGGGATAAATCATCTGACTGTGATAGATTGACTCTGACACCATTTCTATTGGTCAAGGTATCATTATTGAAACAGGATAAATCATCGGACTGTGATAGATTGATTATAACACTATGTCTATAGGTAACAGTATTATTAGTGTTATATGATAAATCATCTGACTGTGATAGATTGTCTCTGACACCACGTCTATAGGCCACAGTGCCATTTTTGTTACAGGATAAATCATCTGACTGCGATAGATTGACTCTGACACTATGTCTATAGTTCAAAGAATCATTATTGTTACAGGATAAATCATCTGACTGTGATAAATTGATTCTGACAACTATGTCTATGGGTCACATTATCATCATTGTTACAGGATAAATCGTCTGACCGTGATAGATTGACTCTGACATCATGTCTATAGGTGACAGTATGATTACCGTTACAGGATAAATCATCTGACTGTGATGGATTGACTCTGACACTATGTCCATTGGCCACAGTACCACTAGTGGTACAGGATAAATCATATGACTGTGACAGATTTACTCTGACGCCATTTCTATTGGTCAAGGTATCATTACTGTTATATGATAAATCATCTGACTGTGATAGATTGACTCTGACACCATGTATATAGGCCACAGTATCATTATTGTTACGGGATAAATAATTTGACTGTGATGGATTGAGTCTGACACCATGTCTATAGGTCACAGTATCATTATTATTACGGGATAAATCATCTGACTGTGATAGATTGACTCTGACACCATTTCTATTGGTCAAAGTATCATTATTGTTACAGGATAAATCATCGGACTGTGATAGATTGATTCTGACACTATGTCTATAGGTCACAGTATCATTAGTGTTACAGGAGAAATCATCTGACTGTGATAGATTAACTCTGACACCATGTTTATAGGTCACAGTATTATTATTGTTACAGGATATATCATCTGACTGTGATAGATTGACTCTGACACTATGTCTGTTGGGCACAGTACCACTAGTAGTACAGGATAAATCATCTGACTGTGATAGATTTACTCTGACGCCATTTTTATTGGTCAAGGTATCATTATTGTTACAGGATAAATCATCTGACTGTGATAGATTGACTCTGATACCATGCGTATAGGTAACAGTATCATTATTGTTACGGGATAAATAATCTCACTGTGATAGATTGACTCTGACACTATGTCTATAGGCCACAGTATCCTTATTGTTACAGGAAAAATCATCTGACTGTGATAGATTGACTATGACACTATGTCTTTAGGTCAAACTATCATTATTATTACGGGGTAAATCATCTGACTGTGATAGATTGACTCTGACACCACGTCTATAGGCCACAGTACCATTTTTGTTACAGGATAAATCATCTGACTGTGATAGATTGACTCTGACACTATGTCTATAGGTCACAGTATCCTTATTGTTACAGGATAAATCATCTGACTGTTATAGATTGACTCTGACACTATGTCTATAGGCCACAGTATCCTTATTGTTACAGGAAAAATCATCTGACTGTGATAGATTGATTCTGACACTATGTCTTTAGCTCAAAGTATCATTATTGTTACAGGATAAATCACCTGACTGTGAAAGATTGACAATGACACCACGTCTATAGGCCACAGTACCATTTTTGTTACAGGATAAATCATCTGACTGTGATAGATTGACTCTGACACTATGTCTATAGGTCACAGTATCCTTATTGTTACAGGATAAATCATCTGACTGTTATAGATTGACTCTGACACTATGTCTGTTGGCCACAGTACCACTAGTAGTACAGGATAAATCATCTGACTGTGATAGATTTACTCTGACGCCATTTCTATTGGTCAAGGTATCATTATTGTTACAGGATAAATCATCTGACTGTGATAGATTGACTCTGATACCATGCCTATAGGTAACAGTATCATTATTGTTACGGGATAAATAATCTCACTGTGATAGATTGACTCTGACACTATGTCTATAGGCCACAGTATCCTTATTGTTACAGGAAAAATCATCTGACTGTGATAGATTGACTCTGACACTATGTCTTTAGGTCAAAGTATCATTATTATTACGGGGTAAATCATCTGACTGTGATAGATTGACTCTGACACCACGTCTATAGGCCACAGTACCATTTTTGTTACAGGATGAATCATCTGACTGTGATAGATTGACTCTGACACTATGTCTATAGGTCACAGTATCCTTATTGTTACAGGAGAAATCATCTGACTGATATAGATTGACTCTGACACTATGTCTATAGGCCACAGTATCCTTATTGTTACAGGAAAAATCATCTGACTGTGATAGATTGATTCTGACACTATGTCTTTAGCTCAAAGTATCATTATTGTTACAGGATAAATCATCTGAATGTGATAGATTGACACTGACACCACGTCTATAGGCCACAGTACCATTTTTGTTACAGGATAAATCATCTGACTGTGATAGATTGACTCTGACACTATATCTATAGGTCACAGTATCCTTATTGTTACAGGATAAATCATCTGACTGTTATAGATTGACTCTGACACTATGTCTTTAGGCCATAGTATCCTTATTATTACAGGAAAAATCATCTGACTGTGGTAGATTGATTCTCACACTATGTCTTTAGGTCAAAGTATCATTATTGCTACAGGATAAATCATCTGACTGTGATAGATTGACTTTGACAGTATGTCTATAGGTCACAGTATCATTATTGTTGCAGGATAAATCATCTGACAGTGATAGATTGACTCTGACACTATGTATATTGGCCAAAGTACCATTATTGGTACAAAATAAATCATCTGACTGTGATAGATTTACTCTGACACCATTTCTATTGGTCATAGTATCATTATTGTTACAGGGTAAATCATCTGACTGTGATAGATTGTCTCTGACATCATGTCTATAGGTGACAGTATCATTATTGTTACAGGATAAATCATCTGACTGTGATAGATTAACTCTGACATCATGTCTTTAGGTCACAGTATCATTATTGTTACAGGAGATATCATCTGACTGTAATAGATTGACTCTGACACTATGTATATTGGCCAAAGTACCATTATTGGTACAGGATAAATCATCTGACTGTAATAGGTTTACTCTGACGCCATTTCCTTTGATCAAGGCATCATTATTGTTACGGGATAAATCATCTGACTGTGATAGATTGACTCTGACACCATGTCTATAGGTCACAGTATCATTATTATTACGGGATAAATCATCTGACTGTGATAGATTGACTCTGACACCACGTCTATAGGCCACAGTACCATTTTTGTTACACGATAAATCATCTGACAGTGATAGATTGACTCTGACACTATGTCTATAGGTCACGGTATCCTTATTGTTACAGGATATATCATCTGACTGTGATATATTGACTCTGACAGTATGTCTATAGGTCACAGTATCATAATTGTTACAGGATATCTCATCTGACTGTGATAGATTGACTCTCACACTATGTATATTGGCCAAAGTACCATTATTGGTACAAGATAAATCATCTGACTGTGATAGATTTACTCTGACACCATTTCTATTGGTCAAGGTATCATTATTGTTACAGGATAAATCATCGGACTGTGATAGATTGATTCTGACACCATGTCTATAGGTCACAGTATCATTATTTTTACAGGATAAATCATATGACTGTGATAGATTGTCTCTGACATCATGTCTATAGGTGACAGTATCATTATTGTTACATGATAAATCATATGACTGTGATAGATTGACTCTGACGCCATGTCTATAGGTCACAGTATCATTATTGTTACATGATATATCATCTGACTGTGATAGATTGACTCTGACACTATGTTTATTGGCCACAGTACTACTAGTGGTACAGGATAAATCATCTGACTGTGATATATTTATTCTGACGCTTTTTCTTTTGTTCAAGGTATCATTATTATTACGGGATAAATCATCTGACTGTGATAGATTGACTCTGACACCATTTCTATTGGTCAAGGTATCATTATTGTTAACAGAATAAACCATCTGACTGTGATAGATTGACTCTGACACCATGTATATAGGTCACAGTATCATTATTCATACGGGATAAATCATCTGACTGTGATAGATTGACTCTTACACCATGTCTATAGGTCACAGTTTCATTATTATTACGGGATAAATAATCTGACTGTGATAAATTGACTCTGACACTATGTCTATAGGCCACAGTACCATTATTGCTACAGGATAAATCACCTGACTGTGATAGATTGACTCTGACACCACGTCTATAGGCCACAGTGCCATTTTTGTTACAGGATAAATCATCTGATTGTGATGGATTGACTATGACACCATGTCTATAGGCCACAGTACCATTTTTGTTACAGGATAAATCATCTGACTGCGATAGATTGACTCTGACACTATGTCTATAGGTCAAAGTATCATTATTGGTACAGGATAAATCATCTGACTGTAATAGGTTTACTCTGACGCCATTTCTTTTGATCAAGGCATCATTATTGTTACGGGATAAATCGTCTGACTGTGATAGATTGACTCTGACATCATGTCTATAGGTGACAGTATCATTACCGTTACAGGATAAATCATCTGACTGTGATTGATTGACTCTGACACTATGTCTATTGGCCACAGTACCACTAGTGGTACAGGATAAATCATCTGACTGTGACAGATTTACTCTGACGCCATTGCTATTGGTCAAGGTGTCATTACTGTTATAGGATAAATCATCTGACTGTGATAGATTGACTCTGACACCATGTATATAGGTCACAGTATCATTATTATTACGGGATAAATCATCTGACTGTGATAGATTGACTCTGACACCATTTCTATTGGTCAAGGTATCATTATTGAAACAGGATAAATCATCGGACTGTGAATGATTGATTATGACACTATGTCTATACGTAACAGTATCACTAGTGTTATATGATTATTCATCTGACTGTGATAGATTGTCTCTGACACCACGTCTATAGGCCACAGTGCCATTTTTGTTACAGGATAAATCATCTGACTGCGATAGATTGACTCTGACACTATGTCTATAGGTCAAAGAATCATTATTGTAACAGGATAAATCATCTGACTGTGATAAATTGATTCTGACAACTATGTCTATGGGTCACATTATCATCATTGTTACAGGATAAATCGTCTGACCGTGATAGATTGACTCTGACATCATGTCTATAGGTGACAGTATGATTACCGTTACAGGATAAATCATCTGACTGTGATGGATTGACTCTGACACTATGTCCATTGGCCACAGTACCACTAGTGGTACAGGATAAATCATATGACTGTGACAGATTTACTCTGACGCCATTTCTATTGGTCAAGGTATCATTACTGTTATATGATAAATCATCTGACTATGATAGATTGACTCTGACACCATGTATATAGGTCACAGTATCATTATTGTTACGGGATAAATAATTTGACTGTGATGGACTGAGTCTGACACCATGTCTATAGGTAACAGTATCATTATTATTACGGAATAAATCATCTGACTGTGATAAATTGACTCTGACACTATAACTATAGGCCACAGTACCATTATTGCTACAGGATAAATCACCTGACTGTGATAGATTGACTCTGACACCACGTTTATAGGCCACAGTGCCATTTTTGTTACAGGATAAATCATCTGATTGTGATGGATTGACTATGACACCATGTCTATAGGCCACAGTACCATTTTTGTTACAGGATAAATCATCTGACTGCGATAGATTGACTCTGACACTATGTCTATAGGTCAAAGTATCATTATTGTTACAGGATAAATCATCTGACTGTGATAGATTGATTCTGACAACTATGTCTATGGGTCACATTATCATCATTGTTACAGGATAAATCGTCTGACTGTGATAGATTGACTCTGACATCATGTCCATAGGTGACAGTATCATTACCGTTACAGGATAAATCATCTGACTGTGATTGATTGACTCTGACACTATGTCTATTGGCCACAGTATCACTAGTGGTACAGGATAAATCATCTGACTGTGACAGATTTACTCTGACGCCATTTCTATTGGTCAAGGTGTCATTACTGTTATAGGATAAATCATCTGACTGTGATAGATTGACTCTGACACCATGTATATAGGTCACAGTATCATTACTGTTACGGGATAAATAATCTGACTGTGATGGATTGAGTCTGATACCATGTCTATAGGTCACAGTATCATTATTATTACGGGATAAATCATCTGACTGTGATAGATTGACTCTGACACCATTTCTATTGGTCAAGGTATCATTATTGAAACAGGATAAATCAACGGACTGTGAATGATTGATTATGACACTATGTCTATAGGTAACAGTATAACTAGTGTTATATGATAAATCATCTGACTGTGATAGATTGTCTCTGACACCACGTCCATAGGCCACAGTGCCATTTTTGTTACAGGATAAATCATCTGACTGCGATAGATTGACTCTGACACTATGTCTATAGGTCAAAGAATCATTATTGTTACAGGATAAATCATCTGACTGTGATAAATTGATTCTGACAACTATGTCTATGGGTCACATTATCATCATTGTTACAGGATAAATCGTCTGACCGTGATAGATTGACTCTGACATCATGTCTATAGGTGACAGTATGATTACCGTTACAGGATAAATCATCTGACTGTGATGGATTGACTCTGACACTATGTCCATTGGCCACAGTACCACTAGTGGTACAGGATAAATCATATGACTGTGACAGATTTACTCTGACGCCATTTCTATTGGTCAAGGTATCATTACTGTTATATGATAAATCATCTGACTGTTATAGATTGACTCTGACACCATGTATATAGGTCACAGTATCATTATTGTTACGGGATAAATAATTTGACTGTGATGGATTGAGTCTGACACCATGTCTATAGGTCACAGTATCATTATTATTACGGGATAACTCATCTGACTGTGATAGATTGACTCTGACACCATTTCTATTGGTCAAAGTATCATTATTGTTACAGGATAAATCATCGGACTGTGATAGATTGATTCTGACACTATGTCTATAGGTCACAGTATCATTAGTGTTATATGATAAATCATCTGACTGTGATAGATTGTCTCTGACATCATGTGTGTAGGTGACAGTATCATTATTGTTACAGGATAAATCATCTGACTGTGATAGATAAACTCTGACACCATGTTTATAGGTCACAGTATCATTATTGTTACAGGATATATCATCTGACTGTGATAGATTGACTCTGACACTATGTCTGTTGGGCACAGTACCACTAGTAGTACAGGATAAATCATCTGACTGTGATAGATTTACTCTGACGCCATTTTTATTGGTCAAGGTATCATTATTGTTACAGGATAAATCATCTGACTGTGATAGATTGACTCTGATACCATGCGTATAGGTAACAGTATCATTATTGTTACGGGATAAATAATCTCACTGTGATAGATTGACTCTGACACTATGTCTATAGGCCACAGTATCCTTATTGTTACAGGAAAAATCATCTGACTGTGATAGATTGACTCTGACACTATGTCTTTAGGTCAAACTATCATTATTATTACGGGGTAAATCATCTGACTGTGATAGATTGACTCTGACACCACGTCTATAGGCCACAGTACCATTTTTGTTACAGGATAAATCATCTGACTGTGATAGATTGACTCTGACACTATGTCTATAGGTCACAGTATCCTTATTGTTACAGGATAAATCATCTGACTGTTATAGATCGACTCTGACACTATGTCTATAGGCCACAGTATCCTTATTGTTACAGGAAAAATCATCTGACTGTGATAGATTGATTCTGACACTATGTCTTTAGCTCAAAGTATCATTATTGTTACAGGATAAATCATCTGACTGTGATAGATTCACACTGACACCACGTCTATAGGCCACAGTACCATTTTTGTTACAGGATAAATCATCTGACTGTGATAGATTGACTCTGACACTATATCTATAGGTCACAGTATCCTTATTGTTACAGGATAAATCATCTGAATGTTATAGATTGACTCTGACACTATGTCTTTAGGCCATAGTATCCTTATTATTACAGGAAAAATCATCTGACTGTGGTAGATTGATTCTCACACTATGTCTTTAGGTCAAAGTATCATTATTGCTACAGGATAAATCATCTGACTGTGATAGATTGACTCTGACAGTATGTCTATAGGTCACAGTATCATTATTGTTACAGGATAAATCATCTGACAGTGATAGATTGACTCTGACACTATGTATATTGGCCAAAGTACCATTATTGGTACAAAATAAATCATCTGACTGTGATAGATTTACTCTGACACCATTTCTATTGGTCATAGTATCATTATTGTTACAGGGTAAATCATCTGACTGTGATAGATTGTCTCTGACATCATGTCTATAGGTGACAGTATCATTATTGTTACAGGATAAATCATCTGACTGTGATAGATTAACTCTGACATCATGTCTTTAGGTCACAGTATCATTATTGTTACAGGAGATATCATCTGACTGTAATAGATTGACTCTGACACTATGTATATTGGCCAAAGTACCATTATTGGTACAGGATAAATCATCTGACTGTAATAGGTTTACTCTGACGCCATTTCTTTTGATCAAGGCATCATTATTGTTACGGAATGAATCATCTGACTGTGATAGATTGACTCTGAGACTATGTCTCTAGGTCACGGTATCCTTATTGTTACAGGATATATCATCTGACTGTGATATATTGACTCTGACAGTATGTGTATAGGTCACAGTATCATTATTGTTACAGGATATCTCATCTGACTGTGATAGATTGACTCTCACACTATGTATATTGGCCAAAGTACCATTATTGGTACAAGATAAATCATCTGACTGTGATAGATTTACTCTGACACCATTTCTATTGGTCAAGGTATCATTATTGTTACAGGATAAATCATCGGACTGTGATAGATTGATTCTGACACTATGACTATAGGTCACAGTATCATTATTGTTACAGGATAAATCATATGACTGTGATAGATTGTCTCTGACATCATGTCTATAGGTGACAGTATCATTATTGTTACATGATAAATCATATGACTGTGATAGATTGACTCTGACGCCATGTCTATAGGTCACAGTATCATTATTGTTACATGATATATCATCTGACTGTGATAGATTGACTCTGACACTATGTTTATTGGCCACAGTACCACTAGTGGTACAGGATAAATCATCTGACTGTGATATATTTATTCTGACGCTTTTTCTTTTGTTCAAGGTATCATTATTTTTACAGGATAAATCATCTGCCTGTGATAGATTGACTCTGATACCATGTCTATAGGTCACAGTACCATTAATGATACGGGATAAATCATCTGACTGTGATAGATTGACTCAGACACCATGTCTATAGGTCACAGTATCATTATTATTACAGGATAAATCATCTGACTGTGATAGATTGACTCTCACACTATGTATATTGGCCAAAGTACCATTATTGGTACAAGATAAATCATCTGACTGTGATAGATTGACTCTGACACCAAGTCTATAGGCCACAGTACCATTTTTGTTACAGGATAAATCATCTGACTGTGATAGATTGACTCTGACACTATGTCTATAGGTCACAGTATCCTTATTGTTACAGGATAAATCATCTGACTGTGATATATTGACTCTGACAGTATGTCTATAGGTCACAGTATCATTATTGTTACAGGATAAATCATTTGACTGTGATAGATTGAATCTCACACTATGTATATTGGCGAAAGTACCATTATTGGTACAAGATAAATCATCTGACTGTGATAGATTTACTCTGACACCATTTCTATTGGTCAAGGTATCATTATTGTTACAGGATAAATCATCGAACTGTGATAGATTGATTCTGACACTATGTCTATAGGTCACAGTATCATTATTGTTACAGGATAAATCGTATGACTGTGATAGATTGTCTCTGACATCATGTCTATAGGTGACAGTATCATTATTGTTACATGATAAATCATATGACTGTGAGAGATTGACTCTTACACCATGTCTATATGTCACAGTATCATTATTGTTACATGATATATCATCTGACTATGATAGATTGACTCTGACACTATGTCTATTGGCCACAGTACCACTAGTGGTACGGGATAAATCATCTGACTGTGATATATTTACTCTGACGCCTTTTCTTTTGTTCAAGGTATCATTACTATTACAGGATAAATCATCTGACTGTGATAGATTGACTCTGACATCATGTCTATAGGTCACAGTATCATTATTGATACGGGATAAATCATCTGACTGTGATAGATTGACTCTTATACCATGTCTATACGTCACAGTTTCATTATTATAACGGGATAAATCATCTGCCTGTGATAGATTGACTCTGATACCATGTCTATAGGTCACAGTACCATTAATGATACGGGATAAATCATCTGACTGTGATAGATTGACTCAGACACCATGTCTATAGGTCACAGTATCATTATTATTACAGGATAAATCATCTGACTGTGATAGATTGACTCTCACACTATGTATATTGGCCAAAGTACCATTATTGGTACAAGATAAATCATCTGACTGTGATAGATTTACTCTGACACCATTTCTATTGGTCAAGGTATCATTATTGTTACAGGATCAATCATCGGACTGTGATAGATTGATTCTGACACTATGTCTATAGGTCACAGTATCATTATTGTTACAGGATAAATCATCTGACTGTTATAGATTGACTCTGACACCATGCCTATAGGTCACAGTATCATTATTAATACGGGATAAATCATTTGACTGTGATAGATTGACTCTGACACCAAGTCTATAGGCCACAGTACCATTTTTGTTACAGGATAAATCATCTGACTGTGATAGATTGACTCTGACACTATGTCTATAGGTCACAGTATCCTTATTGTTACAGGATAAATCATCTGACTGTGATATTATGACTCTGACAGTATGTCTATAGGTCACAGTATCATTATTGTTACAGGATAAATCATTTGACTGTGATAGATTGACTCTCAAACTATGTATATTGGCGAAAGTACCATTATTGGTACAAGATAAATCATCTGACTGTGATAGATTTACTCTGACACCATTTCTATTGGTCAAGGTATCATTATTGTTACAGGATAAATCATCGAACTGTGATAGATTGATTCTGACACTATGTCTATAGGTCACAGTATCATTATTGTTACAGGATAAATCGTATGACTGTGATAGATTGTCTCTGACATCATGTCTATAGGTGACAGTATCATTATTGTTACATGATAAATCATATGACTGTGAGAGATTGACTCTTACACCATGTCTATATGTCACAGTATCATTATTGTTACATGATATATCATCTGACTGTGATAGATTGACTCTGACACTATGTCTATTGGCCACAGTACCACTAGTGGTACGGGATAAATCATCTGACTGTGATATATTTACTCTGACGCCTTTTCTTTTGTTCAAGGTATCATTATTATTACAGGATAAATCATCTGACTGTGATAGATTGACTCTGACATCATGTCTATAGGTCACAGTATCATTATTGATACGGGATAAATCATCTGACTGTGATAGATTGACTCTTACACCATGTCTATAGGTCACAGTTTCATTATTATAACGGGATAAATCATCTGCCTGTGATAAATTGACTCTGACTCTATGTCTATAGGCCACAGTACCATTATTGCTACAGGATAAATCACCTGACTGTGATAGATTGACTCTGACATCACGTCTATAGGCCACAGTGCCATTTTTATTACAGGATAAATCATCTGACTGCGATAGATTGACTCTGACACTATGTCTATAGGTCAAAGTATCATTATTGTTACAGGATAAATCATCTGACTGTGATAGATTGATTCTGACAACTATGTCTATGGGTCACATTATCATCATTGTTACAGGATAAATCGTCTGACTGTGATAGATTTACTCTGACATCATGTGTATAGGTGACAGTATCATTACCGTTACAGGATAAATCATCTGACTGTGATTGATTGACTCTGACACTATGTCTATTTGCCACAGTACCACTTGTGGTACAGGATAAATCATCTGACTGTGAAAGATTTACTCTGACGCCATTTCTATTGATCAAGGTATCATTACTGTTATAGGATGAATCATCTGACTGTGATAGATTGACTCTGACACCATGTATATAGGTCACAGTATCATTATTGTTACGGGATTAATAATCTGACTGTGATGGATTGAGACTGACACCATGTCTATAGGTCACAGTATCATTATTGTTACGGGATTAATCATCTGACTGTGATAGATTGACTCTGACACCATTTCTATTGGTCAAGGTATCATTATTGTTACAGGATAAATCATCGGACTGTGATAGATTGATTCTGACACTATGTCTATAGGTCACAGTATCATTAGTGTTACATGATAAATCATCTGGCTGTGATAGATTGATTCTGACAACTATGTCTATGGGTCACATTATCATCATTGTTACAGGATATATCGTCTGACTGTGATAGATTGACTCTGACACTATGTCTGTTGGCCACAGTACCACTAGTAGTACAGGATAAATCATCTGACTATGATAGATTTACTCTGACGCCATTTCTATTGGTCAAGGTATCATTATTGTTACAGGATAAATCATCTGACTGTGATAGATTGACTCTGATACCATGCCTATAGGTAACAGTATCATTATTGTTACGGGATAAATAATCTCACTGTGATAGATTGACTCTGACACTATGTCTATAGGCCACAGTATCCTTATTGTTACAGGAAAAATCATCTGACTGTGATAGATTGACTCTGACACTATGTCTTTAGGTCAAAGTATCATTATTATTACGGGGTAAATCATCTGACTGTGATAGATTGACTCTGACACCACGTCTATAGACCACAGTACCATTTTTGTTACAGGATGAATCATCTGACTGTGATAGATTGACTCTGACACTATGTCTATAGGTCACAGTATGCTTATTGTTACAGGAAAAATCATCTGACTGTGATAGATTGATTCTGACACTATGTTTTTAGCTCAAAGTATCATTATTGTTACAGGATAAATCATCTGACTGTGATAGATTGACACTGACACCACGTCTATAGGCCACAGTACCATTTTTGTTACAGGATAAATCATCTGACTGTGATAGATTGACTCTGACACTATATCTATAGGTCACAGTATCCTTATTGTTACAGGATAAATCATCTGAATGTTATAAATTGACTCTGACACTATGTCTTTAGGCCATAGTATCCTTATTATTACAGGAAAAATCATCGGACTGTGGTAGATTGATTCTCACACTATGTCTTTAGGTCAAAGTATCATTATTGGTACAGGATAAATCATCTGACTGTAATAGGTTTACTCTGACGCCATTTCTTTTGATCAAGGCATCATTATTGTTACGGAATAAATCATCTGACTGTGATAGATTGACTCTGAGACTATGTCTCTAGGTCACGGTATCCTTATTGTTACAGGATAAATCATCTGACTGTGATATATTGACTCTGACAGTATGTCTATGGGTCACAGTATCATTATTGTTACAGGATATCTCATCTGACTGTGATAGATTGACTCTCACACTATGTATTTTGGCCAAAGTACCATTATTGGTACAAGATAAATCATCTGACTGTGATAGATTTACTCTGACACCATTTCTATTGGTCAAGGTATCATTATTGTTACAGGATAAATCATCGCACTGTGATAGATTGATTCTGACACTATGTCTATAGGTCACAGTATCATTATTGTTACAGGATAAATCATATGACTGTGATAGATTGTCTCTGACATCATGTCTATAGGTGACAGTATCATTATTGTTACATGATAAATCATATGACTGTGATAGATTGACTCTGACGCCATGTCTATAGGTCACAGTATCATTATTGTTACATGATATATCATCTGACTGTGATAGATTGACTCTGATACCATGTCTATAGGTCACAGTACCATTAATGATACGGGATAAATCATCTGACTGTGATAGATTGACTCAGACACCATGTCTATAGGTCACAGTATCATTATTATTACAGGATAAATCATCTGACTGTGATAGATTGACTCTCACACTATGTATATTGGCCAAAGTACCATTATTGGTACAAGATAAATCATCTGACTGTGATAGATTTACTCTGACACCATTTCTATTGGTCAAGGTATCATTATTGTTACAGGATCAATCATCGGACTGTGATAGATTGATTCTGACACTATGTCTATAGGTCACAGTATCATTATTGTTAGAGGATAAATCATCTGACTGTTATAGATTGACTCTGACACCATGTCTATAGGTCACAGTATCATTATTATTACGAGATAAATCATCTGACTGTGATAGATTGACTCTGACACCAAGTCTATAGGCCACAGTACCATTTTTGTTACAGGATAAATCATCTGACTGTGATAGATTGACTCTGACACTATGTCTATAGGTCACAGTATCCTTATTGTTACAGGATAAATCATCTGACTGTGATATATTGACTCTGACAGTATGTCTATAGGTCACAGTATCATTATTGTTACAGTATAAATCATTTGACTGTGATAGATTGACTCTCACACTATGTATATTGGCGAAAGTACCATTATTGGTACAAGATAAATCATCTGACTTTGATAGATTTACTCTGACACCATTTCTATTGGTCAAGGTATCATTATTGTCACAGGATAAATCATTGAACTGTGATAGATTGATTCTGACACTATGTCTATAGGTCACAGTATCATTATTGTTACAGGATAAATCGTATGACTGTGATAGATTGTCTCTGACATCATGTCTATAGGTGACAGTATCATTATTGTTACATGATAAATCATATGACTGTGAGAGATTGACTCTGACACCATGTCTATATGTCACAGTATCATTATTGTTACATGATATATCATCTGACTGTGATAGATTGACTCTGACACTATGTCTATTGGCCACAGTACCACTAGTGGTACGGGATAAATCATCTGACTGTGATATATTTACTCTGACGCCTTTTCTTTTGTTCAAGGTATCATTATTATTACAGGATAAATCATCTGACTGTGATAGATTGACTCTGACATCATGTCTATAGGTCACAGTATCATTATTGATACGGGATAAATCATCTGACTGTGATAGATTGACTCTTACACCATGTCTATAGGTCACAGTTTCATTATTATAACGGGATAAATCATCTGCCTGTGATAGATTGACTCTGATACCATGTCTATAGGTCACAGTACCATTAATGAAACGGGATAAATCATCTGACTGTGATAGATTGACTCAGACACCATGTCTATAGGTCACAGTATTATTATTATTACAGGATAAATCATCTGACTGTGATAGATTGACTCTCACACTATGTATATTGGCCAAAGTACCATTATTGGTACAAGATAAATCATCTGACTGTGATAGATTTACTCTGACACCATTTCTATTGGTCAAGGTATCATTATTGTTACAGGATCAATCATCGGACTGTGATAGATTGATTCTGACACTATGTCTATAGGTCACAGTATCATTATTGTTACAGGATAAATCATCTGACTGTTATAGATTGACTCTGACACCATGTCTATAGGTCACAGTATCATTATTATTACGGGATAAATCATCTGACTGTGATAGATTGACTCTGACACCAAGTCTATAGGCCACAGTACCATTTTTGTTACAGGATAAATCATCTGACTGTGATAGATTGACTCTGACACTATGTCTATAGGTCACAGTATCCTTATTGTTACAGGATAAATCATCTGACTGTGATATATTGACTCTGACAGTATGTCTATAGGTCACAGTATCATTATTGTTACAGGATAAATCATTTGACTGTGATAGATTGACTCTCAAACTATGTATATTGGCGAAAGTACCATTATTGGTACAAGATAGATCATCTGACTGTGATAGATTTACTCTGACACCATTTCTATTGGTCAAGGTATCATTATTGTTACAGGATAAATCATCGAACTGTGATAGATTGATTCTGACACGATGTCTATAGGTCACAGTATCATTATTGTTACAGGATAAATCGTATGACTGTGATAGATTGTCTCTGACATCATGTCTATAGGTGACAGTATCATTATTGTTACATGATAAATCATATGACTGTGATAGATTGTCTCTGACATCATGTCTATAGGTGACAGTATCATTATTGTTAAATGATAAATCATATGACTGTGAGAGATTGACTCTTACACCATGTCTATATGTCACAGTATCATTATTGTTACATGATATATCATCTGACTGTGATAGATTGACTCTGACACTATGTCTATTGGCCACAGTACCACTAGTGGTACGGGATAAATCATCTGACTGTGATATATTTACTCTGACGCCTTTTCTTTTGTTCAAGGTATCATTATTATTACAGGATAAATCATCTGACTGTGATAGATTGACTCTGACATCATGTCTATAGGTCACAGTATCATTATTGATACGGGATAAATCATCTGACTGTGATAGATTGACTCTTACACCATGTCTATAGGTCACAGTTTCATTATTATAACGGGATAAATCATCTGCCTGTGATAAATTGACTCTGACTCTATGTCTATAGGCCACAGTACCATTATTGCTACAGGATAAATCACCTGACTGTGATAGATTGACTCTGACACCACGTCTATAGGCCACAGTGCCATTTTTATTACAGGATAAATCATCTCACTGCGATAGATTGACTCTGACACTATGTCTATAGGTCAAAGTATCATTATTGTTACAGGATAAATCATCTGACTGTGATAGATTGATTCTGACAACTATGTCTATGGGTCACATTATCATCATTGTTACAGGATAAATCGTCTGACTGTGATAGATTTACTCTGACATCATGTCTATAGGTGACAGTATCATTACCGTTACAGGATAAATCATCTGACTGTGATTGATTGACTCTGACACTATGTCTATTTGCCACAGTACCACTTGTGGTACAGGATAAATCATCTGACTGTGAAAGATTTACTCTGACGCCATTTCTATTGATCAAGGTATCATTACTGTTATAGGATGAATCATCTGACTGTGATAGATTGACTCTGACACCATGTATATAGGTCACAGTATCATTATTGTTACGGGATTAATAATCTGACTGTGATGGATTGAGTCTGACACCATGTCTATAGGTCACAGTATCATTATTATTACGGGATTAATCATCTGACTGTGATAGATTGACTCTGACACCATTTCTATTGGTCAAGGTATCATTATTGTTACAGGATAAATCATCGGACTGTGATAGATTGAGTCTGACACTATGTCTATAGGTCACAGTATCATTAGTGTTACATGATAAATCATCTGGCTGTGATAGATTGTCTCTGACATCATGTGTGTAGGTGACAGTATCATTATTGTTACAGGATAAATCATCTGACTGTGATAGATTAACTCTGACACCATGTTTATAGGTCACAGTATCATTATTGTTACAGGATATATCATCTGACTGTGATAGATTGACTCTGAGACTATGTCTGTTGGCCACAGTACCACTAGTAGTACAGGATAAATCATCTGACTGTGATAGATTTACTCTGACGCCATTTCTATTGGTCAAGGTATCATTATTGTTACAGGATAAATCATCTGACTGTGATAGATTGACTCTGATACCATGCCTATAGGTAACAGTATCATTATTGTTACTGGATAAATAATCTCACTGTGATAGATTGACTCTGACACTATGTATATAGCCCACAGTATCCTTATTGTTACAGGAAAAATCATCTGACTGTGATAGATTGACTCTGAAACTATGTCTTTAGGTCAAAGTATCATTATTATTACGGGGTAAATCATCTGACTGTGATAGATTGACTCTGACACCACGTCTATAGGCCACAGTACCATTTTTGTTACAGGATAAATCATCTGACTGTGATAGATTGACTCTGACACTATGTCTATAGGTCACAGTATCCTTATTGTTACAGGATAAATCATCTGACTGTTATAGATTGACTCTGACACTATGTCTATAGGCCACAGTATCCTTATTGTTACAGGAAAAATCATCTGACTGTGATAGATTGATTCTGACACTATGTCTTTAGCTCAAAGTATCATTATTGTTACAGGATAAATCATCTGACTGTGATAGATTGACACTGACACCACGTCTATAAGCCACAGTACCATTTTTGTTACAGGATAAATCATCTGACTGTGATAGATTGACTCTGACACTATGTCTATAGGTCACAGTATCCTTATTGTTACAGGATAAATCATCTGACTGTTATAGATTGACTCTGACACTATGTCTTTAGGCCATAGTATCCTTATTATTACAGGAAAAATCATCTGACTGTGATAGATTGATTCTGACACTATGTCTATAGGTGACAGTATCATTACCGTTACAGGATAAATCATCTGACTGTGATAGATTGACTCTGACAGTATGTCTATAGGTCACAGTATCATTATTGTTACAGGATAAATCATCTGACAGTGATAGATTGACTCTGACACTATGTATATTGGCCAAAGTACCATTATTGGTACAAGATAAATCATCTGACTGTGATAGATTTACTCTGACACCATTTCTATTGGTCATAGTATCATTATTGTTACAGGATAAATCATCTGACTGTGATATAATGACTCTGACAGTATGTCTATAGGTCACAGTATCATTATTGTTACAGGATAAATCATCTGACTGTGATAGATTGACTCTCACACTATGTATATTGGCCAAAGTACCATTATTGGTACAAGATAAATCATCTGACTGTGATAGATTAACTCTGACACCATTTCTATTGGTCAAGGTATCATTATCTGTTACAGGATAAATCATCGGACTGTGATAGATTGATTCTGACACTATGTCTATAGGTCACAGTATCATTATTGTTACAGGATAAATCATATGACTGTGATAGATTGTCTCTGACATCATGTCTATAGGTGACAGTATCATTATTGTTACATGCTAAATCATATGACTGTGATAGATTGACTCTGACGCCATGTCTATAGGTCACAGTATCATTATTGTTACATGATATATCATCTGACTGTGATAGATTGACTCTGACACTATGTCTATTGGCCACAGTACCACTAGTGGTACAGGATAAATCATCTGACTGTGATATATTTACTCTGATGCCTTTTCTTTTGTTCAAGGTATCATTATTGTTACAGGATAAATCATCTGACTGTGCTAGATTGACTCTGACACCATGTCTATAGGTCACAGTGTCATTATTGATACGGGATAAATCATCTGACTGTGATAGATTGACTCTTACACCATGTCTATAGGTCACAGTTTCATTATTATTACGGGATAAATCATCTGAATGTGATAAATTGACTCTGACACTATGTCTATAGGCCACAGTACCATTATTGCTACAGGATAAATCACCTGACAGTGATAGATTGACTCTGACACCACGTCTATAGGCCACAGTGCCATTTTTGTTACAGGATAAAACATCTGATTGTGATGGATTGACTATGACACCATATCTATAGGCCACAGTACCATTTTTGTTACAGGATGAATCATCTGACTGCGATAGATTGACTCTGACACCATTTCTATTGGTCATAGTATCATTATTGTTACAGGGTAAATCATCTGACTGTGATAGATTGTCTCTGACATCATGTCTATAGGTGACAGTATCATTATTGTTAGAGGATAAATCATCTGACTGTGATAGATTAACTCTGACACCATGTCTATAGGTCACAGTATCATAATTGTTACAGGAGATATCATCTGACTGTAATAGATTGACTCTGACACTATGTCTATTGGCCACAGTACCACTGGTGGTACAGGATAAATCATCTGACTGTAATAGGTTTACTCTGACGCCTTTTCTTTTGATCAAGGCATCATTATTGTTACAGGATAAATCATCGGACCGTGATAGATTGACTCTGACGCCATGTCTATAGGTCACAGTATCATTATTGTTACGGGATAAATCATCTGACTGTGATAGATTGACTCTGACACCATGTCTATAGGTCACAGTATCATTTTTATTACGGGATAAATCATCTGACTGTGATAGATTGACTCTGACACCACGTCTATAGGCCACAGTACCATTTTTGTTACAGGATAAATCATCTGACAGTGATAGATTGACTCTGACACTATGTCTATAGGTCACGGTATCCCTATTGTTACAGGATAAATCATCTGACTGTGATATATTGACTCTGACAGTATGTATATAGGTCACAGTATCATTATTGTTACAGGATAAATTTTCTGACTGTGATAAATTGACTCTCACATTATGTATATTGGCCAAAGTACCATTATTGGTACAAGATAAATCATCTGACTGTGATAGATTGATTCTGACACTATGTCTATAGGTCACAGTATCATTATTGTCACAGGATAAATCATCTGACTGTGATAGATTGACTCTGACACCATGTCTATAGGTCACAGTATCATTATTATTACGGGATAAATCATCTGACTGTGATAGATTGACTCCGACACCAAGTCTATGGGCCACAGTACCATTTTTGTTACAGGATAAATCATATGACTGTGATAGATTGATTCTGACACTATGTCTATAGGTCACAGTATCCTTATTGTTACAGGATAAATCATCTGACTGTGATATAATGATTCTGACAGTATGTCTATAGGTCACAGTATCATTATTGTTACAGGATAAATCATCTGACTGTGATAGATTGACTCTCACACTATGTATATTGGCCAAAGTACCATTGTTGGTACAAGATAAATCATCTGACTGTGATAGATTAACTCTGACACCATTTCTATTTGTCAAGGTATCATTATCTGTTACAGGATAAATCATCGGACTGTGATAGATTGATTCTGACACTATGTCTATAGGTCACAGTATCATTATTGTTACAGGATAAATCATATGACTGTGATAGATTGTCTCTGACATCATGTCTATGGGTGACAGTATCATTATTGTTACATGCTAAATCATATGACTGTGATAGATTGACTCTGACGCCATGTCTATAGGTCACAGTATCATTATTGTTACATGATATATCATCTGACTGTGATAGATTGACTCTGACACTATGTATATTGGCCACAGTACCACTAGTGGTACAGGATAAATCATCTGACTGTGATATATTTACTCTGATGCCTTTTCTTTTGTTCAAGGTATCATTATTGTTACAGGATAAATCATCTGACTGTGATAGATTGACTCTGACACCATGTCTATAGGTCACAGTGTCATTATTGATACGGGATAAATCATCTGACTGTGATAGATTGACTCTTACACCATGCCCATAGGTCACAGTTTCATTATTATTACGGGATAAATCATCTGAATGTGATAAATTGACTCTGACACTATGTCTATAGGCCACAGTACCATTATTGCTACAGGATAAATCACCTGACAGTGATAGATTGACTCTGACACCACGTCTATAGGCCACAGTGCCATTTTTGTTACAGGATAAAGCATCTGATTGTGATGGATTGACTATGACACCATATCTATAGGCCACAGTACCATTTTTGTTACAGGATGAATCATCTGACTGCGATAGATTGACTCTGACACTATGTCTATAGGTCAAAGTATCATTATTGTTACAGGATAAATCATCTGACTGTGATAGATTGATTCTGACAACTATGTCTATGGGTCACATTATCATCATTGTTACAGGATAAATCGTCTGACTGTGATAGATTGACTCTGACATCATGTCTATATGTGACAGTATCATTACCGTTACAGGATAAACCATCTGACTGTGATTGATTGACTCTGACACTATGTCTATTGGCCACAATACCACTAGTGGTACAGGATAAATCATCTGACTGTGACAGATTTACTCTGACGCCATTTCTATTGGTCAAGGTATCATTACTGTTATAGGATAAATCATCTGACTGTGATAGATTGACTCTGACACCATGTCTATAGGTCACAGTATCATTATTGTTACAGGATACATCATATGACTGTGATAGATTAACTCTGACATCATGTCTATAGGTCACATTATCAATATTGTTACAGGAGATATCATCTGACTGTAATAGATTGACTCTGACACTATGTCTATTGACCACAGTACCACTGGTGGTACAGGATAATTCATCTGACTGTAATAGGTTTACGCTGACGCCATTTCCTTTGGTCAAGGCATCATTATTGTTACAGGATAAATCATCGGACTGTGATAAATTGACTCTGACACCATGTCTATAGGTCACAGTATCATTATTTTTCCGGGATAAATCATCTGACTGTGATAGATTGACTCTTACACCATGTCTATAGGTCACAGTATCATTATTATTACGGGATAAATCATCTGACTGTGATAAATTGACTCTGACACTATGTCTATAGGCCACAGTACCATTATTGCTACAGAATAAATCACCTGACTGTGATCGATTGACTATGACACGATGTCTATAGGTCACAGTATCATTATTTTTCCGGGATAAATCATCTGACTGTGATATATTGACTCTTACACCATGTCTATAGGTCACAGTTTCATTATTATTACGGGATAAATCATCTGACTGTGATAAATTGACTCTGACACTATGTCTATAGGCCACAGTACCATTATTGCTACAGGATAAATCACCTGACTGTGATAGATTGACTCTGACACCACGTCTATAGGCCACAGTGCCATTTTTGTTACAGGATAAAGCATCTGATTGTGATGGATTGACTATGACACCATATTTATAGGCAACAGTACCATTTTTGTTACAGGATGAATCATCTGACTGCGATAGATTGACTCTGACACTATGTCTATAGGTCAAAGTATCATTATTGTTACAGGATAAATCATCTGACTGTGATAGATTGATTCTGACAACTATGTCTATGGGTCACATTATCATCATTGTTACAGGATTAATCGTCTGACTGTGATAGATTGACTCTGACATCATGTCTATATGTGACAGTATCATTACCGTTACAGGATAAATCATCTGACTGTGATTGATTGACTCTGACACTATGTCTATAGGCCACAGTACCATTATTGCTACAGAATAAATCACCTGACTGTGATTGATTGACTATGACACGATGTCTATAGGCCACAGTACCATTTTTTATAAAGGATAAATCATCTGACTGTGATAGATTGACTCTGACAATATGTCTATAGGTCAAAGTATCATTATTGTTACAGGATAAATCATCTGATTGTGATAGACTGATTCTTACACTATGTCTATAACTCACAGTATCATCATTGTTACAGGATAAATCATCTGACTATAATAGATTGACTCTGACACTATGTCTATTGACCACAGTACCACTGGTGGTACAGGATAAATCATCTGACTGTAATAGGTTTACTCTGACGCCATTTCTTTTGGTCAAGGCATCATTATTGTTACAGGATAAATCATCGGACTGTGATAGATTGACTCTGACACCATGTCTATAGGTCACAGTATCATTATTTTTCCGGGATAAATCATCTGACTGTGATAGATTGACTCTTACACCATGTCTATAGGTCACAGTATCATTATTATTACGGGATAAATCATCTGACTGTGATAAATTGACTCTGACACTATGTCTATAGGCCACAGTACCATTATTGCTACAGAATAAATCACCTGACTGTGATCGATTGACTATGACACCATGTCTTTGGGCACAGTACCATTTTTTTATAAAGGATAAATCATCTGACTGTGATAGATTGACTCTGACAATATGTCTATAGGTCAAAGTATCATTATTGTTACAGGATAAATCATCTGACTGTGATAGACTGATTCTTACACTATGTCTATAACTCACAGTATCATCATTCTTACAGGATAAATCTTCTGACTGTGATAGATTGATTCTGACACTATGTCTATAGGTCACAGTATCATCATTGTTACAGGATAAATCATCTGACTATGATAAATTGACTCTGACACCATGTCTATAGGTCACAGTATCATTATTGTTACGGGATATATAATCTGACTGTGATAGATTGACTCTGACACCATTTCTATTGGTCAAGGTATCATTATTGTTACAGGATAAATCATCTGACTGTGATAGATTGACTCTGACACCATGTCTATAGGTCATAGTATCATTATTGTTACGGGATAAATAATCTGACTGTGATAGATTGACTCTGACACCATGTCTATAGGTGAATGTATCATTATTATTACGGGATAAATCAACTGACAGATATAGATTGACTTTGACACCACGTCTTTAGGCCACAGTAACATTATTGTTACAGGATAAATCATCGGACTGTGATAAATTGATTCTGACAGTATGTCTACAGGTCACAGTATCATTATTCTTATAGGATAAACCATCTGACTGTGATAGATTGTCTCTGACATCATGTCTATAGGTGACAGAATCATTATTGTTACGGGATAAATCATCTGACTGTGATAGATTGACTCTTACACCATGTCTATAGGTGACAGTATCATTATTATTACGGGATAAATCATCTCACTGTGATAAATTGACTCTGACACTATGTCTATAGGCCACAGTATCATTATTGCTACAGAATAAATCACTTGACTGTGATAGATTGACTCTGACACCACGTCTATAGGCCACAGTGCCATTTTTGTTACAGGATAAATCATCTTATTATGCAATAAAACCAATTATATCAAGCATGTTTGAATAGATAGACCATCTTACATCATAGTACTATCTTACTACACAATAAAAATCAATTATACCAAGCATGTTTCAATAGATAGACCATCTAACATTATAGTACTATCTTACTACATCATGAAAACCAATTATACCAAGGCTATTTCAATACGTAGACCATCTAACATCATAGCCCTATCTTACTACACAATAAAAACAAATTATACCAAGCATGTTTCAATAGATAGACAATATAACATCATAGTACTATCTTATTAGACAAAACAAACCAATTATACCAAGCATGTTTCAAAAGATAGACCATCTAAAATCATAGAACTATCTTAGTTCGCATTAAAACCCAATTATACCAAACATTTTACAATAGATAGACAATATAACATCGTAATACTATCTTACTACACCATAAAACCAATTATATCAAGCATGCATCTATAGATACACAGTCGAACATCATAGTGCTATGTTAATACACAATAAATAGTTGATTGTGTTCGACTAGGATGTCACAATTTCCTGAATAGGGTTTTACAAGGGCATGACTGGGGTGTTATATGAAGACATTATAAAAAAAAGGTGTGATAGATACAATAGAACAATTATTACAAATATAGGATGTCTATATGTATTATATAGTTGATTGTGTATGACTGGGATTTCCCAAATGCCTGACTAAGGTGCTATGAGGGCATGACTGGGGTGTTAGATGAAGACATTATCAATGAAGGTGTGATCGATACAATAGAACAATGATTACAAAGATTAGATGTCTGTATGTAATATATAGTTGATTGTGTATGACTGTGATGTCCAAAATGCCTGACTAGGGTGCTATGAGGGCATGATTGATACAATAGAACAATTATTAAAAAGATATGATGTCTGTATGTATTATATAGTTGATTGTGTATGACTGGGATGTCACAAATGCCTGACTAGGGTATTAAAAGGGCATGAGTGGGGTGTTAGATAGGACATTATAAAAAAAACATGTGATAGGTCCAATAGAACAATTATTACAAGGATATGATGTCTGTATGCATCATATAGTTGATTGTGTTCGATTAGGATGTCACAAATGCCTGACTAGGGTGTTACAAGGGCATGACTGGGATGTTAGATGAAGATATTATCAATGAAGGTGTGATAGATACAATAGAACAATTATTACAAAGATATGATGTCTGAATGTATTAAATAGTTGATTGTGTACGACTAGGATGTCCAAAATGCCCGACTAGGGTGTAACAAGGGCATGACTGGGATGTTAGATGAACACATTATAAATGAAGGTGTGATAGATACAATAGAACAATTATTACAAGGATATGATGTCTGTATGTATTATATAGTTGATTGTGTATGACTGGGATGTCCCAAATGCCTGACTAGGGTGTTACAAGGGCATGACTGGGGTGTTAATTGAAGACATTATAAATGAAGGTGTGATAGATACAATAGAACAATTATTACAACGATATGATGTCTGAATGTATTATATAGTTGATTGTGTATGACTGGGATGTCCCAAATGCCTGATTAGGGTGTTACAAGGGCATGACTTGGGTGTTATATGAAGACATTATAAAAGAAGGTGTGATAGATACAATAGAACAATTATAACAAAGGTATGATGTCTGAATGTATTATATAGTTGATTGTGTACGACTAGGATGTCACAAATGCCTGACTAGGGTGTTACAAGGGCATGACTGGGGTGTTATATGAAGACATTATAAAAGAAGGTGTGATAGATACAATAGAACAATTATTACAAAGATATGATGTCTGTATGTATTATATAGTTGATTGTGTATGACTGGGATGTCCCAAATGCCTGACTAGGGTGCTATGAGGGCATGACTGGGGTGTTAGCTGAAGACATTATAAATGAAGGTGTGATCGATACAATAGAACAATTAATACAAAGATATGATGTCTGTATGTATTATATAGTTAAATGTGTACGACTAGGAGACACACATGCCTGACTAGGGTGTTAAAAGGGCATGAGTGGGGTGTTAGATAGGACATTATAAACAAAATGTATGATCGATACAATAGAACAATTATTACAAAGATATGATGTCTGTATGTATTATATAGTTGATTGTGTATGACTGGAATGTCGCAAATGCCTGACTAGGGTGCTATGAGGGCATGACTGGGGTGTTAGTTGAAGACATTATCAATGCAGGTGTGATCAATACAATAGAACAATTATAACAAAGATATGATGTCTGTATGTATTATATAGTTGATTGTGTATGACGGGGATGTCCCAAATGCCTGATTAGGGTTTTACAAGGGCATGACTGTTGTGTTAGATGAAGACATTATCAATGAAGGTGTGATAGATACAATAGAACAATTATTACAAAGATATGATGTCTGAATGTATTATATAGTTGATTGTGTACGACTAGGATGTCACAAATTCCTGACTAGGGTGTTATGAGGGCATGACTGGGGTTTTATATGAAGACATTATAAAAGAATGTGGGATAGATACAATAGAACAATTATTACAAAGATATGATGTCTGTTTGTATTATTTAGTTGATTGTGTATGACTGGGATGTCCCAAATGCCTGACTAGGGTGCTATGAGGGCATGACTGGGGTGTTAGATGAAGACATTATAAATGAAGTTGTGATCGATACAATAGAACAATGATTACAAAGATTAGATGTTTGTATGTAATATATAGTTGATTGTGTATGACTGTGATGTCCAAAATGCCTGACTAGGGTGCTATGAGGGCATGACTGGGGTGTTAGATGAAGACATTATAAATGAATGTGTGATAGATACAATAGAACAATTATTACAAAGATATGATGTCTGAATGTATTATATAGTTGATTGTGTATGACTGGGATGTCCCAAATGCCATATTAGGGTGTTACAAGGGCATGACTGGGGTGTTAGATGAAGACATTATAAATGAAGGTGTGATAGATACAATAGAACAATTATTACAAAGACATGATGTCTGAATGTATTATATAGTTGATTGTGTACGACTAGGATGTCACAAATTCCTGACTAGGGTGTTACAAGGGCATGACTGGGGTTTTATATGAAGACATTATAAAAGAATGTGGGATAGATACAATAGAACAATTATAACAAAGATATAATGTCTGTATGTATTATATAGTTGATTGTGTATGACTGGGATGTCCCAAATGCCTGACTAGGGTGTTAAAAGGGCATGAGTGGGGTGTTAGATAGGACATTATAAAAAAAATGTGTGATAGATACAATAGAACAATTATTACAAAGATATGATGTCTGTATGTATTATATAGTTGATTGTGTATGACTGGGATGTCGCAAATGCCTGACTAGGGTGCTATGAGGGCATGACTGGGGTGTTAGTTGAAGACATTATCAATGCAGGTGTGATCGATACAATAGAACAATTATTACAAAGATATGATGTCTGTATGTATTATATAGTTGATTGTGTATGACTGGGATGTCCAAAATGCCTGTTTAGGGGCTATGAGGGCATGTCTGGGGTGTTAGCTGAAGACATTATAAATGAAGGTGTGATCGATACAATAGAACAATTAATACAAAGATATGATGTCTGTATGTATTATATAGTTTAATGTGTACGACTAGGAGTCACAAATGCCTGACTAGGGTGTTAAAAGGGCATGAGTGGGGTGTTAGATAGGACATTATAAAAAACACTGTGTGATAGATACAATAGAACAATTATTACAAAGATATGATGTCTGTATTATTATATAGTTGATTGTGTATGACTGGGATGTTCCAAATGCCTGACTAGGGTGCTATGAGGGCATGACTGGGGTGTTAGTTGAAGACATTATCAATGCAGGTGTGATCGATACAATAGAACAATTATTACAAAGATATGATGTCTGTATCTATTATATAGTTGATTGTGTATGACTGGGGTGTCCCAAATGCCTGACTAGGGTGCTATGAGGGCATGACTGGGGTGTTAGATGAAGACATTATAAATGAATGTGTGATAGATACAATAGAACAATTATTACAAAGATATGATGTCTGAATGTATTATATAGTTGATTGTGTATGACTGGGATGTCCCAAATGCCATATTAGGGTGTTACAAGGGCATGACTGGGGTGTTAGATGAAGACATTATAAATGAATGTGTGATATATACAATAGAACAATTATTACAAAGATATGATGTCTGAATGTATTATATAGTTGATTGTGTATGACTGGGATGTCCCAAATGCCATATTAGGGTGTTACAAGGGCATGACTGGGGTGTTAGATGAAGACATTATAAATGAAGGTGTGATAGATACAATAGAACAATTATTACAAAGATATGATGTCTGAATGTATTATATAGTTGATTGTGTACGACTAGGATGTCACAAATTCCTGACTAGGGTGTTACAAGGGCATGACTGGGGTGTTATATGAAGACATTATAAAAGAATGTCGGATAGATACAATAGAATTATTATTACAAAGATATGATGTCTGTATGTATTATATAGTTGATTGTGTATGACTGGGATGTCCCAAATGCCTGACTAGGGTGCTATGAGGGCATGACTGGGGTATTAGATGAAGACATTATAAATGAAGGTGTGATTGATACAATAGAACAATGATTACAAAGATATGATGTCTGTATGTATTATATAGTTGATTGTGTATGACTGGGATGTCGCAAATGCCTGACTAGGGTGTTATGAGGGCATGACTGGGGTGTTAGTTGAAGACATTATCAATGCAGGTGTGATCGATACAATAGAACAATTATTACAAAGATATGATGTCTGTATGTATTATATAGTTGATTGTGTATGACTGGGATGTTCCAAATGCCTGATTAGGGTGTTACAAGGGCATGACTGGGGTGTTAGATGAAGACATTATCAATGAAGGTGTGATAGATACAATAGAACAATTATTACAAAGATATGATGTCTGAATGTATTATATAGTTGATTGTGTACGACTAGGATGTCACAAATTCCTGACTAGGGTGTTATGAGGGCATGACTGGGGTGTTATATTGTAACGCCGTAGGGCTATGCTTAGTTCTTGTGTACCTTAAACCGTGTGATAAAACGATTCGTACAATAGTGGGACTTTGACTGTTTATAGTTTTACCGGTCAAAGTTACACCAATATACAAGAAAGGACTGTAATATCCAGACAAGACCACTAAATACAAGAAGAACCTTTAATATAGCCACAACATTATGTTATCTATAAGGGATCGTTGAGTCTCTGGCTTTTGGTGAATATGAATGAGAAAGTTGGATATACAATATATAATTTATTAATTACGTATATGAAATATTTATAATATATTATGAATAAAAATGTTTTATTATTGTCAATATATTTCTGGGTAGCTGCCTGATCTTCTTGCACAATGTATTTTTCTGCGGAAAAATACTCGGAACCTTTATATAGATATGGAAATAACGGACAGTCTTCCTTCTTTAACTGACGGTTGCTATGACGTAGTAATATTCTATATTATAACTCTATACAATTTATAAAGTATCTAACTCGATACGTTATTTATTTGTACGATAATAATTTATACTGTTGCCTTAATTCGGACAAGTAACTAAATTCCTTTATATTCAGGAATTTTCTATAGGAAATAAATATACATATATTTTTCCTTAAATAATACTTTTATTTGCTTTTAGCTGAATTTATATTTAAATTCAACTTTTGTACTTCTGAACCTTAATTGTTATGTACGAACACCGTTCACAATTTATTACGTAACTAAGTGTAAGTAAAAGACACCCTCTTTGTATATTAAATCAATTTCTCTTTCAGAAATATTCCGTCTATAGAAACCCTTCCTTGTTTCTCTTTTAGACAAATAATTAAAACTGCTCTTGCCTTCCGCCTAGCAGTTCTTTTTTATTTTTTTGCTTCCGCCTTGAGTCTTGAAGCCAGACTGCCTAACACCGTCTGTGCATGATGTTTTATAATAATATTTACGTGCAATATCCTCGTGCTTCTCACGAGGTCCCCTATGGTTACCTCAACAACCAATCAGCCAATCAGAAACTGATTTCTACGGGAAACGTCATACTTCCGTTTCCTACCTGGACAGACTTTTGTAAATATCTCTTTATTCCGTATTAACATATTCGGGAAATTTGTATAATTATATTCTAGACATGGAGAGGAATTTAAGCATGTCTCGTTTATTATGATACGAGTTTTCTAAGTGATCAGCCGCATGAAACAGCCATGAATATTGTGCCGTCTAGATTTCGATTGGAACAACGTCAGTTTGTTATCAACTCTAGACCGTCTATTTGTATGTTCAGCTGTCACCTTCTATTAAAATTGTTATGAAGTTATTCCTAGGATTATGTGTGTTCTATGGACTATTCATTTAAGCTGGTAAGACTTGTGTACGCCGAGAACGACGATTATTGCATCCAGATTATCTACCTTGTTCTAGACAGTGTTTGTTTACGTCACATTCCAAAGAATGACAATGTCATAGATGTGTATAAAATTACAATACAAATCTCTAACCGTTATAACGTTTGTAACAAAACCGATGTTACTATGAACTTCTATAACTACAACAATATTTATGTATAAGAATACATATTCTTTATCAACTATGAGCATTACGACTCTTTGTGTAAGGAAAATAAATATAAAAACTGTAAACAGCCTGACTGTTTGTTTTTCTTTAAGACCTCTACAGGGTCTTGTGCGTACAATAATTTTTCATAGATATTCGGCGTATGGTACATGGTTCCTGGCCGTGACAATATGAAGACATTATAAAAGAATGTGGGATAGATACAATAGAACAATTATTACAAAGATATGATGTCTGTATGTGTTATATAGTTGATTGTGTATGACTGGGATGTCCCAAATGCCTGACTAGGGTGCTATTAGGGCATGACTGGGGTGTTAGATGAAGACATTATAAATGAATGTGTGATAGATACAATAGAACAATTATTACAAAGATATGATGTCTGAATGTATTATATAGTTGATTGTGTATGACTGGGATGTCCCAAATGCCTGATTAGGGTGTTACAAGGGCATGACTGGGGTGTTAGATGAAGACATTATAAATGAAGGTGTGATAGATACAATAGAACAATTATTACAAAGATATGATGTCTGAATGTATTATATAGTTGATTGTGTACGACTAGGATGTCACAAATTCCTGACTAGGGTGTTACAAGGGCATGACTAGGGTGTTATATGAAGACATTATAAAAGAATGTGGGATAGATACAATAAAACAATTATTACAAAGATATGATGTCTGTATGTATTATATAGTTGATTGTGTATGACTGGGATGTCCCAAATGCCTGACTAGGGTGCTATGAGGGCATGACTGGGGTGTTAGATGAAGACATTATAAATGAAGGTGTGATTGATACAATAGAACAATGATTACAAAGATATGATGTCTGTATGTATTATATAGTTGATTGTGTATGACTGGGATGTCCCAAATGCCTGACTAGGGTGCTATGAGGGCATGACTGGGGTGTTAGATGAAGACATTATCAATGAATGTGTGATAGATACAATAGAACAATTATTACAAATATATGATGTCTGTATGTATTATATAGTTGATTGTGTATGACTGGGATGTCCAAAATGACAGATTAGGGTGTTACAAGGGCATGACTGGGGTGTTATATGAAGACATTATAAAAGTATGTGTGATAGATACAATAGAACAATTATTACAAAGATATGATGTCTGTATGTATTATATAGTTGATTGTGTATGACTGGGATGTCCCAAATGCCTGCCTAGGGTGCTATGATGGCATGACTGGGGTGTTAGATGATGATGTCTGTATGTATTATATAGTTGATTGTGTATGACTGGGATGTCCCAAATGCCTGCCTAGGGTGCTATGATGGCATGACTGGGGTGTTAGATGAAGACATTATAAATGAAGGTGTGATCGATACAATAGAACAAAGATTACAAAGATTAGATGTCTGTATGTAATATATAGTTGATTGTGTATGACTGTGATGTCCCAAATGCCTGATTAGGGTGTTACAAGGGCATGACTGGGGTGTTAGATGAAGACATTATAAATGAAGGTGTGATAGATACAATAGAACAATTATTACAAAGATATGATGTCTGAATGTATTATATAGTTGATTGTGTACGACTAGGATGTCACAAATTCCTGACTAGGGTGTTACAAGGGCATGACTGGGGTGTTATATAAAGACATTATAAAAGAATGTGGGATAGATACAATAGAACAATTATTACAAAGATATGATGTCTGTATGTATTATATAGTTGATTGTGTATGACTGGGATGTCCCAAATGCCTGACTAGGGTGCTATGAGGGCATGACTGGAATATTAGATGAAGAAATTATAAATGAAGGTGTGATTGATACAATAGAACAATGATTATAAAGATGTGATGTCTGTATGTATTATCTAGTTGATTGTGTATGACTGGGATGTCCCAAATGCCTGACTAGGGTGCTATGAGGGCATGACTGGGGTCTTAGATGAAGACATTATAAATGAATGTGTGATAAATACAATAGAACAATTATTACAAATATATGATGTCTGTATGTATTATATAGTTGATTGTGTATGACTGGGATGTCCCAAATGACAGATTAGGGTGTTACAAGGGCATGACTGGGGTGTTATATGAAGACATTATAAAAGTATGTGTGATAGATACAATAGAACAATTATTACAAAGATATGATGTCTGTATGTATTATATAGTTGATTGTGTATGACTGGGATGTCCCAAATGCCTGACTAGGGTGCTATGAGGGCATGACTGGGTTGTTAGATGAAGACATTATAAATGAAAGTGTGATCGGTACAATAGAACAATTATTACAAAGATATGATGTCTGAATGTATTTTATAGTTGATTGTGTACGACTAGGATGTCACAAATTCCTGATTAGGGTGTTATGAGGGCATGACTGGGGTGTTATATGAAGACATTATAAAAGAATGTGGGATAGATACAATAGAACAATTATTACAAAGATATGATGTCTGTATGTATTATATAGTTGATTGTGAATGACTGGGATGTCCCAAATGCCTGACTAGGGTGCTATTAGGGCATGACTGGGGTGTTAGATGAAAACATTATAAATGAAGGTGTGATCGATACAATAGAACAATGATTACAAAGATTAGATGTCTATATGTAATATATTGTTGATTGTGTATGACTGTGATGTCCAAAATGCCTGACTAGGGTGCTATGAGGGCATGACTGGGGTGTTAGATGAAGACATTATAAATGAAGGTGTGATAGATACAATAGAACAATTATTACAAAGATATGATGTCTGAATGTATTATATAGTTGATTGTGTATGACTGGGATGTCCCAAATGCCTGATTAGGGTGTTGAAAGGGCATGACTGGGGTGTTAGATGAAAACATTATAAATGAAGGTGTGATCGATACAATAGAACAAAGATTACAAAGATTAGATGTCTGTATGTAATATATAGTTGATTGTGTATGACTGTGATGTCTAATATGCCTGACTAGGGTGCTATGAGGGCATGACTGGGGTGTTAGATGAAGACATTATAAATGAATGTGTGATAGATACAATAGAACAATTATTACAAAGATATGATGTCTGAATGTATTATATAGTTGATTGTGTATGACTGGGATGTCCCAAATGCCTGATTAGGGTGTTGAAAGGGCATGACTGGGGTGTTAGATGAAGACATTATAAATGAAGGTGTGATAGATACAATAGAACAATAATTACAAAGATATGATGTCTGAATGTATTATATAGTTGATTGTGTACGACTAGGATGTCACAAATTCCTGACTAGGGTTTTACAAGGGCATGACTGGGGTGTTATATGAAGACATTATAAAAGAATGTGGGATAGATACAATAGAACAATTATTACAAAGATATGATGTCTGTATGTATTATATAGTTGATTGTGTATGACTACGATGTCTTAAAACCTGACTAGGGTGCTATGAGGGCATGACTGGGGTGTTAAATGAAGACATTATAAATGAAGGTGTGATTGATACAATAGAACAATGATTACAAAGATATGATGTCTGTATGTATTATATAGTTGATTGTGTATGACTGGGATGTCCAAAATGCCTGACTAGGGTGTTAAAAGGGCATGAGTGAGGTGTTAGATAGGACATTATAAAAAAAATGTGTGATAGATACAATAGAACAATTATTACAAAGATATGATGTCTGTATGTATTATACAGTTGATTGTGTATGACTGGAATGTCGCAAATGCCTGACTAGGGTGCTATGAGGGCATGACTGGGGTGTTAGTTGAAGACATTATCAATGCAGGTGTGATCGATACAATAGAACAATTATTACAAAGATATGATGTCTGTATGTATTATATAGTTGATTGTGTATGACAGGGATGTCCCAAATGCCTGACTAGGGTGTTACAAGGGCATGACTGGGGTGTTAGATGAAGACATTATCAATGAAGGTGTGATAGATACAATAGAACAATTACTACAAAGATATGATGTCTGTATGTATTATATAGTTGATTGTGTATGACTGGGATGTCCCAAATGCCTGACTAGGGTGCTATGAGGGCATGACTGTGGTGTTAGATGAAGACATTATAAATGAAGGTGTGATCGGTATAATAGAACAATTATTACAAAGATATGATGTTTGTATGTATTATATAGTTGATTGTGTACGACTAGGAGTCACAAATGCCTGACTAGGTTGTTCGAAGGGCATGACTGGGGTGTTAGATAGGACATTATAAAAAAATGTGTGATAGATACAATAGAACAATTATTACAAAGATATGATGTCTGTATGTATTATATAGTTGATTGTGTTTGACTGGGATGTCCCAAATGCCTGATTAGGGTGTTACAAGGGCATGACTGGGGTGCTAGATGAAGACATTATAAATGAAGGTGTGATAGATACAATAGAACAATTATTACAAAGATATGATGTCTGAATGTATTATATAGTTGCTTTTGTATTACTGGGATGTCCAATTGCCTGATTAGGGTGTTAAAAGGGCATGACTGGGGTGTTACATGAAGACATTATAAATGAAGGTGTGATTGATACAATAGAACAATTATTACAAAGATATGATGTCTGTATGTATTATATAGTTGATTGTGTACGACTACGAGTCACAAATGCCTGACTAGGGTGTTAATAGGGCATGAGTGGGGTGTTTGATAGGACATTATTAATGAAGGTGTTATCGGTACAATAGAACAATTATTACAAAGATATGATGTCTGTATGTATTATATAGTTGATTGTGTGCGACTAGGAGTCACAACTGCCTGACTAGGGTGTTAAAAGGGCATGAGTGGGGTGTTAGATGAAGACATTATAAATGAAGGTGTGATAGATACAATAGAACAATTATTACAAAGATATGATGTCTGTATGTATTACATAGTTGATTGTGTATGACTGGGATGTCCCAAATGCCTGACTAGGGTGCTATGAGGGCATGACTGGGGTGTTAGATAGGGCATTTTAAAAAAAATGTGTGATACAAAGATATGATGTCTGTATGTATTATATAGTTGATTGTGTATGACTGGGATGTCCAAAATGCCTGACTAGGGGGCTATGAGGGCATGACTGGGGTGTTAGATGAAGACATTATAAATGAAGGTGTGATCGATACAATAGAACAATGATTACAAAGATATGATGTCTGTATGTATTATATAGTTGATTGTATACGACTAAGAGTCACAAATGCCTGACTTGGGTGTTAAAAGGGCATGAGTGGGGTGTTAGATAGGACATTATGAAAAAATGTGTGATAGATACAATAGAACAACTATTACAAGGATAGGATGTCTGTATGTATTATATAGTTGATTGTGTATTACTGGGATGTCCCAAATGCCTCATTAGGGTGCTATGAGGGCATGACTGGGGTGTTAGATGAAGACATTATAAATGAAGGTGTGATAGATACAATAGAACAATTATTACAAAGATATGATGTCTGTATGTATTATATAGTTGATTGTGTTTGACTGGGATGTCCCAAATGCCTGATTAGGATGTTACAAGGGCATGACTGGGGTGCTAGATGAAGACATTATAAATGAATGTGTGATAGATACAATAGAACAATTATTACAAAGATATGATGTCTGTATGTATTATATAGTTGATTGTGTATGACTGGGATGTCCCAAATGCCTGATTAAGGAGTTACAAGGGCATGACTGGGGTGTTAGATGAAGACATTATAAATGAAGGTGTGATAGATACGATAGAACAATTATTACAAAGGTATGATGTCTGAATGTATTATATAGTTGATTGTGTACGACTAGGATGTCACAAATTCCTGACTAGGGTGTTACAAGGGCATGACTGGGGTGTTATATGAAGACATTATAAAAGAATGTGGGATTGATACAATAGAACAATTATTAAAAAGATATGATGTCTGTATGTATTATATAGTTGATTGTGTATGACTGGGATGTCCCAAATGCCTGACTAGGTTGCTATGAGGGCATGACTGGGGTGTTAGATGAAGACATTATAAATGGAGGTGTGATCGATACAATAGAACAATGATTACAAAGATATGATGTCTGTATGTATTATATAGTTGATTGTATACGACTAAGAGTCACAAATGCCTGACTAGGGTGTTAAAAGGCCATGAGTGGGGTGTTAGATAGGACATTATAAAAAAATGTGTGATAGATACAATAGAACAACTATTACAAGGATAGGATGTCTGTATGTATTATATAGTTGGTTGTGTATAACTGAGATGTCCCAAATGCCTGATTAGGGTGTTACAAGGGCATGACTAGGGTGTTAGATGAAGACATTATAAATGAAGGTGTGATAGATACAATAGAACAATTATTACAAAGATATGATGTCTGAATGTATTATATAGTTGATTGTGTATGACTGGGATGTCCCAAATGCCTGATTAGGGTGTTACAAGGGCATGACTGGGTTGTTAAATTAGGACATTATAAATGATGGTGTGATAGATACAATAGAACAATTATTACAAAGGTATGATGTCTGAATGTATTATATAGTTGATTGTGTACGACTAGGATGTCACAAATGCCTGACTAGGGTGTTACAAAGGCATGACTGGGGTGTTATATGAAGACATTATAAAAGAATGTGGGATTGATACAATAGAACAATTATTACAAAGATATGATGTCTGTATGTATTATATAGTTGATTGTGTATGACTGGGATGTCCCAAATGCCTGACTAGGGTGCTATGAAGGCATGACTGGGGTGTTAGATGAAGACATTATAAATGAAGGTGTGATAGATACAATAGAACAATGATTACAAAGATATGATGTCTGTATGTATTATATAGTTGATTGTATACGACTAAGAGTCACAAATGCCTGACTAGGGTGTTACAAGGGCATGACTGGGGTGTTATATGAAGACATTATAAAAGTATGTGTGATAGATACAATAGAACAATTATTACAAAGATATGATGTCTGTATGTATTATATAGTTGATTGTGTATGACTGGGATGTCCCAAATGCCTGACTAGGGTGCTATGAGGGCATGACTGGGTTGTTAGATGAAGACATTATAAATGAAAGTGTGATCGGTACAATAGAACAATTATTACAAAGATATGATGTCTGAATGTATTATATAGTTGATTGTGTACGACTAGGATGTCACAAATTCCTGATTAGGGTGTTATGAGGGCATGACTGGGGTGTTATATGAAGACATTATAAAAGAATTTGGGATAGATACAATAGAACAATTATTACAAAGATATGATGTCTGTATGTATTATATAGTTGATTGTGAATGACTGGGATGTCCCAAATGCCTGACTAGGGTGCTATTAGGGCATGACTGGGGTGTTAGATGAAAACATTATAAATGAAGGTGTGATCGATACAATAGAACAATGATTACAAAGATTAGATGTCTATATGTAATATATTGTTGATTGTGTATGACTGTGATGTCCAAAATGCCTGACTAGGGTGCTATGAGGGCATGACTGGGGTGTTAGATGAAGACATTATAAATGAAGGTGTGATCGATACAATAGAACAAAGATTACAAAGATTAGATGTCTGTATGTAATATATAGTTGATTGTGTATGACTGTGATGTCTAATATGCCTGACTAGGGTGCTATGAGGGCATGACTGGGGTGTTAGATGAAGACATTATAAATGAATGTGTGATAGATACAATAGAACAATTATTACAAAGATATGATGTCTGAATGTATTATATAGTTGATTGTGTATGACTGGGATGTCCCAAATGCCTGATTAGGGTGTTACAAGGGCATGACTGGGGTGTTAGATGAAGACATTATAAATGAAGGTGTGATAGATACAATAGAACAATAATTACAAAGATATGATGTCTGAATGTATTATATAGTTGATTGTGTACGACTAGGATGTCACAAATTCCTGACTAGGGTGTTACAAGGGCATGACTGGGGTGTTATATGAAGACATTATAAAAGAATGTGGGATAGATACAATAGAACAATTACTACAAAGATATGATGTCTGTATGTATTATATAGTTGATTGTGTATGACTACGATGTCTTAAATGCCTGACTAGGGTGCTATGAGGGCATGACTGGGGTGTTAAATGAAGACATTATAAATGAAGGTGTGATTGATACAATAGAACAATGATTACAAAGATATGATGTCTGCAGTGGCGGATCCAGAAATTTTCATAAGTGGGGGCCCACTGACTGACCTAAGAGGGGGCCCGCTCCAGTCACGCTTCAATGATTCCCTATATAAGCAACCAAATTTTTTCCCAAAAAGGGGGGGCCCGGGCCCCCTGGCCCCCCCCCTAAATCCGCCTCTGGTCTGTATGTATTATATAGTTGATTGTGTATGACTGGGATGTCCAAAATGCCTGACTAGGGTGTTAAAAGGGCATGAGTGAGGTGTTAGATAGGACATTATAAAAAAAATGTGTGATAGATACAATAGAACAATTATTACAAAGATATGATGTCTGTATGTATTATACAGTTGATTGTGTATGACTGGAATGTCGCAAATGTCTGACTAGGGTGCTATGAGGGCATGACTGGGGTGTTAGTTGAAGACATTATCAATGCAGGTGTGATCGATACAATAGAACAATTATTACAAAGATATGATGTCTGTATGTATTATATAGTTGATTGTGTATGACTGGGATGTCCCAAATGCCTGACTAGGGTGTTACAAGGGCATGACTGGGGTGTTAGATGAAGACATTATCAATGAAGGTGTGATAGATACAATAGAACAATTACTACAAAGATATGATGTCTGTATGTATTATATAGTTGATTGTGTATGACTGGGATGTCCCAAATGCCTGACTAGGGTGCTATGAGGGCATGACTGTGGTGTTAGATGAAGACATTATAAATGAAGGTGTGATCGGTATAATAGAACAATTATTACAAAGATATGATGTTTGTATGTATTATATAGTTGATTGTGTACGACTAGGAGTCACAAATGCCTGACTAGGTTGTTCGAAGGGCATGACTGGGGTGTAAGATAGGACATTATAAAAAAATGTGTGATAGATACAATAGAACAATTATTACAAAGATATGATGTCTGTATGTCTTATATAATTGATTCTGTATGATTGGGATGTCCCAAATGCCTCATTAGGGTGCTAGGAGGGCATGACTGGGGTGTTAGATGAAGACATTATAAATGAAGGTGTGATAGATACAATAGAACAATTATTACAAAGATATGATGTCTGTATGTATTATATAGTTGATTGTGTTTGACTGGGATGTCCCAAATGCCTGATTAGGGTGTTACAAGGGCATGACTGGGGTGCTAGATGAAGACATTATAAATGAATGTGTGATAGATACAATAGAACAATTATTACAAAGATATGATGTCTGTATGTATTATATAGTTGATTGTGTATGACTGGGATGTCCCAAATGCCTGATTAGGGTGCTATGAGGGCATGACTGGGGTGTTAGTTTAAGACATTATCAATGAAGGTGTGATCGATACAATAGAACAATGATTACAAAGATATGATGTCTGAATGTATTATATAGTTGCTTTTGTATTACTGGGATGTCCCAATTGCCTGATTAGGGTGTTACAAGGGCATGACTGGGGTGTTACATGAAGACATAATAAATGAAGGTGTGATTGATACAATAGAACAATTATTACAAAGATATGATGTCTGTATGTATTATATAGTTGATTGTGTACGACTAGGAGTCACAAATGCCTGACTAGGGTGTTAATAGGGCATGAGTGGGGTGTTTGATAGGACATTATTAATGAAGGTGTTATCGGTACAATAGAACAATTATTACAAAGATATGATGTCTGTATGTATTATATAGTTGATTGTGTGCGACTAGGAGTCACAAATGCCTGACTAGGGTGTTAAAAGGGCATGAGTGGGGTGTTAGATAGGACATTATAAAAAAAATGTGTGATAGATACAATAGAACAATTATTTCAAAGATATGATGTCTGTATGTATTATATAGTTGATTGTGTATGACTGGGATGTCCCAAATGTCTCATTAGGGTGCTATGAGGGCATGACTGGGGTGTTAGATGAAGACATTATAAATGAAGGTGTGATAGATACAATAGAACAATTATTACAAAGATATGATGTCTGTATGTATTACATAGTTGATTGTGTATGACTGGGATGTCCCAAATGCCTGACTAGGGTGCTATGAGGGCATGACTGGGGTGTTAGATAGGACATTATAAAAAAAATGTGTGATAGATACAATAGAACAATTATTTCAAAGATATGATGTCTGTATGTATTATATAGTTGATTGTGTATGACTGGGATGTCCCAAATGCCTGACTAGGGTGCTATGAGGGCATGACTGGGGTGTAAGTTGAAGACAGTATCAATGAAGGTGTGATCGATACAATAGAACAATTTTACAAAGATATGATGTCTGTATGTATTATATAGTTGATTGTGTATGACTGGGATATCCCAAATGCCTGATTAGGGTGTTATAAGGGCATGACATGGGTGTTAGATGAAGACATTATAAATGAAAGTGTGATAGATACAATAGAACAATTATTACAAAGATATGATGTCTGTATGTATTATATAGTTGATTGTGTTTGACTGGGATGTCCCAAATGCCTGATTAGGGTGTTACAAGGGCATGACTGGGGTGCTAGATGAAGACATTATAAATGAATGTGTGATAGATACAATAGAACAATTATTACAAAGATATGATGTCTGTATGTATTATATAGTTGATTGTGTATGACTGGGATGTCCCAAATGCCTGATTAAGGAGTTACAAGGGCATGACTGGGGTGTTAGATGAAGACATTATAAATGAAGGTGTGATAGATACGATAGAACAATTATTACAAAGGTATGATGTCTGAATGTATTATATAGTTGATTGTGTACGACTAGGATGTCACAAATTCCTGACTAGGGTGTTACAAGGGCATGACTGGGGTGTTATATGAAGACATTATAAAAGAATGTGGGATTGATACAATAGAACAATTATTACAAAGATATGATGTCTGTATGTATTATATAGTTGATTGTGTATGACTGGGATGTCCAAAATGCCTGACTAGGGGGCTATGAGGGCATGACTGGGGTGTTAGATGAAGACATTATAAATGAAGGTGTGATCGATACAATAGAACAATGATTACAAAGATATGATGTCTGTATGTATTATATAGTTGATTGTATACGACTAAGAGTCACAAATGCCTGACTTGGGTGTTAAAAGGGCATGAGTGGGGTGTTAGATAGGACATTATGAAAAATGTGTGATAGATACAATAGAACAACTATTACAAGGATAGGATGTCTGTATGTATTATATAGTTGATTGTGTATTACTGGGATGTCCCAAATGCCTCATTAGGGTGCTATGAGGGCATGACTGGGGTGTTAGATGAAGACATTATAAATGAAGGTGTGATAGATACAATAGAACAATTATTACAAAGATATGATGTCTGTATCTATTATATAGTTGATTGTGTTTGACTGGGATGTCCCAAATGCCTGATTAGGATGTTACAAGGGCATGACTGGGGTGCTAGATGAAGATATTATAAATGAATGTGTGATAGATACAATAGAACAATTATTACAAAGATATGATGTCTGTATGTATTATATAGTTGATTGTGTATGACTGGGATGTCCCAAATGCCTGATTAAGGAGTTACAAGGGCATGACTGGGGTGTTAGATGAAGACATTATAAATGAAGGTGTGATAGATACGATAGAACAATTATTACAAAGGTATGATGTCTGAATGTATTATATAGTTGATTGTGTACGACTAGGATGTCACAAATTCCTGACTAGGGTGTTACAAGGGCATGACTGGGGTGTTATATGAAGACATTATAAAAGAATGTGGGATTGATACAATAGAACAATTATTAAAAAGATATGATGTCTGTATGTATTATATAGTTGATTGTGTATGACTGGGATGTCCCAAATGCCTGACTAGGTTGCTATGAGGGCATGACTAGGGTGTTAGATGAAGACATTATAAATGGAGGTGTGATCGATACAATAGAACAATGATTACAAAGATATGATGTCTGTATGTATTATATAGTTGATTGTATACGACTAAGAGTCACAAATGCCTGACTAGGGTGTTAAAAGGCCATGAGTGGGGTGTTAGATAGGACATTATAAAAAAATGTGTGATAGATACAATAGAACAACTATTACAAGGATAGGATGTCTGTATGTATTATATAGTTGGTTGTGTATAACTGAGATGTCCCAAATGCCTGATTAGGGTGTTACAAGGGCATGACTAGGGTGTTAGATGAAGACATTATAAATGAAGGTGTGATAGATACAATAGAACAATTATTACAAAGATATGATGTCTGAATGTATTATATAGTTGATTGTGTATGACTGGGATGTCCCAAATGCCTGATTAGGGTGTTACAAGGGCATGACTGGGTTGTTAAATTAGGACATTATAAATGAAGGTGTGATAGATACAATAGAACAATTATTACAAAGATATGATGTCTGAATGTATTATATAGTTGATTGTGTACGACTAGGATGTCACAAATGCCTGACTAGGGTGTTACAAAGGCATGACTGGGGTGTTATATGAAGACATTATAAAAGAATGTGGGATTGATACAATAGAACAATTATTACAAAGATATGATGTCTGTATGTATTATATAGTTGATTGTGTATGACTGGGATGTCCCAAATGCCTGACTAGGGTGCTATGAGGGCATGACTTGGGTGTTAGATGAAGACATTATAAATGAAGGTGTGATAGATACAATAGAACAATGATTACAAAGATATGATGTCTGTATGTATTATATAGTTGATTGTATACGACTAAGAGTCACAAATGCCTGACTAGGGTGTTAAAAGGGCATGAGTGGGGTGTTAGATAGGACATTATAAAAAAATGTGTGATAGATACAATAGAACAATTATTACAAGGATAGGATGTCTGTATATATTATATAGTTGGTTGTGTATGACTGAGATGTCCCAAATGCCTGATTAGGGTGTTACAAGGGCATGCCTAGGGTGTTAGATGAAGACATTATAAATGAAGGTGTGATAGATACAATAGAACAATTATTACAACGATATGATGTCTGTATGTATTATATAGTTGATTGTGTATGACTAGGATGTCCCAAATGCCTGATTAGGGTGTTACAAGGGCATGACTGGGGTGTTAGATGAAGACATTATAAATGAAGGTGTGATAGATACAATAGAACAATTATTACAAAGGTATGATGTCTGAATGTATTATATAGTTGATTGTGTACGACTAGGATGTCACAAATTCCTGACTAGGGTGTTACAAGGGCATGACTGGGGTGTTATATGAATACATTATAAAAGGAGGTGTGATAGATACAATAGAAATATTATTACAAAGATATGATGTCTGTATGTATTATATAGTTGATTGTGTATGACTGGGATGTCCCAAATGCCTGACTAGGGTGCTATGAGGGCATGACTGGGGTGTTGGATGAAGACATTATAAATGAAGGTGTGATCGATACAATAGAACAATTAATACAAAGATATGATGTCTGTATGTATTATATAGTTGAATGTGTATGACTAGGAGTCACAAATGCCTGACTAGGGTGTTAAAAGGCCATGAGTGGGGTGTTAGATAGGACATTATAAAAAAACTGTGTGATAGATACAATAGAACAATTATTACAAAGATATGATGTCTGTATGTATTATATAGTTGATTGTGTATGACTGGGATGTCCCAAATGCCTGACTAGGGTGCTATGAGGGCATGACTGGGGTGTTAGTTGAAGACATTATCAATGAAGGTGTGATCGATACAATAGAACAATTTTACAAAGATATGATGTCTGTATGTATTATATAGTTGATTGTGTATGACTGGGATATACCAAATGCCTGATTAGGGTGTTACAAGGGCATGACTGGGTTGTTAGATGAAGACATTATAAATGAAGGTGTGATAGATACAATAGAACAATTATTACAAAGATATGATGTCTGTATGTATTATATAGTTGATTGTGTATGACTGGGATGTCCCAAATGCCTGATTAAGGAGTTACAAGGGCATGACTGGGGTGTTAGATGAAGACATTATAAATGAAGGTGTGATAGATACGATAGAACAATTATTACAAAGGTATGATGTCTGAATGTATTATATAGTTGATTGTGTACGACTAGGATGTCACAAATTCCTGACTAGGGTGTTACAAGGGCATGAGTGGGGTGTTAGATAGGACATTATAAAAAAACTGTGTGATAGATACAATAGAACAATTATTACAAAGATATGATGTCTGTATGTATTATATAGTTGATTGTGTATGACTGGGATGTCCCAAATGCCTGACTAGGGTGCTATGAGGGCATGACTGGGGTGTTAGTTGAAGACATTATCAATGAAGGTGTGATCGATACAATAGAACAATTTTACAAAGATATGATGTCTGTATGTATTATATAGTTGATTGTGTATGACTGGGATATACCAAATGCCTGATTAGGGTGTTACAAGGGCATGACTGGGGTGTTAGATGAAGACATTATAAATGAAGGTGTGATAGATACAATAGAACAATTATTACAAAGATATGATGTCTGTATGTATTATATAGTTGATTGTGTATGACTGGGATGTCCCAAATGCCTGATTAAGGAGTTACAAGGGCATGACTGGGGTGTTATATGAAGACATTATAAAAGAATGTGGGATTGATACAATAGAACAATTATTACAAAGATATGATGTCTGTATGTATTATATAGTTGATTGTGTATGACTGGGATGTCCAAAATGCCTGACTAGGGGGCTATGAGGGCATGACTGGGGTGTTAGATGAAGACATTATAAATGAAGGTGTGATCGATACAATAGAACAATGATTACAAAGATATGATGTCTGTATGTATTATATAGTTGATTGTATACGACTAAGAGTCACAAATGCCTGACTTGGGTGTTAAAAGGGCATGAGTGGGGTGTTAGATAGGACATTATGAAAAATGTGTGATAGATACAATAGAACAACTATTACAAGGATAGGATGTCTGTATGTATTATATAGTTGATTGTGTATTACTGGGATGTCCCAAATGCCTCATTAGGGTGCTATGAGGGCATGACTGGGGTGTTAGATGAAGACATTATAAATGAAGGTGTGATAGATACAATAGAACAATTATTACAAAGATATGATGTCTGTATGTATTATATAGTTGATTGTGTTTGACTGGGATGTCCCAAATGCCTGATTAGGATGTTACAAGGGCATGACTGGGGTGCTAGATGAAGATATTATAAATGAATGTGTGATAGATACAATAGAACAATTATTACAAAGATATGATGTCTGTATGTATTATATAGTTGATTGTGTATGACTGGGATGTCCCAAATGCCTGATTAAGGAGTTACAAGGGCATGACTGGGGTGTTAGATGAAGACATTATAAATGAAGGTGTGATAGATACGATAGAACAATTATTACAAAGGTATGATGTCTGAATGTATTATATAGTTGATTGTGTACGACTAGGATGTCACAAATTCCTGACTAGGGTGTTACAAGGGCATGACTGGGGTGTTATATGAAGACATTATAAAAGAATGTGGGATTGATACAATAGAACAATTATTAAAAAGATATGATGTCTGTATGTATTATATAGTTGATTGTGTATGACTGGGATGTCCCAAATGCCTGACTAGGTTGCTATGAGGGCATGACTAGGGTGTTAGATGAAGACATTATAAATGGAGGTGTGATCGATACAATAGAACAATGATTACAAAGATATGATGTCTGTATGTATTATATAGTTGATTGTATACGACTAAGAGTCACAAATGCCTGACTAGGGTGTTAAAAGGCCATGAGTGGGGTGTTAGATAGGACATTATAAAAAAATGTGTGATAGATACAATAGAACAACTATTACAAGGATAGGATGTCTGTATGTATTATATAGTTGGTTGTGTATAACTGAGATGTCCCAAATGCCTGATTAGGGTGTTACAAGGGCATGACTAGGGTGTTAGATGAAGACATTATAAATGAAGGTGTGATAGATACAATAGAACAATTATTACAAAGATATGATGTCTGAATGTATTATATAGTTGATTGTGTATGACTGGGATGTCCCAAATGCCTGATTAGGGTGTTACAAGGGCATGACTGGGTTGTTAAATTAGGACATTATAAATGAAGGTGTGATAGATACAATAGAACAATTATTACAAAGATATGATGTCTGAATGTATTATATAGTTGATTGTGTACGACTAGGATGTCACAAATGCCTGACTAGGGTGTTACAAAGGCATGACTGGGGTGTTATATGAAGACATTATAAAAGAATGTGGGATTGATACAATAGAACAATTATTACAAAGATATGATGTCTGTATGTATTATATAGTTGATTGTGTATGACTGGGATGTCCCAAATGCCTGACTAGGGTGCTATGAGGGCATGACTTGGGTGTTAGATGAAGACATTATAAATGAAGGTGTGATAGATACAATAGAACAATGATTACAAAGATATGATGTCTGTATGTATTATATAGTTGATTGTATACGACTAAGAGTCACAAATGCCTGACTAGGGTGTTAAAAGGGCATGAGTGGGGTGTTAGATAGGACATTATAAAAAAATGTGTGATAGATACAATAGAACAATTATTACAAGGATAGGATGTCTGTATATATTATATAGTTGGTTGTGTATGACTGAGATGTCCCAAATGCCTGATTAGGGTGTTACAAGGGCATGCCTAGGGTGTTAGATGAAGACATTATAAATGAAGGTGTGATAGATACAATAGAACAATTATTACAACGATATGATGTCTGTATGTATTATATAGTTGATTGTGTATGACTAGGATGTCCCAAATGCCTGATTAGGGTGTTACAAGGGCATGACTGGGGTGTTAGATGAAGACATTATAAATGAAGGTGTGATAGATACAATAGAACAATTATTACAAAGGTATGATGTCTGAATGTATTATATAGTTGATTGTGTACGACTAGGATGTCACAAATTCCTGACTAGGGTGTTACAAGGGCATGACTGGGGTGTTATATGAATACATTATAAAAGGAGGTGTGATAGATACAATAGAAATATTATTACAAAGATATGATGTCTGTATGTATTATATAGTTGATTGTGTATGACTGGGATGTCCCAAATGCCTGACTAGGGTGCTATGAGGGCATGACTGGGGTGTTGGATGAAGACATTATAAATGAAGGTGTGATCGATACAATAGAACAATTAATACAAAGATATGATGTCTGTATGTATTATATAGTTGAATGTGTATGACTAGGAGTCACAAATGCCTGACTAGGGTGTTAAAAGGCCATGAGTGGGGTGTTAGATAGGACATTATAAAAAAACTGTGTGATAGATACAATAGAACAATTATTACAAAGATATGATGTCTGTATGTATTATATAGTTGATTGTGTATGACTGGGATGTCCCAAATGCCTGACTAGGGTGCTATGAGGGCATGACTGGGGTGTTAGTTGAAGACATTATCAATGAAGGTGTGATCGATACAATAGAACAATTTTACAAAGATATGATGTCTGTATGTATTATATAGTTGATTGTGTATGACTGGGATATACCAAATGCCTGATTAGGGTGTTACAAGGGCATGACTGGGGTGTTAGATGAAGACATTATAAATGAAGGTGTGATAGATACAATAGAACAATTATTACAAAGATATGATGTCTGTATGTATTATATAGTTGATTGTGTATGACTGGGATGTCCCAAATGCCTGATTAGGGTGTAACAAGGGCATGACTGGGGTGTTAGATGAAGACATTATAAATGAAGGTGTGAGAGATACAATAGAACAATTATTACAAAGATATGATGTCTGTATGTATTATATAGTTGATTGTGTACGACTAGGATTCACAAATGCCTGACTAGGGTGTTAAAAGGGCATGAGTGGGGTGTTAGATAGGACATTATAAAAAAAATGTTTGATAAATACAATAGAACTATTATTACAAAGATATGATGTCTATATGTATTATATAGTTGATTGTGTATGACTGGGATGTCCTAAATGCCTGACTAGGGTGCTATGAGGGCATGACTGGGGTGTTAGATGAAGACATTATAAATGAAGGTGTGATCGATACAATAGAACAATTATTACAAAGATATGATGTCTGTATGTATTATATAGTTGGTTGTGTATGACTGAGATGTCCCAAATGCCTGATTAGGGTGTTACAAGGGCATGCCTAGGGTGTTAGATGAAGACATTATAAATGAAGGTGTGATAGATACAATAGAACAATTATTACAACGATATGATGTCTGTATGTATTATATAGTTGATTGTGTATGACTGGGATGTCCCAAATGCCTGATTAGGGTGTTACAAGGGCATGACTGGGGTGTTAGATGAAGACATTATAAATGAAGGTGTGATAGATACAATAGAACAATTATTACAAAGGTATGATGTCTGAATGTATTATATAGTTGATTGTGTACGACTAGGATGTCACAAATTCCTGACTAGGGTGTTACAAGGGTATGACTGGGGTGTTATATGAATACATTATAAAAGGAGGTGTGATAGATACAATAGAACAATTATTACAAAGATATGATGTCTGTATGTATTATATAGTTGATTGTGTATGACTGGGATGTCCCAAATGCCTGATTAGGGTGTAACAAGGGCATGACTGGGGTGTTAGATGAAGACATTATCAATGAAGGTGTGATAGATACAATAGAACAATTATTACAAAGATATGATGTCTGTATGTATTATATAGTTGATTGTGAACGACTAGGATTCACAAATGCCTGACTAGGGTGTTAAAAGGGCATGAGTGGGGTGTTAGATAGGACATTATAAAAAAAAATGTTTGATAGATACAATAGAACTATTATTACAAAGATATGATGTCTATATGTATTATATAGTTGATTGTGTATGACTGGGATGTCCGAAATGCCTGACTAGGGTGCTATGCGGGCATGACTGGGGTGTTATATGAAGACATTATCAATGAAGGTGTGATCGATACAATAGAACAATTATTACAACGATATGATGTCTGTATGTATTATATAGTTGATTGTGTATGACTGGGATGTCCCAAATGCCTGATTAGGGTGTTACAAGGGCATGACTGGGGTGTTAGATGAAGACATTATAAATGAAGGTGTGATAGATACAATAGAACAATTATTACAAAGGTATGATGTCTGAATGTATTATATAGTTGATTGTGTACGACTAGGATGTCACAAATTCCTGACTAGGGTGTTACAAGGGTATGACTGGGGTGTTATATGAATACATTATAAAAGGAGGTGTGATAGATACAATAGAACAATTATTACAAAGATATGATGTCTGTATGTATTATATAGTTGATTGTGTATGACTGGGATGTCCCAAATGCCTGATTAGGGTGTAACAAGGGCATGACTGGGGTGTTAGATGAAGACATTATTAATGAAGGTGTGATAGATACAATAGAACAATTATTACAAAGATATGATGTCTGTATGTATTATATAGTTGATTGTGAACGACTAGGATTCACAAATGCCTGACTAGGGTGTTAAAAGGGCATGAGTGGGGTGTTAGATAGGACATTATAAAAAAAAATGTTTGATAGATACAATAGAACTATTATTACAAAGATATGATGTCTATATGTATTATATAGTTGATTGTGTATGACTGGGATGTCCGAAATGCCTGACTAGGGTGCTATGCGGGCATGACTGGGGTGTTATATGAAGACATTATCAATGAAGGTGTGATCGATACAATAGAACAATTATTACAACGATATGATGTCTGTATGTATTATATAGTTGATTGTGTATGACTGGGATGTCCCAAATGCCTGATTAGGGTGTTACAAGGGCATGACTGGGGTGTTAGATGAAGACATTATAAATGAAGGTGTGATAGATACAATAGAACAATTATTACAAAGGTATGATGTCTGAATGTATAATATAGTTGATTGTGTACGACTAGGATGTCACAAATTCCTGACTAGGGTGTTACAAGGGCATGACTGGGGTGTTATATGAATACATTATAAAAGGAGATGTGATAGATACAATAGAACAATTATTACAAAGATATGATGTCTGTATGTATTATATAGTTGATTGTGTATGACTGGGATGTCCCAAATGCCTGACTAGGGTGCTATGAGAGCATGACTGGGGTGTTAGATGAAGACATTATAAATGAAGGTGTGATCGATACAATAGAACAATTAATACAAAGATATGATGTCTGTATGTATAATATAGTTGAATGTGTACGACTAGGAGTCACAAATGCCTGACTAGGGTGTTAAAAGGGCATGAGTGGGGTGTTAGATAGGACATTATAAAAAAACTGTGTGATAGATACAATAGAACAATTATTACAAAGATATGATGTCTGTATGTATTATATAGTTGATTGTGTATGACTGGGATGTCCCAAATGCCTGACTAGGGTGCTATGAGGGCATGACTGGGGTGTTAGTTGAAGACATTATCAATGAAGGTGTGATCGATACAATAGAACAATTTTACAAAGATATGATGTCTGTATGTATTATATAGTTGATTGTGTATGACTGGGATATCCCAAATGCCTGATTAGGGTGTTATAAGGGCATGACTGGGGTGTTAGATGAAGACATTATAAATGAAGGTGTGATAGATACAATAGAACAATTATTACAAAGATATGATTGTCTGAATGTTTTAAATGGTTGATTGTGTACGACTGGGATGTCCCAAATGCCTGATTAGGGTGTTGTAAGAGATGACTGGGGTGTTAGATGAAGACATCATAAATGAAGGTGTGATAGATACAATAGAACAATTATTACAAAGATATGATTGTGTATGTATTAAATGGTTGATTGTATATTACTGGGATGTCCCAAATGCCTTACTAGGGTGCTATGAGGGCATGACTGGGGTGTTTGATGAAGACATTATAAATGAAGGTGTGATAGATACAATAGAACAGTTATAACAAAGATATGATGTCTTTATGGATTATCAAGTTGATTGTGTATGACTAGGATGTCACAAATGCCAGACTAGGGTGTTTTATCATATTTTAAACTAGATACCCCAATGATGATTGTGGTCAAGTTTGGTTTAATTCGGCCCAGTAGTTTCAGAGGAGAAGATTTTTGTAAAAGTTAACGACGACAGACGACGACAACGACGGACGACGGACGCCAAGTGATGGGAAAAGCTCACTTGGCCCTTTAGGTGAGCTAAAAAAGAGACATAGGGATCCTACATTCTGACGTTGTCATCCACAACTACTGACCATGTGGTTAAGGTTTTTTAAATTATAATGACTTTCTTAAACTGTCCTGAATTTCTGCCAAACTGGGACAGAAACTTGTTAATGACCATAAGATAGTATCTAGGAGTAAATTTGAAAAAAAAATATCCTGTTTTTTTTCATATTTAACTAAAGTGAACATATATTTTTCTGCCACGAAGCATTTCATTCACTCACCTGTTTAGGATCATAAAAATATCAAGAATAAAATTTTGTAAAATTTTTTCATTTTTTCCGTATTTTTTTCCTTATAAATCGACTTAGTTTTTCTCCTAGGAAACATAACATTCACTCTGCGTTTAAAGTCTTTAAACTTTTAATAATTTTCTAAAACTATATCTTGTAATTATACCGGACTTGGCCAAAAGCTTGTTTATGATCCGTAGCTATTACCTAGCAGAACATTTTTGTTCCTGGTTTGCTGTATTTTACTTATAAATTGACTTAGTTTTTCTTCCAGTTAGCATTACATACAGTCTTCAGTTAAAAGTTTTTAAAACATTTATTTGATTCAAAATCTATCCTGAATTTTTACCAAACTTCTTACAATCAAAAGATACCCTATAGCTGTTTATTTTATTTTTTTGGGTGGGGGTTATTTTCGCTTTTTTTGGAGAGCATACTTTTGTTATTTTTTTAATTCTTTATTGAAAAGCACTTTACACCCATATGGGCCAATGGCTTAAAACATGATACATAATATACAATTTACATATATAAAACAATGAAAATAAACAATGTAGACACTTTGAACTATACTCCTTGTCTTTCTTTAAATCAATATATATATATATATAAGAGATTCAAATTATATCAAGGACTCCCTGTCCTCGGTCTTAGTGACTTTTTTAAGAAGGAGCCTAATTTGCAAGTGTCCTGTTTTGTTTCAGGATTGAGGATATGTTTTAATTTATCTATATCATTTAAGTTATTATATTTATTTTCATTTAATAGTTATAGTGTCTGTCGGTTGGTCAATAACAGTATAAGCTTAGTTTTGTACAACATAAACAGCTAGAAGCTCTAAAGAGCCTGTGTCTCTCACCTGTATTGACTGATGCTTTGGAAATCATGTAAAATAAGGTTAAAATCATAGTTTATAGTATTAGATATAATAATATCTAAGATAATAGCTAAAAACTGCAAAATTTCGGTACAAGTAATAGCTTTTCTCAAAAAGCTTGTCCCTTTTTCTCGCTTATTACGCTGTAAAATGATTTTTAATTTTGTACACTCATAGGACAAAAGTGAGTTCTCATTCCAAAACTGTTCTACCATTTTACTAAAATCGATATGTACAAAAATATATTACTAATTCTAATATGACGTGTTTCTTTCACTTTGTATACAAAAAGTCTATACTTATGATATACATAATAATGGCTGTAACAATATACTTCCCATGTAAATCCACATTAATTGGGACATATTTGCAAACCCTTTGCCGATATAATTGTTTTAAAAATTGAAATTAAATAAAGATATAATAACTTTTATTATTGCACCCCAACAGGTGACGTATTGTTATTCAACGTTTCTTTTTATTTTTTTATGTCACCCTGACGGAAAAAATTGTTATTGTACGATTCTTTTTTTAATTTTTATTATTGAACACGTTTTTGTCCAGACTATTTCTCGGAATTGTATGGACCAATTATGATGGAACTTTACTATAATGTTAACCCTCTTGATGCCAGATTTAAAAAAAAAGTTTAATTGAGATATAATATAAATGATTAAAGACCGTGCACTCTTAATCTAGATGTTTGAAGCAAGCATAGGTCATCATATATACGTCTTAAAATTTCAAAGTGTCGGCATTTCACAAAAATTAACGCAATTGAGCTAATTTTTGATGCATCTGAAAGATAATGTAAAAGCCTTTAAGGATAATACCATAATTCAATGAACAAATAAGTTTTTTTCATAGAAAAATATATCATTTAAGTTTATGTATGCAGGGAAATGCATACTTAAACCCCGTGCCTACTTTGGTGAAATGCTGACTTATACGTAATTAAGAAATGTATCGGTTGTTCTAAAAATAGAATAATCTAAAAATATGCAATTCTACTTTCTACTTACAATATAGTATCTGTGTAAGACGATGATAATCCAACATCTTTTCGCCCTAGGGACCAAACTGAGCATATTATTGGTCTATACAAGGTGTCATTTTCATCGTCAAGGCCTTGGCTAACTTTATGGGTAGTTGCCTTTATGTTGGTCTTCTAGGCTTTTATGATGGTTTATCGTGTTTTCCGCTTAATAAAGCACGTATTTATATTGAAAAACACATGTTAAAGTTAGCTAAGGCCTTTACGATGGAAATGACACCTTGTAAAGACCAATAATATAGTCAGTTTGGTCCCTAGGGTGAAAAGATCCGTGGTTGGTATGGTCAATACTGGAGTCTTGATTTTAAAATTGGGGATACGGGTCGATTAAACATTTGGTTGGCCTATGTTCCCATATTTTAGTATAAATACAGATGCAGGCATGTAGTAGACACCCTAAGCATTAGTTTGAGCTAGAATATACTCCAATGGCATGCCTGGGCGGCGCTGGGGGAAGATTTTCACTCTTATGGGTAGTTGCCTTTATGTTGGTTTTCTAGACCTTTATGATGGTTAACCGTGTTTTCCGCTTAATGAAGCACCTATTTATATTGAAAAAAAACATGTGAAAGTTAGCCAAGGCCTTTGCGATGAAAATGACACCTTGAATAGACCAATAATATGTTCTGTTTGGTCCCTAGGGTGAAAAGATCCGGGGTTGGTACGGTCAATATTGGCGTCTGGCTATCAAAATTGGGGGTAAGGGTCGATTAAATATTTTTTTGGCTTACGGTCACATATTTGAGTATAGGTAAAGATTCAACCATGTAGTAGACACCCTAAGCTTTAGTCTGAACTATACTATTCCCCTATGCCTTACCTAAGCGGTGCTGGAGGGAGATTTTAACTCTTGTCGGTAGTTGCCTTTATGTTGGTTTTCTAAGCTTTTATGATGGTTTAATGTGTTTTCGGCTAAATGAAGCACCTATTTATTTTGAAAACACATGTTATAGATAGTCAAGGCCTTTACGATGAAAATGACACCTTGTATAGACAAATAATATGCTCAGTTTGGTCCCTAGGGTGAAAAATTCCTGGGTTGGTATGATCAATATTGGCACAAGCTATCCAAATTGGGGGTAAAGGTCGAATAAATATTTTGTTGGCCTACGTCCACATATTTTAGTATAAATAGAGATTTAGGCATGTAGTAGCCACCCTTAGCATTAGTTTGAGCTATAATATACCCCAATGGCATGCCTGGGCGGTGCTGGGGGAAGATTTTCACTCTTAATGGTAGTTGCCTTTACGTTGGTCTTCTAGGCTTTTATGATGGTTTATCGTGTTTTCCGCTTAATGAAGCACGTAATAATATTGAAAAACACATGTTAAATTTAGCCAAGGCCTTTACGATGGAAATGACACCTTGTATAGACCAATAATATGCTCACTTTGGTCCCTAGGGTGAAAAGATCCGGGGTTGGTATGGTCAATATTTGCGTCTGGATTTTAAAATTGGGGGTAAGGGTCGATTAAACATTTTGTTGGCCTATGTCCACATTTTTTAGTATAAAGACAGATTCAGGCATGTAGTAGACACCCTGAACATTAGTTTGAACTAGAATATACCCCAATGGCACACCTGGGCGGTGCTGGAGGAAAATTTTAACTCTAATGGGTGGTTGCCTCTATGTTGGTTTTCTAGGATTTTATGATGGTTTATCGGGTTTTCCGCTTAATGAAGCACCTATTTATATTGAAAAAAACATGATGAAGCTAGCCAAGGCCTTTACGATGAAAATGACACCTTGAATAGACCAATAATATGCTCAGTTTGGTCCCTAGGGTGAAAAGTTCCGGGGTTGGTACGGTCAATATTGGCGTCTGGCTATCAAAATTTGGCGTAAGGGTCGATTAAATATTTTTTTGGCTTACGGTCACATATTTGAGTATAGGTAAAGATTCGAGTATGTAGTAGACACCCTAAGCTTTAGTCTGAGCTATACTATACCCCTATGCCTTGTCTAAGCGGTGCTGGGGGGAGATTTTAACTCTTGTGGGTAGTTGCCTTTATGTTGTTTTTTAGGCGTTTATGATGGTTTAATGTGTTTTTGGCTAAACGAAGCACCTATTTATGTTGGAAACACATGTTATAATTAGCAAAGGCTTTAACGATAAAAATGACACCTTGTATAGACCAATAATATGCTCAGTTTAGTCCCTAGGGTGAAAAAATCCTTGGTTGGTATGGTCAATATTGGCGTCTGGATATTAAAATTGAGGGTAGGGGCCGATTAAATATTTTTTTGGCCTATGTCCACATATTTCAGTATAAATACAGATCCAGGCTTTTATGATGGTTTCATGTGTATTCCGGTGAAGGAAGCACCTGTTTCTTCTTGTTGGAAACACATCTTAAAGTTAGTCAAGGCCTTGACGATGAAAATGACACCTAGAATAGACCAATAATATGTTCAGTTTGGTCCCTAGGGCGAAAAGATATGGGGTTGGTATGGTCAATACTGGCGTCTGGATATTAAAATTGGGGGTAGGGGTCGATTAAATATTTTGTTGGCCAATGTTCCGATATTTTAGTATAAATACAGATTCAGGCATGTAGTAGACACCCTAAGCATTAGTTTGAGCTAGAATATAACCCTATGGCAAGCCTGGGCGGCGCTGGGGGGAGATTTTCACTCTGATGGATAGTTGCCTTTATGTTGGTTTTCGTGACTTTTATGATGCTTTATCGTGATTTCCGCTTAATGAAACACCTATTTATGTTGGAAAACACATGTGAAAGTTAGCCAAGGCCTTTACGATGGAAATGACACTTTGAAACGACCAATAATATGCTCAATTTGGTCCCTAGGGTGAAACGATCCGCGGTAAGCATGGTCAATATTGGCGTCTTAATATTAAAATTGGTTGGTAGGGTTCGATTAAATATCTTTGTTGGCTTACATTGACATATTTTCTTATAAGTAAAGGTTCAGGAATTTAGTAAACACTCTTAGCATTCGTTTGAGCTATAATATACCCCAATGGCATGCCTGTGCGGTGCTGAAGGAGATTTTTACTCTGATGGGTAGTTGCCTTTATGTTGCTTTTCTTGGCTTTTATGATGATTTATCGTGTTTTTCGCTTAATGAAGCACCTATTTAGGTTGGAAAACACATCTTAAAGTTAGCCAAGAACTTTTTGATGAAAATGACACCTTGTATAAACCAATAATATGATCAGTTTGGTCCCTACGGTTAAAAGATCCGGGTTAGTATGGTCAATAATGGCGTCTGGCCTTCCAAATAAGGGCAAGGGTCGATTAAACATTTTGTTGGCCTCCGTCCACATATTTTAGTGTAAATAAAGATTTTGGCATGTAGAAGACTCCCTTAGCATTAGTTTGAGCTATAATATATACCCAACAGCATGCCTGGGCGGTGCTTGTGGAAGATTTTCACTCTTATGGGTAGTTGCCTTTATGTTGGTTTTCTAAGCTTTTATGATGGTTTATCGTGTTTTCCGCTTAATGAAGCACCTACTTATATTGAAAAAAACACATGTTAAAGTTAGCAAAGGCTTTTAAAATGAAAATGACACCTTGAATAGATCAAAAATATGCTCAGTTTGGTCCCTAGGGTGAAAAGATCCCTGGTAAATATTGCCAATAATGGCGTCAGGCTGTCCAAATTGGGGGTAAGGGTCGATTAAACATTTTGTTGGCCTCTGTCCACATATCTTAGTATAAATACAGATTCTGGCATGTTGCCTTTATTTTGGTTTTCTAGGCTTTTATGATGATTTATCGTGATTTCCGCTTAATGAAGCACCGATTTATATTGAAAAACAAATGTTAAGGTTAGCCAAGGCCTTTGCAATGAAAACAACACCTTGTATAGACCAATAATATGCTCAGTTTGGTCCCTAGGGTGAAACGATCCGCGGTAAGTATGGTCAATATTGGCGTCTTAATATTAAAATTGGTTGGTAGGGTTCGATTAAATATTTTTGTTGGCTTACATTGACATACACTACAAACTGCTCAGAGTCTGAATTGACCAGTTTTTGTGCTCGACCAGTAAAATCGAGAACACATTTTACTTGACTAGTCTCGACATTGTCTCGACTGTACTTAACTGTACTTAAGTGTACTCGACTAGGTCTCGACTTTACTTAATTAGTCTGATTCAGTACTTGATGATCTTTGTGTAGTCTGAAATGGTCTTGACCAAGGCTCGACCTGTCTCGACCTGTCTTGACTAGTCTCGACCTGTCTCGACTAGTCTTGACCTTCAAATTTAGTTTTGACTGGTGAAAATCAGCCCATCTAACTAAATTAAATATTGATCTTACAAAATTCAAGCTTATTAGGTAGTTTGATTTATTGCTGTCAAATGAAAGAATTTAATTTTACAATAGGTAAAAATAAAAATTATTATATAAATTCAGATAGGCATCTTTATTTTTTTTTTTTTAGCTTTTTCAAATCATCTTGGATTTTCATCAAACTATGCAGCTATTTCAGAGATATATTAAGCTTACTGAATCCCATGTCATTTACTTTTTTGTTGTATTGCTGTAAAATTTAAGAATTAAAGTAATCTTGGTAAAAAAAGCTAGGATTTGCAATTCGGACAAAATAGAGATAGTACACTTTAATTTTTTTAATAACTTTTTTCAAATCAACTTGGATTTTCATCAAACTATGTAGCTATCTTAGATATATATTAAGCTTACTAAATCCCTGGTCATTTTTTTTTTTTTTTTTTGTATTGCTGTCAAAATCAAGAATTAAATTAATCTAGGTAAAAAAAAATAGAATTTTCAGTTCGGACAAAATAGAGATAGTACACTTTAATTTTTTTAATAACTTTTTCAAATCAACTTGGATTTCCATCAAACTATGTAGCTATCTTACATATATATTAAGCTTACTGAATCCCAGGTCATTTTATTTTTTGTTGTATTGCTGTCAAATTCAAGAATTAAATTAATCTAGGTAAAAATAGCTAGAATTTGCAGTTCGGATGAAATAGAGATCGTACACTTTAATTTTTTTAATAACTTTTTCAAATCAACTTGGATGTTCATCAAACTATACAGCTGTCTTACATATATATTAAGCTTACTGAATCCTGTATCAATTAGTTATTTGTTGTATTGCTGTAAAATTTAACAATTAAAGTTATCTTGGTAAAAAAAAGCTAGGATTTGCAATTCGGTCAAAATAGAGATAGTACACTTTAATTTTTTTAATAACTTTTTCAAATCAACTTGGATTTTCATCAAATTATGTAACTATCTTAGATATATATTAAGCTTACTAAATCCCTGGTCATTTTTTTTTGTATTGCTGTCAAAATCAAGAATTAAATTAATCTAGGTAAAAAAAAATAGAATTTGCAGTTCGGACAAAATAGAGATAATACACTTTAATTTTTTTAATAACTTTTTCAAATCAACTTGGATTTTCATCAAACCATGTAGCTAATTTAGATATATATTAAGCTTACTGATTCCCAGGTCATTTTATTTTTTGTTGTATTGCTGTCAAATTCAAGAATTAAAGTTATCTTGGTAAAAAAAAAGCTAGGATTTGCAATTCGGTCAAAATAGAGATAGTACACTTTAATTTTTTTAATAACTTTTTCAAATCAACTTGGATTTTCATCAAATTATGTAGCTATCTTAGATATATATTAAGCTTACTAAATCCCTGGTCATTTTGTTTTTGTCTTGCTGTCAAAATCAAGAATTATATTAATCTAGGTAAAAAAAAATAGAATTTGCAGTTCGGACAAAATAGAGATAATACACTTTAATTTTTTTAATAACTTTTTCAAATCAACTTGGATTTTTATCAAACTATGTAGCTATCTTAGATATATATTAAGCTAACTAAATCCCTGGTCATTTTTTTTTTTTGTATTGCTGTCAAAATCAAGAATTAAATTAATCTAGGTAAAAAAAAATAGAATTTTCAGTTCGGACAAAATAGAGATAGTACACTTTAATTTTTTTAATAACTTTTTCAAATCAACTTGGATTTCCATCAAACTATGTAGCTATCTTACATATATATTAAGCTTACTGAATCCCAGGTCATTTTATTTTTTGTTGTATTGCTGTCAAATTCAAGAATTAAATTAATCTAGGTAAAAATAGCTAGAATTTGCAGTTCGGATGAAATAGAGATCACTTTAATTTTTTTAATAACTTTTTCAAATCAACTTGGATGTTCATCAAACTATACAGCTGTCTTACATATATATTAGCTTACTGAATCCTGTATCAATTAGTTATTTGTTGTATTGCTGTAAAATTTAACAATTAAAGTTATCTTGGTAAAAAAAAAGCTAGGATTTGCAATTCCGTCAAAATAGAGATAGTACACTTTAATTTTTTTAATAACTTTTTCAAATCAACCTGGATTTCATCAAATTATGTAACTATCTTAGATATATATTAAGCTTACTAAATCCCTGGTCATTTTTTTTTTGTATTGCTGTCAAAATCAAGAATTAAATTAATCTAGGTAAAAAAAAATAGAATTTGCAGTTCGGACAAAATAGAGATAATACACTTTAATTTTTTTAATAACTTTTTCAAATCAACTTGGATTTTCATCAAACCATGTAGCTAATTTAGATATATATTAAGCTTACTGATTCCCAGGTCATTTTATTTTTTGTTGTATTGCTGTCAAATTCAAGAATTAAAGTTATCTTGGTAAAAAAAAAGCTAGGATTTGCAATTCGGTCAAAATAGAGATAGTACACTTTAATTTTTTTAATAACTTTTTCAAATCAACTTTGATTTTCATCAAATTATGTAGCTATCTTAGATATATATTAAGCTTACTAAATCCCTGGTCATTTTGTTTTTGTCTTGCTGTCAAAATCAAGAATTATATTAATCTAGGTAAAAAAAAATAGAATTTGCAGTTCGGACAAAATAGAGATAATACACTTTAATTTTTTTAATAACTTTTTCAAATCAACTTGGATTTTTATCAAACTATGTAGCTATCTTAGATATATATTAAGCTTACTAAATCCCTGGTCATTTATTTTTTTTTTTGTATTGCTGTCAAAATCAAGAATTAAATTAATCTAGGTAAAAAAAAATTGAATTTTCAGTTCGGACAAAATAGAGATAGTACACTTTAATTTTTTTAATAACTTTTTCAAATCAACTTGGATTTCCATCAAACTATGTAGCTATCTTACATATATATTAAGCTTACTGAATCCCAGGTCATTTTATTTTTTGTTGTATTGCTGTCAAATTCAAGAATTAAATTAATCTAGGTAAAAATAGCTAGAATTTGCAGTTCGGATGAAATAGAGATCGTACACTTTAATTTTTTTAATAACTTTTTCAAATCAACTTGGATGTTCATCAAACTATACAGCTGTCTTACATATATATTAAGCTTACTGAATCCTGTATCAATTAGTTATTTGTTGTATTGCTGTAAAATTTAACAATTAAAGTTATCTTGGTAAAAAAAAGCTAGGATTTGCAATTCAGTCAAAATAGAGATAGTACACTTTAATTTTTTTAATAACTTTTTCAAATCAACTTGGATTTTCATCAAATTATGTAACTATCTTAGATATATATTAAGCTTACTAAATCCCTGGTCATTTTTTTTTGTATTGCTGTCAAAATCAAGAATTAAATTAATCTAGGTAAAAAAAAATAGAATTTGCAGTTCGGACAAAATAGAGATAATACACTTTAATTTTTTTAATAACTTTTTCAAATCAACTTGGATTTTCATCAAACCATGTAGCTAATTTAGATATATATTAAGCTTACTGATTCCCAGGTCATTTTATTTTTTGTTGTATTGCTGTCAACTTCAAGAATTAAAGTTATCTTGGTAAAAAAAAGCTAGGATTTGCAATTCGGTCAAAATAGAGATAGTACACTTTAATTTTTTTAATAACTTTTTCAAATCAACTTGGATTTTCATCAAATTATGTAGCTATCTTAGATATATATTAAGCTTACTAAATCCCTGGTCATTTTGTTTTTGTCTTGCTGTCAAAATCAAGAATTATATTAATCTAGGTAAAAAAAAATAGAATTTTCAGTTCGGACAAAATAGAGATAGTACACTTTAATTTTTTTAATAACTTTTTCAAATCAACTTGGATGTTCATCAAACTATGCAGCTATCTTACAGATATATTAAGCTTACTGAATCCTGTATCAATTAGTTATTGGTTGTATTGCTGTAAAATTTAAGAATTAAAGTTATCTTGGTAAAAAAAAAGCTAGGATTTGCAATTCGGTCAAAATAGAGATAGTACACTTTAATTTTTTTAATAACTTTTTCAAATCAACTTGGATTTTCATCAAACTCTACAACTATCTTTGCAATAAATTGATCTTACTGAATCATAGGTTGTTATACAGTTTTGTGTATTTCTGTCAAATTTAATTAATCTAGGTAAAAAAGCTGCGATATTAGAAATACATCTTTCCTCATTATTTGGGAAAAAGTATATATAATTATTTAATAATTTATTCCTTTTAATATATATTATATAAATATATCAAATAGTGATGAAACATTAAAGAAATTATTAAAATAGTTTTTCTGATTTGTGGTGATTTAAAAAGCAATACCTTTTGCTTGTGGCAAACTTATTAAAAAGATCACATCTACCAGTGTTTTAAATTCTAAATAACATTAATCAAAGTTGCAACATCCTGTTAAATCTAAATCGCAAGGCTTTTTTGATTTACTACATAAGTAATACACGAGTTTAAGAAAAGAAGGGCTTTCTTTTTACCTGTAAAACTCACATGTACTGATGTAATTAAACCATGTATAGTGCCATGTCATTAAATTTGACCAAAATAATATTTTAAGATTTGATTTAAATAAAGTTTTACTGTAACTTTGAAACACATTTCTTTTTTTAAAAGGTTATCAAGGATTGTTATGAAAGTTCATGATATTAAATTTTTGTTTTAACAAAAAAAAGGTGTTTATTTGGTTTAAGCTGATTTGAAAAAAATTATGAAGTCTTAAAAAAGACACTTTTTTTTTGTTGTTAAAACAAAAATTTAATATCATTTAATATATCAGGAAAGATATATTTCTAATACCGTAGCTTTTTGACCTAGATCAATTAAATTCTTAAATTTGACAGAAGTACACAAAACTAAATAAAAACCTATGAATCAGTAAGATCAATATATGGCAAAGATAGTTGTAGAGTTTGATGAACATCCAAGTTGAATTGAAAAAGTTGTGAAAAAAATTAAAGTGTTCTATTTTTTTTACCTGGATTAATTTAATTTTTAAATTTTATAGCAATACAACAAAAAACTAAATTACATGGGATTCAGTAAGCTTGATATATATCTGAAATAGCTGCATAGTTTGATGAAAATCCAAGTTGATTTGAAAAAGTTATAAAAAAAATTAAAGATGCCTATCTGAATTTATATAATAATTTTTATTTTTACCTATTGTAAAATTAAATTCTTTCATTTGACAGCAATAAATCAAACTACCTTATAAGCTTGAATTTTGTAAGATCAATATTTAATTTAGTTAGATGGGCTGATTTACACCAGTCAAAACTAAATTTGAAGGTCAAGACTTGTCGAGACAGGTCGAGACAGGTTGAGCCTTGGTCAAGACCATTTCAGACTACACAAAGATCATCAAGTACTGAATCAGACTAATTAAGTAAAGTCGAGACCTAGTCGAGTACACTTAAGTACAGTTAAGTACAGTCGAGACGATGTCGAGACTAGTCAAGTAAAATGTGTGCTCGATTTTACTGGTCGAGCACAAAAACTAGTCAATTCAGACTCTGAGCAGTTTGTAGTGATATTTTATTATAAGTAAAGGTTCAGGCATGTAGTAGACACTCTTAGCATTCGTTTGAGCTATAATATACCCCAATGGCATGCCTGTGTGGTGCCTGGGGGGAGAGATTTTTACTCTGATGGGTAGTTGCCTTTATGTTGGTTTTCTTGGCTTTTATGATGATTTATCGTGTTTTTTGCTTAATGAATCACCTATTTATGTTGGGAAACACATCTTAAAGTTAGCCAAGGCCTTTATGATGAAAATGACACCTTGTATAAACCAATAATATGATCAGTTTGGTCCCTAGGGTGAAAAGTTCCGGGGTTGATATGGTCAATATTGGCGTCTGGCTATCCAAATTGGGGGGTAAGGGGTCGATTAAATATTTGTTTGGCCTATGTTCCGATATTTTAGTATAAATACAGATTCAGGCATGAAGTAGACACCCTAAGCATTAGTTTGAGCTAGAATATAACCCTATGGCATGCCTGGGCGGCGCTGGGGAAGATTTTCACTCTTATGGATAGTTGCCTTTATGTTGGTTTTCTAGACTTTTATGATGCTTTATCGTGATTTCCGCTTAATGAAGCACCTATTTATATTGAAATACACATGTTAAAGTTAGCCAAGGCCTTCGCAATGAAAACAACACCTTGTATAGACCAGTAAGATCCTCAGTTTGGTCCCTAGGGTGAAACGATCCGGGATTGATATAGTCAATATTGGCGTCTGGCTATCCAAATTTGGGGTAGGGGTCGATTAAATAATTTTTTGGCTTACGTTCACATATTTTGTTATAAGTAAAGATTCGAGCATGTAGTAGACACCCTTAACATTAGTTTGAGCTATAATATACCCAAATGGCATGCCTGGGCGGTGCTGGGGGGAGATTTTCACTCTTATGGGTAGTTGCCTTTCTCTTGGTTTTCTAGGCTTTTGCAATGGTTTATCGTCTTTTTGGCTTAATGAAGCACCTATTTAAATAAAAAAAAACCACATGTCAAAGTTACCCAGGACCTTTACGATGAAAATGACACCTTGTATATACCAATGATATGCTCAGTTTGGTTCCTAGGGTGAAAAGATCCAGGGTCAATATTGTCAATAATGGCATCAGGCTGTCCAAATTGGGGGTAAGGGTCGATTTAACATTTTGTTAGCCTACGGCCACATATCTTAGTATATATAAAGATTCAGGCATAAAGTAGACACCCTGAGCAGTAGTTTGAGCAAGAATATACCCAAATGGCATGTCTGGGCGGTGCTGGGGGAAGATTTTCACTCTTACGGGTAGTTGCCTTTATGTTGGTTTTCCAGGCTTTTATGATGGTTTATCGTGTTTTCCGCTAAATGAAGCACCTATTTATATTGAAAAACACATGTTAAAATCAGCCAAGGCCTTTACGATGAAAATGACACCTTGTATAGACCAATTATATTCTCAGTTTGGTCCCTAGGGTGAAAAAATCCAGGTTTCGTATGGTCAATATTGGTGTCAGGCTATTCAAATTGGGGGTAAGGGTCGAATAAACATTTTGTTGGCTTACGTTCACATATTTTCGTATAAATACAGATTCAGGCATGTAGTAGACACCCTAAACCTTAGTTTTACGCTGAAATAATCCCAAATGGCATGCCTGGGCGGTGCTAGGGGAAAGTTTTCACTCTATGGGTAGTTGCCTTAATGTTGGTTTTCCAGGCTTTTATGATGGTTTAATGTGTTTTCCGCTAAATGAAGCACCTATTTATGTTGGAAACACATCTTAGAGTTGGCCAAGGCCTTTACGATGAAAATGACATCTTGTACAGACCAATAATATGATCAGTTTGGTCCCTAGGGTGAAAAGATCCGGGGTTGGTATGGTCAATAATGGCGTCAGGCTATCCAAATTGGGGGTAAGGGTCGAATAAACATTTTGTTGGCCTACGTCCACATATTTTAGTAAAAATAAAGACTCAGGCATGTAGTAGACACCCTGAATATTAGTTTGAGCTAGAATATACCCCAATGGCATGCCTGGGCGGTGCTGGGGGAAGATTTGAATTTTTATGTGTAGTTGCCTTTCTTTCGGTTTTCTAGGCTTTTTGATGGTTTATCGTGCTTTCCGCTTAATGAAGCACCTATTTTTATTGAAAAACACATGTAAACGTTAGCCAAGGCCTTTACGATGAAAATAACACCTTGTATAGACCAATAATATGTTCAGTTTGGTCCCTAGGGTGAAAAGATCCAGGGTTGGTATGGTCAATAATTGCGCCAGGCTATCCAAATTGGGGGTAAGGGTCGAATAAACATTTTGTTGGCCTACGTCCACACATTTTAGTATAAATAAAGATTCAGGCATGTATGAGACACCCTAAGCATTAGTTTGAGCTAGAAAATACCCCAATGGCATGCCTGGGTGGTGCTGGGGGAAGATTTGAATTCTTATGTGTAATTGCCTTTCTTTTGGTTTTCTAGGCTTTTTTTGATGGTTTATCGTGTTTTCCGCTAAATGAAGCTCCTATTTATATTGAAAAACACATGTTAAAATCAGCCAAGGCCTTTACGATGAAAATTACACCTTGTATAGACCAATTATATTCTCAGTTTGGTCCCTAGGGTGAAAAAATCCAGGTTTCGTATGGTCAATATTGGTGTCAGGCTATTCAAATTGGGGGTAAGGGTCGAATAAACATTTTGTTGGCTTACGTTCACATATTTTCGTATAAATACAGATTCAGGCATGTAGTGGACACCCTAAACCTTAGTTTTACGCTAAAATAATCCCAAATGGCATGCCTGGGCGGTGCTAGGGGAAAGTTTTTACTCTATGGGTAGTTGCCTTTATGTTGGTTTTCCAGGCTTTTATGATGGTTTAATGTGTTTTCCGCTAAATGAAGCAGCTATTTATGTTGGAAACACATCTTAGAGTTGGCGAAGGCCTTTACGATGAAAATGACATCTTGTACAGACCAATAATATGATCAGTTTGGTCCCTAGGGTGAAAAGATCCGGGGTTGGTATGGTCAATAATGGCGTCAGGCTATCCAAATTGGGGGTAAGGGTCGAATAAACATTTTGTTGGCCTACGTCCACATATTTTAGTAAAAATAAAGACTCAGGCATGTAGTAGACACCCTAAATATTAGTTTGAGCTAGAATATACCCCAATGGCATGCCTGGGCGGTGCTGGGGGAAGATTTGAATTCTTATGTGTAGTTGCCTTTCTTTCGGTTTTCTAGGCTTTTTTGATGGTTTATCGTGTTTTCCGCTTAATGATGCACCTATTTTTATTGAAAAACACATGTTAAAGTTAGCCAAGGCCTTTACGATGAAAATAACACCTTGTATAGACCAATAATATGTTCAGTTTGGTCCCTAGGGTGAAAAAATCCAGGTTTCGTATGGTCAATATTGGTGTCAGGCTATTCAAATTGGGGGTAAGGGTCGAATAAACATTTTGTTGGCCTACGTCCACACATTTTAGTATAAATAAAGATTCAGGCATGTAGTAGACACCCTAAGCATTAGTTTGAGTTAGAAAATACCCCAATGGCATGCCTGGGCGGTGCTGGGGGAAGATTTGAATTCTTATGTGTAGTTGCCTTTCTTTTGGTTTTCTAGGCTTTTTTTTATGGTTTATCGTGTTTTCCGCTTAATGAAGCACCTATTTTTATTGAAAAACACATGTTAAAGTTAGTCAAGGCCTTTACGATGAAAATGACACCTTGTATATTCCAATAATATGCTCAGTTTCGTCCCTAGGGTGAAAAGATCCAGGGTAAGTATGATCAATAATGGCGTCAGGCTATCGAATTTGGGGGTAAGGGTCGATTAAAGATTTTGTTGGCCTACGGCCATATATTTTAGTATATATAAAGATGCAGGCATGAAGTAGACACCCTAAGCATTAGTTTGAGCTAGAATATAGCCCAATGGAATGCCTATGCGGTGCTGGGGGAAGATTTTCACTCTTATGGGTAGTTGCCTTTATTTTGGTTTTACAGGCTTTTAGGACGGTTTATCGTGTTATCCGCTTAATGAAGCACCTATTTATATTGAAAAACACATGTTAAAGTTAGCCAAGGCCTTTACGATGAAAATGACACATTGTATAGACCAAAAATATGCTCAGTTTTGTCCTTAGGGTGAAAAGATCCAGGGTAAGTATGGTCAATATTGGCGTCTTGATATTAAAATTGGTTTACATAAGAGTCAAACAACTGGATTAACACATAGAAACAGTAATATGTCCACATGAAAACCTGTCAGATAGAAAGTCAGAATGCCACTTAGTCATCAAAATTGAAAAAAAGGTCTGTAATGCTTATTTTGACCATATAATTCCAAAATTGGTAATTTGTGCAGAATTTCTAATAAGTGAAAGTTTAAATCCTTTAGTTTCTTTCTATTTGACAAATTGACACCGTCAAATCATTCAGGGAAGTTGCCAAAGTACAGATTCTATATTTACTGATTTCACCTCTTAAAAAAGAAAACTAGAGGCTCTAAAGAGCCTGTGTCGCTCACCTTGGTATATGTGAATATTAAACAAAGAAAGCAGATGGATTCATGACAAAATTGTGTTTTGGTGATGGTGATGTGTTTGTACATCTTACTTTACTGAACATTCTTGCTGCTTACAATTATCTCTATCTATAATGATCTTGGCCCAGTAGTTTCAGTGGAAAATGTTTTATGAAAATTGTTAAAAATTGACTATAAAGGACAATAACTCCTTAGGGGGTCAACTGACCATTTTGGTCATGTGGACTTATTTTTAGGTCTTACTTTGCTGTACATTATTGCTGTTTACAGTTTATCTCTATCTATAATAATATTCAAGATAATAACAAAAAACGTCAAAATTTCCTTAAAATTACCAAATATGGGGCAGCAACCCAACAACCGGTTGTCGGATCCATCTGAAAATTTCAGGGCAGATAGATCTTGGCATGATAAACAATTTCACTCCGTCAGATTTGCTCTAAATGCTTTGATATTTGAGTTATAAGCCAAAAACTGCATTTTACCCCTATGTTCTATATTTAGCTGTGGCGGCCATCTTGGTTGGATGGCCGGGTCACCGGACACATTTTTTAAACTACATACCCCAAAGATGATTGTGACCAAGTTTGGATTAATTTAGCCCAGTAGTTTCAGAGGAGAAGATTTTTGTAAAAGATTACTAAGATTTACGAAAAATGGTTAAAAATTGACTATAAAGGGCAATAACTCCTTAAGGGGTCAACTGACCATTTCGGTCATGTTGACTTATTTGTAAATCTTACTTTGCTGAACATTATTGCTGTTTACAGTTTATCTCTATCTATAATAATATTCAAGATAATAACCAAAAACAGCAAAATTTCCATAAAATTACCAATTCAGGGGCAGCAACCCATCAACGGGTTGTCTGATTCATCTGAAAATTTCTGGGCAGATAGATCTTGACCTGATAAACAGTTTTACTCCCGTCAGATTTGCTCTAAATGCTTTGGTTTTTGAGTTATAAGCCAAAAACTGCATTTTACCCCTATGTTCTATTTTTAGCCATGGCGGCCATCTTGGTTGGTTGGCGGGGTCAACGGACACATTTTTTAAACTAGATACCCCAATGATGATTGTGGCCAAGTTTGATTAAATTTGGCCTAGTAGTTTCAGAGGAGAAGATTTTTGTAAAAGTTAACGACGACGGACGCAGGACGACGACGGACGACGGACGCCGGACGCAAAGTGATGGGAAAAGCTCACTTGGCCCTTCGGGCCAGGTGAGCTAAAAATGACCAATCTTTATAAAACTAGTTATGACCAAAGCTTAGTTACTTATGAGACTGCTTACAAATTTCATGACAATAGGATATATATTACATACAATATGTTAAATTTTAAATTTAATTTGCGTGTTAAATTTAGACGTTAAATTGGAAAATTTCAACTATCAACATTTGGGAGTTTAAAAATTAAAATGTTGCAAAAAAAATACTTCTTAAATGCTTAATATATAATATATCAAATATCAAAAGCAAAAAAGGACTCATTTGAGTAATCAGAGGTAGCATAATTATTCAAAAGTCAAATTTATATGAGCCTGTGGTTTAAAATTAAGGTTTTCCAATAAAAGGGTGTCTTACATAAAGATAAAGTATTTTCCAGCAATTTTAAATTTTAGGAGTATTTAAAAAAAAGAAAGAAATGAGGCATATAACATATCATATTAGTTTTAAAGGGTGTTAGGCCAAGAAAGACTGCAAAATATTTATTATTTTGACATGTTTGGTTCAGTGATTTTGTAAGCAGTTAATTTATAAATATATGATTTTTTTTTATAATAAACACATAGTTTTTGATTGACTTAATTCAACTAAAGTTTTATATTATCATCGTCTTACGCAGTTACTCTATTGTAAATAGAAAGTAGAGTTGCGTATTTTTAGATTATTCTATTTTTAGAACAACCAATACACAGAAGAGCACTATTTATAAATTCCGTACAAGTCAGCATTTCACCAAAGTAGGCACGGGGTTTAAGTGTGCATTTCCCTGCATACATAAACTTTAACGATGTATTTTTCTATGAAAAACTTATTTGTTCATTAAATTATGGTATTATTCTAAAAGGCTTTTACATTATCTTTCAGATGCACCAAAATTAGCTCAATTGCGTTTATTTTAGTGAAATGCCGACACTTCGAAATTTGAAGATGTATATATATATATATGATGACCTATGCGCTTGCTTCAAACATATAACTTAAGAGTGCACGCACGCAAGCATGCATATATAAAGTACGAAAACATTGATATGATCACATGTGGGGAAGAATTTAAAACTCTTCAACACTACCTGTCAATTAATAACATTCAATTGTATAAAAGAAACCCAGAATATATGCATGCTTTAGAAAATAGAAGACTATAGATGTAAGGGGACGGGTTTAAATTACATCTACATTATGTAGAAATGAGACAATTCTCCACAAGAGACCAGATGACCTAGAAATAAACAACTAAAGGTCACCCCGAGCAGCATTTAACAATGAGCAAAGCCCATACCGCTTAATCAGTTATAATATATAAATGTACATTATGTATAACGTTTGTTACAATGCAAATATTTTTATAATATAGCCGTCTAGGTTTTTAAAACGCGTATCATATGTAGAACAAGATTGTATGATTAAGAAATTAATGCTTATTTTAATAATTTGATTGAGTTGTAAAAGTGTTGACTGGAGCATAACTTGTACGAAGCGGTTCGTTCGAAAAATATTCACACGATCAACAATATAAAATCCCCCTTCTCTTTTCCCGTCAAAAAAATATACATAAAGAAGCATTCATTTCTTAAAACTATATTTCTATGCTAATAAGACAAAACAAAAAGTTGGATCAAGTTTTTCTTTTATATACCAGTGCACTTTTTTTTGCAGCACGTATCAATTCGAAATTAACATATTATTTTGATATTCCTTATGTATTAATTCAATTTCAGACAAACTACTCGTAATTTCTTGAAAGTTTTTAATTACATTTCATTTTTTTCTACAAAATTTTAATATAACTTCCTTGCCAACAGAACTGCCGTTTTGTTTGTTTATCAACAAAGACTTCCGAAAAGAAATGTTATTCTTATCCTTAATATATACGCTGACTTTAACGACCTTATACTTGTTTAAATACAAAATCAAGAGATGTTCCGGTGATTGCGACTTTAGTAGTAATTTAACAATATTTTTTTTTTTAAATTGTATAAGAAGGCACAAAATTTAAAGTAGGCACGTATACATTTTGGAGGCCGAGTTTACACATTTCCCGATTTTTTATTGAGTTTAAAGTAACATATTTATCTTAAATTGTTATAAAAAACATATTGTACGTCCAAACAATATTAATATAACATCAAGATTTCCGATAATAACCGATTTCTTAAATTCTTTGAAAATGCTGAATCATGCTTACTTTAGTAGCTGTTTTAACGCATCGGGACTTTGGTAGCAATTAGTTAGTATATATATATATATATATATATATATATATATATATATATATATATATATATATATATATATATATATGACCTTAGTTTTTTCATTAAATGTTATTTTTTAAACTACTACTAGAAACTTAATTTACACTTTAAATATGAATTCACTTGTCCTATTTTTGAGGAAAAAAATGATGTTCTATATGTACATGTATGTATGAGGGTCTGGATTGGGGGGGGGGATCTGTTATTCTGTAAACATTTAATTTTCACCCCTTTTTTTCTCTAATCTTCAAAAAATTAACCCCTTTTTTCTCTAATCTTCAAAAAATTAACCCCTTTTTTCTCTAATTTTCATTTTTTTTGCCCATTATTCTCTAATCTTTATTTTTCAAGGGCATTATTCTTTAATCATTTAACCCCATTTAAACCCTCGTGTATACATTCAAAATTCTAATTATTTTATATATAAGACTATCTAAAACTTACCAAATGATAAAATACTATTGAAATTAACATTTCCCGCGATAAAATTTAAAAACTGCTACTTCTCACATCTCCTGCCTGTCCTTGCACCTTGTGTTAATATGACAGTGTCATGATAATCAGTTACTTAGTACAAGAAACCTAAAAAAATAATTATCTATCATCAGAATCAGCACTATATATTTTAAAATATATATACAGCTTGTCAACAAAAGAGGGGTACTGATCATGATTTCCCCCTGCACTCTTCTGTGTCTTTACCTTCAGCCTACACATGCAAGTCTTAAAGGGGGGAACATTGAAGACAAGGACACCAAAATAGCATAAATTCAACAAAAACACAAAAATTAAAAATATATAATCATATAATATATGGTTAGTGGAATATAACAGTATTATATATGCCTGGTTTTCTGTAAACTAGCCATTAGTAGCTAGATGATCCAACTGATAAATGGAATGTACATGTACATTTTGTGTACATTGTAATAAAAATGGGTGATTATGCATTGTACTTGTACATTTTTGTAAATTAAAATACATGATTCTGGCATTTGAACATAACTATTAGTATTTGCAGCCTATTATCTATCTATCTTCCTTTTAAGGAGTGGACACATTCTTGAGTGTTACATGTACTGATATATACTCCAGCTAATAAATGTTGTTTAGAAATTATAGACACAAAACCTGTGAAGTAGATTTTTTCTTTTCATGACATACATGTACAAATAAATAATGACACCATAATTTCATAGGTAACCTTTTATTGCTAGCTCATTTGATTCCTAATCATGCATGCGGCTTCCAATAGCAGATACATGTATATGCTATTGCTTAGAGCTAATTTTTGGTGCTGCTTTTTATAATTTATTTTGCATGCCCCGTGCCTTGTTTTATTTGTTATTGCATATGTTTTTATATTCGGTGAAAAGCTCATTAGAGCATATGTTTGTACTGTTTGTCAATATGCTGAATCCAAATAAAGTTTTACTTACTTACTGACTTGCTAAGGATTTGTATAGTACAAATCCTTGCTCATGCTAATGCCACACAATAATGATAATGCAGTGGTTTTTTTTTTTTTGGGGGGGGGTGATCCTACCATCTTTAATATCCAGCAAACACTATTTTCTGTCTATGAGAATAAATGTATGCATGCCACAGTATGGTACCGCAGCTAGAATAGAGTGTGATACTTTTTTTTAAGTACCCCCTCCCCCTTTTTTAAATTTCTGTTATTTCTCCTTCCAAGAAACGGCAATTTTGTTTATTGTCCACCAGCGATCAGACCTGACACCTATGCAATTGAATTCTGTCATATACATTGATTTAAAATAGTTATATCGTTTAATATAAGTAAAATCATACCTGCATGATGGTTTGTACGCTGGCGGCCGCCAACTTGGAAAACGTAAACAAAGTAGTTCGCATGTACGCACTTTCCACAGAATGGTCAAACGGCTACAAATTGTCGTATGTTTAAAAATGAACCGTTAAAGTTAATACAAAAACAGGTTTTAAATATATGTTAATGCAATTAACGAAAAAATGTATGCATGCGCTGCGGATGCTTAATCTCTGCAAGATCTTGCACACGGTGAGTACGGCTGAAGGCAAGGGTGTTAAACGCAGGACTTCGGGAATGTCCGGAGAGCCGACAACCTTGCTTCGAAAGTTGAGTTCCATCAAGATTGGTCCATCCAATTCCGAGAACTGCCATGGACAAAAAGTGTGGAAGAATAAAAATAAAAAAAATAATAAGAAAAAAAAGAAACGAACAATAACAATATGTCACCCCAACTCCGTTGAGGGTGCCATAAAAAGAATCGAACAATAACAATATGTCACCCGACCTCCGTTAGGGTGGCATAAAGATGTTTTATGACTGCCAATGAGAGGTACTGCATAAACAGAAATAATATAAAACACTACAGCAGAAGCCATTTTTATAACCAGGTACAGAGGTTCACAAAATCCTCAAAGAAAAAGACCCTGCATATTTCATGTTATTCCTTTGACACGTGCTTGGACTACAGAATACCTAATAGTGGTGCTCGATTCACAATGTGAACAAACAATTTTAGAACTAGGTTAATTTAACTCATCATAGATATCAGAATTGAAATTTAATGTTTGTACAAGACAAGCGTCTCGTCTACAAAAGACTCATCAGAGACGCTCGAATAACAAAAAAAAAGAAAAAACGAACAGTACACACATTTATTAAGAAAAAGAGATTTCAAAAGTAAATATTACTTGCAAGTATTACGCAGTATTTCATTTTACGTTATTGACTTTAATGGTAAGCGTTCTGGCAGTTCAAAGTTGTGTAAAGGCAGAATAGGAATCTAAATGACAAAAATTATTATCATGTTTTAGAGAGTTTTTTCGAGTCAGTAAATGAATATCGATAATAAATAGTATTTTTTTCTATGAACAGTCTATTTAACATTTTGTCTGAACACTCCCTACGTCTACATGATTCTCAAAATGTATTTCACGAAATAAAAACCAATATTGAAAACCGTCTCGACATTTTTATCATCAATATACTATTAACTTATACAATTTCCGGATTTTTTTTTCCCGGATGATATCACTTTATAGTAGTTTATTGTAGACGTATAGGAAAGAGAAAGATTGGTCATTCTATTTCAGTTTACCAAGTGTTTGTACGAAGTTGATCTTTTACCAAAGTTTATACTTGATAACCAGTTGTGTGATCATAAAAACAAAGATTCTTACAAATATAAAAGAACTGTTATAACAATTTATAGTTTTACAGAACATAAGTTAACATGTTAAAATTATTAAAATTGTGTCAATAAAATGAAAAATATTTAGCTTATTTTTAATAAGCTAGAATCAGAAATAATTATAAATACGAACATGGAAACAGCTTAATGATGTGCTTTGGTTGTAATTGTTGCTCTAAAACAAATCATATTTACGGATTACTTTAAACAGTCTGTGTCGCATACATGTTAAATGTAAGATGCATACACTAGATGCTAATTAACGTTTTTGTGATCTGTTTATGGTTCGGATGTTGATGTATGTGCGAGTCACTCGTAAAAAGACAATCTATATGATCAATTGCTATGATAACATTGAAAATTAGCATGAAAAGAGAACAATTCTTATCGGTAATGAATATTTTATTTGTCAATTCAACACCGTTGTGATTAAACAAATTGAACGACGGTTAAATGCGTCAGTATGCTATCTACCTTCTGAATAGTAAAATATGTATCATCCGAGAATGGTTAAAAGAGTTAGGTTTTTCAAATTTCCCAATGATTTTCCTCAATCTGTTACAACAACCTGCGTCTGTCTAGTCTTCACGGTTTTTATCACAAGGCACTGTCATCAATTTGTAAAAATGAAAAATACTCGGTGATATATGTAAAATGTATGCACATGATGAAACAATGTTATTTATTCTTTATTGCCGTCATATATAAAACTCTTAGGAAACGCATTTGTTCATATCAAAATTAGAATAATATTTGACTACATTTGCTAATACGTCATAAACAATTAGCAAAGACAACGACAATACAGGATTGTAATAATGTTGGTACTAAATGGTCCGTGTTTTATAAAATACAACAATCAGATTGATAATTGCACTTGATTTCAAAAACTTTAACTCCTAATCTAAAAAAAAACTGAATTCAACAACTTTCCTGTTATAGACAATATGTACAAACAACAGTATCAAACATTTTCCGCTTAACTTGGAAAAGCAAGCACAAAGTTTGTAACATACCGATGTGTTAAATATAACTGATAGGCCTCCTACACAAACTGTGATTTCAATTTTTCAGTCTTCAAACAAAGATGTACCATACTGTGATCGTAAGAGTTAGTTGTTCTTGTAGTTGATCTTTGTTTTGTAAGTTATCAGTAAAGTAGTATCATTCTGTTAATCGGCCAATTTAAAGTATGTTCTAACAATATACTTCTTTTTTGTGAAAACTAAACTTGCAGGTCAACAGGAAACCACAAATATTTTTTCAAACTATTTGTGTTATACTTTTCAAAATATAGGGGTTGTTTCAAAAATTTACAGAATTTATATTTAACGTATGCATTGGAACAGTTGATGTTAATTGTAGAATTGCACATCATGTTGTATTGGAAAATAACTGCACAAACTGAAAATAGTTGTTTTTGTAAAGTTAAAGCTCTCAAAACATTAATATCTTAATAATAAAATCTGTATGTCAATGTCGCTTCTACGTAATTTCACAAAGTGCTCTGAAATTTGTTTGGTGTCACAATTATAGGGAAAACATTTTTTTCGTATTATTCCTAACCTTTCCTAGGAAATCAGAAATCTTGTCTTAAAATTAAAGAAAATTCAGGAAAACATGATTGGATTATTACTTCCATATTGTCGTATGTTTATGACAAATTGACATGGTAATGGCAAATAGCAAAAAAGCAAACAAAAGCAAAACTACCGTCTAAAAAACAAAAATTGCTGGGCAGAGCTGATCCCGCGAAAACTAAAGGAGATCCAAAGGGCTGATATACGAGCATTCTGAACGTCATTCATCTCAATATATATAAATGTATATGTACGATTAACTTCATTGAGAGACAACACGATGACAAAAATAAGCAAATATTTTTAGATTAATTTGCTCTCAAAAATGAAAAAAAAAACAATTGCTTAAGAGTTGAAATATCAATCAATAAATGTAGAAAACAAAGAAAAAAAAAGCGTAAAATTATGTTTACGAAGTATCAAATCTGCATTATATTATGAATGGGCTTCTCTTTCATTCACGTGTAATTACTTACAAAAAATAAAAACAGTTAGTGGGAACCACAAAGGCGTTTTACAAAAACAACTGTTATGACAATCAATATCTGAACAAAAACACATTTTTGGGTAATATTGCTGTTTGTTTGTATCTGTACCTGTAGAAGTAGAAAAACTATTGGAACATCGATGGTATCGGTTAAAGTATATCAGTATACCAACACGAAATGAAAATCAAACAAGCATCACCATGCACGAACATATACTCAAGATTGAGCAAAACAGTATTACCAAACAAGATGAAGATTTGCATTGACAGAAAAAAAAATCAGACTGATCTTATATATATATGAAAAAAAAACTCTATCGATAGTTAACATTCGCCTGTTGCCTACAGCGAGAGAATAAGAACTACGCCAAATAACATATGTCAACAATATATCAACTATATACAGAAAACAATAATTGTACTTTCCACCGAGCTATAATTGTAAAAATTAAATTTTATGAAATATCACAGAATAAAAAGTCCAAAGAGCCTATCATATAATATACAGTTGTGTCATGTTCACTTGCATTGCATTTAATCCCATGCATACTACGTAAACTTTATCGATAATTCATCCTATAAGTAGAAACTCAAACTTTGCTGATATCTTTGATTTTCTTCCCATTATATAATAAAATTATTAATGGATAATGAATTGAAATGATTTTCGCAATGTGATGTCCTTTACCAGCTTTCCCCATGGTTTAAGCTATGCATTTTATTGAGTTCAAATTCATCCTGATAGATACAATTATAAATGTCTTAACGCATTGATTTCCCATATGAATCAACAATTTCAATTGGTACATATTATTGTAGATGGTAGGGACATCACTATGAAATAAGATCTTTTAATGTTGTTCTAATTGTATTGGACAAAGGAATATCTATTTTCTTAAACATACTATTCATTTTACGTAACTCTGTTTTACTTTTTAAACAAACAAACAAAAAACAATGTAAAACAAATCTGTATTAACATAAAGTGTCAAATAAATCTTAATATTGCGGCTATGTTATGTTTGTTTAGTTTGTGAATTCCCGGGGCTATCTATAGCTGATCTCGCATTATTCCTATAATAAACTCAGTGCTCACTTTCCTCGAGTTTTTCGAATAAAAATAACGAGCGAATTATTCCTAAAGATATGAATCATTACCATTCTAAGTAACAGCTAATTTTCTTTTTTCTCAAACTAATCTTCTTCAACCAAGTAGGAAATCGCTCATAAAACTGAATCTGATTACAAATGATTTCAGTATACCAATTCATTAATATTTCTTTGTGAGAATAACGTATAAATTGCAAATCTTTTACTCTTTTTCCGTATCTCATTGAAGACCCGATTACGCACTTGCATTATGTCGTAGGGATTTGACAAATATTATAAAGTAAATTGTCAATGTCAACCTTCTCTCTCTGAAGGAATACAATGTAAAAATTTCGATATTCAAACTTTGGAAACTACTGTTGCCTTCATTTTTTTTTTACGATGCTCTTTGCCAATCGTTTCAAACAAGGTAATAGTTTCATCTATTATGGTTACTGTTCGGTTCGTGAACACAATATTCCGTAAGTTCGAACATAGCTTGTTTTCAGTTCGTGCAGTTTATTTTGTGTGATGATTGCCATTAAAAATAGAAGTTGTAACGGTTCTCAAATCGCATTACACTATCAAAAAGATACACATTCAAGTAAAACATCAACTGAATTGTTTTTCTACTCACAAAGGACAAGGGACCGAAAAAGTCGGTATTGCATTGGGTATAACCCAGTGTGTTCACTTATAAAAGGATACATTTGACTCTAGATGATTTTTGAATCACCCTTTTTTTTTTATCTATGGATGGCATTATTTCATAAATACCTAGCATGTCTACTAAGTAATCGTATGTTCTATTAAAATGGTTGCATGTTAGTGTAATAAAGGTGTCATTTGTTATACATATGACCAGTTTCTTCTCGATTTATATAGTTCATATAGAGTAACAATTTAGTCTGTCACCATTTTAGATATTTGCTATTTATAAATGACTTTAGAGTTTGAGTAAAGATAAGATGTATGTCAAATTAACATGAAGAGTGTGGCCCACACATTTGGAAATAACAAAACATTTCATGAACGCCGTTTCCGTAGACAAAAGGACACCTTTCTTTCATTTCATATACATTGTAAAGATTGTTAATTTGTCTCGTTGCTATAGTCATTTAGCAGTCTGACATCAACTCATGTTAAACAAAACATAATTTATGAAAAAAAGCATTGACACTTGATGGTAATTTTTATTGACGATCAGACAATTTTCTGAAAGCACAGCCCACTAGGGATTCACTAATATACATAAATAGTCACATATAGATTATATATCCGGACAGTACTTGCATTGTATCTCTCTGAATTAGGCTGGCACATACTTTTTTCATCGTATAACACCCTCAGTGATGTTTAAAATTAATGTATTATATTATTTAGGGTCCTATGCCCGACAAAACTGTACAATAGAAATGATCTGAAACATGATCAACACGAAGTTTGCCTCGTATTTTGACTGACATCTAGAAACTGACAATGAGGGACAGCTGAAAACAAAACTTTACCACAAAGGGGATTATTCAAGTTTTCCAATTTTCAAATTGCCATGTCTAACAGTTCAGCAAGCCTGCATACAGATTAGATATCTCTCAGTTGGAACGATATTAAAGTGTAACTAACAGTTTCAAATGTTGAAATATAATTTATTTTTGTAAATTTTACAGACACCATAACGAGTTGTTTGACCGATATGGAATGTTAACAAAATATTTTGGCCACGAGCATCACTGAAGAGACATGTATTGTCGAAATGCGCATCTGGTGCAAGAAAATTGGTACCATTAATTTTATTAACACAATCCCGTTTACATTTCTCGCCGAATGAGACATACCGAATTATACTTATCATCCATTTGTTCTTTTGTCAGAAATGTCCTATGTATATCAGGATCTGCTTACCATTCGGATCTACTTGAGATTGTCCCAAGTTTTTCGTCTTACTAAATCTATGATTGTTTAAAGTATGTGTTGTTATTGTTGTTAATCTATTTGTCGTTTTAGCCATGCAGTTGTCAGTTCATTTTCAAATTTTGATTTTCAACGTGTATTTGGGATCGTTTTCGACTTTGTTTTAAAGAAAATGCACACTCTGCAATAATCGATAAAATTATCAGTATATTTTCAAATTTTACTATAATGCCAATCTTAACATGGTGAAACAAAGGGAAATGAAGTTGTATGAACTAATAAAGTACTAATTGGTACAGTTCTAAATGTGATATCTTTGAAGTCCTTTCATGTGAATGTTATCCGTTACCTCAGGATACGTAATAATATCGCTGTTATCGTCTTGAAAGTAATAATGGTAGAACAAATGATTAAAAGGCCTACATTACGAATCTTGCAAACTATTAGCTAATTAACAAGTTCAGTATGCTTCTACATACAAATGATATGTCTTTTTAAAACTTCGTTTGCTTCAGTGTATCGATGAATGGTATCAACAAATACAAGAAGTACAACATATGTTTCAAAAATGACGCAAGATATATTCTTATATTCGTAACTAAGATCTTGTCCTTATTTCACCGATTGTGATTTACAATATTATACCATACAGCGGGTTTTTTTGGCGTGTTTAAAATTACGCGATTTTCTTTGAATAAGGTATACGAAATATTTCGGCGCTTATTATTTTGGCAGATTCAAAACTTTTATCAATACCTTTGCATGTGTACTTTTTAATTGGCAGAATTTATTTTTGGCAATTTCGTTCTGTTCGTGAAAATAAGCGAGAATTTGCAACCCGTGAAAAATAACCGCTATAGGGTACTTGCAACAGGGTCTATTTATAACATAATCATCTCACCCTTTCTGACTACATGAGCATTCCTAGTTTTGGACGGGTGCGTCTTGGATCATACTTACTATCTATGTTATGTGTACTACTGTTTGTCTGTTAATTTTTTTTTTCAATTTGAGACATGACGTTATAAGTTATTTTTGTTAACCTACCATGAAGGGGCTGTATAGCAAGTCAAGGTCGTAAAAAATTTCCATCGTCGTTTAATGTATGACTGATGAATTTGAATGTCGCTTTTGTGATTTTCGGCTCTCTTCAATGAGAACATTGATATTTGTTGTCAATAATCGACTAACGAGAATTCAATTTATACTCTCGAGAGTCAATTTAAAAAACCTGAAGTAGGCATATAGAAAATTTATTAGTAAATAAAGCTTTTTCACACGAAAATCCAAAGAAACTTTGACTGATAGCATGCTGATTTATCAATTCATTTTCAAGATCTTTTAAATTTCAAATAAAAATAAAATCATGGTCGTCTGACACTCTAAAAATTGTCCGTATTACTTTAGTGTCCTTACTTAAATAAAGTCTTACAACTGGGTTTGCAAATTGCTTAGCTTCACATTTAATAGGTTCTTTTGTAATTTATACATGCTGAAACCAAAAAAATCCTAAAACGACATTTTTAAAATAACTAACATTTTCCACATCCTAACGTAAGATGTATTTTTTTTTTTTTTTTACTTTTTAGGTCTTTCCACTTTTCCGTGGAAAGACCTATTGGTTTTCTTCTGATTATTATTTTTTTTTCTTCCGCCAAATGTTTTTCCTTCGCTGTTTTTTTGTTTTGCAAGATGTCGCTTAGATATTTGGAATATGATATCGAACAGTTTATACGCTTTTGAAACTGACACTGCGAAACCGAATTCTTTCCCATATCAGAGTTATCTCCCCGAACACTGTTTTTCTTGTTATCTCTAAGGCTTCGCAACCGTATAAGAAACCGACGAATTTATTTTTCCAAATTGCTCGTTACATCCTCAGGATGTTCTGTTTTATTTTGACCGAAGCCGTATAGAGCTTCTATATGAGAGTTATTTCCCCTTTTGGTATTTAAATTTTTGAAATGTATTTTTAACTGGAAAACCATAAGTGATAGAGGCCTAGGGTCTGTTGATTTAAAGTCCTTGGTAAAAAAAAAAAATGGGGTCAAGGTCAAAGGTCAAGGTCATGTTCAAAATTTTGATTTTGGCTTGTTATCTCTTATTTTCATAAATCTTATAAGGTATCGACAAAATATTTTCACACATTTGTTAGTCGCAACATGAGGTTACATATAAATTTTAGTTGAAAGGGTACGTTAGCATTTGATGCGAGTATTCCCCCCTTTTATATCTAATATCAGTCATATGGTAATATAACTCATTAACAATATAATGTAGAGACCTAGAGTCTTTTGATTTGATGTCCTTAGTTGATGACCTTGAAATTGAGCTGAAGGTCATATGTTAATTTAACGTTCTAGATTTTGACCTTTGCTTTTACCTCATATGTATTCATGCTAAAGCTATTAGACTTTTTGCATTAGGTTGCAAGCAATATAACGTTGAAAAAGCTAACCGAAAGTGACCTTTTGTAAACCGGAAGTAGCTAATTTTTGTGTAATAAATTATTGTAAAAGTATGTAAAACCATATATTTTTGGAATCAGCATGAAGTAAACTATAAGACAGTACCAGAAGTTACATGTTTTGAACTGGAAGTAGAAAATAATCTCCCCTATTTATATCTTTTTGTGTAGAAACATTATATTTTTAGAATCAGCGTACAATAAATTGTCATTTGACTCTGAAATTAATATTTTAAAACCATATTTTTAAATTTTCATATCAAAATAGATCCTTACTGGTGGAAAGACCTTCAATTGTTCTCTGAACAATTGGTTTTTAATTAGGTCTTTCAACCTTTTCGGTTGAAAGACCTATAGCTTTTGTTCTGATAATTATTAGGTCTTTCCACTTTTCCGTGGAAAGACCTATTGGATTTCTTCTGATTATTATTATTATTATTTTTTTTTGTTTTTTTTTTTCTTCCGCCTAATTTTTTTCCTTCGCTGTTATTTTGTTTCGCAAGATGTCGCTTAGATATTTGGAATATGATATCGAACAGTTTATACGCTTTTGAAACCAACTCTGCCTAACAGAATACTTTCCCATATCAGAGTCTTTTGATTTGAAGTCCTTGGCTGATGACCTTGAAATTGAGCTCAAGGTCATAGGTAAATTTAACGTTCTAGATTTTGACCTTTGCTTTTTCCTCATATGTATACATGATAAAGCCACGGGGCTTTTTGCATTAGGTTGCAAGCAATGTGATCTAGAAAAAGCCAACCGGAAATGACTTTTTGTAAACCGGAAGTAGCTATATTTTGTACTAAATTAATGTAAAAGTATATAGAACCATATATTTTTGGAATCAGTGTCAAGTAAACTTTTAAAAAATACCGGAAGTAACATCGTTTAAACCGGAAGTAAAAAGTTATCTCCCTTAATAATACCTTTTTATATAGAAACCATATATTTTTGGAATCAGCTTTCAATAAGCTGTCATATGACGCTAAAATTGACATTTAAAACCAAATTTTAACATTTTCAAATGAAAAAAGATCCTTACTGGTGGAAAGACCATCAATGGTTCTCTGAACAATTGGTTTTTAATTATTATTATTATTTTTTTTTTTTCCGCCTAATTTTTTTCCTTCGCTGTTTTTTTTTCCGCAAGATGTCGCTTAGATATTTGGAATATGATATCGAACAGTTAATACGCTTTTAAAACCAACTCTGCCTAACAGAATACTTTCCCATATCAGAGTTATCTCCCCGAACACTGTTTTTCTTGTTATCGCTTAATCTTCGCAACCATATAAGAAACCGACAAATTTTATTTTACTAAATTGCTCGTTATATCCTCAGAATGATTTGATTTATTTTGGCCGAAGCTATCCGGAGACTCCGTATGAGAGTTATTTCCCCTTTTATATTTGATATAAGTGATATGCATTTTTAACTGGAAAACCATAAGTGATAGAGGCCTAGGGTCTTTTGATTTGAGGTCCTTGGTCCAAAAAAATGAAAATGAGGTCAAGGTCAAAGGTCAAGGTCATAATTCAAATTTTGATTTTGGCTTGTTATCTCTTATTTTTAGAAATCATATAAGATATCGACAAAATATTTTCACAAAATTGTTAGTTATGACATGTCGTAACACATAAATCTTAGTCGAAAGGGTACGTAGACATTTGACGTGAGTTTTCCACATTTTAATATCTAATATCGTACGTATGGCAATATAACTCATTAACAATATAAAGTAGAGGACTAGAGTCTTTTGATTTGAGGTCCTTGGTTTATGACCTTAAAATTGACCTCAAGGTCATATGCTTATTTAACGTTCTAGATTTTGACCTTTGCTTTTACCTTATATGTACACATGATAAAGCCATGGGACTTTTTGCATTAGGTTGTAAGCAATGTGACCTTTCAAAAGACAACCGGAAGTGACATTTTATCAACCGGAAGTAGCTATTTTTTGTACTAAATCAATGTAAAAGTATATAAAACCATATATTGTTGGAATCAGTGTCAAGTAAACTTTCAAACAATACCGGAAGTAAACTTTTTAAACTGGACGTAAAAGATTATCTCCCTTATTTTATATAGAAACCATATATTTTTTAAATCAGCGTACAATAAGCTGTCATTTGACGCTGAAACTGACATTTAAAATCAAATTTTAATATTTTCATTTTTAAATAGATTCTTACCGGTGGAAAGACCTTCAATTGTTCTCTGAACAATTGGTTTTTAATTTATATTTTAGTTTCTTGTTTGTTTCAATATATCAATCAGTGATTGTTGTTTCAGTAAGATGTTTGTTTCAAAGTGTAAATGAGGACAACATACATGTAAACTTGTTAACCAATTAGATAAATCTCATTTAGATAATTGTATTCTATTCAATTTGCTAAAATATTATATTTAGCTAAATATTCATTAATTATAGATCCTTTATAATTCTTCTTATTGAAACAAATATAATCTTATTATGGATACTAGGATTGAAATTGTGTACGACATATTGGTGTTACGTCTAAAAAATACACATCAGTGACACTCAAATCGAAAACGTATAACGGTCAAGTAAGGATCCAGAATACAAAAGTAGTGTACCAATCACAGCTAAAGTATCCTATTCCAGGGGAAGACAATCCATATTTATTTATTTTTGAAATTTTGAAATTTTGTTTTTAAATAAAATTGCGGTTTGATGTTAACTGAAAAATGATTGTCTTCCCTCAAGTAACAAGAACGTGTAGATTAAACACCTATTGATATTTCAATCATCAAATGAATTGATCTATTGAAGAAGTATGCCTTTTATTAACGGATATAATTATTCTCAAATCTCATTCTAATCACTTTTATTACAGTTGCATTTATAAACTTTCTAATTCTAAAAATGTGAATTTAATATATTATAAATATATTGTAAGACACACATTACTATTGACTAGGGAAAAAAATCAGTGCACTAGTACGTTAGATAGGTGCAAAGTTTAAATTGATTCAATAACAAATGAAATGTGTTTTATGGTTCGGGTTTTCTTGTAGGCATGCATTATCCGCCAACCGAACCAACGTTCAGTCATAATTACACAATTTTAAAAATCGGTCAATATTGGTTATAATGGATCTGCCATTTTACTTTGTCAACATGAACATACACGTAAAAAGCAATTATCTTATGGTCTCTCCTCTCTTTTACATTTTCTTGCATGTTCATAACGTGACATGAATCTCAGATGATATTTTTCCTCTCCTTTACATCTATGTGGGTAAAGGGGGAGGAGGGTTCTTGGTGAAAGCTAATCCAGAAAAAGCGGCTCGGACGCAACAAAATTGACGCACATGATAACACCGGTTGCTCAACAGTATTTTCTAAGCACCAAGATTAACTTTATCAACCTGAATTCGATGCTCTTAATGCATTTAATGCTAATGCACAGCCCGTGTGTTTTTATGTGTTGATTCATATTTCATGCGAAATAAGCATAGTTGATTTAGTCATTTAAATGAGAAAAACGTGTCAATACTTTATGCAAAAGACAATCCGATAATAATCCTCAGTGATAAAATCGTATTGAAATCAGTTACTCCGTCCTGTCTTACAAACAGATTTTGTTTTCCTTATCTGTCCTATATCTCTACATTTTGGTGAAGGATGCTTACATAGACTCATGTTTCCACATTTTTATAATATAACGTAAACTTTGTTAAATGAACATGTTTTATTGTAGACAAGAATGTATAATCTATGTTAAGGTCTTGTTTGATATAACATGCCTTTGAATTGTTTCATCTTAATAACATCAATGAAACCATGCCGCATTGTGTTTTATAAAGGTAACAGTATAATGACAGAACACATGATCTATTCGATTCATACCACCCAACATCCACTTGATATTAATCTTATTTATCTTCTAATTAACACGTAGTTCAGCAGGTGATTTTAATTAATATATTATAGAAATAAAGATACTCGTGTTTCATACGATGTTGAAGGTCAATTGAAAACGATGATTTATAACAAACATCACGGCAAAGAAAGAAGACTAAATTATTGACAACAATTTATACTTAGCAAACTACAACTGAGCAATACATCGGATTTTGTAATAATAAGTATTTAATGGTTACGGCATTTTACTGTTAAAAAGAATTTGGATTAAACAAAAATATTAAACATGACCTCCTATAATGAGCTTGGAAATGACGTGTTTGTTTATTTTATTGGTTTAACATGTCGGCAAAAACATCTCATGAAGGTTATGACTTCCCCATAGTCGGCTCTAAAACGCACCAAACTCACCTCATCCCCATCCCCTTGTTGGTGGGGTTACATAACAACACCCGAAAAAACTAATAGGATCACGTGCATTGTTTAGATACATGTATGTTTTTCAAATGATAATTCGTAATTTAAATGCACATCAGTTTTAAGGGTTCTGATTTAAGTCATCAACATGATCCTGATTGGTTTTCTTTTATTAATACATACATGCACGTGTCGATATTGCAAAATGTAATTCTTCTTTCCAGGTTGTGACGCCACTTTAGTTTTCTGTTGAAGGCTACACTGCTACATTAAGTCTTTACACTTTGCTAGATAGTTGTCTGACTGTCAATCTACCACATCCCTTACACCGCCTTGTTCTTATACACCGTCTCGAATAGGACACAAACAGTAGTTTACCGATGTTCAAATCTTATAATATGAAAATAAGGAGATGTAGTAAGAAAGGAACTAACACCACTATCTACAGGAGTTCACATAAAGGTGATGTAAGCAAGTATAGACGACGTCACGGCTTTCGCCCACGAGAAACACCAATATCTTACAGTTGGTTACAAACTTGTTTGAAACACATAATATCGTGAAAGTTTCCTCGGGTCTGTATTATTCATTTTAATTGTGTACATGTCCTAACCTTCAGGATCAATACATTTACGAAAAGACATTTTAACTCTGATCTTTACGTGGGAAAATCATTGTTTCCTTAATGGAATTATCAGATATGCAATCTATCTTGAAACAGGATGTCATTACTTCTTATCCTCCATTGTAAGTTTCACCGGAATGATATTTACATGGTCTAGTTTGCCCACTGATTTATACTATAACTTGGACTTAGTTAATTGAACATGTAATTTTTTTTCAATTCAGAAATAAATAATTTGTTTTAATGTCTTGACTGAAATATCCTGTCTTTTTTCTTCTAAATGAACATCAAAAATATCCTGGTTATATTTGTAACAAGATTAAAACAGAACATGTACTATGTGTGATCCCAGCATAACCTATATCAACATGATATTAATCTTATTATATACTTATCTAAATGTAGCTCAGCTGTTTTAGATTAATGTGCTTAAAGTTAAAAAAAAATGGTATGCTATCAAAGGTATATACATAATTTGAATTGGAAAAATAGAAAAGACTAAAAAATCAACCGAAATATCTACACATTAATTAAATGAAACTGATAAAAAGCAATATTTACAATTTTTAGTTCGTTAATACGTTAAATAATAAATATATCTGGGATAATGAAAATGATATTGTAAGCTTTACGAATCATAAGTATATAAGTAAAAATAAACATACAATTCTCCGTTCTCTATCTACCTTAACAATAAAGTTAACCATGTTACTTTCTCTCAACGATTTAAATAATTTAAAATATACGAATAAATAATTATGTGCATTTACTATGCCACTTTGCAGAGTTTTCATGTGACGACAAAACGTGCATTTACAGAAACAAATGCATGGTATCGTCCTCTTTTTCGGTTTTAACTCTTGTTTTACACGTTTATGTCATTAATTCAATCTTTCATTCAATTTCATTATCACGGATTTTGTTTTCGCTGCAATGAATGATAATGTTATGTGCCTGTATTAGGTAAATAATGAATGTTCTGTTTGGCTTGTACACAGATGCTTTTTTTTTATTATTTTATTTTATTCTGAGAATCTTTGATGTATGCATCATCAATCAAAAATTAAAAATGAATATACCAAAGCAATTTCTAACAATATAACCAATGAATAATGCGAACAACGTTCACATTGTTATCCTTGATTTATGCGCTTCTACATTGTTCGTAGAACCTATATTATACGTTTCTTTTGTCATGCTAATTGATGAAAGGACTTTTGTTAATAAATTGTTTTTTTTTTTTCTTTTTTTTATTTCTGTATTAGTATTGCTATTATTCCTTTCAGTCCGGGGTAGGTTTCACTTCAGATCCCCGTATGGAGAAAAAAAATCTTGACAAAATGTAGAAAATGAAGAAGATATGACTAACAGATTTTATTAAATGTCTATATTCTTACATATATTATGTTCTTTATTATATCGGGTCAGTCACCTTTCTTTTCTTTGACACGATTTTTTTAAATGTGGCTTTGAGGTAAAAAGGTACTCCGCGTTATGTATTTCATGTACCCATTTAATAAAAGAATAACATCGTAAAGGTCACGATTAAAACAAAACAAATCAATTATTATAGTTTTACTTACCATTTGAAACCAAAATTGCTACATTTTCCTAGGATATAACGTGCATGTCACTAATGCCGATAAAGATGTTTCCGTTATGTCACACCCTTCTGATATTTGATTATAATGATATCTTATCCGTGGTATTGGTCTGAAATGCATGTTTTACATTTTTGCTTTTTTTATTGTTTACTGTTGAATTTTGCAAAGGTCACTACGAATAAACTACTACAATAGAATTTGTTTTTGACTGATATTTCTCCTATGATGAATTCGTAGCTCTATAGTTTTGAAGAAACAATCATTAACATGATTAAAGTACTCTTTTAATAAAAATCGACAAATGCAACGATAAACATCAAACCAACAGTATACAGAAAAAACGTTGATGTGATCAAATGGGTGTTTTTAGTGAGAGAAAATATCAACGATACAACAACGCTTCCCATACGGCATTATAGTCAAACTTCAAGGGTTAAAAACAAATGTGTTCGTGAAAGATAAAACAGAACTATTCGAGTTGAGATTTGAATAAAATTGAATTTACTAATTTGATTGTCCGCTTAAGGCACCAAATATATTAACTTCCTATATTTATTCATCATAAAAAGACATATCAGGTTAAGGTTCCCAAATTTGCATGTTAAGTTGTTTATTACCTTTTATTGCAAAAGCAAGTTTTTGGTTTTTTTTATGAATGCCAATCGCCTTACTATATGACCGTATTTAAATTTTTCATCCTTGAGAGTAATGTGTTTGTTTCGTCAAAATCTGATCAGTAATGACCTGTGATATGTAAATCTGGCAGGAAACAACACAATCACGAAATAGCTAAATGTCAATTAAAATCGAAATTACTGCTGGAATGAAACACTTTCGAGAGGCGTTTTAATTTCAACTGATAGTATATTACTACTCGATGTGCTTAAATTTGACAATGGCATTGAATTCTTAATATATTCTATACACATAGCATCAAATTTAATTTGATTTAATTGCACTTAATAGGCTTGCAATGTGTGAGCATTGGTTCGTAATGACGTATTGTATCTTGTTATTTTGAGAAATGCAAAAAAAAATATTCAAATTACATCAGTCGAAAAAAACCTCAAAACATCATTTTGCTTTTGAAAAACAGTGGTCATATAAGCTATACATTTGTTAACACCTCTAACAATCACAGTGAGGAAGCAATGCTAGGCAAACTGGATTTAAGTCAAACGTTTTGTTTTGTTGGGGTTTCAATCTTACAACATCAGTGTTGTTAACATGGTAAAGGTATATATCGAGATAACCCTAGAGAACACTACATAATAGCAATTATAAGACAGCCAATTAGCAACAAGTTTCTATTGATAAAAAATGCCTTCTTATCTTTATATTCTATGGTTTTGAAAAATGAAGAAAAAAATGAATATACAGAGTTAATATAAAAAAGGATATACTTTATGAAAGCAACCGATAAAGTACCCCTGATAATTTTAAACCCAACTCTATATTGATATTTTACAATTCATATGGTACATATCAAACCGTAGCAATTCACCGTCGTTCAACTGGTGAAATAAAGCTGGTGTTAAATTAAAAATTAAATATTCATTGCCGATAACTAACTTTCCATTGTTGATGCTATCATAGAATTTCATCATAGAAATTAATCATATAGATTGCGTTTTTACGAGTGACTCTCACGTACATCAAGAAGCCCATATGGATCACAAAACTGTGCATTTACATAAATTCGTGCTTTAATTATGTATCAGAGAAAGACTGATTAAAGTAAGTCTTAGATATGAATTATTAAATGACGCGTAAGTTGCAATTTTAACACATCATTAAACGATGGTTTCATTTTCTTATCTATTTCTGATTCTATCTCATTAAGATATTAATGACTGTTCATTTATTGCCATCAGTTTTAAGTAATTTTGACATTTGTGTTGTATATCAGCAAATTGTAATAGGAGATTTATATTTGTGAGATAAAAGATATCTTTATCAAACAACTGATTATTAAAGATGTAAACCTACATATAATATATCTTCTTGACTGCAACAACTGTATTGGGTTCTGGAGTATACCACATCAAACATGTTAAACTTAGCAAAGCAATCTTTGCTCAACTGTAATTATATGACCTTTCTTTTTTTTCTATCCGTTACGTCTACAATAATAAAACTGTAAAAAGATATTATCCGCAAAAGAGATCCGGAAATTGTAATATAGAGTTGATACAAATGTCGAGGAAGTTTTCTCTGATAACATATTGGCTTTTATTGCGCGAATTACATCGTGAGTAACATGTCGCCGTAGGGATTTTTCAGACAACCTTGAAAATTTATACGCCGATTATCGACATATATTTTCTGACTGGAGAATATCTCACTCAAAAATAATTTAGGTTTGGTATGTGCATTCTGATTTCAGCGCCTAAACGACTTCTATCTGCTAACATGAATATTTTTATATAGTTTGACTCTCGTCCCATTAGTATAGATTTGTCTGGATGATCATCAACTTATTAATTTGAGTTACTTTCATGTTGATAGAAGTCCCCATCTGAGTATCCCTATTATCTTGATACGAATGTATCTGATGACATTAGACGAATTATTTTATTGTTAACTGCGAGGTTTTTTGTTGTTTGGTGACTTGAAGATTTCAATTGAACCTTACAAGTGTTTAACCTGTTTGTAACAAAAGAAAATTGTCAACGATCACGCCAATATATATAGCTGTAGATCTAGCTGTTTATGATACACGACACACTGCCGTGTTTTGTTCATACACTATGCACAATCGAAATTCATTCATAGTCAATAGTTTTAAAATACATTGTATACTATTTTAGGATAACCTTATCTTTAATCTAACATTTCTTTCCAATATATCATGACGTTCTGAAGCAAGCATGTCGTTTATAGTTATTTATAAAGTCTTGTACATATTTTGAATTAAAAACAAAAGTAAAACTATTGAAATACCATAAATACTGATCTCTGAAGAAATTCAAAAAGGAAAGTTTCTAATCAAATGGCAAAATCAAAGTTCAAACGCATCAAACGAATGGATAAGCCGTTTCTTTTTAGAAAATTGTAGATTAATCCTGGTTTGATAGCTAGCTAAACTTCTCATTTGTTTACCAGTCACACCAAATTGAAAATACAGTTGTCAATTATCTTTTTTTGTACTTTATAGTTGATTGTCATCCCAAATACAACGCAGTTGTAACAAAACGTTAAAAAATGTCAATGGTGCTTTTTAAAAGACGTACATTTGAACAATGATATCGATATCAATGTATTGTTACTATTAAAATATCTATCAAACTTTTATCAAATTTCCATTTATTGTGTAATGTATATGGACGTATCGTCACGTTCCTTTTGTATATCCCTATTTGTATCATTCTCCCCTCTTTCACTAAATTTGAGTAGGAGGGAAACAATGTTGAAGTGCTTTTGTACTACAAAATCATATGGTGAGTTTTTTTCCTTCATTTATAGTAATTTTAACCATTTTATATATTAAAACGTTTTTTATATGTGTTTCAATAACTCCCTTAAGACGTTATCAACAATTGTCCTCACTAATTCAAAGCACAAATGTTTACAAAAACAGGTGATGCAAAAGATTTTATTATGATTGTAAATATTGTTAAATTCACAAATCGTTGAATTTCAAAAGTTTACCTTTGAAAAAGTAAAATAAAACAACATGCTATTATTGTATGATTATCAAATGTTGACCCGAAGGTATATAGTTAATCAATAAAATTATTATGAGATACTAATTTGTTTATTTTTATGGTCATAATTATTTGCTTAAAGGAGAACGTAAAGATATCAAAATAACACCAATGATATGATATAAATGGTTCTAGGTGTGGAATGTTGTTATCAGGAAAGCAGTCACAATAAAAAATATTGAAAAAAAGTAAAAACTATCTTCAGTGAAAAAGTTTACAAGCTTTAGATTTCTTTTTCATGAGTATATGCCCAAAAAATCAAAATAACAACTCAATTTATCTATCCATTCTTTGAGTTGAAGAAGAAGATGGAGTAAGTTAAAAATTATGCATTGAGTTTTGCACATATCAATAAAAACCCAAATTTGAATGACTTTGTTTTGCAGATGCGGAGTTAAATCAATGACTGCAAACACAATGCATTAGCTGTTTCTCGAAAACGCATCAGAAGTCGAAAAGGAATCATTAACAAACAGACAATCATAAATAACCTATAGTCAGGCATCTCACCTTTTGATTGAAAATATATTCTTGTAATTGCTTAACAGAGACAGCAGTCTTTAATGTAGGTGGAATTTGAAATGCATTTATTCTAAAATCAAGAAAACCCATCCTGCATATGAGATCATTGTATATATCTTCAATCATAACATTCACTTAATACAGCATACAGCATGGGACGACTTAATAATGAATAAAATATTGATAAGAAAATGATGTACAATATTGCTAATGACTAAATAGTTAAATCACAAAAATACTGAACTTCGAGGAAACTTCAAAAAGGTCTTTTGATGTTGATCTCGAATATGTCTGTGTTTTCTTTCAAGCAATTATTACATTGACTAGACACATTTCTTATTCTTCATGTTGCAGCTTTGTTTATATGACATTGTTGTAATGTTGTTGTTTCCTTGACATTTTATCTTAACAAAATAAATAAGCATCCATTGGATTACATTAACGTTTATATTGGTTGTCTGTCACCGTTTGCTTGTCGAGGTGTATCAAACATGTTAAAACATGGATTTTACGATCATTTTTGATGTGATTATATACAATAGCAATCATATTGATTAGACACATTTCTTATTCTTCATGTTGCAGCTTTGTTTATATGACATTGTTGTAATGTTGTTGTTTCCTTGACATTTTATCTTAACAAAATAAATAAGCATCCATTGGATTACATTAACGTTTATATTGGTTGTCTGTCACCGTTTGCTTGTCGAGGTGTATCAAACATGTTAAAACATGGATTTTACGATCATTTTTGATGTGATTATATACAATAGCAATCATATTGAGGAAACATGTCTCGTCAACAGACAAATACTATTGTTATGGTTTATTCATTCTGACGTTGACAGACTTCAAAAGTACACTATGAAATAATCAACAGATCAAACATGCATTACATGTCAATGCCTCGAAATAATACTATTAACATCATTGTTAGAACAAATACATTAATGCCAACATGCCAAGTTGGAAGTAGTTACATGCCTGTTTTCTGCTAAGACATTGTTGCCATTTTAAAGCCAAAATAATATTTGATTCTATAATTATAATTTCGTTGTCATCATGACCTTTGCAGAACATGTTAAATGTGTCTATTAAGTAGATGGGTATGGGAAATTATTTACAAGGAGTTTTTTATTCCTTCCATGCCTGGCTAACAAACTTTCAAGAAAACATCAACTAATCATATTGTAATACTTTTAGTCGTCTCATCGTTTTGTCGAGGTGTGTTTTCAAACAGATGATTGGGATGAAATCAATATCAAACAGGATTTTTAAACATTTCAAGGTCATGTCAATAAAAAAAAAGATACGAAGCTTATCCAGCTCTAACGATAACTGCATGAAATATTTTCGATATTGACATACATTATTGCATACTGATAATTGTTTCTTTTAGGAGTTATCTTGTGACCCACTTTGTTCGGACCTTTTTCTATTTGACTAGGATACATGACTAGTTAAATAACCTCACCGGCTATATGGTACAAACCAAACAAAATCTTATTTTCTTTTCCCAAGTTAACACAAGTATACTGAACCCAATATCTTTTATCCAATTTATTCATATTTGCGAAAAGTATTTTGAGATAAAGATATTGAATGATAGATTGAATTAATTTGACAGAATATATCCATTAAGAATAAATAAAACATGAGTGTTATTACCAATGCCAATTGAACCCCAAATAAAGTCAATTCATTTAATTATTTCATAAAAATAAATAATCGTTGACTGATCCAGGGATATTGGGTTCGCCTTTTTCACTTAATTGATTTAGTGTAACTAATTCTCTCACCAACAGCAAGTTGAAATTATTAATTCAAAAGTTTATCTGATTCAACAGCAAGTTGCTTGGCCTTTATGAAATATCTGTTCCATAGATGACAACAGATACAACGATGTTATTATAGAAAATAGGAACATTGAAATTTTGTCTTCACAGAAATGAACTCATAAAAGATACATAGTGTTAAGGTAAACGAAAAATGCGTCAGCATTAGACGTATATCTATACATAGCAGCAAATTAGGTCTATAAATGTAGCAGTCAGTATTTTTCTAATCCAAATATACATTGTATTGTCTAACAAGTTTTTCAACCAATTAAACGTGAAAGGTCTTCTATTCATTGAGAATAACCCATCATATCAGTGTGAATCCGTGCAAATATTATTTTTGATCAAGCTGTTGTATTTGTTCGATGTCACATGTTAATATCAAATCTACATAAAACCATACTCAAGATCATCACTGGTTTACGATGGGGCGAATTGTCTTACAAAGAGGGACGAAAGAAACCAGAGGGACAGTCAAACACATAAATCGAAAAAAAAATTACAAAACCATGGCTTAAGATCAAGAAGACATGTAGACAAACAATCGAAGACATGACACAACATAGAAAAATAAAAAAAAAATAAGCAAAAAGACACCACAATTGTCACAAAACAATCATGATAAAAAAATAGACAAATAGCGACAACTTCAAATTCATTTGTGAATTATTTGTTTTCGTCAAAGTCGTTATTCGGAAGGCTTAACCAGTGACATCTTGTTTATTCTCATGTTGTCTTGTCGTTCGATTATTGACTACACCTATCAGTGTTCTTATTGGAGAGAGCCTAAAATCATCAAAGCGGCATTCAAACTCATCAGTAAAAAATTAAAAACTACGATTAAAGCTTTTAACGACCTTGACTGGCTATTGCACGATCGGATAAAAAGCCAACTTAAAATTTCATGGCTTAAATCGAAAATAAAAAAAAACAGTCAAACAGTAGTATACATAATATAGATAGGATAAATATAATTTATAAACGACCTTGGCTAGCTAAACAGTCATTGCACGGTCAGGTAGTCAATGACACTGTAATTGCATAAACATATAACCATTTTAGTAGAACAGACGTTTACTAAGCAGACATGCAGGTATTTATGAAATTATGTCATCCATATAAGAAAACAATGATGATTCAAATTCATCTAGAGTCAAATGCATGCTTTTGTACTGGTTTTGTCTCGAATTGTAAGTGCACATTCTTGTGTTATACTCAATTCAATACCAAATGTGTCGGTCCCTCTTCCTTTGGGAGTTTTGGGACACTTCAGTTGATGTTTTACTTTAATGTGTATCTTTACAATAGTTAACTTCCATTTGAGAACCGTTACGTATACACATGCTGTTTCAAAAGAAAACAACACACAAAATAAACTACAAAAAACAATAACCAGCTACGCAGTGATGTTAAGGTTGATCGCCAGACAAAATGAGCCAAAAAATGCCGTTTTTTCAGTGTCTTGCTTAATAAGAGGAAAATGGCATCGGTTCAACCTCATACTTGCATTTATGTATTCTGAATGTGTTTTTCCTTAAAAAAATATACAAACTATATTTAGACCATAAATGTTGGTCACGTGATGTTTCTAAATTGAAAGTAGACACACTGCTAAAGAAACGGGACAGAACAAGGGCATACTGTTGATAAAATTTTATAAATAAGGTATCTATGTATTGGAAATCATCTATATTTTATTAAAAATACATGGCAAAGTTTTACATTACAGTATTTTTAAGTGAAAAGACGAGTTGAAATGGCAAAAAGCTAAAAAAGACGGATTTTCTCCCTTTCGTTTCAGTTTCTAGACTAAACCCGTATCGATGCATTCTTTGCCACTATGCAAGAAATTGTTAAAAACTATACTCTTTCAGACAGAAAAAGAATTTCTAAAATAAAATGTTAGTATGCCCTTGTTCTAGTCCGTTTTCATTAATTAATTGACAATATAAAAGGTAAACATGTACTTTAAAACGTTTGGATGACGTGACGATATGTAAAACGTTGTCCGTCAACGGGTTCATTATTCGGTTTGCCAAGTCTCCACAAGACGTGATTTTTATTGATAAAAACTTCCAATTATTTGTTGTACTAGATGAATAAGAACTCGAGAATGCTTTAATAAAATATTTGAAATATACTTATAAAAACAAAACCTCTTATAAGGTTACAAGTCTCGAAAGAACCAAAGACTCTTTAAGGGTTTACAATACCCTACTGTATAGTGTGTTATTGGTATATATTTTTACTGCATTACTCATTTGTATTTTATACTATTTTAACTTACCTTAATGGATCCTTTAACAATGCATTAAAACTTTTCTATTGGATACTCATGAATAAGCTCTCTGGTTACAAATATATATCACAACCCCCTGTTTGCCCCTTTAGACATTTGACGTTTTTTCCCAATTTTTCTTCTTCTTTTGTATGAATGATTTCTGATTTGTTTGATCAATAATGAGTGTTAACATGCTAGTTCATTTTTTTTAATTCTAGTTTATTTTTTTTTTTGTAGAACTCCAAGAGGCACCCATAAGGACATATGATGATGATGTTGATAGAATGGAAGTAGGCAGACAATTTCTTTTCAAGCTTAGTCTTGAAAAAAACTATGTTAAATGTTTATTAGTAAATTAAAATAAATATGTATATAATTCATAATTGTGTCGACTTTTTCACCAACATTTGAACTTGCCTTTTCTTTCTCCTGCATTGTGCACCTCATATAAAAACAACATTTGAATCTTTTTTAATTTTTTTTTATTTATTTCAAATACATCATGACAAATTTATGAACAAAATAACAACAACTGCAGCAAACATTTCTTTTTACAAAATATTTGAAAAATGTAAAAACTTCCCATGAATATTCATTGGAATCAAGATGGCAGACAAGCAGACAACACATCCATTATGAATACATGCAACTTTGCTAAAATATTAATAACAAGATCTACAAAAGACAAAGAATCTATAAAATACTGGGATGACAAGTCTAAACCTCAATTACAAGAACATCTAGAAACGCCTTCAGCTCCTAAATATGATACCACCATCAGTCCAGCTCAAAGATTCCACTTCTACAATAATTATATTACTGGGTGTCCAAAAATGGCAATCCCATTTGATAAATTCAGACGTAGTCTTCCTAAACTTGAAAAGGAAATTACCACCAATTCAAACTGGTCCAATTCAAACAAGACTCAGGACAAGACCAAATATATAAATTCGTTTTCGTTATATGCATGGGACAAATTAACACTACAAAAAAAGAATAACCATACAATATATGATTGCAAAGCATGTCTTGTTACCAATTCAGACATTGCATCAAGCCACTGCTCTTATCCAAGCAAGAACAGAGACCTTGTTGAGCTATGTACCAATATCACAGATACTATATTGGAAAATTCTCCAACAACTTCAAAGGGCGTCGAAAATGAAATTCAGAACTTTGTACAAATTTTATCTCCTATAGCAGAGAAAAAACTTGGCATTAACTTAACAACATATGTATCAAAAATAATGAAACTAACACCAAAAAAGAGTTATTTGGAAAAAAGAAAAATAGAAACCACCTACAATAAAGAAAACAACATCAAAATAATGAATCAAATTGCTTCAAATGATGCTGATATCAAGAAATTTTTATCGTCGGGTAAATCATACAATCAGTATGACAGGGACAGACTTTCGGCATACCATGTTAGTCACGAGGAGGCAGAAACCTCTATGTTGAATAGAGTACAAAAAGAACAAGATGGTAAAAATGTACCAAAAAAACACCATGGCAATTTCAAGTCCTACACTTTTGACCAGGATATGTTCCTAGAAGATGTAAAATCTACTACACCAGGGAGCAAAGTTAACTGGCAGTATCTGGCAAGAAAATATAATGTATTAAATAAAAATGGTATTCGCCCACTAAATGGTGGACAAGTTTTAAAACAGTTTGCTCAAGACAATGGTGTCAATATACACAGCTTCAACCCTCAATCAAGAGTCAGTGGACGAGATTATATCAGGAGAGTACGACGAGCCAAAAAAGATTGACCAAGCACATATCTATACCATCCGTCAAAACAGCAAACAACATTAAAACAATTGTCAAGGAAAAGCTAGATACTGGTGTTATCAACATTGGGGAAAAAATAATTCCAACCAGAATCACATCAAATACACTTAATAAAGAAGGTACAAAACATGTATATCATAATATCTATATTTTAAAAGAAAAAAACACTTATTGTTGAAGGCCTTACATATTTGACTTCATCCACTTCATTTGAACTTTGGTGGATAGACATCTTAATGGCAATCAAACCACATCTCCTTATTTTTACAAGTAGATGTTTATAATAAACCTATGATAAGGTATATAGAAATTATAATAAAAGAAAAATATCAATTGCTGCATCTAATAAATAATCAAAACATACAGCTAGTTATATTTCACTTTGATGAAAAACACTAAATATAGTTATAAATAATAACCTATCAACCATATACAATGCAAACACTAAATAGTTATCAATAATAATTTATCAACCATATCTCATTGGCATTCATACCACATCTGTTCCATTTTTAAAAGCAACCAATATCTTTAAACATGATAACAATTGAAATATTAAAAATAAAATAAGATCAAATGCATAAAACCATTATCAACCGAGTCAAGTAACATCCTGTCAAAACATGCATCCTCACATGAGGAAAAAACAAAAATAGTACAAATTGTATAATAAGTAAAATAAAAAATTGATACTGTGCATTCAGGAACTTTCACATGCATTGATTAATGTGATCACTGTAAATTAGAAATACATGTTAGATTGTCACTGCTTTCAATCTCAAGAAAACATAATTTGCATTTAACACCACAACCCAAAGTTAAAATGCATTTTAAAAGCAAAAAAAGTATATGGGTACTAATTTGACTAGACAAAAATTTAGCCTTATGCAGGTTTAATGAACTTAACAGACCCCTTCCCTGAATATAAAATGCACCCTACTATCATAGGTGGGACATAAAATGTTTCTAATAAATCTTGTTTAAACAAAATTTTGCAAGAATTACATCCATTTTTAAGGTTTATGAGAGTTGTCTTTCTTAAATGAATAAAAACAAACTTTTTCAGGCAACATTAAACTTAAAAATTTATAAACCATGACACATACAGTTTAAGCAAGATGTCAATCAATAGCAGGTATTGCAGTGAAGGCAATTCCCCCTCCTGCCCACAGATATAAAAATAAATTAGAACACCCTTTGCATTTTTGGGAGCCATATGGTTTTCTGGAACAAATCCTTCAGAGAGTATTTTAAGTTCTATCTGCATCAATTTTTTATTTAATGGGTAGCTAATTAAGTTTACTGTGAAGCCAGTTAAACAGGTATTTTGGGACCATTTTATAACCAAAAGATGTCATCAGAGCTTAAAATGTAATATGGTTCTCTCTTTTCTAATGAAAAAGCCAGAAATCGTTTACAAAAAAATACAATTCATACATGTCATGTATGTATTCAGGGCATAAATTATGAATTGATGCCATGAAAAATGGAGACATTATTTAATCAAAATGATGTTGCATTACAATTATTATTGTTTAACATGTAATACAAAGTTCTGAAATACATACTGAATTGCTTTTCTATATCGTCATGTTAGAATATAAAACAAATACAGTTTTACATCATTTACTATTGCATATTAAAAAATCGAGTCTTTTCTATTTTACGTGACAAGGTTAAAATTACATCAATATAAATTCCCATTTAAGGAAGTTCGTTGCTAAGTTTCAAAATAAATAGCTTTCCACAACACTGGTATATATTGATAGGGATTAATTAAGGAATCTGAAAACAAAACAAATATAGGGGTCAATGTGCTTGTATTCGAGATATTAGCCATTTGAATTTTGGTGGGGAAATGTTTTATCGGTAATTTGTGTATTTTCCTTGATTTTACTGCCTAATAACGTACTGGCTGTATCACTGAAAATATTAGGCAATACATTGTGTGACGTCATAATTACCGATAAACAGAATAATAGGTAGTTTCGTTTTTGATACAGACTATATCATGTGGAATATCTTAACTCGCCCTACCGGGCTCGTCTAGATGTTCCACATGATATAGTCAGTATCAAAAACGAAACTACCTATTATTCTATATCTCTCTGGACTTTTCATAGCTTTATCATTGACCAGTTATAAGTTCTCAAGAAATATCAATTAAAAAAATCAAATTTTATAAGACTTTTACAAATGGCTTATAATTATACATGTTAAAGATCTATGAAAAAAATGGGGGTTTATGGGCAAAATTTTTTAAGGCATTCAAATGGATAAAACCAGAGGATTTCAAAAATCTGTCAAAAATCCCAAAACAGGACAAGCAAACATCCTTAGAGAGTAACAGATAAAATACAAAAATCAGTATAGCACTTTTTGATAATAAACACTATATCCAAATTTGATATTTTTAAGACTTTTCACAAATTAAAAATTAAGAATTAGAAATCCACTATCATACCCAGTTTGATATATTGATAAATAATTAATATTTGCATTTTAACATAAAAACATTATGATTTTACCATTTTCTTAGAAAAAAATATATATCTTATACATTGAAATAATAAATTTCAGGTACATTTGTTGAGACTGAAAAGATGATCTACAGTAGGAAATTTGACCTACGTACACTCAGAGAGGAATTTTTAGAAGAACATGTGAAAGCTGGCATCATGAGGCAATTTACAGATGATGAGTACAACAATCTTTCTGATGAAGAAATCAATGAGAGGTATTAAAAACAAAATGACATAAAAAGTACTTTATATTATATATTAACTCAATACCTTATTAATGAATAAAACCCCCAGAACTCAGATTTGAAAATCTTAAATTAATAAAAAATGAAAGGGAGCTAAGATCAATAGATAATCAATAATCAACCAAAGTTATATTCAAACTGGCTAAAGTGTCGACATCAAACAAACAGACAAGGGTATACCATAATACACGTACGGGCATATATAAAGTACCTTCATCAGTTACGTAAAACTGAAGCAGGTCAGACAGACAGATGAACAAATAGACTAAAAACATATTGCCCATAAAAATCAATGCTTACACAACAATAATTACAAAGAAAGCATTAATGTACAACTCCCTACAAGTAAATCTCCAAATAAGCACCTCCTTCTCTTTGTTTTGATCTCTACATATGAAAGAAAAAAAAACTACCTTCCATTACGATAACGAGAAATCAAAATGATTTTGGTGATCACAAATCACAAAAGCAAAAATCAATTTTAATAAGATTAGGAAAATAGCCATGAAACAAGGTCAGCTATCCTTACTTTTTTTTTTATTTCATGTAGACAAATTCATTTACTTAATTTGTTACATACATGTATTTATCTTGGAAAACCAAATCACAAAAATAAAAAAATGGTGGCCAATATTTAAAATTTAAATCATGATTGAATAAACATGATAATAATGTTCAACTACATATAAATGAATACATATTTTTACAGATACATCAGGATAAATGAAGATATAACACCACTTCAAAAACTTCAACAACTTAAAACCATGGAAAGGACAAGACATCTAAAGTTATGGCACGACCACTCAGATCTGTTGAATCACACATACGTCAGTTTTATGATAAGCATAATATACGATCATGCTGTGTTCCTGACAAATGACGAATACAGAAAAAAATATCCTAATAAAAAACCAATTGACGTAGCATCCATGGTTGAAAGGCCAAAACTTTACATACTTGGTCAATCCAAAAGTTCAGACAAGGACCAACTAAATTATATACATGAAAGAATAGCTGATCTGAAGGAAATAGACATTCCTTTAAAGAAAAATGACATACAAACTTATGATGTCCTGAGATTATTTAGCGGTGATGGCCCTGCTCGGCAGTTTGAGGCCGGCCAGCAGCGAGGTGGACATTTTAGCTGCATTTGTGGAATACGGGCCAATGAACATAAAAATCTTTGCAGTGCATTCCAAAAATTTCTCAAACCTCTTGAACATAGAAGAGTCAAATTCATAGAAGGGCTACATTGGACAAACTTAAAAGACAACATCAACCCATTCTAGAAGATGAACTCGAGGCTAGAGGCATCAACACCAGCCACATGAAAAAAAATGAACTACAACATGTTCTTCAAGACACATTAGAAGGGATCCAAAGACCACCTGCTTTGATGTGTGAAGAACCAAAACTAACTGCAGAGGAACTTCACATCCCTAAATATGAAGTGTTGGCCTGTGAGCCATTGCACGACATTACAAATGTTGTAACTAACATCATACATGAACTTCCTCACCATATTAAAGGAGAAAATGTACAAAAACAATACAAACATTTCTGTATTTCCACAGTTAGTGGAAAAAACCAAATTAAAGGCTCCGACGCAAGGTTATATGCTGTCAGATTAGCAAAATTCACCCAAATCATGCATAGCCATGGCAAAGTTAATGATGACATATTGAATATATGCAACTCTTTGGTGGAAATCATTAACATTTGTTATGAGAACACCACAGAAAGAAACCCTGGCCATATCTTGAGACTATACAACCAGTGCTTTCTTTTTCCATCTTTGTGCATTGCAGTCATAGGGACACCAAAAAAGATGACTGAAAGGAAGTTTTATGGAAACCACTTCCATAGTCTGGAAACCCATGCACCAGAAATGTACCGTCTGGTCTGTCTGAGGTCTGTTGTACCAGAACAAGAAGAGAGGAGTTTTGGAGACTTGAGGTCTATTTAAGAAAATACAAGTAATCGACAACCTTCACATGTTGTAGACAATGCTGTTTTGAGATACAATGCTCAACAAATGTACCGCGAAAGAAACTGGTTAAAAAATCAAGAATCTATAGTAAGTCATGAATCAAAACAATTAAATGAAAGGATGGACACAAAATTTCCTATAACTTCAATACTTAAAAATCCTTACAAGTTTCAAGTACATTTACAAAGAATTTCTGACTTTCTTCTCTGTGGAAAAGGCTGTTGGTGGACAACCGATGAAACGTCTGTTATCTTCCATGATTCAACAAATGCAGAATCTGGAACACCGCTCCACCACTACAGATCTTTCTCTGCACAAAAAGAAAACATGTATCTTGGTCAGTGTTGGGCTACTTGCATCGAAGAACTTGAGGAAGGCATCCTCAAAGTACCTCTCAACAAAATTAGACAAGTTAGCCAGAATGATCCACACAGACGTATTTGAAGAATCAGATGATGAAAATGATGAAATCTTTACAGGTATTTAGTATAAAAATTGAATTGCAAAATTGAAACACAATTCAATAACATTGGAAACAAGAATGTGTCCAAAGTACACGGATGCCCCACTCGCACAATCATTTTCCATGTTCAATGGACCGTGAAATTGGATAAAAAATATAATTAGGCATTAAAATTAGAAAGATAATATCATAGGGAACATGTGTACTAAGTTTCAAGTTGATTGGACTTCAACTTCATCAAAAACTACCTTGACCAAAAACTTTAACCTGAAACATGCACTTTCATTTTCTATGTTCAGTGGACCGTGAAATTGGGGTCAAAAGTTTAATTTGGCTTTAAAATTAGAAAGATCATATCATAAGGAACATGTGTACTAAGTTTCAAGTTGATTGGACTTCAACTTCATCAAAAACTACCTTGACCAAAAACTTTAACCTGAAGTGGGACAGACGGACGGACGAACGGACGGACGAACAGACGAAGCATACATGCAAGTTGACGTTCATACAGATTGATTATTGGTTGCTCAACGTCCAGTGGCAAATATTTTATGCATGTTCAGAATGAGAAAGTCACAGTGAAGGTGATCTAAAGTTATCAACTTTTATGTCTTTGTTTGAGGATGGAGAGTTATCTCATTTGCAATCGTACCACTTCTTACTATCTTTATTTTATTATAGAGTTATTTAAGCAGAACTAAAAACAACCAAATCAATCTTACAAGTAGAAATGAAAGAAAAAAAAAGGGATAATTGCACATAAAATAAAGGGCTGCGCTTTAGCGCATGATACGCCCGTTGCTCTTTTAACTTGTCTTTTATGCTTTAAATGAATTTATATGATCAACTAGAAATATATATAAAAGAAATTCATTACTTAAGAAAACGTAAAATCTAAAATTTATAAAAATGGAAAGGGAGCTTATGTCAATAGATATAAATAATTTATCAAAGTTGCATAAAATTTTGTGAAAGTGTTAGTTATCGTCCCAAAATTGGAAAATCCCCCCCTTTTTAAGCATAAAAATTCATAACACGGAAATGTAAAATCTGAAATTTATAAAAATTAAAAGGGAGCTTACATCAATAGATATAAACAATTCACCAAAGTTTCATGGACATTGGTGAAAGCCTTTTTGAGTTATTCTCCGAAGTGTTGAAAATCCCCCTTTTTTATGAATAGAGCCCCATAAATCCAAAACTTAAAATCTGAAATTTATAAAAATTGAAAGGGAGGTTACATCAATAGATATAAACAATTCACCAAAGTTTCATGGACATTGGTGAAAGCCTTTTTGAGTTATTGTCCGAAGTGTTGAAAATCCCCCCTTTTTTATGAATAAAGCCCCATAAATCCAAAACTTAAAATATGAAATAAAAAAAAAACGAAAGGGAGCTTACGTCAATAGATATAAACAATTCACTTAAGTTTCATGGAAATTGGTGAAAGTGTTTTTGAGTTATTGTCCGAAGTGTGGACGACGGACGGACAGACGGACGGACGGACAACGGTATACCATAATACGTCCCGTCTAAAAGACGACGGGCGTATAAAAATACTTTAGTACTGAATAGTGTTTATCTTGTGTTTCAACATTATTACCTTTAATATATAGATACATGTACATTTTCTTTTTTGGTCAGCTTTACCTTTGTGAATTGTGAATTTCCCTGAAATAATGACAAAAAATCCTTCAATATAATCAATGTTATTTATTTTACAGCTGATCAACAGCACAGAATAGAATTGGAGACAAAAAAACATCAATGAAGATGCACACCAAGGTCAAGACATGTATACAATAGCAGATAAAGATGAAGAAACTTGTGATGTTATTTACAAGTCCTCTAACAGTTGCCATGGTAAATGTATAATAATTCTTGTTTTATATGAAAATAAGAATAATTAGATGTGGTATGCTTACTAATGATTTTGTAGAGGCTATATGAATAAAATATAATGTGAGGTATTGATATGAAACAGCAACCCAACTACAGATAACAAAAGATACATGCGGTGTTGTACATGAAATGCAATACTCAACAGGTGTCTATGTTTAGCTATATACAAACTTTAAATAAGATGTGAATGAATTCAACACAGATCTGCAATCAACAACAAATTCTACTGCATTTTTTATGGAACAATCTTTTCCATTGGCTAAAAGTTACCGTCAATTCCATAGTTGACCAGTCATTTTGAATTCATTTAATCAACAAATGTCAATTACTATAATATTATTGAAAATAAAACAACATCTACCTAACAATGGCCGTTTCAGTGTGATTTAATCAGAATTTAAATCATAGAAGTTATGAAATTACCTTCAAAGTTCAGCTGTTTTGTAAGTCAATTTACAGTGAAAACTCTTCAACTACAGTACTGTTATTCCTTAAGTCTCTAATTAAAAGAAAACAATCAAATATATTTCTGTAGCCATTATTTTTCAATTTTCAAATTGACTTGGTTAAAGGTCTGTAACTACTTGTATATACAATGTTTTTTCATCAGTAATCAACACCATTTAATATTTTGGTTTACAATGTTCATAAAATGACTAAGATTGATAACATCCACATTTTTCAGAGACAAAAATTACAGACACTGCTGAAACTGAAAAGTTGTATGTTGCTGAAATGCTGGGTAAGGGTATATGTACTTTTATTTCTGTTTAATTTTTCAAATTCAAATTGGTTAAACATAGCGGCAGATACAAGTATTATTCGCCAATCATTGATTTTCAAATGCCCTGCTATATCGAACAGCTAATCAAAAGTAGATTCTTATGAAACATACATCTGACTATGCGATATGAGTTTTGCTCATTGTTGAAAGTCGTATGTGAGTGACCTATAGTTGAATTTTCTGTGTCATTTGGTCTTTTGAGGAGAGTTGTCTCATTGGCAATCATACCAAATTTTTTATTTTATTTTTATGTCATTTAAGTATTCAACAGTATATTTTTCCTTATTGCAGATTCTGAATTAACTTATACATTAAACAATGCAGGTAATTCATGCCAGTAAAAGTGTATGTAACTAGAAAGCCTCTTCGATTCAATAATAATTTGTCACAAAAAACAGGTTTATAATGGTATCCAACTCTAGATGAGAATAAAATACTACAATATTAGTAATGTTAGTTATGATAGTTCAAAAACCAAAAAAATTTTGCTTTTTATCCAATTATCATTGCTTTACAATAGCTGTAACAATGTACCAGCTAATAAAGTAACCATGTCAAAGTATAAACTGTTTCTATAGACATTTTTTTATTGTCAAACATTTAAAAAAGCTATTTATAGAAATTTTAACATTTAACATCAAATTTTGGGGAAACAAAGTAGACTGTAAATATGTTTCCCTGAAACTAGAATACAACACTTACTCTATCCTTATTCTCTATTGTAGAATGTGGAGACAACCCAACAAACACTGATGACTTCATACAGGACCACGGAGTCTCACCAACAGCTCACACATTTGACAAAGTTGGTTAGTCTCATTCTATAATAAGAAAGATATGAAATATCAAATAATAGTTTACAGCAATTTAAGGTTTACATATATATTTTTGTTCCATGGTAAATAACTGATGCTGTCCAATTTACACCTACTTTTTTTACAGATATAATTGTTACAGAACTCCCTAGAAAATTATGCTTAAATATGGATGGAGAGTTGTTCCATTGACACTCATACCACATCTTCTTATATCTTATTAATATAACTATTCAAACTCATGCAAATCTGGCGAAAATGTCCCTACTCGTATATATATACAAGTTATTAAGGGACATAACTCAAGAACGGATGTGTGAAGCCTCCCAAATTTGAAATTTATACTTAATAACATTTGCTTGAAGCCAAATGAAATTTGAAAACAGAAAAAAAAATGGCATAAAAACAAGGAAAAAACTTAATGTCACCTTGCCCTTGTGGGGTGCATAAGAACTGTCAAAATAAAAAAAGTAGCTCATAATTCCACGAATTGGTAAGAATCCATAAAAAATACTGCTAGGAAAATACATATCTTAACATTTTTTTAAGGATCAATTCAACAGCATCCAACTGAAGAAGATAAAGATATCAAATCCCTGTATAAAAGATTTGTCAAAGGTAGATATATATGTTTAACAAGTTTTCATAATCTGAAATCTTCTCTCCTCTGCTTTACTTGCCATTTTCAATGCTGAAAGTCACGACACAAATGATTTACAACAAATATACCATAGATATTTCTTTGGTAATTTTCCATGTAAATTAGTTCAAGAGAAGATGAACGCTGCAAGACAGACATGTTTACCTTACTCTCATTGAAAATTATTCTAAAATCACAGAAGCAGACTATATCACAATACTTACCACTTAAATCTAGATATTTTTCCATCTTTAAGGTCGACTATCATAAATTCTCTTCTTCTTCGATTACAGAAAAACATCAAAGTACTGATGTTTTTTTTCAGGCACATAATACCTCCACTGACTATAAATCTGGAAAAAAAATCATAAAGATAAGTCATAACTCCATGGATAAAATATTCAAAAATGTCTGTAAAACTTTAAAGATCTTATATACAAGCATGACAAGTATTCAATATAAAAATGAATAGAAAACCCTTGTGTATTGATGATGGATGGCTGTTTATGATAAACACTGTACTTATAGCCTGTATAATAAATGCTTATTCAGGACAAGAACATGTTAATGTTAACTTGTAGAGCAGGACTTACACTCTTTCATTAATGCTAGTTCACAAAGTTCAAATGTAACGGCTCACAGAACATGCAGAAAGACATGTCACCTTTCCTGGACACATGATTTAGAATCCATCACAAGTTTCCACTACGGCTAAAACATTACATGTCTGTTTATTTCATATCACACATGTAGTTAATGTTAAACTTAAGGTGGGGGCTTGTATATTACCGGAATTGGACTGGGTGAACACATGATTTTTTTTTGCGGATACACATGCAAATGGAACCACACATATGTTTAAATGCCCCAATAATAATTAACCATGTATCATGTTTGTTAAAAAAAACCTACTATATATATGAGCAAACATCAAACCTTCACACTTCTAAAACACATCACAACTAATTTGCAGAATCAAAAACCAACCAGAAAGACAAATTTGAAGTACCTAAGAATATGCATCATGTGATCAGCAGAACCGATGTCAACAAAACTAGATCAACAGCAAGGAGAAGATTATTTGGAAAATCTAGTAAAGGTAATTACATGTTTATATCATTGTACCCAAGACTTAAAAAATGTCAAAGACCTAGCAGGAACTGCAATTTTCAATTAAGCATCAATTGGTTATTTTATGTTTGCAAATTTAGTTTACTGGCAACTTGTAAGCGGAGCCAATTAACAGGTATTTGCGACCACTAAATCACCAATTGATGATGTCGGACCTTAAATCATACATTTAGAATATTTTAATTTAACTGATAGAAAACATCGATAAATGACGTTGAAAAACACCAATGGAAGCATGGTTCTTTTATTTCCTCATTTAAGCTATCTAGAATGCAATATAACAGACATAAATATTGTTCAAACATTGTTAATAAATATTATTTACTTATTAAAAAATCCTTCATTTATACTTTCAGAAACCAGAGGAAGTCAGATGTTAATGGAATTGCCCAAGTCCAATAAATCAGAAATGGTCAATAAATATGTTGCATCAACAGTAGAAGGTATATATTAGATTAATAAAACATGTATGTGTCTAAAACAGTCAAGTTCTATTTTTATGCAATTTGTTCGGTATAATTTCAGTGGACAATGAAAAACATTTTGAAGGATTTAGATTCGAGGTTCTACCAGACTAACTATTTAAGTAAAGGCCATCATTTTCATTCCAAATCATCATTCTATTTTAATATGTGGCATTGGAATGGAAATAAATGTATTGTATTTGAGCCTGGCCAATTAGTAAAACTTGATTTGACTGTCACAAATATCTATTTTTTAATGTTTAATACTGGATCCTGCAATATCCAAATTATTGACAAACAAAGCAGGTGTCGCAGAATCTTTAAATGCTCTGAGATCTCATAAACATGTTTAACCCCGCCGCAATTTTGCGCCTGTCCCAAGTCAGGAGCCTCTGGCCTTTGTTAGTCTTGAATTTTAGTTTCTTGTGTATAATTCGGAGTTTAGTATGACGTCCATTATCACTGTACTAGTATACATATTTTTAAGGGGCCAGCTGAAGGACGAATACGGGTGCGGGAGTTTCTCACTACATTGAAGACCCATTGGTGGCCTTCGGCGGTTGTCTGCTCTATGGTCGGGTTGTTGTCGCTTTGACACATTCCACATTTCCTTTCTTAATTTTATCTTATAATAAAACTCTTCACATTCAAGCTGCTAGCCAAATAATAATTGTTTTAGGATAATAGATACAAGAAGATGTGGTATGAGTGCCAATGGAACAACTCATCTTAATGAGCATTAATATTCTTAGTTCATTTGACATATAAATATATTTATTTTGGGAGGAAAACAAAAATAAAGGCATCCGTGTATGTTTCCATCATTGGACGGACATACTCAATAGCCATAGACAAGACTTCTGTTTCATATTAAGAAGGTACTTGGCGACAAGACAATTATTTTCGACTTTTCCTGTATATTATGATCATACATATACTATAAATAACGTGTATTTGCTAAATTAGTGACTAACGTAGATAGTAAACTTGGAATTGATGCATGGTAAATGGCAAATACACTGCCGGTCTAGGTACAATGTATACAGACATTCTCCAAATTAAGGCCAAACAAAAAGTATGTGTGTTTACTGTCACATGATGAAAAACACAGGGTGGGTACAATGTATAAGTAGGGATTTTATCCAATTTTAATAAAAAAAAAATACATTCAGTCTATGGGAACAACACTGTGACTTTAACAGTGCATCAAAAATGGGGAAAATACTTAAGGGTAGGGGATTAAAATAAGGGCAAGTAGGGGTAAAGTCAACACACATAGTGACATACTTTTTTATTTTTGGCCAAACTGAAATTAACAGAAAATAAGATAAAGCAGAGTTTGAAAAAAAGGGAGATGGATAAACAAACAATATGTTATATACATGTTTTTTAGTAAGTAGACCAAAAACTACATGTATATGATTTATTTCTTACTTTATCATGTTTATAAAGTTAAGATGTTTGACAATTCATTCTTTTTTTCTGTTTTCCAGAAAACAAAGAAATAAACCATATTAAGCAGCTGCTAGGTGAGAAGCACCCTGATTACTTGGAATATTTCAAGGCACAGGCTAAAGTTGGCAGATTTAGTAGCACAACAACTGCAGAGGCAGCACTGAGTAAATGCTATGCAAAAATTCAAACAGCAGTCAGTAAAAAACACAACGAGACAAAAAAACGTTTACTTGAAAAGCCTGACAACAAACTGGCTTTTTTCAACAAACAATTGACTGAAAAGCTCATGAAGAGCTGGAATTTTTACTTTTATTAGCTCACATTCAAGGGTTGATTTGCAATTGACCAATACCATCTATGCATGTACATGTATTATAATCCAAAGACAAAAAATATTTTTCTTCTTGAACACTTTCACTGCTGAATTTTTAAAACATTGAAATGTGAAGTGGAAATTCTTACCTTAACTTTAATTAAAGAGTGTCAGCAAATTATTGTACAACACAATCATGCTGAATGTTAAAGAACCCGACAAATGGTTTTTTTTTAACCTTGGGTAGCTGTATTGTCGATACAGCTCCTCAATGTTCTGTTCTCTATATTTTTTATGATTTACAAGTTCAAGAGGCAGTATGAAGCATATTCATACAAAAAGTTACAAATTGGTAATTATATAATGTTATAAGAAAAAAGATCATTTGAAAAGATCTATTGATTTACCATGTTTACTTATGTTGCATTGAACATTATGAAATGAACCACTTGAAAAGGCTTCTACATGATGTAGTGAGAACAAACCATATATTGTTCTGTAAAACAAAAGAGATGTTTTCAATGTTAACCATGCTGAAATAAGGATCAGTTCTTGTTAGTTGGAAAGCTTTACAATATTTTTTTAACAGGGAAAGCTATGTCTGTTATAAAAAAAAGGAATTAAAGAACCTTAGTGAGCACGCTCACATACCCCACGTCCCCACATTGTCATTGGAGAAATTAAATAAGTATAAGAAAAAAAAAATTGTATAAGAAAAAATATTGAATAATAATTTCTGGTTTGAGAGGAGTTGCGATGACAAACTGTTGCAGTAGTACATTAAAGTAAATAAGTTCAAAGGGGCGTAACTCCTAAAAAAAAAATTGAATCAAAATTTCCCGTCGATATGCACAACTACATAGTATGTCCTTATTATCTGAAAAGGTTTCGTGAAATTCTGTTGTGTGGTTTGAGAGGAGTTGCGATGACAAACTGTTGCAGTAGTACATTAAAGTAAATAAGTTCAAAGGGGCGTAACTCCTAGAAAAAAAATTGAATCGCCATTTCCCGTCGATATGCACAACTACATAGTATGTCCTTATTATCTGAAAAGGTTTCGTGAAATTCTGTTGTGTGGTTTGAGAGGAGTTGCGATGACAAACTGTTGCAGTAGTACATTAAAGTAAATAAGTTCAAAGGGGCGTAACTCCTAGAAAAAAAATTGAATCAAAATTTCCCGTCGATATGCACAACTACATAGTATGTCCTTATTATCTGAAAAGGTTTCGTGAAATTCTGTTGTGTGGTTTGAGAGGAGTTGCGATGACAAACTGTTGCAGTAGTACATTAAAGTAAATAAGTTCAAAGGGGCGATGACAAGAAACAGGACTGACGGACGGACGGACGGGTTAAAATCATTATACCCTCCGCAACTTCGTTGCGTGGGGTATAAATATAGGTAGGGTAGGCTAAAAAAAACATGAAAAAGATCTGCAGAGTTAATAAAAAACACCTGAATTTATTTAAGTCATCACAATCTTCATGCATTAATAGCGTCATTGACTGGCTATTTCTGCATTGGCACGGTTTTAGATTCAAGGTTAGCTGTATTGGATGCGTGACATGAAGAAACGGCATGTTCATAACACTTTTATTAAATGGTTATATAAAGAAAATTAAAAACCGGAAAGGAACATCCTGTACGAGCCCATTGGCCAAAACAGCTTTTTTCCATATTGGCCCTGTTTTTTCTGTGGCAAGACCTAAGACGTTACAAAATATTGCACATCATTTCACCTGTTTATTTTATGATTTTAATTTAAAAATTATTATTATATAATTGTTTTATGCATAACGATACCACCAAAGTTGAGTAATGACATAAGAAAATTGAAACCGGAACTGAACCATGGGCCAATACAGCTTTTTTCCTTCGTTCTGACCCTGTCCAAAAAGCAATATTAACTCTTAATTTATATCGACAGTGGAAGGTTTTCAGTATTGCACATGCAGATTTATCCTTATTAGGGCTTATTTGCTCATATCATTTAATCATATAATGTACATGTAATACATGTAGTGATAAAATAAATTACAATGTTAAGGTGACAGATTTCAACAACTTATTGGAAATGGGAATTGTTTGAATGATAATTAAACACACTTCTTACTTCTACATGTACTTACAGATTCTTCCCATTTTTTTCAAAAGAGAAAGGAAACAAGTACATGTATATATACTTTTATTTAATTTTAGGCCGGACTTATCAATCCTTTACTGTTCTGTTACAAAAAGTACTTATACATACATGTATCTTTTCAAGATTAAATTGAATTTAAAGAAACATATACATTTGTACATGTACAATGTTTAGCAAAAGGAGATGTTTTTTTGTCGACCAGTGAAGATTGTTTTAACAAACTTTTAAATATTTATTTTTTAAAAGCAACAATAGACTTGCACTTATTTTTACTAGAGCTCAGGCATCAATGAAAAAAAGTTGGATAAAGTAGTACAAGATAAAAAAAAAAATGAATACATCACACATATCATAGCTACATATATTATAGTTACTTAATTGTTATACATGCTATAAATGTAAAATTAATAGAAATAGAAACCAGACATTTTGCATTTATCTGGGAATAGGGTATAGAATTACCAAAAAATTATAAAATATAGAAAATTCATGTACTAATTCTAAATATTGTGAGGTCCGAGGACACAGTTATTGTCCTTTGTAGTTATCATATTATTGTAGACAGTGTAAAACTTGCAAATTTTGTAAAAACCTTTCAAAATAATCTCTTAATTAGGCACAAGTTAGTTGAGCGATGAATTTACATGTAAAAAAATATTTGGGTCTTGCATTTACAGATAAAGTATAGTTTTTGTCCAGTTTAATAGGTCAAATAGCATTTATCAGGTACTTCCTGTCAGCTGTTAAAATTGTAATTTTTTTTAAGAGATCCCTTTCAACACACTGACAATATTATCAATATTTCGAGTTAAGACAGTAGATTTTTCTAGAATTTTCTTACAATTTGACCTAAAAGTATGTAGAACACTACACTGCCACTGCAAAACTCTTCTTGAGAAAGAGGTTGGTGTGATGTTTTTTATTTGTACACATGGTCTTAAAAATGCATATGAAATAACTGTGTCGTCATGGTCATGATTTAGGAAAAAACAACTTGACTACGTAATTAATCAACGGTGATTCTGGACTCCAGTACATACATGTACATTGAAAAATCATGGCGCATAGTCAGAAGGGCATGTACTTGTTCAAAATTAATCTGTCTGGACACTTAAAATTTCAATACTTGCAAGTTCAATATGATGCCCCCAGATTACAATATTAGTATGAATCGAACTGAGCACAAAATTATTATTTCAGGACAAAAGTTTAGAAATAATTCTTTAAATTTAGTCACTCATTTACTGGATCTATTTTGTCACTAAAAATGTTGAGTTCCAAAATTTCACAAAGTATTTTTAAGCAAAAACCCTGTCGGAATGTCAACTTCGTAACTGCCATTGTCTGCTTGTGTCTGTTTAAAGTGAAACGAGGCTCAAAAAAAGCTTTCATCATACCTACATTATGTTTGGTAATGAATCAGAATTATTTAACAAACATAGGACCTAACAGAATAGCAATATCGTATGCATGTCTCTGAATCAGTCATTTTTTGTCAACCAGGAACAATTTTTACAGCTCAGAGTGGGTCTCATTGGGGTCTAAGCATGACGTGGGATTGCCGATTTTTTGCAATCGTGACATGTGAAAGTCAAATTATAGTGCCGTGAAAACGTGAATGAAGTCTAGCGGGACATGGGAAATTATAAAAAAAAAAAGAATTGCTTACGTACCTGTACATGTATAGTGTAAGGGGGATTCGGGATCAGAACCCCCTCAGAGTTCCACAGATATTTTTACTGATAGGTGAAGGAGACCAGGGCACATGCAATTGGAACTAAAAGTTTGTGCAAGTTTTGTGACATCCCCCCCTCCCCCCGGGAGAAATTTGAAAAATATCTATTATAAGGAGCAAAATCTTGCATTCTTAGAAGAAATAACTGCATGAATTGTAAGCAAGATTTTAGAGATTGGTAAACAAAAACAAAAATAATACATCATCAAAGTCTCGCTACACAGGTATGAATTTTTGAGAGCATAAATAAAGATATGTCTATATAAAATGAGGTATAAATTCTACCACAGCCACAGGAGACCTTAGTCCAAATAATTATGACGTTTCGAAATGCTTTTTTCTTCCTCCATATAATACTGCCCACATGATTTCATTAAACTATCTGATAAGAAAATTCTTCGACACCTTACATTGACTAGTCCAAATAATTATGATGTCTGGCAAGGCAATTTTTTTTCTGGGACGTTGTAGGAAGGCGTGCTCGCTTCATCAGGATGCAAGCTTCTTTTCGACCCCGGAAATTTTTGATTGGTTGATTAAGATAAATAGGCGGGGCTAAATCAAAAACAGAAAAACAGCTAATTTGATAATTTTAGCACATTTAAACAATAAATAAATAAAATATAGATACCTTATATACTTTGACACAATATCGCAACACTTTCCAGTACAACAAACCGATACATTTAACGTCATTAACAATTCTAATCGGGTGACGCTATATCTTTGTTGGTGACGTCACGATAATTGGTGATAGAAACAGAGTTGTCTGCGCTTTGTAAAAAATCCGGGAAAATTTAAGAAAACCTTCCTTAACATCACTGCGTATATTAGGGTTTACAGAATATTGTGATCACGATCCGAAAAGTAACCATAATGAATGACACTATTGCCTTGTTTGTGGTACAATTGGCAAAAGGTGTCGTTAAAACAAACAAATCCCAAAACCAAGAAAATAAATTTAAGGTAGATCATAAGTAAATCTTTTTTGAGACAGAATTTTCTCATACTTAGCCAGAATGAAGATTTTTATATGCTCTTTTCAAAAATATAATAAGAAGTAGGGGTCACCGTGCTATTTTTCAAGCTATGAGTCGTTGAAAATTGCCTAAATTTGGTTAGATTGTTAATGGAAAAACACAATTGTGTGCATAAAAAATAATCTATGAGATAGAATTTTGAAATAAATTGTGAAAAGATAGGTTTTGTAATATGTTTTAAGAAAATAAAAAGAAAAAATGGTGTCACCGAACTTGTTTTCTTGCTACAAGTAAAAAGAAAAAAATTCCCTATCTGTCCAGTATAATTTTTTTACTAAAAGAGTTATCTTCCCTTAAATGGCTCATTTGAAAAAAATGATTCAAAAAGCAAAATAAAATGATATTTGTTTAATTATTTTGAATTATACAATAAATTGCCAAGTTTTCTTTATATTATTAAACAGTCTAACCATCAAATTGCAAATCTGTCTCAAAATTTGCAGATTTAGGCAAATAACTAGACCGATTTTTTACTGTGATTGTTCAATTCAAGATGGCGGTATACCATGAATCTACCTTAATGTAGCGGACAGTAGTATCTAAAGTTTAAATCTCGACATTTTAACATTGTATTCCGAGAGAGTTAGATGACATTGACCAATTCCTTAATGATATTTATGTCATCAGATTTGTCCAAATAAGTGTCAAATCCATAAGACATAATGCAAGTACGTAATCGGGTCTTCAATGAGATACGGAAAAGTAAGTAAAATAATTGTTAATTATACGTCATTTCCACTAAGACATATAATTTAATCCGTGAATTGATTTTTTTATCATTAGATTTAGTAATCAGAGCGATTTCCCATTTGGTTCAAGAAGATTAGTTTTGGGGAAACAGAAAAATACTGTTACTCGCAATGGTAATGATTCGTATCTTTAGAAAACATTCACACGTTACTGACATGTGTACGATATAATTTGTATGACTGCTAGACAATCAGTCTTTGTCAAATTTGCACTTTTAAAAAAATGTGCAGAATTTATCTTTGTGTCAAATAAAGAAATATTTGGCATAAGTTAAAGTGTTATCTAAGTTTACAAAACATTCTATAGAAATCCCAAATAAATAAAAAATCATGGTGCTTTGAAATGCCAAAGACATTATTATGTTAATGACACAGAAATGTTTTGCTTCATAGTATTAATTACCTACAACTTTCAAACTTAAGGGAATACTTTTGTTCGACCTATTTTCATATACAACCGTTTGTGACGTACCATGATTTGGTGGTATTATACCTAAAGAAGACATTTTTGCTTTATAAACTGAATGTTACTATTTTTCCTTTGTAAACCTGGTCATTTCAAGCATTTCTGTCAAGGTTTTTCATAATCAGTTCAATAGTTTGCGAAAACTTTAGAATAATGAAAGACGAAATCTACTGCAATTCGAGCTAAATTTCGTCGACAAATCCAAATCAACCCGCATCAAGTTAGAATATAGTGTGGACCATGAAACGATAAAATAGTTATCTCATCTGCCTACACACAGTTGAATATGGTACACATAATGATTTTAGGAAGATAAATACCACTAATGGACCTCTTTGTTTTCCTTATAATGTCTCTTTTCGACAATTCATACCTCTCATTTCCTCACAATTACAAATTTCCAGGCCAATAAATAAAAAAAAAATGGGATAACTTTCATCCATTTATGATAGAAATGTTATAAGAAATGAGTAAGTAAAGTATTAAAGAATTAACAATCGTTATAAACGTTTACTGTCTCCAAGGAGGTTTCAATAAGTCCTTACTTAAAAAAATTAAATTTACGCCGCGTTCCAGAGGGGGACATAAAAGGTTTCTCTTTTAGTGAATAATTTGTTGTTACAACATTTAAAATAATTTCATTAACTTATAACTATATATTAATTAAAGTATTTCCTAGGAAATGTTCTATTATGGCAGATAAGAAATATGGAGACCCCCCAAAAAAAACACAAAAAAAAACAAATAAACAACAACAACAACAACAAAAAACAACCTCAGTATGGCTTGTTCTGTCAACCGAATATTCATGATAGAGTCCTATCTCAGGAAAATTTTCTCAAAATTGTCTTTGTAGAATCTATCCACTAAGATTCTTTAATTTGTTTTTATTATTTCACTTAAAAAGCAGAAAATTTTAACACATGATATTACTCACAAGGTCAACGGTGCATGTACAGCTTCATATATTAGGTGTAATACTACCATTGATTGTCCCCTATTAGTCTTTGTTAAATTTGCACTTTTCGAAAAAAAAAGTGTAGAATTTATATTTGTTTCAAATAAAGAAATACTTGACATGACTACAGTTTTATCCTGTCCAGTACTATAGAAAACAAATCACATAACATTTCATTGCATCTAAGAAAAAACATCACTGGAAGTTAACCAATCAAATTTATCCCCTTATTTAATCTGTATATATTATTTAGTAACCATGCTAACATACTTTTTTATTTTATCTATACTGTGTTTACCTTTTTTCATAAACAAAAGAGAGCTGCATCATAACAATGTAAAACAAAATACAAAAACAAATATAAACAGAAACTGTGAAATAAGTCTTAATGTGTCGCCTTTAGAAAGAAAACAGAACTTGTCGTTAGCAAGGTTACTAAATCTTATACACAAATGATTTGACAAAATATTTGTGTTTTCGTGGTGTCCAACTAGTTTAGTTTTCAAAGACAAAAATTTAAATCTAATGTTAAAACTTAACTGAATTTTCTCGTTAAGTTGGCATACTTTCTTATATTTCTTCTGTTCATGGATAACTCAACCTTTGGTGTCAAATTAACCTAAATGTGTTCTTATCAGAAAACAAAGTGTGTGCATATGCAAGCAGTTCATGTAATGTGTGTTACATGTCATTACTAATATACTTTGTCAAGTGTTCAGTTTAATTGGCCGATTAACCGTATGATACTACTTAACTGATAACTTTCAAAACAAATGTCAACATACAATACAAATACCACCTTAGAATCACAGTATGGAACATCTTTGTTTAAACACTGAATAATACAAAGTGAAATCACAAAAACACTGAACTTAGAGGAAAATTAATTCGGAAAGTCTATAATCACATGGCAAAATAAAATAACAAAACGCATCAAAAACGAATGGACTAGAACTGTCATATTCCTGACTTGGTACAGGCATTTTCAAATGGAGGAAATGGTGGATTAAACCTGGTTTTATAGCGATATCCCTCTCACTTTGATGTCATCAAAATCCGTTATATTTACATTGATGCGTTAACTAGACAGATACAATAAATAAAATAGTCAAAATATGGGTTCATCAGTCATCATCGTATAACAATTTTAAAAGGAACAATTCAACAGAACAGAAATCACAGTCTCTGTAGTGGGCCAATCATTTATGCATTAAAAACTTTATTTTTGCTTTTCCAGTTGATGTTGTCAATTTTTGTACTTATTGTCCATTACAGAAACCTATTGAGTTTAGTTTTATTATATATAAAGAGTCTAAAAATCTTTAATTTGAGTGCAATTGATTGTTCAATTTAATAACACACCGATGATTTAGTGCCAAAATTATTCCAATCCTCTTCTATCGTTATCTTTGCTAATTGCGCAGTTAGATTGTATATGACGTACTTACACATGTAGTCATACATCATCTTGATTATGTTATTGACAAATGCGTTTCATAAAACAACTTTGTTCATGACGCCAATATAGAATAAATAGTGGTTTTTGTGTGCATTTGAGGATAAAACAATTTTTTCAATTGTATTTGCTAATTCTTGTTAGAAAAAAATCATTAAACCTAGAGTATCAACACGGTTGGTAAAAACTAAACTGCTAAATAAAACATTAATTTCTAAGATTAACTAACGATTTGTTTTCACTCATTCTCCTAACATAACACACGACTTTTGAGAACACCTGTGGATAGTGAAACTTAAACATGTGACTTAATTGGAAATTTTTCGAAAGCGATGTGTTTAATAATTTTTGTCGTTACATCTGAAATTTTGATGATGACGTTAACAGTAGTGCGATCTACCCCGTTTTATTTGATGAAATAGAATAACTAAAACCAGAACCCTTTTCTAAAGAATGTGTTACTCAATATATTATACATTGTAATAACTGTAACTGAGATTTATAAGAATATGTTTATGATCAAGCAACGAACAATTAAAATGTCAACTCCATTTAAAATAGATCATATTCTTTACCGGGAAATGATTATCGTGAAAATACACCTTAAATGACTTAGGTAAATTAACTGTAATAATGTTCTGTATATATCCAGTACTTCTTTAATAACCATCTATAAAGTGATACAATCCGAAAAATATTCCGGAAATTATATTAGTTAATAGACTATGGATGATAAGATAGACGAGATAGCTTTTAATGATAAAGTGTTGGTTGACATTTTGTAAAATACATTATGAAAAACTTGTCGCAGTTGGGATTGTTAAGACAAAATACAAAATACAGTTTTTGTAGACACATATTAGTGCGTGTTATCGATATCCTTTATAGGACTGCAGAAACTCGCTCAATTATGATTTCAATACATTCTGTGCATTCTGTGCATTCAAACTTTCACAGTTAAATGTTGTTAATGTGCGAAAAGTGAGAAAGACTTTTCATTTTACTTTTTATACAAGTACTTATAATACTAAATTGTTTTATATGGAGTTTCTGATATCTTCAGTGTCTGAGATGTAATGATTCAAAACAAATGTTATAATGTTCAAAAATGTTAAAATATAAACTCAAAATAAGTAAAATACAGGATTATGTTGCATTTCGATTTACAATATGGAAAAACACAATTTTGATGTTTCTTTCAATAGAATGCTAGTCAACAAAAGTCGGAACTAATGGTAAATTAAGTTTAATGAACACATATCGTAAATAAAAAAATAGTTTTTAAGTAATCTGTTTTCAGCTAGACTAACAATAACAGGGGATGAATAACTAAAAAAAAATTCTGTAAACTGCCAATCAAAAACATAACCTTGAACTAAATGTAATTATTATGACTCTATATCGCAATTTTGAAACCAATTTGGGTTACAAATCAATGTCGTTTTTTTACACATCAGTGTTGTAACTTCAATAATATTATATATGTTTAAGAATTTGTTATCAAATTAGATAATTATTAATAAAATATCATGGGAACAGTTATTATTGTGTCGCTTCTTCTACTTGTCAAATGAAATCTTATTTTAAATATTTTAAGGAAAAACCTGTTCTGAAAATTAATCATTTTTTAAAAGGAATTGGAACTAGACACATTTTTCATACATGTGGTAGTTTGACTTTATACTCAGGTATAAATAACAATTTTTCAAAATGTGTGTATTGGGTAAGGAATATAACAGTCATTTTAGATTGTTTGATAAAGTAAACGTATGATTTTAACATTTCATATGGACTTTCCCTTCAGATTACCATGAATACAAAACAGAAGACGTGATATGATTGCCAATAATACAACTCTCCACAAGACACAGACACAGAAATCAACAAATATAGGTCACCGTACGTCACTCAACAATGCCCACACTACATAGTCAGCTTTAAAAGCCCCCGGAATGACAATGTAAAACAATTCAACGAGAAAACTAAAGGCCTAATTTATGTACAAAAAATAAACGAAAAACAAATATGTAACACATAAACAAACTACAACCACTGAATTACCGGCTCCTGACATGGTACAGACACAAACATACAAAATTTGGCGAGGATAAACATTTAGCCAGATCCCAGCCCTTCTCTCACCTTGGACAGTGGTGTAACATTACAATCATAATATAACAAAAACATATGTATAGAAAAAAAAAAGTAGAGCAAATGTATTACTGGTTTCAATAGTTTTAATATACTTTAAAATAACATTTCTTATTTATGAACTAAATATATTGACAATCTACCGATATGGCAATTTATAAATCACCAAAGAGAAGCTTCTTTTAATGATATTGTCATTTCTTTTCCGACTGATGAAATTTGATTTTATCTTTGGTATCCGTTGCGTATTTTGGCATGTTTAGAAACAATTGCATACATACTTATCAATGCACAAATACCGCGGGTCTATTACATGATATGTCTTAAATATTTGAATGTGAGAAAATAATTTTGATGTTATTTGTATGGTAATGTGAATAAATCAATGACATTTGTAAAATCTTGTATGTTAACATGGTTAATATACTATCTTTTTTTAATATGGTTGAATGTCTTTGTCTACTTTGAAACTCAATCGCCTCTCGAAAATGTTTCATTCCAGCAGTATTTTCGAGTTTAATTAACATTTATCCATTTCATGATGGCGTTATTTCCTGCCAGATTGACATGTAATATATCACTGATCAGTTATTGACGAGACAAACACATTATACTCAAGGATGACCAGTTTTAAATACGGTCATATGGTAAGGCGATTGGCATTCAATGAACAAAAACAAAAACAAAATTCAACAAAAAAACATGTTTTCGCCATAAATAGATAATAAACATCTTTACATGTACACTATAATTTTATACATATTGTTTTCAATTTATACTCATTATACAAATGTACTTACTTGGTGCGGAGGTGGAAAGTGATTATAATTAAATTATCTTTTCAAACATGTAAAAGTTCCAGTGGGATATTTGATGTGAAGATAGAATACTAACATCAAGCTTGGTCGGCGTATATTCAAATGATCGTTTTTAATGTTAAATTAGTTATTTTGGAGTTGATCTGGAATTGTTTCCGTTTTAATTCCTTTTAAGACGATTAATGCCTGTATGAGACATATTTTTATTTTGAAGCTCTTCATGTAAACCGAAAAAACGCAACACATAATTAGTTTATTTTTGTCGTCAAATGTTAATATATTCATTTCATTTTTTATCATGCTTTCAGTACTGCTTTTTGAATAAAAAATGCAATACTGTACTTCAATTTCTTCAGACAATAACATCGTTGAATATTGTCGTCACACGAATGCCTTGACACGAAATTAGAAGCTCAAACACGCTTTTGTTTTAGAATGCTTCCCTCGTTAAATATTTCCTAAAATCCATTGCCAAGTTTTAATCAGTAAATCATGTTGATTTTCCTTTATGCCTAGACTGAGAAATGAAAATTGATATTAGAATTTTGTTAGTAACCACCTATGGACCCAGTCAGTCGGTATTTTAACGATACGCCATTTAAGTCATATTAGGCAACGTCGTTTGATCCACAGTATAACAGCTACAGCTTCAGTTTTTACCAAGTTGAAGTTGATGTCATGACAGGCATATTTACAGCAGTAATGTTTCTCGTATGCTGAAATGCCGTACTATCCACTTCAGTATTGTTTTATCAAGGTTTCTGTATACACCACATTACTTCAAAAACAGAATGAATTTGGTGGAAACGAGCAAAATTAAAAGGGAATAAAATGAACTGAATATTCCAAACAGTATTGGTTAACCTTTTCTGTCAATTATTTAGGAATTTGTAACACCTGTATTTGACTTTGACGATTGACATGACCAAAAATTCAACAAAAACAAGTGTTAGTGCATACAACATAATTTAAACATAAAACGTGACGTAATCAACTCAATTTTTGAATTTCAAACTTACCTCAGACGATAAAAGAATGATCAACTTCATATTCAGTTTAGTGTCCCATGCGTTATGTATATTTAAAAAAACAGTTATCAATTTTTTGAGGTCCGTCAGTATAGCATACGATTCATATTTAGGAAAAGAATTGGCAAAAGAAGTATACCATTGTAAAGATGTCTGCATCTTGACATTTACAGAGTTCAAATATATGCAATGAAACACCAAAATATGTACAAAATGCATCAAATTCAGTACCTAAAAAAAATATCATTATTTTGCAATAAGGAATTGGATAAGCAACCTCACCAGACTAGACGCGATAAATTACAATACGAATAAATAAACAATAACAAACGATCTGATTTACAAAAAAATGCTTATCAATTAGTGACTTCAGAAATGTAACTATGCGATTATTTATATTGACAAGGGAACGAGCACTGTTCAGTTTTAACTCATTAGTCATTGACGATATTGTCTGAAATTGAATGAGTTATTTAATCTTTGATTCATGGTTGATACGATTGTTAATAAAATATGCATATACAGTATAACATATTCTTTGAAATTTATACTCAACAAATAAATCATATTCGTTCTTTTCCTTAAAACACATGTTCAGTAACGGTAAGCTGAAACATTTGTTGCAGTTACAAGTTCGAAAGATCTCGTCAATTTAATATTTAATGAACCCCTTTTTTGGAAGTAAGATTGATAAACACATATTCACGAAGAACCAATTGGAAACATAGCTGTGCAATATCATATCAATGAGGTCTATTACAATGTTGAATTTTATCTTCAAAACGTACTTACACGCAATTTACCCTAACAACCAGTTTCAGGACAATGTTTGGCATTCAGGAGACAGTAGCAGTGAAACGCGTTATATCGAAATGATTTCAATTAAGTAATAAGCAACGGTATATATTGATTGAAATCAAAGTAGTATTATGAATATAACTATCAAAGGTACCATGTTGATAATTTGACACGCAAGACGAACGTTTTGTCTACATAAGACACATCAGTGACAATCAGATCAAAATAGTTAAATGGCAAACAAAGTGAAAAGCATTAAGGATCAAATTCCAAAAAGCTGTGTCAAATACTGCTAATGTTGAATATGCCTGGGATAAGAAAATCCTAAGTATTTGAAATAATTCATACTGTTGCAAACAGTAAATTCATAAAAATTACCATACATTTATTTGACAATAACATTCTTGTGGATTACTTTTGCACTTCTCTTGAGAGCAAATTTAGACCTCAATTCTAAGTGATAGAATCATCAACCTTGGCAATAATGTGCCTTTAGGGATAGACCAAATAATAAAACAAATGTATAGCTCGCGTAGTTCGGATATACATGTGGCGATAGTGACACATTATGTAAGATAATATTCCCTTAAAAAGGATTACAACATAAAAATTATATAGGATAATAATCCAGTAGAATATTTGTTATACCAAAAGTCATTGCTTAATTCCTAAGGATTGTATCTACAACGGGATTTAACTGACGTTCTTCAGGGATCTTCTGGCACATTTTTTTCTATGTAACTTAAATAACTAGAATGTTTTAACAAGATCTCCAAAAACATGATACAAACGAAATCTGTTTACTTTGACGAAGGCAAACACAATTGTACGGCAAAATAGTTCTCTTATGTAAATCATGGATAGTAGCGATACGATACTGTGAGATAAAGAAATTGAATTATAGATTGAATTAATGTGACATAACATATACATTTAGCTTATTCATAATTCGATTGTTATTCACTTTGTAAAGACATCTAGTCATTGAAGGATCCGTTGATATTGGATTCCCCATTTTTATTTAATTGCTGTAATGCATAAAAATCTCCTATCAACTGTAGGTTGAAGTTACTCATTTGAAAATTGTTAAATGACGCCTTAACATGTTGGTATGGTTTTATGGTGTATCTTTGTTATAGATAGCAACATATTTCCTCCGAGTAAATAATACTTTTGAAGTTGTGACATCATCGTGAAAGCGAGATTTAAAACTCATAAAAGATACCATGCAAGCTGGTGTAACGATAGACAATCGTTTGTGTGTGGTCATTTTAAAACAGAAGATTTCTTTCAGTTTATTTATACTGGAATAGGTTTTCGAAATTGGAATGCATACAGAAATGATTCATGTTCTTTCTTGGTTAACGTTTGATTCTACTATTGCAGTATTGCCTGTATTGTGAGGAAAGAGAGACAGTAAAAATAACATATCTGAAGTCAATCTTCAATTAAACACATTTCACCAAAAATTAGAATAACCTAATTGATTATACTTCACGTGAAAATTACATATTTTGATTAGCTGATACGAGGGTGATAATTTACTCTATCACATGGCTGAGATGGTGACAGTTTTTTTTTTAATGTTACCCTCTCGTCTGCACCAATCAAATCGATGGTTCAATAAACAATGAATTGAAAGTACATCAAGTAATTAAATACAGTGCTGAAGTTCTACGTTTTGGCTCAGCTAGATTTTGTTATCTGACTCAAAAAAAAATAATAGAACATATTGCTTCACTTTTGTGTTTTTTTTTATAATACCCGTAAGGTTGTTATGAACGTGACGTCATAGAAAATATATGTTTTATAAAATTAATCTGTAAAAGACTACATGATAGGACATTCAGTATAATAAATTAAGTAACACATAGCTGAGAGGGTGATAGAGCAGATTGGTACCCCTCGAAAAAAATAATATTTTGAGTCAAAGATTGGTCTCTTGGGACTATTGAAATATCTTTTTTCTCCAAAATCTTGAAGGTAGACAGAAACAAATAGATAGAAACTTGTGAAATAATTAGTTATTTATAATTTTTAACCCAAAACAATTACATATGTTCCTAAAAAAAATGTTATTACTAAGTTTTTCAAAGATGTATAAAATAACTTATTCAAGTAATATTTTTGTCATTATTTTTAAAGTAAATAGTTATCAAAGGTACCAGGATTATAATTTAGTACGCCAGACGCGCGTTTCGTCTACATAAGACTCATCAGTGTCGTTCATATCAAAATATTTATAAAGCCAAACAATTACAAAGTTGAAGAGCATTGAGTATCCAAAATTCCAAAAGTGGGGCCAAAAACCTTTATCTCTATACTCCTTTAAATTCCTCTAAAACCCTGTCTTTCTGAGCCTTATTCATATAAATGATGACAGCATAAATAGATTTGTACAGATGGCGACTTTCTTATTATGAGCTGACAAATATTTTGATCATGGTAATTTACGATTCTCATAAAACGAAACGCCTAGGCAATGACATCAGCTACAAGAAAGGTCAAACAAGTGTGTGGTGCCCGGATTTAAAAACAAATAATCAAATCAAAGTAAGAATTGAAAACTGGTACAAACATGTTGACATTCAACTCAAAAACTAACCAGACCATAACATACTTATTTAGAAGGTATATAGTTACGATGTGCTTGTCAGGTAATTAAGAATGGCATAATTTGGTATTCATATAGATTCATATCAAGGTCTTTGCATCGGCAATAAACATGTTTATTCTTAAACTAGCTGTTGGCATGATACAAAATGTGTTTTTCTCGTATATTTTATGATGGTACGATACTCAACTACTAACAGGATAGTGCTCAATTTTCTTATGATAAAGACATAATCGTTCATTCAGTTTAATTGATGTCTGGAGCTGATATATCAGGTTGCTTGGTTCCGTTTGTTGTTCTGACATCGAAATAAATATGCTGTGTTTTTTTTTTTTTTTATTGTGCATGGGTTAGAAGTATAAGTATAGGGTTGAGATGTTACAAAACAATTTTAATCCTGGCAAATGCTTACGCAGGTCCTAAGTCAGGAGCAACTTGGCTTCGTTTATCTTGTATGTTGTTTTTTTATAAATAGGTTCATTTATATGTTTTGGGGTTTATTTTGACGTCCGTTTTTACTGGACTGGTACACATTTTTATTTTGGATCCCCCATGCTCTTCGACTTTTTATTGTTTGGCTTTATAACTTTTTTTTATATATGAGCGTCACTGATGAGACTTATGTAGACGAAACGCGCGTCTGGCGTACTAAATTATAATCCTGGTTCTTTTGATAACTATTAAATGACATATAGTTTACAAGTGTTAACAAGTCTTATGTACAAGTAATTAAACGAGGTGTATAGATAGGAACAAATTTAATGTGAAACCAGTGTACATTACTTTAAACTAATTGTAAACATGTTTACTGTACATGGCGTTTGGTAGAAAGATACAATGTAAGTACTGTCCAGATATATAATATATATGTGAATATGTATGTTTTATAATGGATGAAATTCTTCGATTATATAGAACTTAATACCGACCGGTCCCTCGTTCCTTTTTTTCTTTTTTTTTTTTTTTTTACTTTAATGTGTATCTTTTTAACAGTGTAATGAGATTTGAGAACCGTTTCAACTGCTGTGTTAAACATGGTTAATGAACTCAGCACACAACGCACAAAATAAAGTACGAAAAAAATACCATCTATGTTAAAGCAAACGAAATGTTGCCGTCAAAAATAATATATGACTATTACCTCGTTTATATAACTTGTGCAGGTAACATCGTCAAAAACAAATATCAAATAAAGGTTAATGAAGCCGACATTAAGTTCAGGTTTAATCCACCATATAAACCATGTTTAATTTACCTTTTTCTACATAAAATGAGCCTGTACCAAGTCAGGAATATGACAGTTGTTGTCCATTCGTTTGATGAGATTGAGCTTTTGGTTTTGCAATTTAATTAGGGACTTTCCTATACGAATTTTACTCTCAGTTCAGTTTTTTTTTTTTTGTGATTTTCCCCTACAATTGACCTATTTTTTAGTCTCAAAATTGTAATGTTTGATTTCTGTAGAGTTAATTGATTAAAAAAATCAATCCCTAATTAATATTTTTGGCATTGGTTGTATCCAATTCCTAAAAAAACAAAGCAAGTTCGTAAACAGGACTTCCTAAATGAGATACTGGAGAAGGATAAAAGAATTGATAATCATATGTCATTCTCACTAAGACTTATAAGTAAATTTGTAAGTTGAATTCATTTGTCATCAGATTCAGTTTTAACTGTTTTCCTATTTAGTTAAAGAAGATTGGTTTTATTAACAATAGAAAATTAGATGCTATTTGCAATGGAAAATAAAAAAAAAAAGACAACTCACATTTTCCTGACTTGGTACAGAAATTTCCAAGTGTATAAAATGGTGGATTAAAAAATCTTGACATACACTTCATCTTATAAATTTTGGAACTAAATTAATAGATAAAAAGGCTTTATATATACTTCAGACGTATTGATATATGAATTAAGAAAGTGAAAAAAAACAGCACCATTTTGAGAAATAGTTAATGTGAATCAATTTGGTAAACAATATTTATTTACGAGATTTGCGATGTCTACAAGACCCTTTTTTAATTCTAATTTTAATGGATTTGGTCGGTTCAGTTGACCAAACAATTAAGTATTAAACAAATTACATATGTTTTATAAGGTAATATGACTAGTTTGGCAATAACTCGAATTCAAATATACACTAGCATGCAAGTTTCGAAAATTCCATGAAAATTTGTACCCACGAAAATAAATCAATCCATTCAATTAATTAAACAGATAATTAAATAGCATATATTTATATTCATTGACTCTTTTATTCATAAGAGACGTTAAGCTTCTTGTCGATCATACATCTGAGTACTTCATATTATTAACAGTATTGACTTAAATCAATTTAATAAATATGACTATTAGACTTTTCAACTTAGAGCCTGTGAATTTAATTTGATGTAAAGTGTATGTTTTCAAAGATTTATTTCCGACAGTCCATTTGACAGGAAAGTAGGAATGAGTAATATATAATAACGATTCAAAGCAGAGGATCAACGTCTGTTTAGTAGAACCATTAAGTAAGTCACGTTGTGCTACAACTATCCGTAACCCTTGAATAATATTTCAAAATATAAGTTAGAAAACGGTGAAACTTATATTCGTGATGTTCTTGGTGGCCTTTATACAAAATGTGAATGGAAAAATGTGTTTTAAAGTTATTCTTACTAGCCGAAAGTTGATATCTATGAATATTAGAACATCTCAGACAGTCTGTTTATTAAATTACTTTAAAGGATCTGATTGGTAAAGTTCATTTTATTTATTTGTTCTGACAGCGAGGTAAAATTAACAAATTTGACATGAATGAAATTATCGATACTATAAGAACACGCGAATAAACATTTTACTATCAACATTGCATATCATTAAGCTGGTCTGACACACGGAATTGTAGAATATTATGAATCTTGTTTTCCGTTAAGTTTTTAAAAACAAACATCTATTGTTATCAATTAACTGAAAGACCTCCACAAAATAAACACAAGCTCAACCTTTGTTGTTAAATTAAGCCTAAACTTGTTATTATAGAAACAAGTTTTTTTTTGCGTATGTACGGATTTCATGTCATGTGTGTTAGATGTCAATCATAATGTACTCTACCAATATTTTGTATATGGCAAGTGTGGTAAGAAGTATGGTTCAACAAAGTTAGCCTATTAATCGTATGACACTACTTTACTTACAAAACAAAATTCAAAACACAAGAAAAAAAAACACCTTTTGTTCACGGTATTTAACATCGTTGTTGACTCACTGAATAATTATAATAATCGTTTATGTAGGAGGACTATGAGTTATACTTACTTTATCAGCAAGTTACAAACTTGAGCTTCCTTTTTCAGTGTGGGCGTTTTTGATACTTATTGTCAATTATTAGAAACTTGTTAAGTTTTGCTCTATATCAGATCAGAATGTAAACATTTGATCATTTAATTGCAATCACCAATTTGAATGTTGCATTTTAAAACATACGGACGATTTAGTGACAAAACAGGCATAATCCTTTTCTTTCCTTGTATTTAATCTTAACATATAGATAACCTTAGCCGTATTTGGCACAACTTTTTGGATTTTTGGGTTCTCAGTGCTCTTCAAATTTATACTTGTTTTGCTTGCTTACTATTTAAATAGTGATGTATTCCACCCTAATTACATTTTTTGTAACATCGTTTTTTCCCTCTTTTCTTTGGTTTTGGTGCGGTACAAATACCATGTACTCCGTGCATACGCATAATACTTGTTTCTATAATAACATGTTTAGGCTCACTTGAGATATTCACGAAAAGAAGAAATACAGCTTGAAATGATGAATAAGCAAGAAAACAAATGTATCACTTGTTAATTTTAGTTAGTATTCACATGTTGACATTTTATGTATGTGTTGCATGTAATAATTAGAATAACAATGTACTATTAGTAGTAAATCTGGTATACACACTTTCTAATTTGCAGTATGGGATACGTAAAGTCGATTAGGCCTTCTCCATAAACTACGCAATACAAAGAGTCATTTCAAAGATTTATAATGTGTTCTTACTTATTCTTCTTCCGTATAACACGACCATAGGGTATATTCGTAAGAAGTGATACAAAATACTCTGAACTTAATTGGACATTTTGAGAAATCGATACATTTTTATACTTTTGGTCGCTATTTTTGTCATTTTGACAAATATTTAATGTTGTCTCAATAAGCAAGGTGACCTTAAAAAAAAATATAATCCTGGTTCTTTTGATAACTATTAAATGACATATAGTTTACAAGTGTTAACAAGTCTTATGTACAGGTAATTAAACGAGGTGTATAGATAGGAACAAATTTAATGTGAAACCAGTGTACATTACCTTAAACTAATTGTAAACATGTTTACTGTACATGGCGTTTGGTAGAAAGATACAATGTAAGTACTGTCCAGATATATAATATATATGTGAATATGTATGTTTTATAATGGATGAAATTCTTCAATTATATAGAACTTAATACCGACCGGTCCCTCGTTCCTTTTTTTTTTTTTTTTTTACTTTAATGTGTATCTTTTTAACAGTGTAATGAGATTTGAGAACCGTTTCAACTGCTGTGTTAACATGGTTAATGAACACAGCACACAACGCACAAAATAAAGTACGAAAAAAATACCATCTATGTTAAAGCAAACGAAATGTTGCCGTCAAAAAATAATATATGACTATTACCTCGTTTATAGAACTTGTGCATGTAACATCGTCAAAAACAAATATCAAATAAAGGTTAATGAAGCCGACATTAAGTTCAGGTTTAATCCACCATATAAACCATGTTTCATTTACCTTTTTCTACATAAAAGGAGCCTGTACCAAGTCAGGAATATGACAGTTGTTGTCCATTCGTTTGATGAGATTGAGCTTTTGATTTTGCAATTTAATTAGGGACTTTCCTATACGAATTTTACTCTCAGTTCAGTTTTTTTTTTTTTTGTGATTTTCCCCTACAATTGACCTATTTTTTAGTCTCAAAATTGTAAGGTTTGATTTCTGTAGAGTTAATTGATAAAAAAAAATCAATCCCTAATCAATATTTTTGGCATTGGTTGTATCCAATTCCTAAAAAAACAAAGCAAGTTCGTAAACAGGACTTCCTAAATGAGATACTGGAGAAGGATAAAAGAATTGATAATCATATGTCATTCTCACTAAGACTTATAAGTAAATTTGTATGTTGAATTCATTTGTCATCAGATTCAGTTTTCACTGTTTTCCTATTTGGTTAAAGAAGATTGGTTTTATTAAAAATAGAAAATTAGATGCTATTTACAATGGAAAATAATTTATTTGATTATAGCAGTTTTGGACGCTTCTAATATGATACACGACAATTTGGAATGAAATGCGCAATATGTCGTATATCGAGCATTTTCAAAAGGCAACGAGTCGTAAACATAAAGCTTTCAACAATAAAAAAGCTCTTATACATATTAAAACCTCTATGTCCTCAGAGTACAGAAAGGTATTGAATAGAGAATAACAGACTCACACAACTCAAAGCAAATGACAAACTATATAAAAAAATGTTCTGCCGAATACGGCTTTTTTTACCTGGTGAACGAACACCCAAGTTGTTTGAATAATTAAACATTCAGAAATGAACATATGTGTTTGACTGTTTATCATAATTTGTCAACAGTAACTAATTATGTACATTGTCCGTCGAAGTCAGTTTATTTTGATACAGAATTATCATTTTGTACAGCAGATATTAATGCTCGTTTCATCTACCTTAGACTCATCATTTTTCATAAGGGTGACGTATTGTATCCTTAACTGTATTTGGCAAATCTTTTAGGAATTTCTGTCCTCAATGCACTCAACTTCGTACTTTTTTGGCCTTTTTAACTTTTTTGGATTCGAGCGTCACTGATGAGTCTTTTGTAGATAAAACGCGCGTCTGGCGTATATACAAAATTTAGTCCTGGTATCTGTGATTAGTTTATTTATAATTAATAATGTTTGAATCTAATGTTTATTATTTTCTATTATCTGATTCCGAACCAAATTATACAGTTTAATCTTATCAATCCTATTTCTGTAAGTGATATTAATAAACATTAAAATAATTCAAGAATCGAAGACGCTTATAAATAAACAAAATCAAAAGTCAAAACACATCTAACAAAAAAAAAGACAACTCACATTTTCCTGACTTGGTACAGAAATTTCCAAGTGTATAAAATGGTGGATTAAAAAATCTTGACATACACTTCATCTTATAAATTTTGGTACTAAATTAATAAATAAAAAGGCTTTATATATACTTCAGACGTATTGATATATGAATTAAGAAAGTGAAAAAAAACAGCACCATTTTGAGAAAGAGTTAATGTGAATCAATTTGGTAAACAATATTTATTTACGAGATTTGCGATGTCTACAAGACCCTTTTTTAAATCTAATTTTAATGGATTTGGTCGGTTCAGTTGACCAAACAATTAAGTATTAAACAAATTACATATGTTTTATCAGGTAATATGACGAGTTTGGCAATAACTCGAATTCAAATATACACTAGCATGCAAGTTTCGAAAATTCCATGAAAATTTGTACCCACAAAAATAAATCAATCCATTCAATTAATTAAACAGATAATTAAATAGCATATATTTATATTCATTGACTCTTTTATTCATAAGAGACGTTAAGCTTCCTGTCGATCATACATCTGAGTACTTCATATTATTAACAGTATTGACTTAAATCAATTTAATAAATATGACTATTAGACTTTTCAACTTAGAGCCTGTGAATTTAATTTGATGTAAAGTGTATGTTTTCAAAGATTTATTTCCGACAGTCCATTTGACAGGAAAGTAGGAATGAGTGATATATAATAACGATTCAAAGCAGAGGATCAACGTCTGTTTAGTAGAACCATTAAGTAAGTCACGTTGTGCTACAACTATCCGTAACTCTTGAATAATATTTCAAAATAGAAGTTAGAAAACGGAGACACTTATATTCGTGATTTTCTTGGTGGCTTTATAAAAAATGTGAAGGGAAAAATGTGTTTTAAAGTTATTCTTACTATCCAAAAGTTGATATCTATGAATATTAGAACATCTCAGACAGTCTGTTTATTAAATTACTTTAAAGGATCTGATTGGTAAAGTTCATTTTATTTATTTGTTCTGACAGCGAGGTAAAATTAACAAATTTGACATGAATGAAATTATCGATACTATAAGAACACGCGAATAAATATTTTACTATCAACATTGCATATTATTAAGCTGATCTGACACACGGAATTGTAGAATATTATGAATCTTTTTTTCCGTTAAGTTTTTAAAAACAAACATCTATTGTTATCAATTAACTGAATGACCTCCCCAAAATAAACAGAAGGTCAACCTTTGTTGTTAAATTAAGCCTAAACTTGTTATTATAGAAACAAGGTTTTTTTGCGTATGTACGGAGTTCATGTCATGTGTGTTAGATGTCAATCATAATGTACTCTACCAATATTTTGTATATGGCAAGTGTGGTAAGAAGTATGGTTCAACAAAGTTAGCCTATTAATCGTATGACACTACTTTACTTTCAAAACACAAGAAAAAAAAACACCTTTCGTTCACAGTATTTAACATCGTTGTTAACTCACTGAATAATTATAATAATCGTTTATGTAGGAGGACTATGAGTTCTACTAACTTTATCAGTAAGTTACAAACTTGAGCTTCCTTTTTCAGTGTGGGCGTTTTTGATACTTATTGTCAATTATTAGAAACTTGTTAAGTTTTGCTCTATATCAGATCAGAATGTAAACATTTTGATCATTTAATTGCAATCACCAATTTGAATGTTGCATTTTAAAACATACGGACGATTTAGTGACAAAACAGGCATAATCCTTTTCTTTCCTTGTATTTAATCTTAACAAATAGATAACCTTAGCCGTATTTGGCACAACTTTTTGGATTTTTGGATCCTCAGTGCTCTTCAAATTTTTACTTGTTTTGCTTGCTTACTATTTAAATAGTGATGTATTCCACCCTAATTACATTTTTTGTATTAACATCGTTTTTTCCCTCTTTTATTTGGTTTTGGTGCGGTACAAATACCATGTACTCCGTGCATACGCATAATACTTGTTTCTATAATAACATGTTTAGGCTCACTTGAGATATTCACGAAAAGAAGAAATACAGCTTGAAATGATGAATAAGCAAGAAAACAAATGTATCACTTGTTAATTTTAGTTAGTATTCACATGTTGACATTTTATGTATGTGTTGCATGTAATAATTAGAATAACAATGTACTATTAGTAGTAAATCTGGTATACACACTTTCTAATTTGCAGTATGGGATACGTAAAGTCGATTAGGCCTTCTCCATAAACTACGCAATACAAAGAGTCATTTCAAAGATTTATAATGTGTTCTTACTTATTCTTCTTCCGTATAACACGACCATAGGGTATATTCGTAAGAAGTGATACAAAATACTCTGAACTTAATTGGACATTTTGAGAAATCGATACATTTTTATACTTTTGGTCGCTATTTTTGTCATTTTGACAAATGTTTAATGTTGTCTCAAAAAGCAAGGTGACCTTAAAAATATGGTTGATGTAATAAAGTTTGAACATTTCTTTTCTTTAGCAGTTCTTTCTATTAATGTGTATCCTCATGCAGAAAGATCTGTTATACCGTTGCGGTAACTGTTCTCTAATGTAAACCTTATATGTGTGAAGTCAATATGTTTCAAATTCCTACAACTCAACTATTTGTTTATAATAATTACAATGTAAATGTGAAACTTTTTAAATTATTTCTGTTATTTTGTACCCAAACGTTACGCCCGTACTCTAAATAACAACATGATTGTATTATGATTTACATGGCTGTGTATGTTGTTTTGTTTAACACCATATTGTCGCAAACAAGAGTTATTTTAACATTTTTTCGACATTTGATTTACTTACCACCTTTAAAGTTTATGTATCATTAGCATTAACTTTGTATTATCATAGTATGTGTTCTTTTTAATTTGATCATTGTATGTGATAATATCTATTCTTACTCAACTCTCTTTATAATGCAAACTATTTATGACAAATAAAAAAAAACGTCCATTTTTACACAAAGCTGACGGTTTGCTAGTTCAAATGCTATTTTTTTTTCCAAATGAATGAAAGTCGTTAAATTTATGTCAAATAAGGCTGCGCACTTTTGCCGTATTAAATACATCTTTGCTGTAATGTGTATTAAATAATATTCGAAAATACACATAAGAGCAATTATATATGGATCTTTAAAAACGAGAGCTATCGCACTCTAGTGCAACGAAAATGAGAAAATGACTCTCGTTTAAAAACAAACCCATAAATAATTAATACATTTTGTATTCATTTTTTTTTTTTTTTTTTTTGTCATAGATAAAAGCTAGTTCTATAGATATTTTATAGTGTTTTATTTTATTTTGCAATTTACACTTTTGGCTCTAGCTTGGTACCTCTTAAAACGTGTGTATAAGTGTTTACATGTCCTACATCAGGAACCTATTTTCAGTGGTTAACAGTTGTAAGTGTGGTTAAAAAGTGTTTTGATGTGCAGGATGTTAATGTGAACCTAATTTAGATGTGAACTTATAATTGTTAACTTTAAATACATAGCATAGAGTGTTGTCTCATTGATACACATAACACATCTTCCTATTTATATTTAAGTACCGGTTAAATGAAGAAGATACAAGGTAGGACTAGGAATACACATCTTAAAATGAGTCGGAAGTAGTAAAACACCAAAGAGGAACATCTGAATGAATCGAAAGTATGCCAAAAGGAGTTCTTTACAGGGAAAGCTTCTCATGCTATATTAAAAGATGTGATTTGATTGCAAGTGAGCTGAATCTAGATTTCTACAAGCTACCACATATATAAAAAGTCATCGTACGGCTATGCATAATGAACAAAACCCATACCGATGAGACTGGTTAAATTATTACCTGCAATGTAATCTAGAAGCCGTCGTTCAACGTGGCCAAAATACATGTTCATGAAATACGCTACTGGATGTGCAGTCTTTTCTTAACTTTATATTTTCTTCGTAATCTGAGTATGTATACATATTTGTTAATGTACACGTTATATATATAGCACGCCTTTTGCGAATTAACGTATTTAATTTACGAAAAAGGAAGCGTAGCGTGGCTATATATAATTTGTAGCATATATGGTCGACGACATGTGACACTGGCCAATTAAATACAACTTCTAAAAGAATGATCTTGCGGGAAAAAAAACCCACGATCCTTACGATTCCGCGCCAACAATATAGATTTAGCCATGACTTCATAGACATTTTTGATATGGACGATATTGTTTTGTCCCAAACAGCGGTCAAGTTAAAGAAAGAGTATATGAAAGATATTTTACTTTGTCAAGCAGGCGAAAGCCTTGCTTTTGATATGGCTCTTTTTGATGAAAGGTACTTAGCACATGACACTTTTGAAACTAATTTTGACATTTTGCAGGATGTTAATTTTGAGCTAGGATTATTTTTCGAGGACAATCTGCAGCATTGGGTAAATGCAGACAATAAACCTTTGTCGGATAAAGCGGAGATTGAGTATGACTATCGTTTCGTTCCTCAAGTTTCAGAGACGAAAAAAAAAGAAAGGATGCGATTACCCACCTAAATCACTATATTACATCATTTGTGGGCTCCTCAGACAACTCAGAGACATGAAAATTAACGATAAAAACTTTCTGGATAAAAAGGATGGTCGCTTTGCTATGTTTAGGCATGTATTAGATGCCAAGAGGAAAGATTTGCTTCCAAAGGGACTGGGGACAAAAACGCGCAAATCCGATCCAATATCACACGAGGATGATGAACTCATGTGGTGGGTTAATGGTGTTTTTGGCAAGAGTAGTGCTACAGCTTTATAAAAACCGTTTTCTTTTATAACTGAAAGTTATTTGAATTAAGAGGCCGCGACGAGTACAGTAATCTAGATTGTGATCAGTTTGAAATTGGTATTGATCCAACAAGAAAGTTTATTAGATTTCGGGAGAAATAACAAAACATTTAAAGATGGCTTAGGAGACATGCAATTAGCGACTAAAGTTATAAAGCACTATTCACAGGACGGTAAGTTGTTTAATTTACATGTAATGACCAATTTAAACACGGAAGATTAGTTCACAAAATTATTCTACGGTTGTATCTGTTGCATATGCTTTTTTCAATTCAAATTTTATTCTGAAAAGAAATATTGGTTTATATTTTATTCAACCCCGTGTCCAAAATAAAATGACCGCCACGATATGGCCAATAGTGCTGAAAGTAGCATTAAACACCAACAATCAATTAATCAATCAATCATTTTGAAATCAATAGTACATATACGAAATTATAAAATACACGATAAGGTCCATATAATATATATGCACTGCTATAATATTTGAATAAATTATTAAACGGACGTGCCCGTACTATATTCTTTTAAATATTATTATATTCAACCCGGGGATTTCGACTTCAATTTCCAATTAAAAAAAAACGGACTCCTACTATATAGCCAATAATGCTGAAAGTGGTATTAAACAGCAGCAACTAATCAATCTTTTCAAACCCAAAAGCTCATATACAAAATTATATAAATCAGTGATATTGTTGGCTTTTTCAAAACTACCTCTGCCCTTTTTTATTGAAAAAAAGCCTTTATTCTCAAATAATTTAAGGCAAACAATATCACTGTAAATATTCACGATAAGTTTTGCAAAATATTGCTGCAACTGTTATACATTTCTTTCAATAGAAGCAAGCGGAAAAAAACTCAATCTTTTTTTACTTTGTATTGCCAAGATGCATAATTGCTTACTACGAAGAGTACTTGAAAGCTGTAGGCTCCGGAACATTTTATCGACAACCGCTCAACATGGACGGAAAAGATCGTTTTCGTTATGGAAAATCACCACTCAGAGTAAATAAATTACACGCACTAATGCACGAGTTATGTCATAAAGGTGGACTTTTAGGGAACTACACGAATCATTCCGGGAAATGCACTTGTGCAGCCGCCCTATACCATGCAGGTATAGATGAACAAGAAATCATGAAAAGAACTGGTCATGGCGTCAGTGAGAGCTTACAGAACTAGCAATTTGAGCATTCAAAAGAAATGTTGCAAAAAACCCACCCGTTCTTTCGAGCAAAGATGAAAACACAACTGTTTCCAATACAGTAGATGCATTGCGTACAGATGATGGTTTCAAAATGAAAAATGAGAAGAAGCACTCATGAATAATGTCGCGAATATGCAGGGGGGCGCCATCAGTTTTTTTTTTTTAATTGTAACTTTAATTTCAATAAAGGACAGTATCATGTCGAATTATTGACAATTTTATTTTTTTTGGTTTAAGTTCCAGAAGAAAAGGAATGTATTTTTATTTGAATTTTGTGAAAGTCTACAGAAAACATTTAATGCCTTTTATTTTCTTTTTATTCTTTTGCAGTAAATGTGATTAGGCTTCATGTTTCCACGTGAATGCCTGTTTGTAACAAAATTTCAAGCACTCATCTTTTTATCCGTCGTCTGTCCGTCATAATTCTGTTTTCAATTTGAGATTGCGGTTATTTGGCATATATATTTTTATTCAATTGTCGCGTTAAGCAGTTAAGCATGCTTTAGCTAGAATGTTACATCTACCTTCAATCTACCAAACATACGACAATTAAAGCTGAAGTCTGTATATTATTTTTAAATTTTAGCTACTTGTATTTTACTAGATCTAAAGCCCTCTGGTTGGCTTCAATCGTCCTTTTGTCATTACTTTGTTTTCAAAACTGATATTGATATCACGTATATTTTAATTAGCGTCCATTGTTAGTACAATACTACATCGAGTTGAACATTGTATGAGGACAAATTACATCTTAAGACTAAAAATATACAACTATTGCAGATGCAGTCCGTACAAAATGTGATACTTGTGTACTATTTTTTGTCTGTCTGTCTTTTTCCAAGGCATTGTCAGTTTATTTTCGATCTAACAGTTTGACTGTCCATCTGGTTTCTTTATCCCCTCTCTTGAAATGCGGGACCCCCTCGATGCTTGTCGTTAGAAACGTGCTTTTGATTATTCCCCTTTATATATATAAGAAGATGTGATATGAGTGCCAATGACACAACTCTCCATCCAAGTCTCAATTGGAAACTACAAAAATCATTATGGACTAAGTACGGAGCCTTGGCACACAACGAATAGTAAGCTATCAAGGGCCCCAACAATGACTAGTATACATATAAAGATGAAAAGATGTGGTTTGATTGCCAAAGAGAAAACTATCCACCAAAGCTCAAATGTTTATTTCAAACCCTTGCCTGCCCAAATCAGAACAAAACAACGGGAATAAAAAGAAGGCGGAGCCTCATATTTTAAGCATGGTGAGAGGAGTTCGGAACAGTACAGTAATGTCGATCTAATAATTAGTTATTTCACTGGTCTATTTCACTAAGTTCCTCCCACACTATGCCTTTTTTATGACAAGCAGTCAACGGCGGGATAAGATAATGCAATAACTGAAAAATAACGCACTCCTCTAAAATTAACCGAAGTTAACTCTCAAAAATATCAAAGGAAAAATTACCATTCCTATTACAAGTAACATATACACGCTCTCATAGTTATTTGTCAAACTTTTCAAGCAATTTTCAGAAAAATTGTTACTCAAATGGCGGCTGAACATTGTGAATTTCGTATGGTTATTATTCTGATGTTAACATAAATAGACATACGATTCCAATCGTTTATATCATTGTGTTGACAACCATTAACTGCTAGCTCCTGACACATCTATTTTTTTAAGTTTGTCTTTCAATAATGTAACAACATTAAACCCACTTTAATCTTCTAGAATACAAATCATCTTTAAGTAAAATACTGCTAACCGCTGTCTCCCATATGTGTAAGTCGTTTATTGATTTTATTTTGAATCAGTCATACATTTCTGTTTTATTATCTACATTGTTTTTATATTCTGTCATTTAGAGGTCTTTTACATAGCGTCCCATACATAAAAGGTGTTAGCATCATGTTCTTTGATCTATGATGGTCTGTTGTCTCCATTATTGATAATAATCCCAAACTCCTGCTTAATGTATTCAGAATATTATAGTTGTCTAGCGTTTCTCTGCTTTCTTGTTAACAACAAGTAATCATCTGACAGGTCTATGAACTCTAAATCAGATATACTTACGCAAGAGCTATCAAAAAACAATAACTAAAATCGTAAAACATGTCAAAATAAGATAGACACTGACAGAAATACACCAAAGTGGAACATTTTTGTAACTATTTTGTTTTGTTCAGTTTTTATTTAAGGTGTAAAAGTATTTTTTTATTGTGTACATGCATCTAAGAGATATTTACATAGTTAATACATTTTATCCCTCTAGTTCTTTTCTCGACAAATTAAGTTTGCTATTTAATATAACTTTCATTCTTGTATTTCAGATCAACCAATCTGAATATCTTTCATGTAGAAACTGATTTAACCTAACATGTGATGACCAGTGGAACACAAAAGGAGGCTCCAGACAAGAGGTCAATTGGGTCAGATGTTTTAACATATGTCACCCCTATAATATTCGCTGTAGGAAAAACCGCAAAATTTATACAATTTCCTTTTTAGTGTTTCTTTCTAAAAACATGAGAAAATTATCTGTCATTGTATATATTGCTGCCCTATCAACAGCTGATATCATGGCTTTAAAACACTTTACTATTCCTGAATAATTCACACAATATAGACATAACCCAAATCAAATAAATGCACTTGTCTAACAGCCTTATTAGAGAGTAAGAAATGGCATATTCTTTGCTAAGTATATGATAATGACCACGCACTTTAGAACTGAGGCATAAAGAGTGTCTATAGAAAAATCTATTATCAATTGTAGAGCTGATTATATTTCATATCCCTTATAAAAAACCTAACCAAAGATAAGAGGCTTGTAGTGGTTTTTGCCAGGAATTCAGAAGATTCATCCGTTACGATAATATTATAGCATTGTAGTGTCACATGTAATATGACGACGTTGATCAGCATTATTTGAACATGTGGATGTGAATCGCGCTTTTATCCAGTTGATTCGATGAGTGTGTAAATTGAATCTAAGTAATATCAGTCTTGTGATAAACGGCTTTATTTGTTCACATAATACTATAACATGGTAAAACTCTATTTCAATATTGTTTTATCATGTCCATACATTTTATATATAGGATAGAGTATTTTTTCAGTTTTGCAAATTTATGACAGTGTAATTGTTAGAAACGTCGACGACTAAACAGACAAACGTGTTGAAACAGATGATATACAAATCATTAGGAAATTTGAGAAGCTTAAGGTGGTATGGGAGTCTAAATCAAAAATGATAGAATTTGTTCATACTTCGACAAAACGTAGTATCTATTGATATATGTTCAAAAATATCATAAAATTGATAGGTCACCGCGCATTTTCTCAAGCTACAGGTCGTGACAAAATGACACATTTTGTATGGATTATACAGGAAAAAGCACCATCATGTGATTAGCAGCTAAACTAAATGATAGAATTGTAAAATAAAATATGAGAAGATAGCTTTTCTAAAATGCTTTGAGAATATCAAAAGAAAAGATGCGTTTTTTCCGGCTAGAATACAAAGTAGAAAAATTCCATGTAGATTCCTTCAGAAAATGCACTATTTCAGAGTTACCTCCCCTTAAAATGCAAATTTAAAAATGTTAAAATTCAAGCAGAACTAATCAACACTTGTACAAGTATTAATATTTATAAGTTATAATCTAATAAATTTGTTCTTTTAAATGCTAATTCACACGAGTTATCTGCATTCCTGCATTAAATTTTGCTAACTTGATTAAAAATCTGGACCTTAGATTCTCTGTTTTTTACAATCCAAGATGGCGAAGACACCCATACCACCTTAAATTGTCAATTATGAATAATAACTGTCATGAACAGTTTGCATGTCTTCATATATAGAAAACATTGCAGTTTCATAATTGATACTATACAATACATTGACATTTCTTATAGATGTCAAACGGATATGTTACGCACGTTATCCATCAGCTAAAGTAATGATATTCTTTTTAAGATGCATGTTTTTCTTATTTTGTTATGGTTATAAATATATATTAATCGCTGTTAACATGTCTTAATTTCTTGTTGTAAATTGGAAATGCAATAGAATTTCGAGTTATCTATATGTCTTCTAACATTCGGTTGACAATTTAGCGATGTAAGCAATTGTGTTATCAATTTTTACGGATTGTTTTATATTTTTTTTTTTTATTTGCCAATATGTCATGTACTAAAATGAATTATATCACAATTTGTAGGACTCGTGTTTCCAAAGAAAATAATTTGATGCTCATGTCGTAAACAACGTGGTAGATTAAACATGTGATATTCGACTAACACTATTTTTTATCAAAAATTTGTTGTACAGTATCTAATATTGTAATAATGTAACCATCAGATTTGAAAAAAAAGTTCGAGTTAACTTTAAGATGATTAGCATAAACATCATTAATGACTTTACTCACATAAGTCATGAAATAATTCAAACAGTTTGGTTTTTATGATGATAAACCTCAGTGTCGGTCGTGATGCTTGGACTGCAGTTAATTATAATATGTTTGTCTAAATACGTCTTTAAAATCTATAAACTATGATCATTTTTCTAAAAATAAAGAAGAGCATGTCTATAAAACGCATCTATACAAAATTTAGTTATGAAAGAAACATATCAATTACCCCTGTTTATTTAATTTTCAACCAAACTCTGATTATTGGTATTTTACTTTTCAGAAGACAGCTAGCATACTAAATCAATTTACCGTCGTTCAATTTGTTTAACCAAGTTAGTGTTAAATTAGAAAAATAAAATATTCATTACCGATAAGAAGTTATCTGTTGTTCAAGCTATCATTGAATTGTATCATAGAAATTAATCATATAGATTGTTTTTTACGACTGAATCTCACATACATCATCAATCGCAGCACATACGGACACGAACAACGTTCATTTACATCTAGTTCGAGCTTTTAACATTTATTTATTTATCCAAAAAAAGAAAGATAAAAGTAAAACTCGAGCACGATTTTTTTTAGAACCTAAATTACCACCATACCACATCATTAAGCGCTGGTTACTCTTTCTTATTGATTGAAGATTGTAGCTCACAAAATAAAAGTATTGGCTTTTCATTTAATGTCACCATTTTTTTAATGACTTCAACATGTTAACGTATATTCTGTATAGCTATGAATCATAATAACAGTTGTTATATATTTGTGAGAGAATATTTTTATTATCATGATCAAACAATGGATCTTCATTTATTTAACCTTAATATAAGATCAACATCTTGTCTGCAAAAATGGTATTTTGTTCAGGAGTATAACAAGAGAAAAAAAAACACTTTAGTTAAACACTGTAACTATATGACCTATTCTTTCTCTATCCGTTACGTCTATAATAACCAACTATAAAAAGATATCATCCGGAATAAAATCCGGAAATTGTATTAGATAAAAATCCGGAAATAGTATTAGGTGAAAATGTTGAGACAGCGGAAAAGCTGAATATCTTAGATAATTATGTTGGAAATATTCATTCTGGGAGCATCCACAAAGATGTCATTATATGTTTTGACGCAATTACAATTTTTTGTTTATGTGTTTTAACCTACATGTAGTATTATAACTAATTGTTCTTGTTCTTTTGAATCGGGCAGCATTCTTAGGTCTTATGTAGTCTTAACATGTGTGAGAAGAATAAGATAAAACACATAGTGTTGGTTTTCGTTTTTGGATTTTGTGAAACCCATAGTACCTGGTTATAGAAAATGCATCTGTTGTAATATTTTATATGATTTATTGTTGTGCAGGATATGTTTGCACATAGCTTGAATGCCATGTGTTGTCGTAGTTTTCGGACCCTGTGATATTGGGTGTCTGTTTCATTGGTAGACATACAACGTCTCTGTTGGTTGCACTTTTTAAATACAGCTGTTTCTCAAAACACGCTTCTTTTGGGGAAATCTTAAATATTCATAGAAAATTCGTTTTGTTTACATACTGGTTCCCAGTTAAGCTCTCTGTGTTCCATCTCACAGAGACATAATTTGGAAATGTTACCAGTAAATAAACATGTGCATATTGTTTACATTGAAATCTGTAGTAACCTTTCATTCGAGGTAGGGGTAGTTAAGAAAATTAGTGTTGGTTTAAACTCTGAGAAGTTCAGGGCATATAAATGTTGAAAATATGCCGCACAGCCCTATATTTTGACCTTTGAAAAAAACTTGTGGTGCATATGAACTTTCAATTCTAGGATAAGATTTTTTTCAAAACTTCATAGTAAACGTGGTACAGTTTTAACAGTAAAAGGAGTCCTATGGGAAATTGCATTTCACTTGTCAATATTAACAGAAATGTAACCTATAGGTTAATGTAAGTGTTACATGTAAATATCTTGCAGAGTGACTTCCATTAATGTTTACTAACTATTTAGGTTAATTTGAACTTTCTGATATTGACGAACAAAATAATAACTTTTTGAATTCTACGTCACCATATCTAGCTGTTACTGAAACACGGTACAACATGATTAATGTTTTATAATTTGGCTCTCGATTTATTTGGTTGATCACCTAATTGTCACGAGATACTGTCAAGTCGACAGTTGTCTACATCTGATAATCACTACTGTCTTTTAAAAACAAAGGTTCTGTTTATATTGGTCAATGTTTTTTCTTTTGTTATTTCTGTTTATTTTGTGCTTTTGTCATATGAACAGTTCCAAGTGTTCGACCTGTTTGTAATAAATAAAAACTGCAAAGCGGCATGCATTTGTTTATCGGTTATTCAAGCTATTTATATAACATAATACAAAGCTGTGATTTATTTGCACAATTACTAGAAATTGACCTAGATTTGTAATCAACATTTTTTTTGCTACGTATCACTAAAACAAAAGTACGTTTGCTGATATTCTTGTTTTTATATTTGATTGTCGCATGTCGACACCAGAAAATATATATAAATAATAGCATATACTTCTCAGGTATAATCAATTTAAAAACTTCTATAAATTATGTTTTTTTTTTAAGGACGTACATTTTACAGATGCAAGCAATGGTGATTTAACATATTCTGATCAGTGGGAGCAAATAAACTATAATTTGAATCCAATGTCGATTTCAATGTGTTATTACTTTTAAATCTTGATTTGATATGTTTGCTTTCATTTTGTTGTGTTACTGTATATGAACGTGTCGTCGCGTTACTTTTGTATATACATTTGAACACCCTCCTCTTCCTTTTTAAAGACGTCGAGTACTTTGGGAAATACTGTTCATACATTTTGTGTATGACTAGACACATGTTTAATCCGTCACTTACGTAAAGTATAAGTTCTTTTGCACTTTTCAAAGTACACTTTCTATTAAAAGGTTAATTGTTTTTTTTTTCTTTTTTTTTTTTTTTTTATTCATAGTTATTTTTTAACTAAAATATTTAATAAAAGGATATTCATATGTGTTTGATCAACTCTCGTAAGACATTATCAGCAATAATCTCCGTCTATTCAAATGTTCAAAGCGAAAAATGTTAACAAAACTTTTAATGCAAACAATTTTATTATGATTATAAATATTTTAAAAGTTTCAAGTCGTTGCATTTCAAAAGCTAACCTTTACAAGTAGAAAATAAAACTCGAGATTAGCATTGTATAACAATTATACTCAAAGGTATAACGTTACTTTGTACAATTGATATGATATTTTACTTTCTTAATGTTATTGTGAAATTATTTGTTTTAAGGAGATCGTAAAAATGTAGAATAACACCAAATATATCATATAAATGGTTCTAGGTGTGGAATGTTGTTATCAAACAGTCATAATAGAAAAAAGGTTGTTTGCAAAAAATGGGGAAAAAAGGTTTTAACATTTGTTAAATGTGATTAGATTAACTGTCTTTAGATTTATTCTTCATATGACTAAATAGAAAATAACACAATAACAACTTAATTTCATCTGATTTTAGTAATTTGAATGAACTACGACGAAAATCTAAAATGTCTATTTGTGAATTGTTTTAATTATGCAAACGTAACTTGTATCGCCAAGTGAATAAATTTGCTGGTCTTTATTGTCAATAGAGTGTGCATGAAACTGCATTTGTAGCTTACGTAAAGACATGTTTTATATTGATACAGTTAGGAGAACTTATATACTACACAAATTGACTTTCTTCTTCTCAGCAACGCATTAAAACTTGAAAAATTCATATTTGTAACATCTAAACAAAATATTCAATCTGAAACAAAACATGATTCTAATATTCAGGCAATTATCTAAAAGAAAATATATTCTTGTAAATGACTAACGGGGACAACTATCTACAATGTAGGTGGACTTTGAAATGCATTTATTCTTGTATCAAGTAAATCAATCCTGCATATGACATCATCCTTTATGTCTTCAATCATATGAAAAATTGATATATTTCGAAAAGACTGTTCACATTATAAACTTCCTATAACAAATGATTTAACATATTGTTTAATAATAACTTGTGCAATTTTTCTAAATAGCATCTTTAAGTTGTTGTCTTGTTGGAATCGCCCTTTTCAACAATCTTGTTCCGTGTCTTTAGTTATTACAATTGATTAATCTTCACTTATCCACCAAAACGATGAGCATCTCCTAGTTTGTGGGCGGGTTTGTGTTACTATGTTGTGTCTAGTTTAGTATTATTCATGTTATTTGTCTGTTAATCTTTTTATTTTTTAGAACTGACGTTGTCAGTTTATTTTTGATTTATGAGTTTGACTGTCCCTCTTATATCGTTTGACCCTTTTTTTTATTGCAAGTTCAAAATTTATAAGGCTAAGAAGAAGGAGAAATAACTATTGGGAAATACAAAAAAAAGATAAATAAATGTTGTTAAAATAGTGCATTATTCTGACTGGACTGTTTCTACAACTACCCACCGCAAACCAAAGTACGAGTAATACTTGGTTTATCTGATGTATCAGAATGAGTGAACACATCATGTATACGGTTGTATAGTAACTACAAGAGTTTACTGACATTATAAAACTAATAACATCTTATGTGTTAATATAGTATCGGTTCTTGTATATAATTACTATGGTTGGATGTCTTTGTTGTCTTTAAAATTCATTCAACTCATGTTGATGTTTCACTACGTTTTTTTGAGTTTAATCGACAAATATCCATTTCATGATTTCGTTAGTTCCTGCAAGATTTTCACATAACATGCTATTAAGGATAAAAGATATAAATGCTGTCATATTCCGTAGGTGACTGGTATGTTGCATGATGCATATTAAAGTGGCTCGTGTGTACAAAAATTTCAGCAAAAAATTGAACCTTTATTTTTCCATTACAAATTTTATTATCACACTATTAGTTATTACTTTATGATATGGTAAAAAAAAAACCAGTCCAAAAAATCAATTCGGTTTGGCCCCAGATGACTTTTAAAATGTTTATATCATTGGAAAAGCTCCAAATTATCTCCCTTTGGTGCAAAAATGCCATTTTTTGGCATTAAATTTGAAATATCTTTTAACTCATCGGTGACCTATACTTTTTATTATTGTTTTCATATAAGCTGTACAAAAACTAAATAATTGTAAAATTTAATTTTTTATTAAAATTCAAATTAAAATCTGTAATTAGTTTTTTATTTCATTTTTCTTTTAAGTATATGATAAAGTTCATTTATAAAAAAAAGATAGCGAAATCCTATATTTGAAAAAAAATTTGATTTATACCCAGGAGCCCCCTTAATTTTAAACTATTTGGTTGTAGTTCTAAATTGTTCATTTGTTTTTCTCCATTGCTTTCTGTAGGGATAAAATCAAATGATTAACGAACACACACTGTTATGATTGTGTTTGCTGCATTGATAAAACATAAGATGTGGTATTATTACTAATGAGACAAATCTCTACAAAATAATGAATGACACAAAGAAAGTATCAACTTTTGTTCACCATAAGGCCTTCAACAATGTCTTAGTCCGCTATAAAAGGCCATTAAATGACATAATTATGTAAACAAAATCTTCCGGCCTTATTTATGTAAATTCAAATATGTAGCACAGCAACAAACGACAACATCTAAATAAAGCACTGTTTATATTGTAGTGTATTGTTATATCATGTCAGATTGAATCAAAAGGTGCACGTTTCAGAATTTGATCCTTTTGATTATTTATATTGGTATTTTTATCAAACGAGCGTTCAGTAGTTGGTTTGTTATTCCTACGTTTACTTTATATGTTACGCCTGGTTAACTTGATAAGTTAAAAGAATAATAAAAGATCGACGTTTATTTCTTTTATAAAATTGCGGTGAATGATTCGGATGACATTTTCAAAACGTTAGGTCGATATATGCTTAATCTTAAGTAACCTTTTCTTGGTTTTGTAATTTGAAATTAACATCTAGATTTGAAAGCCAAGGAGGAAGTAGCGACCAAGGTAAACAGTTTAATTTCTGAACAAAATATATACAGTGTTTTAAGTTTGTATACATGTACATATCGTTCTTCAAATTCTGTTTTTATCAACTTGATTTGAAAGAGGTTATGTGATCTGGACAGCTATAAAGACATATTATTGCTTATTATTGCCTCAGTATGATGAAATATATACACAATGGTATGATTGAAAGTCGAAGAATGTGAATGAATGACAATTAAACATGATTTTAGAAGAAGCTTTGTGGGAGCATGTTAGATGAATTGTGATATACAATACTGCATTTTATTTTTGTCGTGTTTAATATTCAAGGGTTCAGAATCATTTATTGCTTATATTATATGAAAATCACTCAGAATCACGTTATGATGACAAGTGTCGCGTTCATATTAACATCATCTCATAATTGAAATCGATACTAACTTATACAATACAAGGTTTGATTGCACCAGACAGTCATTTGAACACTAAAAGTCCCTCTAGTGATTAACGTGGCATATACTATTCAAAAAGCAAAATAATATACAATGTTGTAGGCAATAATCATTTTATTATTTCTTTGATACTATTTGAATCAGTAAACTTAGGAAAAATTACCCACCTGACCTTTTCTCAGAGTACTGCATTGTACTGAGTTGCTATGTTTTAAAAACACTTTTCGAGTTCTACTGTTTTCCTTTTTTTATTAATGAAAAATGTCAAAAGGGATTTTAGAACTGAAATCGACCTTTTTAATATTTAAATTATATTTAAATCGTCACAGTTTATATATTGTATGTAGGATGTTGGAATTTCCATAATTATATTTGTATAAATGCACTCATGGATGAAGTACTTTTAGTACATCATTTTTTTTCAGCTATTTCGGAAAATTTAAAGTGAAATAGATACTGCATTTATTTTGCGTGTTTAATATTCAAGAGTTCATCATTATTTATTGCTTATATTATATGAATATAACCCAGAATCACTTGATGATGACAAGTGTCGCGTTCATATTAACATCATCTCATAATTGAAATCGATACTAACTTATACAATACAAGGTTTGATTGCACCAGACAGTCATTTGAACACTAAAAGTCCTTCTAGTGATTAACGTGGCATATACTATTCAAAAAGCAAAATAATATACAATGTTGTAGGCAATAATCATTTTATTATTTCTTTGATACTATTTGAATCAGTAAACTGAGGAAAAATTACCCACCTGACCTTTTCTCAGAGTACTGCATTGTACTGAGTTGCTATGTTTTAAAAACACTTTTCGAGTTCTGCTGTTTTCCTTTTTTTATTAATGAAAAATGTCAAAAGGGATTTTAAAACTGAAATCGACCTTTTTAATATTTAAATTATATTTAAATCGTCACAGTTTATATATTGTATGTAGGATGTTGGAATTTCCATAATTATATTTGTATAAATGCACTCATGGATGAAGTACTTTTAGTACATCATTTCTTTTCAGCCATTTCGGAAAAGTTAAGGTGATATAGATAAGTTAACAAACCAATTTGAGATTTGTCCGGCAATCATAATATAAATCAGTATATCAATAATCAAAATATAAGTACATATGTATTGAATTACTGTTATATACACTTACGTGTCTACTTTCTATCGATACATATATTTTGGCTTTGGATAAGGTCTAATTTTCTAATATAAAAGAAGAAGATATGGTATGATTGCCAATGAGACAATTCAACACAAGAGACCAAAATGACACAGACATTATATGTCAGCGTACGGCCTGAAACAATGAGCAAAACCCATGCCGCATAGTCACCTATAAAAGGCCCCGAATTGACAATGTTAAACAATACCAACGAGGAAACTAGCGGCCTAATTCTTTTTATTACTTCTTTTCGTTATATGGGTGTTTAACTTGAATACTTGGTTTCTTAATTAGTTACTATTGACTTTGAACTAATTTTTAGTGTCTGCAAGAACCTTCAGATAAGTACTTTGTACTTTGCTTAGTTGTATAAATATGTTCAGTGAACACTATCTTAACTCATTTTAAAAACCATTAAGTATATTTTTTTTGTGTCCCTTGTCAACATAAAATATCAAATTTAGAAATAGACATATTCTGTAATTGCATTTGTAATAAAAAGTGAAAAGAATGTGATTTGATAATAATCATTCATGACAATGAAAGAAATACTGCCTCAGCAAAGCATATCATGTAATGACTAGAATAAAGCAGTGGGTGCTATATCATCACGCATCTGGAGGTAGAGAAATTAGTTTAAATTTATTGTACACATTGTGAGAAGAATACTTATGATCGAAACAGACAGTTTGAAATTAAAACACGAAGTATCCAGCTGAATTTCCAAGTGCTACGAGTGTAAATAAGTTAGATATAATGCAATTAGCTATATTACAAGAGATTAATCACATTAGTTAAGATATATCTTGTCATAATTTACATTGATATTCAACAATAGTATTCTATAAAGGTCTCTCAAATCATAATGAAATTCTTACGAAGTTTGAAAAAATAACGCGATTTTCAACATGCAATCCCACTTGCTTTTACAGCTGATTTACTAATAATAAAGTCATAGAATATTGTATACAACTCATATCATAGAATGAATATGTGCAGGTGTAAACTGACTTTTTTTTTTAAATTATAAGCATAGCCATATGTGACCTATAGTTGTAAATTTTTGTGTCAGTTTGGTCTTTTGTGGTTGAGTTGACTCATTGGCAATCATACAACATCTTCTATGTTATGGCCAGTAAGAGTATACATATATTAAATTGCTATATTTTGCCTATCTTTTATTGTACAAAAATATATAATTGAGAAAATATATTGCAACGGTCAACCAACGTGGTGACATTTTACAAAAACATTTACTTGGACATTCGACATAACAGTTATTTACCCTTTTTAAAAAGATTGAGAATGGAAATGAGGAATGTGTCAAAGAGACACCAATTCGACCATAGAACATTCAAGAAATAAGGGCATCGAGTACAAAATTAGACATTCAATATTTTCTTCTTTGTTTTAAATGTAAAAGAACATTCTGAAAGACTTTTATAATTAAGTTTTTTTTCTTTAACTTTTTTTCTTTAGACTTGAGTGAGAATAAGTGGATTTTTAAACGGATTTTCCATACCTAGATCTCTTATGAACTATAACTGCCTACTTATTTTTATTTATCATTATCATGCATCGATTGCTCATAATTCGATTGCTTACTGTAGATATGGCTTTATTGACTTCTTGATTCTAGCTTTTGTGATCGATTGGAAAAACTTTTTACATCTTCATAGTTCATTTTTTTAAGATCGATGTCTCATGAGTAATCATTTTACCCCACCTGGTATTCCGGGACATTTTAATGTACAAAAGAATTAACAATGTATAAAATATTCGATTCGACATCATTTTTTAATGAAAAGTTATGTATATCAGAATTTAGTGAGCATACATTCCATCTATTTATAGATATTTGTATCAACTACAATGACGGTACTCATTTTACAGAACCAGATGCCCATTCTGGCAATTTATGTTGATCATGTTGATTGCAAATAGAATATTTGCAAATGCTTCGATTCAATATATCACATTGAATAGATAATGACCATCATAACAAGGATGCGTTATGGTTAATATATAATAATTGCTATATCAAGCCTTTATAAAGATGCCAGACGTTTGGTTTTGAACATAAGCACACAGTTTATCACGTTCCTTTCTCAATCGAATTATCAGTGACGCATATGTAGCAAAAAGGTTAAAATGCCAAGAAAAGACCAAATACAATTGAAAAACATAGAGGACTTAAAAAAAGGAAACAGGTGTAGTGTTCAAAAGTCATTACTCTATGGAGAGAAATCAAATCCAGGCTACAAACTAAAACTGTAGGACGCAAATCAATCATTAGAATAAATCAAAGGAACAAAAGGAACACTGAAGTGCAACAAAAACAAACACTCTTACAAAAATATATGATAACAACTGTTTTATAACTGAATATAATATTCCTGTGGTGCACTCAATGCTTAGTATTTCAAAACCTTTTACACCAAGTCTTTAAGTTGGATCGCTAAATATTACAAAAGAATATGTGATATGATTGCAAACGAGACAACTCTCCACAAGAGACCAAGTGACACAAAAAAATTTTCAACTATAGGTCGCGTACGGCCTTCAACAATGAGGAAAGCCCATACCGCATAGTCAGCTATAAAAGGCCCCAAAATGACTATGTAAACCAATTCAAATGAGAAAACTAACGCCTCAATTTTTTTGAAAAAAATGAACAAAAACAAATGTCTTACAAATAAGCAAACGACAACCACTGAATTACAGGCTCCTGGCTTCAAACCAACATAATGTGGCCGGGTTAAATATTTAAGCGCAATCCGAACCCTCTCCCTAATCCTAGGACAGTGGTGTGGCAGGGTTAATGGTTAAGAGGAATCCCAACCCTCCCCCTAACTTGGGACAGTGGTGTAACAGTACATCATGAGAACGAACTATACAAATCAGTTAAAAAGGTTTAAATCACCAGATGAATGCAACTACACATTATTCACGGAGTGAACGTAGCTGGGTACTTGTATATCCCAACAACAGAAAGGCACAGATCTGAAAGTACTCAAAGTTTCTGTCAGCTAGTTGAAAGCCACTAACAACTAATGATAAATCATACATCTTAGATTAATGATCAATCCGTGCATATCCGTCATCAAATTGATTTAGTGTCAAGACGTCATAAACAGACAAAAAAATGACCTTGTGCAATGCATAAACACAGGTATCGACAGATTGTAGATCAATGAAAAGTATATGTATATAACAATAATATTTAGTTTGCTTTTAATCTACTGATAACAAAATCAATACTAGATTTATATGAGCTATGCATAACGGATGGCAACCTCCCCCCATTGCCAGGGAAACGACAGCCATTTTTAAAATTTCAAAGTCAAAGACTACATCTACACATGCAAATTAACATTTTTGTAAAGTTTCATTTATTTTGGAACATTGTGAATTATGGACATATTCTATGTTTCCATGGCAACGTTAGCCATTTTGAAAATTTCAAAGTTACACGGGACATCTGCATATGCTTATCAATACTTGTGTGAATTTTCCTTCATTTTTAACATGTTTGCTGTTTCCATGATAACAGCGCCCATCTTGAACGTGCCAACCTCCAATTGCAAGTATTTACCTAGTGGATAAGATAATTTAATAGTTCCATCAACTTGGGTCCATTATACTTTGAGATCCAGAGTGGACAAAAAAGTGTTGAAATAAAAGAAAAAGAAACGTAGAATAGCAATATGTCTCCCCAACTCCGTTAAGGGTGCAATAATTAATACCAATAAAAAAGACATTCAATGATCGAAATACAGTGTTGAGTTTGTAATTTTTTAGAATAAGTTTATTTAAGGGATCGATAGGTTTACGAAAATCGTTTCTAAATGTTGTGGCACGGTAAACAACATTTCCGTAAAAATGAGGATGTGGTATCCCGTTTACAAGTACAACCGAACTACAAAACCAAATCTTTATATATATCGAAGAATATATTGAAGTTCTTAATTACACTTACGTAATGTTACGTTTAATATTTTTTACAATATTCAATTTATGTGCTCTCTTCTCTATAAAGGTCTAAACGAATCATAACATTCTTCTTGTCATTGACTGTAAATCGGTTATATGAATACTTGTTTTGTTTTCAATATTTGTAATTATATGTGGTTAAAACACCTATAGTAGTAATTGTGTGATAATATTACCAACTTGTTAGTCATGTAATTTAGATTAAGATATACATTAATTATTATTTAATGTCATTTTATTATATCCCATACAAGTGCATAATTAATGTTAACATACGATCGAGAGAAAAAAAAACATTCTGCTAACCCTCATATCAATCTTGTTTACCTACCCTCTCCCTACTTTCCCTTAGCTAAAGCATCAATCAGATGCCTTTGTTTCTGAATCGAAAGCCTGGTGTTTTGGTGATTTCATCAATCTAAAGCGATCGGCACATTCGCCATACCTATTTGCTAAGCCAAGATAATGTAGCTAAAGCACCATACACATTCAGCATACCTATTTGCTAAGCCAAGATAATTGATCTAAAGCACTGGACAAATTTTTTTATACCTTCTTTTTATGCCATGATCCTTGATCTAAAGCACTCGGCTGATTTGGTATACTTATTATGATGATTTATCTCACTATTGCACGTAAAATAGCTCGCGATCTAATAATGTCTATTCCCGAGAGGATGAGTTAAGCCGACAAAATCTGTATGTTATGAAAAATGACAAATCCTCTTATGTGTACATTAACCGATTATGTCATATATGTGTCTATGATGGAATGACCAACTGTGAATTTGCAAACCATTTATTGAATAAAAAGTCAGAAACTCTTACCCTATTGACAAGTTCGAGAATTAACGCTTAACGTATGTTGGCACTAAAGGACTAATGTCATACAAGTACATGATAAGTCAATTCTAGTTTTTGATAACAAAAAATCCCTGAAAAGAAAAAGGAAAAAAAAATCATATGTCATTCTCACTTAGTATTATCAGTTATTACATTAGTTGCAATGAATTACTTTGATTTCCCAGTTTAAAAAAACCCGATAATTTCATATGTGAAATAAACGTTGTTATTTCACTCTCTAACGTCATACAACAATAAGCGTTGTCAAGACGTCGATAACGGCTGATCAAAACAAATTGTGAATGCGTAGAAAAAAGATATAGTTCCTTACATGTTTTACATTAATTTCCTTAAAAAAAGCCATTTGCCAATGTTATAAAAAGAATAACTAATTAAAGAATCCAAATATTGAAAAATATTCAACTTGTGACCGAACAACACTGATTATGCACTACGCGCAGTCGTGAATTAATGTGTTGTTCGGTCACTTGTTGAATATTTTTCTCCATTTGTATTCATCGATTAGTTATGCTATAATTAATTTGTATATTGAATTTATTTGTTATCAGATTTTTCGTTCAAGAAGATTAATTTTTGAAAAAGAAAATGAGCAGTTATTTGCAAAAGCAAATCATGCATCCCTTTTGTTAATTCACGTTGTGTGGCTACTTTTTTTCTGCGACAGGTTGTGTAGGATTAATTCCATGATATATTTTGTATACGTTTCACTTATAGCACGTTTTCAGTGTGAATTTCTTGCACTGAAACCAAAGTGACTTCTACCTAAAAGACGACGAATGTTAAATATTTTTTTCAACAATAAAGATGCGTCAATAAATAAATGAATAAATATCTTATTTAGCCCTGTCTAGCTTAACTAATGAAAAGATGAGTGAATCATAGATCTGTCAACAAAACAAACTATCCTACTCAACAAAATTATCAAAAAAGGCAACAACTGCCTGATAAGTCCTTGCAATTGTGTACTTGTTGTACTGGCCTCAATCACTCAATCAATATTTCGTTGAACTTTTATTGTTTTGATTTGATTTTATTTATTTATTTATTTTTTTTTTTTTTTTTTTTTGTCTTTTTTAAGAATAACTGGTAAATCTCGAATGTTTAGTTTGTGGTGTTAAGTATACATACTTCGTCAGTTTTCACCACAATATTTTGTTTACATTTATTGGAGAGACATTTCATCACCTCTATCCCTTCGGCCTAGAAAAGTGACCTATAATTGTTAATTTCGGTGTCATTTTGGACTCTTGTGGAGATTTGTCAAAATAGCAATCATACCGCATCTTCTGTTTTATATATACATAGATAAATTCACTCTGTGTTTTTGTTAGATGTGTTTGGTACAGACATTTTCTTATGTAGAAAATGCTATGTTACATATTTGTTCAGTATTCTGTTTGTAAATTAGGTCGTTTGTTCTCTCGTTTGAATTGTTATTTTTGTCATTGTGGGGCCTTTCGTAGCTGACTACGCGGTATGGGCTTTGCTCATTATTGAAACTTTACGGTGACCTTTACCTTTTAATGTATGCGTCATTTGGCCTCTTGTGAAGAGTTGTTTCATTGGCAATCATATATCTTTTTTATATATAAACATACATACATAACAATACAGATAAGTGTCGCTCATTTCCTTTTGAAACATTCATAAAACAGATAATTTACGATCATACCTTAATGTACATGTATTTACTGCCTCAGAGAATTAAACATCATAAATGATTTACCTTGTAAATGATACATATAATGCAGTTTTTTTTTTTTTCTAGATTATAAATTGTACTATAACTTATACTTAATTAAATATATTTTTCATTTAATGTTACACAAATGGCGATTTCCTAATTCTGTGAAGGATGAAATATGCGTCTAAAAAGGGTATTGATTTGATTTATTTGTCATTTAAATTAAAGGTGTTCAGAAATAATAACAAAACACGTTTTAACACTAACAGAACATATAGAGAAAATTGCATTTACTGCTACCTGATTATACACTGCAAAGTCAAGCAGCTTGTCTCATCTCGTTTGTTCTTTTCTTCTTTCAGCTTTCATGTGCTATATTTATAATGGTTTTGTCGGTTAATTGACAACCTCTTGCAATAGGGTAGGTGAAGCACACTAGTTATCAATTTGTTTTGTTGTTCAAGTCGTTTTGCAGTTGATCATTTGTAATTCGATTGTAATTTTGAGTTATATTAAAAGACACAAATATTAGAAAAAAACGTTTATTACAGATCCCACTGCACTTGACACAAAAAAAACGCCATTAGATATGGAAAACACTAGTATCACAAACAATCATCCATCAGACAAGAAAGACCAAACAAAAATAGGAAGAAACAAAAATCATTAGGGAACTTTCTTCAAGAAAGATCTATATAATCTAAATTAATAATTTTCAGCGATCACGAGCATTTAACCCTGACATGTTTAGTTCAAACCCCACATAAGCTAGATCCATATGACTTTTTTCATAATGTACTAAGATAGCCAGTTTTCCAGCAGGAAATCGACGTTTCTCTACAAGTCCACTGTTACCTTCAACAATATATTCATATATATTGAATAGTGTCAAGCACGAATAATATATCAAAATAGTCATATAAAAACAGATTATTTTAAATTCAGATAAGAAAACAAATCAAACGACATATATTCAAAGTGTGCTACACACGTTTTTTTGGTTATTATAGTCATAAAAAATCATAAGGCATTGTGTTGTATATCTCAGTGAGTCAGCACATCAACGGTTAATCGGTCAACGATTAACCGTATGCATAACTATTTGCCGATGACGTAATTTCATTTGAAACATGGTCTGGAACATAATTCAAGCTCTATGCAGAACTTTCACATTAACAATGACGTGACGTTATTTTTGTTTTGTTGATGAATAATTAAATGCTTAGAGTGGGAAAATATGCTTGCCAAAATAAGAAAACAAATGAAACACACTATTATATTTTTATTATCAATATTGATTTAAACGTATCACATATGTTTTTGCAATAGTTAACACCGAAATAGCAATTTGGCTATTGTTAACTTGTAACATGGCCGATCATATTTGTTTGGTTAACCCTTTTATGCAACACAATGTGTGTTATTCCATTTTGCGCTGTGAAACTTTGTCTATCACCAGACAGCAAAACAAAAGCATGATATTCAAGTTTTTAGAAATTGCAATTAGCAGCCTAGGACCAAAGCACACTAACTACATCTATTATAACATGTATAACCATTCATAGAACAATATATGATATTAATAAAATTTAAAAAAAAACGACCGCTTCTGATACATGTAATACCATTAACACATGTGGCACTGATGCATTAAGCTACATTTCAAACATTATTGATAACAAGGGGTTTTAATTATAAACCTTTCAGATAATCTATATTAGTAACTTATCCTGAAAGGTGTTACAACATCATATTTAACATTGCAATCTATATTTATCTCTACCCGATAGACACTCGTATGCGTCACATGTTCATTCACGTGAATAATTATATAGTATATTTAATTCGCCAGTAAGAACCCGGATGACGATGTTGATTATATATATTTATGTGGATTTCTATTGTTGATAAAATACATACAGCGTCTATTCGACCGTTAATCTACACCAGACAGATGTTTTAGTATAATTTGCATCAACTAATTGAAGACATTATCGTTCTTCCTTCTTACAGCCACGTGTTTTTTATAGTTGAGAACACTTGATCTTTGAGTCTTTTATAGACTGGTTTCGTTCCATATAAGACAACACGGCATATGACTTTAGATATAGTCGACCAGTATATCTACAGATGGAAAAAAGGTAACAAGTCGAATTACACCTGTTGCAATATAAGGTAGATGATGACGAAAGGCACCATTTATATTCAGGATTTTCTTAGTTACTTTATAAATGAAATTAAGGTAAGACAATTTGTGTATTGATGCTTCTAATAATTTAAATAAACATTTGGTATATGTATTGAAATAATCAGATTGCAATTTAATGCATAGTTAATTTGTCGGGTTTAAAACACAAAATATAGGGAATAAAATATGGTCACTATAAAAAAAAGCCATTATAAATGAACAGGGATTTCAGTTATGATCAACTGAAATTCATTCTATGGTAAAGAAATATCAAGAAATTGAATGTGTTAAAGAATCGTATTATACTCATTAAACCTAGTCGTCAAGTTAATATGTATCAAATGATCTTATTTCATGAATCAACATCCATAATAAAATATTGTATGCCATAAACTGCTTTAAACATGACAACCTATATTTATACTTACATCGGACTTCATCACATCACGTTAAAAGTTTTGATAAAATATTACATTTGATATTATGATATATGTGTTACATTTGTATGTTGTGTCGTTGTTCTCCTCTAATATTTAATGCGTTTCCCTCAGTTTTAGTTTGTTACCCCGATTTTGTTTATTGTCCATAGATTTATGAGTTTTGAACAGCGGTATACTACTGTTGACTTTATATATTGATTTTCTCCTAAAATACGATTCGGCTCAGTTAAAAAGTTTCCTTGCGGTTTGATTAATACAACAATTAACACATGTGTGTTTTTAAATTGATGCGTGCATCTTCGACCAATATTACCAACTTTGAACATATAACAAGGCCATAATGAAAACTCGCATTAATTGATTAACAATATAATAAGTATAAAAGATAGAAAGGACACCACTATTATTAAAATTATCAAATTATTCAACTTAAATTTACTTTCATTTTCATTTGGGTTATTTTTTCTATTAAAAATACTTATTCAATAATAAGAAGTTATCAGTCGAGGCTCATTAAACAGTTATGATAAACCCATTTATAGGTAGTTCTATTGCGTTATTTTCAATTGTTTTTTTTATTTTGTGGTAGAAGCCTTTTTATGTTTTTTTAAATAATCTATTTAAAAAAAAAAATAAAAAGTGAACATTATTTCATCAAAAAATGTTATTTTAAAACACATAAAACAATTGCTAGTTTGAAAAGAAACGCAATAATACCGAACGCCGAGAGAAATTCAAATCAGTAAGCCCCTAATCAAATGTCAAAATCGAAAGCTCAAATACACTAAAACGAATAAATAACTCTCATGTTCCTGACTTGGTACAATCATTTTTTTATGTAGAACAGTATGGACTAAACCTGGATTTAAAGCTAGCTTTACACCTCACTTGTTTGACAGTTGCATACAATTCCATTATATTGACAAAGATGTGTGAATAAACAAACAGAGATAATACAAGAACATGTCAAAAATTCGGGTACATCAGTCAACATTGTGTTATAACCTTAATTACTTAAAAATCAAACAAAGACGGAACAAAGAAACACAAAAAGGCATACAGACAAAGCACACAAGTAAAAATGGAAGACAACAATACAAGAATTTGCCGTAGTACAATTACATAATGTTGGGGTGTATAAGTATAGAACCACGTCATAAGTAACAAGGAATCACAAAAACAAAGCCAAGAGACAAAGCACAACATCAAGAATGCAAAACAAGAATACACAGGTTTTTACCATTAGCACAATATCACAATAACATATGATATAATTATAGTATGCATTTACTATGTTTACCGCCTTTTAAACCAATTACTCTCCTCTTGAAAATTGTAACTAAATTAATTTTCTTCGTACTTATTTTCCTGAGAAAACAACAAACATTCTCAAAAAACATAAGATTAGTTTGCTTTACAGTTCATTATATGTTTTTTAAGTATAATATAACTACTTTTCTGTTCTGAAATTCGACAGAAAAAAATCAAAACAACCATTTTAGACTAAAACTATTGTTTAGGTTATACATGATAGCCAGACATAATAATGTTTAAACGTATACTCTATAGCATGCACACCAGCCTTGCAAAAATCTTTCGGGCATTTCAACCAAAATTATATGGGGTATGTTGAAAGATTGCGAGTATGTTGCTATGCGTGCTGCATTACAGTAGAATCAAGACGCGGGCAACACATGGCTCGATAGGAAATATGACAATATCAGAAGATATTCAGATTCGTCGGCATAATGTTGCCTATTATACATAATCACAATCATATATGTGAGTTATACACATGCTTATATTATTGTTCAACCAATTCGTGATAGTGACACGGCAATTTGTGAAGCATCGAATTAAAAAGTCTTTCAACTTGATTGTTTACATCATACTACGTCATCATATATTTCTCAAAATCAAAATATAATTACGAGAAATTCAATAAAAACTTCAACATACAATAAAAGGCATATAGAAATGAAGCTATGTCACGATTCTTTTTTTCGGTAAGTTATAACATACCTGGCTCAAGAAAAATATATTCGTATATTCAAAGTAATCGTAAATTGTCAATTAGTAATTGATAATGGATTTTTGTTTTTATCATGTTTATAAATGAACGAAGCTCTTTGTGATATTTGTATAGGTTTTGTAGTTGAGCCATACTAACCCTTTAATCAATTTCATATTACATTCGTTAATGTTCAATAAATGATGAATCTCAGTAAATATGTTCACTGTTAAAGTAGGAAAGCATGATGCAATAAAAAATTGTAGCTTGCTGGTTACATTTGTTTGAGACTATTCATAAAACCTGATAGCTAACAAATGGCTTTCTGTGAGAGTTCGCAAAGGTTATTCCATCAGATAAAACATCGAAAAGGACTTTGATGCAATTGATCTTATTAAGTTATTTGCCTCAAGTACATTATATTTAGAATAATCACAAGTTTCGTTTAATGCCAACGAATCCATTAGAACAAAGCCGGTAATAAAGGCAAACCTGCTATATTTTCCTTAATAAAACATATAATGAGAACTTAAGTTATAAAAAAACAACCTCTTTACGTATTAACGATGTTTTATCCAAACAATCCCAGTCTTACAGTTTACAAATGATTTTCTATTGAAATTATCAAAGGTCAATCCTTGAAAAGATGAAATAACGTAAAAGCCTATGATGCAACTGAACTAGTTATTCATATGGGCTTTTTATTCATGTATATTTATGTCATCAATCTTGCGTTATTTTCAATAATACTTTCCGCATTAAATAAACATGTAGCCTGCATTTAAATCGAAACTGTCGACATGTTTCCATAAAGTAGAATTGAGAATTGTCGTGGTACACGAGAATCATTTCAAAGATTTACCATCTTTGATCCAAAAAATCATATTGATAAGTAAATGGTCAGCGACACAATCATGTATCTCAAGATTGCCATTTATTTCGCAACCGCGTTGTTGATACATCAAAAAGATGTCTTGAAAACGATTTAATCCTGAGAATCATCAAAACATGTCAAGCGTGATTTGCATTTTCTAGAAATAAGTTTAACCGTTGATTTGGCGCAATTGTATAGTTTTAACCGTGATTTAGATATTTTTGCATTGTTGCTACATAGAGCGGTAAAAACGAGGGGTAAATTTACTTCTGTACTGCCTACATTACAGATTACATTCTATTTAAACTATGTATTAAGTGAAAAGTAATTTCTGTCAATCACTTTATAGAAGTTTAATTACTAAAAGTATCTATAAAGATGTCAGTTAAATTATGTTTCTTTATTCAATGGAAATGTGTGTACTAACTTTTATACTACTTACAATTGCTAATAGTTGTAATGGATGGTTGGGTTTAGGGTATCGTCATGAACACAGCGTGTGTTTGAAAGACGTCACAACAATAGTCTACATAAAAGACACCATGAACAGAAACTTGTTTATACAAAAGACACCGTTCAGTGTTCGGTCCTTCGATTTCTTTTTTTTTTCACGAAGTAATGCTTATTATTTGTATCTTCTTTATATGATTTACTGTCAGTGACATAACATAAAATGTTTATATCAAATTAAAAATAAAAATGGGGAATGTGTCAAGTAGACAACAAATGAGGAGTGAAATATTCCAGAGGAACAGTTAAACTCATAAACTGAAAATAAACTGACAACGCCATGGCTAAAAATGAAAATAACAAACCGACAAATAATAATAAACAAGAAACAACATAGACAATTAAAGACCAAGCAACACAAACCCCATCAAAAACTTGGGGTGATCTCAGGTGCTCCGGAAGAGTAAGCCAAACAACCCGACCAAACAGGACGAAAAAGCCGAAGGCCACCAATGACTCTTCAATACAGCGGGAAACCTTGTACTCGGAATACAAGATACTTGTCTATTATTATACATACATATATATATATATATATATATATATATATATATATATATATATATATATATATATATATATATATATATATATATATATTGTTAAATACAAACTCCTATAGATATTTAGTCTTTTTGGTTATTTTGTTTTGACTAAATTGATGGGCGTCGTTGTGATGTCACATTGCAGTATATATATATAGCATATCCTTTGTTTTAATTCCAATAATTGAATCGGAAAAAAAGACTGTAACTTCTAAGAATATCTACGTCATTCTATTTGAATATGTATTTCAGTTGTAAACATTCGGGTGATCATGTTGATTTTTGAATATTACGTATGCAATACAAATTTTAAAAACGCTCATAGCTGCTAGTGTTGATGTGTGCATATTTGACGACTTACCGCACTAGTGCTATGTAAGACGGTCATTGTTATTTCCCATGATCAAGGAATAATATTGACAACAATGTGAGAACAAAACTCACAGACATTCGGGGTTGAAATTTCATAAATAAGGGTATAACAGTTAGCATTGTGTTATAATCTGGTCGAGAAACTATGACAGGTCCAATACAGAAACAGCCAGTACATAATTCTTTTATCAAATGATTTTAAGAAAATTAAAACCGGAAGTATCAGCCGATGGGACATTTTTCCCGATTGACCCTGTTTTCTTTCGAATTGACTCTGTTCGAAAAACAATATTAACTCTTGCTTTATACCAACAGTGGAACGTTTTCAGTATTGCACATGCTGATTTATCTCTATTAGGGTTGATTTGCTCATATCATTTATCATAGCACTTGTTCAATTGAGACACAAAATAGCACCCATTAGACATTTTGTTGGATGACAATTGACATTGTAAATAAACTCATCATATATACCAGGAATAAATTGTGTATATTCGCCATTTCGTCTACAAAAGACTCATCAGTGACGCTCGAATCCAAAAAAGTTAAAAAAAAAAAAAAAAGCCAAATAAAGAACGAAGATGAAGAGCATTGAAGACCAAAATTCCTAGAAGTTTTGCCAAATCCAGCTAAACGAGATTCATTTACGAGATTTGAGATATATACTAGACCATTTGTGAGTGTTATTGATCGTTATTTAAATTAATTATAAGTCTAAAGTTCTACTTGTTATCAATAAATGCGACCAAGGATCCTATACCACATACCACACGTCACATAGGTATAAAACACATCGTTTAGAATGACTTAGTCTAACGAATCACATAAAATAGTTGCATAAATAAGACGTCATATTTACTCTCTAAGGTATACAACCTTTTTAGATGTAAGTGTTTCCAATAAGTCAGCCTATAGTGCCAATAAAGTATGCACACATGCTATTATAATGTTTTTGATCCTTGTCTGTTACCATCATATCGTTATGTAAGGTTCAATTTGTATAACATAAAAAAAGATTTCGCAATATGGTTGTTTTTGTATTAATAGACAGGGTTCAGGCTTAAGGTATGACTTTTCCACGATCACAAACCTTTATATCAGTAGAAAACTAAATTGCCAACAGCTTTGATTGCGTAACAGGATGTACTAAGCAGGTTGATCAATGCAGAGTTGATCATCTTTAGAGTTCATGTGATTTTCTCAGTTTATGTATATTTATTTATTTTGTGTAATCCTTATTCGATATTTCAGATAAGAACATTGGTAAACAACATTTGTCTTTGTATGACACTTCGGTGGTGACATGAATATCAATAATTTGGTCATTTTAATAAATTTCCTTTTAACAAAACCTTGAATATTTCGAAAAAAAAACTAAGGATGTTCTTCCCCCAGGAATATATTTCCTCAGTTGTATTTGCACAGCTTTTTGGAATGTTGGATCCTCAATGCTCTTCAACTTTCTACTAGTTTGGCTTAATAAACATTTTGATATGAGCGTCACTGATGAGTCTTATGTTGACAAAACGTGCGTCTGGCGTACTAAATTATAATCCTGGTACCTTTGATACCTATTTACACCACTTGGTCGATGCCACTGCTGGTGGACGTTTCCAGCCCAGCCCAGTTATCAACACTTCGGTGTTGACATGAATATCAATAATGTGGTCATTGTTTATAAATTTCCTGTTTACAAAACTTTGAATTTTTCGAAAAGCTAAGGATTTTGTTATTCCCAGGCATATATTACCTTAGCCGTATTTGGCATAATTGTTTAGAACTTTGGATTCTTAATCCTCTGTAACTTTGCACTTGTTTGGCTTCATTTTTTATATAAACCTCACTGATGAGTCTTACGTAGACGAAACGCGCGTCTGGCGTACTTAATTATAATCCTGGTACATGTTTGCGTCTCTGATTCTTTTTATCTTCTACTCACTATATTAACTTAATATCGTAAAAAAGAAAATAATTCAATTTTGCAATATATAGACTTTTATGAACTATTTCATGTTTTAAGCTATCAATTTATCGAGATTAAAGAAGAGGATATAGCAAAAGAAAGTGATTTAATTTATTTATTGTCTTATATACCATATGATTTGAATTTGGTAGTTATTTCTGTGTGAAATCACTATATTAAGATATATCAAAGTAACACTTACTGGATTTGACATCATATTTTTTTTAAACATGTCAAATATTCTATTTTTATAGCGCAATGTATACATGTATAGATAAATCTAAGATGTAAACTGATTGCCAATAAATACTCTCAACAGGAGACTAAATAACACCGCTATTAACTACCGTACGGCATTCAACAATGAGCAAATATCATACTGTAAAGTCAGCTGGACAAGGTTTCGAAATTACAAAAGCAAAAAAAGGAAAGAAGGAAAAACATTATTTTATATGTAAAATACGTATCTTTACAGAATACAGCAATCTCAGAAATATGGAATTACTACGTCGACATTGTCTTGTAATGGAAAGTATTTCTATAGACAATCGTATAACATTTTGTTGATATTACATCTTGACAAACAAAAATATACAATACGTAATATCATAACCTAATGACTGAACAACACGAACCAAACTTAAATTAGGGTTCGATAACAGGTGTTCTGGCAGGGCTATCAGATCATGTTCCATAAATATATCTATGAGTACAATGATTCTTTAACACAAATTTTATCTATTACTGGTTTCCTTTCTATTTTAATGAAAAAGCCTTTTGTAATACTAAGGCTTTTCTACTTCAGGCATAGATTCCCTTAGCTGGATTTGGCAAAACTTTTATGAATTTTTGTACTCAATGCTCTTTAACTTCGTACTTTATATGGCCTTTTAAACTTTTTTGGATTCGAGGGTCACTGATGAGTCTTTTGTAGACGAAACGCGCGTCTGGCGTATATACTAAATTTAGTCCTGATATCTATGATGAGTTTATTTCACATGAGGAAAATTAAAAAAGGAATGTCCCTTATGACAAAATTGAAAGCACAATTAGTATGCAACGTATCCAACTTGTTGACCTCATTTAATACTATATGAAAAATATGTTTACACTGAATACGGAGTTTTTAATAGATATCTGTTTTGCATCGAAACAAGTGTTGATATGTTACGGTAGAACATGAAGTTCAGCAAAATGCCAATATTATTGAATTTTTTTTACCAAAATTACCTGAAGTCGCAATCACACATTTATCGTCCTGAACATGCATGAAATGAAATATTTGCCACTAGACGTTAGCAATCAATAATCAATCAAACAATCACAAGTCTAAAACGTATACGTTTAAAGAGGTCGAGAGTCATTAAACGTCTTGAAGATCATTGATCTGGGCACTACATATGTTTTAACATAATTGGCTTTGATTAATTGAATTCATAGTCTATGATCCTATTTACAGAGTATATGGAATATTTTCAATTCAATAACAATATTGTTCTCATGTTGTTTTCCCGTGTTATATTTGATAGAAAAATGTTTGATGACTCAACCTTTTTTGACAGATGCATAGTTGCAAGATAACAACTGTATCACAATTTTTAATTTGACATGCATTTGTCCTCTTCTGACATTGAATGTAACTGTTGTAAGCAATAAGTAAAAAAAGATTGAACTTTGACAAAGACAATGCAGTGTATTAATATATCTCCCAAACATTCTTTGTAATAATTGTTATGGATTAGTAAAATGTATTAAACCTACAGCACCACCACGCATTAAATGACACGATAAACGATGTTTTATCAAAGATTTACGATTTTATTTTCAATTATTCTCTTACCCTTGAGAATACTCGTGGGCAGTGATATTATATACTCTTTATTTATGGTCAGACAACGAAATATCATTAGAAAGTTATTAACTATTTAGCACAAGGAAAACACATTATCTAATGAAATGATTTTTTATGTCTTTCTGTAAATTTGTGGAACAGTCAAACATACTGAATCAAAAACCGTTTTAATCATGTGACATTTTCACAAATATATCAGCAATCTGACTTTCTAGAATTTATTATTCACTTTATTCAAGTGATCAAATTGAGGTGACTGTTATCAAGTGATTTTTCGTTTATTCAAGTCAGTCATCATGCTCATATTTCTTTTAATTTGTTTGTTATTAACATGATAAATGTAATAAACGAGACGTTTTACAATTTGTCCTTTAATGGTTTCCACCTTTTATTGAATGCATTTGCGTCGTTAATGGATAGTTGGATAGTTATTACACTGTATCTCTATCATTTCAACAGAGCATGCTACGCATTATTGTATCGCAATTGAAAATTATAATTGATAGCATGACAATTCCTAATTAAGAAAATACTGAAAAAGATTAATCTCTTCCATATAAATCAGACATATGTCACATGAAACCACAATGTGCAGTAGCAATTATTGAGATATTTCTGGTGCACAAAACCAGTCTATACAATTCCAATATAAATGATACTATTGAATATCAATTCCCTATTTATAAGCTGGTTATGATTCATCCATTTTTGTGACATTTGAGCAGTTCTATCTATTAACTCGTATCATCATGATAAAGATCATTTAGTCTTTTGAGATAGTTCTACTTAAAAATCTATCCTTGTACTTTTCACAGTTCAAATTCTGATGGAGCAAGTATTTTGACATTGTTATTGCAAATGAACACTGTTTAGATATAATATTAAAAACCTTTATGCTTCTATTTGAGAAAAAAATAGTATGTCAATACAAGCCAAGAGGAAAATCTCACGAATGCTGAACAGAATGATATAGATTGTTTAACAGGGAAAGCATCTCATGGTATATATAAAAGAGTGGTATGATTGATCGACTACCTACTGTATTTATACAGATTTGTTCATGGTACCGTAAATATGGACCTACTTCGAGCGTTCACCATAGTTTAGTTAAGATAAAAATAATGTGCATGTCTAGTTTTTAAATTCACCAAATAATACCTTTATTCAAATGGCATGTTAGTTGACGTTAAGCAAGCAACATTCAAGCATGAGTGTTAAATCTATACAAAGACACGTAGTTCTCATAAACACATATCATGCACTGAAAGCTTATTGAACATTTAATAAATAATTCGTTAATAGCGTGCTAAATATTGTTTCTGTATGGGAAACAATAATTTATCTACACGCGTCTTTAATAATTAAGTTGTATTGTACTGTGTGCTTGTTTCCGCTCACTGCTTTGTTTCAGTGATCAATATGGTCATGGGGAGGGACATAAAAATACAGTTCTAATTGTCTTTTAAAACAATTTGCATTGAGTCATGTGAACTTTTCTGCATGCCCTATATAAATACGATACATATCATATAGAATGATGGCATTTTAAAAAATAGAATCATTTTTTTTTTTTTATCCAATATCGATTTGAATTTTGTTTGTGAGATTCTAAAGAAATGCAGACAAAAAAAGACCGTAAAAAAACATACCAGTATTTCAAAGTTGAATCTAAATTAAAAAGACAACATAAAAAGAATCGAAATAGTACGAAAACACCACATACTAGATCAAATATTAATCAACACAGAAACAACCATGGACGAGCTCAGTTGAAATTGATTGATGTATTACTGGTAAATGTTTAACCAAGGGATATCGCTACCATAACTTACTGAAAACCTTTACTAAATTTGTCCATAGATATAAAGATTTGGTTTTGAAGTTTGGTTGTACCTGTAGAAAACTTATTTCAAACGGGATAGCACATCCTCATTTTTACGGAAATGTAGTTAATCGTGCCCGGAAATTTAGAAATCATCCTTGTAAACTTATCGCTCTTTTAAAGAAAATTATTCTAAAGGGTTATCAATTTAACACTGTAATACGATCATTGAATATTGATTTTGTTATCAGTAAATTAAAAGCAAACTAAATATAACTAGTATATTATATACATATAAACATTCATGAATCTACAATCTGTCGATACCTGTAAAAAGTAAAATCACAAAAGTACTGAACTTAGAGGAAAATAAATTTGGAAAGTCCATAATCACATGGCAATTTCAAATAACAAAACGCATAAAAAACGAATGGACAAGAACTGTCATATTCCTTACTTGGTACAGGCATTTTCAAATGTAGAAAATGGTTTTATAGGGCTAATCCTCTCACTTTGATGACAGTCTGGTCAAATTCCGTTATATTTACATTGGTGCGTTAACAAAACAGACACAGTAAATAAATAGTCAAAATATGGGTACATCAGTCATCATCGTATAACAATTTTAAAAGGGACAATTTAACAGAACACAAAAAACATCTATCTACAAACACATCCATTGATTCGGTGTGTGACGTCAGAAAATTGTATACGTCATATGAATTTGTCGTTCAATGTGTATGCAAACAATTTTAAAATTTACATAGTCAATGTTAGCATATAGGGTTAAAAAATCAAAAGCATGTAAGAACAAATTTCAGAAATAGACCGAGATTGAAAATAGTCCAAAAGTTATATATAGAATTTATAAGAATCCACAAATAGTTAATTCCACTATCAGTCATCATCGTATACTAATTTTAAAAGGAACAATTCAACAGAAAACAAATACATCTATCTACAAACACATTCATTGATTTGAGTGTCTGACGTCAGAAAATTTTTTACGTCACATAAATTTGTCGTTCAATGTGCATACAAACAATTTTAAAATTTACATAGGCAATGTTAGCATATAGGGTTAAAAAATCAAAAGCATGTAAGAATACATTTCAGAAATAGACCGAGATTGAAAATAGTCCAAAAGTTATATATAGAATTTATATAAATCCACAAATAATAAATTCTACTACGCAATTGAATGATTTTGACGTTTGTGGTTCAACGTATTTGGTAATTCATAATAGAAATATATCATAATGACATAAACTAGAACAATATCATACTGACGGGATCTTTTAAAGTACAGAGTCACGTTATAAGAACCAAAGAAATACATAAAGTCGCCTATACAAATTAACTTTGCATTGCACAAGGTCATGTTTTCCGCTAATTGTTTATGACGTCTTTACACTAAATCAATTGGATGTTTGATGTGTACGAATTGATAATTTAGTCTTGGATGCATGAATTTTTATTAGTTGTTAGAGGCTTTGAACTAGCTGTCAGATCACGGCGAGTCCTCTCAGATCTGTTTCTAGTGTCTTTTTGTTATCGGGATGTACAAGTACCCGGCCACGTCCACTTGTATTTTTGTTCATCTGATGAGTTAAGCCTTTTTCAACTGATTTTTATAGTTCGTTTTTATGTTTAACTGGTATACCACTGTCTCATGTTAGGGGGAGGGTTGGGATCCCGCTAACATGTTTAACCCCGCTACATTATGTATGCGTGTATGTGTATGTCCCAAGTAAGGAGCCTGTATTAAAGTGGTTGTTGTTTGTTAGTGTGTTTAACTTATATATTTGTTTTTCGTTCTTTTTTTCTTTCTTTTCTTTGTGTTATATATATATATATATATATATATATATAATTAAGGCCGTTAGATTTCTCATTTGAATTGTTTTACATTGTCATTTCGGGACCTTTTAAAGCTGACTATGCGGTATGGGCTTTGCTCATTGTGGAAGGCCGTACGGTGACATATAGTTGTTAATTTCTGTGTCATTTTGGTATCTTGTGGACGGTTGTCTTATTGGCAATTATACCACATCTTCTTTTTTATATTAGCAGGTGGTTAAAGTTAAGGAAGTTCTTTGTAAACTTTGTGTTCTTGCTTGATTGTGGTTTAATCACAAATATATGTCATGTGTATATCGAGGTTGAAGTTATTGGAGGTCGTGATTATTTAGGACATCTTATGTAGTCTGTGTTATCCATATAATAATGTTAAAACTAATCCATGTGCAGTTTTACTTTACTGATAACATCAATAGCCAAGATATAGATTGTAAAGCAATGTTTTTACGACATTTCTATATAAAACTTTACTAGAAACACGACAGTATGGTATTTCCGCCTATTTAATTTGAACATACTTAGATCAAACGAAAAGCCAATTAGGAAATATAATGTTAATTAACAAGATTTTTTAATATACTTTTATTAAAAAGAAGAGCTTATCAAATGTGCAAAATCATATCTAAATATCAAAAATTGGTCAACGAAATATCAAGCCTTTCACATGTTTTAGAAATTTATGTTTTCCCTAAAAAAAATGATTGAGCAATCTAAATAAAAAGCGGGAAAATTAAATGAAAAAAATACAAACACAAAATTATCACGTAACGTATTTGCTCTTTGTAAAGAACAAAGATGATTATAGATCATTATCATACATTTAATAAATGTAATATGGAACCTTTTGATATACCAAGACATTGTGAGTTGTACGCAATGCAACTTTGAAGTAAATGATTTGTATGCATCATTTAATTAAACAGAGGTCGATTTATGCGGAGGCAGATAATATATAGCTATATTGATTGATTCTTTTCTTTATAAGAGATGTGAAGCGTCTTGTCGATCATTGATCTGAGTACTATATATGTTTAACAGTATTGGCTAATAATTAATTGAAATAATAGTCTTCTACCAAAGTAACAGAGCATTTGGATTTACATTTTAAATAATTTACAACATTTATCTGATGTTGTTTTCTCAAATTGTATTACATGGTAAATAAATATTCGTATTTGTGGTAAAAAAAAAATATGGAAACTAATTGAACTATGAAAATTCTGTGCTATATCCTTCGATGGACATACATGTGTAAATATATGGAATATTTTATACCAACAGTCCTGTTATTGAACTGAGCAATATATTAGAAAATGATAAATTCGTCTTTTTTACTAATACCAGTGAATAAATAAGTCAATTGTGCTACAACTATTCGTAACTCTTGAATAATAATTCGAAACAAAAGATGGATGTCGGCGAAACTTATATTCGTGATTTTCTAAATGACTTCATAAAAGATATAAAGGTAAGGAGTTGTTTAGATAATATATACTATCTTATATGTGATAGTTTGTTAATAGAACAAATGTATAATTATGTGTTTTCAAAAGAATCAAAATTGTCTAATGGGTTTTTCATTAGAAAACACATGTGACAGTATATTTTTCAAAATAATTGTTATTGTATAATTTATAGAAATTACAAAATAAATTGATGTCATTCTGAGAGCAAAATTATATTATCAAATTAAAGAAGATATTATCAATACTAGAAAAACACACAAAATATGATTATTTTAATTACATTCATCTGTGTATTTCTGTTTTGATTTGACACATCGAGTTTTGCTTTTAAAATTGAGAATGCAATACAATTGAGAATGGAAATAGGGAATGTGTCAAAGAGACAATAACCCGGCCATAGAGCATACAGCAGCAGAAAGTCAACAACAGGTCTAAAATGCAGTGCGACATTCCCACATCCGGAGGCGTTCTTCAGCTAAACAAATATGTATACTAGTTCAGTGATAGTGAACGCCATACTAAACTCCAAATTGTACATAAAAAACTAAAATAAAAAAAACAAGACTAATTTAACATGTTATCAATGTTCGAATGCTGATTTTGGTCGATTGATTCTGTATTGCCGTATCTGGGATAAAAGCTGTAAAAAAAGGCAAAATGCGTCATGCATATATATTTCAATGTTACTTTAAAGTGAAAAGACGTTGATGAATCATCACAGAGGAACATAATTTTACTGCCACAATGCGTACTTGAAGATATTGACATAGCGGTAAAGACATACTATGTGGTATAGTTGTTATTGAGACAATTCTCTACAAGATACCAAGTACAAAACGTATTAGTAATTATTTGCATCGTAAAGTCTTCAACTATGAGTTAATTTTATACCGTATATTCATTACAAAAAGGTCCCGAAATGATAATGTAAACACGACTCAAAAGAAAAATAGAAGGTCAAATGAATGTAAAAAACGGTTAACGAATTACAAATATGAAGATAAGTAAACATTGTTTATGTTTAAAGAAAGCAGATAAACCAACTGATTCATGTTAGATTAGACATTATATTTAATCAATGTTTTCCTAGCTATGAAACGAGTTCATCCTTTAGTTTTCTTCTGCAATTGGTACATTGCCTTAATTGATATAGTCAAACGTGTGGTTTTAGTATGTTTTGTGGACTTTCGACTTTTTTAACTTTCATTTGACCTTCGTAATTTTTACCAATACAAATTGCATGTCTGGTTAAGAAAGAGTGTACATTTTTAAGTTAGATAACTTCGCAAAGCTACCAGTCAGAGGCCCTGTCATGCGTATAATCATGTTTCTATGTGCGTTATCTCTTTTGGAATGCGATTGAACAATACTAAGAGGTTTTATTTTAACTTGCCGGGCGAGTACGAACTGGTCTTGTTTAATAAAGACTTACGTTGCACTATAGTGGTTAAATGTTTGTGTCATTTGGTCTCTTGTTGAGAGTTGTCTCATTGGCAAGCATATCACATCTTCTTTGTTATATTATGAAAAAAAGAGTCAGAATTTTTGATGTAATCATTTTGATATATTTTGATATAAATGTGATATACGCAAATCTGCAAACGATTATGGGCAGTTTTTGCAGGTATATTTCTCATTCAAAAATTGAAAATGTATGTGTGCAATTATACTGTTATATTTAAGATACTAATCTAACCACAACTGTTCAGTCATGCGCTGAAAGCAACCCATTTAAACACGATGTGCGTGCTCTTTGTGTTATATTGCAATGTTGACGTATTTATCATAGTTCCTTTAGGTATAGTAAAGACAGAAATAGTGTTCACGAAGTTCATGTTATGTTATTTAAATGTCAATGGTAAAGTACAAGATATTCAAATATATCTTTTTTTTTCCCTTCAAATTGTCGTACTTGTTAATCTTGTTTATTTATCTGAAAAAATGGGAAAGCTTATTTCGAAAATAAGAATTAAGTATGCAAATATCAACAACGATATTCAACATTTTTAGCCGACCATGTTAAAGTTTTTAATCAAAAGTTCTTTTAATGATTTGTTCATTTTTTGAAGATTTTTTTTCAAATAACATGAATAACAAAAAAAATGCTTTTCGCCTTTTATCAAAAGTTTTGATAAGAAAATAAAACTCTGTAAAAGTAGACCAAATTGGCAATTATAATCTTAGAAGAGTGTATCCGAAATCATTGTATATAAAACCTACATTGCCCTGTACCGTTTATTTCATTGTTGTATATATCATTAAGAATGTACTCGTTAAATTCAGTACACAGTGTGGTTCAATTAGATGGAAAACTAAACGTACGATACAAAATCAGTGATATTTTACAACACAAAGATCACCATTAAAGTATAAAACAAACATTATGTGAACATGGAACATCTTGCTGAACCACTGGATTATGAAAATCATCATCTGTATAAAAGGACTTTCAGTTTTAATTACGATATCAATAGGTTACTTACTTGGAGCTTGCTTTTCAGTATATACCCCCAATCTTCCTACGGTTTGGGTGAACTTATGTTTAATTGTCTTTATAGGAAACATGTTCAGTTTAGTTTGATTTCTGAATATGATGTAGTATATTTCAGAGCGATTATCGATGTAAACGCTGCAGCAAATATTGGATGAGTAACTAAGTGCCTATGCAAGTTATAAAACTTTTATATCGTGGTTGTTGATTTTGCACCACAACTACGATAATTGCGTAGTTAAACAGTTAAAGACGTATATGTATACGTTGTCATACATCATCTTTATTATGAAATCAACCTTTCCGTAGTTTTATTTTAGATAAGTGCAATAGTATGACGTCGGCTTGACAATTTTTATGTTTTTTTAAACATACATATTTTATTCTTAAAATTTGAATAAAATATGTAAGAGGGGTATAAAAAAAGAATATCAACAGATTTTTGTCGGTTTGATAATTATTACGTTTCCTGATTTGAATCCACTGCGCATGTTTTTCAAATAAGTGGCAGTTTATGGTTGTATTTAAGAATAAAATTACAATTATCTTTTCCATTTCATCCATTTAATATAATAAAACTGGCATTCGCTCTACCTTTATCCATGATTGAGACTTTATTTCGAACCAAAAGCACATTTTGACACTGATCTCTACTGAATCAGGTAATACTGTTGCATTTAATTAGTACGCACAGCCAGTTTAATTGCAACATATGAGTTGAAATTAATTATTACTTAAGTTTTTAATTTAAAACACATGCGATGTATGACAATTACAATTTTTAATCAATCAGTGTGCGAATCGATCAGATACAATACTTTGGCAATGTTTCTTTTTATGTGATCACAACATACAATATTGATAAACAGTTAAGAATAATATTGAAAATAGAATACTTATGAAAAAAAAAATACTAAAAAAAATATTTCGTTTTTTTTTTTAATCAAAGGGAATGATAATACAGTTAATGACATTTACAAAAACGTGAATCAGGTCGAGTTTTTGTTTTGCTTATGGCTATACCATTACCAATATGGTAATTTTAGAAATGTATAATGCTTTCAATAATACCCAGATTGAAAATAGAATATTTTGGGATACCATATATGTTGTAATCATTATCAAAACAAGAACATTGTATATCATTTCTACACTTAATTGTAGAACAGTGTTGGTATCCGTTGTTAGTATTATGTTAACCAACATCTTCCTTGTATTACATAATATGCACGTTTATTTTCGAATCAAAACGACATGACTCCTATATTGTTCTAAATATACAAAAGGTCACTTTACATAGATTTTGACTGCACATTGTATTAAAGTAAAATGCCCTTTTATATTGATGAATCTATCTTTAAAATAGCAAACGCCTTTCTTTCATGCGTTTACGCTAGGTTAGCAATTTAGACATAAACTTTAATTCAATTACCAATGCGTGTGGTTTTATAATCGACCACAGCATGAGAAATCTAGACCTGTAAAACTAAATAATAGATTTAAATGATGGAACTATTATTTCATTTTATTATTGCATATTATCATCAAGAACCCATGTGCTTTTTATTCTTTCTACTTCTTTATATCATCGTCGCGCTGTGTAGATTTGTTTCCATACTTATATGATTACTATTATTATCTGACGAAAGATGCACCAGCTTTATGTGCTTAGTTCTTTTGTTCACGTTTAAAAAAATCGTTAAACATCAAGTTGACAATACTGAACAATAACATAACATGGATTATGTCATTAGGCATGTTAACAAACAGATACTCAGGCTAAAGATTTCAAAGCAGTCGTTCAATAAATTAAATTTACCAAGTTAAAAATCCAGGGGTTGAATTGTTTATCGTTATTGGTCTATCACATTTGATTTTTATCTTTTCTTCATTCTCTATCATAATTCTAAAAATTCGTACTTTACGTTTTAATTGTTTAACGCTTTTTATTGAAAATCGTGAGGGGACCAATAGCTGAATACGTTCACGTCATTTTTATTTTAACGTATCAGTATTAAAACGTTATAAGGAAATTGATATTACTGATAAAAAAATATCTTGATACCAGTCGTCTGTGTAATTCTATTATCTGAATTAAATCGGCGGAACATCAGTTTTTGTATCTACAAGATCTCAAGCTGCTTATAATTAACATCTGAACATATATTTATTTATTGCAATATGAATTATCATGTGGACAGATCATTTACACTTATTGCGTTATTTTTTTATTAATTTGAAATTTGTGATTTTATGATGTTGCATATTTCAATTAACAGTCAATTATATAAAACTTCTTATTGATATAAAAATGAACAAGAGACAAAAAATTTCCATTCAAGCAGTACCAGTATAGTTTGAAAATACAAGCTAAGAGAAAAAAAAATATTTGAATTAAATTAACGCCAAACGGAGTGAATTAGCTTCTGGACAGGTTAGATTCCTCATGCTATGCATGAATCATTTATTACTATCAATCGATTAATCCTTCATATTGAAATCATTTATAGAAACGTCTATCGCATTAACCTATAAAATACACGGCTAAATATCTTCATGTGTTCTGTATGAGGTACATAAATTAACGGTTCTGTTTTGGAATACATTTGCATTTTACTTTGATATGTTTTCTGATTGTCTATGCCTTAGCTGTATTTGGTAAAACGTTTTTTGATTTTTGGTCCTCAGTGCTCTTCAACTTAGTACTTTAGTTTACCTTTTTTACTTTTTTATTATTGGTGCGTCACTGGTGAATATTTCGAAGACAAATCATGCGTCTGGTGCAAATAAAAAATGTCAATACTGGTATCTATGATATGTTTATGTGTTCTAAATGAGGAAAACATGAGTGGTCCTAATTCTTTATTGTGTATTGTTCATCTCTTCTCTATACATCTTGCTCGTTTTTTTCTTTTTTCGATATCTTTTTAGACATATCTTTCATCAATATAATCATAAATTGTTATAACATATAACTATGTGTCATATATTTCAGATGAACCAATCTGGATATCTGTCATGTGGAAATGGATCAAATCTAACATGTGATGACCAGTGGAACCCCAATCTTAGCTCCGGACAGAGGTCAATTGGGTCAGATGTATTCACATATGTCACCCCAGTGATATTTGCTGTAGGAATAACCGGGAATACACTTTCTTTATTAGTGTTTCTTACTAAAAACATGAGGAAGTTATCTGCAAGTGTATATCTTGCAGCACTATCAACAGCTGATCTCATGTCATTGATATTCTATGTCCTTGTTGAGTGGATTAGAAAAGGAATACCAATCGGTTCCGGACAGGTAACAGCTCCCTTTTTGGAAAGTAATGGAGTGTGTCAGATCATTCTATTCATGTCGTATTCTTTCCGTTTTCTTTCGGCTTGGCTTGTAGCATGTTTCACATTAGAAAGATATATCGGAGTTTGTCACCCGTTAAAACGGAAAGACGTTTGTAATCTACGTTCATCTAAAAGAATTGTTTTCTTAGCAGTTATTGTTTCTTGTGTGTTAGCTTCATTCCGACCATGGCTTAGCGAAGTGCTTTATGTAGGGCCAAATAATGTTCCATCGTGTACAAGACGACCAGAACACACAAACCTGTCGTTTATTTATGACTGTATTTTCGTAGTGTGTATTACCTTTCTGCCATTCCTGGTTATAACAATACTAAATACACTCATCATTCGGAAGTTGATTATTAGGAACAAAAGACACAGACAGGTGAAGATTATAACAGAGGAAAGCATAATACGATTGGAATTTACAATAATCTTGATAACTATTTCGTTTTGCTTCATAGCATTTAATACACCATATGCCATTATATGGTTTAAACATTCACTGCAAATGAGTTCGATGCGAATGGAGGATAGTGTATTCGTACCAACCAATCAAAACTTATTGATTTTTACAAAGACAATATTTTTCATGAACTATTGCATTAACTTTTTTCTGTATAGTATAACAGGTGCTTACTTCCGGGAAGAACTAAAAATGTTATTTACTTACAGAAGTAAAGTTTATCAAAGTTTTCACAAATGCCCCCTCCCTAATTCTCGGGGAACCACTCCACAGTCATGGGTTGCTTGAAATATGGAAAATATAGAAAATACAGTTTCAAGTTCAATACAGGTGCATCAATGAATAAAATTCAAACAAAAACTCTTTACAATTATTTATTACAAATTTTGAACATTTTCTGTCAAAAGCATATTGCTATTGGACAAAACGGAAAGATACAGTTCAAAGTTGAAAATAGCTGTATCAATGACTAAGATTAAAACAATACATTTTTAACTGTTGACAATTATTGATTACAAATTTTGTAAATTCTCTGCCAAAAGAATATTATGATTGAACCAACAAGGATATGGGTTATTTGCAAATACATAATTGTTAAACTCGTGTTATTACTAATGTTTGAACGAAAAAAAATCCGTGTTTTAGTTAATGAAGAATGTGACAAATATTTAATAGCAATCAAAAAAGAAATAGCCACGAACGTTATTGCCCATCTAGTTATGTTTTACTATACCCAATGTTTTGAACATATTTACTCTTCCAGTTTTTTTTTTTTTTTTTAAATTAGTACTGCAGACATCTGTCACTGATAATAGTTTTGGATAAAGCTTGTTAAAAAACAAAATTATACGTTATCAATTTATATAAATATAATACTATAAGAATATAGTTGTCTAAACTAATCAAAATGATAAGCCAATATACAAATTTGACCTCTTTCTACCAAAACTTCAAATACATTTGAATTTAGTTGAATTTAGTAGTTCGTTCGTTCTTTTTCGTTTGTTTTGTTTTGTTTTTTTTTTTTGTTTTTTTTTTTTGAAATCGTGTTTGTAATAATAACTGCAATTCACAGACTTCCCATTTTTGTGACAATTATATTTTTAGAACAGTTTTTGAATTGAAATAAACTCACACAATTTCCAGATAACTGTCCTTAGATTGGTTATGCCAGGTAGCTGTTTACTCATTATAACTCATCATTACCACTATGTTAACATCACAGATCATCACAATATAATCAGTCGGAAAACCAGTAGAAATATAGCAAAAGAATCGAAGCTCTTTGTAAGAGAAGGCGATAAATGATTACTGTAAAGATTATGGTAACAAAATTTTAAAAAGTTGATAGAAACAAATAAAATTACAGTTTTCGGCTAAATTACAAAGTATTTTACCATAAAAATGACGATTTGAATTAGTTTTTAATTTATATATAACATAATTTAGCGGAAAAATTAAAAATCAAGTCGGCGACATGCAAGTCAGTACATAGCTTAATATGAAGTTTTTCATTAACTGCTATTTCATCATACTAATTTGGACTGAAACATGTTTTTGCTTTACTTTAACGTGTCACTGATGAGTCTTTTGTAGACCATAAGCGCGTATGTAGTACAACATATTAAACTGTGTATATTTAAAATGTTTGATCTTCTATTGATTCATCTATTGACTTTTTGTGATAAACATTTATTCAAAATTTCAAATCAATATGTCCTATGCAAGTTCATTGACCGTAATGAAAATTAATAAGGAAGTTATCTTCAACATTTAGCAAACAAAGCAACGGATTATGAAGTTGACACATGACGTAAATACATAAAGACTATTCACTAGTCCTCAATATTTAGAGAACATAGCAATGAATCATGAAGTTGACAAAAACACATAAATACTATTCATTACTATAAATCACTGTGATATTTCTGAATCAAGCAAGCAATATAGACATCACTCAAAGCAAATATCAAACTATAATCTGCCGTATGAATGTTCCTTGACAGGGATGAAAATTAACAAGGAAGTTATCCTTAATATTTAGAAAATATTCTAGCAATGAACCATAAAGTTGACAAAAAAAAACATAAATACAATTCATTACTATAAATCACTGTACTATTTCTGAATGATGCAGGCAATATAGACATCACCTAAAGCAAATATCAAAACTAGTCCGGAAGACTTTTATGAGCCATATCAGTGTACAATTATGTAAATACGTAGTATAATCATTCGAAAAATTTGCGTCTATTGTCATGTTTCTTATCAAGCTACTGTTTTGTTCGTACAAATTTTGATTTTAAATTTGATATTTAGCTGTATCTTAACGCGTCCCTGATGAGTCTTTTGTTGATAAAAAACGCGTCTCTGTAGTACACACGTATAAACTTGATGTCTACATGATCTATGATATGTGTATTTTTATATTCTAATTCGTTACCTCAAACGAATATAAAGTATTTATAAAATGAAAAACAAACACTTGTTTCATAGGAATAGCTCGCCATCATGTGCAGCTTACTGTTATAATTTTATTAAAACGAAAATTCGAGTCACGGATCATCACTGCGTAGTACACGACAGCCTACAAAATAGAAAATCAAAATTAGAAATCATATTAACACAAATATATAAGTCTTCATGATAAACCAAACAATGTCACACTGTTAGTATCAATATCCATCTATCTATGCGTAAAATCATTTCATAAATACAAGCATCCATATGGGGGAGGGGGTCTTTATCCAAACTAAACTGCATTTTACTGAACAGTATTCGAGCGTCGAATGACAATACATCTTAACAGAGGGACAAAAGATACCAAAGGGACAGTCAAACTCATAAATCTAAAACAAACTAAAAACGTCATGGTTAGAAATGAAAAAGACAAACAAACAACAGCACACATGACACAACATAAAAACTAAAGATTAAACAACACGAACCCTTCCAAAAAATAGGGGTGATCTCAGGTGCTCCTGAAGGGTAAGCAGATCCTGCTCCACATATGGCACCCGTCGTGTTGCTTATGTGATAACAAATCCGGTAAATAGTCTAATTCGGTAGGTTATATTCATGAAAGGGAAGGGGATTGTAGTTACGACGTAAGTAACCTATCCGATATCATTTGTGAAACGGTTATTCCACAACGGTCAAACAACTCTTGATGGCGTCCGTAAAATTTATGATTTCAACTTCACCATTTGCAACTTTAGGTTAAATAGCTTCTTTGTGAACGGCAACCCTCTATCAAGAAAATCATGATAGGAAATGCAAGCACGGGAATATCGTATCAATTGGGAGATAAATGACCCGTGTGCAGGTGCTGCTGGAATGTTGCTACTTAGAAATGGAAAGTTCACAATTGGAAAGCTGAAATTATCACTTTTGTCGTAAAGTTTTGTTTTCAATCGACCCTCATTGTCAATTTCTAGATGTAAGTCAAGATATGAGGCCGACTTAACTGTATCTGTGGTATCCTTAATCTTTAACTTACTTTAACAAGCAAACTATTCGCCCTTTTATATCCCGTGCTATTTACATATCAACTATCATACCAAATATATCATGTATATTTTGTCAATGTGACAAATATTGACCGATCCGAAATATCATATATTTAAAACACAATTCTGTTTATCTAATATGAACACCAATAGATGACCATTATGTGGACACACACTCACGTTTGTTTGTTTACATAATAAAACACACGTGTATGCTCAACTTAAATAAATACATATATATTCTACTGATTCATCTAGTGACTCATTTGTTTATTAGAAATATAAAATCCATAAGCCGTATGACTATTTATTGACAGGGATGTAAACAAATAAAGAAGTTGTCTTCGCGTATAACAAACACAGCAATGCATCTAAATATAAAAAGTGTCTTACGCATGAATTTGAAACATGACGGTAGTTCATATGTTACTATGCTTTACTATATTACACTGTACTGAAAACGAATAGTGGAATAGTGAATGCAATATTGCTATGACCCCTTCCAACAAATACACTTGTCCAACAGCCAAACTATGACTATTAGAATACAGGGATGCAAATAAACAAGGAAGTTGTCTTCAGCATATAACGACATGAACAAACAGCAATGCCTCAAAACATAGAACAGTCTAACGCTTGAAGATGTAACATGTGTGTAGCATATATTAGGCCGTTAGTTCTATTATTTGAATTGCTTTACATTGTCATTCTATGACATTTTGTAGCTGACTATGTGATATTGGCTTTGCTTATAAATGAAGGCCGTATGGTGACCTATAGTTGTTTATTTCTGTGTCATTTTGGTCTCTTGTGGCGAGTTGTCTCATTTTCCTTTTTTTTTTTTTTTTTGTAATTGTCAATTCGTCAATTCAATTTCTGACATAACAGACTCGTTAGAAAAATCGATAATTATTTTGAGAGCTGATTTTATGTAATGTCATAAAAGAAAAACTTACCAAAAATAACAGGCTTATGATTCTGTAGGCCAGACGAGCGTTTTGAAATTCCATCAATGACGATAGAATTAAATATTGTAATATAGGATGACTTTGAACAACATTACTATACCAAGCAGATATGTAATCCCACTTGTATTCCGTTGAATCGATGAATAAATAATAGTAATCTAAGTTATATTAGTTTTAATATAATAACAACAAATATAAAATTAGCATCTTGGCTCATCATTATATTGCAGTTAAAATATTATGTACACAAAAACTGACGGCCTCAGAATATGCTAATATGACCTGCCATAAATCCTATATGTTAATAAACCTTCCATTGATTCCAGGATTGCAATTAATTTGAGAAATTCTGATGAAGGCTTCGAGTGCATGTATTATAGAGTGCAATTTTGATTTTTAGTACTCAACTGGTGTGTTCTCATTGCATGTGAGTTCCTATAATACAAGAAAATTGATACCAATACTTTACACATTGTATGCACTCTTTGGGATCCACCTTCACTTTGAACGATAACGGCTAGCTTCAGCAAGTCATGGGGCCGTTTGGGATCTTATACCCAATGGTTAGTGAATTGACACATTAACTGTAAATATTCATTTAACTTAGCTCTGTACTTATACATACTGTCATTGTGGTTTTGTGCCGTGGTAATTGTTTGTTTTGTCTTTTTTTCATGCTGGTTAATGTGCTTTGTTTATATGTCTATCTTTTTTCCTGGTTGTCATATTCGTTTAATTTATCGTGATTAAGGGCATACGATACAGTTTTGATCCTGTATTTACATTTTGATAAAAATTTCCATATAGACTATTTTTTACCTGATTAAGGTAGCACAATACAAAGATTTTTCATCCCCAATCAGACATCTTTAAGCTGATGTAATTCCACTCATCCTTCTTTAAATTTTATAAATGAGGTACCAAAAGAAAGAAGAAAGATTATTCTTTCAAATTGTGATAATTTCATTATGACATAATTATTACATAATTAATTGTCATGTAATTAGTTGCTATATTGTGATGTCCATACTTGAATGAATTTAGCTTCTTTGTTATTCATAGCATCCCAAAATATTTTATAGATTCTTGCACAACACAGTTTGACCTCCAAAACTGTGTCTCAGATTTTTCCTATTGTATTTCATTCTCTCATAAATCTTCAATGAAGTTTGCAACATCAATTCACAAGAGATCACTTAATTCAATTGGGTATAAAATTTGTTCTATTGATGTTTTTGGAAATCTGAGACACAGTTTTGGAGGTCAAATAGTGGAATAGTGCATGCAAGAATCTATAAAATATTTTGGGATGCTATGAATAACAAAGAAGCTTAATTCACTCAAGTATGGACATCACAATATAGCAACTAATTACATAACAATTAATGATGTAATAATTATAATGAAATTATCACAATTTGAAAGATTAATCTTTCTTCTTTCTTTTGGTACCTCATTTATAAAATTTAAAGAAGGATGAGTGGAATTACATCAGTTTAAAGATGTCTGATGGGGATGAAAAATCTTTGTATTGTGCTACCTTAAATCAAATATGTAGTAAAAAGTATATCTTCATGTGCTACTTTTTGAGTAAAATGAGGTCGCAATTTTGTATATTTGCTCAAAATTAGGATTTGTGGCCATATTTTCCCTTTCGAAAGAAAGACATAACTTTTGTGTTTGAAACGATTTAACACAAATTGTGTTTTGTTGAATAATTAGTAATTTCTGTATTTTATAAGTATCCCAAAAAGTTATACATTTGTTATTCAGAAATATCTTATATTTATCAAATGTTCATGAATGTAGAAAAAAAACATAATGTATATTTATCAAATCTAAAAACATTGCACTATTTACGTTTTCATGAAAATTGGCACAAATAATTTTCTCACGTAATCAAACAAAATGGCATATCAAAACAGAGGGGTATATGAATTCGTTTTCAAGTTAAATAAGTTTGCTTGATCAAAATCAGTCGAAAACTGAATCTTCTCCCGATAAGTCATAGTTTGACGTCGCGGAAATAACAATTTACAGTAGCAACGTCATTATCTCCCCTGTAACTGTATCGTATGCCCTGAAGATGATAACACAAGGTTGATTGTTGCAGCATTATGTTTGACATTTTTACCTAGTATATATGTTTGTGTTATCTCACATAGTTGGCAATTTTTAGAACTTTATGCGACTGTCATGCAAATGACAGATTTATCTTGCTAAAAATCAAGGTTTAATCCAACATCATCCTTATAAAAAAAAAATGCATATATCTAGTCAGGAATATGACAGTTGTTATCCTCTAAATGGTTTTGAGCTTTGGATTTTGTCATTTAATTAGGTCGTTATGAATTTTCCTTGGAGTTCGGTATTTTTGTTATTTTACTGTTGATATCACCGAATATTAATATATGACTATACTGAATAGGTTATACGCATTGTTGCATTGTTGCAAACAACCTGATGTTGATTCATCACCAATCACACCACATCTCCATATTAATTCTTAAACTTTTTTTGTTTATTATATAGCTCAATAAGATAGAACACTACTATTGTATTGCTTGACAAAAGTCAATTATTAAGCTTACATTGGAACTTTAATGACGACTCCAAAAATCATCTTTTTAACTACGAAATAAGTATGTTAAAAATATATCACATTGGTAAACTGTATATTCTCTCCCTATCCGGCACTTCTATAAAATGATACCATCCGGAATATTGTATTAGTTGTTTGAATATGAATGATAGGAAAGTCGAGATGGATTCTAATGATAAAGTTTTGGTTGACCTTTCGTCAAATACATTATTAAACACATGTTGCGGTTGGGATTGTTCACACAATAAAAAATGAAAATGCAATTTTTATAGATAAATATTAGTACTTCTTGCGAAAAGCTCTCTCAGTTGTTTCTTCATTTTATTGTGCACTTTAAAGCTTCCGCAGTTCACTGTCGTTTATGTGCGAATAGTGTAAATGTTTTATCACTTAAAAAATATCCTAAGAACTTTTTATTCTTGGGTTAACTAGTAAGCACTCAGGTATTGGCATGGACTATGATAGGTCATTCATTGTCAACTGACCCTGTAAAACGTACTGTGTCATTTAGTGTTTGTCTATTACCTTAATTCGTTTCTTCTTAATCGATTCTGGGGATTTGAACATTGGTGAGCTACTGTTAGCGCTAAAAACAGACTATATTGTAGTTAAGGTGGTACCCAACACTTTCACTAAAATAAATTTGGCTTGTTTAATTTTCATAAAATTTGGTCAAAGTATTTACTTTGACACTTAAACAAAAATATAAAAATTTGAAAAAATTTGAAACAACCTTTTTTTCAGAAAAAATACACTGGTTATATAGCAATTTGACAAACACCAATTTTGATCATTGAGAAGCTTAATATTCCTTGTACAACACAACGTAATTAAAACGTTAAGCTGACTTTACAAAGTTATCTCCCTGTAGTGTTAGGTACCACCTTAATTGCTAAATTTATTGAAAAACTAAGGCGTTTTAAAGCCTCGATACAGATTGATTCAGGTTTATTTTGCAAAACTTTAAAACAAGATTTGTTTAATGCCTTTTAACTTTGCATTTTAATTGGCCTACCAATTTTCTTTAATAGGCCGTCACTTTTTAGATTTGAAAACATTGATATGTTCCAATATATGTATTGCAGCTTCCACTTATTTAGCTGAACACACTGGGTACATGTAAATAAATCAGATGTCCCTTACATTGTCAATAACTTATCTTCTCAGATATAGTATTTCGAAATATCCCGTTTGTGCCGTTCTTTGAATTAATGTATTTTCAAATATACTACTAAAAGTGATGATTATATCAAGGACTTAAGTTTTAGATAGTCTTGACTTAAATTAGTACTCACGTATTTCGAAACACGCCAACATAAATCGCTCGCGGAAATAAGTTGCTTTACAATGTAAAAGAAGCAGACACCAACAAGACTCCTTTTAAAGTATTTAAGTCACACTAAAAAAAAAACAATTACATAATGAATGTCCTGTAATACCTGTGTTGGGATATGGTAAAGGAGTTAATGGAATTTGACTATTACATTATATCAACGTTTTTTTATAATTTAATAAAGTGAGTTATAATAAACAAGTCATTATTTTTTCTTTCTACAAAATCGTCAAAACTATAATACTTTCATTCCTCAAGCAGTTCAAATAAATGGATGCCAATACACTATACCTGTATATATAACTATAAATAAGTTTAGAGTTGTAGGTGTGGTTTTGTTATAAATAGAAATAATTGTTTTGAAGTCGGTAATTTACAATCGTGTTAGCAACACAAGAGTGTGTGGCATAGTTTTACGTAAAAAAACAAGGAATCTTTTATTGAGAGGAAAATTATTTAAGATTAAGAAAAGTTTCTGATTTAGTATGTATAAGACGAGACGAAAAGTATATCCAATAAACTTCTGAAGTCTGAAACCGGCTGAAGTCTAAAATGAAGATTTTAAAATTTTCCAGTGTCTTTTTAAATAAAATTTTGTTACTTTTTAGTGTTAATTCATTAAAATGTAAAGGTAAAAGTAGACATAACGAATTATAATATACAATAATGTGACAACTGTTTTTCTCATTAGATAGAAGGCGCATTCCAAATAAATATAAGCTAGAGAAGAAGTGCCGATTACAAGAATGATCCAGGTAAAAACCCTCTATAAATGGTAACCAAGGTATATATAATCATTGTGTTACCCAATCGAAAAAGAGAACGTTTGATGAAAGAAAAGAAAAAAATAGCTGATAAAATAAATGGGAAAAATTGAGTTCCAATGTCAGAAGATAAATAATATTGTTCTTTTTCTGTTGTTAAAATCATAAAAATTTCACATGCAACAGTGACAGACAGATGACGTTCTAACATGTAACAGTGCAGACAAATGACATTCTAACATGTAACAGTGCAGACAGATGACATTCTAACATGTAACAGTGCAGACAGATGACATTCTAACATACAACAGTGCAGACAGATGACGTTCTTACATGTAACAGTGCAGACAGATGACGTTCTAACATGTAACAGTGCAGACAGATGATATTCTAACATGTAACAGTGCAGACAGATGACATTCTAACATGTAACAGTGCACACAGATGACATTCTAACATGCAACTTTGCAGACAGATGACATTCTAACATGTAACAGTGCAGACAGATGACGTTCTAACATGTAACAGTGCAGACAGATGACATTCTAACATGTAACAGTGCAGACAGATGACATTCTACATGTAACAGTGCAGACAGATGCCATTCATACATGTAACAGTGCAGACAGATGACATTCTAACATGTAACAGTGCAGACAGATGCCATTTATACATGTAACTGTGCAGACAGATGACATTCTAACATGTAACAGTGCAGACAGATGCCTTTCATACATGTAAGTGTGCAGACAGATGACTTTCTAACATGTAACAGTGCAGACAGATGACATTCTATCATGTAACAGTGCAGACAGATGACATTCTAACATGTAACAGTGCAGACAGGTGACATTCTAACATGTAACGGTGCAGACAGATGACATTCTAACATGTAACAGTGCAGACAGATGACATTCTAACATGTAACAGTGCAGACAGATGACATTCTAACATGTACCAGTGCAGACAAATGACATTCTAACAGGTTACAGTGCAGACAGATGACATTCTAACATGTAACAGTGCAGACAGATGACATTCTAACATGTACCAGTGCAGAAAGATGACATTCTAACATGTAACAGTGCAGACAGATGACATTCTAACATGTAACAGTGCAGACAGATGACATTTTAACATGTACCAGTGCAGAAAGATGACATTCTAACATGTAACAGTGCAGACAGATGACATTCTAACATGTAACAGTGCAGACAGATGACATTCTAACATGTACCAGTGCAGACAAATGACATTCTAACATGTAACAGTGCAGACAGATGACATTTTAACATGTACCAGTGCAGAAAGATGACATTCTAACATGTAACAGTGCACACAGATGACATTCTAACATGTAACAGTGCAGACAGATGACATTCTAACATGTAACAGTACATACAGATGACATTCTAACATGTACCAGTGCAGAAAGATGACATTCTAACATGTAACAGTGCAGACAGATGACATTCTAACATGTAACAGTGCAGACAGATGACATTCTAACATGTATCAGTGCAGACAGATGACATTCTAACATGTACCAGTGCAGACAAATGACATTCTAACATGTAACAGTGCAGACAGATGACATTTTAACATGTACCAGTGCAGAAAGATGACATTCTAACATGTAACAGTGCAGACAGATGACATTCTAACATGTAACAGTGCAGACAGATGACATTCTAACATGTAACAGTGCAGACAGATGACATTCTAACATGTAACAGTGCAGACAGATGACATTCTAACATGTACCAGTGCAGACAAATGACATTCTAACATGTAACAGTGCAGACAGATGCCATTTTAACATGTACCAGTGCAGAAAGATGACATTCTAACATGAAACAGTACAGACAGATGACATTCTAACATGTAACAGTGCAGACAGATGACATTCTAACATGTAACAGTGCAGACAGATGACATTCTAACATGTAACAAGACAGCAGTAATAGCCGTTTTTTGATCAATTAGTTGTTCATGTTTTGATGAAACATCAGCGGGTTGAAACATACTTTTCTAAATACTGTGTACCTTCAATCGATGACATAACTAAGAAATCGGGATGCTTAAAAAAATACGTACAGTACATAGCCGGACGAAACAATGAAATTTACATGTTCGACAAATTTCCATAAAATTGATAGCAAATTGCATTATAATTAAAACCGGTTGTTTTAAGGCACTTGATTAGAAACAAGAATACAATGATATTCTTAATACAGAAAAAAAACAGGTTTATCAAATATACTCATACTCATACTTATAAGACCATATCAGTTAAAGTAAAATATATATTGACATACATTTGTTTAGGAGCCAGCTGAAGGACGTCTCCGGGTGCGCGGGAATTTCTTGCTGCATCGTTTAATGTGTTTACGCTTTTAATATTGCCATTTATGAAAGGACTTTCCGTTTTGAATTTCCTTTAGTGTTTGTTAATTTAATTTTTTTTAATATTTTAAGGTAAAATCTGAACTGAAAATTAATCGATTTTTTTTTTTTTTTTTAATTTGAACCAGAAACATTTGTCATACAAGTGGTAGGTTAGGTTTTGCTATATACCCAAGTTTTAATGTAATTGTTATATATACTAAATGCAAAATGCAAAAATCATAATAATGAAAAAATGATAAAAAAAAAAACAACCGATGGAAAGAGACCAAAAAGTAACATAAAAAAGGAAAATTAGGCACATGTATCATTGGTCGCAATATTGTTCCTTCTCCTTTAAAAGAAATCTTTCTTAATTATTAACTAAAGATATCAATTATCTACCGATATATCTTTTATTAAATCAGAAAATAGAATCGGTATATTTTTAAAAAGTATCGTCAGACTGTTTTCGACGGATGAAACTTAGATATGTCTTCGGTATCCTTTGAGTATTTCTGCAAATAATATTACGAAACAATGCGGAGTTACTAACAAATGCACAAATACTGACAGCCTAATAAGTGAGATATCTTCTATAATGGAATAGAAGAAAGCAACCATGATGTAATTTGTATAGTAATGTGAAAAATTGTAATTTTTAGGCATTTTGTGTGTTAATATTCTATCCGTTTTGAATCAATTGTTTACTGTGGTTCGATGTCTCTGCCATCTTTGAAATCATATCGACTATCGAAAGTATATCATTCCAGTAGTAATTTCGAGTGAAATTGACATTTAGCCATCTCATGATTGTGTTATGTTCTGCCAGATTTACATATTACAGGTCATTACTGATCAGATATTGACGGGACAATCACATTACTTTCAAGGATGAAATATTTAAATACGGTCATATAGTAAGGTGATTGGCATTCAAAGGGAAAAAAAACGAACAAACTAAAAACGTAGGTAATAAACAACTTAACATGCAAATTATAATTTTAGAAATAACGCTTTCAATACATGATGCATATTCATTGTAAACAATCTAAATTTTTAAGATAGTGTTTTTTTTTCACTTTGTTTATATAAGCATACAATCAAATGTTAAATTAAACTATTAACAATAATGTTATAATGTTCTAGGCGTGACTATTTTTTAGTAACATGTTATATAGCATGCCATATTTAAAAAAAAATGCTTGTTTTACAAATTTGGTGTTTGCAATAACCTTGTTTACTATGTCAATAGTTTGGGTTTTTTTTCTGCAAGAATAAAGGTTGATCTCGAATACTTCTGTTTTATTATTCTTAAAACCCATTTGTGTTTAACTCTTGCAGTTTGGTTTATATGTTGTTTGGGAAATGTTGTTTTGTCTCCGACATTTTCATTAAAAAACATAGCATTTATTCGATCACATCAACGTTTGTACTGTATAATATTGTTTGATTTGTCGTTTTTGTTTAACATACATACTGAAATGATTATTCCATCAAAATTATTTAATTAATTAAAGGAATAATGACGGCCAAAAGGCAAATTATATAATATGTAGGAATAGTGTATTCATAATTACCTTTGCAAAATTCAACAGTGCAACATGAAACGAAAATTAAAAATGTTAGACATGAATTTAATATCAATAACTCGGATAAGATATCATTATGATCAATTCTTAAAAGGATAAAGGCAACATCTTCACTGAAATCATTTTTAGCAGATTTGGAGCCCAAACGATAATTAATACTATGAGTATGTTGCCATTTTCATCGTGAATGTTATTTCATTAATGAATGTGTAACTGAAATACATGGTGAAGAACTTTTCGCCTTCTATGCCACTATAAAAAAGTCCAGAAATTATGTTTATTATAGTATTGTGACAGAGTCAGGAACAGAATAAAAAAAATCTTATATATCTTAATGTTTAGCTGATCACATATGTTTTCTGGAACTGAAATGGATTATTTAATGATTTATGTGTTACATATTTGTTTCATTAATTAGGCCGTTCGTTTTCTCGTTTAAATTGTTTTACATTGTCATTTTGAGGCCTTTTAAAGCACATTATAAAAACATACCGACAACATGCAATGTAAGTTGCACAAAATTTATGTTTCTCAATTGATAGTTTTATTGAGTGTATCTTAGTTGTTTGCAAATTGTTATTAATTTATTGGTCGTACACAATATTTTTTTTTCATGGTTTCAACTTATATAAACAGGAGATGAAACATGTTGTAACATTTAAAAAGTACTTGGAGATAGACAAAAATAAAACATCAATCCTCTTATAATGGCTGCATACATACATACATACATACATACATATGTATTAGTCTTGTATCATTTTAACTTTTAGTTTCTTGTGTACAATTTGGAGTTTAGTATGGTGTTCATTATCACTGAACCAGTATATATTTGTTGAAGGGCCAGCTGAAGGACGCCTCCGGGTGCGATAATTTCTCGTGGCATTGAAGACCTGTTGGTGACCTTCTGCTGTTGTCTGCTCTATGGTTGGGTTGTTGTCTCTTTGGCACATTCCCCATTTCCATTCTCAATTTTATACATGCATACATACATACATACATACATGCATACATACATACATACATAATATATTGTAGAATGCTGCACATTAACGTCATAAACACTACTGCAACTGAAAGCTGAAAGCTAAAAATTTCGTCTGATATAAAGTATCCGTCATCACAACTTACTTGATATGTTCTGTTCTTCTCCACAAGTAATTATGTAATCAATCTTCAACACTTATCAACATAACGAACAGGTCAAGTAATTTTACAGTAAGTCCTGTACAATATCATTTAATCCCCATTTGTGTAATAAGAAATGAAAAATACTTTTAATTAAGTCTACTGTATATTCACCAAAATGAGCATATATTTAACTATTGTATTTTGTTGTAATAGACAATACTAAAGTCACTTATGAGTCTTTTTTAGACGGAACGCGCGTCTGGTGTATATACAAAATTTTGTCCTGGTATCTGTGATGAGTTTATATATGCTCATAACTTTGATGAATATACAGTATGTAACGAGCTGTCATTTGTTTCCGGTCATGAATACCAACAACAAACCTGAGTATTCGTTGGGCTTTAAAAAGTAGGACAATCAATACAAAATATTTTAAAATGCATTAAAAAAAGGTGATTGATGTCCTAGCGTTGGATCAAACATATTTAATGAACCTCCTATTTCACTTTTAGCAAGGTTTGGTAGTTTTCTTATAACATTGGTTCATCATGTGCATACATTTATATATATTTGACAAACTACATGTATTTTCAATTTTTCAAATTTTTGACAGTGCTACGTGAAGGCAACCTCGACGACGTAATAAATACACGTGTTCTGAGAAGCTTATAATTGTCAATTGTGAATAATAACTCTCATGCACAGTTTGCATGTCTTCATATTTAGAAAACATGTCAGTATTACATATTAGGTACTTTACAACACATTGACATAACTTTTATATTGACATTCTATATAGACGCCAACGGACATAGTTCCTACGCACGCGAATAATCAGCTAATAGCTTGTGTTTTAAAAATATGCAATTTATTTTGTATAGTAAAATTGTTTCACATGCATAATTTCTTTTTTTTTTCTTTCGATACGGTTACATCTAATAATCGCTTATAACATTGATTTCAGCTATACGTCAAAAACCAAAAAAAAAAAAAAAACACATGAGCATAGTCTTAAATTGACAGGAGAACACATTTCTATTGACTTCAATTACTTTATAATAGTTATTTTCAATATAAATGTGTTATCAGTTTTTAAAAGAACGAAGAAAAGCATGTATAACATAACGTTGATCTACGAATATATAAAAGGAAAACATCATAAAAAGGAACCTATCAATTACCCTGAAAATTGAAAATTATAAATTTGAGGGTCACTCCTCCTGTGATAGCCGGTAATTTACTTTTTATGTTTTGTATTTTTTGTGTGTGCTCTGGTGTTTAATGTAATTATTTATACATATATATACTCTGTAACTATGTTATTTGTATAATTGCTAATTTACAATTCAGAAGGTAAATAGCAAACTTACGCAATACATCGTCGTTCAGTTGGTTTAATCAAGATGGTGTTAAATTGAAAAATAAAATATTTTTTACCGATAAGAAGTTTTCTATTGTTCATGTTGTCATTGAATTGTATCATATAGATTAATCATATAGATTGTCTTTTACGAGTGACTCTCACATACATCAACAATCGAAAACCATCGGGATCAGAACAACGTTCAAGTACATCTAGTTTGTGTTTAGTTATGTATTCGAGAACGACTCATTTAAGTAAACATTACGTATGACTTATTCAGAGCCGAAATTGCAGTCATACCACATCATTAAACGATCTTTTCATTTTCATATGAGATCGTCCTAAATGTCGTCAATCTTATAAAAAAATGACATATCTCGAGAAGACTGTTGCAGTTTAAAACTTCCAAGAAACAAATGATGTAATACATTGTATTATTTATGACTTGTACAATTGCTCTAAACAGAATTTCTCTATAATGACTGATTTTTTCGCACATATTTACTGACTTGATTAAATGGCAAATAAAATGAAAGAAAACATTTCTAGTTAATTATTATGTATGTTAAGACCCATACACCGACTCGATTCAAATATATTGTGTCGTTAATCAAATTTCAAAACAAAACAGACTATTAAGATGTATAATGAGGCTTTGGGATAAAGAAAGAAGATATAAAGGGTATTTCACGTTCAGCCCTTGAGGTAGTAAATATTTGTTCAAGGCAATATTAGTTAAAATACAAAAACAATCCAAATGTTGTCTATACAAGCGATAAATAACACGGGTTTCCTTCTACAAACATTGAAGACCATACCAAAATTTAGATGAGCCATAACTATAACCACTTACATTTGTCTACCTCATTTCACATAGTGGAAAGTAAAATCACAAAAATTCTGAACTCCCAGAAAAAATCAAAACGAGAAATCCCTAATTAAATGGCGAAATCAAAAGATAGATGAATGGATAACAAGCATTACCAGTAGTTGTGAAAAGCACGTTTTTTTTCTAATTTTCTATTTTCATGTTTGCCTTGAATTGTCTGAAGTAGAATGTTCTGTTGTATTGTTTTAGGAAAACAGGCGTCCTTGTGATTTTGTTACATGTTTGCTTATTTAAAGTTTTAGAAGGATAAAAAAAAGAGAAATACCAATTAGTAAATAAAAACGGCAAATGAGTGTTGTTAAAATGATGTCTTATTATGACTGCTAATACAGTTTCTCATCACAAACCATAGTACGAGTAATACGTGGTTTATCTGATGTATCAGAAACAGAAGCGTCCTTGACATTTTTTGTGTTAATTGTAAGAGTTTATTCATTATAAAACTTATAACATCTTGTGTGTTAATATGCTATCCTCTTATAGTTGATGTGTTTCCATCGGTTTTAGTTTATAACTCGGATTTCTCTAAACTGATTTATGACTTCTGTACAGGGTATACTACTGTTGCCTTTGTTTATTCCTGTTAATTTTATTGAGTGCTTAATTATGTTAAGTTTACAGATTTTTAATGGTAAACAGAAGGAGAAATACCACTTAGTAAAGAAATTAAAAATAAGTCTTATTAAAATGATGTCTTATTATGACTGATAATACAGTTACTCATAATAAACCAACGTACGATTAATATGTCGTTTATCTGATGTATCAGAATACGTGAATGCATTCTTGACACTTTTTTTGCGGTAATTTTAAGAGTTCACTTATTACAACACCATGTGCGTAGCTACGTTTACGTCAAAACGCCCGGGTGTACACTTGAATTTAGTAAAAAAAAATCATCTAAATAAAATTAAAAGAATTGGTTAACATTACATCAACCTTCGAAGTCTTTTTTCCATTGCTTGTTAATTTTGAATAAAAGTGACGAAAACTAGTATCATATTATATATTTGTTCATTTCCTGTCAAAGTCTAAATTTACCGTGATTTTTATACTTTTAAAGTAAGATTCGATTTGTGGTTTGCATATTTTCGTCGAGCCATGACAATTATGTCGCGAAACGAAACTTTTCGATCCCAAAATTTCGTCGGCAATGCCAATGTTATAACTTTGTACATGTAAATTCAGTATGTGGAAAAGTTTAAAGATATCAATAACTATGTCCAACCTTCGTAAAATTGTACGGTACTCACTGGACAAAAAATGTTTATGATCAAAGGAGTATTCAGCGCATAATGACCGGCGACATTATATATGATGAGTTTTCCCGTATTTTATTGATAAAAAGAATTTCTTTTTGTATTTACAGTCTTATGCTAAAAGGACATGGTTCACTAATGGCACAAACTGGCCTAAAATATCAACTTTATCATAAAACACTAAAAAGGTCTCAATTTGGTTCGTAAATGGGTCTATTTCAAAAGTATAAATGCTACATATATCAGTTCTTTTCATAAGACTACAAGATATTCGTCAAAATAAGCCCATTTTGGACATTTTGTCAAAATATGATGATTTTGTGCATTTTTCAGACCTAAAAGCTTTTGAAACACCTTGGCCGCCACCTACAATCCAGAATGTTTTGTAACCAAAAGATTCCAATTTTGATATTATAGATTTCATCAGTATAAAACATTTTGGATCATAGATGGAGGCCAAGGTTAATTATGCCAAAAACAATTACAATTATGGACAAAAAGTACCAAAATTGATCTTTTAATACAAATTATGCTCATTTAAGGGGTCATTGCTCCATAAATAGTAAAGAAAAGTGCCCCAATTTAAAAAACATAAAAAAATCAGGGCCAATTTAACCCTTCGTGAACCTTATGTTAAACTTTCGGGAAGATTTTTTTTTTTTCGTTCATTTCTCAGGTTTGTACTGATAGACGGATTTATCTTGACGCAATTTAGATTATCAGAAATTTTGTCATGTTTGTTTCAAGCGACATTGATGATCATGTGTCTTTTGTAGAGGAAACACGCGTCTGGCGCAAGTACATTGTACAACATTTCAAACCTGGTATCTATGACGAGTTGATTTACATTGATAAATTTAAATACCTCCATATTTTGTCATGAAACTTGTGCAGAAATTAGTATTCCAGACCAAGAAAAAATATCTATTGAAAATATATGTTTAAATCCTGTAATTGACTGACAAATGAATATACTTTCCGCGGGAAGAAATACCAGGCGAAAACAAGGGTTCTATAGATAACCCTTAAGAAATTGCACCTAAACAACTCAGAAAATTAATTATTTTATGTTCATTTATGAAATTTGCACATAAAAATGTGGTTTTGTTTATCGAATTTTTACCCAACGGCTCCATTTAATCATATTTTAAAGTAAGGTTTTGACGTTTACTCCACAGCCAATGACCGTCATTTTATTCGGCCCCGGTAATCCATTACCAGTATAGGTTCTTTGGCCTGAGCCTGCTTGGGCCTTCAGGGCTCTGACCAAGTTTCGGGCGTACACATAAAAATAACCTAGCTACGCCACTGAACACTAATAACTTCTTGTGTGTTAATATGATATCCGTTCTTATATATAAATATACTATGGTTGCGTGTCTTCACCTACTTTGAAATTCAGTCGATCAACGGTGGTGTTTCTTTCCGACAGTAGTTTCGAGTTTAATTTACACTTAGCCAATTGATTAGTCTGTCATTTACTTCCAGATCCTCACATATCAGGTCATTACTAATCAGCAATTTACGAGATAAACACATTATTATCAAGGATGAAAGATTAAAAACGGGTATATAGTAGGAAGGGTGAGTAGTATGTTGCATGATGAATATTCAATTGTAACTAAATGGTAGTAATTATAAGACAACTCGTTTATCTTTCTCTTCTTTTTTTCTAAGGACAAAATCAAATGTTTAATGAAACACCATAGACGATTTTGTGTTCTGCATTAATATATTAAACAATAATAAAACGTGGTATGAAGCCATATGTTAAACAATTCCAAACAGGAAATTAACCATTAAACCAGGTTCAATCAATAATTTTCTACGTAAGGAAATGCTTGCAGCAAGATAGGAATACGACAGTTGTCAATTCGTTTGATGTGTTTGTGCTTTTGACTTTACCATTTAACTAGGGACATTCCATTTTGAATATTCATCAGAGTTCACTATTGTTATGATTTAACTTGTTAGGCCTTATTTATGATACAATACTAAATTAAAATCAAAAATGTAACACAGCACCAAAAGACAGCATCTGAGTAAGACGCTGTTTATATTGTAATGTCATGTTTAAGCATTTGCCAGATTGAAACATTAGCTACACGTTTTAGAATGTGATTCGTTATATTATGGATATTTTTATGAAATCAAACGAGCTATCTGTGTGAATTTGAGATAATAAAGTAGGACTAAGCGGCCATTTATCATGATGTAAAAGATTACAATTCCTTTATCTGGAACATTTGTTTTTTTTTTTTTTCTTTTTGTTTAGTAGAAAACAAAATGTGGTATGATAGACAATATAACAAACAGACGACGATGTACTCAACTTTAGATCATCCTTTTTACTTCATCAATGAACAAAATTTATACCGGCCGTTTTAAGTTTTATAAATTTTACGGACGCCATCACGAGTTGATTGACCGTTATGGAATAACCGTTTCACAAATGATATCGGATAAATTCCTTACTTCGTAACTACAATCTCCTTCTCTTTTATGAATGTGACTTACCGAATTAGACTATTTACCATAGTTGTTATCACATAAGCAACACGACAGGTGCCACAGGCACATGTGGAGCAGGATCTCCTTACCATTCATGAGCACCTGAGATTACCCCTAGGTTTTGGTGGGGTTCGTGTTGTTAATTTTTTTTTTTTTTTTTTTTTTTTTTTGTGTCGAATGTACTATTGTTTGTCTGTTTGTCCTTTTCATTTTTAGCCATGGCGTTGTCAGTTTATTTTCGATTTACGAGTTTGACTGTTCCTTTGGTATCTTTTGTCCCTCTTTTATATACATATCGTTCTTCAGTTTTAGTTTTTATTACCTTGATTTGAATCTTTGGGAGTTCTTGTTGTTTTAACAGCTGTGAACAGGAATTAGTGCAAAATTCTGCCTTTGAATGATCAAATATATGCACAACGTTATAATTGAAAGTCGAACTGTTAACTAATGTAATTTTATATTTTTTAGACGAAGTTTTGATAACAACAGAATAGCTATTTTCAAATCGATACTAACATATACGTTTCAAATGTTGATTGCATCAGACACTCATTTGCGCATTCAAAGTATATCTAGTAGTTTAAGTGACATATGCTGTTTAAATTGCATAATAATGAACCATGCTGTAGGCACATACATTTGTTTTATTTCTTTGATACTATTTTAATAAGTGGATTGATGAAAACATAATCACCTAACATCTCGACAGATTATTGCGTTGTTATTTCTAAGAAACATCTTTCAAGTTGAGTTGTTTTTTGGTTTTGTCAAGAGAGAATTTATAACTGAAGTCGACCTTTTTATATTTAAATTAGATCGTCACAGTTGATATACTGGATGTAGGATATTGGAATTTCCGTATCTATATATTTTTTTTCAAATGCACGTATGGTTGAAGTACATGATTTTTTTTCACCCATTCCGGAAAATACAGAAAAAGGTGAGATTCGATGGATATGTCAACCCAAATTAGGATTTGTCAGACATACATAATATAAATTCATTATATCAATATTTAAAATGTAACTACATATGCTGTACAGTTATTACAACTTACTTACTGACTTGTTTCATTATATTGATCTGAGGTCAACTGATTAACATTTTATATTGGATACATTATATTATAATTATTTGCTAATGGCTTTAAACTTACTTTCAGTAACTCCTAGAACCTCCAGATCAGTTCTTTGTAATTTGTATAGTTGTTTAAATCTGTCGACTGAACCCCATTTAAACATTTTTTTTAGTATATGCGTATGGTGTGATGTTACTTGACTGCTCCTGCTCAGAAAACAGTATGGTGACTGTGAACAAGCTCTACACCTCGATTTGTCTGCCGATAAAAAAACAATGAAATTAGTTTTGTTTTGCAATTAAAGAACACTAGTATCAAAACAAGACAGAAAAGAAACGTCTATAAAGATAACTAGTAATCAAATACGTTAATTAATAACTATCTTATTTGATATTAGAACAAAACAAAAACATACCAAGTGATTAAAACAAACCGCATTATAAACAATTTGAAATAAAGATATAATTTACTAAAATAAGACGTAGTTTGTGTTTTAACATAGTACCTTCTGATAGCTATTATTCGTATATTTCTCTGTCCTATATGTTTTCCCATTTATTTGTATTATAGTCTGTCATTTAATCATGTCATTTTAATTTTATATTTAACATTGCCATAAAGGCGGGAGGTTTGGCTAGCCACAAAACCCAGTTCAACCCCTAAATTATCCCTTGAAATGTCCTGTACCAAGTCCGGAAATTGGCCATTGTTATATCGTTCGTTTCTTTGTGTGTTGTATTTAATTGGTGTGCTTCTGCTGTGTCGTAGCTCTTCTCTTATATTTGATGTGTTTCCCTCAGTTTTAGTTTGTAAACCGGGTTTGTAGAATATGCATACGTTGACAACGTCATTACAAAAGACAAACAGCTGTCTGCGAATACTTAGGATTGAAACAGACAGTGTGCAATGAGAATTTCAAAATTCACCATGTTTTAACAAACTAAGTATAGTGTGGTTATGTATGTGAGAAGAGAACAGTCATATCATAGTTTACATATCTATTGTCATAATGTACACTGATATTCAAGAAAAAAGTTATTCCATATGTGATAGCAATGTAATTGGTCTCATAAAATAATTTTTCATTTGAACTTTTACATCATATGCTGCCGAAGTATGTTAACCTTAAGTAATAGTATATTAATTATTAACTGCTGAACTACATATTATTACTATAATATATAATAATATTAATATCATATGGAAGTTTGGTAGTTGGAATTGAACAAATTATATGATATTGTTACAACTATAACCGGGGCATCATGATATTATTGATGTTCATTTAGAAGAAACGAGTTGGAGTTCAAAGCGGGATGTATCAGGCAAGATATCAAAACAAGTTAACTTGTATATTATAGAAAAATGGCATATTCAATTAAATAAGTATAATTATGCTTCATTACTGAAAAAATGTGTAAGTTGGTATTCGTGCAAATTTTGTTTGGAAAGATGGTTTTATTAGAGAAGAATGACATAATGTAAATCATGTTCGAACTAAGAGATTGCCGCATAATCTTGCTGATGTGAGATTCACAATGTTTAATATAGATGATTCTGTTGAAAAAAAAAACAATATGTAGGTGTCGTTATATATCCTCAGCCAAATAAAAATTTGTCTCTATCAATATAAAGTAAAAGAGGGACGAAAGATACCAAAGGGACAGTCAAACTCATAAATCTAAAACAAACTGACAACGCCATGGCTAAAAATGAAAAGGACAAACAAACAACAGCACACATGACACAACATAGAAAACTAAAGAATAAACAACATGAACCCCACCAAAAAGCTAGGGGTGCTCTCAGGTGCTCTGGAAAGGTAAGCAGATCCTGCTACGCATGTGGCACCCGTCGTATTGCTTAAAATATCCAAAGTCAACTGCATGTTTGTCGAATAAGATGAAATAACATATCAAATGAAAATATTTAGAAATAGAAAGTCTAGTAACGCATCTGTAATAAAAAGTGAAAGGAGAGTGATTTGATAATAATTATGCATGCCAAACTTTTACATCATATGCTGCCGAAGTATGTTAACCTTAAGTAATAGTATATTAATTATTAACTGCTGAACTACATATTATTACTATAATATATAATAATATTAATATCATATGGAAGTTTGGTAGTTGGAATTGAACAAATTATATGATATTGTTACAACTATAACCGGGGCATCATGATATTATTGATGTTCATTTAGAAGAAACGAGTTGGAGTTCAAAGCGGGATGTATCAGGCAAGATATCAAAACAAGTTAACTTGTATATTATAGAAAAATGGCATATTCAATTAAATAAGTATAATTATGCTTCATTACTGAAAAAATGTGTAAGTTGGTATTCGTGCAAATTTTGTTTGGAAAGATGGTTTTATTAGAGAAGAATGACATAATGTAAATCATGTTCGAACTAAGAGATTGCCGCATAATCTTGCTGATGTGAGATTCACAATGTTTAATATAGATGATTCTGTTGAAAAAAAAACAATATGTAGGTGTCGTTATATATCCTCAGCCAAATAAAAATTTGTCTCTATCAATATAAAGTAAAAGAGGGACGAAAGATACCAAAGGGACAGTCAAACTCATAAATCTAAAACAAACTGACAACGCCATGGCTAAAAATGAAAAGGACAAACAAACAACAGCACACATGACACAACATAGAAAACTAAAGAATAAACAACATGAACCCCACCAAAAAGCTAGGGGTGCTCTCAGGTGCTCTGGAAAGGTAAGCAGATCCTGCTACGCATGTGGCACCCGTCGTATTGCTTAAAATATCCAAAGTCAACTGCATGTTTGTCGAATAAGATGAAATAACATATCAAATGAAAATATTTAGAAATAGAAAGTCTAGTAACGCATCTGTAATAAAAAGTGAAAGGAGAGTGATTTGATAATAATTATGCATGCCAATGAAAGACATACTGTCTCAGCAAAGCATATCATCTAATGATTAAAATAAAGCAGTGAGTTCTAAATCATCACGTATCCGAAGATAGGAAATTCCGCTTTAATTTATTTGTGACAAGAATAATTAGGATTGAATTCCATGAAGGTCAACAAAATAATAATAAAATTTATACGAAGTTTGCAAACATAATGCAATGTTAAAACACAAACCCACATACTTCTAGGGCTGATATTCTTCCAGAAAAGTCATAAAATATCGCATCCGACTCATATCATATTATCAATTAGATTTTAATATTTCATGACATACCCATTAAGAGTATACATTTCTAAATAATATGTGAGAACAACTTCAACAAACGTCACGTTTGTCACAGATTGGTGATTTGTTTGATGTATCTACCTTTAATAAAAATTGTTTTGTTTGGCAAAATATGAATTCTAGTGAAGTGAGTATGAATGGTAAACATATTTTATGAGTCTATTATTTTTGATAATTTTTTTTTGGGGGGGGGGGGGGGGAGAGGTACATTTTCTCCAAATCTTTACTGGAACATCCGACATATCCAGTTAATTAACATTTTTAATAAGAACAATCATGAATTTAGGACATTGAGCACACTATTAGATAATTACGATGTTCTTGTGTGTATGAAATGTCAAAGAACATACTTAGAGACTATTACAATTAAGTATTTTTTCTTGAACCTTTTTTCTTGGGACTGTGGGAGTATAAGTGGATTTTTAAACGAATTTTCCATATTTAGTTCACTGCCTTATTATTTTATATATATATATATATATTTATAAATGCACGTCATTCGATTAGTTCCCGTAGATATAGGTATGATTGGAATGTTTAATCTACCTTTTGTGATCAATTGAAACAGAACAATTGTTACGTTTTCATAGTTCATTTGTTTGGAAATAGATGTTACATAAATAAATATATTACCCCTCCTCGTATCCGGGAAAGTTTTATGTACAACAGAATTAACCATGCATTGAACACTCGAAATTATAGATTCAACATCAATTGTTTTAAAAAAGAATTCTTTATATACGAATTTAATTAGCACACAGTCCATCTATTTATAAATATGTGTACCAATACCAATGACGGTACTCATTTTACAGACCCAGATGACAATTCTGGCAATTTATGTTGATTGAAAATAAAATATTTGCAAATGGCAAACACACTTAGCACCAAAATAAATCAAATATATTAGTGCAGAAGGAGATTATAATAATACAGTCATACAAACATACATACATACATTCATACAGCCAGCCAGCCAGCCAGCCAGCCAGCCAGCCAGCCTGCCTGCCAGACGATCTTTCTTATTGACAAATATACAACATCTTCCTTTTTATATATACATATATACATACACTTTGTGCTTTTGTTAGATGTGTTTCTTTGTGTATCCATCAGCCTTTGTCAACTTATTTTCATAGTTTGAATGTATGTTGTACTGTTACATCACTGTTCCAAATTAAATGATTGTTGAGCGCTCGCTAACAAGTTTAATGCTTCTACATTATATGCATACATGTGCCTGTTTCGAGCAACGAACATGGCATTACTTGTAGTTGTCGTTTGTTGCTATAAAAATTAAAATGAAAAAAAATACTGAACCCCCGATGAAAATTTAAAGAGGAAAGTCACGAATCAAATGGCAAAATTAAAGCTCAAATACATCAATCAAATAAATAACAAATGTCATATTCCTGAATTGGTACAGACATTTTCTTATGTAGAAAATGCTATGTTACATATTTGTTCATTATTCTGTTGATAGATTAGTTAGTTTTCTCGTTTGAAATGTTTAACATTTTGTCATACTAGTATTTGTGCCTTTTGTAGCGGACTATGCGGTATGGGCTTTTATCATAATTGAAATTTAACGGTGACCTTTACCTGTTAATATATACGTCATTTGATCTCTTGTGAAGAGTTGTTTCATTGCCAATCAAATTCTTTTTTTATATAATCATACTAACTTAACAATACAGATACAGACACAGATAAAGTCTCACTCATTTGCTATTGAAACATTCATAAACCGGATAGTTTACCCATCCTTCCTTAATATACATTTGTTTACTGCTCAGAGAATGAAACGTCCTCAATGATTTACAATGTCAATGATTCATATAATGTAGTTATTTGCTAGATTATAACACGACTATAACTTAGACTTAATTAAAGATATATTTCAGTTCATGTTACACAAATGGTGATTTCCTGATTCTGCGGCAGATGACCTATGCGTCTACAAAGTGTAATGACTTGACTTATTTGTCTTTTTAATAGGTGTTAAGTAATAAAAACAAAACACGTAGTAACATGAACAGAACATATTAAGAAAATGTCATTTACTGCTACCTGATTAAAGACTTAATGTAAACAAGCTTGTTTCATCTTGTTTCTTCTTTATTTCTTTTCAGCTTTCAGTTGCAATATGTACATGTCGATTGTGTATTGATCCCCTTTTGATGGTTAAATTACCAAATTTGAAAGTCGAAGACGAATAACTATGTTCGAATCTATTTCTCTAATGATTATTCCATGCATTGCCGTTTGGAAAATAAAAAAAAGCCTTCCACTATCAAATTTCTACTTAATGCAAAGGTAAATTGTCTAATTCTCCTAAGTTATTTAGTATTGTCTACCTATCGCTATATGAATTACACCAATTATCAATTTATTTGGTTGTTTAAGTCTTTTTGCAGTTAATCATTCCTGTAGAATCGGACTAGATTATGTTTTTGAGTTATACTAAAAGACAAAAATATTAGAATGAACGTATGCTACAGATACCACTGCACTTGGAATTACAAAAAAAAAAAACGTCTTTGGATATGAAAAACAGTATTATGACAAACAAACATTTATCAGGCAAGAAATACCAAACAAAAATAGGAGGAAACACAAATCACCAGGACATTTTTTAGAAGCAAGATGTAAATAATCTTAGTTATGAATTACCTTAAATCACGAATATTCGACCCTGATATGTTTAGTTCAAACCAAACACAAGCAAGATCCGTTTGACGTCTTTATTAATTAACTAAGATAGCCAGTTTTCCAGCAAGATGTCGATGGTTCTCTACCAGTTAATTGACACTTACAACAATATATCCAATAGTATAAAAAAAGTGTCAATCACGAACAATATCTCAAAATAACAATTTACAATATTCAAAACAGATTATTTTAAATTCAGATTGGAAAACAATTCAACCAACATATATTTGTTGTGTGCAATATAGACTTTGTTGGTTATGATAGTCATTAAAACAGTTTGTTTCATTTGATCTTTCTTGTCTTATTTCAGCCTCTAGTTGCAATATGTTTAATGATGTTCAACTATTTTTAATGATGTTGTAAAATTTATAATGATGTTGCAATATGTATAGTGATGTTGCAATATATGTATAATGTTGTTGCAATATGTATAATGATGTTGCAATATGTATAATAATATTGCAATATGTATAATGATATTGCAATATGTATAATGATATTGCAATATGTATAATGAAGTGACAATGTGTCAATATAATGGACTATTAAGTGACTATTATACAAGTAAGAGATTTATCTAGCTACATTATATACGTCCAGGTTTGATCCATCATTTTCAACTTAAGAAAATGCTCGTACCAAGTCAGGTGTATGACAGTCATTATGCATTCGTTAGATGTGTTTGGGCTGTTTTTGCGATATGATTACAGATTTTCCATTTTGATTTTTCCCTACAGTTTGCTATTTTTGTGATTTATTTTTTATTAGTTGAAACTAAGCAAACAACAATCAATGATATATGTTCAATGCATTTAAATACACGTATTTCTCATTAACACAGACCTTGCACGGAAAGCTTATCGGGCATTAGATACATAATTCGTTAATTGAGTGCTCAATATTATTTCTGTATGAGACACATTTATCTCGCGGGTCTTTAATAATAAAGTTATATTTCACTGTGTGTTTGTTTCCGCTCACTGCTTTGTATCAGTGATCAATATGGTCATGAGGAGGGACTTTAAAATACAGTTATTATCGTCTTGTTATAACAAATATTTTCCATAAGGTCCATATACACAAAATTAAGTCCTGGTATGCAAATAAACATTGATTCTTAAATTTTCACATTATGATAGAGAAAGAATAAGAAATATAATATGCATTGGTTTAGGAAGACACAGATTATCCGAAAAACGTTTACTTAGCGTTGTTCCATGTAACAAACTCGAAACATAAAACTTGAACAATTCGCGAAATGTTCACGCAACTCTTCGAAATTTTGCATGAACATTCTATGACTTCATATATTTCAGTATTGGTTTACATGCTGTCTCCATTCAAAATTTGTATACATATTTTCAAAAGAATAAAAATTAAAATAAACCTCCAAGTATTATGCATACGCATTTCAAAATGGTTAACGCACATATAAAAATATGTATGTGGAACTATCTTACTGATAAATACACATCTTTTCCTAAACAGGCACGCATTTTTCATTGGGAGACAACATACCAAGCTCCAGTGTTAGTTCAAAACATTGAAAGTCAATAAAACATAACAAAACAAAACGTTCCTTTAGATCAACTTAATTAATGATTCAAAACAACTGTCATATTTCTTCATTGAACATTTACAGAAGAAAACGAAAGGATGAACCCTGAGTCATAGCTAGGAAAACATTCCTTTTAAATTTTTTTTTACTCTTTTATGTATCTGTTTATTTATCTGTTTTCTTTAAACATAAACAATATAATGTACCTGCTTTTCAAAAAATATCGTTTACATGTATTAAAATTTGAAGTATTGAAATTAAGTTTGAACATTGCAAACATAAACTGTATTGTTCCTATATATTGACATATTTTATAACAACAATAATTACGTGTCTTTTATTGAAATCAGCTAGGTTATTGACAATTTAAAACTGGAATGAGTTTCTGCATTTGATGGATTCTACTTAAATGGGATCGTAATTAATGATTGACCAGGATTGAAACACAACAAAGAATGTGCCGGTATAGTACTAACATGTTTTGTTGAAATAAAGATTTATGCAAACAAGAGTCATGAGTATTTGAAGTTTTAATATAATTTATTGTGATATAAATATTTGGGCTACGCAAATATGCACAAGAGCAGTGTCAGTTTTTGCATTTGTCGTTCTCTTCAAACATTTGAAATATGTGCGCACTAATATTTTAGGTAATAGTATAACCAAAACTGTTCAATTCTTACGTTAAAAGTAATCTATTTAAACAAGATGTGAGTGTTCTTCGTGTTGTATTGCAATACTGACGTATTTATCATAGTCCGATGTGTAAAGTAAAGACAGATATAGTATGTTAATGCACGGAATTCGTGTATTTCTTTTTGAATGTAAATATATCTGGTTTTTTTTTTTGGAAAATTATCGTACTTATTTGTCTTGCAGACTACTAATGAAAAATATGTATAATGGTAAAAATCACATTATTTTCGAGACACAATGGACCCGCTGTTAAAAATGTGTTAGGTTTTTTTTTTGGAAAGGGGGGGGGGGGGGCATTTGGACGTTAGGTTGACCTAAACATGTTATTCTAGAAACACATATTATTGTAAAGTGTCATGTATTTTTGTCTGTTGGAATATACTTGTTCAATTAAGGGAGAATTGTGGTTCGATTGTATTGCATATTAACCGTGTGATAACTTTCAAAACAAAGATCAATACAACAGAATAAAACAAAACATTATGTATCAGTATGGAACATCATTATTGAAACACTGGATTATATAAACCGTTATTTGAGTAAGAAGAATATTAGTTATAATTATAATATCAGTATTTTACAAAACTTTTAACTTGCTCCGTAGTATATGCCCGCATTCTTCCTACGGTTTGTAGGTACTTGTTCAGTTTGATTTCTGATTTTGATTAAATACATTTAAGAGCGACAATCGGTGAAAACGGAACTAGAAAATGGAGCTAGTGTCTATGTAAGACATAAACCTTTTCTATCGTAATCGTTGATTTTGAACCACACATTCGCTAATTGCGTAGATAAACTGTACAGGAAGAATATGCATATGTTGTCGTACATCATCCTAATTATGTTTCAATTTAGGTGTATTTAAGGTCAGCGGGATGGTGGTGTCGGCTTGACATTTCCCTTATTGTTTAAAAAATAAATATTTCATTCTCAAAATTTGTAAGAGAAGTATAAAAAAGAATATCAAAAGATATTTGTCGGTTTGATCATTATTATGTTTCCTGAAATGAATTCACTGAGCATGTTTTTCATGTAAGTGGGTAGTTTATGGTCGTATTCTAGGATAAAATGACAATTATCATTTGTATTTTATTCATTTGATATAATGAAACTAACATTAACTACTACCTTAATCCATGATCCAGGCTTAAATTAGAATCAAAAGCACATTTTGACATTGATCTCGACTGATGCATAATAACATCACACATTACAGTCTTATTGCAAAATATCATTTCAAATTAATTATAAGGTAATTTTTAATTTAGAACACATACGAATTGTCTGATAAATACATTTTTCAACTAATCAATTGACGGATCGATTAGACGATAAAGAATAAAATTCAAAATGCAGTATATATGTAAAAAAAATGACAAAAAAAGCATAATGTGTTTTTTTTAATGAAAGAGTTATTTTAATACAGTTACTGATATTTAAGATTACTATCACATTTGAATCGGGTCGTTTTTAAGCTAATTACTGTACTATTATCAAATATGGTAATTTTAATTCAGTATAATTCTTTCAATAATAACAAGATTGAAGATGGAATATTTTAGGACACTTTATATGTTGTTGTTATCATTATCAAAGAAAGAAAATAATGTTTCATTACTAAACTTAATTGCACAGAAGTTCTCTTATGTTTTATCAATTCTATGTTAATCAACATCTCCCTAGTATTACATACTATGCATATTTATATTTAAATAAAACGGACATGACTACTATAGTTTTGTTTTTAATATAGTTTCTGTATTTACAACAGGTCACTTTGAATAGAATTTCAATTGACGTTGCATTTGAATAAAATGCACTGTTATATTGATCTTTCTATCAAAAGCACTTTCATAACGACTAGCCTTAACAAAGTTTATACTTATCTTATATTTGCTATTGGCTGAATAGAAGAAAACGTTATAGCGTAATAGGTTATTTCTCAAACTATTTATGGAACTACATTCAACCCTTTCTTACATTCAATCGATTTGGTGTTTTTTTTTTTTTTTTTAGTTTATTTCATGACTGACCAAATTATACTCGCTGATTTTTTTACATTTATATTTACATAGTTTGCAAAGAGTTTTCATTTGTATACATTACAAATGTTGCCGTTTACAAAAACAACTTTTTCAATACCGATTGCTAAAATACGTTTACACATCTCACCAAAGAATGGTTGTTCGTTATGTTGGAAAAATCTTGTTTTTTATTATTCTTGGGTCATATGACCTTTTTTATGGAGTTGTAATATTAACATGATACATTTTCTACCCATTTTTGCATGCGGATGCATGTTAACTTTGATATGTTGTGCATGCATATGGCCCATGAATTGAATATTGTCAATAATTGCAAAGCATAGCCACTTGTTAATCACATTGACAATTGACAATTGGTATTGTTTCAACGAGACAACAACCTAACCAAAGGGCAAAAGACAAAAGACGGCCACCATCGAGTCTTCAAACACTGACAAAATGCAGGATTTTTATGATTGCATGTACACAACAGAAATTAAACAATATGCTGTGCTAAATCTTGTGTGGAACAAAAAAAAATAAGTAGTGTCCAATTTCGTATTTTATCTTTTAAGTAATTATGCTGATAACAAAAAGTGCATCGATAAACACTTGATAAAATACTATGAGACTTAACATGATGCCATTAGTTTGACATTTAGAACCAGCGCAATCTATATTGACCAACTGATTCACGTTAAAGATTGGTGATTCTTTCATTGGTGGAAAATTTTATATTTACAAATCGAAGGATTAGGAGTGTTTAACCTAAAGAGAACAAGGCGTGCTCTAAGTTTATGTCATAGTATCGGGAAATGAATCCAGTATTAGTTGATGAATAATTCCGTCCGTTTGTTTGCGAATTACCTCCGTTTATTTGACTGTTGTTGATAATGTGATCTATTTTAATGTTAGTTTGATAAAATATTGTACTTATCTACCTTGTTGTATCCAAATTCTTTCTATTTCATCTGGTATTGATAGAATGCAGAGTTTCATTACAATTTGTAAAATTCGTTTTTATTAATGTTTTATTAAATTGTATCCATCCCTTGTTCACATTTCATCTCATTGTTGTAAGTAATAAGTAAGATGTATTAAACTACACCAGTAACAATGTAGTATATTAGTATCCATCCTTCATTAATGATTACTCTTTCAGATAATTATAATTAACTATGCCTGTAGCTATTTCAAAGCATATCAATTTGTTCTCTATAATGCTCTTCTCTTGAATAAAACCAACGAGAATATTAAAGGGGTCGTTGTCCGAAAAAAATATATTAAGAAAATGATACATTTTTTTTTTATTCATTTTTGGTCTGACATTTTTATTGCGACGCCAACAGCAGTGTGTCAATGAAAATTATGTCTGATGCCATGCTATGAAATGGGATAAAAATCTACAGTCTCTGAATCTTTCATTCTACATAATTTGACAATCAAATCATCATTCATGCTTATTACCACAATCTAGTAGTACAAATAACAATTAGATGTTGTCTATCACTATGCAATTTAATAAGAAAAGAATGCTACTCCTAATTTTCGTATTCAAAACTAATTCAATTCATCAAGACAATAGTTTGGTGTTCTTTGATGTTGTTTCTATTGACGGATCTTTTGTAGACGACACAAGCGTTTGGCATACTCAATTTCAATTATATAATATATAATGAGTTTAGATATAAACCTTGTGATATGCAACAAACCTACAATAAAATTTGATTAACAAATTGATTGCTAGAAATCCTTTGGAATATAAAAAGGGAGACAACTCTCCGACAGAGACCAAAATGAAACAGAAAATTACATTTATGTGTCACAGTAAGGCCTTTTGACAATGAGAAAAGCCCATACTGAATAGCCAGATATAAAAGTCCCTGAAATTACAAATGTAGAATAATTCAAACGGGAAAACTAACCCCTAATTTGTGTACGAAAAATGAACAAGCAACGGGTCAATTTTTCTTATTTTCTACATAATGTATTAGTCAATAGGACATTATCCATGTATTAAAGGACATCTCGGGTATTCATCATTAAGACGACAACCCAACGGTTTAGGTATTCTTATGTTAAATGATTGAATTTCATGTTGACGAGTACCTTCAACAAAGATTTTCGACATCAAGATATTGATATCTAAGATAAGGTTTTTACTACTTATGTTTTTCGTTTCTTCAACTTAGCTACAAATGGCACATTTTTTGCAGGAAACGTTCTTATAAAGTCCACTCGTTTGTTAAGCGTCATTATACTTGCTGCTTATCTATCTAGTGATAAAGTACATTAAAACACGACATTTCTAAATGCCTCTTATTACTGATTATACTGCTATGTTAGTTATTAATGCATAAACTATTATTATATTTTTTTCATTTTTGCGGTTTTATCATCGACCACAGCATGAGGAATCTAACGCTGTATAACTTATAATACACTTGAATTAGAGAACCATAATGACATTATATTATTGAATATTATCATCGTGAATGCCATTCATTCTTTCTGTTAATTTTTACTTGCATCTTGCTGGGTATATTTGTTTCTATATGTACCTACAATGTACTTCTATGTTTACTCATATTACCTGACAAATAATTAACCAGTGGTATGTGCTTATTTCTTTTCTTTTCTCGCGTTAAAGACAATCAAACTATTAATATTGAATATCTTTTTAATTCTTTGATGCATAATACCAGCTATCTTTGCAATTCTACTATCCGTTGAAATATCAGGTTTTTCATCAACACGATATATAAGCTGCTTATGATTAATTTAATTTTCGTGACATTTGAGCAGATACGTCATATAACTTTAATATAAAATAGCATGTCGAAAAAATCATTTTAATACTTATTGCATTACATCAACACCGAACGGAGCGAGGCAGCCTCTGGGGAAAGAAAGCTTATAATACTATGCGTGCATAGTTTAGTACAATACCCCATTCAATCAATCAATCTTATTCAAATAATATACAGACACGTTTATCTCATAAGCACAAATAATGCACTGTACCCTTTTCCGCAGTAATTCGCGAATAACGTACTACATATGTCTATCTTATTTTCTGTATTAGGTACATAACTCAACGCGACTGTTTTATGATACAGTTGAGTTTTTTATTTCAGTTTGCTATTTGTTCTGCTTGCTATTTCGTTACCTTGGCTTTATTCGGCAAAACGTTTTTGGAACTGTTGGTCCTCAATGCTCTTTAACTTTGTACTTTATTCGGCCGAATATCTGTCTTGTGGAAATGGATCGAACCTTACATGTAATGACCAGTGGCCCATCAATCGAGGCTCTGACAAGCGGTCAATTGGATCAGATGTATTCACATATGTCACCCCTGTTATATTTACTGAAGAAACAACCGGGAATACAATTTGCTTATTTGTGTTTCTTACTAAAACATGAGGAAGTTATCTGCAAGTGTATATCTTGCAGCACTATCAAAAGCTGATCTCATGGCTTTAATTTTCTATGTCCTTGTTGAGTGGATAAGAAAAGGAATACCTATCGGTTCCGGACAGCTTACAGCTCCGTTTTTGGAAAGTAATGGTGTATGTCAGATAATATTGTTTATGTCGTATTCTTTCCGTTTCCTTTCGGCTTGGCTTGTAGCATGTTTCACATTGGAGAGATATGTCAGAGTTTGTCACCCGTTAAAACGGAAAGACGTATGTAATCTACGTTCCAATAAGAGAATTGTTTTCTTCGCAGTAATTGTTTCTTTAGTGATAGCCTCATTCCGACCATGGCTGAGCGAAGTGCTTTATGTAGGGCCAAATAATGTTCCATCTTGTACAAGACGACCAGAACACACAAACCTGTCTTTTATTTATGACTGCATTTTTGTAGTGTGTATTACCTTTCTACCATTCTTGGTTATAACATTACTGAATACATTGATCATTCGGAAGTTAATCATTCGGATCAAAAGACACAGACAGGTGAGGATTATAACAGAAGAAAGCATAATGCGATTAGAATTCACCATAATCTTAATAACTATATCGTTTTGCTTCATTGCATTTAATACGCCATATGCCATTATATGGTTTAAACAATCACTGCAAATGAGTTCAATGCGAATGGAGGATAGTGTATTCGTACCAACCAATCAAAACCTATTGATTTTTACAAAGACAATATTTTTTATGAACTATTGAATTAACTTTTTCCTGTATAGTATAATAGGTGCTTACTTCCGGGAAGAACTTAAAATTTTATTTACTTATAGAAGTAAAGTTTATCAAAGTTTTCATAAATGCCCTCTCCCTAATTCTCCAGGACCAACTCGACAGTCATGGGTTGCTTGAAATATTGGAAATATGGAAAATACAGTTCAAAGTTCAATACAGCTGTATCAACGAATAAAGTTTAAACACTACATCTCTATAATTAATGATCACAGATTTTGAAAATGTTTTGTCAAAAGAATATTGTTATCTGACAATCAATGAAATGGGTTATTTGCAAATATATAATTGTAAAAGTCATGTTCCTGCTGATGTTTGAACAAAATAAAATCCTTCTTTGGTTTTATAAAGAATATGACCAATCTTTATTAGCAACCAAACAAGAAACAGACACGAACGTAATTTCCTCATCTAGTTATGTTTGCGATACCCCATGTTTTAAAAAGATTTACTCATCCAGATTTAATTTTAAACTTCGTACTGCACACATACGTCTCTGATAAAGTTTGTTAAAAACAAGATTTTGGGTATCGATCTATAACAAACAATTCATACATTTACAAAAAAAAAACTTATAGAGAAGGCAAAGAAACGGTGCCTTCGTTGCAGTTCTTCATCTGAAAATAATGTTAACAAATATGGCTGAGCCTTTTAAATTTGAAGGCCACACGGTGATTTAGTGTTGTTTAATTCTATGCCAACGTTTAAGAACAAGAGATACTCAAATTCATTATGAATCATACAAGAGAAATATTGATAAACGCAGATTTAAAATGCCAATGTGATAAATAGTATTCTTCTTGTCCTGTTTTTGAAATCATGACATATTCACATGCAGCGGTGCAGACACATGATATTAAAACATGCAACGAATCATAAATTACAATCATTCTTTGTTCACGTATCACTAATTGATCATGTCTTGATCTAAGGATTAAATCATACTTTAATGTATTTTTTTTTCTTTTGTGTACATGATTAAAGAACAGCATTCAAAACTAAAATAGAATAAATGATTAATAAACTTGGTGTTTTACGTGAATACATAATTGAACACCTACTTTTTATGGTGTTACTATTCTGTTGCAATACGAATTATGGCTATTTTCAGGGAATTTAAAAGATTTCTATAATTAATCAGCAGTAGTTAAGTTAAAGAGAGAGAAGATTATATGAGGAAAGTTGAAAAGCATATGTTTTATCAGAACAGACTTTACAATGAAAAAATGACGAAACGACACACAAAAAAAAACAACATTACTTTAAAAATAAGGATTTCATTTCAGAGTTGGATGTAAGTGGTCAAAAAGTGTACACAGGTTCTGATTCATGTGCTACATCAGTACAAGTTAAACGGCTAAATCATTTTGTTGTTGTACCCGTAACAATTGTTTCTGTCAGAGCAACTGATATCACATGAGACTTTGATGAAGATCTTGAAGCTACATTTTAATTGTTTCTGTCGTGTTTTTGTGGGCCCCAGTTTCTCTGCTCTTCAAGTAGCCTTTTTAAAATCTAAAGGACTTTGGGTTATCTCATTGTTCGTACACCAAATGAAAGTAACGTTACGTCATTGGTTGAATTTGCATTGTTCATCACGTCGTAACTTATCACAACGTTTCAGTGTACGCTTTTGGATACATTACTCAGAATGCATAAGATTCTAAAACGGCGATTTACAGTGGACGGTATTCTTTAATTGTTCGTTATGTCTTTTTATATTCGTTTTGATATGTTTTTGAATTTGTTCCCATTTTTTGCAAAATATATTATAATTGTGATAGTAGGTCGATGCAGTTTTCAACAGAATTTATCAATCTCAAAATTTCATCTTGTAAAAAGTAAAATCACAAAAATACTGAACTAAAAGGAAAATCAATCCGGAAAGTCCATAATCACATGGCAAAATCAAATAACAAAACGCATCAAAAACAAATGGTCAAGAACTGTCATATTCCTGACTTGGTACAGGCATTTTCAAATGTACAAAATTGTGGATTAAACCTGGTTTTATAGCGCAAACCTCTCACTTTGATGACAGTCTCATCAAATTCCGTAATATTTACATTGATGCGTTAACTAAACAGACACAATAAATAAGATAGTCAAAGTAAATCAAACATTGTGTGGCTATCTGGGATTGACAATTGTAGAAAGTCGTGCTGCGACCTCTGATATTTCATTTAAAAGATATCTACTATGTTGTTGCAATCGATGACTTATTTAAGAAATGTTTATGCTTTGAACAGGGCATAAATTTCTTATTTGGATGAAATGTAAAATTTACAAGTTTTGAAATTTCCTTATCAGTGGGAGTAAATTGCATTATAATTGAAACCAGTTGTTTGAAGGCACTTGATTAGAAATCAGAATAAAATTATATTCTTAATACCATATAACACATCAAATATACTCATACCGATGACCATATCAGTTAAAGTGAAATATATGCTAGGTTATTGGCATTCAGTGCATGCAGTTTTCATCACTGTAAACTGAGCCGTTGTGTAGTGGTTAGTCCATCAGACTACTAACACAAAGGTTCCTGGATCGATCCAAGATCCGGGGAGTAAATTTCAGGGACTTAATTTTCGGCTCTTCCTTGAACCATTTGCGAATATAGTTTTGAGGAAACGACGATAGTCCGTCAGAAGCGTACGATAAATTGTTGACCGGTGTTTAGAGAAGTCATGTCTCTTGCACGTAAAAGACATCCTGAAAGTGGAACAGGCTTTATATAAGTTGCCATTAGCTTGTTTCCTAATCCACTAAAACTAAATGTGGTTAAGCTAATTAGACTGAATACAACTCTTTCAAACTGTTTATTTTTATAAATGGTCATTCGAAATCAAGGATATTCCAGATACGGTTGCGCTTATTAGTTATGTGCTTTGTGTCGGCATGATACTACTTTAATGATTTATATGAACTCTCTAACTTGTAAACAGACTTTATGTGAAGCGTCATTACAAATACAATACAACACAATATACGTAGTTATGCATGTTATAATCTTCAAAATTGCGAAATGATTATCAAAAAAAAAACAACTAGTAATGTGTCTTACAACATGATGCTTGTCCAAAAAAGTCAGAGGTAATGGTAAATTATTTTTGTAAGTACTCCTATCATGTCCATTTGAAAGCGGTTTTAATAATCTGTTTTAATTATGCAAGACTAAGAATTGCAGAGGATGGGAAACATCTCTGTGCAATTTCAATTGAAAACATAACCTTGTTATAAATGTAATTATTGTGACTCTATATTCCATATTTCAAACTAATTTGATTTACAAATCAATGTCGTTTTCTACACATCAGTGTTGTAATTTCAATTATCTTATTTTTTTTTTTAGAACTTGTTATTTAATAAGATAATTATGAATTACAAATATCATGGGACCGGTTTAATTGTCAATTCTATTACCTGTTAGTGAACCTAATTTGAAACCTGTTCTGAAAAATAATCTTTTTTTTTTTTAAGAAATTTGAATTAGAAACATTGTTATAAGATGTGGTAGATTTAATTAGCTATACACCCTAGGTTTTAAGGGCATACGATACAGGTACAGGGGAGGTAATTGCGTTGATAAGGTAAATTGTTATTTTCGCTACGTCAAACTATGACTTATAAAGAGAAGATTCAGTTTTCGACTGATTTTTATCATTCAAGCTTATTTAACTTGAAATCGAGTTCATGGACCCTCTGTTTTAAACTGCCATTTGGTTTGACTACGCGAGAGAATTGTGTGTGCCAATTTTCATGAAAACGTAAATAGTGCAATTTTTTTTAAATTTGATAAATATACAGCAAAAAATTATGTGTTTTTCTACATTAATGACCGTTTGATAAAAATGAGTTATTTTTAAATGATAAATGTATAAACTTTTAGATACTTCTCAAATACAAAAATTACAAATTATTTTACAAAAAACAATTTGTGTTTATCGTTTAAAACAAAAAAAAGTTATATCTTTCCTTCGAAAGGGAAAATCCGAATTCTGAGTAAATATACAAAATTTCTCCCTCATTTTACTCAAAAAATAGCACATGAAGGTATATTTTGTATTACATATTTGAATTAATTAGGTAAACAATAGTCTATATGGACATTTTTATCAAAATGTAAATACGGGATCAAAACTATTCGTTTTTTTTTTGTAATATATGTTTTGGAAAAAACGAGGAAAAGATCAATCACATACAGTTGAATCATACAAAATGCAAAGTTATAATCATGATAATAATGAAAACGATATGTTTCAAAAAACTTAAAGAAAACAAATGATGGAAAGAAAAAAAAACAACAATAAAAATCAATAGTAAGGCAAATGTATCACTTATCGCAATATTTTTTCTTGTGCTTTAAAAGAAATATTTCTCCATTCTTTACTAAATATTGACAAACTACCGAGAAGGGATTTATCAGATCACAAAAAAGAGGCGATGTTTAACATAATATTATCAGACTGATTAACATTTAATATTTCTTTGGTATCTGTTGAATATTTCAACAAATAATGTTTAGACACAATGCATAACCAATGCTTAAATATTGCAGCCCTATTTAAGTGAGATATATTCTGCAATGAAATGAAAGAAAACAACCTTAATGTTTAATATTTGTACGAAAATGAGAGAAATTTAAAGAGATTGTAAAATTTAACCATCTTGTGTGTGTTAATATACTCTTCGTTTTTGTATCATTTTCTTACTATGGTTGAATGTCTTTGTCTACCTTGACATCCAGTCACCTTTCGATAGTATTTATCCCAGAAGTATTTTCAGGTTTAATTGACACTTAGCCATTTCATGATTGAGTTATTTCCTGCCAGATTTACGTAAAACAGGTTATTACTGATTGACGAGACAAGCAAATTACTCTCAAGGATGAAATATTTAAATACGGTCATAAAGTAAGGTAACTGGCATTCAATGAACAATAGAAAACGTGTCTGACCATAACTAGGTAATTACAAAATTTACATGAATACCACAATGTAAAACATAAAGTTTACAATAATACATCAATATATATGCACGTTATGCATATTTTACACAGATATATCATGTAACGGAGGGGTATTTGCGAAAATTCAAGTCAAGGGACTTTGATCCACTGGTAAATACCACTTCATAACATGATATATCTGTTTAATTACACCGAATATATTACACCGGAAATCGTAGTAATGTGGGAATGATACATGTACATATACGCGTTAGTCAAGGCTTTTTGTAACGTCATAGTAAATATGTATAACCGTCATTGTTATTCCGTTGTTACCCTAACAATCAGTTTTATGACTATCATAATGGTTGGAATGATGAGGAAAGTAACAGTATATTGTTTTATATCGAAATGATTTCAATTAAGTAACAGGCAACGGTAGTTTTCGTTCTGTAGATCCAGTCAAAGTTTACAAGTCTAGATTAAAATCAAAGTAATATTAGTAAAAATCTCTTCGGATAATATTGGATTTCACTTGAGAGCAAATTTAGATTTCATTTTTAGTGGTAGAATTATCAAACTGGGCAATACTGTATCTTTAGGGATAGACCAAAGAATACACCAAAAAGGTTGAATTCGTCTGTTTTGGCGATACAAAAGGAATTAGTGACAAATTATGTAGGATACTAATTCCTCTAATAGTATTTTAAAAGCAATAAATAAATATAAGATAAAGTCCTAATCCCAAAGGATAGGTGTTACATCCGAAGGAATGGTTTAATCCCTAAGAAATGTATCTCATACGGCATTACAATCTTATTCTTAAGGGATCTTGTGATACACTTTGTTCGGACCTGTTCTGTTTGACTATTTGATAACAAACATCTCTGTACACATAGAACAAACAAAACAAACTATCATGTATCTAACCCAGGCAAACACAACTGTACGCAAACACTATATATCATGTAACGTTCGAGATAAAGAAATTTCATGATAGATTGAATTAATGTGACATAAGATATCCATGTAGCTTATACATAATATAATTGTTATTGATATTGCCGATTGAACCCAAAAATGTCAATAATAGAATCCCTTTGTAAAGAAATATAATCTTTGACTGATCCAGAGATATTTTATTCCACTTTTTCATATAATTGTTCTATTGTAACAAAGTATCTCATCTGCTGCAAGTTGAAGTTACTCATTTGAAAGTTTGATAGTTTTCTATAAGTATATGATGAAATAAATCATCATCAAACTTTTATTGGTATAGATGTACGTGTATTTATATTTTGACAAATAAGAGGTTTGAACTTTCTATCCTATAAGAACTGTCTGAATATAATGTCTGATTTTCAAAATTGTGACATTTCGACTGAATATTGATTCGACTGGCTGGTAATACATGTACAGCTGTAGATCGCTAACTTGTAAGATATTCTTAGTGTATTGAATCAATTTCAACTTGTTATCTATATACCATACTAGCGTGTTGACTTTTATCCTTAGCCAGCAGTATTGTGTCTCTAACAGCATCATCATGATATATAAAATTCACACTTTTTCAACTATACAATTTATAAATGCAACTGTAATAAAAAGTGATAAGAACGTAATTGGAGAATAATTATTTCTGACAGTTAACAAAATTCTGCTTCAATATATGAATTCATTTGATGATTAAGATGAAAGCAGTAGGTGTTTAATCTATTCGTTCGTTTTATGTGAGGGTAAGACAATTTTTTTTATACCTCATTAAACCACAATTTTAGCTAAATACAAAATTTTGATACTCATCAAAGTAAGAAACAAAATCTGCGAGATTGCATGAAGCTATCAAATGTACATCTAGGCAATTGGCAAACCCAGTATTAAGACTTTTCTTTAGTAAGGACACTTGAACAATAAGGACATCCAGTAGTGTATAAGACGACCACGTTCTTTTTTTTTTTTTTTTTTTTTTAGATTTTTTTTTAAATTCCTGAGACACAATTAATTTTTAAGCATGCTCTCAGTCGATATTTCTTTTGATTTTCTTGAGTATAAATTTGATGTTTCTAATCAATTTCCAATATTTAGTTCCTTTACGGGTAGTACTTGCCTACTGCAAGTTGATCAATAGCAATCAATACCAAAGAGTTACCATTGTAAAAGGTCCACCGATTACTAAGCAGGAATACTATGTATTTATGAAATCTTACCATTCATTAACATGATAAATGATAATGATAACAATAACATGAATAAGCGATTATACTCAATTCAACGCCAACTTAATCGATCCCTCGTTCCTTTGTTTGTCCAATCACGCTTCTGTTTGTGTTTTTCTTTAATGTAAACAATATAAAAAGAAGAAGATGTGGTATGATTGCCAATGAGACACCTCTTAACAAGAGACAAAATGACACCTAAATTAACAACTATAGGTCACCGTAAGGCCTTCAACAATAAACAAAGCCGATACCGCATAGTCAGCTACAAAAGGCCCTAAAATGACTATGTAAAACAATTCCAACAGAAACAAAATTAATGGTCTAACTTGTGTACAAAAATTGAACGAAAAACAAATATGTAACACATAAACAAACGACAACCAGTACAGGTTCCTGCCTTGGGACAGACACATTTGAACAGAATGTGAAAGCGTTAAACATATTAGCGGAATCTGGAAAATGTATCTTTTTAACTGTAATACGATTCGAAACCATTTCAACTGATGTTTCTAATGAACACAAAATTAAACTAAGAGAAATAAATATCTATTGCTTCGTCTGTGATACAATTTGCATAGAGTGTCGTTCAAAAAAACAAACACCAATATCTAAAAGGTTTATAGAAGGCCACAATAGTTTACCAAAGTTACAGTTAGCTGACATTTATCTTTATTGATATTTATGTCATTAATTCTGTCCAAATGAGTGTTCATTTCCTATAAACACCATGTAAGTACGTACTCGAATCTTTGTGATTTTAATGAGATACTAAAAACGAATGAAAAAAAAAGGAAATTATACGTCATTCTTACTTAGACATATAAATGAATCTGTGTATTGAATTTATTTGTCATAAGATTCCGTCTTCAAAGCGATTTCCTAGTTGGGTTAAGAATATGAGTTTGAGGAAAACAGAAACTAGCTGCATGTTATTTGCAAATTATTCTTAGCATTAGAAAAAATTCACACGCTACAATGTGTATGATATAATGTGTATACATGTTGGATAATAAAATACGACATAATTGCTGTAAGTAAAGTGGACACCACCAATGAATGATTATACATATATACATCGAGTGGTAAAGCTTCGAACAATAATAAGTCTCAAATACATACACAAACCTCCATATCACCCAATTCTACAAAAGAATTGACTAGATAATCAAAAATCCGATATCATGCAAAATTCCTTACTTCAGACATGATTAGATGAAAAGACAACAACAGTCACTGAAAACTTTCTTGTCGTCGGACAAGCAGTCGATATTTGAATATGCATGTACTTGTCCTCATTTAATTTTTCAGTGAATTTAATATTCTGTTGATTGTTTTCCTTTCCTTTGCTTTGATTTTGTTTTTTTTTTCTTGTCTTTGATTTATTTTCTGAAAAAAGACAATAATTTTTGTATTAAAAAGTCTCAGCTATCCTTTTGCGAATTATTTTCATATGGTTGTATATATTATAATTGCTATTAACATAACTTAATTTCTTGTTGTACATTTGAATTGCAATATAATTTCCAATTATCTTTATGTCTTCCAACATTGGGTTGGCATTTTCGCGATATAAGCAATTGTGTTGTAATGTTTTACTGGCTGTTTTATATTTTTTTTTTTTTTTTTTTATTTATCAATATATCATGTACTAACTTCAATTAAATCACAATTTGAAGGAGTCATGTTTTCAAATGAAAAGGATATGATGCTCATACTGTCAGCAACGTGGTATTTGTATTGATAACCAGTTGTTATTGTACTAATAATATTTTAATTACAATATATTACTCTTTGTTTTGTGCATTATCCAATATTGTAATCATGTACCCATTAGTTTATCACAAAAGGTCGAAATAACTTTATCATGATAAGCATAAACATCATGTTTGACTATTCTCATAGAAGATATACAATTGTTCAACCAGTTTTGTTATTATAATGGCAAACCTTAGTGCTGGTTTGTGAGGATTGGTCTTAATTTAATCATAAAACGTTTGTCTAAATATGTCTTTAAACTCTATATAAAATGATTCTTTTAAAAACAAAAATACGGAAGAGCATGTCTTTGAAACGCATATAACAGATATAAAAAGGAAATTATTCATGGAAGCAACATATCAATTACACCTGATAATTTTAATCCATACAGGTATTTTACTATTGAAAAGGTAGATAACATACTGAATCATTACACCGTCGATCAATTAGTTTAATCAAAATGGTGTTGAATTGACAAATAAAATATTCATGACTTATACGAAATTTGCTATTGTCAATGCTAACATTTAATTTCATCATAGAAACTAATCATATAGATTGTCTTTTTATGTGTGCCTCTCACATACATTAACAACCGAACCATATATTGATCACAAAAACGTTAACACTACAGGGAGATAACTCTGTAAAATCAGCTAAACGTTTTGATTACGTTGTGTTGTTAAGGGAATTTCAAGCTTCTCAATGATCAAAATAAGTGTTCATCAAACTGCTATATAACCAGTGTAATTTTTCTGATAAAACAGTTGGTTCAAATTTTTTTAAATTTTTATATTTTTGTCAAAGGGTCAAAGTAAATACTTTGTCAAAATTTAAGAAAAAATTAAACGAGCCAAATTAATTTTAGTTAAAGTGTTGGGTACCACCTTAACATCTAGTTAATGGTTCTTACATTTGGCTATGTATACTAGACTGTTTGATGAAAGCCTTAAATGAATTATTTAAAGCCAAAATTGTAATCATTCCCCATCATTAAAAGATGGTTCCATGTTCGTATTTGTAATAATTATGATTCTAGCTCATCAACATAAACTAGAGACTTTTTCGTTTACTGACACACATTTTTAATAATTTTAACAAATCAAATATTGCTATGTATAGCTATACATTGTAAAAACAGTTGTTTTGTATTTGTGAGAAAACAGCAAATTATAATCTGTAATTATATGACCTATTCTTTTTCTTTCCGATACATCTGTAATAAACTACCATTAAGTGATATCATCCAAACAAAACCCCGAAAATTCTATTAGATATTAGTATATTGATGATAAAAATGTCGCGAGGGCTTGCAATGATAACGTATTGGTTTTCATTTCGAGAAATACACCGTAGAAACAGGTCGCCGTATAGATTGTTCAGACAACATATAAAATACGCAGATTACTACTTACAATGTATTATCGATAGTCTATTTCTGACTGGAAAAAAAGCTCTCTGAAAAATTATGATAATAATTATTGTTATTTATATGCTAATTTTTGCCTGACACTACTTATTCTAAATACTTCGTCGTAATTGCAAGTATTAGTTACTTTTATATCTTTTTTTCTAAATAAATGTATGCAATTTTCGTTTTGTCTCCGACGGTTTCTATCAGCAAAGTAGTCAGTACTTCGACGTTGGAACTAAGTATATATCATAAATAATGCTAACTTGCCATGTATAAGAATTAGTCACAGATGTCTTTACACGTTTTTGACACAACGTTTAGGCTTTTTTTATATGCAATTTGTAGACGAAATGCGAGTCTGGCGAGCATATACAATTTCAGTCATGGCATATATGATGAGTTTATTTATAACTACTCGGGCGATGACACTGCTGTTTTAATTCTCCAAAGGAATCATCAGAGCCCAGTAGTCAGCACTTTGAATTGAGTTATCATTGATATGTTCATAATCATAAAAGAGGGGCGAAAGATACCAGAGGAACGGTCAAACGCATAAATCAGGAAGAAAAAACTGACAACACCATGGCTAAAAATAAAAGACAAACATAGAAATTTTTGCAAGACTAAGGCTATTAATTACTACCTCAGGAATAGATCACCTTCGCTGTAAAATTTTTTAGGAATGTTTGGTGTCAATGCTCTTCAACTATGAACTGTATATGCCATTTTGACATTTTTTATTCGAGCGTCACTGATGAGTCTTTTGTAGGCAAAACGCGTGTCTGATGCAAATATGAAATTTCAATCATGATATATATGATGATTTAATTTAATCTTATTTTAAAACTAATTCACGTTGTTCTGAATCGAGTACCACTTCTGTAGTCCTAACACGTGTCAAATGAACAAAATGTAATGTAATGTGTCTTTTTCTTTGTGGATTTTGTAAACCCCTTGAACCTGGTTATACATGTTATAGAAAAGGCTTCAGTCGTAATGCTTAATATTCTTTCTTTTTGTGTAGTACATCTCATTGGCAGTCATACAACATCTTTGTGTATGTCATTGTCACATTTAAACATCTTGGTTTATATATTTTTTTTTAAATAAAATTGATTCGAATTAACAAATAAAGTTGATAAATGATATCTTTTTTTTTTTAATTCTTTCTCGTCATATCTAGCTGTAACTGTATTTTTTGTCCTCCTTTTCAAAGACGTCGAGAACTTTGGGAAATATTTCAATTATTTCAAGGGTGTTAAAATAAATTTGCAAAAGTAAAAAGACTACATGTTAATATACACAATATAATAAAAGGAAACTCGATACATACGTTCTTGATTTTTTCTGTTTATTACATTTATTTGAATATATTGATTTAAATCTTAATGCATGTATGTGATTATAATAGCTGTAAACAGAAATGAGTCCAAATTACTGTCTTAATATGATCAAATGTATCTTGAAAGTTGAAACATGCGAATTAATACAAATCCCCTATTTTTCAGACGAAGCTTTGATAATTACATCATCTCATAATTCAAATGAATACTTACATATACGGTACACATTTTGATTGCATCAGAAAGTCATTTGCAGAATTATTTATGTAACGATTTACAAGGCATATGCTCTTTAAATTGCAAAATACTGTGCAGTAGGCAAATATCATTTTAGCATTTATTTGATACTATTTGAATAAGAAGATTGATGAAGACTAAACCACTTTCTCGAAGTCCAGGGTTACTATTTTTGGAACAACTTTTCAAATTGTGCTGTTTTTCTTCTTTTCAATAATACAATAGTCAGAAGGTTATTTGAAAAAAATCGACCTTTTTATATTTAAATTATATTTACATTTTACATAAATCGTCACAGTTTATATATTGTATGTAGGATGTTGGAATAAATGAGTACATCATTTTTGCCATTCCGGAACTGTTCTATTTCCTATCTATGCGTATATTTTGGCTTTGAATCAGGTCATTTTTGCTCAGACTGATTATGGTCTCTTTTTTATATGGATGTTCCCTGATTATCATGTTATCTTAGATACATTTTTATTAAATAGTTGTTTTTTTAAATTGAATCAGCTTCAAATAATTGCAAGTACCGTCAGATCAGTACTATGCATTGTTGGAGTTGTTTAGAAACAAATATCAATATTGCCTATCACATTTACATAATACGAAATAATAAAAAAACATTCAATATTATAGAAACATTTTCAACTATTAAGCACTTTTGTTTGTCCTTATTCAACATAAAATACTAGTGTAAAATATTTAGAAATAGACAGTCGGTAATTGCATTTGTAATAAAAAGTAACCAAAAATGTGATTTGATAATAATTGTTCATGACAATGAAAGAAATACTGCCTCAGCAAAATATATCATCAAATCATTAAAACAAAGCAGTGGGTGCTTATTCATCACGTATCAATAGGTCGGAAAATAAGTTTTAATTCTGTGTACGAATTAGTGACAAGAATAATAAGTATTAAAACAGACAATTTGAAATAAGAAGTATAAATCTAATGGCATAGTTGAACATGTGTTAACAAACTATTCTAAGGTTGATTTAACGAGTTTCAATGACTGCGATGAGTAAATTTAAGCACTGCTAAACAATTTAATAGTTATCAAATTTACCAGGATTACGATTTGATACGCCAGACGTGCGTTTCGTTTACATAAGACTCATCAGTGACGCTCATGTCAAAATATTTATGTAAATGCAAATATGCATGTATAATGAATTTCTTTAGAATTCAGGGCTTAAAGTAAACCATGCATACTATGATTTTATGCTGAGTCATCATTTTCTCAATCTTTATGCAATAGGTATTACACTTCAGTGTAACTCATTTGAGTTTTTTTTTTTTTATAAAATCTCTTAATTAAACCAGCTTTTGTGAAATTCGGTATGTTCTTGTTTTAAATCTTATATAGGTTGCAATTCTGTAAATATAGACAATGCAATTTCCTATAGGAACTTCTTTTGCGGCTAAATCTGTGCCACTTTTACTATGAAATTTCAAGAACAATTTTATCCCAGAAAGGAAAGTTGATATGCACTACTATTTATTCAAAGGTCAAATATAGGGATGTCAGCATTTTTTAAACATTTATATGGCCTAAACTTTTGAGAGTTCAAACTTATACTAAAATAATATACTACCCCTATCTCTTCTATGAAAATTCCTAAGAATTAAATTCAAGGCGTAACCCTGATTTTCTTTACTGGTAACATTCCAAAGTTATGTTCCTATGAGATGAAATCCAGAGATCATATTTGGAAACCAGTACGTTAAGAAATCAGCATATCTATGATTATTATATATCTCCCCAAAAGAGGCGTGGTTCGAGAAACAGCTGTATTTACAAAGTCCAACCTCTATAAGGTTAACAAATCAACACTCTGTAATTAATTATATTATTGAAAATTTCTTTTATTGCTATTAATATTGATTTTATTAGTAGTAAATCAAAAGCAAAGTAGTTGTTGATGGCCGTACGGTGACTTATACTAGCTGTTAACTTCTGTGGCATTTTAGTCTCTTATGGAGAGTTGTCTTATTGGCATTCATACCACTTCTTCTTTTTTTATAAATATTATTGCTATATACATATAAACATTCATGGATCTATAATCTGTCGATATCTGCATCTTTGCACTGCACAAGGTCATGTTCTTTTTCTGACTGTTTATGACGTCTTTATACTAAATCCATTGGATGTTGAATGGGTACTTATTGATAATTTAGTCGTATGTGCATCATATTTATGTTAGTTGTTAGTGGCTTTGAATAAGCTATCAGTAAATAAACTCATCATAGATACTAGGACAAATTTAGTATATACACCAGACGCGCGTTTCGTCTACAAAAGACTCATCAGTGACGCTCGAATCCAAAAAAGTTAAAAAGGCCAAATAAAGTACGAAGTTGAAGAGCATTGAGGACCAAAATTCCTAAAACTGTGAGTACTCTCCGATCTGTACTTTTTGTTGTTAATATGTTAAACGTTCACTTGTATAGGCAGTATTTGTTTTTTATCATTCTGATAAGTTAAGCCTTTTTCAGCTGATGTGTATAGTTTGTTCTTATGCTGAACTGTTACACCACTGTCTCATGTTAGGGAAGGGTTGGAATCCCGCGCATTTATTAAACTCCACCACATTATGTATGTATGTGCCTGACTATGTGGTATGGCTTTTCCTCATTGTTGAAGGCCGTACGGGGTCTTTAGTTGTTAATTTCTGTGCCATGTGGTCTCTTGTTTAGAGTTGTTTCATTGCCTTCATACCAGATCTTCTTTTGTATAAGTAAAATTAGCTACATGAGAAGAGAACAATCACATAGTTCACAAATATGTGGTCGTAATATGCACGTGTATTCAGAAATTGTTAAACATACAGTTTAACCAAATCATTATAAATTTCGTGTGTAGTTTAAAAAGATAACGCAATGTTCGACGTACAAACCCTCATGCTTTGGGCTATATACTAATAAAAAAGTCGTCATAGAATATTGAATCTTACTCATATCATATAGATAATTTAAGCAGCTGTACATTGAATTATTTTTCTTAAATTGTATGAACATGGTCATTATAATATGAATATCATATCGCTATATTTTAGTATAATTTCACAATGCGATAAGACGTGCCACGGTACTTGTCTATCCCAAATTCATGTATTTGGTTTTGATGTTATATTTGTTATTCTCGTGGGATTTTGTCTGATGCTTGGTCCGTTTCTGTGTGTGTTGCATTTTAGTGTTGTGTCGTTGTTCTCCTCTTATATTTAATGCGTTTCCCTCGGTTTTAGTTTGTTACCCCGATTTTGTTTTTTGTCCATGGATTTATGAGTTTTGAACAGCGGTATACTACTGTTGCCTTTATTTGTCGACATTTAATTGTGTATAACGATTTGACTGCAAAAACATATCGCAACCGTCAAATGTCAATTCTAGTTAAGAGTGTATAAATAATAATGATATTTTATGAGGGTTTTATTTTTGATCACGGATCATTTTTTTGGGGTACATTTTACCTAAGTATTTACTGGAACATTCGACATATCTAGTTTATAAATATTTTTTTTTTTGGTAAGAACAATCATGATATAAGGACAGTACAGTATTAGAGAATCAAGATCTTTTTCTTTGTATGAAATGTCAAAGAACATACTCAAAGACATTTATAGTTAGCATTTTTTCTTGAACCTTTTTTCTCGGGACTTGTACATGTGGTAGTATAAGTGGATTCTTGTAACAGATTGTCCATACCTAGATCTTTTATGAGTAATATTTGCTACTTCATTTTTCTCTCGATATAATTCAATGATTGCTCGTCATTCGATTAGTTGTTGTCGATATAGGTATGATTGAAATGTTTAATTTTTCGATTGTGATCATAGAACATAACAATATTTTACTTTTTGACAGTTCAACATCTTCATAGTTCTTAATTTTTTGGGGGTATATTTGTCCCATAAGCAATCCTATCACCTTTCCTTGTATCCATGAAAGTTTTATGTACAAGAGATAAACCATACATAAAATATTTGAAGTATCAGTTCCATATCAAGTGTTTAAAACGATTTATGGAAATCAGAATTCAATTAGCATACAGTCTGTACATTTATTGGTTGTATTTTGTAAATGCAGCTGTTTCACAAACTACTTCAGAATAATTTTTCACTGGATTCATAACTCATAAAAATGTCGGTACAATGTACTGAATTTGTGGTATAAGGGAAGTTTGGACTATTTTCATGATTGTTATTTTGACTATTTCATTTTAGGCAAATGGTTGTAAAATGGCAAAAAAAGACGGGATGAAGTTGCTAAAGTGTTGCTTAACTTTTAGCGAGGTACATATAATATTCAGACTTTAGGTACATGTATGGGTAGTACCGAATTTTAGTGATATTTTAAACTCTTAGAAGATCTGAGCATATACACGTTGAATATATACCGCACAGCCCTATATTTCCACCTTTGAAAAAAGAGCATATGAATTTTCTATTCAAGGATATATTTTTTGTTCAAAACTTTAAAGTAAAAGTGGTACAGTTTTAGCTGTGAATAGAGTACCTATTGAAATTGCATTGTTGATGTTTACTGAAATGAAACACTACACACTGCTTAAATTCTGATAAGACAATATTTTGTGCTCGCCCTGAAATTCGAGCACACATTTTACTCGATTAGTTTCGACATTATCTCATCAGTACTTAACTGGACTTAACTGTACTCGACTTTTTTCTCGACTTTACATAATAAGTTTGATGCAGTACTATAATCTTGGTGTAGTCTGAAATGGTCTTCACCAAGGCTCTCTCGGCTCTTGACTAGCTCTGACTTTCAAATTTAGTCTTGACTGGTCTGATTCAGCTCATCTAGCTAGATATAATATTGATCTCACACAATTTAAAGGTGAAATGCAAAGGTTTTTAAAAACTTTTTTTGTTTCATATTTTAATAAATTGGTTAAAATAAATACTAAAAAAAATATTGGTAGTCGTTTGTGTGTCCTTGTTATACCTATAAAACAGGTAACTTCGTGGTTCATCGGGGAAAGTGCAACATGATTATCTCCCTTTGTTCCGGAATGCTGGTGACGTCATATGTGTCCTCTCATTATGTAAACAAACAAGCATGGCCGCGAATATGTGAACGACAATACAACGATACAACTATGGACTATCGATCCACAGACGATGAACGTGAACAGATAGACATTCCCAAGGTTAAACTAACTATGTCAGTACAATCATACATGTATGATGTATGAACCTGTAAGTCAGAGCCAGAGGATTGCCGGTGCTGAATCGGTAACTGGATAAAGAAGCCAACATTTTCTACATCCGATGGTGAAGATGGAAACGAAATAGATCTTTAACAGCCTGTCGGCTTCAAACTCTCATGGTGCGTAAATTAGATAGTAAAATAATGTATTTAGGCATACTTTTTGTGAGTCCGAGATTACTCTGACATCCAACGGCTGTTTTGTCAGACATCGAGAGACAAGCTTGGGCCCTCGGCACGACCCCAGTTTGTCTGGCAAAACAGCCGTTGGACATCATAGTCATCTCGGACAAAATTTTTGTAATCATATAATATTGATATAAGTAGGTTGGTAAACACAGTTAATGTACATTGCAGTGGCGGATCCAGTCATTTTAAGAAGGGGGGTTCCCAACACAGAATAAAGGGGGGGTTCCAACTCCCATTCAAATGCATTGATCGGCCAAAAAAAAGGGGGGTTCCAACCCCCGGAACCCTCCCCCCACCCTGGATCCGCCACTGCATTGCGACCTTTAGCTGTTGAGGGAGGGGTTGGCTGGGAACATGCGAAATTAAGGGGGAGTAGGGAGATGGAATTGGATGGGTTAGGGAAGAGGAAAATTATCAAAAGACTCCTGCTCACCCCTCTTTAAATAAAGTTGAGATAAAAAGGAAAAAAAGGGGGGAGATTTTGTTTGAGATTGAAAAAGAAGGCCTGAAATGGAAATGTCTTCAAATGATACTATCAATTCTTCCCTCTCTGTATCATGTGTATGATATACATCATTACATGTATTTTATTTTGACAAAACACTCAGCATGGAACAACAAGCTAGTGCAACGACAAAAGCATGTTTTCATCAGATACGAAATATTGGTCGCATTAGATCCCTGATTACAGATGAGGCATGTAAGACTCTAGTGTGCTCACTCGTTACATCACGACTAGATTATGGTAATGCGCTGTTATACGGACCAAATAGCTGTGTAATAACAAAACTACAGCGTGTGCAAAATACAGCAGCACGGCTAATAACGCGCAAGAGAAAATACGATTCAATAACACCTGTTCTCATTTCATTGCACTGGTTACCGGTTCATTTTCGTTGTCAGTACAAACTCCTGCTGTACATTTTTAAAGCAATTCATGGCAAGGCACCATCATACCTACAGGAATTAGTTGAACATTACAAACCTGGTAGAGCCTTGCGATCGGAGAAAAGCATGCTGTTACGACTACCAAACGATGTTAGGACAAAACGCTATGGTGAACGACGGTTCGATATTGCCGCACCAACTCTTTGGAACAGCTTACCTTCATCCTTACGAAATGAACAATCTCTTGACGTTTTTAAAAAGGTCTTAAGACATATTTTTTCCGAAGTGCTTTCATTGATTTTTTGTAAATTTTGAAATTTATGAACAATTTGTTTTACCAGTTGATTGTATTGTGAACTTTTACTTAATAATTTTTAATACTTTAGTCACTGTGGTTTAATGATAATCATTATTTTAAATTTATACAGAGGAAATTTTAAATTTTTCTTAACTCATTTTTATTTTTTGAAACTTTTTACTTTTCTTTCATTTTGATTAATTTTAAATTTTTGATATTTTTTGTGTGGGTTGTACATTCTTTTATATTATTCTATTTAACCGACAATCAATGTTTTCATTTTACACGCCACTGCTCAGAAATTGTATTTATGTGATTGTATATTTTGCTTTTACCTTATGTATCTTATTTTTTGTTATTCATGTTAAGCGCTTAGGGTAATTTTTCAAATTATATAATGCGCTACATAAATATTGTATAATGATAATACATGTACAATGTATTTATTACAATATAGTGGGTAATATAAACAAAGGTTACAGTGAATCTATATGTGTGCATTATATATTATATATATGTAGACAATTTTTTTCATGAATTATTGAACACCTCTGAATAAATTATATTTATAGTCACTAGTCAGTCCTAATTTTAAACAAATTTGCACATTTACAGTACTTTAATACATGAGTTGGTGAAATATCTTCATACATTTGTACATGTACATTTTTGTATGTCTCTGGTGTGATGTACTTGTATATATATCAACACATGGGAAGGGTGGGTGCATGTTTGATCATGTTGATTCGTTTAAATTAATTTTAACTGTTTAAGTTGTGAATGGAATAAATTAAGAAAATATATTTCTCTCTTTTTTTAAATTCAATACATGATGATTGATCAACATATATGGCAAACTTGCTACAGTAAGAGACTGTTGCATTTATGCTTATTAATTTGCTTGAACAGAGTGATTCTCTAGACCGATACTCTCTATAAACTCCATCTCATAAATATCAAAGTATTTAGAAAACTTGTTAAGGAAAGTCATGGCTTTGTTTGTAATCAATTGCACTTTGTAACAGTATTACATTTGTAATACACATGACACATGTAGATTGTACATTGTACATGATAAACATGATAAAGCCCAAGTTAATTGGATTAAGCTCTTGTAGAGTTGATATACTTATATCCCTTTTGATTGATTGATTTTGTCCAACCCAAACAATACCTTCTTGTGCATGTTGTATTATGAGTACATTGAACATGGGTGAATACCTTCAAGAACTAATCCATTTAATCCAAATCATATGATTCATGGATAAGTATATTGTCACATTGCTTAATTATGCCAGTAGCAAGTAACCCCTCATTTTACACTAACTTGTACTACTTAAATGACTATATTCTTTTATTTTGCCAACACAAACCTGTCAATTACCCTGTATGGAATCTAGTTTTCTGGAAAGTTCCCATTTCTTGGTCTCCTAGTGACAAACTGTTGTATTGTTAATATTTAAAGACAAGAAGTTAATTAATTTTCTGTGATTAGGTTTTTAACATACAAATTCAATTACAAACAATGAATATCACTTGCATTTATTTGTGACTGGCACAGAGACTGATGCATACAGAGCAATTCATGTTCAGTTTTCATAGATTTTTATACCAGCAGCTATTTCAGAAGCACCAGTAAATGTAAATTTTGGATATAATTTCTGTGCCATTTGGCCTCTTGTGTATTGTTGTCTCATTGACACCCATTCCACTACTTCCCTACTCGAGCTATAATAAGATTACAGTTGATAATTAAAGTAAGATTTTGTACTTGATTTTTAAATCCTTATCAAGTTTCAAAAGAGTAAATAAACAGCCATATGATTTTTACTACTAAATATGTATGAATAAACAAGATGTGGGATCTACATATATTGGACAGCAACCAAACAAAAATAACTAAGACACTTTGTAAAATTTCATTTTTAAAATAAGTTTTCACATGTCTCACTGAATAGTTTTTTGTTTTCAGAAATAACAGATATTTGTCACAAAGATCTAGAAGATTTACCATGTACTAGGAGAAACATACGAGTTGTGTTGCCATCAGGTGTTGTTTGCAAAATAAGGGAACAGTTCCAAGCTGAACAATTAACAAACTTTAAATAGCCCTAATGACCACACAAAGAGTCAAATTATATTAACTATATTGATAATAAAATTGTATCACATTTATTCATTGTTTAATTTATTTATAAGTGGTCTCCTTTTCTTGTCTGTTTGCCTGATCTGCTAGTAGAGGTGGCTCAGCCAGTCTTTTATCAACTGCTGCTACAAATGTATATCTAAGCCACTTTTGTATGAAGCATACTTCCATAAGTTCATGCACATTACCTTTAAAAATAAATAAAAAGAGAATTAGTCTTGTTCAATTGAAAAAACAATTTGATTTGCATATGAACAACATAGCTTGAATCTTTCAGCATGGTTAATAATTATGGACAACTTTCATTGGATGCCAGACTCCTAATGGATTTGTTTAAATGATAACACCATAATATGTACTTTCTGCATCATTTAGTCTCTGGTGGAGAGATGTCGCATTGGAAATCATATCTCATCTTCTTATTTCTATATGTGTTAATTAATCAGTTTCAAATTAATGTGACTGACTAGAAAACATAATGCCCATCTACTACTGTCATAGACATGTGAACAAAAACAAGAGAAACTATAAATAAAGCAGGAATGAATATAAAAATAGAAGATCTGGTATGATTTCCAATAAGACAACTTTCCAGAAAAGACAAAATATCATAGAAATTAACAACTATAGGTCATCGTACAGCCTTCAACAATGAGCAAAGCCCAAACCACATAGTAAGCTATAGAAGGTCCCATTGACAAATGTAAAACAATTCAAAAGAGAAAACTGATGGCCTAATTTATGTACAAAAAATGAACGAAAAACAAATATTTAACAAATTAACAAACAACATCCACTGAATTACAGGCTCCTGACACAGAGAGGACATGACCGTATATCCCAACAACAAAAAGACTAATTACTGATCTGGGAGTACTGGCAATTACTGACAACTAATAAAAAAAAGTCTTATATACAGTAGAGATCACTTCTAACCTCTCATTAGAATTGTCAGAATAATCTGGCATAGAACTGTTCTAACCTGTCCTAGAACAGTTCTACCTAGAACAGTTCTACCTTAGAACTGTTCTAAGTAGAACTGTCAGAATCAGTTCTAGGTAGAACTGACCAAATCAGTTCTAGGTAGAACTGTCAGGATCAGTTCTAGGGTAGAACTGTCTAAAACTGTTCTAGGTAGAACTGTCCAAATCAGTTCTAACCGTAGAACTGTCAGCAGAACTGACCAAATCAGTCAGGACTGTAGAACAGTTCTAAATGACGTCACTGCAGTAAGGGCACTTTAGAATTTAGAATAAAAAAATCACTTCCAATTACTTTGCTATATAATAGCAGATTTTCTATATTTTTTACTGATCAAACGTTACATGTACAAATATCGAAGTGGATAGAGAGGTTATCCAACTCATCGGAGAAATATTTTTATAAGATTACATATGAAACATCATTGTTTACGTTTCTTCGTTCCCCGTTTTCAACAGTCTCTTCCTAAATATAACTCTGCATTTAATTCATTGAATTTTAATCGTAATTAGTTTACCTTGTTTGCCTTGGATTTACATTCGTGATTTAAGATTCTGTTTTGACAAATGTTCAAACGAAAATGTACGGTGGATGAATTATGGGATATTAATGAAAAAAGTGTTGTATAAAGTTAAAAACTATATACATTTGCACCATCTCGTCAATTTAGCCAGACTTATCCATAACGATTATCAAGGATATCTGGGAGTCTGGAACGTCAGAAAAATATACTCGATCTGAACATGAATGAAACTTTTGCCCCTGGACGTTCGGCTACAAACAAAATCATGCATTTTTCTTTGCCTTCTTCAAATTATATTAACAGTATACTATTCAAAGAAGAGAACTTCCCATACATGTACTTTTTATTTTAAAATAAAGTATATGAATCAGTCATGTGAGTGTTTGATGATGCCGTTGAATAGTTTTGTTTTAAAAAAAAAAACATCACAAACTACTGACTTAAAAAGTCACTTTAGTGACGGCTCATTATTATGGATACAGAGAGGAAATAACAGCGGGCTAATTTTTAGATATGGTATAAATACACTTTATCGCTATTTGTCCGCCATTATTGGATATCACACAGGTTCCCGTAAAATTTTGACATCTTAAAACTAAATATCTGACACCACAATGGAAAAGTGATTGTTGTAAAATGTTGTATGCTTCAACATGTTCAAAAGTTCAAGCGGCCGGGTCAGCCAGGATTAGCGATAAGGTGTATTGTGTTTCAAAGTTGGTGTCATTTTTATCATAGTACGATCCGTCCTCACATAGAAATAATATTGGTTTACCATGTTTACAATGAGGCCATATACATGTATATTTACATGATAAAGTGTAAATACATTTGTAAGTTCAGTTTTGGTTGATGCAGTCAAATAATTTTGTTAAAACAACTCTCACTCAGTCTGATATATCGAAACCACTGAAATTTGTTTACAATTCAATATTTTGAATAAAAAGAGGACTTGCTGATATTCTAAAATGATGTGGAAATTTTTTTGTAGCCAATGTGTTCCAATATTCATTGATATTTTTCTGTCATTTGAATTATACAATCCATCGTAATATGTTTTACTTTAAGTGATTTAGTATGCGGCTATATATATATATTAAGATTTACATAACAAAGTGTAATTATGGTCAGTTTTGGTTGATGATGTCACATATGGTCAGTTTTGGTTGATGCTGTCAATATGGTCAGTTTTGGTTGATGCGGACAAATAATTTTGTTATATTCATGAGTCAGTCTGAGATATCAAAACTACTGAAATTAGTTTAAGATTCAAAATTTTGATGAAAAAGAGGACATGCTGGCACTATAAACTGATGTGAGCATAATTTTATTTTCCAATATTGCTTTCTTTTATATTAAACAATCCATCCTGATATTAAAATATACGTGATTTACTTTGCGGCTATTAAGATTGACATCATGTACATAATAAAGTGCAAACATGGTCAGTTTTGGTTGATGCGGACAAATTATTTTGTTATATCAGTCAGTCTGAGGTATGAAAACTACTGATATTTGTTTATGATGCAATATTTTAAATAAAAAGAGGACATGCTGGCATTCTAAATTGATGCAAATGAAATTAGGTAGCATTGTGTTCCAATATTTCTATCATTTGTATTTTCATGATTTTACAATCCATCCTTACATAAAAATATTACAGATTTACTATACGCGACTATAAGAGTTACATAAAAAAGAGCAAATATAGTCAGTTTTGGTTGATGCGGTCAAATATGGTCAGTTTTGGTTGATGCAGACAAATAATTTTGTTACATGATTACATGTTACTGTCAGTCTGAGGTATGAAAACTATTGATATTTGTTTCTGATGCGATATTTTGAATAAAAATAGGAAATGCTGGCACTCTCCATTGATGCGAGAGAAAAAAATTGTGGTCATTGATTTCCAATATTGTAGTTATTTATATACTACACAACAGTCCCTCTTGACCTAAAATTATAACTGAACTACTGTGCAGCTATTTAGATTTACATAAAAAAAAAAGCAAATATGGTAAGTTTTGGTTGATGCGGTCAAAAGATTTTATTATACGACTCAGTCTGAAGTATGAAAACTACTGATATTTGTTTATGATTCAATATTTTGAATAAAAAGAGGACATGCTCATTGGCAGATCAAGAAGGGGGGGTCAGGAGTTGGAACCCCCCTTTTTTTTACGATCAATGCATTTGAATGGGAACATATAGTTGGAACACCCCCCCCCGCCTTTTTTAAAATGGCTGGATCTGCCCCTGCACTATCCTGCATGCTGGCGCTATAAATTGATGCGAACAAAATTGTTTTCCAATACTGCTGTAACTTTTATAGTACAGTCCCTCTTGACCTAAACTTATTACTGAAGTACTGTGCAGCTATATAGATTTGCAGAAAGAAAGAGCAAATAATGTCAGTTTAGATTGATGTGGTCAAAGGATTTTTGTTAAACAGGTTCGTCCGAGGTATGAAAACTACTCGTAAAAAGATATTACATTTGGTTAATAATGAGGTCAGATAATTTTGTTATGTGATAACTGATAACGAGCCATCCTGACTCCCAGAATAACAAATGTAAAACAATTCAAATAATACCCCCCCCCCCCCATAATACTAATTAACGGCCTAATTTATGTACAAAAAATGAAAGAAAAACAAATATTTTATGTTACACATCAACAAAAGAAAATCACTGAATTACGGGCTCCTGACTTGGAACAGGCACATGCATGCAGAATATGGCGGGGTTAAACGTGTTCTCTTGCCGATTATAAATCTGAAATAAAACCGGCAAAATAGCAAAACTATAATATTAATCGCTCTTTTGTCGAAGCCTTTATATTAAGACAAATATTTCTTAAAACTTATAAATCAATTCTAGCCGTAGAATTTATAAATCAATTTTAGCCGTAGAATTTATAAATTAATTCTGGCCGTAGAATTTATAAATCAATTCCAGCCGTAGAATTTGAAATCAATTCTAACCGTAGAACTGTTCTAGAAGTAGAACTGACCAAAGATTTGGTCAGTTATAGCTAGAACTGTCTAAAACTGTTTTAGGGTAGAACTGTCAGGATCAGTTCTAGCTAGAACTGTCCAAATCAGTTCTAGGTAGAACTGACCAAATCAGTTCTAGCTAGAACAGTTCTAACCTAGAACTGACTAAAAGGTGTCAGGCTGACAGTTCTACATACTGTTCTAAAACAGTTCTCCTGACAGATTCTGACAGAATTTATGAGAGGTTAGAACTGATCTCCACTGTATTTTTGAATCCAATTATCTTTTCTTTTTCTTTCCTAATTCTTCTTATTCTTTTTTTATGAAAAGGGGGGGGCTTGTTTAATGATTGCCATACAAAGTTGGCTTAGGCTCATTCTTAAATTCTGTAAATTGACTTGATAGTTGTATACAGCCTTGTTGTTTTATTACTCATTGAAGGTTGTATACTGACATGTACATGTACCAGGGGCGGATCCAGAAATTTAGAAAAGGGGGTAGGGTGGGGAATTTTTGAGACATTTTTCGGGCTAAAAAACATAAAATAAGTGTTAAATGTACTTTTTTAAACGGTTCCTGACGTGGGACATGTATATTTTAATGTTGCTGTATAGTCTAAGAGTTGGACATTTTTGATTCTTGTTGTAAACAATATTTACACCAGGCTATTCGATGAAATTTACAATACCACCGACATGAGATAAAAAAGACAAACAAGCATTTTTATCCAAATGTTTGTTTGATATATGTTTCACCCAACAAAATTAAGGGAAGTGAGGGATTCCAAATCAACCAAAAGGCTACGAATGAGTGTAATGACAGCGAATTTATGAATGACGGTCGACAAATAGAGACATAAAGGCCCCATCCAGTCGGCAGGTTGCAGCCTGGTCTTGAAAGAAGTATTCAATATATCAGTTCAGCGAAACAGACATTCAAACGCCCGGTCCCCAAAAATACCCCCGTTTTTTATTCATCATGTTCATTTAATGCTATCGGCTATATTATTCTGTTGGAAATTTTCGTTTCTAATAGCGAAAAAGTAGACAAGATTATTTTTTTTTAATCCAGATACGGCCAGAATTTTTGTTTAAGGCAAAAATCAGAGTCAAATATCTCAGACTGCCTCCTCAAACCAATGGAACTTTTTCATCATTGGAGAGTGTAACAGAGTAACCCTTTCTGTTTGGTGGAATTGTGAAATAGAAGTCAATACGGTCTTGTTCAATCCTGTATCGCTTTGAAGGTGACGTGATTGTTATGCTCAGACTATGCAATGTGTTACTGTAATTTGAATTTCAAAACGGCTGGGTGACGTTTTTTCGACGAACTGGTCAACACCACCATAGCGAATCCCATGTTTTGATGCGACTGTCATACAAGTTAAAGGCTTAGCGCTAAAAAAAAAACAGGTTCAATTCACCATTTTCTACATTTGTACCAAGTCAGGAATATGACAGTTGTCCATTCGTTTGTTGTGTTTTATAATTTGATTTTGCCATTTGATAATGGACTTTCCGTTTTGTATTTTCCTCGGAGTTCAGGATTTTTGTGATTTTTCTTTTGACACGATCATTAAATACCAGCGAAAAATATCTTTATTAAGTAAAGAATTGTCGCATAAAGATTACACGGGAAATTGCAATGGTCATAAAGTCTAGTAGTCTGATTAATCATTTTTCAAAAAAGAAAAAAAGTCCAATCAAAAAATGGGGGGGGGGCGTACGCCCTCTACGCCCCTCTCTGGATCCGCTACTGTGTACACTGTAGGTGAAGTACATTGTATATCATTTTTATTGAGCCTTCGACCTTTGTTGAAAAATTGAGACATAGTGATCCTACATTCTGTCGGTGGCATCGTTGTCGTCCACAAATATTTTGTGGTCAAAGTTTTTAAAATATTAATTACTTTCTTAAATTGGCCTGGATTTCTACCAAACTTGGACAGAAGCTTCAAGATACAGCAGCTCATGATCATAAGATAGTACATAGAATATAGAAGTAAATTTTGTTAAAAAAAAATCCATTTTTTCGGTATTTTACTTATAAATAGACTTAGTGTTTCTGTCAGTTAACATTACATACAGTCTGCAGTTCAAGTTTTTATATTTCAATATTTATTTGATTCATTAACTATCCTGGGTTTTTACCAAACTTGGACAGAAGCTGCTCACAATATAAAGATAGAATCAAGTGGATTTTTTAATTATTTTTTCCCTCATTTTTGTTGAGCCTGCAATTAACAGCAAAAGTAGGCGAGACACTGTGTTCCACGGAACCCTTATATATTTTTTTAATACTATATATACATAAATGAGACAGCAACCTATCAGCAAACTATTTTTTGAAGGTTTAATGTTTTCCTGGTATATATAAGCCCCTCCCCCTTTTATAGAAAAAGATCAGTGATTGACTTTCAAACCTACCACTATTTTGTTATCAGTCTTAGAAAACATTTCAAATGCCTGTATTTGGTCTGTATTACATGAAACTGCAAGTGACACACTTGTGTTCATTCACTTTATGCAGGTCTACTATGACTTCTAAACAATGTTACATTTTACAGCCTCGAACTTAAAATATATAGTTTAAACTGTACATGGTCCCAGTCCATGTAGATCGAGCTCCAATAAAAATAATCCTAACCCGGCAAATTATAAACACAAATGATGCCTTCCCTGCCTTTATTTAAGAACCATATTATATGCCTTACGAATAATGAAATATATTACTTTGTAATATAGATATACCTCTATTCTAATCTCCGTCGTTTTCCTATGGCTATGTGTTCTAGATGCATACTTGGGCTGGCTCCCTGCAGGAAGGGCAGAAGTCTGTTCTTGCCGTCTTGTCATAATAAATAAAAACATTTGCTTTCAGTCTTATTCTGTTTTGATGTGAATGTGACTTTGTCATGAACGAGGCAATCCTTGCATCAATAACAAATTGATCAAAATCAAAGTGTTTGGGGTCATAATCTGGAATGCTCCGTTGAACGAAGTTTAATTTTGCCTCTTCACCTTTCGTGTCCAACTCTTTCATCTTTATTGGTCTTTCGGAAAGGTAAACAAACATAATCCCTGACCTGATCCAGTATTACAGTTGTATGCAACACAAAACACCATAGCCGGTTAACGTTGTTTACAAGTTTACGTTCTAACACATGTATTCGATACCAATGTAACAAAGGACTCATATGACGTCACAGCGAGAAGGAAATAAAGGGAGATAAACAAGGTTGGTATTTCCCGCCTTTTTCGACACCAATATTTACTTGTTATTTTTTAGTACCAACGAGGTTTGGAATAATTGTATAAATATAAATTTCAACATTCTAAACCTAAATTCTTGCGATTTACACCTTTTCCTCAATTTTTTTATCTACCTTTGCATTTCACCTTTAAGGTTATTTGGTAATTTGTTTCATTGTTGTGAAGTTAAACTATGTAAAAGCAAGAAGGTTTATTTTTGATGAAATTCAGATAGTCATCTTTAAATATTTCTATACTTTTTTTTTAAATCCATACGAATTTTCATAAAACACTTCAGCTATTTCATTTATATATTGATCTTACAGAACACCATGTTGTTTGGTAGTTTGTGTCAAGTTTGACGATTTAATTAAAAGGTAGAAATGCTAGAATTTTTAAACGGACTAAATTCAGGTAGTCAACTTTAAATTTGTTAATTACCTTTTAAAATTATTTTTGATTTTCATAAACTATACATTTATCCTAGTTCCACATTGATCTAACTCTATTTTTGTAGTTTGGTGTAGTGCTGTAAAATTTGAGGATTTAATTAATCAAGATAAAAAAAAACTAGAAATTTGCAGTTCGGTCAAAGTTCAGAATTTCATCTTTAAATTTCTTTTAGAACTTTTCCAAATCAATTTTGATTTTCATTAAACTATACATCTATCTCAATTTTTTATTTATCAAGTGGTCTACCAGATTGTTTGCTACTTTGGTTGACTGTCCCTTTGGTATCGTTCGTCCCTCTTTGGTTAATTACTGTCAAATTTAAGGATTTAAGACGACTTCTCTGTAAGGACCAGAATTCTAATGAGGGAGTTAAACATGCATAGTCTCAGAATTTAGTCATACTTGTAAACAGAATATATTACCACCCTATAATAACTTTAATAATAAAAAAAAATCAAAGTTTCAGTATGGTTGCCATGGTAACCACTCATGCTTATTTTCGTCCATTTTACATGGAAAAATACCCTTTTTTGCCATTTTCTGTAATTCAATTCTCATTACGCTTAACTGATAGGACAGTAACAAAGAAAACATCAACTAAATACATCTATTGGTAAATTGTGATATTTCCTTACTATAAAAAAAATATAGAAGGTCACCCCCCTTTTTTTATTTTTTTGAAATGTTAAATTTGAATGGATTTCTAAAGCTAATTTATCAAAATGCACCAAATCAGTGATAAATTTGTTACTCTTTTTAACGAACATTATTAGTATGTTTTTAAAAATGAACAAAATATATATAGTGGAGTAAACAGTTTTTATAGTCAAACTTGAACCCCACTTAATTTTCTGCATGTGACACATATCAAAGTATTTTTTCTCATTTTTTTACATTCAAATATTAACCAAAATGTTCAAAAAGGATAGGCCAATGAGATGCTATGAAAAGCAAAAGATTAATAAGGAATTTTATATCAATACTCCAAAGGTCAAGGTCAGAGGTCATTGTCATAGATCTGAAATATTGACATTTTTGCCAAAATTTGTAGATTTCTAATGATATTCCTTGCTATTTTTTTTTTAATTTTAATAGTATATTTCTACATTGTTTATTGCTATAAAGAAAGAAATACAAATAAGACTTGCCATAATTAAACAGTCAAGATTGAAGGTCAAGGTCAAAATAAAAAAATTGAAAAAAATTAATCTACTTTCTGATATGTTTTAAATTTCTTAATGTTACTTTCAATAAATAGAATAATATTCAATTAATAATAATTTTAAGGGCATTGTATATAAGTTTTTATAAATCAAGCTGGTCAAATACCAAGGTCATTTCCACAAAGTTCAAGGTCAAGTGTTCAGGTGAAATTACATGATCAAATATAGAAAAATAATATTTCGTCTAGTCTCAGTCTAGTATAATAACAGATCTTATTATATTTAATTTACAAAAGAGAGGATTTAAGATACTAGAGGAACAGTCAAACTTATATGTCCAAAATAAACTGACAACACCATGGCTAAAAGAGAAAAATACAAACAGACAAATAATAGTACACAAGCCACAAAATAGAAAACTGAAGACAAATCCAAACACAAAAATTTGGGTAATCGACTGTGATTGTCCTTTTTGTTGTTTTTGCCTATCTGGTTCAATTTGTGCACTTTATATATCAATATACGAATTCAGTTTTAAGACAAGTTGTTATGCTTTTAATGTGTCGCTCTTTTTCTTTTCCTTTCGCAACTAACTCTACTAACGTCATTAAATAGTGTTATAGATACATATAAATACCAATCCAGGGTATTGTACAATATCCTCGGTATAGGGTGGGCACTTCGCCCACGGAAGTCTACGGCATATGGTGGGCATCACGCCCACGTTGGACAACGGACGTGGACAGAGAGTGGACGGCATTGCTTTGTCCACCGTGGGCGAGTGGAAATGACAAAGTCAACCTGGACTGTAGTGTTCTTAAAGAGGGGCACAACTGTTTGCTACAATTTGAAAAAAAAATACTATTATATCATTTTATCAATATTTATTTTGTTCGTGAGAGTCTAAAATAAAATATTCTTAACGCATCGTACTTGTTCACAATAAATAACACTGCAATACCAATTTGCCTATAGTTTGGGTATAAAATTGAAATCACCATACCTTGTCACTAAAGTCCTAAAATCAAATGTTTAGAAACTTGTATCAGCAGCATAAAAAGAATGAATGTTCTTTGAGCACCAATGTCCAATCACTGCATCCTTTATAACACGTATAACCATAAATGCCACGCTTTACGATAATATTAATACAAAAGAGAAGAGAAAACCCAAACTGCCTCTAATAACAGGATCAACACATATGATACTGATAAAATTATTTTCATTTCATTCGTTATTAACAACAAGTGGTTTAAATTGTAGAGTTTTTATTACAAATTTTTAGATAATCTGTATTAAAAGTTGTGCACAAAGGTGTTGCAACAATCATTTATAACATTGCAATCCACAGTTAGCTCTACCCGATAGACAATCTTAATCGCTACATGTTGGTTAACGTGAATAATTATATTACATGTAATTCACCAGTAAGAAACGGGTTGAGAGGATGATAATACATATTTATATTGATTTCTTTTGTTGAAAAAAAACAGTTAACATACAGCGTCTTTTCGACCATTCATTGGCAGCAGACAGATGTTCAAGTATAATTTGCATCCATTAGTTGTGGGTATAACGTACATCCTTCTTACAGACCCGTGCTTAAATTGTTTAGAAAACTTGAACCTTTGAGTATACTGTTGGTAAGTTTCTTACCATATAAGACAACGCATTACATGGATAAATATATAGACGAGAAGTATCCCTAATGGAGGAAAACAAGTCGAATTATAACTGTGCAATCTAAAGTAGACGATGAAGAAAGGCACCAGTTATATTCAGTATTTTCTTAATGACTTCATTAATAAAATAAAGGTAAGACAATTCTTTTTATTGATGTTTCTATTAAAATACATAAACATGTGTTACGGGTATTTAAATAAGCAGATTGTAGTTTAATGTATAGCTAATTTGCTGTATCTATTAAAAAGGACAATGACGAAGAATAAAAAGGGCTATTATAAAAAAATATATATCAACTTAAATTTATTTCTATGGAAAAGAAAAATCAAGAAATGGAATATTCCTAATAATAATATTATACTTACTCAATCCAGTCGTCAATTTAATATTTCATGATGTGTATCAATTTGATATTTAAATTCAGGATGAAATATTGTATTTTGTATTTTGAACAGTACACTATATAATTATATTCGAATATTACCTCATCACATGGCGTTAAAACTTTCTTGTTTGATCATGTCACTATTGCATTTGATATAATGATATATATTTAATTTCTCATAAAAGATATGATTTGGCTTAGTTATATATTATACATTGACGGTTTGATTAAGATAGGAAAACAGAATGTTATTTACTGTTGGATAAACTAATAACAAATTTTAGCTTGCTTATTACATGATTTACACTTGTTTGAGACTATTCATAAATCTGACAGTTTACAAATGGTTTTCTATGAGAGTTCACAAAGATTAATCCGTGACCAGATGAAAGACCGGAAATGGCTTTGATGCAATTGATCTTATAACGTATTGTATACCTCAAGATCATTACATTTAGATTAATTTCACCTATCGTTTGATGCTTCTAAATCTAAAAGAAGAAAGCCTAAAATAAAGGCAAACCTGCTATATTTCCTAAATAAAACATACAATGAAAACTTAACTGATAAAAAAACAATCTCTTCCGGTATTAACGAAGATTAGTTCAAACAATTGCAGTCTTAAAGGTTATGCTTGAACAGATAAAATATTGTAAAAGCCTTTGGTGCAGTTGAACTGGTTATTTATTTGGGGTTTTAGTTCATATATATTTAAGTAATCAATCGTGTGTATATTTCAAAAATTCTTTCTGCATCGAATATATATGTAGCCTACATTCAGATTCAAACAGTAAACATTTTTCTATAAAGTGGCATATATTGAGAATTGAAGTGTTACACTAAAATCATTTCAAAGATTTACGATGTTAGGTCCAAACATTCCTAATGTTATGTCAATGGTCAGCGACACAATCATATATCTCAAGATCGCCATTTTTTTTTTTGCAACCGCGTTATTTATACATCAGATTTGATAAAAGTTATCAAATAAAGAATGAAAATGGGGAATGTTTCAAATAAAGAATGAAAATGGGGAATGTTTCAAATAAAAACCACTTGACCAAAGATGATTTAACAGCCGGAGGCCACCAAAGGCTCTCCAATACAGCACACAAGTCCCGTACTCTGAAGTGTGCTTCAGCTGACAGCTTGACCATAAAGTACACTAGTTATAATTATTATATAGATACTAGGCTGTTGTTATATGTAATAGAAAAAAGTGTCACGGCTCAACCTATTGTGATAGATGTTAAGAAAACAAATTGATAGAATTTTAATTCGCCTTGTATTTGTCTCTTGTTGGCAATTAATGTAATTTTTGTAAGTAATGAATAAGTGAAATCGATTGACCCATAGCAATAACGATGAAATATATTAGTACATCTCACAGACATTCTTTGTAATTGTTTATATGGATTAGTGAAATGAAGTAGGCCTACAACATCTATACGTATTTAATGACATAATAAAAAGATGCATTTCATAGATTTACGATTTGTTCTCACTTATTCTGGTACCATAAAACACGACCTGTGAGAATAGTCGTGGGCAGAAAGACTATATACTCTTGTCAGGCCATTATTAACAAAACACATCTACTTTTCTATATACAGTAAAGACTACGCACGAGTATGATGATATATAGGAAACATTGTTTCTAAAGGCATGCAGATTAGCACGATTTTGTTAACAATGTGGAACAGGGCGAAACAAATGACATGATGACATGCATTTGTAGTATTCATAGCATCATACCATTCGTTCCGATTTTTTTAAATAGTTGATTATAAATGCATGTTTTGTCAGTTATGGTACCTTTGAAAATATCAAACATTTTGAATCAGAATTTGTCGTTTTTCATTTGACACTTGAACAAAAATAGCATCAATTGATTATGCAAAATTTATTATTCATGTTAATAAAATTTGGTGATACGTCATTTCGACTATGAATAGTTATTACACTACCTCTTTGTATTCTTTATATAAAACGTATTCTATACAATTTAAAAGGCTATGCCTATTGTGCATTATTTTTTTGCACTTTGAATTAATTAATGGAAGCATGATATTTCCCAATTAAGAAAATACGTAAAAATATTTGTCTCTTTCCTCATTAATCAGACAATATGTCACATGATACTACAATGTGCAGTAGTAATTATTGTCATATCTCTGATGCATAAAACCAGTCTATGCAATTCCAATATAAATGATGTTATTAGATATCAATTCCCTGTCTATAACCTGATTATTATTAATCCATTTTTGTGACAGTTGAGCTATTCTTTCTATTAACTCGTATTGTCATGCGGAAAGATTATTTACACTTTTGAGATCGTGAAAAAAATTTTGAATGTTTAAAAAAACCTGCAGAGATCGCCAAATACAATTTATTAAAGATACCAGGATTAAAACTGAGCAAACAAGACGCACGTTCTGTCTTAAAGGACTGTTCAGTGACGCTCGAATAAAAGAAAAGTTAATTCTTGCTCGTCAATAATGACATCACAAATGATATATAGCACAAGACGAAACCCTACATTTCTTGTGATGATCATAATATTCAGCTTAAATGATATCAAAGCAACCAACTACATCAAGGAAATACATCTAGTCGTGTTTTTAAGCTAGTTATATGAACATGTTTGGTGTCGAAAATAACACTTTCAGTTTCATTAAATTGCCTCACCACAATTGTCAGTCTATTTTAATCAATGGGTTTGAATGTTCCTAGAAGTATATTTTGACCCTCCTTTTTCGGTAATTTTGCAAAATGGAGAATCCCAAGAACTGGCAGGGTTTAACTATAGTTCTTATGGTCAACTAAAGTTAATGTAATTGAACTCTAGATTGACTATTATGTCAACTAAATAAAGTGCCTGAAGTTGCCTATGGAATATTTGTGTTTTTTTTATTACATATGTTATATTTTGTCTGTCTAATAGTGATTAAGATAGGGACACAATATTGACTGTTGTACCTTTATTTGGTCATTATTATCTTTTATATCTGTTTGTTTTGTTTACATATCAGTCTCAATATAATTGACAATTAAGCGACTATTATACAAGTGAAAGGTTTATCTAGCTATACATCCAGGTGTGATCCACCATTTTCAACATAGGAAAATGCCCGTGCCAAGTCAGGTGTATGACAGTCGTTATGCATTCGTTTGATGTGTTTGGGCTATTTTTGCGATATGTTTAGAGACATTCTTTTCTGGATTTTCCCTCCAGTTTTGTATGTTTGTGATTTTATTTTTATTAGTTGACGATGAGAAAAAAACAATCGATCATAAGTGTTTACTTAATTTAATAACACATAGTTCTCATTAACACATATCATGCACTGAAGGCCTATCGAGCATTAAATACATAATTCGTTATTAGCGTGCTAAATATATCTTCTGTATGAGATACATTTATCTACACGCGTCTTTAATAATAAAGTTGTAGTTTACTGTGTGTTTGTTTCCGCCGACTGCTTTGTTTCAGTGATCAAGATGGTCATGGAGAGGGACATTGAAATACAGTTCGTATCGTCTTTTTAAAACAAACAATTTTTATAAGGTCATGTGAGCTTTTCTGCATGCCCTATATTTAAGACATACATCATATAAAATGAAGGCATTTTTGATAATAGGATCATTTTTTTTAATCTAATATTGATTTGAATTTTGCTTGTGAGATTCTAAAGAATGCAGACAAAAATGACCGTAAAAAACATACCAACCGACAATCAACCAGTATTTATAAGCTGAATCTAAATTAAAAAGGCAATATAAAAAGAAACGAAATAGTTCGAAAATACCACATAGTAGATCGAATATTGGTCAACACAAAATCAACCATGGAAGAGCATCCTTCGATATCTGTTTAACAGGTGGTTGTCGTTAAGTGTGCCGTCGTACTCTCTGTGTAAATGCTTTATAATGGTTAAATCACAAAAACATGTCATGTGTATATTGAGGTTATATGATGTCGTGTATTATTTATTAAGGACATCTCATTCAGCCTATCTTATCGATATAATAATGTTAAAATTATTCCATGTGCAGATCTACTTTACTGATAATTTCAATAGCCAAGAAATAGATTGTTAAGCAATGTTTTATGCCATTTTGATATGAAACTTTACTATAAACCCTTTGAATGTATAAGTCACCAGGATGGTTTGTACACCTTATTAATTTGAACATACAAAGATCAAACGAAAAGACAAGTATGAAATGTATGTAAACATCACGTGTTAATTAATTTACACTTTTATTAAAAAAAGAGCATTTCAATTGGGCAAAATCATATTTAAATATTAAAAAATAAGATTACGAAAATTGGTCAATGAAATATCATGCCTTTCACATGTTTTAGAAATTTATATTTTCCCCAAAAAGACTGATTGAGAAATGTTAAAAACAAAAGGCGGAAAACTAAATGAAAATAAAAATATCACCACGAAACTAATTATAGATTATTATCATAGATTTAATAGATGTAATATGGAACCTGTTGATATTCAAAGACATTAAAGTTGTTCACAATGCAACCTTGAAGTAATAATTTCAATGCATCATTTAATTACACAAAGGTCGATTTTAGCGGAGGCAGATTACATAAAGTTATACTGATTATTTCTTTCCTTTATAAGAGACGTAAAGCGTCTTGTCGATCATTGATCTGAGTACTACATATGTTTTAACAGTATTGACCATTACTTAATTGAAATCATAGTCTTCTATTATAGTTACAGAGCCTTTGGATTTACATTTTGAATAATTTACAACATTTATCTAATGTTGTTTTCTCAATTTTATTCCATGGTAAATAAGTATTCTTATTTGTGGTGAAAGAAGTTTAGGAAACAAATGGAACTATGCAAAATATGAGTAACTTTCGATGGACATGAATGTGAAAATATATGGAATATTTAATACCAACAGTCCTATTAACGGGAACGTGGAACTAAGTAATATATAAAATAAAGAAGTATTCGTCTTTTTTACAAAAATCAGTGAATACGTCAAATTGTGATACCACTATTCGTAACTCTTGAATAATAATTCAAAACAAAAGATGGATGTCGGAGAAAGTTATATCCGTGATTTTCTAAATGACTTCATAAAGGATATTAAGGTAAGGAGTTGTTCTAACAATTACTATCTTATGAATGTTAGTTTGTGTCCAGCATTACTAGAATAAATGTGCTAGAATTCAAACATATCATTTTCATTTGAAAATTGTTAACCGAGGACTATGACAGTTGTTTCTTTAGATGATACACTCAGACGTTTGGTTTTGTTATATTTTATTAGTATCCCACCGTTTTTTTTTTTGTTTTTTTTTTATTTTCACCAATGTGTGTCTGTTTAAGAAATGTGAGTACTTCTCAGTAAAATAATTATACAAAAACAGAATCAATATCATGCGCATAACCATGTGTCTATATCATTTTATGTGCGTAATCCCATTTGAGGCCTGATGCAAAAGGATAATACTTTGAGGTTTATTTTTTATTATTTTGTTTTAAAATAAAACTCAAAACTCACAGGCTAATCAACATGATCACAACTTTACATACATAGTTTCAACAGTGAAGCTGAAAACGTAATCATTTTCACAACAGTGAATTGAGTTTGTATATGACGTATTTGAATATGTAGAAGTACATCATCTTTATTGTGCTATTGACAATGCTTTTCCATATAGCTGTATTTAAGTTCAAAGAAATGTTTTGTATTTGCGTTCCAATTAAACTATCTTTTAAACCCAAAATATTTTATTCTGAAAATTTGTAAGAGCAGGATAAAGAAAGATATCTATGGATTGTGTTCGGTTTGACATTTCTCACGTTTCCTAATCTAAATCCACTACGCATGATTTCCAAATAAGTGACAGTTTATGGTTTTATTTTAGGATAAAACAACAATTATCCATTGTATTTTCTTCATTTACTCTAATGAAACTGACATACGCTACAACCTAAATACATGGGTCGAGACTTAAAATCAAATCAAATGTACATTTCGATACTAATATCTGCTAACACAGGTAACACGGTGGCATTACGGCATCACACAAAGCCAGGCTTATTGTGTATCTAAATTAATTTTAAATTAAGTTTTTTAGTTCAGAATAGATGCAATTTGTATGACAATTACAATCTCTTATCAATCAATGTAAGGATCGATCAGACAAAATTAATCGGCAGTATTTCAGTTCATGTGTTTAGAACATACAATATGACCTACCGAATTAGACTATTTACCGGATTTGTTATCACATAAGCAACACGACGGGTGCCATATGTGGAGCAGAATTTGCTTACCCTTCTGGAGCACCTGAGATCACTCCTAGTTTTTGGTCGGGCTCGTGTTGCTTATTCTTTATTTTTCTATGTTGTGTCATGTGTTCTATTGTTTGTCTCTTTGTCTTCTTTCATTTTTAGCCAGGCATTTTCAGTTTATTTTCGATTAATGAGTTTGACTGTCCCTTCAGTATCTTTCGTCCCTCTTTTACAGTGGGCTATGTCACAGATTTCAGTAAAATTTGGCATACAACTCTGGCTCCGTTAACTACAACTGAAAATCGAAATAACAATGCATTTGTCTTTTTTAATAACTGGAATTGAACTTATCGAATTCTTACAAAATGGGTAAACATTTGTAAAGAAAGCGCATAAAATCGAGAAAACATTAATAAATTTGTCTATAAATCATCAAATTTCTAATTCTACTCCATAGAACTTTCTACGTTTTAATGATGCAAAATAAAGATAGGGTCACCGACGTAGTTGTAACGGTAAACAGCATTCAAAGTTGTGTTCTTTAAAATATTGCAAATAAAACCCGAAAATAATTGTAACAATACCGCCTTGTTTGCCGTAATACGTTGATTTTTGACGTTTTTCATAACCAACAAGGTAAAAAATTGATTTTTTAACAACAAAAAAAGTCGGTCACCATATGCTTATTTTATATCATTTAAACAGAAATTAATGTGTGAACAATATATAGTTTTTTTTAACAAAAATCTTTGGAGAAGAATTAGAGATTTTATTAATATAAGACAAATTTTAGAATATTTTTCGCCGATTTTATGTGATTTCTTTACAAATATTCACTATTTTGTAAAAAATCAATAAGTAATATTTCAGTTAATAAAAGAGAAAAATGCATTATTATTTCGATTTTCAGCTGTAGTTTATCGAGCAAGAGTAGTATGTCATATTTTTGACATAGCTCAATGGTTACAAGTTACTGTTGTTTGCCCTTATGGGGGAAAAATGACAAAAAAAAAGCACAATGTTTTGGGTTTTTTTTTTATTGAAAGGGTAATATGTATATAGTGACTAATATTTGAATTGGGTCATATTTCACCTTATGGCTTTACTATTATAGATATGAGTAGTTTAAGATCTGTAAAATGCTTTCAATAATAGCCAAATTGAAAATGGACTATTTTGGGATATTATATATGGCGTTATCATTATCAAAAAAAGAAAATAGTGTTTCATTTCTAAGCTCAACTGTTCAGAAGTTTTCGTATCCGTTGTTAATTTGATGTTAATCAAAATGTCCCTAGTATTACATAATATGTACGTTTCTATTTAAATCAAACGGATATGACACCTATAGCTTCGTTTTCAATTACACTTTTTGTATCTACAAAAAGATCACTTAACATAGAATTTGAATTGTTATTGTAGTCAACTTAAAATGCACTTTTGTATTGATCAACTGCCAATAACAAAGTTAAGGTTTTTTTTAATATTTGTTATTGGCTGAATAGAAGAAAAGGTTATATTATAATGAGACATTTCTCAAAATCTGTATGGACCTACATTCAACCCTCTCTTATATTTAATCGAGATGGTGTCTTTTGTTTGTTTGTATAGGTTGGTAAAGTTTATTTAATGACTGACCAAATGATCCTCGCTGATCCTTTTGGTTTTTTTTCACATAGTTTGCAAAGAGTTTCCATGTGTATGTATTACAAATTTTGCCGTTTACAAAATCGACTTAATACGTTTACATATGTCACCAACGAATGGTTGTTCGTCATGTCGGCCATCTTGTTTTCATTATTTTGATGTAATGTGGCCTTTTCAAGGAGTTGTAATAAAACATGATTAGTTATCTAAACGTTTGTCCGTACAGATATATCTATTATCATGAATTAAATATTGTCAATAATTGTAAATTGTAGCCACTTGTGAATCATATACTAACATTGATAATGGAAATTGGGAGTGTAGCAATGAGACAACAACCCGACCAAAGAGCAAAAGACAACTGACAGCCACCAACGAGTCTTCAAACGCGCGTCTGGCGTATGTACAAAATTTAGTCCTAGTATCTATGATGAGTTTATTTGAAAATATCAAACATTTTGAATCAGAATTTGTCGTTTTTCATTTAACATTTGAACAATATTAGCATCAGGTTGATTATGCGGAATTTATTTGTCATGTTAATAAAATTCCCCAACTTTGGTGATACGTCATTTCGACTATGAATAGTAATTACACTACATCATTGTATTATTTATATAAAACGTATTCTTTACAATTTAAAAGGCTATAAATATTGTGCATTATTGTTTGGCGCTTTGAATTAATAACTGGAAGCATGATATTTCCTAATTAAGAAAATACTTAAGAAATTTTGTCTCTTTCCGCATTAATTAGACAATATGTCACATGATACCACAATGTGCAGTAGCAATTATTGTCATATCTCTGATGTATAAAACCAGTCTATGCAATTCTAATATAAATGATATTATTGAATATCAATTCCCTGTCTATAAGCTGATTATGATTAATCCATTTTTGTGACATTTAAGTAGTTCTTTCTAGTTACTTGTATTATCATGCGGAAAGATTATTTAGACTTCTGAGATCGTTCACTTATAATCTGTTCGTACTGTTAAGAGTTCAAATTCTGATCAATATAAAAAACGAAGATGTGGTATGATTGCCAATGAGACAGCTATCCACAAAAGACCAAAATGACACAGACATTAACAACTATAGGTCACCGTACGGGGCCTTCAACAAGGATCAAAGCCCATACCGCATAGTCAGCTATAATAGGCCCCGATAAGACAATGTAAAACAATTCAAGCGAGAAAACTAACGGCCTTATTTATATAAAAAAAATGAAAGAAAAACAAATATGTAACACATAAACAAACGACAACCACTGAATTACAGGCTCCTAATATGTTGGGTGTAAAATGAATTTTTTAGTATTATCAAATGGCTCTCCACAATTGTTAGTCTTTTTTCGATCTATGAATTTGAATGTTCCTCTGATTAGTTCGCCCCTCCTCTGTCGGTAGTTTTACAAAATAGAGAATCCCGGGCTTTGGCGGGGTTCACCTATAGTTCGGGGCTAAGGTTTATATAGTCAACCAAAGGTTAATTTTGGTAAACTCTAGATTGACTATATCAGCTTAATATAGTGCCCGAAGTTGCTTAGGAATATCTGTGTTTCTTTTTTACACGTTTGCCTGTTTTTGTAGATTAAGACAAGGACACAATATTGAGATTATTATTATTGGGATATTATTACCGTTCATATCTGTTTGTTATGTTAACATAGCAGTGTCAATATAATGGAATATTAAACGACTGTTATACAAGTAAGAGGTTTATCTAGCTTTACAACCATGGTTGATCCACCATTATCAACATAAGAAATAAAATGCCCGTACCAAGTCATGAGTATGACAGTAGTGATTCATTCGTTTGATGTTTTTGGGCCTGATTTAGATGATAAGAGACTTTCCATTTTGAATTTTCCCCAGAGTTTGGTATGTTTGTGATATTTTTTTATAATTTGACGTTAAGGAAATAACTATCAATCATAAGTGTTTGCATTATATAAATACATGTAGTTCTTATTAACACAAATGATACACGAAAACTTATCGAGCATAAAATATATAATTCGATAATAGCGTGCTATATATTATTTCTGTATGAGTTACATTTATCTACACGAGTCTTTAATAATAAAGTTGTATTTTACTGTGTGCTTGTTTCCGCCCACTGCTATGTTTCAGTGATTAAGATGGTCATGGGGAGGGACATAAAAGTGCAGTTCTTATTGTCTTTTAAAACAATTTGCATTGAGTCATGTGAACTTTTCTGCATGCCCTATATAATTGATATACATCATATAGAATGATGGCATTTAAAAAAAAATATCGATTTGAATTGGTGAACTTTTAAAAAAATGCAGACAAAAAATATTGTAAAAAACATACCAATGGACAAGCAACCAGTATTTATAAGTTTAATCTTAATTAAAAAGACAATATAAAAAGAAACGAAATAGTCCGAAGACACCACATAGTAGATCGAATATTAGTCAACACAGAAACAACCACGAAAGAGCATTAGTTAAAATGGTTAAGCAGGAGGTTAAAGTTGAGGACGGTCTTTGTAAACTTTTTGATAAAGCTTGATTATGGTTTAATCACAAATACATGTCATGTGTATATTACGGTTTTACCTGTTGAAGTTATGTTCGGTCGTGTTTTATTTATTTAGGACATCCAGTTCAGTCTGTTTTATCCATATAATAATTTTAAAACTATTCCATATGCAGTTCTACGTTACTCATAACTTCAATAGCCAACAAATAGATTGTTAAGCAATGCTTTAATGACATTTCTATATAAAATTTTCCTAAAAACACCTTTTTATGTATAAATTCACCAGGATGGTGTGTACGCCTAATTAAGTTGAACATACTAAGATCAAACGAAAAGCAAATTATAGAATATATGTGAGCAACACGTGTTAATTAACAAGATTTTTTTTATAAACTTTTATTAGAAAGAAGATCATATCAAATGTGCGAAACCATATTTAGATATTAAAAATTGGTCAATGAAATATCAAGCCTTTCACATGTTTTAGAAATTTATGTTTTCACTCAAAAAAATGATTGAGCAATCTAAAAAAAAAAGCGGGTAAACTAAATGAAAAAAATACAAACACCAAATTATCACGCAACGTATTTGCTCTTTGTAAAGAACAAAGATAATTATAGATTATTATCATAGATTTAATACATGTAATATGGAATCCTTTCATAAACAAAGACATTGTAAGTTGTACACAGTGCAACTTTGAAGTAAATAATTTGTATGCATCATTTAATAAAACTGAGGTCGATTTATGCGGAGGCAGATAATATATAGTTATATTGATTAACTTTTACTTTATAAGAGAAGTGAAACGTCTGGTCGATCATTGATCTGACTACTACATATGTTTTAACAGTATTGGCCATTAATTAATTGAAATAATAGTCTTCTATCAAAGTTACAGAGCCTTTGGATTTACATTCTAAATATTTTACAACATTTATACAATGTTGCTTTCTCAAATTGTATTCCATGGTAAATAAGTTATTTTGAATATTTTATACCAACAGTCCTATTATGGAACTTAGCAATATATAACAAAATGAATCATATATTCGTCTTTTTTACTAACATAAGTGAATAAGTCAAATTGTGCTACAACTATTCGTAACTCTTGAATAATAATTCGAAACAAAATATGGATGTCGGAGAAACTTCTTTTCGTGATTTTCTAAATGACTTCATAAAAGATATAAAGGTAAGAAGTTGTATGAATAATATATACTATCTTATATATGATAGTTTGTTACTAGAGCAAATGTATAATTATGTGTTTTCAAAAGAATCAAAATTGTCTAATGGGTTTTTCATTAGAACACATGTGACAGTATATTTTTCAAAAGAATCGTTATTGTATAATTTATAGAAATTACAAAATAAATTGATTTCATTCTGAGAGCAAAATTATATTATCAAATTGAAGAAGTCATTAACAATACTATAAAAACACACAAAATATGATTATTTTAATTACATTTATTTGTGATATCTGCAAACGATTATTGTCATTGAAAATTGAAAATGTATGTGTGCAATTATACTGTTATAATAAGAATACTAATATAACCACAACTGTTCAGTTCTTGCGCTGAAAGCAACCCATTTAAACACGATGTGCGTGTTATTTGTGTTATATTGCAATTTTGACGTATTTAGCATAGTCCCGTTAGGTATAGTAAAGACAGAAATAATGTTCACGAAGTTCATGTTATGTTATTTAAATGTCAATGGTAAAATACCAGATATTTAAATATATCTATTTTTCCTTCAAATTGTAGTACTTGCTAATCTTGTTTACGAATCTGAAAAAAAATAGGAAAGCTAGAAAACACCGAGTTATTAAACACAGGGGCATATTCTTCTTTTGCAAAAAAATGACAAATTACGTCACCTAATTTCGAAGATAAGAATTAAGTATTCAAATATCAACAAAGGCATTCAACATTTTTAGCCGACCATGTTAAAAGTTTTTAATCAAAAGTTCTTTTAATGATTTGTTAATTTTTTGGATATTTTTTTTCAAATAACATGAATAACAAAAAAAAAATCTTTTTTGCCTTTTATCAAAAGTTTGGATAAGCAAATAAAACTCTGTAAAATTAGACCAATTGGGCAATTAAAATCTTAGAAAAGTGTATCCGAAATCACAGTATATAAAACTTACATTGTCCTGAATCGTTTATTTCATTGTTGTATATGTCATTAACAATGTACTTGTTAAATTCAGTACGCATTGTGGTTAATTAGATGGAAAATTAACCGTATGATACAAGATCAGCGATATTTTACAAAACAAAGATCTCCATTAAAGTAAAAAACAAAGATCATGTGAACATCATGGAACATCTTTGCTGAAACACTGGTTTATGAAAATCATCATCTGTATATAAGGACTTTTAGTTTTAAGTACGATATCAATAGGCTTGCTTTTCAGTATATGCCCGCAATCTTCCTACGGTTTGAGTGTACTTATGTTTAATTGTCTTTTATAGGAAACATGTTCGGTTTAGTTTGATTTCTGAATATGATGTAGTATATTTAAGAGCGATTATTGATGTAAACGCTGCAGCAAATATTGGATGAGTTAGTGCCTATGCAAGTTATAAAACTTTTATATCAGGGTTGTTGATTTTGAACCACGACTACGATAATTGTGTAGTTAAACAGCAACGGACGTATAAGCATACGTGGTCGTCCATCATTTTTATTTTGAAATCAGCCTTTCCGTATAGTTTTATGTAAGATAAGCACAATGGTATGACGTCGGCTTGACAATTTGAATGTTTTTTTAACCTTAAATATTTTATTCTTAAAATTTGTAACAGAGGTATAAAAAAGAATATCAACAGATTTTTGTCGGTTTGAAAATATTACGTTTCCTGATTTGAATCCACTGCGCGTGTTTTTCAAATAAGTGGCAGTTTATGGTTGTATCTAAGAATAAAATTACAATTATCTTCTGGCATTCGCATACTTAAATCCATTAATGAGACTTAACTTCGAATCAAATGCACATTCTTACACTGATCTCTACTTCATCAGGTAATACAGTTGCATAACAATATAACGCATAGCCAGTCTTATTGCAACATATGAGTTGAAATCAATTATTACTTAAGTACCGGTCTTTGTAAAAATCATGCAGAAGGTGATTCATGGCATGTCACAGAAGTAATTTTTTTTGCCCTATATCATAAGAACTTTGGTAGATGGTCAAAATTCTGTCTTTATTTTCCCTGTATGATGCCCGTTGCCATGGTAACCATCAAATCAACATTTTGCCTGAATATGTGAAAAAAGACCCTTTTTGAAAATATAAAATAACGGAATTTAAAGTCCCATAGAAATAAAGTTAATCAATACAAAGGATATGTATATTTACAGTATTGACAAACAAAACCCTAAACTATATAAAAACGTTAAAATTTTGAATTTACTAAATAGTTTGTTTCCATAGCAACCATTTACAAATGTGTTAAAATTCGAAAATGAAAAATTTCAAAAACTTTTAAATTTTAAATCTGTTTATCTCCCAAGACCAACAATACCATGACATGTCATTGACAAATTTTGAAAGACCACATTCTATATATTCAGAAAATAAAAAGAAAGTCGTGTGTTTTTTTTTTCTTTAAAAAAAAAAATTTAGTCAAAAATTGTCAATTTTCACCAAAATTCAGACTAACAATCAGATGAATAATCAAAACTTTTGAACTTAAAAAGCTAAAACATTCCATTTATATGTGCAATTCTGACACACATTTGTTAATTTTAAAGGAGAATATATGACAAATGAAGATATACTTGTACAAAATGAAAAATCATCACTCTGGGTATGGTGCACCCCCCCTTTTTTTTCGATTTTTTTTTTTTTTTTTCAAAATTATAAAATTTGTTGAAAGAAATGTGGTATCTCATTGTGTTTACTTGTGAACTAAGTATTTTAAGAATTTAAGCATAACACAACTTCTAAAGTTGAGGGCAGCATATGTACCCCCTCCCTTCAATCTTATATGTAAGATTTCTCAGAAGTTTAAAAAAAAAATGGTAATACGCATAACCCGTTGTCGTGTCTAAGACTGATGCTGTCAGTGAAAAAGAATAAAGTTGAATCCAAAACTTAATTACTAGTAAGTCTATGTATAAAGATAAGAGGATGTGTTGTAATTGTCAATGAGACAATTAACTCTCAACCAGAGAGAGCAAAGACATAGAAATAAACAACCACAGATCACCGTATATCCTAAAACAATGAGCATAACATGATTATCTATAAAACAAATCTTACTGAACATTTAAAAGAAAATAGCTTAGGATACTTTCTCTTTCAAAATGGCTATAAAGAAGTTACAGTAACAATTTAATGCAACTCCTTGTTGGTTTTTGAAACAGATTGATGCTTTAAAAACTTTAACCCTAGACTAAGATCTGCTAAACAAGAAGACTCACCCTGAAATGTCTGGTTGGTTTTATTTATAATTGAATTACTTTTGAAACTCTGTAAGTGTTGTGTAAAGATTTTAATACAAGTATCATATTAACTTAACATTATCAATGTTCTAAGAAAATGAGGTCAGGGTAAGATGAACTATGTCAGACAGACGAAAAAAAGAGAACGGAAACGGAAAATTCAGCATTTTTTCCATTTTTAAAGGGGCATAACTTATTGACAGTACCTGTTACACCAATAACATTCTAACTGTTTTGAATTTTATGGAAATAAGCATTGTGTATAAGTTTCAAAACATTTGGTTGTGGCAAACTTAAGTTAGAGAACGGAAACAAAAAAGTCAGCATTTTTTTTCCATTTCTATAAGGGTATAACTCTGGAACGGACGTACTTACAGACAAGGGTACAACTCAATGCCCCCTTTGCTACAGTGGGGGCATACAAATTCTACATGTTCTATCTGAGGAAATATATACCAACGATCTACATTAATTGTGCAAGAATTTGTCAATGTTTCTATTGTATATGGTGGAAAAGGACAGCTTGTCTATTATTTTTTTTTAAACCTAACTGAATTATTATTTGTATACCGCAGAATAATCGCGTTTTTTTATGGTTCTCAAAAATATTATCCTTGTGTCCCTGAGGAAAATTTACTGGTCCGAACTATTGTATACTGTTTTGATTCTCAAACCTTTATGACAACCATGTGCAATGGCCATTCTTGAATTTTGCCTAATTTAATCAATTGTTATATTTACATATTTTTATGCCCCCGCAGTGGCGGAGGGGGCATTAAGGTTAACCCTTGTCCGTCCGTCAGTATGTCCCAACGTTGGTTTCTGTTCTCTATCTTTAGTTTGCCTCAACCAAATGTTATGAAACCTAATCACATTGCTTATTACCATAAAACAAGACTAAGTTTGGTGGTGTCACGTAAACCGTCCAAGAGTTATGCCCCTTTACAAATAGAAATATTGCTGAATTTCCGTTTCTGTTCTCTAACTTTAGTTTGTCTTTACCAGATGTTATTAAAATTATACACAATGCTTAAAACCACCAAATGCAGATCAACTTTGAATTTTGGTGGTGTAACTTTCACTGTTCTATGCAATGCCTCTTTATAGAGGGAAATAGTTATCAAAGGTACCAGGATTATAATTTAATACGCCAGACGCGCGTTTCGTCTACATAAGACTTAAAAGTTGCTGAATTTTTTGTTTTGTATTTCTTTCTTTAGTTTGCCTCAACCAAATGTTACGAAACTTTTACACAATTCTTATCACCATAAAAGTTAGTACACAATTGGTAAGTGTCTTCAGTCATGTCCGTTTATGACTTTTATGATATGGAAGCGGGAGCATCATCTGTGTCCAATGGACACATTCCGCATTTATTTCAAATCTTTTAGATAAGTTAGATTATTATATATTAGAATAAAAAGAAAGGTTCTGTAGTTCTTCTTCAATTTCAATTTTAGCACAGTTAAATCGACATAGTGACAAATAAGTGTTTGCATAAAGGTTTCGATACATGTCGATTTACATGGGAGGTAAATAGTAACAGCCATTATGTGTACATAATCTGACTCTGTGCAATAGTATACTAGTCAACAAAAGAAACGATGCAAGGCAATGTATTTTCCATAGATAATGAAATTGGAAACACTGTACCAAGATTAAAACTGTCCCATTTGTCTAATCTTTACAGAGTGTTATTATCTTATCAACACCACTGATTTAAGACAAAAAAAATATTTTATTTTTTTATTTTTGTTATATCAAAAATAGTATTTTTATAAATAAACCAGATGCTCCGCAGGGCGCAGCTTTATACGACCGCAGAGGTATTGCACAATACTTAACATAATAATTTTGGACCCCGATTTGGACCAAGTTGAAAACTGGGCCCATAATCAAAAATCTATGACCATGTTTAGATTCAGCATATCAAAGAACCCCAAGAATTCTTTTTTTGTTAAAATCAAGCTAAGTTTAATTTTGGACCCTTTTGATCTTAATGTAGACTAATTTGAAAACAGGACCAAAAATTAAGAATCTGAATACACGGTTAGATTTGGCATATCAAAGAACCCCAATAATTATTTTTTTGATGAAATCAAACAAAGTTTAATTTTGGACCCTTTTGGCCCCTAATTCGTTGGGACCAAAACTCCCAAAATCAATCCAAACCTTTCTTTTGTGGTTATTAAAACCTTGTGTTCAAATTTCATAGATTTCTAATAACTTATGCTTAAGTTATTATGCAAAAACCAAGAAAAATGCTTATTTGGGACCTGTTTTTGGCCCCTAATTCCTAAACTGTTGGGACTAAAACTCCCAAAATCAATCCCAACCTTCCTGTTGTGGTCATAGAGACCTTATGTTAAAATTTTATAGATTTCTTTTTACTTATACTAAAGTTATTGTGCGAAAACCAAGAAAAATGCTTATTTGGGCCCTTTTTTGCCCCTAATTCCTAAACTGTTGGGACCAAAACACCAAGAATCAATCTCAACCTTTCTTTTATGGTCATAAACCATGTGTTTAAATTTCATAGATTTCAATTTACTTTTACTAAAGTTAGAGTGCGAAAACCAAATGTCTTCGGACGACGACGACGCCAACGTGATACCAATATGCGACCAAAAAATTTTCAATTAATAAAAATCGAAATTAGAACTAAATTTTTTTCGTTTAAACATGGTCTGCTTAAAATTTTGATTGCCATCCGTCCTTGTGTCCATCTGGCTGTCCATGCAGCGCTCGCACATGTACAAATTATGTCAGATTTTTAAGAAACTAATACTTTAGGTTATTATAAGCAATATCTCGAACAAGTTAGATATTAGTGGTCAATCGACTTTAATAAAAACATTTATAACCCTTGAAAATAATAAATTTATGGAAAATAGCCCCTTTAACGCTCCCACAGGTACAATTCTTGCCAGATTTTGAATAAAACTTATACACTAGATTAATATCAACAATATCTCGGATGAGTTCTATAATCATGGACAATTGACTTTTTTAAAAGAGTTATGACCCTTAAAAATATTAAAATTTATGGAAAGTTGCCTTGTTAGCGCTCTCGATGGTACAAATTTTTTATTTTTTATTTTCAGTTTATTTCTGATAGAACGGACGTAGTTTTTTTAGGTCACCGTTTCAAAGGAACTGTGAATTTTGCCATCACTTTGCTTCCGTTGTCGTCTGTCCGGTGTAAAATATTTGAAACATTTCCACTGAAACTACTTAACCAATTTCAGTAAAACTTATAAACTGAATGATCCTTAGGATATCTAGAATTAAGTTTGTGTTCTATTTTCTATTTTGTAAAAAAACATGGCCGCCATGGGTAAAATAAGAACATAGGGGTAAAATGCAGTGTGTAGCTCATATCTCAAACACTAAAGCCTTTTAAGAGCAAATTTTCAGATGAATCTAACAACCCATTGTTGGGTTGCTGCCACTTAATTGTTAATTGTACGGAAATTTTGCAGTTTTGGTTATTATCTTGAATATTATTAATGACAAAGATAAACTGTAAACAGCACAACTTTCAGCAAAGTAGGATCTACAAATAAGTTTATATGACCAGAATTGTCAATTGAATCCGTATGGAGTTATAGCCCTTTAAAGAAATTTTTCACAATTTGTTCATCTAGTTTGCTTCCTTTAAAAAAAAATCATCTTTTGATATTGAATATGCTTAATCAATTTCAGTCCAACTTGGGAGTTATAATCTTGTATAAATTTAGTTTTTTATTTCCTTGTACTTCAAGAAACTTAGCCACTATGGCTAAAATGGAACATAGGGGTAAAATTCATTTTTTGCTTTTGAAGAAAAAACGACAGATACAAAGAACATTTAAATGGAATTGTTAAGCCACTCATTGATATATATTGAAGGGACAAATAATCATTGATGCAAGATTTAACCAAAAATTACAGGTGATCGATTCAGGTTCTTTAGAGTCAATTTTAAAGACCATGAAATAGAATCTAAAGATTTTAAATTTCTGTTTGGGTTGTTCTCTCTTTGACACATTCCCCATTTCTAAAAAAAAAATCTAATATATAAAAATGGTGTAGGGGGTTCTATTATTGCCCTCACCCTTTGAAGAAATTTCATGTTTTAATGCTCAAAATGTTCACAATTGAATTCCATCTTTTAAATTTATTAATGATTTTTTGAATTTTGAAAAAAAAAGGGGGGGCACCATGCCCAGAAAGAAAAAATGTCCTTCTCTACAAAAATATCTCTATCAATCATATTTTCTCATTTATAATTACCAAATTTGTGTCAGGAATGCACGCATAAATGAAATGTTTTAGCTTTTTAAGTTCAAAATGTTTCAGTATTCATCTGTTTGGTAATCTGAATTTTGGTGAAAATTGACAATTTTTGACTAAAATTATTTTTTTAAAGAAAAAAAAAACACACGACTTTCTTTTTATTTTCTGAATATATAGAATGTGGTCTTTCAAACTTTGTCAATGACATGTCATGGTATTGTTGGTCTTGTTAGATAAACAGATTTAAAATTTTAAAGTTTTTGAAATTTTTCATTTTCGAATTTTAACACATTTTTAAATGGTTGCTATGGAAACAAATCATTTAGTAAATTCAAAATTTTAACGTTTTTGTATAGTTTGGGGTTGTGTTTGTCAATACTGTAAATATACATATTGTTTGTATTGATTAACTTTATTTCTATGGTTCTTTAAAATCCATTATATTTCAATTTTCAAAGGCTACTTATGGACGTATTTAGGCAAAATTTTGTAAGGATGGTTTCCATGGCAACCAAAGTTGAAAAGAAAAAATTAATACAGAAAACTTATTTTCATACCATACCTTCATCATAAACAAAATATAAAGACATTTGAAGAGGGGTCATGAATCGCCCATCAACAGGAACCTGCATGATTCTTACAAAGACCGGTACTTTTAAAAGTTTTTAATTTAAAACACATGCGATTTGTATGAAAATTACAATTTTTTATCAATCAGTGTGCGGATCGATCAGATACAATACTTTGGCAATGTTTCTGTTTATGTAATCACAACATACAATATTGATAAACAGTTAAGAATAATGTTGAAAATAGAATACTTATGAAAAAAAAAATACCCAAAAAAAATATTTTGTTTTTTTTAATTAAAGGGAATGATAATACAGTTAATGACATTTACGATAACTTGAATCTGGTCGGGTTTTTGTTTTGCTTATGGCTACACCATTACCAATATGGTCATTTTAGATATGTATAATGCTTTCAATGATCATGATAATACCCAGATTGAAAATAGAATATTTTGGGATACCATATATGTTGTAATCATTATCAAAACAAGAACATTGTATATCATTTCTACAATTGTAGAACACTGTTCGTATCCGTTGTTAATTTTATGTTAACCAACATCTCCCTAGTACTACAGAATATGCACGTTTATCTTCGAATCAAAACGACATGACTCCTATGTTTTTTTCTAAATCTACAAAAGGTCACTTTACATATAATTTGACTGCACATCGTATTTAAAGTAAAATGCCCTTTTATATTGATGAATCTACCTTTAAAATAATAAATGCCTTTCTTTACTGCGTTTACGCTGGGTTAGCAATTTAGACATAACCTATAATTTTATTACCAATGCCTGTGGTTTTATAATCGACCACAGCATGAGAAATCCAGAGCTGTAAAACTAAATATTAGATTTAAATGATGGAAATATTATTACATTTTATTATTTTATTATTACATATTATCATCAAGAACCCATGTGCTTTTTATTCTTTCTAGTACTTTATATCATCGTCGCGCTGTGTAGATTTGTGTCCATACTTCTATGATTACTATTATTATCTAACGAAAGATCAACCAGTTCTATGTGCTTAGTTCTTTTGTTCACGTTTAAAAGAATCGTTAAACATCAAGTTGGCAATATTGAACAATAAAAGAACATGGATTATGTCATATGGCATGTTAACAAACAGATACTCAGGCTAACTATTTGAAAGCGATCGTTCAACAGATTAAATTTACCCAGTTAAAAATCCTGGGGTTGAATGGTTTTATTGTTATTGGTCTATCACATTTGCTTTTTTATCTTTTCTTCATTCTCTATCATAATTCTGAAAATGAGTACTTTACGTATTAATTGTTTAACGCTTATAACTGAAAATCGTGAGGGGACCAATATCTGCATACATTCACGTCATTTTTATATTAACGTATCAGTATTAAAACGTTATAAGGAAATTGATATTTCTGATAAAGAAAAATAATCTTGATACCAGTCGTCTGTGTAATTCTATTTTCTGAATTAAATCGGCGGAACATCAGTTTTTGTATCTACAAGATCTCAAGCTGCTTATAATTGAAATTTGAACATATATTTATTTATTGCAATATGAATTATCATGTGTACAGATCATTTACACTTATTGCGTTTTGTTTTTTATTAATTTGAAATTTGTGATTTTATGATGTTGCAGATTTCAATTAACAATACATTATATAAAATGATGATTCTGAACTTCTTATTTATCTAAGAATGAACAAGAGACATAAAAGGACTGTGTTTAAATTTCCATTCAAGCAGTACCAGTATAGTTTGAAAATACAAGCTAAGGGTAAACAAATATTTGAACTAAATTTACGCCAAACGGAGTGAAGTAGCTTCTGGACAGGAAAGATTCCTCATGCGATGCATGTATCGTTTATTACTATAAATCGGTGAATCCTTCATATTGAAATCATTTATAGACACGTCTATCGCATTAACCAATAAAACATACGGCTAAATATCTTCATCTTGTTTTCTGTATGAGGTACATAAATTAACGGTTCTGTTTTGGAATACAGTTGTATTTTACTTTGATATGTTTTCTGATTGTCTGATACCTTAGCTGTATTTGGTAAAACGTTTTTGGGATTTTTGGTCCTCAATGCTCTTCAACTTCGTACTTTATTTGACCTATTTAACTTTTTTTGTTATTTGTGCGTCACTGATGAGTCTTTTGAAGACAAATCGTGCGTCTTGCGCAAATACAAAATGTCAATACTAGTATATATGATATGTTTATCTGTTCTAAATGAGGAAAACATGAGTGGTCCTAATTCATTATTGTCTACTGTTCATCTCTTCACTATACATCTTGCTCGTTTTTTTTTCTCTTTCCGATATCTTTTTTAAACATATCTTTCATCAATATAATCATAAATTGTTATAATATATAACTATGTGTCATATATTTCAGATGAACCAATCTGAATATCTGTCATGTGGAAATGGATCAAATCTAACATGCAATGACCAGTGGAACCCCAATCTTAGCTCCGAACAGAAGTCAATAGGGTTAGATGTATTTACATATGTCACCCCAGTGATATTTGCTGTAGGTATAACCGGAAATACAATTTCCTTATTAGTGTTTCTTACTAAAAACATGAGGAAGTTATCTGCTAGTGTATACCTCGCAGCACTTTCGACAGCTGATCTCATGGCTTTGATATTCTATGTTCTTGTTGAATGGATTAGAAAAGGAATACCAGTTGGTTCCGGACAAGTAACAGCTCCGTTTTTGGAAAGTAATGGAGTATGTCAGATCATTCTGTTCATGTCGTATTCTTTCCGTTTTCTATCGGCTTGGCTTGTAGCATGTTTCACATTAGAAAGATATATTGGAGTTTGTCACCCGTTAAAACGGAAAGACGTTTGTAATCTACGTTCATCTAAAAGAATTGTTTTTTTAGCAGTTATTGTTTCTTTTGTGATAGCGTCAATCCGACCATGGCTTAGCGAAGTGCTTTATGTAGGACCAAATAATGTTCCATGGTGTACAAGACGACCAGAACACACAAACCTGTCGTTTATTTATGACTGTATTTTTGTAGTGTGTATTACCTTTCTGCCATTCCTGGTTATAACAATACTGAATACACTGATCATTCGGAAGTTAATAATTCGGAACAAAAGACACAGGCAAGTGAAGATTATAACAGAGGAAAGCATAATTCGATTGGAATTCACCATAATCTTGATAACTATATCGTTTTGCTTCATCGCATTTAATACACCATATGCCATTATATGGTTTAAACACTCACTGCAGATGAGTTCTTTGCGAATAGAGGATAGTGTATTCGTCGTACCAACCAATCAAAACTTATTGATTTTTACAAAGACAATATTTTTCATGAACTATTGCATTAACTTTTTCCTGTATAGTATAACAGGTGCTTACTTCCGGGAAGAACTAAAAATGTTATTTACTTATAGAAGTAAAGTTTATCAAAGTTTTCACAAATGCCCCCTCCCTAATTCTCCGGGAACAACTCCACACTCATGGGTTGTCTGAAATATGGAAAATATAGAAAATACAGTTTGAAGTTTAATACAGCTGCATAAATGAATAAAATTCAAACAATAACACTTTGTAATTATTCATTTCAAATCCCAAACGTTAAAAAAATATCGTTATTGGACAAACAATTAAATGGTTATTTGCAAAATACATAATCGTTCAAATAATGTTCCTGCGAATGTCTGAACGGGAAAAAAACGTGTTTGAGTTAATAAAGAAAATGACCAATCGTTAATAGCAACCAAACAAGAAACAGCCAAGAAAATAAATTCTCATCTAGTTATGTTTGCGATACCCCATGTTTAAAACAGATTTACTCATCCAGGTTTGGTTTTTTTTAAACATATTATTGGGTATTCATCTATAATAAACAATCGATACATTAAAAAAAAATCTTATAGATAAGTAAAGAAACAACGCTTTCATTGCAGTTCTTTATCTGAAAATTATTTTCACAAACATATCAGTTCCTTTTAAAGATGAAGGCCATACGGTGAACTAGAGGTGTTAACTTTTTTGCCATTCAGTCCATTTCACCATCAACCTAACTTGATTAGTAGTCACGTATTGTCTTTTATTCAAATTTTCATTGCATTTCCCGCCAAATATGTAACTATTAATCATTCATAATTTACACGATACCAAGCCAGGAATATGACAGTTATTACCCTTTCCTTTTATTTGTTTAATATTCATGGCACCCTCAACGGAGTTGGGGTGACGTATTGTTATTCATCGATTCTTTTTATGGCACCCTCAACGGAGTTGGGGTGACGTATTGTTATTCTACGTTTCTTTTTTTTTTTTTTTCTTATTATTTTTCTTGCAACACATTTTGTCCGCGCAATTTCTCGAAATCCAATGGACCAAAGTTGATGGAACTTTACTATATTAAGGACCCCCATGTGCAGTGTTGCAGGAAGCATGGAATGGTTCAAGATGGCTACCGTTACCATGGAAACAGAACAAATATGAAAAATTCCAGTTTTGGGTTTTGGTGAACTGTTTGGTTATGCTTTAACTCAGAAGCATTCTATTTCTATACAATGTAGGTGCCCACTATATACAGGTGTTTGATGATTTTGGCACTCATCGGAACTACTATGTTGCCATGGAAACAACACCAAAAATTTCAAAAATCTCAAAATGCTCCAAACTTCATGAAACTTCACACTAACAATAAGGCAACATTAGAAGATGTGGCATTTGGAGTTGCAATTCCCAAAATAGCTCCTGTTACCATGGAAACAATGCAAAAAGGTCAAAATTTTCAAAAAAAAATAAAAATGAACTGGATGAAACTTTACTGAAATTGTCACTGGCATAAGCAGAGTTGACTTTTGAAGTTGGAATTTTTAAAATGGTCGCCGTTACCATGGAAACAGCAAATTCGTCCAAAATATCAAAATGCTCCAAACTTAATGAAACTTCACAGTAATGATGAGCAACATTGGAAAATGTGCATTTTGAAGTTTGAATTTTCAAAATGGCCACCATAACCATGGAAACAGCAAAAAAATCCAAAATTTCAAAATGCTCCAAACTTAAGGTAGATCATAAGTAAATGTTTTTTGAGACAGAATTTTCTTATAATTTGCCAAAATGAAGATTTTACTATGCTTTTTTGAAAAATATAATAAAAAGTATGGGTCACCGTGCTATTTTTCAAGCTATGAGTCGTTGAAAATTGCCTAAATTTGGTTACTTTGTTCATGAAAAAACACATAAGAGTGCATAAAAAAATTCTATGAGATAGAATTTTGAAATAAATTGTGAGAAGATAGGTTTCATAACATGCTTTAAGAAAATAAAAAGAAAACATGGTGTCACCGAACTTGTTTTCTTGCCACAAGTAAAAATAAAAAATTTCCCTATTAGCCCAGTATAAATTTTGTACTAAAAGAGTTATCTCCCCTTAAATGGCTCATTTGAAAAAAAATGAATTTAAAAACCAAAAATGTTGATATTTGTTAAAATATTTTAAATAATACAATAAATCAACAAGTTTTCTTTATATAAATAAACAGTCTAACCTTTAAATTGCAAATCTGTTTCCAAATTTGCTGATTTGGAAAAATAGCTAGACCGATTTTGTACTGTGATTGTACAATCCAAGATGGCGGTATACCATGAATCTACCTTAATGAAACTTTACAACAATGATAATTTGAATGTGTAGATGCTCTCTTTGAAATTGTAATCTTCTAGATTGCTGCCGCTCGCCTGGAAATACGGGAAGGGTGCCATCCGCTATTGCTCGCAATGGCAAATCTAGTCTTATTTTCTTATTCTTCCACACATATTGTCCATCGTGTTTCTAAGAATTGAGTGATCCAATGTTGTTAAATCTATAACATAATGAGGACCCCCATTCGAAGTTGTGCATCTGACTCTGGAACTTTTTTACATGGCCGCCGTTTCCATGGAAACTGCTAAAAAGTGAAAAATTTTCAAAATTCTAAATCTTTCATTTTAAGACCTAGCTGGATGAAACTTTATGGAAATGTTCCTCGGTATGCCTAGATGTCAGGACAATATTTAGAAATTCCAAAATGGCTGCCATTGTCATGGAAACAGGATTATTGCATAGAGTCAATGAAACTGTATTAATATATAACATGACATATGTACGAAAGCCAGGAAGGCTCATCTATAATTCAGAATTCAGCATTCAGAATTCGGCATTCAGAATTCAGAATTCGGAATTCAGAATTCAGAATGCGGAATTCAGAATTCGGAATTCAGAATTGGGAAATCATTTTTATCAAATGTTATAACATACATATTTTAATAATTGATATATGTTTTAGTTGTGATATGAAAATTGTATGAGTGTCTTTATGTTAACTACTCCACCTTATACAATTAGTTTATATCTATTTTGTTGTCCATAACATAATCTATAGTGGGGTTTGCTTTTCGTCATATCTTTGTGATTTGCCGTTTTGGAATCTACCCCTGTAAGTCTCTGGTTCCTAATGTCCCTCTCATCACCGTCCTAACATACACTCCTACGGTGTTTTTCAATCCTAGCTTTAAAGTCTATTAACTCAATATGTCCATTACACGATAATACAAATACTACCTATCCCCACCCCGAATGTATCATGTTCGAAAAAAAGAAGAAGCAAATAACCGTTTAACGTCATATTAATCAGTTCTTCTTCACTATAGGTGCGAATCCAGGTAGATATCTTCACGGTAAAACAAAAAAGATGCGAATCAGATAAAGATATTTTTTTACAGTACTGACTTTAGATCAAGCATCACTTTATCGGACTCGTATCTAAAACTATCCATCTGTATTTTGTTGCAGATTTCATACTCCCCAAGTAATTAATCCCTCTTCAAAAGTCAACACATTGATGTTGACTCGAATTCATCCGACAAAATTTCCAGCAATTGTTTATAAGACTAAGGTAGCTCTTAAGTCATAATCAAAGGTAATACAAAGTTTTTGTAAAGATGACAAGAAGTGTTAATTACAATTGGATCTACTGAACATATCAAAAGAAGAGATGACAAAACAAAACATGAGGCTTTTGTGTCGCTCACCTTGATCTATGTGCTGCAGTGCATATTAAACAAAGGACACTCAAGAACTATATAGGCAAGAATATAAAGAATAAAACTGCCAAATGTCCTAAAAATTATCAATGCAGGGAAATAATGAAACAGCAGGTTGTCCGATGCGTGTGAAAATTTCAACGGTAGATAGATCTTGATGATTAAGGTTCAGAGATATAAGCTTAACTGTTTTTTAGCCATGGCGGCCATCTTGGTTGATGGGCGAGGTTTTCAGATAAATGTTGCTAAACATGAGGCGAATAATGGGAATAAAAACGAACAAATACAAAAAATATGGAGAATGGAGTTGGTTATTTTAGAAAAACTTAACCCATAAAGTTATGGCAGATGCATTGTCGGTAAAATGAGCTGTCGGAATAATGAGCTGTCGGAGTAATGGCTGTCGGAATGATTGGATGTCGGAATAATAGTTGTAGGACTAACGCGACGTCACCATGCCGGCTCCTATCAGGCAAAGTATAATGCAATTAAGGTTGCACGGATGTTTTAAAGTAAAACAAATGTTTTTTGAGTTATAATGTCCGAAGTGTGGACGACAGACGGACGGACAACGGTTATACAACAATACCGTAATAGTTGTTTTTTTTAAAACGCACATATACAAATATTTGATCCTTTAAAATCTAATTTCTTCAATTTGTTCAGCTATTTCAATTTCAACTATTGAAATCTATCATCGTTTTTGTGGAATCTAAATTTTACATTTTTGAAGATATTTTTAAGAAATTCTGATACATGTATAAAATATTTATTTGGTATTGATACTCATATGGTTCAGCTGGTAAATGTCCTACCGTACGTGTATGACCCGGATTTGATCAATATACAGACCGACTATGACAACATACAACTGTGTAAAGTCGGAAGTTAATAAAATATTGCATTCTCAAGACACATTGCGACATGTGAAATAATAAAATTTCATCCAAAAGTCTGCAGACTTTAATATCACAATAACAACTGTGTAAAGTGTTACGCCAATTATAACACCAGGCTCAAGCTAGCAGCCACTCGCCAGCAGCCACTACGCTAGCAGCCATTTTTCGAAAATGTCTATGAACCCAAAAGTTGCATAAGAATCAAACGTACTCAAAATATTTTTATTATTAGATAAACACTATATTATCAATTTTTTTATACACAATTATATTAAGCAATCGAAGTCACTATTCAATGAATTTAAAAGAAAATTCTAGTCCTGTTAAATAATTTAAAGACAATAATAATCGCTGTCATTTATACCAAACAGGATGCTGCACGTTTTTACTTTAAATAGTCAACAGCTTTGAGTGTATATACAATTGAAAATAGTTATAAAATTATTGAAATGCTTGTACAATTGCTTGTCAGATTCTGTCATCAGATTTTTCTTTTTTGGTGTTATTGCGCTAAATAGCTTTCCATATTCTCGGCATCCTGTCAAATAGTTCCTATCAAGTTACAATTGTTCTGCATTACAAGAATAGAAAGTTGCGCTCGTGCTTTAATATTTATTTACTCAGACAAATCTGTTTCAACGAAATTTCTTTTTCTATAGCAGAGGTTACCGCTTACTTTTGATTAGCCAAAAGCTTTATTTTTTTGTATACAAAGTATGGTGGGCAAGAAAATTATTTATTCTCTATTCAAAAACAAAACTATATGCTATACCCCAACTTAGAATTCTGGACCCCAACTTTGGACCAAATTTTAAAAAAAAACTAAGCCGAACCATACCCTGGATTTTTTTCTCAAGTAGACCTTGGGTATTCAGCTTCCCATTGCACCTAGTGGCGAAAAAAGTATTGCCGTAGAACATTTTTTATTAACATTTTCGTAAAGGTTGGGCAGGGTGTCCGACCCCAACTTTGGACCAAATTAAAAAAAAACTAACCCAAACCACACCCGGGATTTTTTCTCAAGTAGACCTTGGGTATTCAGTTTCCCATTGCACCTAGTGGCGAAAAAAGTATTGCCGTAGAACATTTTTTATTAACATGTCCGTAAGGGTGGGGTAGTGTATCCGACCCCTACTTTGGACCAAATTTTTAAAACAAATTAAGCCGAAACACACCCACCCTGGATTTTTTCTCAAGTAGACCTTGGGTATTCAGCTTCCCATTGCATCTAGTGATAAAAAAGTATTGCCGTAGAACATTTTTTATTAACATTTCCGTAAGGGTGGGGTAGGGTGTCCGACAACAACTTTGGACCAAATTTTAAAAAAAAACTAAGCCGAACCACACCCTGGATTTTTTCTCAAGTAGACCTTGGGTATTCAGCTTACCATTGCATCTAGTGGCGAAAAAAGTATTGCCGTAGAACATTTTTGTTAACATTTCCGTAAGGGTGGGGTAGGGTGTCCGACACCAACTTTGGACCAAATTTTTAAAAAAAAACTAAGCCGAACCACACCCGGGATTTTTTCTCAAGTAGACCTTGGGTATTCAGCTTCCCATTGCACCTAGTGGCGAAAAAAGTATTGCCGTAAAACATTTTTTATTAACATTTCCGTAAGGGTGGGGTAGAGTGTCCGACCCCAACTTTTTTCTCTCAATTTCTTTTCAATAACTTACCGTTATGTTGATGATATTTTTTAGTTTAATGAAGAATTATCTTAATATACTACCAAAATGAAAATAAATCAAACCAGGTTAAACGATACTAATTGTCCTTTCCTAGATTAATATATTTCGGTTATACACGGGAAATTCCACACTAAAAAATACGACAAAAGTGACAATTATTCCGTCGGTATTGTTTATTTTCCCATGTTAGATGGTGAGGTTCTTCTGGTACCATCTTAAAGTGTATATGTGACAGCTTATTCGCTATGCCCATGTATGTTGTGACGTTTTACATGTTAACGAATGTAATCTATGTATTACTGGTAAATTATTAAGTATTTACTAAATTCTTCCATAGATATAAATTTACTGTTGGAGTTTGGATTTACCTGTAGAAAACTTATTTCAAACGGGATAACACATTCTCATTTTTATGGTAATGGTGTCTACTGAGCCCAGAAACTTAGAAATGATCCTGGTAAACTTATTGATTCTAATTCTAAAAGGTTTTAAATTGAACACTGTGATTCGATCATTGAATAGTGTTTGTAATGGTATTAAGATAGATTTTGTTTATATTTGTTATCAGTAAATTAAAAGTTAACTGAATATAATTGTTATATACATATACACTTTCATGAATATACACTCTCTCGATACCTGTATCTTGGCATTGCACAAGGTCATGTTTTTCTCTGGTTGTTTATGACGTCTTTCGAAAAATTTAAAATGAGGACCATATCAATTATAAATCATTTAAACACAGAGAGAAGTAATGTCAGATACCAAGATTGAAAATGTGGTGTAGACCGTTCTAAGAGTAGTCATAATCTCTGCATTTTGAGTAAAAAAAAACCGACATAGGTTTGATTTTTTAAAAGGGGAAATACATGGACTAAACTTAACTGTTTTTCTCTAGGGGCCAGCTGGGCCCCTAAGATATTTTTTTCAGGGGCCCGCTTAAAATTTTAGGAGCCCACTAATCTTTATACTAAAATAAAACAAAACTGAAAATTACTTAGTATATACTTACTAACAGTGTTCCAGCTTAAATCTCAGGGCAGAAGGGTGCTAGTTTTCTGAAAGGGCACTTTAGCTTAATAACCGGGATTGTAAGGATACTTTGTATAAGTTACCTTGAATATTGCTAGCTATAGGCTCAGCTGGAGAACATTAGTAGTATTTAAACCTTATTCAGAAATTAATATGTTCTTGATGTTGGTTCCAGTCAGATTTTTTTTTTATCAAATTATCATACCATGAAGCAAAGCAAATCATTTTGATGTTTATGTTAACAAACTTGTACATTTGTTAAGTGCTCCCACGTAAGGAGGATCATTCATACAAGAAGTAAAACAGGAAGTAGTCTTCATATATGTTCAAATACAAACTTCTTTGATTCTTCTTTAAATGTATGTTCATGGTATGAAACAAAACAGTTTTTCTAATGAAGCCTTATTGTGAAATCCTACTTGTAGTCTTGAAAATGTTTTCTATGGTAACCATTATAATATTTGAATTATTGCCACCAGAAATGCATCATAAGATTTGACAATATTTATTTTAGGTTGTTTCCTAACAAAATTATCGCCCTTCAAATTTTCAACTTCCTGTTGACCTTTAGACAATATGGCTTTTTCTTTGAACATTAAATAGTATCTCAATCCAAGCCATCCTCTAATAGTGTTGATCAAAATATATTTTTCAATAAGTTTTTAATGAAGATTGGATATCAAACTAGATATTGGGATTTTTATTTACGAGATTTTAAATTTCGTTTTTTATTAAATATTTTTGTAAAAAGCGATTCAGGGACAAGTTACCGTCTAACACAGGCTTGTAATGAATCGCAGGACAATAAGAAAACATCCCTTTCACGATGCTTATTGAACAGTAAAATAGAAAACACTGTTCAATAATGAAATTATCGTAGAAAATTTAGCAGAACTAAGAAAACATGCGGAAAGAAGAAGGTATGTATATGCAACATCGTGACTCCGGATTGAAAACATAGCTATTCGACTGGGTTCAGTTATTAGAAATAACCTACAGGTTTTCGGAAATACTCTATATTTCTATATCGCTTTGATAAGACAAACAGGTTTCCTTTTGGGAACAGTCTTTGTTAATATTTCGGGGGAAAGGGTACAAATGGGATTTACTTCAATTTTTTTACAGTCGCCAGCTGGGCGACCATGATGACTAAATATATTCGCCCAGCCGAAAATCTGGTCGCCTCGGGCGCCTTGGCGAGCGTTAAGTTTAGTCCCTGGAAATAAAAGCATTGACGGATGGATTTAAAAAGAATTGATACGGATTCAGCTATACCAAATCCCAATATTTAACGTATAGTGTATAACTTACGTAGTCCTTCCACCTGCATTGTTTGGTCCAGGAGACCCGATGTCAGTGTGTTTAATTTTCATCATATAAGGATCAAAATGTTGTACAAGGAAACTTTTAAAATAAGTGATGGTAAGGGGTTGGTAACCTCAGGCCCCGATTTGTATTCTATGAGATGTAGATCTTCTTTTGTTTTTCCCACCTGGACCTTTTTGTCGATAAAACGTTATAGCTTACCTTTCATATGCACGTAGTCCGATTACCCGTCCTGCCATTTGGGATATTTTAGATTTAAATTTAGGCCATAGGAAGGAGGTGTGCTTTTTATTTATACCTCGATATTGGATCTGTAATGAGATTTATCTTAGATTTTCCCTGTGTCTTTTGGTCAAGAACACATTAGGCCTGTAGTATAGACTTGACAGTTCAGCCGCACAAAAACAAAGCACCGGTTTCTAAAATATAAACCCGTAGCCCTGACCATAAACCATTACAAACAATAGTCCAGTACGAAAGAACTATGACCTGATAGGATAATAATTAAATAAAAAAAAATTATTGCATCACCAAGGTTACTAAGCTGTATAGTTTGATGAAAATCCAAGTTGATTTAAAAAAATTATTAAAAAAACATTTCCTATCTGAATATAGTCCAAACTACAAATTCTAGTTCTTTTTACCTAGATTAATTTGATTTTTAAATTTGAAAGCTATAACAATGTGATTCGATAAGGTTAATATATCACTAAATTAGCTGTATAGTTTGATGAAAATCCAAGTTGATTTGAAAAAAATATTACAAAATCTAAAGTGTACTATCTGAATTTTGTCCATATTTGCAAATCCTAGCTTTTTTACGTAGATTAATTTAAATCTTAAATTTGATAGCAATACACCAACTTAAATAATGACCGGGGATTCAGTAAGCTTAGTATATATATATATATCTAAGATAGCTGCTTAGTTTGATGAAAATCCAAGTTGATTCGAAAAAAACTATTTAAAAAATTAAAGTGTACTATCTCTATTTTGTCCGAAATAGCAAATCCTAGCTTTTTTACCTAGATTAATTTTATTCTTAAATTTGACAGCGATACACCAAACTACATAATGACCGGAGATTAAGTAAGTTTCATGTGTATCTAAGACAGCTGCATAAATTCAAGTTGATTTGAAAAAGTTATTTAAAATTTAAATTATACTATCTCTATTTTGACCAAAAAAAAAAAAATTGTACTATCTCTATTTTGACAAAATGTCCTGTACCAAGTCAGGAATATGGCCATTGTTATATTATAGTTCGTTTCTGTGTGTGTGTTACATTTTAACGTTATGTTTCCGTTGTGTCGTTTGTTTTACTCTATTTTTTTTAGTGTGAATTCACATTACTATAAGACGTGTCACGGTACTTATCTATCCCAAATTTATGTATTTGATTTTGATGTTATATTTGTTATTCTCATAGGATTTTGTCTCATGCTTAGTCCGCTTCTGTGTGTGTTACATTTTAATGTTGTGTCTTTGTTCTCCTCTTATATTTAATGCGTTTCCCTCAGTTTTAGTTTGTTACCCCGATTTTGTTTTTTGTCCATTGATTTATGAGTTTTGAACAGCGGTATACTACTGTTGCTTTTATTTGTCCGAAATTCCAAATCCTAGCCTTTTTTACCTAGATTAATTTAATTCTTAAATTTGATAGCAATACACCAAACTACATAATGACCGGGGATTCAGTAAGCTTAATATTTATCTAAGATAGCTGCATAGTTTGATGAAAATCCAAGTTTATTTGAAAAAAAAAATGTAAAAAAGATTAAAGATGCCTATCTGAATTTAATTATTTTTATTTTTATGTTTATACTGTAATAATCCAAAAAGTTATGTTTGATTATAGGCGAATTTATTGAATATATTTAGTCAGTTTTTGTTATATCTATTTTGCGTGACTGTATTTATGCATCCCGAATTACTTTAAACGACAAAATTATTTCATGTCTACCTGTGCGAAATTCAAACGCGCAATTTTACACTCACGATATACTCAAAACCCTCCTTCCTTGATGGGTGCATTTTACATAGACAAATAAAATCGTATAATATAATCAAAATGAGGATGTTAATTTGATGTGTGCTTCTTCGTTACATTTGTTGTTTTTATAGGGATTAATATGATAACACAATGTTGACTGCTGTACCCCTATTTTTGACATTTTTAACTATTGTGTCTGTTTGTTTTGTTCAAGAATCGGTGACAATATAATGGAATGTGATACAAGTGAGAGGTTTAGCTAGCTATAAAACCAGGTTCAATCCACCATTTGCTACATTTGAAAATGCCTGTACCAAGTCAGGAATATGACAGTTCTTGTCCATTCGTTTTTGATGCGTTTTGTTATTTGATTCTGCCATGTGATTATGGACTTTCCGAATTGATTTTCCTCTGAGTTCAGTATTTTTGTGATTTTACTTTTTATTATATCTATAAACTTAATGGTATATGTAGTCACTAGTCTTTTATACTTTTTTACACACTAGCTCTTTATATTACACCTATCATCAAACAAAAAATTCTCTGAAACCGATATTATCAAGATGCTTGATTTCTTGATTGACAACATATTAGTAACGTTCGGAGGACGTGTTTTTCAACAGACTGTCGGTATCCCAATGGGAACAAACTGTGCCCCTCTACTTGCCGACTTGTTTCTTTATTATTATGAGGCTGACTTCATGCAGGAACTTCTTAGGGAGAAAGATAAGAAGTTAGCAATATCCTTTAACTCTACTTTCCGCTATATAGATGACGTTCTTTCACTAAACAATTCAAATTTGGTGACTATGTGGAACGCATCTATCCCATCGAATTGGAAATAAAGGATACTACAGATACAGTTAAGTCGGCTTCATATCTTGACTTACATCTAGAAATTGACAATGAGGGTCGGTTGAAAACAAAACTTTACGACAAAAGAGATGATTTCAGCTTTCCAATTGTGAACTTTCCATTTCTAAGTACCAACATTCCAGCAGCACCTGCATACTGGGTATATATCTCCCAATTGATACGATATTCCCGTGCTTGCATTTCTATCATGATTTTCTTGATAGAGGGTTACTGCTCACAAGGAAGCTATTAAACTAAGAGTTCCAAATGGTGAAGTTGAAATCACCCCTTCGTAAATTTTACGGACGCCATCACGAGTTGGTTGACCGTTATGGCACAGGTGGTTATGGAATAACCGTTTCACAAATGATATCGGATATGTTTCTTACGTCGTAACTAAATCCCCTTCCCTTTCATGAAATTGTGACCTACCGAATTAGACTATTTACCGGATGTGTAATCACATAAGCAACACGACGGGTGCCACATGTGGAGCAGGATCTGCTTACCCTTCCGGAGCACCTGAGATCACCCCTAGTTTTTGGTGGGGTTTGTGTTGTTTATTCTTTAGTTTTCTATGTTGTGTCATGTGTACTATTGTTTTTCTGTTTGTCTTTTTCATTTTTTAGCCATGGCGTTGTCAGTTTGTTTTAGATTTATGAGTTTGACTGTCCTTTTGGTATCTTTCTTCCCTCTTTTTGCACTGAATGATTTTTTTAGCATATATTATACCATGTATTTTAAAGATAATACTTTATTGGAATATTTAATTGAACTAATAAAATGTTGAAATCAATGATGAGGACCAAGTAATGACGAGATCGATGTTAGGTCGTTTGAAGTTGTTACAGTTGATGAAATAGTTTATAAATAATATATTTGCATTATCACTTAATGAAAATTTTCATCATATATTTCATCATATATTATATATACCATGTACATGATGTATTTTAAAGATAATTAAAACTGGAATATTTAATTTAACTGATAAATTATTAATTAATTGATGTTGAAATCAATGATGAGGACCAAGTAATGATGACATGTATGTGTTGTCGTTTGAAGTTGTTACAGTCGATAAAATAGTTTGTAAATAATATATCATGACGGCACGTTTTATATTTCGACCAAAATGCAGTTAGTACACCATGAAAAACATTTTGATGTATATGTAATAATTCCTTGAACGGAAACAAATTATCTAGATATACAGGAATATATTGATTTGGAATTATTCAAAAAGTCTCTGTATTAACAAATTGCAAGCTAACATTACTTTATTAAAAAATGTGGGTTATTATAAAAACCAAAAGTTTCATGAATAAATGAGTCGTAGTGCTTCTGGGAATATCAGATCATTTGACACGATGATTTGCAGAAGAACATACGACATATCTGTTAGAGATCTCGTCAATCAAATAGAAAAGTTTGTTTGAATCATTAATAGTTTAATAAAACCAAATTTTCAAATTGAGAAAATTTTTAACAAAGCATCTACTTTGTCGTTTTGAACTTCAAGTTAAGGTGTTTTCAAACCATGTTGTCCGGCGTAAACATGTCGCACCGTTATTTGAGAACGACTTATCCAAATCTCATGAAACTTATTATAGTTGTTTCTTATGATGGTCAAATGATCTGTATACTTTTTGGTGAAAATAAGATTAAAACTTTTTGAGGTACGGCACTTTGTAACTAAAACAGAGGGGTGTTTTTTTTCACATGTCGCACCGTATATGAAAACCGATTATTGATTATTGCTTAAAACTTTACACAATTCTTAGTTATATTAATCTAAAGATCTGTACACTTTTTGGTGATGATTCAAAATTTCATTTTTGAGTTATTGAGTATTTTGTAAAAAAGGGGGAGGGGTTTTTACATGTCGCACCGTATCTCAACAACGATTTATGATTATTGCTTAAAACTTTACACACTTCTTTGTTATATTAATCTAAACATCTATATACTTTTTGGTGATGATTCAAAATTTTATTTCTCAGTTATATGGTTATTTAGTATTTTGTAAAAAAAAAGGGGGGCAGGTTTTTTTACATGTCGCGCCGTATCTCAAAAACAATTTATGATTATTGCTTAAAACTTTACACACTTCTTTGTTATATTAATCTAAAGGTTTGTATTCTTTTTGGTTTTTGAAGAAAAAAAAGAGGGGGGTTTCATATGTCCCTCCGTATCTCAAAAACAATATATGGTTATTGTTTAAAACTTTTTCAAGAACTATTTCTGATTATTGCATAAAACTTTCACACAAGACGACGGGCGTATCATGCGCTCATGGCGCAGCTGTTTATTAATACGGTCTTTGCACTTTTTTGTGGAAAGACCTATTGGTTTTCTTCTTATTTTTTTTTTCTTCCGCCAATTTTTTTTTTTCTTTGCTGATTTTTTGTTTCGCAAGATGTTGCTTAGATATTTGGAATATGAGATCCATATGAAAATTATTTCCGCTTTTGTATTTGATATTTTGAAATGTATTTTTAACTGGAAAACCATAAGTGATAGAGGCCTAGGGTCTTTAGATTTGAGGTTCTTGGTCCAAAAAAATGAAAATGAGGTCTAGGTCAAAGGTGAAGGTCATGTTTAAAATTTAGATTTCTGCTTGTCATCTCTTATTATCAGAAATCATATAAGATATTGACAAGATATTTTCACACAATTGTTAGTTGCGACATCTCGTAACACATAAATTTTAGATGTAAGGGTACTTAGACATTTGATTCAAGTTTCCGCCCCCCCCCCCCTTTATATCTAATATTAGTCGTATGAAATATAACTTTATAACAATATAAAGTAGAGGCCTAGAGTCTTTTGATTATAGGTTTAAGACCTTGAAACTGGGCTCAAGGTCCCAAGAATAGATTACATTAGTCGTATTTGGTACAACATTTTGGAATTTTGGGTTCTCAATGCTCTTCAACTAACTTGTTTGGCTTTATAACTATTTTGATCTGAGCGCCGCTGATGATTCTTATGTAGACGAAACGCGAGTCTGGGGTATTAAATTATAAGCCCGGTACCTTTGATAACTACGTACACTGCGAAAAGATGGAACCTTCAACATACATGCATTACTGAATTGTACATGTTGAATAACAAACTGATATATAGTGAAGACCCTGTCGTCACATTAATTAATGGAATAATTGGAAAAAGGACGATGTTTGTTTCTATAGGGTTTGGTGTCTGGTTTGCAGTCAATCATTGGCACCAACAGCTTTTTTTCTGATTGTTTACAAAGTCTTGAATTGTTTTTTTCTCTGCCAAAAGAGGGGCGAAAGGTACCAAACTCACATTCACACTCATAGATCGAAAATAAACTGGCAATGCCATTAAAAAAGTGGATAAAAAAAGAGAAAAAGACAAAAGACAAATAATATTACTCAAGACACAGCATAGAAAACCCAAGACTAATCAATCTTCACAATGTTTTCCACTTTTTGTGAAATTGAAGCCAGTGATCAAACCTGAACATATTATTAATTCAACCATGAGGTAAAAACGTCAAATTTTCTAATATATATTTGTTATCTATAAGTTCGATTAAATCACAAGCATATGCTTCAAAGGATGTCAAAACGACAAATTTTACTTCTTCTATAAAGGGCTGCTAATATTACAAAATTGCATTTTGACAGCATATTAATCAGTATATGAAGGCAAGAAGACAAATATGAGGGATAATTCCTAAATTTATAGGCTTTTTATGAACAATATTACATTAAAGAGCTGAATGCGAAATAAAGGCAACAGTAGTATACCGCTGTTCAAAACTCATAAATCCATGCACAAAAAACAAAATCGGGGTAACAAACCAAAACCGAGGGAAACGCATTAAATATAAGAGAACAACGACACAACACTAAAATGCAACACACACAGAAACGGACCAAGCATCAGACAAAATCCCACAAGAATAACAAATATAACATCAATACCAAATACATGAATTTGGGATAGACAAGTACCGTGACACGTCTTATCGTAATGTGAAATTACACTCAAAAATAAGAGAAAACAAACGACGCAACGTTAAAATGTAACACACACAGAAACGAACAATAATATAACAATGGCCATATTCCTGACTTGATACAGGACATTTTTAAAGGAAAAAATGGTGGGTTGAACCTGGTTTTGTGGTATGCCAAACCTCGCACTTTAATGGCAATGTTAAATATAACATTGAAATGACAACATAATATTACAGGACTACAATACACATAAATAGGTGAACGTATTAGACAAAGAAAAACATGATTAATGAATAACAAAAAGCATCAGGTTTAAAATTCAATACGTCAAAAACGCACCTCGTCCACGCAAGACTCACCAGTGACGCCCAGATATAAAAGATCGAAAGCGAAAAAAAATACAAAGTTGTACAGCACTGAAGATCAAAAGTTGAAAAAGGCTGTGTCAAATACGGCTATGTTTTTTATGCTTGGGATAACAACATTCTTATTATTTAGAACAATTAATGCTATTGCAAACAGTAAATTTTATCAAATGAATATAACAGATATACATAATGAAACTGAAGTATTAACTCATTACAGAAAACAAACACGAATACATAATGCAAAGACCAACACAGAATAGACACACCCGACTCTGTCCAGGCCTCAACGCAGTAAATTGTGAAAATGACGTCACATACGATGGTGAAAAGGCATTAAAAATTACGTCACATTTGAATTTATGAAATTTCTGAAACAGCAGAAGAATGACGTAACATATGAAAAACTATATCTCAAAAGTAAGATAGAATTAGGATTGATTACAGATTATAATAGAACTAAATACTGATATTGCATTTAAACACAATGCATATTGCAATACTTATTAATAGCAATTAACTATAATATATATATGTCCAGTTTGTTATGAATCCAACTTCAAACGTAAATTATCGTACAGATTACGTTGATCAAAATTAAATCTAATAAATGACGGCGGTGATTATTTTTTCTTTCCATAACACATAAATATAATAGAAAAGACGTCAACACATTTGACAAAATCCGATGAGAATTACAAATATAACATTAAACATTTAAACTAAATACATGAATTAGGGATAGACAAGTACCGTAACACGTCTTATAGTAATGCGAATTCACACTCAGCAAAACAGTCACAATCGGGAATAAGTCACGTTTGGTAATTAAAAGATAAGACATAATGACAAACCACAATCTACCATGTGGTAAAAATGTCCTTAGCTAGTTAAAGACACATCGTATGGATCCACCAATTCGTGATGGTGTCCATAAAATTTACGGAGTGTCAATTTTAATCTGTCCTCCTTATAACTTTGTTGGAGTAGTTTCTGCGTAAGGAGCACACTCCTGTATATGAAGTCCGTATAGTGTGAACAAGCACGTGAATAACGTATCAATTGTGATATGTAAACACCATACGAAGGGGCAGATGGTATGTTACTGCTGAGAAATGGGAAATTGATAATTGGGAAGTTGAAATCGTCCCGTTTGTCATCGACTTTCGTGTGAAGTCGTCCATCTACGTCAATATTGAGGAAAAGATCAAGGTATGAAGCAGTCCTTCTACTATCAGTAGTATCCTTAATTTCAAGTTCACTGGGATATATGAGATGTAAGTATTGGCTGACGTATGGGTTATTCAATGATAGAACATCATCAATATATCGGAAAGTAAAATCAAAGAATTTCGCAAGGTGCTTTTTCTTTTCGTCTTTTAGAAGGTTCTGAATGAATTCTGCTTCATACGAGTACAAAAACAAATCAGCCAGCAGGGGTTCACAATTAGTACCCATTGGAATACCGATTGTCTGTTGAAATATAAATCCTCCAAACTCAACAAAACAGAAAATGATGAACACTTGATGATTTTTAGCAAAAGATAAATTGGATCGGGGTCTGTGTATTCACACTATTTGTACAACTCTCCTTATTCTTGGGAAGCGTGTGCTTTACATACAAGTTTGTGTTGCTTTACATCGACGCCACACTAGTTCAATTAATCGGGGCATGTTTATTTAGGTTTGTGAATTTTATGGATAACCTCAGTAGTTCCACCAATCGTCGAATTGGGAATATCTATTTTTAAAGCAGTTTGGTGAACACTTAAATAGGACTTATAGAAAAATGTAATCTTGTTAGTAGATACAAAACAGAAAATGATGCCCACCTTTAGCAAAAGATAAATTAGATCGGGGTTCTGTGTTTTCACATTATTTGTAAAACATTCCTTACTCGTCGTAAAATTTGTATTTTCTGTGACCTAATCGGTTCGCGAAGATTAATATTTTTATATATAGTAAAGTAGAAAAAAACAATTCCAGCGCTGAAACATTGTTTATAATTTTTTAGGTTTCTTATTTTTGGAAAATAAGTATCTGGCTATAGAATAAATATTGTGTATTTACAAAGTCGGACAGATAAGTTAAAAAAAAATCATGATCAACCGAGGCGAACGCGCGGTTTAAGAAACATCATAGGTGTGACCAGGTGACTTGAATTTATTAAGCGTTTTGTTTAGAGTAAAACAAAATAATTAAATGCATGACCATTGTCTTATTTGGATTATCCTGATAATGTGTAGACTATTGTTTAGGAAAATGGAAGATAATAATGATAGATTAAACCATATATAACTTGTCTTTCCAAAGCTACATTCAAAAAATTTGCTTTTAATAAAAAAACAAATAGGGATAAATTACATGTAAAAAGTACTGTGGGAACGTGTTTACAAGAATCGTAAATAAGGGTCAATCTCTCCGTCATCGGAGCGGATTCAATACGCTTAGCATAACAGCACGCTTAACTTCCTTCACACGGACAACGTACGGTGCGTGACAGATTTTGTTCAAAGCAAACACAGTTTTTTGAGCACACAGATTTATAATTGCAGGTACAAAGTAAATCTTGTAGGTAATCAGATGACATTTTTCTCTTTAAACATATTAGGGTTAATCCATTTGTGTCTTCCTAACCGGAGTCTAAAGGAGACTGATTTGGTGGATGTGCAATATTTGAAGAAGTCCAAATAGTGGTCTGAATTGAAGCTCACAGGTCATTTTGAAGGATAATTGATTCGCATGGGGGCAGTTCGGCTAAGCTAGCAACTTTTTGTTTAGCTTTCTTTACACGGAATTTAATTAAATCACTGTGGTCAAATTAAGCTTTCTGTTTTCTGGTCATAGAGTCTTGCAACACATGTCCGGCTGACATCAACAGATTTATCAATGTGACCGCTTGAAAGATGGTCAAAAACAACAAAGTCTCGAATATTGTCCATTAAAATTTGTAAACATTTTTTTACCCCTTATATCATTGCGTCATAATATGTACTTGGCAGATAGCATAGCCTAATGTAAACACTGCAGACACTCACAAAAGTACCATTTATTATTCCAAATGAAATTTTTATATCTTAAATTTTATTAACTGATGTAAATACACACAGTTAAATGACCATGACTGCACTTTTGATCAATTTGTTGTATTTTACTGACACCAGATGAAAAAAAGGAGGGTCAACATTCATTGACACTTCAATACCGTGGTTTTTTTACTAAATTCATTGCAAAAATTGTGGAAAGTCTTTAAAGTAGTAGAACAAACAAGGAAAAATCAGCAAAAACTGATCTTGATATGGAAAGTTTATGTTCCTGTAGCCCAAAATGAAATTTTCAAGTATTTTCTATCAAAGTCATGCATTACAGTCAGTTTACATTGAGCTGTGAAATTTTTAATATAAGTCGCATAATGCTCAGATAGGCTGTTTTTAACTACAAATTGACTAAGGATTAAGAATAAAGCAAAATAAAAGATTTCTAATCAACTTTTTTGTCTCTTTAAGCAAAATGCGGTGAAACATCAAAATCAGAAAACAATTGGTTTTCTTTGTCTCAACTGATCATTTCAGATACTAATAGCCACATTTCAATCTTTTTGGGGGCAAAATGTCACATATTGCAAATTTAAAGCCTAAAACTTGAGTTTGTGCTATTTTTAGCTTTTCCCACCCTGACAATATGCTTTTATATAAAAAAAAATGTCCTAAATAATGTTATAAATGCACAGAAAGTTATTCTGTGGTGTTAAACATTGAAACATAGGTTGTTTACTACCCCCAAACAAATTTTGTCATGCAGATTTAATGAAATTATTTGATTTTTACCCCTTATATCATTGCGTCATAATATGTACTTGGCAGCTAGCATAGCCTAATGTAAACACTGCAGACACTCACAAAAGTACCATTTATTATTCCAAATGAAATTTTTATATCTTAAATTTTATTAACTGATGTAAATACACACAGTTAAATGACCATGACTTCACTTTTGATCAATTTGTAGTACTTTACTGACACCAGATAAAAAAAGGGGGGTCAATATTCATTGACACTTCAATACCTTGGATTTTTTACTAAATTCATTGCAAAAATTGTGGAAAGTCTTTAAAGTAGTAGAACAAACAAGGAAAAATCAGCAAAAACTGATCTTGATATGGAAAGTTTATGTTCCTGTAGCCCAAAATGAAATTTTCAAGTATTTTCTATCAAAGTCATGCATTACAGTCAGTTTAAATCGAGCTGTGAAATTTTTAATATAAGTCGCATAATGCTCAGATAGGCTGTTTTAAACTACAAATTGACTAAGGATTAAGAATAAAGCAAAATAAAAGATTTTTAATCAATTTTTTTGTCTCTTTAGGTGTCACACCACCAATTACTCCCTCAAATTTAGAACGTAGGCCTTCTCGGACAAAAAATAGTGCATTTGATGTCATTATTTACTTAAACTACCCAACAAATTTGCAGAAATGAAACTTTTGGTGAAAGAGAAATATATTAAGACCATTTTGAGCCCAAATTTACTTGTCTATGAGTTGACATTAAAATTTGAGCATTAATGCGCTCCATAGTATACTAATTTAAGGTAGCACAATACAAAGATTTTATAACTCCAACTCCCAAGTTTTAAAATGCTGCAACTTTCTTAATAATGCTTGAAAATTTATAAAAGTGGTAGTTTTGTATAGCTAACAGATTACTCTTTCAAATTAATGCAATGTTAGTATTATGCAACAATTATGTAACCAATTATAATGTTAAATGTGTCTAAAATATTTTTCACCAAATTTCCACTTTCAAATGAAATTAGCTTCTGCATAGGTATCCCTAGAGGGTTGATTTTATTTCATGTTTTTCCTATGGCCATTATCTACAAATGGGTGTCTCAGATTTCAGATAGAATGTATAAAACAAATTTTACACCTAATCAAACATTATGTTCTTTTTTGTGGTTAGGATGTTTACACTAATTAGAGATTCATGAGAGAATGGAATACCATAAGGACAATTTGAGACACCCTTTCGAAGACCATGATGTGTTGATTAAGATTTCGTTAAAATGTTCTGTATAGTTAAAGAGATGATACAGCTAAATTCATTCAAGTGAACTGACCCAGATTTTGCTACTAATTACATAATAATTGATTACATAATGATTGCATAATAAAAACATTACAACCATTTAAAAATTAATCTTTTATCTTTCTATACATGCCTCTTTTATTATTTTCTATACATTCATAAGAAAGTTACAGCATTTTAAAGGTTAGTGATTGGAAGTAAAAAAATCTTTGTATTGTGCTACCTTAAGATTTCAAGAAAACCAGGGATTATTTTTAGTGGTACATCAGTTCGGAAGGTCTCTTCTTTCTTATATGGCTTTAAAGGTATGCTGAAAATTGGCATGAAAAAATGTGATACCTGTACGATTCAGGACATACCTGGTTTGTAAGAGGTTAAACTTAAGATACAAAATATAGAAAGCTATGAAAATTGCAAAATTTGGTTGAACAGATAGGGACTTTTAAGTGGTGGTCTGACACCATAACGCGCACGGATTAGTAACGGATAGCATCTCAATTTGTTACGTCAAACAATTTGTTCGTGTCCGTTCATATCCGTTAAACTCCGTTACTCATCTGGTGTACCCCTTGAGTATATGTTGACGGCCGGTACATGTGAGTCCGTCCTGTCAGGTGGACAATTTGGAGCATGTTCAAAACAAAATTATTTATTACAAAACTTGGCCAACTTTTCTATATGTCTCTTTTTTTATTAAGTTAAATACAGTCAAGTCAAAATTCAAGATACGTGATGTGGAAAAAGAAAATTATCATCGCATGTGTTACTGTATGTCAATCAATTGTTACAAATAAACATTTCCCGCGCGTGCCTCCCTACACACTCGTCATTAACTGCATTATCATAAATTAAAGTACTAGAACAAATAATAATGGTTATATTTAAAAAGAAATTAACTATGATAATTTATTATCAATTATAAGTTCAAAAAAAAAGACATCTTTATATACAATTATGAGCAATAAATTAAATGAATAATTTGTTTTTATTTTTCCTTTTCTACAGACAATCATTTATATATATAGCATGATATGTTCAAAGACTGTAATATCTATAATATATGTTCTGTATTATTTTTGTGAGAGTCTCAAGGTAGATTAGTGAATGCTAATTGAGTCACATTCTTTAAATACAGTAATTATCATTATTATAAGATCTAACTTTCAACAGCGACCGACTTCAATACACAGATTATTTACTTGTCAGATTACAGTATAAGAAATCTTGAGAATTTGCTGGCTTAAGATAAACATACACAAAGAGTTTAATAGTTCTGTTATTGATAGTCTATGATGATCGGTAATAGCTTTCCGTTTGTATAGTGAGTGTCAATTAAAACGTAACAACAAATGGAACATTACTTTGTCTAAAGAATGAAACAATTTATCATCCATGAAATATATCAGTAGCTATGTAAATAACAGGACTTTATAAAAAATATTATTAAATTAATATTCAAACATCCATGATTATACTAAACAAACTAGATGGTCTCGTTGTTAGCATGCTTGTCTGAGTACAGAATGTTGTAAGTTCGAACCTTTGTCCGCTAGATCAATCAAAAGACTTTGAAATTGGGTTCCGGCTCAACATATCGGACAAACACAAAGCAGAGTTTATTCATCATTTATTCACATGTTCACATCAGGAATATGCATATAGTTTATTTGCTTCTGTACGTTAAGCAGATTTCATTCACTCACTCGTTAAACTATTATGATCGATCCAATTGAATTAAGAAACATGTGCAATACCCAAGGTTATTATTTTTGTTGTTGCTTTTATTATAGTAGTTAATGAAGTAACTGTAATAAAGTCATAAAAGTTTCAAACTTGTTATGTTGCGTTTTTGTATGTACTCAGTATTGTGTAAGTTTGCTTTCACCACACTAAAAATCGCGGGAAATTGATATCGCCTTTCTCAGCAAGATAGAATGTATGTACACGTTCTTATCGCGTCAGGGGAAAGAGGATTGCAAATAAATATAGGATATAATATATCTCTGAACTTTTTTTCACAATCAAACATCTTTCCGAGAAAACGTTTTACTGAACTATAGTAAATTCCCTTCAGAAACATGCGTTTATACAAGGGCAAAGGACACAAAAGGGATTGTAGTTAGACTCATAGGCATGTAATATAGTGTTGAGAGAGAGCAAGCCCAAAGCTAAAAAAAAGTGCTAGAATCCGTGTCACCTGTTTGTCGCCTTGCTTTTCCCCCTTAAATAATCCCTTCCAAATTATAGATATAAAACTATATGGAGGTCCGTATCTACATGTCAAAATACGGATAATTAAGAATACTTTTTTTGCAAAGTTTTGCCAGAGAAATCCTCTTTCGATCATGAAAAAGCTTTTACTACCCAAGTTTTATGTAATTCTATATTTAATTTTAACGCTAATCATATTTTCGCTTTTTGTTCAAAATAAGATATTTTCGGGGTTTGATGAACATGCATGTTTTTAGAGAATAAATAAAGACAAGGAATATAAAAGTGTAGTGGTGTATATTGGGATGGTGGTAAGGGTGGAAGTTAAAACCATAGGATTACAGGGGTTGATTTCGAACCAGTAAACACACAAAGATGAAATGAAAGCAAACCCTCCTATATAAATTATGCCATGGACAAATAAATAGAATTTCTTGATATAAGGAGGAGTAGATGATATAAAGACAGGTATTAAATTTTCATATCACAATGAAAACAAATAGTAATTATTACAATAATAACTAAGTTTATAACATTATAAAACGAATATTTCAGAATTCTGAATTCCGAATGTTGAATTCTGAATTATAGGTGAGCCTTTTCGGCTTTCGTACATATGGCAATGAGATGCCTGCTTTTAGAATTTTGGAATTATCTACTGTAACCATGGAAACAGTGAAAATATCAAAATTTCCAAAAAGATCAAAATGCTGCAAACTGGATGAAATTTTACAGAAATCATAACTGGCATGGGCAGAATTGCATTTTGGAGTTGGAAATTTCAAAATGGCCGCCGTTACCATGGAAATGACTAAAATGTAAAAAATTTCAAAATGCTCCAAACTCAATGAAACTTTACAAAAATGATAATTTCCATGTGCAGATACGCTCTTTGACTTTGGAAATTTCAAAATGGCTGCTTTTATCCTGGCAATGGGGGGACGAGGGTGCCATCCGTTATTGCTAGCAATTACAAATCTAGTTATGTCACCCTGACGGAGGTCGGGTGACATATTGTTATTGTACGATTCTTTTTTTTTTCTTTATTATTCCACACTTTTTTGTCCAGCCTATTTCTCGGAACTGCATGGACCAATGATGATGGAACTTTACCATAATGTCAACCCCCATGTCCAGATGTGCAATCGGGGGTTGGCATTTCCAAGATGGCTACCGTTGTCATGGAAACAGAAAAAGTGTGAAAAATCGGAAAGTCTTACAAAATGAATGAAACTTTGGGGAAATGTTACATGACATGCGAAGACATGTCATCCATCTTTTGAATTTTCAAAATGGCCGCTGTTGCCATAGAAACAGTACAAATATGAAAAATTTCAAAATGCTTTAAACTTTCTGAAAATTTGCAGATTGAAGTATTGTGAAGTTTATAAGTAAATTCAATGTTATTTAATTTCGAAATGGCTGCCACTTAGTGGCAATTGGCGGACCAGGGTGACATCCGCTATTGCTCGCAATGGCAATTCTAGTTATGGCACCCTCAACGGAGTTGGGGTGACATATTGTTATTGTTCGATTCTTTTTTTCTTCTTATTATTATTATATTTATTCTTCCACACTTTTTTGTCCATACTATTTCTCAGAATTGGCTTGAACAATATTGATGGAACTATAACATAATGTTGACCACCACTATATATAGTGCAGTGGGGTATGGCATCATCAAGATGGCTGCCGTTGCCATGGAAACGAAACAAATGTGAAAAAATCCAGTTTTTTGTTTTGGTGAACTGTTTGGATATGCTTGAACTCAGAACCATTATATTTTAATACAATGTAGGTGCCCACTATATACAGGTGTTGGATGATTTTGGCACTCCTAGGAACTACTATGTTGCCATGGAAACTACATCAAAAGTTTCAAAAATATCAAAATGCTCCTAACTTAATGAAACTTCATAGTAACGATGAGCAACATTAGAAGATGTGAAATTTGGCGTTGGAATTTCCAAAATGTCTGTTGTTACCATGGAAACAATGCAAAAAGGTCAAAAATTTCAAAAAAAAACTAAAAATGCTGCAAACTGGATGAAACTTTACAGAAACGGTCACTGGCATAAGCAGAGTTGACTTTTGAAGTTGGAATTTTTAAAATGGCCGCCGTAACCATGGAAACAGCAAAAATGTCCAAAATATCAAAATGCTCCAAACTTAATGAAACTTTACAAAAATGATAATTTGCATGTGTAGATGCAGTCTTTGACTTTAGAATTTTATAAATGGCTGCCGCTCGCCTGGCAATGGGGGAAGGGTGCCATCCGCTATTGCTTGCAATCGCAAATCTAGTTTTCCTTATTCTTCTTCCACACATTTTGTCCACGCAGTTTCTTTGAATTAAGCTGACCAATATTGATGGCACTATAGCACAATGTGGACCAGCATGTGAAGTTGTGCACCTGACTTTGGAATGGTCAAAGTGGCTGCCGTTTCCATGGAAACTGCAAAAATCCGAAAATGTTCAAAGTGTTCCAAACTGGACGAAACTTCACTTAAATAGTAACAGGCATGGCCTGAGCTGCATTTCGATCTTGGAATTTTCAAAATGGCTGCCGTTACCATGGAAACAGCTAAAATATCAAATATTCTAACTCTTTCGTTATAAGATCCAACTGGATGAAACTTTATGAAAATGTTCTCCAGTATGCCAAGATGTCAAGACAATATTTGGATAGTTCAAAATGGCCGCCGTTGTCATGGAAACTGGGGTCAAGTTTGTTTTTTTGAGCCTACGGAAAAATGCATAAAATCAGCATTTTCTCAGAGAGAAGTGCACCAAAGTTAATGAAACTGTATTGATATATAACATGACAAGGGGCAATGAGATGTCTGCTTTTAGAATTTTGGAATTATCTACTGTAACCATGGTTGCAGCACAAATGTTCAAAAATTCCAAACTGCAAACTGGATGAAACTTTACAGAAATAGTGATTGACATGTGCGGAGTTGAATTTTGGAGTTGGAATTTCCAAAATGGCCGCCGTAACAATGGAAACAGCAAAATTGTTCATAATTTCAAAATGCTTCAAACTTGATGAAATTTACAAAAATGATAACTTGCAGTTGTAGATGCACTCTTCGCCTGGCAATGGGGGAGACGAGGGTGCCATCCGTTATTGCTAGCAATTACAAATCTAGTTTAAATTTGCCATTTGCTAATGAACTTTTCCAGAAATTTCCGCGGGGTTTGATATTTTTCGTATTTTACTATTTGTAAAGACTTACCAGAACAAGTATTAATTCTCATCAGTTAAATACACTTGTCAACAATGTTTTTGCTACAAATTTTCTATATATTAATCAATTCAAAACATGCAAACTATCAAATAACAGTACAACTAATATTTTTATTCGTATTTCAGCAGCAAAACTACATGAGAAAAGTTAAAATATATTGTTGTCCGAAATAATGAGATAGATAAGCCATAATACAAATTTAAACTCTTTCCATAAATCTAAATAATTTTTAGCAATTATATGCAAGGCTCTGTGTTAAAGGCCGTACCTTGACCTATAATGGTTTACTTTTAAAAATTTATGCTTGAATTGATAGTTAATTGTCTGATTGGCACTCGTATCACATCTTCATATATATACCGGTATATAAAGTATTGTACTATCATTTAATATTAACTTTTTGAGTTGATTTTTTTCCTAGGAATTCGACAAAAACAATAATGCATCCATACCTTAGTCAGTTTTTACATCACATGAATATATATATCAATAAACTCATCATAGATACCAGGACTAAATTTTGGATATACGTGAGACGCGCGTTTCGTCTTAAAAAAGACTCATCAGTGACGCTCGAATCCAAAAAAGTTAAAAAGGCCAAATAAAGTACGAAGTTGAGGAGCATTAAGGACCAAAATTCCTAAAAGTTATGCCAAATACAGCTAAGGTAATCTATGTCTGAGGTAGTCAATACACTACATTATTATATGTTACTACACATGGTTGTTAATTGTTACAAAGTAGTCTATATTGTTTGTGTAACCCTTACCGAAATTATGAAAAATAAACAACATGGTAAGTTTATAATACAACAATAACGTTTGATAAAAAGAGATACTGACATAAATTTTAAAACATACAAGAAAAATATTAAAACAATGAATGAAGATTTAAAATGTCAATGTGATTAACAGTATTGTTTTTTTCCTGTAATTGAAATCATGACATATTCACATGCAAAGGTGCAGATACATGATATTATAACATGAAACGTAACAGCAGTAACAACAATTCTTTGATGACATATCAATAATCGATCATGTCTTTATCAAGTGTTGAATCATACATGTCATACTTTAATGTAAAACTTGTTTCTTTTTTTTTACGTGATTAAAAACTGCATTTAAAACGAAACTAAAATAAATGATCAGTAAACTTGGTGTTATTTAATTTCGAAATGGCTGCCACTTAGTGGCAATTGGCGGACCAGGGTGACATCCGCTATTGCTCGCAATGGCAATTCTAGTTATGGCACCCTCAACGGAGTTGGGGTGACATATTGTTATTGTTCGATTCTTTTTTTCTTCTTATTATTATTATATTTATTCTTCCACACTTTTTTGTCCATACTATTTCTCAGAATTGGCTTGAACAATATTGATGGAACTATAACATAATGTTGACCACCACTATATATAGTGCAGTGGGGTATGGCATCATCAAGATGGCTGCCGTTGCCATGGAAACGAAACAAATGTGAAAAAATCCAGTTTTTTGTTTTGGTGAACTGTTTGGATATGCTTGAACTCAGAACCATTATATTTTAATACAATGTAGGTGCCCACTATATACAGGTGTTGGATGATTTTGGCACTCCTAGGAACTACTATGTTGCCATGGAAACTACATCAAAAGTTTCAAAAATATCAAAATGCTCCTAACTTAATGAAACTTCATAGTAACGATGAGCAACATTAGAAGATGTGAAATTTGGCGTTGGAATTTCCAAAATGTCTGTTGTTACCATGGAAACAATGCAAAAAGGTCAAAAATTTCAAAAAAAAACTAAAAATGCTGCAAACTGGATGAAACTTTACAGAAACGGTCACTGGCATAAGCAGAGTTGACTTTTGAAGTTGGAATTTTTAAAATGGCCGCCGTAACCATGGAAACAGCAAAAATGTCCAAAATATCAAAATGCTCCAAACTTAATGAAACTTTACAAAAATGATAATTTGCATGTGTAGATGCAGTCTTTGACTTTAGAATTTTATAAATGGCTGCCGCTCGCCTGGCAATGGGGGAAGGGTGCCATCCGCTATTGCTTGCAATCGCAAATCTAGTTTTCCTTATTCTTCTTCCACACATTTTGTCCACGCAGTTTCTTTGAATTAAGCTGACCAATATTGATGGCACTATAGCACAATGTGGACCAGCATGTGAAGTTGTGCACCTGACTTTGGAATGGTCAAAGTGGCTGCCGTTTCCATGGAAACTGCAAAAATCCGAAAATGTTCAAAGTGTTCCAAACTGGACGAAACTTCACTTAAATAGTAACAGGCATGGCCTGAGCTGCATTTCGATCTTGGAATTTTCAAAATGGCTGCCGTTACCATGGAAACAGCTAAAATATCAAATATTCTAACTCTTTCGTTATAAGATCCAACTGGATGAAACTTTATGAAAATGTTCTCCAGTATGCCAAGATGTCAAGACAATATTTGGATAGTTCAAAATGGCCGCCGTTGTCATGGAAACTGGGGTCAAGTTTGTTTTTTTGAGCCTACGGAAAAATGCATAAAATCAGCATTTTCTCAGAGAGAAGTGCACCAAAGTTAATGAAACTGTATTGATATATAACATGACAAGGGGCAATGAGATGTCTGCTTTTAGAATTTTGGAATTATCTACTGTAACCATGGTTGCAGCACAAATGTTCAAAAATTCCAAACTGCAAACTGGATGAAACTTTACAGAAATAGTGATTGACATGTGCGGAGTTGAATTTTGGAGTTGGAATTTCCAAAATGGCCACCGTAACAATGGAAACAGCAAAATTGTTCATAATTTCAAAATGCTTCAAACTTGATGAAATTTTGCAAAAATGATAACTTGCAGTTGTAGATGCACTCTTCGCCTGGCAATGGGGGAGACGAGGGTGCCATCCGTTATTGCTAGCAATTACAAATCTAGTTTAAATTTGCCATTTGCTAATGAACTTTTCGTTCAGAAATTTCCGCGGGGTTTGATATTTTTCGTATTTTACTATTTGTAAAGACTTACCAGAACAAGTATTAATTCTCATCAGTTAAATACACTTGTCAACAATGTTTTTGCTACAAATTTTCTATATATTAATCAATTCAAAACATGCAAACTATCAAATAACAGTACAACTAATATTTTTATTCGTATTTCAGCAGCAAAACTACATGAGAAAAGTTAAAATATATTGTTGTCCGAAATAATGAGATAGATAAGCCATAATACAAATTTAAACTCTTTCCATAAATCTAAATAATTTTTAGCAATTATATGCAAGGCTCTGTGTTAAAGGCCGTACCTTGACCTATAATGGTTTACTTTTAAAAATTTATGCTTGAATTGATAGTTAATTGTCTGATTGGCACTCGTATCACATCTTCATATATATACCGGTATATAAAGTATTGTACTATCATTTAATATTAACTTTTTGAGTTGATTTTTTTTCTAGGAATTCGACAAAAACAATAATGCATCCATACCTTAGTCAGTTTTTACATCACATGAATATATATATCAATAAACTCATCATAGATACCAGGACTAAATTTTGGATATACGTGAGACGCGCGTTTCGTCTTAAAAAAGACTCATCAGTGACGCTCGAATCCAAAAAAGTTAAAAAGGCCAAATAAAGTACGAAGTTGAGGAGCATTAAGGACCAAAATTCCTAAAAGTTATGCCAAATACAGCTAAGGTAATCTATGTCTGAGGTAGTCAATACACTACATTATTATATGTTACTACACATGGTTGTTAATTGTTACAAAGTAGTCTATATTGTTTGTGTAACCCTTACCGAAATTATGAAAAATAAACAACATGGTAAGTTTATAATACAACAATAACGTTTGATAAAAAGAGATACTGACATAAATTTTAAAACATACAAGAAAAATATTAAAACAATGAATGAAGATTTAAAATGTCAATGTGATTAACAGTATTGTTTTTTTCCTGTAATTGAAATCATGACATATTCACATGCAAAGGTGCAGATACATGATATTATAACATGAAACGTAACAGCAGTAACAACAATTCTTTGATGACATATCAATAATCGATCATGTCTTTATCAAGTGTTGAATCATACATGTCATACTTTAATGTAAAACTTGTTTCTTTTTTTTTTACGTGATTAAAAACTGCATTTAAAACGAAACTAAAATAAATGATCAGTAAACTTGGTGTTAACCGTGAATACACAATTGAACACCTACATTGTAGTGTGTTACTGTTCTGTTCATTTGCAATAACGAGTTATAAGGCTATTTTTAGTGAATTAAAAGATTTCAGATATTTTTAGTGAATTTAAAGATTTCAGATAAGTAATCAGCAGTTGTAAAGTTAATGATAGAGAAAATTACACGAGGAAAGTTGAGAAGCATATGCTTTATCAGAACAGACATTACAATGGGAAAACAATCACGAAACGACATACAACATCAACAAAACATTACTTTAAAAATAAGGATTTCATTTCAGACCAGAGTTCGACGTAAGAGGTCAAAAGTGTAAACAGGTCCTGATTCACGTTCTTCGTCAGTAAAAGTTAAACGGATAAATCATTTTGTTGATGTTCCCGTAGCTATTGTTTCTGTCAGAGCAACCGATATCACATGAGATGTTGATGAAGATCTTGGACCTGCATTTAAATTGTCTCTGTTGTGTTATTGTCGGCCCCAGTTTCTCTGCTCTTTAATTAGCCTTTTTAAAATCTAAAGGACAATAGGTTATCTCATTGTTCGTACACCAAATGAAAATAACGTTACGTCATTGGTTGAATTTGCATTGTTCATCACGTCGTAAACTATTCAAAACGTTTCAGTGTACGCTTGTGGAAATATTACCCAGAATGCATTAGATTCTAAACCGGCGATTTACAGTGAACGATATTTTTCATATTGTTCGTTATTGTCTTTTTATATCCGTTTTGATATGTTTTTGCATCTGTTTCCATTTTTTGCCAAAACAATTTAATTGTAATAGTAGATCAATGCAGTTTTCAACAGAATTTATCTCACAATTTCATCTTGGTAATTAAACATTGTGTGGCTATCTGTGATTGATAATTGTAGAAAGCTTTGCTGCGACCTCTGATATTTCATTTAAAAGATATCTACTATGCTGTTGCAATCGATGACTTGTCTATGAAATTGTGATGCTTTAGTTGTATGAAATGCTGAATTTACAAGTTTAGCAGTGTCCTTATCAGTTGGAGCAAATTGCATTATAAGTTATTCACGTTATAATCTTCAAAATTGTCAAATGTTATATTTACATTTTCTGAATAAAAAAAATAGTAATGTGTCTTATAACATGATACTTGTCCAAAAAAGTCGGAATTGATGGTAAATTATTTTTGTGAGTACTGCTATCATGTAAATATGAAAGTGGTATAATAATATGTCTTCATTATGCAAGACTTATAATTGCAGGGGATGGGAAACTTAAAACATATCTGTGTATTGTCAATTGAAAATATAACCTTGTTATAAATGTAATTATTGTGACTCTATATTCCATATTTGGAAACTAATTTGGTTTACAAATCAATGTCGTTTTCTACAAATCAGTGTTGTAATTTCAATTATCTTATTTATATTTTTTAGAACTTGTTATTTAAAAAGATAATTATGAAATTACGAATATCATGGGACCGGTTTAATTGTCATCTCTACTACTTATCAAATGAACCTAATTTGAAACCTGTTTTGGTTTTTTTTAAGAAATTTGAATTACAAACAGTATTCATGCATGTGGTGGATTAAATTAGCTCTATACCCTAGGTTTTAATTACCATGTGTTTGAAACCCTTTGTATTACATGTAGGTTAGGAATATGTCAGTCGTTTTCCGCATTCCATTTATTGATAACGTAATCGTTTAATTGTGTGATTTTATATGGCCATACCCGTGAACGTACCATGCAGTTCGATTTTTTTGTAATGTATTTTTGAAATATATCTAAGAAAAGATGTGATGGCTCAACCAGTCAGTTTGAGCCAGATGATTGGGGTTAAGAAGAACTAAAGAATCAGGTGCTGACTTTTCTTCTAGTTCCAATCAAAATGTGGTAAATAACTGAAAATACAAAATAAAGTACAATTTTACAATGTGTTAAACAATTATTATTGGAGTTAATGATTCATCTGGTATAGAGTAGCAGCGTAGTCCGGGATGTAGCAATTCAGAGTTCCGAAACGGCGTAGTCAAGAAAGTAGACATAAAATACATCCAATGTAAAAATAGATGATAATACTTTTGTTGCATAGTTAAATGAATCACAGGCAATTTGAAGGCATCATGTCAACTATTTCAAATGTTACTCACGCTGTGGTTAGCCACAAATTGTGATCAAGAAGGAATCCTGCGACAGTCCTTTGTTCAGTTATAAGATTTGGCCAGCTTCGCTAGCTAAGGGTTACGATCTACTGCCGTTTTATCCACCCTTGGGGGACGAAGATAACATTTCGGAGACACAAGGTAAGGATTTTAATTGGTTGTAGTCGAAACTCGCTGCATCCAATAGAAAGTGTTTGTAAACAATTGCCACGTGTTAATTGTTCAACAAGTCTTTACATCATTAAACATACGACTATATTTAGTTTCAAACAACTAATAGAAGTTCCTATATATGTTTCATACACAAATGCATGAATGTGACGTATATTTTCAGTTCCGGCTTAACCAAGTGTGTAGACTCTAGACGCTACCGTGTTTTTACCTCCAAAGTAAAGAGTTCAAGTGCTACCATTGGTCAAGAATAATGTATTCGAAATGGGCGTGACTTTTATCTTCCGATAGATGACGCAACATTGTTATTACAAATGTTGGCTTAATCCGCCAAGGGTGGAGAGAACGTGAGTGGATCGTAACCCTTGGGTAGCGAACATGTGACGTGGCAAGGTTGATTTGCAAAAGACGGATGTAAGGCTAAGGTAACAATAGAATATTGTAAGGTGAAGTCCAGATCAAATTCCGGAAATATATAAAAAAAAAAGTCGTGAATATAATTACACAAAATATATTACTGATCCAAGCAACACAAAAGATCAATCACAATAAAAAAAAGAACAAAAAATCCATCACTGGTCACAAACTGTTTTCATCTCCTTTAAAAGACATTGCACGTAAAAGATGCCCTGGTAGATTTCAAAATAGAGTAGGATAATGCCGCTACATGGTAGCACTTGAACCCTCAAAGAAGAAAGGGATTCATATACGTTACAATAACTTGTTTCCCAATTCACTATAAATAAATCTGTTTAATCTAGATATAAATATATTGACAGTCAACTGAAATGGAATTAAATAACAAAAGAGAAGCTTTCTTTAAATGATTATGACTGTTTTTAACTGAAGAAATTTGAAATATCTTTGGTACTAGTATCCTCTGAGTATTTCGGCAAATAGTGTTTAGAAACAACATATAAACAATGTTTAGTTACTTATCAATGATCAAATACTTCAGGCCCATTACTAATCAATGCTAAAATACTTCAAGCCTTTACTATATATAGATAACCACTGCTCAAATACTACAGGCCTATTAGAGGAGGTGGAAGAAACCAATCTTAACGTTGTTGTATGGTAATGTAAAGATTTCAATTAAATTGTAAAATCCTATCATCTTGTGCGTTACTATAATATTTGTTTTTGCAACATTTTTTTACTATGGTTGAAAGTCTTTGTCGACTTTGAAATCCAATCGCCTCTCGAACGTGTTTCATTTATAATAAGCTGTAATTTCGAGTTTAATTGACATTTAGCCATTTCATGATTGTTTTATTTACTGCCAGATTTACATATAACAGGTAATTACTGATCGGTTATAGACGAAACAAACACATTATTTTCAAGGAAGAAAGATTTAAATACGGTCATAAAATAAGGTGATTGGCTTTCAATAAAATAAATTAAAACAACAAAAACATGATTTTGCCATTAATAGGTAATAGTACGGTGACCAAGTAAAGAAAAGTCGCTTATTTAAGGAGTTTAATCGTCATTCGGACTATACGGCTATAAATCACAGTTTTTGGTAGTTCAAAGGTTACACTTCATATTTAGACTTGTCGTCAAAAAATCATACGGTGCAATTTTTGTAAACTGGACTTTGAAGTACGTTCTCTTACTTTCAAGAAATAATGATTTTCAAAAGTTTTTAGGTCTACATTCTAAAAGAACATTCATGATATGCTTTCTGTTTTTATATACATTGTTGTTACACCTTATTCTAACGATTTCAAACAAAATTTAGCAAAATTAATCCGTTATTGAAGAGGTTTTTGGTAAAAAGTGAACACTACGAATATTTTGCATTTACGCAGAGAACGTTTCAATTCATTTTTATCATTTGTTTTACGCAAAATGTAAAATAATCAACATTTATATGATATTTCCAACCTTTATCAAACAACAATATCAAAAACATTTTTCTCAGAAGCATCATTTCGACTTTTGCATTGAAATAAATTATACACTACACAATCGGAGATATAGGTTTTCCACCGAAAATTCGACTTGTACACACAAGTTGAACCGGACCGATACTATTATTCTACTTTATAAATGGTATTTTGTATAACAACGATATTTAATTGCTAAATAATTTTCAGTTCGATCTATTTTGTTTGTTCATGTTCCCATTTCGTGTTGGTAATCGTCTTTTTAGGAGTTTTTTGTATGGTTTTTTTTTTCAAAAACGATTACGTCCTAGTAGGTCGAAAAGGCCAAACATGTGTTTTAAATCTGAAAAGTGTAACGTTTTCCGATACTGTCTATTGAAAACAAAACTTTACGACAAAAGAAATAATTTCAGCTTTCCAATTGTGAACTTTCCATTTCTAAGTAGCAACATTTCAGCAGCACCTGCATACGGTGTATATATCTCCCAATTGATACGATATTCCCGTGCTTGCATTTCCTATCATGATTTTCTTGATAGAGGGTTGTTACTAACAAGGAAGCTATTAAATCAAGAGTTCCAAATGATGAAGTTGAAATCATCTCTTCGTTAATTTTGCGGACGCCATCACGAGTTGGTAGACCGTTATGGAATAACCGTTTCACAAATGATATCGAATATGTTCCTTACGTCGTAACAACAATACCCTTCCCTTTCCTAAGTATGACCTATCGAATTAGACTATATACCGGATGTGTTATCTCATAAGCAACACGACGGGTGCCACATGTGGAACAGGGTCTGCTTACCCTTCCGGAGCACATGAGATCCCCCCTAATTTTTGGTGGGGTTCGTGTTGTTTATTCTTTTGTTGTCTCTGTTGTGTCATGTTTACTATTGTTTGTCTGTTTGTATTTTCAATTTTAGCCATGGTGTTGTCAGTTTATTTTCGATTTATGAGTTTGACTGTCCCTCTGGTATCTTTCGTCCCTCTTTTAAGAGTAAACGTTGCATTTGTAGTTCAGTTGAAATATAAAATGATGAAATCTGCCAGCAATTTGTTGAAGAGTATGGGACGTCTGCTTAAATTCCTGATTTGGTGAAGCAATTTGATTCTGAAGTCTCTGGTGCACTTTCTCTGCCTTCCTTTGGCTCATCACTCACAACTTACATCAGTTTGAGAGCAGGTATGGCATTGGTTCAATGTATTGATGATAAGAAAAGTCATACATTTGGTGACATTGCAGTGACTATTATAAAAATATGACCCAATGCTTTTCTCAATCGCATACAGTAGCAGACGTTTTTGACCGCTACGACATGAAAAACTCAAGGTTTGCTCAAAGGGAACGCCACACAAAGACTATATCTTCAACCAAAGTGTATCAGATTATCGAAGGGAGAAGTATTCCTGACTGGAAGAAGTTTCTTTCTGTTAAAGAAATCAAACAGGCTCTACCTAATTTCTTTGGTAGTTTTATTCTTCAAAACTTTGACAAATCTCGTATTATTCCACCTTATAGTGAGCTTTACTTTGCCCGAAATTGTCAAAGTTATTTCAGACAATACTGTTAATGACTGTCATACCTTGTTTAGCACTCAACAAGGGCCGATACTTGTATGATAGTCCATTCCTAATAATTTGACATGAAGTTTAGAGAAATGGGAAACAGGGCAGAACAATCATACATACCTCTGATAAGGGTATGATTGTTCTATGTGTTCATTACTACAAACAGATGACACATGGGTGCGAGTTGTCGGTGCAGATGCGGAACATTAGCAGTGTAACGAATGGGCGAAGATTTTTACCCATTCACCAACTATGTGCTTGCTTTTCTCCAACAATTTGTAAACTGTTGCCTGCTGCACATGCTCTTACCGGATGCGACACAACTTCGTCTCGTGTTTGGAATAGGTACCAAAACAGTCTACAAGACTTTAAAGGACACGCACGACTATTTTAGTTGAAGAGCCTGTGGAGTACTGGCAAAGATGAAGCCCTTGTTTGTGCAGGTAAAATAGTTTCAAAGACTATTGATCCGAAAAATCTCATTTAATCATCAAATCCTGATGTGAATAAAATGCGCGTCAAGCTAGCCACCAGTAAAGATGTAAGTTTAGTCGGGTACATGTTACCTCCTTGTGAAGTGGCGTTAAAACAGCATATTTTACGTGCTTCGTTTCAAACTAAAATTTGAACCCATTTACACATTGCTAAACACCCTATTCCGTTACCTATAGAATACGGTTAGCGAAAGTTAAATAATTCATTCCATCCCGTGTATTTTGAGGGACATATTGACATAATTCTTGCAGAATCTTGTGTGTTCATGTAAGGGAAAATCTCCATGTAAAAGGTCACCTGTTTGTTCACAACAAAACCTTTCATGTACGGAGCTTTGCTCCTGTCAAGGGTCAGATTTATGTAGAAATTCCTTGACAGATGAAACAGATGAAACAGAAGATACTCCTAGATGAATTATGTTGTGTGGATCATTTTGATTGGATTTTTCAATTTTAACTGTTTTTGAGGTTTCTTAAAAAGTAGTTTTTGGTTGTAATGAATTACATGCATGAGCTTTTGCAAAATAAACGTTCAGGATAGTAGGCTTCAATTGAAAACAATAGTTATCGTTTATTGCTGAGGTTAAATATCACCCGGTCAGGTAACTAGTGTAACTCTAAGGGAATTTGTATTGATCTGTTATAAGAGAACAAGTGTTTGAAAAGCGCCAATTTTCAAAATGTATCGACTACTAAGTAATGACTTCCTTTTGTGTACATTTTCGAGATAATTCATAGTAAATTGATTTGAAAAAATGTCTGTATGTGAAATTTTACACAAAATACTGCCTATATCTTTCAGTTTCCAAAAGGACTTGTTTTGCCGAATCCAATAATATATAATAAAGCCATATAGTATATTTGACGATTAAATCTTTAAAAAATTGGGTCTGGTCACCGTACTATAATGAACAAATTGACATGCTAATAAAATCATTATATTTACCAGGATTAAAATTTTGTATCTGCGACAGACGCGCAATTTGGCTAAAGACTACTCAGTGACGCTCGAATCAAAATAAGGTATAAAGGCCCAAACAAAGAACGAAGTTGGAGAGCAAACTTTAATCGTAAAAATAACGTGTTCAGAATATGGTGCATATTCATTATAACCTAGAATTTGTATTTTTAAGATTATATGTTTGGGTTTCTAAAAGCACATGCATATGTTTCATACACCTATGGAACCATCGACGTGCGTGTTTTCTGTTTACATATATTATTCGCTGACAATTTTTATAGTAACGTGTTAGATAACATGACATGTCTAGACAAAAACTGCTCGTTTTACAAATTTGGTAGGGTATGTAATGAATATTTGTATTTGATAAAACGATTTTCCTATAGCTTCTGTGCAGATAATACGGTTCACTAAGTTTGTTCCTCCAGTTTAAAGATTATCTATAACATTATCAAAAGACAACACAACACAATGAAACGAAAAACAAAAATGTAAAACATGAATTTCATATCAATACAGCCGACAAGCTATCATTATAATCAATTCTAAGAAAGATGTGACATTAAAATCAACATGTCCATTGCAATTAGTGACATACACGTTTAATTGTATGGAATTGCTGCAAATTTGTGACTGAATGGTATTGTATGAGCGGAACCTTAATGAACCAGGGGTATGTCAAAGAACATCTCGTCCATTTTCTTAAACAAGTTCATCAGAAGTTACAATCACCTTGTTGATAAATATTTCGTATCAACTTCACAAAATATACACGATGGGTTAGCTATCATTATAATCAATTCTAAGAAAGATGTGACATTAAAATCAAAATGTTCATTGCTATTAATGACATTTACGTTTTATTGTATGAAATTGTTGCAAATGTGTGACTGAATGGTATTGTATTAGCGGAAACTTAATGAACCAGGGGTATGTCAAAAAACATCTCGTCCATTTTCTAAAACAAGTCCATCAGAAGTTACAATCACCTTGTTGATAAATATTTCGTATCAACTTCACAAAATATACACGATGGGTTAGCTATCATTATAATCAATTCTAAGAAAGATGTGACATTAAAATCAACATGTCCATTGCAATTAATGACATTCACGTTTTATTGTATAAAATTGCTACAAATGAGTGAGCGGAAACGTAATGAACCAGGGGTATGTCAAAGAACATCTCGTCCATTTTCTAAAACAAGTTCATCAGAAGTTACAATCACCTTGTTGATAAATATTTCGTATCAACTTCACAAAAAAACACGATGGGTTCGAAGCATAAAATTTGGGTACTGACGTTGTTTAACATCTTACTAACGTGTTATGGTATTCTTTTATTTGTCTGTGTGAACATTACTTTTACTATTTAGTCCGATTGATACATATAACGTGGCTGTGTACTTCGACATCCCGTCATTGTGTTATAGTTCCATCATAATTTTTGAATTCTGGCTTTCATTTTTGCTAATGTCCTATGTCTTTATGCCTTTTTGTGTTTCTTTGATACATATTACATATATGACGTGGCTCGTGACCACTAAGGCCGGGCACAGATTAAACTTAACTAGACTCGACAATATCTAGACAGAACTTAATTGCACTCAAATTTGGTCTCGACTTTACTTAATAAGATTGATTTATTTAATAATCTTGGGGTGTTGTCTGAAATTATCTCCACAAAGGCCCTGCCAGTTTCGACCTGTCTCGGCCAGTATCGGCCTGTGACGACCCGTCTCGATTTGTCCCGGGCTATATGAACCTGTCTAGCCTCAGTCGTCACCGTCAAATTTAGTCTTCACTGGTCTTAATGAGCCCATCTAACTAAATCATATATGGATCTTACAAAATTCTATGTTATTTGGTACTTTGGTTCATTGCTGAAAAATCAACGGATTTAATTAATAGGTTAAAATGCAAGAAGTTATAAGTTTTGATATTCAAATAGTCTTCTTTTTCATTTCTGTAACTTTTTCAAATCAACTTGGATTTCATAAAATTCTACAGCTATATAAATTTGTCTTTGATCTTACAGATTGCGAGGTTGTTTGGTAGTTTGGCTTATTTCTGTGAAATTTAAGGATTTAACTCATAGCTAAAAAACAACTTTATTTGGTTCGGAGAGCAATCAGATCATGCATATGGTCATCTTATCATTTGTGTATTGCTGTCACATTAAAGGATTTAATTGATCTAAAATGATCAAACGCTTAAATGGTCAGTTCGGACTTAATTCAAATAGTCATATTTATATGTTTTTATAATTTATTTTCAAATCAATTTTGATTTTCATCACCCTATACAGCTATCTCAGTTATATATTGGCCTTAAAGAATGCCGGGTTGGTTTGGGACTTTGGTTTTTTGCTGTGAAATATAAGAATGTAATTGATAGGCATGTAAATAAGCTTTGACTGAATTCAGATAGTCACCTTTAAATTTGTTTATTCCTTTTTCAAAGTAAATTGGATTTTTTTATAAAACTATACAGCTATCTTATGTATATCTTATACCCAGGTTTTTCGGTAATTGAGTGTATTGCTGTCAAACTAAAGGACAGTGCAGAAATCAATCCAATATTAATTTCTTATGACACACTTCGTTCGGTCCTTTTCAATTTTCCTTTTATAAATAAAGGTTAAACAGCAACTCCGTACAAACCAAACGCAATATCTTTTATTTACACAAGGCAAACACAAGTGATAACTTTTGTTTTTCACGTAATTCATTCATCGTGGCGAAAAGAAATTCCGTGATAAATAAATAAAATTACAGATTGCTTTAATGTGACATTAGATATCCATTTAGAACATGATTGATATTGATATTGTTTCTTGAACCCTAAATGTGTCAATACATTTAATCACTTTTTAAAAATATGTAAACATCGACTTATCCTAAGATATTGGATACAACTTTTTCCATATAATTGGTGTATTGTAACACATTATCTTTTCAACTGCAACTTAAAGTGGTTCATTTGAAAGTTTAACAGGTGCTTCAACGTGTTTATTGACTGTTTTATCACTCGTCTAGGTGAAAACAATCATTTTAGAAAGATAAAAACATTTTAAAATTAATTGTCGAAATTTGATTTTTTTTTTCAATTACTTTTTTGTTTTGTTTTTTAAAGGATGTTTGCTCCTCTACTTTTTGAATTTTTGCCAGATTTTCGGAATCTTCTGGTTTTATCCATGTATTAACATTAAAAAAAAATGCCCACTAACCCCTCCTTTTCTTTTCATATTTTTATTACATATTATTTAAAAAGCCATATTTTAAAATCTTATGAAATCTTTGTTATTTTTTCATAGTTATTTAAACAAAAAAGTGAAAGAAAAATCTAGAGAGAATTATTTCCAGCCAAATTTTGAACGGCTTTTAACTCGAAAACAAGCACACGGACCCTCTATTTTTTTCTGCTTTTTTAGTTTCTTTATTTATATACTTTCAATTAATAACAGTCTTTTATTTTTGGCAAACATCCTTATCTAGATAGATCTTTTTAATAGAATTTTAACATCATAAGCGTATCTAATTTTAACATTAATATTAATATTTAGTCTCATTAATCATACGATACATTTACATCGGTACAGATATATATACATACATAAGATAGAAAAAAAACTTATTTATAATAACAACTTACACACAAACGTACGCACAGCAATTAAGTACCCACATACACATATATCAGTTAGTACAATATATACAAAATGGGGGTTATGTTATTGTATACAATAGATAGTATAAAATGATTGCAGAACAACATTTAGATCAGAGGATAATTTAGACTAATAGGAAATAAGTTTAGTAGTAGGGATCAAATTTATTATGTGTTCTGTCATTATATTGTTATAATTATGAAAGGCACATTATGATATCATTTATGCACATTAAGATGACAGCAGTTCAAAGAGTTTAAAGGCAGGATTTTTCAATTAAGATATTAAAACAGATTCTTCATTTCTGTATGTACATGTTCTATAAACTTAGTACACGTTATATTAATCAAGTGAAAACATTTCAATATGTAACTATCTTTCTAAAGAATACAAATGGCATAGGACGAGTAAAGAAAACCATTCATGCTAATAAGAAAGATATAACGTTTAAGTAAATAAGATTTTCTCATATCTAGAATATTCCACAGATTGTCTTTTTGAATAAGGTATCGACATGATTTTCCAATATGAAGATAAAAATCAGAGTGTCTTTTCTGTAAAAGATTGACTCGAACCTTACTCGCAAAAACATTGACAGCCTATATAGATTTGTAACGCGTCATAAAAATGGCGAATCTATTATTTTATAATGTCCTGAAATTTTGATTAAGGAAATGCACAATTCTCAATGTACAATGTGTTCATACAACAAACAAAAGAAAAATATCAAACACAATTTCATATTGGCTTGTGATTTGTGGAGGACGATCAGTTATCAACACATGAAACATTCTAATGCAATATGTTTACGTAGAATATGAAATGTTTATAACAGTTTACTAGAGGTACATCAGTTGATATAAAAAAGAAACTTGTCGGTACAAACAGACAAACTTCAATAAAGACAGACACGCATGACAAACATCGATACAATCAGACAAACATCGATACAATCAGACAAACATCGATACAAACAGACAAACATCGATACAAACAGACAAACATCGATACAAACAGACAAATTGGAACATAAAAGCAGGAATAATTGCCAGAAATGCTAATAAAATGAGATCAAATACATGTAAGTCCGCAGTAGTTGGCTCATGTCCAATTTTCGTAAATATATTTAGGAAAGACAAATAGAAAGACACAAACATGAAAGATTTATATGGAAAATAACAGAAGAAAGACCGGGTATGTGCCCTCCTATGTGATAACCTAGCTTCAAAAATGTTTACTCCACATAAACCACCGAACAATACTCAGTACGCGCTAATAATCTAATAATCACCATTCATTTCCGTTTTTGAAGTTGATCATGTTGCCTCGTTAATGTTTTTGAAATTTTTAGAGTCCCTAGTTATCTTTCGCGTTTTTTTTTTTTTTTGTTTTTTTTTTTTGTGTTCGAGACGCTTTCCTGAATTAACTTTCATTTCCGTTTTTGAAGTTGATCATGTTGCCTCGTTAATGTTTTTGAAATTTTTAGAGTCCCTAGTTATCTTTCGCGTTTTTTTTTTTTTGTTTTTTTTTTGTGTTCGAGACGCTTTCCTGAATTAACTTTCATTTACAACCACCATCTTCCTCTCCTGTCCGACGTTTATGCGTAAGAAAAAAATATCTTCTAATATCCATGTTATGTATGAACATGCCAGCAAATTTGGGAAAGTGAAAACTGACCAATATATTAAATAACAATTAAACTTGTATTAGTAAAGATGTACGTGAATGTTCTTTTTTTTTTTGACAAATCAAAAAGTTGTTCTGTCTATCCTATTAGAACAGTTATTGTCGGATTTTCCAAATTGTGACATTTTGGCTGAATATTGATTCGCCTTGTGGGTAATATATGTACAGAAATAGATCGCTAACTAGAAACATTTCCTAAGTTTATTCATTCAATTTTAACTTGACATTTATATACCATACTAGCGTTTTGACTTATTTCCTTAGCTAACAGTAATCTGTCTCTAGCAATATCATCATGATACATAAAATTCACATTTTGTCAACTATACAATATATAAATGCAACTGTAATAAAAAGTTATCAGTACGTGATTGGGGAATATTTATTTCTGACATTTAAAAAAAAATCTGCTTCAATATATCAATTCATTTGATGATTAAGATAAAAGCAGTATGTGTTCAATCTATTCGTTCGTGTTATGTGAGGATAAGACAATTTTTTATACCACACTAAACCACAATTTTAACTAAATACAAAATATTGAGTCTCATCAAAGAAAGAAACAAAATCTGCGAGATTGTATGAAACAAACAAAAGAAGAGAGCAAATGTGCATCTTGGCAATTGGTAAACCCAGTAATGAGACTTGTCATAAGTAAGGACACTTACATAATAAGGACATTCAGGAGAGTTTTAGACAACTATGTTCTTTTTTGTATTCGAAATTTTAAAAATCATGAAACACAATTTATTATTAAGCATACACTCAGTCGAAGTTTCTTTGAATTTTCGTGAGTATAATTTTGATTTTTCTACTCAATTTCCAATATTCAGTTCCCTTACGGGTAGTACGTGCCTACTGCAGGTTCTTAAATTCTCTTTCGATAGTAAACATTGAATGCTCATCATTCGATTATTGACTACAAATATCAGTGTTCTTGGAGAGATCAGAAACATTCAAACTATTAAGTAAAAAAGCTGTGAATACTCAGGTAATCAGAAAGGGTGGGAATGTTCTGTTTTTCATAAACCATGTGGCAAGTATATAATTGTAGTCTACAATCGGTGAAATGAGGACAAAGTCCTAGTTACAATTATGATAACATTTTCGGCGTTATTTGACAAACAGATGTTTTACTTGTCAATATCATTCATCGATAAACGAATGCAGATAATTTTTGTAAAAGAACAAATATCACTTGTATGTAGTAGTGGAAGATATTAGCAAGCAAAATCGAGGGAATTGTGCAAATGATGATACAAGCATGAAAATTACCACAAAGCATCATTATTATATACTTTGTAAGAAATAACTGCTGGCCATTAAAAAAAATATTTTTTTCAAGATGGCCACGGCCATTTTCTAAAATGGCTGTTTTCTTTAGTTTGAAAATACTGATTTTTCTCGAAAACTTTTCTTTGAAAGTCTTTTAGTAAAAACCAATTACCAGGTATGGTGGCTACCATCCTCACATCACATATTTATTAAAAATGAATATTTGACATTTCCAGTATTTGCGCATGCGCGAAAATGTAACAAAATTATTTCGAAACATTTGAAATATTTACTATATATTTAGTGTTTTTGGATTTCTAATGATATTATGAATTGGTTTGATAACATTTTTCAAGGTTATGATACACATGTGTTTCACACTTTTGCGCATGTGCAAACTATTTATAGACATCAAGAGCGATGTGTATGCCCTACCAGGCAATTCTCAGGTATTCAATGGTTAAGGCGAAAATGTAGTTAATCTGGAGAAACATCAAATGTAACTGCAGATCAGCCACTTTTGGAAATGCCTAAGCAAATTCAGTGGGAATGGCCTGATTTGTAAGGAAAATATAAGTGTATCGTCATGTTTGGTGGATTGCACATTGAAATGACTTGTTAAAAAACTCTGGTTGATATATTGCGTGATAGGGGATAGACATGTTGTCTTACTGAAGCCAATATTGCAACACCAAGAACAGCAGATTCTTTTTATATATGTTCAAATGTACATAGAACTAGACAGGCGCATCAGATAACTGCATGTATTTTGCTTAAAAATTGTTAATTTCAGATTATAAAAGCTAAACTCAGAATATATAATTATGTCATGACTCTGTGACGTTCAATGATTTAAAAGACTGGTGTAAGTAAATAGAGTCATCTCGACCACAGTTTAATTCCTGGCGTTCAATTATAAATTAAGAACTTCTTCTGGCTTTGGTATTATGCTCATTTCATGAGTTAGACTGTCCATATAAATCATGAAAGCGTATTGTTTTAGGTCTTGATCGTGTAAATTTTGCTCGATCGTTACCGACTCATCTCCGAGATATAACTTCCCTTCCCGAACATCATCCACAGGTGACAATGAAATTTGAAAATGATAATTTCACTGTACGTAAGACCAGTAAATTTCTTTCTTGTAACACAGGCAAAAAAAAACAGAATAGGGCAATTGTGAAGGGCGATATTGGTGCCATAGGATTTCCAGAAGAGCCAATTCAGACAAATGGATGATAGATGGACAAAGAGTCAGTATACTAGAAGATATAAAGATCTAGTGCTTTGGGTCATTCTAAAACAGACGAACGACATAATGAAGACTCTACGAAAACACAAAAAGATTTCTTTAAACAGCTTTAAAGGCTATGCAAGTATGAACGAGTTTAGAAATTCATTTCTAGAAGAGTTGTCAGATTTGTAAAAAAAAATACTTCATTTAGGAAATTGTTGATTCGGAAACAGGTAAGATATGTAAATAAACTCCAAGATATTAGTCCAAACAATACGAAGATCTTTTGAAGCAAATGCAAAACGAAGGCAAACATACTTTTTATAACCAAATAAAAAAGAACAACTTCTTATTTTGACCGCAAAATGAAACTTGAAACGTCTTTGTCAAAAACAAAGCTAGAGAACCTTAAAAGTGATTGCGATATCCTTTCTTGACTTTTCATTTCTTGTCACAGTAGACAGTTTTACTTGGAATATTTCTTTATCCATAGAAACCAAACTGCTCCTCCGTCTTTATCTCAGGATTTCACTTGAAATAGTTGTGTTAAATCGCTGCAAATGGGTTTACTTAACATTCTGCGATTTGCTGATCCGAATTCGGACGCATTTATCGTTGGTGGAGCAGCAATGGTTAATTCGAGGTCACAAAGTTTGGCAAAAATATTTGATGATTATGCTAATGATGTGATACTGCCTGATGTAAAGTCTTGCATCGATAAGTATTCAAAAGTAGACATTGTATTTGATGTTTACTAAATGAATAATTTAAAGGCTGTGACCAGACAAAGGCACGGTTCTTGTGCCAGATGGAAAGGTGTTGGTTCTGGTAGAACACCAAGGGTATGGAGTAGTTTTCTCTGTGACAATGACAACAAAACGAAATTGTTCAAGTTTCTTGCTGACAAAATTGCTTCTTAAGAGACTAATACAAAATTAATGTGTATGTTACTCATGTTGAAAATATTCTTTGCAATTTCAATAAAGATACTTGCTATCTATCCCCTTGTAATCATGAAGAAGCAGATACACGAATGTTTGTCAATGTTCGGTATGATTATGAAAAGTGTTGTAAAATGTAATTTTAGGTAGTACTGACACAGATGTAATAGTATCAAGAATTGCAGCAATCGCAAAATTAGGTAGAACAAATTGCGGATAGGTTATGCAAGGAATAACGACTTTTGATGGCTTCCTGCACCTGACATATCAAATGCGTTTGGTCCTTGTATTGCTGCTTTTCCTTTCGTCCATGCATTTAGTGGATGTGGCACTTTGTCGAATTGTCATGAGAAAGGCAAAAGATCAGCTTGTCTAACAATGGAAGGTTTTCCAGATGTAAAGGATGTTTTTTAGGCTTAAGTATGGAGCGAGGCACCATGTGATTTGTTTGCCAGGAAGCAGCGACATTGTGATGCAATTCCGCCTACAAGAGGTTCTTTTCCAGAGCACAACAAAAGAGAAATATATCAAGGAGGAGTTGCTTGGGCTCAGCCTGATTCATGTATTCGACAGGTACATGTTGTACGTGTTCCAAGTCATTAATACTGTGGTTGGATGAAAGAAAGAATGAATGACAGTTGGAAACCAAAATGGACTTCTTTGACTGCCGTTGCATCCTCGTGTCAGAAAATTTTGAAATGCGGAGCCGAAAACCGAGCTGTCTTGGTAACTGTAGATGCTACCGTTCTGGCCTTCCTTGTACGGGTTGTTGTATAGGCAACTATCAGATAATTATAAAATAAGAAACCTGTCTTTCTAACCAAACTAGGCATTTAAACTTAACAAAAAGTGTTAACACTTGTTAAGTTAATGGAAATTATAAAAATATTTTCTACGTATTTGCCGCCATTTTGGAACCGGAAGTCACTATTTTTTTTCATTTATGTGTTGTTTCGTCGTACTTGGGAATTTTTTTTAACGTTTTATCATAACTTACATTGGATCATACATCCCTTGTGAAGTTGCTTGAAAGTATAGAAATTGAAATTTTTGACTTTTTTGCCGGCATTTTGAAACCGGAAGTCACCTTTAGTTTCATTAATGTATTGTCTTGTTGTAGTTTAGAAACTGTCATTTACTCTTCATCAAATCTAACATTGGATTTTACAAATAACACACCTTTTAAAGGATTAACGAATTATTGTCAATTTCTAGTGACGCCATTTCCGAAATGTGTGGTGGCCATCTTGAAAAAATGATTTTTTTTCTGGCCAGCAGCGGATTTTTTTTTAGTATCATTTTTCAACCTTTATACCAAATTTCATGCTTGTATCACGATTTGCACAATTATGTCCATAATATCTCCCACTATAGCAGTATATTGACCTTGTTAATTAACTGGTATTTTGTAATACTCGTAATATAGGCCTTTCAACCACCTGTTTTAGCAGTAACACTTTCCAGATAGCGATAGCGATTTAATTACGTATCCTGAGGTTATTGATGAAATTCCCAGAAAAAGAAATCAAAATAAAACACACAGAATTGTACAATACAAATTAATTTTTCTTTGCCCAAATATATTAAGACTGACATAAAACATTGTTAGAGTAAAGTTTAAGAATATATTGAAAATTTTATCGATTCATTGGATGCAAACTGTATATTGTTGACACAAAAGTCGAGACAGATACCAAAGAGACGTTTACACTCAAACGTCGAAAATAAACTGACAATGCTATGACTAACGGTCAACAAAATTTAATTTAAACAATTATATATTAAGTATGACTAACTTTATCAAAAAATGGTGATAATCTCTGGTAGTTTAGAAGGAAAAGCAGACCCTGCTCTACATATTGCATTTACTGTTTATCACATTCGGCAAATAATGGGAACAGGATTGTTGTGACATTCTATAACGGTCCATCAACTCGTGATAGTGTCTGTGAAATGTTCAAAATTAAAAAAAAATCAATTTCAACATTTTGAACTGTTAGTTTAAGATCATCCCTATGAGCAGCAACGATCTATCAAGGAACTCATGATATACAATACAGGACCTTGAATATTGTTTCAACTGAGAGATAGATAATCAATATGCAGGCGCTGCTAATTGTTGTAATAAAGAAACGATTTTTTTTAGAATTGAAAAACTAGAATACTCCCTTTTGTCGTTAAGTGTTGTTTTCAGTCGACCCTCATTGTCAATTTCTAGATTTTAGTAAGGATATAAGGAAGACCGCGCGTTGCCTTGTGAACAATTTTAAGATTATTTTGTATGTAAATTGTAGTCGACCATTGGCATCATCAATAATTATGCTTAACACTAATGGTGTGATACGATATAACTTTCCAATGGACGATAGAAAAATTAATAAAAACATAAAAATGTGCCATCCTTATTTAGAGAGATAAGAACAAACCATGTATATAATCTATGCATGAATATTTATTCATTATAATGAATCCCTAATGAACTTTTAGAAAATTTTCTGATCATCAATAACAATCTTCATCAAGTGTCATTACTTTATCATAAATGGTGTTTAACAGGAGTTTAGGACAGACTGATAAATGACTATAGCGACTAAACGTATTAAAAATCTGTTTAATGTATATGAAATGGAATAAATGTGTTCTTTTGTCTTTCCAGAAGCGGCGTAACCTAAATTGTTTTGTTATTTATAAATATATAGGCAGAGCTTGTCACGTTAATTTGACATATATTTTATCTTTACTCAAATTATAAAAAAACAAATAACTTAAACAGACTAAATTGTTACCCTGTATAAATTATATAAATCGAGAAGAAACTGATCGTATATATACTAAGTGACACTGTATTTACACTAACAAGTAACCATTTGAACAGATCAAACGAATAATTAGCAGACATACCATGTATTTACAAAATCCTTCATTCCATTAACATGATTTATGAAAATAGCAATAATCGATTATACTCAATTCAATGCCAACTTAATAGGTCCCTCATTCCTTTGTGAGTTTAATCACACTTCTGCTTATGTTTTTTTTTTATATGTATCTTTTTAAACACTGTAATGCGATTTGAAACCTTTTTCAACTGTAGTTTCAAATGAACACAATATAACGACGAGAATAAATCCCGATTTGTTAGAGCTTACGCCATTTAGTGATCACGAACGATAAGTAACCATAATTGCAAAGAGTATCGTGGAAAAAACAACTACTCTCAAGAAGATTGATACAAGACGATAATAGTTTACCAAAGTTGTAATCAAAACTATAACATAAGATTCCGAGAGTGTTAGCTACCATAGACCAATTCCTTATTGATATTTATGTTACTGCTTCTGTCCAAATAAGTGTCCAATTCCTAACACATTATGTAAGTACGTTATCGAATCCTTGTGATTTCAATAAGATAAAGAAAAAGATTTAAAAAATATATATATACGTCATTCTTACTTGAACATATTAATGAGTATGTTAATTGAATTTATTTTGTCATCAGATTCAGGTATTAGAGCGATTTCCCAATAGGTTCAGGGAGATAAAGATGATTCATTAAAATAAAAATCATCGTTTATACTGAATTCAATGCCAACTTATTCGGCCCCTCGTTCTTGTGTGAATTTAAGTACACATGTTTTTCTTTAATGTGTATCTTTTTAATAGTGAGATTCGAGAACCGTTTCAACTGCTGTTTCTAATGAACACAATGCAAACAACGAAATAAATAACGACTATGAATAGTTTTAAATGTCGAGACTATAACATTTGATTCCGACATAGTAAGCTGATATAGACCGATACATTATTGATATTTATGTCACTGGTTCTGTTCAAATAAGTGTCCGATTCTTAAGACATCATGCAAGTACGTAATCGAATATTTGTGATCTAAATGACATACTGAAAAAAGAATTAAAAAAATATAAATTATACGTCATTCTTACTTAGACATATTAATGAATTTGTGAATTGAATTCACTTTTTATTAGATTCAGTAAACAGAGCGATTTCCCACTTGGTTCAAGATGATTAGTCTGCGGAAAATAGAAAATCATCTGTTACTTGCAAAAACTTCGCACGCTACTGATACGTGTACTAAACAGATATCAAAAAGACGTAGAAACTCATAAGTCAAAAATAAACCAGTTCAATAGCTAACAGTAAACAAAACAAAATATAAACAATTATAAATTAAGGAAGACTAACTTTACCAAACAATGGTGATAATATCCGTTAGTCCAGAAGGGTAAGCAGACCTTGATCTACATATAAAATTTCTTATTTAAGTTCAAAATGGGTGATAAGTCTTATTCGGTATATTACATTCGACGAGAAATGGGAACATTGTTGTGACATTCTATAACTATCAATCAATATGTAATGGTATCTGTGAAATTTACAAAATAGAAAATTTCTATTTTTACATTTTAAACTGTTAGATTAACATCTTCCTTATGAGCAGCAACGATCTATCAAGCCCTTGAATATTGTTTTAACTGAGAGATAGATAATCAGAATGCAGGCGCTGCTAATACTTGTTACGTTAAAACGAAAATTTGTAGAATTGAAAAACTGGAATATTCCTTTTTGTCATAAAGTTATGTTTTCAGCTCATCATCATTGTCAATTTCTAGATGTCAGTCAGGATAATAGGCAGACTTCGTGTTGCTTCGTGAACAAGTTTTTTTAGATCATTTAATATGTAAAACTGTTGTCGGCCATTGGCAACATTATACGCATACTAAACACTCAGGGTATGAAACGATATAACTTTCCAATAAACGATAGAAAAAAATATATGTCATCCTAATTTAAAAAGATATGGACTGTCCAGGTTTGTATCTATATATGAATATGTATGCAATATAATGAATCCTAAATGGACTGAGCTTTTAGAAAATTGTATTATCATCAGTAGCAATGATAATCAAGTGTCATTACTTTTCATAAATGGTGTTTTGTTTAACAGACGTTTAGGTCAGACTGATAAATGACTAGAGCAACGAAATGTATTAACAGTCTCCAACTGCCTGGAAGATTCAGTCGTTATATATAATGACAAATTTTTCTAGGCATTTTACAAAATGCCTGTAAAAATTGAAAGGCATTTAACAAAATGCCTGAAATTAATTTATAGAATGAAATGTAAAAATAAAACAATTGAAAGCGTTGAACACCAGAGCAGTTTTATTAATGACAGGTAGTGAAATATAAAAGTAGAGATAAAATAATCAAGAATAAATTTTACTGAATTATTCAAAATAACACAAGCACTCGGCAATTACTTATTTTTTTGTTTAATGTTATGGAGACAGAACTGATCACGATATTTTTCCTGGTTTCTTTTTTATGGAAATACATTGATCTGGTTTTAGCACTTCGATCACAATTGGAAAATCTTGGATTAACACCAATGAAGCACTACCATTACTATTTCTGATAAAAAAAAAAGCATATATGTTCCAAACAAATTCAAAGTACATTATTGTGGTTAGTTTGACTTGTATCTTTTTGCTAATAACTTTTAACCGACAGAACTCAGTGAATCAAATTTTCTCCTAACGGTTGTTGTATCTATAACTAGAGTTAAATTGAGGCAGTGAATATGAAGATACTCATATATTGGCATCACAACCATAAACCGCTTTATATTGAGAATTCCATGCTATAGGTGGGCAAGCGGCAGTCGTTATTCCTGTCCTTTATCCAAAATAATTCACTACAGAAAATACCCATATGAATTATAACAAAGTCATTCTCATCTTAAAAATGCATGAAACATTTGATACTGAAAGCAAAGAATCAGTCAATATTAAACACATCTCTTTTTCTCTGTTTCCGTTTGTTTCTCTTCACTGTTTTTAATCTGGACTTTCTAAACAAATCGTTTGGTAAGTTTGTTCTATTGAAAAAAAATGTTTGTCCTCCTCTCATTTTGACAAAATAATTATGACATTTACTATCTGAATTACAGAGTGAGTACATACTTAACGTATGTTTACTAACAAGAGCACATTATATGACATAAAAACCTTCCAAGCTGATCCAGCTGTTGTTTGGAAAATAAATTTATTATACCGAACCATCAGTTATGTTCTATGCAAGCTATTCTTTTTTTCAAATGTTGTACTATACATTTCAATAATTTAATTTTTCTACAAATTGCCAAAAAATGAACAGGCAATTTGTGGAATGTTTTCTCAAATTTCAGTCATTTTCCAAAATGACTAAGTATGTTTAAAAAAGTATGTACGGAATATTGTGATCACGAACGATAAATAACCATAATAAATTAAACTATTGTCTCACTTGTGATACTATTTGAAAAGATTGTCGTTCAAAAAAATAAACACCAATCTCAAGAAAGTTTATTGGAGACGGCAATAGTTTTAAATGTCGTTACTATAACATTTGATTCCGACAGAGCTACCTGACATAGACCAATTCCTTATTAATATTTATGTCATTGGTTCTGTCCAAATAAGTGTCCAATTATTAAGACATCATGGAAGTACGTAATCGAATCTTTGTGATTTCAATTAGATATTAAAAAAGAATTACAACAAATGTAAAATTATACGTCATTCTGACTAAGACATATTCATTAATCTGTGAATTGAATTTATTTGTCATCAGATTCAGTTATTAGAACGATTTCCCAATTGGTTCAGGGAGATTAGTCTGAGGGAAACAGAAAATTACGCGCGTCTGGCGTAAATATGAAATTTCAATCCTGGTATCTATGACGAGTTTATTTAACTATTACTTGCATTGGTAATGATTGGTATTGTTGGGGAAAAAATCGCACGATACCGACATGTGTATGAAATAACATGTATCACCATGTAAAACAGATAATTAGCTGTTACTTGCAAATGATTCATATCATTAGAAAATTCGCACGCTACGGATATGTGTATGAAATAATGTGAACCATCATGTGAAAACAGACAATTAGTTGTTACTTGCAATGGTAATGATTCATATCTTTAGAAAAAAATCGTACGCTACCGATATGTGTATGAAATAATGTGTACCATCATGGGAAAACATACAATTATCTGTTACTTGCAATGGTAATGATTCATATCTTTAGAAAAAAATCGCACGCTACCAATATGTGTATCAATAATATGTACCGTCATACGAATACAGAAAATAAGCTCTCACTTGCAAATGATTGACATCCTTATAAAAAATCTGCACGCTGAAATGTGTGTATAATATAATTTGTATGAATGCTGGGTAATGAAATACAATGAGATAATTGTTATTCAAGGAATGACTGCAATATTTTTCTGTCTATGAAGAAATAACATAAAAGATGTGGTACACACTGAATAACTGCGCCCAACGGGTTATTTAACAGTGTGCACCCCATTTTGTATGTTATTTCGAATAGACAGAAAAAATAAATATTACAGTCAATTCTTATAGTTTAATTCTGAATTCCATTTTAAACCGGCGAAAACCATGAAAACACTTTGATGACGTCACCGTCACATGACTAAATTATGTCTATGGACTGAAAAGCAAAACAACGTCAGCTAACCAGAAGACGCGTTACATCCAAAATTAGATTTGATTTTTGTTTCAACTTAAGAAACCAACAACATTAGAACCAATTACTCGAGTATCATTTTGGTAATCATTACTCAGTTCTATCGAGTGATACTCGAGTACTCGAGTACTTGTTGACATCCTTAATATCAACTGACGTAACTCTTATAAAAATACACAAATTGCAAAAGAATTTATCTGATCATCTATAACAAGTATCACAATATATTTTGAAATAAACTTGGTATATTCGTTGTGTTTATTGTATAAACATATTAAACATCAGACGAGAATTGTGTATTACCCTCTTCAAGGTTGCATTTCTGTAAATATTGACAATGCAATTTCCCATAGTAACTCCTTTTACGGCTAAAACTGTACCACTTTTACTATGAAGTTTTGAAAAAAATCTTATCCTAGAATTGAAAGTTCATATGAACCACAATTTTTTTTAAAGGTCAAAATATAGGGCGGTGCGGCATATTTTCAACGTTTATATGGCCTGAACTTCTCAGAGTTTACTCTTACACTAATTGTCTTAACTACCCATACCTCGAATGAAAGGTTACCACACATGTCAATGTAAACAATATGCACGTTTTTATTTACTTGTAACATTCCCAAGTTCTGTCCTCTGCGATATGGAACACAGAGAGCATAACTGGGAACATGAATATTCAATTACTTCCCAAAAGAGGCGTGTTTTGAGAAACAACTGTATTTACAAAGTGCAACCTATACAGACATTTATTCAAATAGAAAACTCTCTAAAATCAGTTTTTCTCACATTAATACTCATTTATCAGAATTAAAGTCTTAAAGAAATCACTGTGTATACTCTAAGTTTTTCTTTACTATACATTTTATACTCCCTCCCCTATTTCAATTTTTTAAAGAATTTGAAAACAAGACTTTAATTATTGCCAGCGTACCCTATTTGCATATTTTCTGATAAAAAAATGCCTAGAACCTGCAGAGCTCCAGATAAGCTGCGTATTTGCGTGATCACGCAATAAAAATAACTGAGAGCCCAATGCAATTGCCCATTTTAGCTTTCTAAAACCCAATTAATGCAAAGGAAAACCCAATAATTTTTCAAAAACCATGCGTTTTTAACGCTTTTAGTCGCTATCGTGTGCGTTATTACCCTTATCTATTACATAGTTGTCGCGTAAATCTATTTTTGTAATATTGAAAATCGGAAATGTCCTTTCGTTCTAAATAAAGCGTTGAAAGGGTACCTGTTGAAATTTTCCGTTACCACGTGGTGATGAAAACATTTCGATCCTCTCTGTCTTTATCCAATAAGCGTAAGTCATGTCATCATAATTCTTTTCGTATTGCTCGGGATTTAACATTACACTTAGCAATGAATTAAAACGAAAGTAAATTTCCGGTAAAAATATTGAATAGAAGCATGTTTTGGCTTCTTTTTGAGAGTTGAGGATATGATGATAATAATACTGAGCTAGTGTTATCAGGGAGCGTCCTTTGAACGCACAGGGTTGTGCAATGACGAGTACAGGGCGTGTGTGCGTGCCTTGACGAGAAAAGGGAACTCACCAGAACTAAATCAGTTAGAACATGAAAGGCCACATCACTTGTTTATGAAGTCAGCATCGGAAACCAAAAGTTCTAATAAGGGACAAGTAAACCCAAATTTATGTAAATAAAATTAAACAAAAACAGTGTTTATTTTTAGTTCAAGAGTATATATAACATATATTTAATTTAAGTTGACGAGTGAACACACATATTATTTTTGATGTAAATGTAGCTTGCCACTTTTTTTGGTTTTGGTCTATTGTTCTGCATGCCTAAGATGCATGTAGTTTTCTTATTGGCAAGTGTAGTACAACATTGTCATTCATTTATTTGATGTGGCAGGATTATTTGTAAATTGAATGTGGTCTCAGTCATTAAACCACCCTATAAACCTAATCAAGGTTTTGAGGTATGTATATCTTAAATCTGGGAGCTACTTAATTTTTGTTTAAAGTAGGTCTGGCAAACAGGTGATAGAGACTGGCAGCACTATCTTACAGCACTTTATTTTCAGCAATATTACATAAAAATCTTTAAAGTATTAGCAACACCTACCCCCAAATAAACTGAATGATGATGATATATGCTTTAGAAAGGTAATAAGGTACTGTCCTATTAGTGCCTCCAGTAAATATAAGTTATGGAAAATACAAAACTTTGTGTTTAAACCGGACACAAATTAAACGTACAATTGCTCGTCAGTGTATAAACCAAATAAAACAGCTATCACATAGAAAAGAAACAGAGTTCAGATGAATGAACATCTCTGTTTGATAAAATGTGATAAAAACATGCCTAAATTCAATATCGTGTTGATGAAAAAAAACAATACGTGAAGGAGCTTGGTGGTGAAAAACCCAATTTGATATTTGCTTGAGGGGTGAATTAAAATTAATAGTGCAATTGAAAAACTTTTTCACTCAATTAAATAAAAAATGGTGGGTAAAAACCCCAATTTGTGAATTCTTATCTGGAGCTCTGAACTTGTTAAAAACTGTTTTGATAACATATTGAAAGCATATCAGAATATCATAAATGTTGTGTTTAGCAATCAATCATTACAACATTCAAGATTATATAAAGTATCCAATCCAGCCTCTATCTCCAGTCCACATCTTACTGTATGCCAATTTGTCAATTAAAGAACACATTTCCTGCCTCAAATGGTCAATTTAGAATTCTTGTCACAACAGTATCATCTGTAACCATATAGCTGACACAATTTAGCTACTATATATACTAGAAGTGTTCAAACAAAGCCATATTTGCAATAGTTGTATGTATGCAGATACCAGTCTGAGATATAAATTCACTTAAAATGTTGTAGAGGTGACTGCTTACATCTGATTTTCCATAACACTAGTAACCCGAATTAAGCTTGAACGGACAAAAACGTGTTAACGCTATTTAAATGAGATTAATTGTTATTTGATAAAGATTGACAAAAATTAAAAAATATTTTTACTTCATTTTAATTCATTTCAATTCATTTTAACGCCAGTCAAATAGATTTCTTTGCGGTGAATCAATTGAAATCAAGTTGCTGGTAATGTACGTCCAACTATTAGGCCACGCCCCCGTTAAACTATTTCAAACAGGCATCAATTCGTTTTAAACATCGTTGAGACCCGAGCTTTGTACAGGTAAATCACTCAAGCAAGACAAACTTTATTTATTTATCGGGTTTTTTTTCATCCAATTTTATCGAATTCAGTTAAATGTGTGTATTCTTAGTAAAGTCGCATGCTTCACAATTGTTAACAAATGAATGAACAATAGATGTGACATTTTTAAAAGAAATTTAAATAAAAACATTAAAATATTGATGCACGGTTTAAAAAATGTGATTCTGTTGAAAATAAAATAGTAAACTTGCAAACTTTCAATCCATTTGTTGTCATCGAGGTCCGCGTTCATGTTTCAATGCGATACGTAACATGAAAGTCCAATATGTTACAAATGTATAGACTCTACGATGTCCGAGTTCTGTCCGAAATAAATAATTGATAGCACTTATAAGACATAATGTTGGAATATTTGTCTTTTGTTGAAGTCGACACGTCTCCCTTTAGATGGCTTTCGGTTATTTCCGTAGTTTGGTTGCTGTCTCATTGGCGTATATCTTACATCTCCTTTTTTTTCGTGCATCACTTATTTATCATGTGCACTGATGGCTGAAAAAAATCTGATCATATACCTCGATAGCACTGCCTGTCACGTTTCTTTTGCATCAAATAGAGCGGTTTGATTTGGATTTGAATGGGTTTTACTAAACGTCTAGTGGCAAATATTTCACCCATAATACAGCCATTATGTCAGTGGCACATCTAACGAAAATTCAAACCACAGATTACAAATTGCGTTTTTTTTCTGAAGTTTATTAACGAATGATATGCTGCCTTATACTCTAATATCAGTTACCCATTCGTGAACGTAATGGACGTATGATGAATGAAGTTCCATGTTTTATCTTTTATATAAAATTTAAAAGGTTCAACCGGGTTGAATTATTACATTTACAAAAAAACATCATTTTATTTTTAAAATAAATTCAACAACAATATAAGTATATTTTAAAAAATTAATTGACAGTTTATAATCACCATTATATACATATAAAGACCGATGTCGATAACTCCATTGATCTTTTTTATCGTTATTTTTTTAGCACGAAATAAATACAGGAGTTAATCATATCATAGTAAAAATATCAAACAACGTTAGTTAAGACACGATGGATAAAATCTAATGGTTTATATTTCAGTTTCGAATCAGATTTTTTTAGGCACAAGTGTTACTACTCATTTTGATAAACAGTGAGACGCTTACTTGTAATTCGGAATTGACGAATAAACGTAGCGAAATTACCGTACTTATAGATTATACTTTTGTTTTCCATCTTAATTGTATTGTCATTTTAGGGGCCGTTATAGCTTGCTGTTCAATGAGGACCAAAGCTCCGTGTTGAGGCCGTACTTTTGACCTCTAATTAAATTATACCATGTGACTTGACGGAGAGTTGTTTCATTGGCACACATACCACATCTTCTTATTTATATTAAACGGGAGCAGTTTATTACATTTTCATTTAGATAAAAAAAAATATAAAAATTCAGTGAATCAAATGAATTTGTACCATATTGTTACATTCAAAAGTATTTAATTTTGATTGATAGTATACATTATTTTTATTACATTGGTCCACAAATAATGCCCAGTGTCAAATATTACACATCGATGACCACTTAGATTAGTTACTTTAATTAAACTCATTTCCTTGGCTGGTAGTACACGCTTGTATTTTGTCCTTTAAAGTTAGTCTGTCGGTTTAATCATGGAAGTAATATTAAATATTAATGAATCACAGTTTAAGGAGAATTCTTCGTCATTTGCAAATAGATAAAAAAAAAAAAAAAAAAAAGCATGAAAATTTGCTTACAACTGAATTCAGGCCGAGAGAAATATGTTTTGTTTTATTTCAGATTACGATTGAATTCAGGCCGAGAGAAATATGTTTTGTTTTATTTCAGATTATTTAGTACATATACAAAAATATTCTTAATCTTTTACAATTTACAAATAAAATTTGGTAGTGCTTTTTATGCACATGGTAGATGAAACCTGTATGATCTAATTTTTTCAGAGGTTTGTGAAATATTGAAAATAGTACGTTCCGGCAGTGTCTCTGGTTCCGGAAAACACAATTCGCTATATAAAATGCTTGTAAAATTCCGTTACATGTGGTACGCTCATATTTGAATACCTTCCTATAAGAAAGTGAAAAAAACAGTTTTTGATATTCACCTAAAAAAGATTAAACGAATAGTTTAACTTACTTTTCAAATATCGAATACACAAATAAATCTCTAATTTATCCACGCTTGAAATTTGTTTTTACTGACAGGTGTCTGCTGGTATGCGATTGGACATCAGTATCAATGTAGGCGTAACAGCCTATCATATTTATCCAATCAGCTGTCTTGTGTGCGATGACATACGGTCCACTTTTTCCTTGTAATGAATTATAAATTGATTGCAATAAAAATTATTCAATACACTATAAAGCAAACAATGTCTAGCCCAAAAATGACTTACACGACGCTATACTATACATATTATACTTAATAATTATTTACAAATTAAGACAGCGTAAAAATAAAATAATAACATTATTAAGGGAAACTTCGCAAAAAAATCAAAAATTGATATTATGTTTATTCTGTATAAAAATGCTCAAATTCATAGGTATTAAAGTTTTATTCTGCTAGATAAGAGATCACCATCGATTTTAAATTTAGTGTATCAATTCTCTCCGGTCGGCCATTTTGTCACCTTGTCCGATTTGCAGTCGCGATATGTCTAAGGACCAGAACTACAGTAACCCGATGTAGTCGTAATTGCGTGTCGATATCTCGTCAATCGTACGGTTGTTTTATCCGACTAGTTAACTTGATACGGAAAATTTTCTCTTTTTTTTTAATAACCATGATCTGTTATTTTAAGACTGATAATATAGGAATTAGTGAAAAGGTCAAAATTTCAAATCATAAATAAGTCTTCCGTGAAACTTGAATTGTTTTCGGCAATCTAATTAGTTCATAATTCTTTTATGTAATAAACTTTATTCAAATAAATTAGGATCTTCGCTCCACTGATCACCCGCATGGCTAAAGGTATTACTCCCAAAGGTATTGTAGGGGGTGTGAGGTGACACGTCCAGGTATTCAAGCGATTTCCTGTCGAGTTTGCAAATTCATGCATCGTTTCACTTCTTAGTGTATTGATAAGTGTACACGGCCGATAACTTATAACTTTCCATTTTGAACTATTAGGTGTATAATATACATCTCTATCTTGCGTGTCCGAAAGTGATATAATATACAGTCATTACTAAACATATACGCTTGTTTATGAATAACATTTCTGGTTAAAAGAAAATTATTTATAAAAATATAAATAATACCAAAAAAAACAACAGATCTGATGAAATAAAAAAAAAAATCCAAGAGTAAATTTTGTAAAATGTAATATATACTCGTTGTCAATGGTGAAGGACAGATTGGAACATACCAGAAATATATTGATTTAAAAAAAGGTACGCACTAGTCGACCATTCGTATATACGCCTGGATTATAAGTTACGGAACTATAGCGCAAATTAAAATATATACATTTATACACAGAACATAAGAAAGAATAATATATTTTGCGTAAATTGGGGTAAAAGTTTTGTAAAATGAAAAGTCCACGTATGCCAACAGTAATCATCAAATGTCGATAGATTATTGTATACCAAACGAAGAAGGAGAAGAAGAAGAGATTTAAACACAGGTCGATATATAACTTTATTTGGCTCATCGAAGTTATGGACATTTATAATTCAATTAGATTGTTCTCGAAAAAAGGAAGAAATTCGTCTTCGTCACAATTGTTCCAAAATGCATACGCCACTGGAAGTACACTTATACCGAGGGATGTGAATAGTTTCCGGGAAAACTATAGAGTATCAAAGTTTCAAATCAATTTCGGGATTTATTTTTTCTCTAGATATTCAATGACAGCAATTTAAAGAAACTGCTTGTCCGCTTTAGTGGTATTCTTGCCAGTTGAAACAGACTTATAATTACATTAAAAAATAGGGAAGGATGACATTAAATTCGTTGTCTTTTTTTATACATCGTTGGTCAAATAGCTAAAGTATTATATATAGTTACGGTGTGAGACGAAGAGTATTTTAAGAAGGACATATTCCCGATTATGTATAAATTTTGTTGATGTTTTTCACACTTGAAAAGCATATCTGTTCGTAATTTGTCGATTCCATTCCAATTAGATCCTTTAATTTCCTGTCAATTTTTTTAAACATTTTTCTTTTTAAATATCTGAAGTCTTCATGTGTTGTCAGATTTAAAATATTTTGATGAGCACATTAATTTCTAAATAGGTAATTAAAGATCACTTTGGATGGACTAAAATATATAATTGCAATTGTTAATGATCTGTTTGAAATATTTAAGGCTGCCGATCCTTATTTGAAATAGTACAATTTTTAGTTCATAAACTCGTGTTTAGAAGGCTATTTTTATTTATAAATTCTTCAATTAAAATAATTCAGTGTTTTATCGTTACTAAAGTAATCAAAAGTCATAATTCATTAAAAAGTGATCTTATGCAAAATATAAAAATATACAACAGCTATCCAGTTATTGTGCGATCTTATTATTCCCGTTAATTAATTTTAATATTTTTTTTTACATTCATGTGTCTGAAATTTTGTCGGAGTCCCGTTTACAATTATGTTGTTCACACCTGAATGCCAGTGAACCGTGACGCCTAGATTTCACTGAATGAGGATCAACGGATTAGAATTACATAATGCTAATCCTTTAATTACCTTGAGTTAACCTACGCATTCAACATTCTTTAGGTGTCACAAAACAATACACATTTTATTTCCACCGTACAAGCAAGTGAAAATGTTTGCTGTAATGAAGCAAAAACGTCAGAATACAAACATGTATTTTTAATACACTATTGATCATGTCAATTTCATATGTTGTTTAAAGTATTTGTTCAAAACAAATCATAAAAATGTTCTATGTATGAATCAATTTTATTATTAAAATTCGTTTTAAAATATCCACACGATCTAATTTTAAAAGTTAGATGGCTATCACTTATTTTTCGTTGGTTAATAGCTACACCAAAAGTCGTCGATGCGCTTTAAATCGCGTAATTATATTGTTAACGAACAAGACTTAAATGAGATATTTTCACTCCCGGCATGCATCAAAGACTTAAACTACGTCACATAAGTCAGGAAGCTTCAAGAAATAAAATTGATAATTCCCAATTTTCTTCTTTATTAGATTTCATATCAAAATAAAACTTGGTGAATATGTTTTTTATGGTATTATGAACATAATAAGATGATAAGTGAAAAATCGCGAATTATCCCTTTAATAATAATTACTATTTAACGGTAGAGCTCTGAAATTAACGGGGACTACTATGTTATTAGTATGATAGTCCCAGCAATTTAACAAATTGATCATCAAAAGGACGGTTGTGCAATTGTGGTCCAGGGACTTGCCGGTACGTCTAAAACCCACCCAGGCCGCTTTGGTGCACTAAGCCCTAAGACATTTATGGAACACTACAGCGAACATTCTAGACAAATTTGATATTGTCAGATAAAAATAGCCAACGCTTATATTGAAGAATAAACAAGTCATGAAAAGAAATATTACTATACATTGTACGGACATTTTGACTAATTCACTAGCTTTGATACAGCGGAAGCAAAAACATCGAGCGTAGCAAAGATAAAAAAAATAATAATGCTAAAATTATGTATTTTTAAATCAAAGGACAAAGCGTACGCAATGTCACCCGGAATCCGAATCTGACTGACTAGCAAATTACTACAAAATTAAACCAAAAAAAAAAGGAACAACGTATGTTAGAATCAGGAAAAAAATGGATTTAGATTAGATTTGTGATCATTGGAATTTATTAAGACTTTTTAAAATATCTATTTCTAGGAACTTTTTTTAGATCGAAATTAATAAAGTTCATATATAAGTCATGATGTGGTACAGCTCACACCGATAAATATATTACGGCATATTCATATAAAATTACAAATAAACCTTTCAATAATGAATTCTTATAAGCTGATGTTAAAGCTCATAATATAAGAGATATGGGATATAATTCAATTTGACGGCAACCAAACGACAAAAACACTATAGATAATCAAGACCGCATGTTTAGTCTTCAACAAGAAACATGTGTCTACACGAAATGCCAAGCTCTAAATCGTCATGAACTTGTAGATACAATATTCAAAAAACAACAATATTAAAGTCTAAATAATATAAATATTCATTATTCACACATATTCTAGATTTTCTAAATCGTTTGAGACACGTATGCAACGCCCATGTATTTTCCGTTCACATAATGTTTTGACGGTTTTCCTTTTTTATTTATAACGTCCTACAAACATTGCTCAGACTAGACAGCATGAAAGACTAATTTTAAAACACTTTTATAAGTCAGCGTATAGGTTTATTCCTTGAATGCCAACATCCTTTGATCTACCGACAATTTACCTATAAATAATGTTGGCTTTCGAGGAATAGGTGCAAAAAGTTATCAAAACACGAGAGCATGCTTATCAAAAATGGACATTTAGAGGTATAGGGGGAGGGTTGAGATCTCACAAACATATTTAACCCCGCCGCATTTTTGCGCCTGTCCCAAGTCAGGAGCCTCTGGCCTTTCTTAGTCTTGTATTATTTTATTTTAGTTTCTTGTGTACAATTTGGAAATTAGTATGGCGTTCATTATCACTGAACTAGTATATATTTGTTTAGGAGCCAGCTGAAGGACGCCTCCGGTGCGGGAATTTCTCGCTACATTGAAGACCTGTTGGTGACCTTTTGCTGTTTTTTTATTTGGTCGGGGTGTTGTCTCTTTGACACATTCCCCATTTCCATTCTCAATTTTATTTAATTCGAATTGAATTCGAATCGAATGCGAATCGAATTCGCTAATCGCGTACATACACGCTTCTTTTTTATTCGAATTAAATGTCCGTGTGAACGAGGCATAATTAAACAGATAGTTAAAATCTAATTCATGTTTGTTACGTTGTTGAATTTTTTTTTCTGATGATACTACTTGAACGAATATGGATTCTCTTAAAATGAAACTTTGAAAAGTGTTGCATCACATGTGCATATTGTGAGAAATTCCAGTTTACACAAATGTGAAGCCTCTTTGGACTTTGAAGGTTTTTTTCAATATTTCTATAGTTGTGTGTGCTGTAACATCCTACCATATAACTTGATTAAATTTCTTGAAACTTTGTATCACGTGTTAGAATACTATTGATGTATTATGTTCAGTTTGTTCAGGATATTTTTCTTGGTAATAATACTACACACTTTTTTGCAAGTGATTCATAAAATGATACTGGTAAGGGGTTTATCGTGTTCGCAAATCATCGGTGTTCTTATAAAACAAAGTAATGTAGTTTGATTGGAATTGAGACAAATTTCCACAAGAGACCAAATGACACAGAAATTCACAAGTATAGGCCACCGTACAGTCTTCAACTATGAGCAAAGCCCATACCACATAGTGGAACTAACTATACACATCAGATGAAACCGGTTTAACTTATCAGATGTAAATAAATATAAATACTACACAGAATAGACGTGGTCAGGTTCTTGTATATCCAAACACACAAAAAACACTTGTAAAGTACATCCTCTGAGAAAACTTGCAGTTACTGGCATCTAGTTCAAAGCCACAAACAACTAAAAAAATCAATCCGCTATAGACTAAATTCTTGTTACCCTATTTTATGGTTAATTGTTTAATTAAAATATTCATATAATTCATGTATATATACGTAACAAATAAATATTTATAATAATATGGAACAAAATAAATCTCTAATATCCTCTTTTAGTTTGAAATAATTATATTTAACTATATATGTCTTATGTTAATAAAACTTGTTCATTCCCAAATTTATTTATTTTTTAATAAATAGTAACAAAAATCATTTTTTTTCTATCTTTATATTCATAATTATTTAACCCTTAAATTTTGCTACCTTTCTTATCAAAATGGGATAAAATGTTACAATTTCATCAAGTTCACTAATTATTTTTTAAAGTTAAATACTTATAAAAACAGAAATATTTTTGTTGGCATTCAAGGAATAGGTAACATATAAAATGTTGGCATTCGAGGAAGACAACAGCGTAAACACGGTGTTTTTTTTAACAAATCGATAATTTCGTTGCCCAGGGATATGAATTTGACATTAAAATTCCCTCAAACCTTTACAATACCCGGCCGTGTCATTTCCGTTTTAATAGATCGAGAACACGACCTTTTAGGATATGCATGAATTACCATACGTATGTCCGAGCATTTGTTATAATGTATTAACGTGTGACGTAATTTATTTTGAACTCTTTTTTTTTGGGCGCTTTTTTTACCAATCCACTAAACAAGAAACAATGCATGATGGGCTACAACATGTTTACAATCAAACGAAAACAAGTGTTATTTACTGAAATACAACACATTTATTCATGCTTTGCGGTATTATCAATTTCGCTTAGATTTTTTTTTGTATCCATATTTATATCTTGTGATATGAAGTATTCTTTCAATGCTCAGATTAACGAAGAATTATTTCTATGCAAAGAACAGAGTATTAAATAACCAAATAACCCGATATAAAGTCATTTCTGTATGATTGCTGATGACACAGAGATTTCGGGTATTCGTCCACAAGACAGCAACGTAACGACAGTTTTAACACAAAGCCAATTATCTTTAAGACAAACTTACTAGTGTAAAGCTAACAGTCGGTGCTAACTTTCATAAAGACAGTGAAAAAAATTAGGGATCCTTGAATTTTGTGCTCGTAAACACAGGAAAGATTAAGAGGGGTTGAAATTTATATTGGGGTCACTACATTTTCATCGCTTTTCACAAAATTGATTTTATGATATTGTACCCTTTTTTATGATGTAAAAAATAATTTAAATCGATAATTTATTTCTCTATAGGAAACAACAACGTATAATGATCAAGCGGGACAATTTAAAGCCGATTATACGTTATGTTTTCTTCTCATTATTGAAGGCATTGCGGTTGCCTATCATTACTTACATCCATGCACTTCATTTGAAACTTTAAAAAAATTTATTCACACAGAAATCACAGCTTATATTAGTGTGGGTGTGAGGGCAGGAAAGTTATATAAAATACAAAACTATTAAACCGTTGTTTTCCCCGTTTGAATGGTTTTACACTAGTAATCATGGGGCCCTTTATAGCTTGTTGTTCGTTGCTAGCCAAGGCTCCGTGTTGAAGGCTGTACATAAGCCTACCATGGTTTACTTTCATTAATTGTAATTTGGATGGAGAATTGTCTCATTGGCACTCACACCACATCTTCCTATATCTATTTTCTATACACCTTAAGGGCGTTAGCCTGAATGTGTGCGTCTTTCTTACGCCAAAATAATGCAGAACGACAAATTGAATTATTAAGGACAGGGGTTGATTGAATGATTGATTGATTGTTTGTTGCTTAACGTCCAGTGGCAAATATTTCATGCATATTCAGGACGAGAACAAGTTCACAATATATGCACTAGGTATGTTGATACGATAGAGGCCATCTGGGATGATGGTCAGGGAAATTTGGACTGCCACTGGAAAATGAGGATACCTTGTATAGGGACAGAAATTTTGTCTTGCAACAGGCCACCTACGGACCCCTCAAAAGAGTTGTTGCAAGGATTCTTGACGTGCAAAGAGCAAAGAGCGTTGCAGTCTCTTTACACGGGGCATCAGATTTCACGTCCCCCTTCTGACCGGACGTGACTGCGAACTTGATACATCCCGCACAGCCAAATGGACGCCCCATTTCGGCAAGCGTTTTACTGCCGGTCGGGAGAAGACTGGCCAAGTGACCATATTTCTATACCCCATTCACCCTAAAGGACAGGGGGTTTCAATACTAACGGATTCCCTGTTAAGAAAATGTAGGTGATCTTTCAGCAATTTGATAATATGCTATTGAAATGCATATCCAATTTATTTATCGACAACTTTATGTCAAAAAAGGTAAATCATTTTGACAGAAAACAAAGACACTTTTCCTTGCATAATTTAATCTTAAATATTTAAAAATTGTTATAATAAATGGGTATTTTTTTTTAACATTTTGATCACAGCCAAATTTTGTACGGTGTGTAGAAATACCGCAAAGGAATTCTTAGTGCACTGAAGGACTATACAAATCATTGGTGCATTAAGAACAAAGTTTTTGCACTAAGGACATTAAAACTATGTTATTAGACCACAAACATGGATATGAGAAGATATAAGTATATAACTCATAAATATAAATTTGGGTATCAATATATATCATAATTTTGAAATTGACTTTCTTTTTTATCAGCGCATGCCATGTGACCGAAGGCTTATTGCAAATTCCCAAACATCAATGTTCAGTCAACCTTATCCAATAAACAATTGTCATTTGATCGTTACTAATTGATAAGTTTATGATAGTTGTAGAATAAACTTAATGATTTAGCGTAGTTTATTTTCAACTTGATGAAAGAATAATTTTATTTTATGTCCATCTTAACAACACAGGAGTTTACATTTGTACATACTTTCATAAGAGATTGATAGACATTAAGATGGGAAAATGTGGCATTCGTGGGGATCTTAAAAACCCGACTACATCATTATTATATTGTGTGGGAACGGAACTGTACGGTTTCTACATTTTCGACATTCGAAAATATAACAAGTTGCAACATGGAAAGTTTTCCAATAGTGAATCAAATGATACAATATTACGTTTCTTCTAGACATTCAAAACATTCTATATGTATATATGAACCAATCAAATAATAAACGACGTATGCATACAAACGTTTTTCGTCGAATGGAGGAGCTTTTAATATATCGATCAGAACTGTCACACAACAGCGATAAAAATGTCAATAATCATTGAAATACACATCGTTGAGTCCAGAAATTTTAAAAGTACTTTTTCTGATGTATGGTCTTACCTGTCTGAAAGTTTGAAAGCCATTGCACCAGTAGAGATTCACAAATTATATTTTTTTCAATATCGGATAAATTAATTGACTGTACAATCGCTTACGAGTTTACTGTACTATCACTTGGGCCTTTCCTGTACAATCGCTTGTCCAACTTATCAAAGCTTATATTCAATAATGATGTGATATAATTTGCAATTATACAACTATCCATGAAATTAATTGGATGTACACATGTAAGCTATATTCGGCGACCATACCTTATAATCGGCTATATATATATAGATAAAAGGTCCCAACATAAACAAGTTTTGCACAATTAAATTCGAAAACTAACGGCATTATCTAGAAAAAACAACAATTTACAAAAACCAAAAATAAAATTATATGCCAGACATGAACCAACGGCAACCACCGAACTACAAGCCACTGACTTGTGATTTTCACAGAAAGAAGATGACGTGATAAGCATGCATTTGTGTGTACGCTCAACCTCCTAAACTGAAGTGGATGTAAGCAATTATAGCCAACAATCCGGCCTTCAAAAACGAGAAAACTAAAAGGCCCCGACTGGAAAATGTGATTTTTTTTAAACTCTAACCAGAGTGCATGTTTATCAGCTTACAGAACTTGAAAACCAAAAAAATCAGTTATAAATACGGATAAACATTTTGTTTAAGCTATCTTAATCATAAACAAGCTTCTGTCCTAGTTTATTAGAAATCCAGGATAGTTAGAAAGTAATTTAAGTTTCAAACACTTTACCCACAGAGTAATTTTTTGTGGTTTGTAGATAGCTATTGCAACAAAAGTCGGAAGGCTCAACAAAAATGTAATAAACTATTATACTTTGCGAAATATGTGTATCTTCTATTATATCAGTATGTGTTGGTTAAAATAAAATCTCTATACATTTTTTACTATATCAAAATATCTTTATAAAACATTTCAACAGAACTTAAAAAAGTGAACTTACGGAACAAGCAAACGAACTTAAAAGAAACAAAAATAAGAAGAAAATACACTCTTACATAGAAGTAAAAACTATAACAGTCAGAAAAGCAAAATAGATATGACAGTAATAACTATACCATAAAAAAACCAAGAACAACATGAAATAACATAATACATTCTTTATAAGTAAACTAGTGTATTCAAAACGGGTCAAGGTTGAATGAACATGAATTTCTATATATTACTGTCAACTGAGTGTGGCGCGTGTCGATAAAATATAAAATAACTTTCTAAATGTGATTATAAAATTGTTTATTTTTAAAACGTTGACTTATATATGCAATGCCTTTTGTGTCAATTGTATCATTCCATCAGGTCCTTTAGTGCAATTTTTTGTTCTAAGTGCACTAAGGGGGACTTTTGCGTTATTTTAACGGACACCCCAAAAAAGAATTAAAGGACAAAACGGTTATTATGTGGATTTTTTTTCGGAAAATGTTTCATTTGTCAAATATTTGAGAACAAATCTATTCTTTTTCAATTCAATACATTTTAGGTAAACACTTAGAGTTACACATACACGACCCTACATTTTTGATAGAAAAAAATGCATTTTCAATATCGTATAATCTTTTTAACTATATTAAATTTGCGGTTTTGTGATATGTGCATGTAGTTTGAACAACGTCGTCAATAGTGTTTGAAAGAAGCTATAAAACATGATTTAAAACCTTATACACCACATACGGAGGTACATGTATGATACCATTACGAGTGAACGTATGATATAAATGTGAAATAGCCATTGTAATTGCCACGTTATTTTATGGATCGTTCATTTTATTACCTTTAGATTATTAACAAGTGCCATCGAACTTAATCTTTATAGACCGTATATTCAACGCATACATACGCTAATTTTACAGTTTAGAGGTAGAAGACGAAGTTTATAATAGTGCAATCTGAACAAGCAAATAAATAAATACATATTTATATTTATATTAAACAAGTTTTTTATTCAAATGAAAGATAGGATAAGCGCATTTACAAACAAATGTACATATACTCAATGCTACACTTAAATTTAGGTCATACATATGTATTGTTTAAATCTATGAGGATCTTGACGGGGTCCTTCATTTCTTAGTTCAAACGGAGACACGGTTCCTTGATGCGGCCTAAAGAGGATAACGAAATTAACTATATAAATGATCTTACATATAAAATATTTGTATTTTGCGTTATTGATCGTTCCTGATGAAGTAAAATCCAGAAACGTGAATTGGACGTATGAAATTTATAAGATAAGATAAGATAAGATAATTTTATTAACCAATCAAGGTGCCCAAAATTTGAGCTATACAATCAAATGAATGAATTCCCTTTTTTTTTTTAAATAATATCAACGAATGATTTTATGTTTCATAATTAAAAATAATATACTTTTTTTATTTTAGCATTTATAATACAACGTATCTTCCACATAAAAGGGCGTAACTCCTAATATCATTCTGACACACTAAACGGATCTTGACCCGATCTGAAACTTTTAAACGTTACTTTTTATGATTTGTCTAGGTTTGTCCAAAACAGTCTTAACAGACTGGATTTAACGCTAGAGCATATCAAAAGGCGTAAGAGAATGCCGACTAATAGCCAGTCAAGATCGTTTAACTAAACCTACCCGTTGTTATCGCAAACTAAAATTTATCTCATATATAGGATACATGTTCATTTATTACAAGAATTTTTGTACGTCAAGGTGTATGATAGCACGATAATATACGAATCGTAACAACGCTTCAATATGCTCGTCTACTATATGCTCTTCCACAATTTACGCCTGTTTTGCTCCAGCGACCGGTATTACAGTTTAACATAGTTTAAAAGCTCATTGATCTGTTACTTTATTTACAATTTTGAGCAAGACTTAACTGTTTATTATTAAAATTCAACAAATGTCAACATTATCTTCATCAATTTTATTATTTAACAAAACATTGTTTTTCATTACAAGCAATTTCATATATTAATATACAGCTAGTGAATATTTGTTGTCTACCGAAAATATAAGATTTAAATTATATACGCAATCAATAATTTCTGTGATGTTACTTTTATTTCCGTTACATATCTAATTTACGAGTACAAAATAGTAAAATAGAAAAATAGAAACGATAAATATTCAGGAATACCTAAAGTTTCGTAAGCAATTGCAAGGTATCACACGTTACTTAGATTCCACGAGTTTTCATAGCAATTAGCAATTTTTAAAACGAATATGTGAGATAAAGATCTCCTGCATTTTGGCAAATTCAAATTATGTTATACTACTATTTTATTTTCAACAGATTCACATTTCTTAAACCAAGGATTTGTATACAAATCCTTGCTTAAACCGTGCATCAATATTTTAATGTGTTTATCTAAATTTCTTTTATTCATTTGTTAAAAATTGTGAAGCATGCGACTTAACTGAGAATACACGCATATAACTAAATTCGATTAAATTTGATGAAAAAAAAAGATAAATAAATGAAGTTTGTCTTGCTTGAGTGATTTACCTGTACAAAGGTCGGGTCTCAACGATGTTTTAAACGAATTGATGCCAGTTTGAAATAGTTTAACGGGGGCGTGGCCTAATAGTTTGACGTACATTACCAGCAACTTGATTTTAATTGATTCACCGCAAAGAAATCTATTTGACTGGCGTTAAAATGAATTGAAATGAATTGAAATGAATTAAAAATATTTTTTAATTTTTGTCAATCTTTATCAAATAACAATTAATCTCATTTAAATAGCGTTAACACGTTTTTGTCCGTTCAAGCTAAATTCGGGTTACTAGTGTAACTTCCAAGCATAGTTATTGTGTTCTATATCAAGAACTTTAAAATCATAAAATCATAGCATTTACAAGTTAAATTATTTGTTTTATGACCCAGGGGTGGGCAATTTTCTATGTTTTTTGCCCCTGGGGCCTCAAGTTTCCTAAATCATTCTGCTGTTTCTAGCAATTTGGAATATTTAGTACATATTCAGGATAGAACACACTATTGTAAGTTTTCTTGAGATATTTTTGTTTTTCTAGCTTGTATGTATTATGCCGTGGTGACAAAAAAGCAGATTTAGGTGTTGCGGCTTACTTTTTGGTTATCGAAAGGACACAAATACCCCATAAATAATATTCAGGAAGGATCTATGAGTTTCAATGACTGCGAAGAGTAAATATAAGCACTTCTTAACAATTTAACTTACAAATATGCAAATATTATGATTTAATTTTATATCCAGGACTTAAACTATGCATACTGTAAACTGTGCAATTATGCTGAGTCATCATATTTAAGGCCCAGGATTCTATCAATCTTCATTAAATATTTATAAAACTTCTTATTTGAGTTAATTTCTTTAAAATCTGTGAAAAAAGCACATTTGGTTAAATTCTGAATGTTCCCTTTTTTCACCCTATATAAGTTGCATTTCTGTAAAATATTGACAATGCAATTTCCCATAGGAACTCCTTTTACGGCTAAAACTGTACCACTTTTACTATGAAGTTTTGAAAAAAATCTTATCCTAGAATTGAAAGTTCATATGCACCACAATTTTTTTCAAAGGTCAAAATATAGGGCTGTGCGGCATATTTTCAACGTTTATATGGCCTGAACTTCTCAGAGTTTAAACTTACACTAATTTTCTTAACTACCCCTACCTCGAATGAAAGGTTACCACATATTTCAATGTAAACAATATGCACGTGTTTATTTACTGGTAACATTCCCAAGTTCTGTCTCTGCGATATGGAACACAGATATGGGAACCAGTTTGTAAACAAAATTTATTTTCTATGAATATTCAATTACTCTCCAAAAGAGGCGTGTTTTGAGAAACAGCTGTATTTACAAAGTGCAACCTATAAGTATGTGTCAGCATATAATAAGATAACAGATTATGACGCGTTACTAATCTATATATGATGTCCACGTTTAAACAACTAAGACTCAATTCAATCTTTTACAGAAGAAAAACAACATGAATTTGATCTTCAAATTGGAAAAATAATGTCAATAATATTATACACAAGACAATCTGACTATAATTTCTTAATAAAAACATCTTAATTACTTTAACGATTCTACATCGTTTCTATCAAACATTTTATTTATTTCTTTGTCAGTGCAATTTATTGTTCAGAAAGGATGTTACATATACAAATGCTTTGACTTTATTAATATAACGAGCACGTAGTTAATTCAGCATGTTGGATTGTCAATACAGAAATGTAGAATGTTTAGTTATGTCTTGACTGATATATCCTGCCTTTGAATTCCAACTGTTTTCATCTTAATTCGCATCAATGATATCATGCTACGCCTTTTATAATTATAATGATATTATAACAGACGTCATTATCTTTTTGATGCCTACCACTCACAATCTATTTGATGTTAATGTTATATATCTTCTTATCTAAATGAATTTCAGCAATCTCAAATTTATACTGTATATTGTAAAAATTAAGATACGTGAACAAAAAAAATATCGACAACTACGTATATATGTTAACTTTCGAGCTTTCGAGTTTTTACCTAGGCGAATGAAATTACGAATTATGGTTGAAAAATCAATCGGATTATTTTATATTTTGTTTTCTTAAGGATCTATCGGTTTATTGGTTCACATGTAGACAAAACTATTGATAAAACTTAACTTTTGTCAACGGATAGGTTTGTTTATGCATTCATTATTCCTAAGCTAGATCAAAATATAGATAGAAAATAGTGAACTAATTGTGACCAAAATCCCAGACGTTTAATATGTTTGACTCAATTATAGTAGAAAAAAGTCGGAACTTCGAGTTAATTTCCCAAAAAAATCATACAAGATTTTATTATCAATGAAACAATAACTTACATTATCCTAGGTCTAACTATATTTTTTTGAAATGCAATTAATAGCACGTTGACGTCGAATACTTCATTATTACTATTTTCGCTTTTCTCACACTACTAGTATTACACGAATTTGCAGTTTCAAACGTTAACCAAAAAAAACATGTATCATTTCTGTATGCAATTTAAAATAAATTTTCAGTTACAAATAAGAGAAAAGAAATCTTCTATTTTAAAAAGGCAATACAGAAACGTTTGTTAATCGTTACACAAGCTTGGTATAGTTTATAAATTTTATAACTTTTGTTGACACGATAATATCACAACTTCAAAGGTACAATTTACTATGTTGAATCTTTGTATTTGTTGTCATCTATAACATAGATATTAAATAATAACCAACTCGTTTAAGCGTCTGTCAAACTTTTAAATGTGTTGATGAGAAACTTTGTTACACTACAACAATTATATTAGAGAGTGAAATCCAATATCTCTGAATCAGTCATTGATTATATATATATATACAAAGTGATTAAATGTATTGCTATTTTTGGGGTTCAATCGACAATATCAAGAACAATCACATTATGCGTAAGCTAAATGGATATGTTATGTCACATTAATTCAATCTATAATTCAATTTCTTTATCTCGAAATATCTTTTTGCTGCAGTCAATGAGTAACATAACAGATATTTTTGCGTATAACTATGGTTACCGTCGGTAAAAAAAATTAGATATTTTTTGTTTGCACCATGAGTTCAGAGATGTTGTTAAACATTTTTAACTCTTAAAGTCAAATAGAAAATGTCCAGACAATGTGTATCACAGGATTTCTGAAGAACATTAATTAAATTCCGTAGTTGATATATTCCTAAGGGATTAAACTATATATTAGGGTATTACAAATGTACTTCGGGATTATGATTTTATCCTATACGAATTTGTTTGAACCCTTTTGGAGGAAATAGTATCCAACAGAATGTTGTCACTATCTTCCCTCGTATCACCGTTCCAGTTGAGCTATACATACTTGTTGTAGTCTTTTATTTATCCCTAAAAAAAAACGTTTTTGCAAAATTTGATAATTCTACAACTAAACAAATGATCGTAATTTGCATCCATGAGAAGTTCAAATTAATGCAAAAGACTTTTACTGTCTAATTTCATAATACCATGGTGGTTTCAATCTTGATTTTACTTTAAACTTGAAATACATCTACGAAATGCAAAACTAGCATTGCCTGTTACTTATATATGATATGACATATCTTTTCTCTGACCCTAATGAATATTTTTAACCAGCCTTGAAGGTTAAAAGTACTTCCCTTAGTTTATTCTAGTGTTTATATGTTCTGTACAAGTCACGATGACAATGATAGTATAATAATATTATCAAATATCATTTAGGTTCAAATGTGGCAGCAATTTCATAATAGGTGACATCAATGTAACTAATGCAGCATTTTGTTGTTAATGTATGTTTTTTTAATAGATTATAATGATATATAAGTAGGAATATTGAACTTGATGCATGTTTTACATATTTTGTTAATTCTTTCTGTTTACAGCGTTATGTGCCTTTTACTATATTATAGGTAGATTATTTCTTATTGTCCATTTAACTTCTATATATTTTCAGAAAAAAATTCTTAAAAATTCATTTTTATAAAAAAAACAAAATATCCTGGATGTATGTTAGTGTATGATATATACGAACTTTTACTATTAATTTCATTATTTTTGGTCAATTATTGAAAAAGTTTCCGATTAGTTTTCTATGTTAATTTCATTTTTTGAAGTGTTGATTACCTGATGAAAATATACAAAGTTACATGGTACAAATAAAGAAACATCAAAAGCACATATATGTTGTTATTGTTACACTACTTATACTTACTCCAACAGGTAATCAACACTTCAAAAAATAAAATTAACATAGAGACCTAATTGGAAACTTTTTCAATTATTGATCAAAAATTATGAAATTAATAGTCAGAGTTCGTATATATCATATTCTAACAAACATCCAGAAAAAAATTATCTATTTATACAAATGAATTTTTAGGAATGTTTTTTCTGCAAATATATAGAAGTCAAATGGACAATATGAATGCAAAAAGGTTACCAAAAAATGAAAGCATACATGCAAAATATGAATAAAAACATACATGCAAAATATAAATAAAAACATACATGCAAAATATAAATAAAAACATACATGCAAAATATAAATAAATACATAAATGAAAAAAGTTAAATAAATTAATATATTAAAAAGAACAATAGTATACAAAACAAACGATAGTATACAAAACAAACGATGAATCGACAAACAATAATATACAAACAAACAATAATATACAAAACAAACAATAGTATACAAACAAACAATAATAAACAAAACAAACAATAATATACAAAACAAACAATAAAATACAAAACAAACAATAATAAACAAAAAACACAATAATATACAAACAAACAATAATAAACAAAACAAACAATAATATACAAAACAAACAATAAAATACAAAACAAACATTAATAAACAAAACAAACAATAATATACAAACAAACAATAATAAACAAAACAAACAATAATATACAAAACAAACAATAAAATACAAAACAAACAATAATATACAAACAAACAATAATAAACAAACAAACAATAATAAACAAAACAAACAATAATATACAAACAAACAATAATAAACAAAACAAACAATAAAATACAAAACAAACAATAATATACAAACAAACAATAATAAACAAACAAACAATAATAAACAAAACAAACAATAATATACAAACAAACAATAATAAACAAAACAAACAATAAAATACAAAACAAACAATAATATACAAACAAACAATAATAAACAAACAAACAATAATAAACAAAACAAACAATAATATACATAACAAACAATAATATACATAACAAACAATGGAAAGAAAAATGATGGTATACAAAACGCTCGTTGCGTTAATTTGATCAAATGGATAATATTTTGTTAAGAGAAAATGTCAAAACAACGTATCTTCAACGACACATACACTAAACTATGACATGCAGTAGAGTTACAAAATTAAATCGTGTCTTATCAAGGAAATACTCGTCTTGAAATAGACATATCGGAAACAATTCAAGATCAACCTCAAAATGACTAATAAGACATTAACTCCGACAACATTTGATGTTGGTATGCTGTCTTTGCAACAAATATCCCTAGACGGTTCAAAAGATAACTTAATCATTATAATTTTCCACTAACGCACCAACTTGTTTTTTGTTTTTCGTTGTTATTTTTCTTTCGTTGAATGCCAATCACCTTACTATATGACCGTATTTAAATTTTTCATCCTTGAGAATAATGTGTTTGTCTCGTCAGTAACTGATCAGTAATTACCTGTTATATGTAAATCTGACAGTAAATAACACAATCATGAAATGGCTAAATGTCAATTAAATTCGAAATTACTGCTGGAATGAAACACTTTCGAGAGGCGATTGGATTTCAAAGTAGACAGAGACATTCAACTATATAAAAAAATCCGGAAAGTATATTAACCAAAAAGATGGGTATATTTTGCAAATATGTCATTGATTTCTGCACATGATGTTACAAATAACAACAAGGACTTTTTCTCTCATACCATTACAGATGATAGCTCACTTATTCGGCCTCCAGTATTTCAGTATTGGTTTGTAATTGTGAATTGTTTCTAAACATTATTTGCCGTTACACTTAATCTGAGCGTCACTGATGAGTCTTATGTAGACGAAACGCGCGTCTGGCGTATAAAATTATAATCCTGGTACTTTTGATAACTATTAACGGACTTCAAATTTCATCAGTCAAAAACGGCCGATCAATTTCATTCAAAAAAACATGCTTCCTTTTTGTGATTTAGTAAATGCCATATCGGTAGATTGTCACTATATTTAGTAACTAATTAAGAAGATTAATTTTATGCAGATGATAAAGATCTTGCGACCAGTGATATACTTGCCCTACTTTTCTTCTTGTTTTTGTCTAATTCATCAAAACTCGATTGATTAGATAATCATACTGTATATATTAAACGATAGTACAATTCTTTAGTCAACTTGAATCATTTATCATAAAACGTGTATTGTGGAACATTCATATTTTTTTTTACGTTGTTGAATATCATATAGTACGTCGTACTAGTTGCTTTTCATTTCATATACATTGTAGACCAACAAATTTTCGCGAGCATTTCATGTTTGCCAATGTCAAAATCGCATTTAATAAATTTTGCTAAAACAAATCGTCGATTATATGCAAACCGATGGGCAATCCTAATCTAAAACGTTAGCAAGTATATTTCAAAATGAATCACCTTAAAAACTGTCCAAGAGCAAAACTTATATTTACGATACTTGCATAAATAATTCCACGTATTTGAGCTTCTCATTTTTCAATTTGATTAGTGACTTTTGGTATTGAATTTTATTCGGAGTTCAGTCTATTTTGTTTCATTGTACCTTTTGCAATACAATGAACATTGTTTGTTTAATTGCATGTCCCCTATATTTTTCAGATAATGCAGAGTTAGCTGCCATGAGTATATATTTGGATAAAATGAACAATTGGTAGTTATAAAGTATAATGTTAGACAATTTATGAATCTTAAAAAGTGCCATGAATTTTGCAAAGTAAAATATTTACGTGCAAACTGAAAAAGTATACACTCATCGTATCCACGAATATCCGTGATATCATACATGTACTATAGAAGCAAATAATAGGAAAAATTATTTTTATTATAAGTGCAAAGTCTATACTCCGGTTAACAAATAACGTAACGAACAGTTATCTAAAACGAAAGATTTCAAAAGAAATTCAATCAAAACAAAGTTTTGAATCACGTGTGCAATAAATCACTAAATACACTTTTCATATATGTTGCCTCACCAAGGGCGCAAACTACAGAGGACAAATAAAGGCCACCCTATTCTGCCCAATCTACGAAAGGCCAACTTCAGTACAAAGTAAAAAAGCATTGCCAAAAAGACATAAGGCAATCTACCTTAGTCGTAGGTAACCCCGTAGTGTTTCACATAACTCATCATTTTTTGGTTAATGAAATATATTAAATTACCTCAAATAATCGTGTTGATAAAACTGAAAGTAGTTAACCGATGATCAGATTTCCTTATTCCATTTCGAAGAAAAAAAGCAATGCAACGGAAGTGGTACCCTCGAGGACAAAACAAATCATACAGATTGATAAGAAATGTCCTTACTTTCAGTTTGAATCATGTGACACTATTGTATTTATATTTTTCTATAAATAAAAGTTTGGAATGCTACTCAGAATAGACCCTTTTCTCTCTGTTTACGCTTTTAACATGCATTTTTGGACTTTAAGCAGTGAAAACTAATTTGAGTTAAAATAATTTTTTTTCTGTGTATAAAAATGGGAAATTTCTCGAAACGCCCTTAACGTTGCTGCGGAAAACAATTATCCAAATTTCGTGCAAAAGCAGAAGAAATGTAAGTTCAAATACTTCGATTTTTTTCTTTATATTTGCAGAGAAAAGAATATGAGTTGATGATCCATCATTAAAAATATATTTGAAAGTATGAACAAAATGCTATATATTTAATAGCACTGATCAACGTTCGTTCAACTTATGTTATGATATGCCTGACTATTTTCATCGACAGAAATCATTCATTTTACAAAACAAGTCAAATTACAGTATTCGAGCACGTACGTATTTACCAATTAAGCAGCAACATTATTTTTGATGTAAATTTAATTATTTTTTGTTTTTGATTTTGTTACGAACGAATTTTATGTCAATTATGATAAGAAATTTAGTGTTATGTAAATCAGCAATGAGTTCGTTGACTTTCCATATCAAACAGTTTCATGAATATAAAATATATCAAATGTTATTTAAACATTGGATAATTACACTATTGGCCTTTACTGAAATGACGAAGAAATTGAGTTTGCACAAACATTTATTGATATATTGAATGTTGATATAATATTCTTGGATATAATATTTTTATCGTAATTTCGAAAGCAGATTTGAACTCTTGTACATGAAAAAAATTACAACTAGACTATACGGAGGATTGTTAACAAGTAGGCTGCCACAAAAGAAGTACATGATCGACCTGTTTAAGTATCTAGGTGTATCTGCTATGGTGATTAATTGCTGTAGCCGCCGTAATTGACATATCTCTTTTAGAATTTTCCAGTTTTAAATAATTTTTTTTAGCCTAAAGTGGACGGTTTGAATATTTTGGTATGGTTATTGATTGCTATTGTCGTAATTCAAATATCTTTTTAAGTATTTTTCTGCTTTAAATGCTCTTCTTTTGTCTTCAAATGGACGTTTCAATTATTTTGTTGCGATCGTTACTGGTGGGTTGTTCTAGACAAAACATTTGTCTTTTCAACCAAATTATTTAATCTGATTTCTTTTGAAGTCTATAACAGAGTCAAGATGCCGAGATTGGTCAACTTTGTTACTACTTTTTTATATGTTTAAACAATGTTTGGAAGTTTCAGTTCAAAATGCCCTTCAACGTAATGATAATTGATGAATTTTGGCAATCTTGTTGGTTTCACCATTGAGTAATGTACCAGGACACAAAAGAAAAAACATTGCTGAATATATTCAAACATACTTTACCGATGTTTTCTTATATCAGGTTAATAAAAATGAAAGATCAATATCATTTTCAGGAAGAAGTATTATTTAGTCCATAATCAGTATTTTGTCCACATAATGGAACAATAAATAACTGCCAAACAACAGATAGGAATAATTTTATATAAAACAAAGGTTTGTCCAAACATGTTATTTGGAATTGCCAACACCGATTCAGAGATGTGACAATTGTTTTTATAACTCGTTCCTTTTCAGAATTGGTTGATAACGTTTGCATTTGTTAGCTTGAAGGGACTTCCCTTTCTGAACGTATTCTTATGTTCAGTGTCGCTATTGTGTTCACAGTACAATAACACTTCAAATTGCTATATTAGTATCAACTATATATCACTAGGATTCGGATGATCCGACTTCCAATAACAATATTCATTTATGAAGCATATTGTGCAATGTATTAGAACAGGTGACACTATGCTGTTCCTTTTAGAGTTCATGCGATTCACTCTAATTTTATTTTTTCTTGAACCCTCCAACTCAATTTAATCATTGATGATATAGTGTTGTATATATTCCTCTTTTATATTCACGTTTAAACCAATTAACAAATTTATCATTCATATCGTTCACACGATTTAATTTTTTTTAGGAACATACATTGTCTCTGGATGCAATAATACTAAATAACAGTAATATAGATAAGGTAAAACAACACTATAATCGGTTTATGGAATACATGTATTTTCTGTTTATCAGACATACTATGCAGGGTTAAAGACAAATATGTGCGTCATTAAACTGAATGGGTAGTACTCTCTGTGAAATTTTTATTTACCATGTCAATCAAATCGTTTACTTGGACGAATACCCCTTTTGGAATACATTCAGTTTAGTTCATAAAAGATTCTGCCACGCAATCGGATTGAAACAGATAGTTATGCACCGAGATACTAAGATTTTGGAACTTCTATTCAAATTGGATTGCGTAGTAGGCTCTTCTTCTCAAATGATCTAACGACAAAATATAAGATCTCTGTTCAGAATAACTGAAAGTGGACAACGTTAAACACATAGTCTTATCTCAAACAAATACACAATTGAGAAACTAATCTTTTGAAAAACAAATACACAAAAATGCTGATTATTTTCACTTGTTTTATATTAAACATATGTTTAATAAGAGCATCAGTGATGAGTCGATTGTAGATGAGTACGTACGATATATAAAGCCTGGTTTCAATGATAAGTTAACTTGTATATCATTTTCTCGAAAATCTTTGATATAAACAAACAGGAAACATCTACCAATTAGTGGACTAGTGAAGAAATATTTAAAGAGTGTTAGTACAACTGTTGAATTATAAAAAAAAATCGATTGACTTATATATACTTATATGTGAATTTATTGAAAATTCAAATTCCTCAGGGTCCGGGAAATAAATCCATCAGTTGCCTTTGAAGTAATATAAACATCGCAATTTTAGTGAAGCATGCTCTGCCGATTGATCTAAAACAGATGACACGTGACGGTGTTACATATGATATTATTCTCAAATGTATAACTAGGCACATTGGTCAAATCACGCATCCAGTATAGATATAAAACTAAAGTAATAACAATGAAACACACGTGTCCTACAGTTAAAAGCAATGCAAGCGTCAAATTCTTATAATATTCAGAAAAGGATAAAGGACATGTAAGCTACATGTATGTCAAAAAAAGAATCAACGTATCAAATTATTCGAAATGGCTTTCACAATTTATTGATTTACTTGAAGTTAAAATTGTTAAAGTCACAATTCATAATGTTATAAGAATAGTGAAATTTGGCATTTACATTCCGATGTTGTAGACTTAAACTATTTTACAACATGGATTTGCAGTCGATAATGTTTCTTGTAATATGAACGGTGTATGTATGATACATATTTGTATAAGACAAGTACTATTATCGTAAATTTGAATGATTATTATAAAAAAATGACTATTGCTTCTCAAGGCCCTTTGCCATATTTTTTTTAAATCTCTTCTTTTTTAGATGATTTGTTTTACTAGTATATGTTTATTACAATTGGAGTTGTAGCGTGGGTTTCCAGACAAATGAATCATAACTTTATCGTGTGTTCATATAACCATCATCTGTAAAGCATTTTTAGAATGCACATACGAAAATGGAATCTTTATTGAGTGATATTTTATCCAGCAAGTAAAACAAAGGTTGAGCATACACTGATTTAGTCAATTCTAAAGCGAATATCAAGCCTTTAAAAAGCTGGAAAATACCTAATTCGCCGTATGCAACCTATTATCCAGATCACAACTACTGTAGAAATCCAAGGACAGACACATTCAATCAACCCTTGTGTTATGCATTATTCCTGTTTGTGGTACATGTGACTTTTATTCAAAATCGATAACAAGGACTAGCATGTACCGTTACAAACTGTATTTTTTATTCTGTCTTACCAATCCCTACGGCGACACGTTTCTCATAATGTATTTTACAAAATGTCAACCAACACTTTTGAAGCAATCTCGACTTTCCTATTATTAATATTCTATTAACTAATACAATTTCCAGAATATTTTCCGGATGGTATCATTTTTTAGATTGTTGTTAACAAAGTGTCGGATAGAGACAGAACATTATTGCAGTTTAGCAATGCTAATTTAGCTAATTTGAATGCGATTTATTTTCAACATACTTATTTCGCCGTCATGAAGATGATCTTTTATTTGTGTTGACAATTTTAGGTATTTCATTTCTTGTTCATAAAAACATTTTTGTCCTAACAAAAAGCACAGTTATTACAATGTACAGCTCTTCAGAACATTAATCTTTCAGTATTAGCATTATCATTCACTTATGTCAAGACATAAAATGACATTGCTTTTTTTAGAGCTAGAATCTTGAACAAATAAGAGTTCAATATCATAGTCTAAGAAATAATGGAGATGTGGTATGATTTGCGATGAAACAACAACTCAATATAATACGAAAGAACAGAGAAAGATACCAGAAGAAAATTCAGCTAAAGACACTCGGAGCTGTTAAAAATAAAATTAATATAACTTTTATAGCTAGATAAATCTGAAAATCTGTAAATCTGGCAGGAAATAATAGAATCACGAAATTACTTAATTACTGTTGGAATGAAACATTTTTGAGGGGCGAAAGAATGTCAAAGTAGACAAAGACTTTCAACCATAGTAAAAAACATGTTACAAAAACGAATAGTGTTTTACTACACAAGGATTAGGTTTTACATTGGCATTAACACTTCACATTAGCATACACTTAAAATTAGGGTTGCTTACTTGCATTCCAATATAGAAAATGTCTCACTTAACAGGCCTTTAGTTTTAGTGCATTGTTTCTAAACATTAACTACCGAAATACTCAACGGATATCAAAGATATATTCAAGTTTGATCAGTCCACAATAATCTGACAAAAATATTATGAAAAAAAGATTTCTACACTATTGTTATTTAATTAATGCCATTGCGGTAGATTGTCAATAATCTAGTTAATAATTAAGATTGATTTCTTTAAAATATGTAAAATAACAAAAATACTGAACACCGAGGAAAATTCAAAACGAAAAGTCCCTAATCAAAGCAGATAAACAAGTACTACGACCATTGATACATTTGCACAACTTTTTTAAAATTTTATTTATTCCATCAGTTGTTTTCTTATATGTTTTGTTCATACATACATGTTTTCCATGATGATTTTGCATTTTTTAAATTCAATCGAACTACATGGTAAGCTGAAGGGTTAGTCCATATTAACTGACAAAATCAAAGTTTACTTTAGCAACTAATGTGAAACGACTGTTATATTCCTAACACACATTGTGAAACAAAACTTGTCATTAAAACCTGGGTATATAGCTAGTTCAACGTACCACTTGTATGAAACAGAATGATGAATTGTATGAATTTTTAGAACAGGTTTTACCTTAAAATATTTGAAATTTTGTAATTTGGCTTTTAATCAAGTAGTATCAGTGACATGCCAATTAAACTGGTCCAATAGTATTTGTTATTCTCAATTATCTTTTTAAATTACAAACTCTTCAAACGAAATGTACTAAAATTGAAGTTACACCACTGAAATGTGAAAAAAACGACATTGATTTGTAAACCAGAATGGAAATTGATTGATCTGCATTTATCTAAAAGGGGCTCTAGCTACGAGATATGAAAAAGGGTTAGAATATGGTTTCGTATGGTTTGATCATTAATAAAAGTAAAATCATGAAATCATAGTACGTCTTTAGCAGCCAATTTGGTTAGATTTAGTCAAAATATGCAAACAAATATTGGTGATGAATTATTTAATTCGAAGTCTTTAAATTCATATTCATGTGACCTTCAATTCAAATCATCAGCTAAATACTGATATTTATGCATAAGTCGTGTTCAGCCATTAAACGGAAAATAATGTCATCATTGAAAATGAAACTAAGGTGAACCACTTCGTTCACTGATTGGATCTAAACAAATCATTCTTATACAGGTAAAAGCGTTAATTAACCTTTTTTGTTAACCAAAACATGAAATCAAACAAACCTATAACAATATAATTACACGAGGTCGAAACCTTTTTTTATTTATGTTTATCAGGTTATGTGACCGTTGGTAGTATTCCATGGACATATAAATAGTAAAATAGATGGCGTCTGCACTTAAATACACCAAAAATTCTGATATACATTATCGACTAGATGCATTATTAAATATTCTTTTAACAAATTTTAGACTTATGTTATTTGGATATAAGTTTTTACGGGGGCAGAATGCGGGCATGAAAGAAAAAAAATATGTTGTTCCCTCAAGATATTATGTCGTTCCCTCAAGATGCTATGTCGTTCCAACAAGATAGATATCTCGTTCCCTGAAGATACTATGTCGTTCCCATAATATAGTTATCTCGTTCCCTCAAGATGCTATGTCGTTCCTACAAGATACTATGTCGTTCCCACAAGATAGTTATCTCGTTCCTACAAGATAGTTATCGCTTTCCCTCAAGATGCTATGTCGTTCCCTCAAGATACTATGTTGTTTCCTCAAGGTGATATGTCGTTCCCTCAAGATATTATGTCGTTCCCTCAAGATACTATGTCGTTCCCTCAAGATGTTATGTTGTTCCCTAAAGATGCTCTGTCGTTCCTCCAAGATACTATGCTGTTCCCTCATATTAATATAATTGTATTGCTATGTTGAGGGAATGAGATAACTATCTTGAGAGAACGACATATCATCTTGAGAGAACGACATATCATCTTGAGGGAAAAACATAGTATCTTGAAGGAACGACATACTATCTTGAAGGAACGACATGATATCTTGAGGGAACGACATATCATCTTGAGGGAACGCGATGACTATCTTGTGTTAACGACATAGTATCTTGAGGGAACGAGATAACTATCTTGAGGGAATGAGATAACTATCTTGAGGGAGCAACATAACATCTTGAGGGAACATAGTACCTTGAGGGAATGACATAGCAATTTGAGGGAACAAGATAACTATCTTGTGGGAACGACATAGTATATTGCGGAAACGAGATAACTATCTTGTGGGAACGACGTAGTATCTTGAGGGAACAACATATTTTTTTTCTTTCATGGCCGCATTCTGCCACCGTAAGTTTTAGTATGTTATAAATCAAATACGAGAATTTTAGACAAATTGGGGAATATGAATTTGACAGCAAGTACCCCTTCAAATAATATGTTTGTTTTATCATCTTAACATTAAACATGCATGTGTTGTATTGCATTTATACATCTTACAACACTGAAAATTAGTTTACAAGTTAGAGAGATCATACAAAACAAGTATAAGTATAAGTGTATGTACAAAAAAAGGAAAGCCAAAAAAAATACCGAACATCAATAGAACCTCAAAACGAAATATCTTTTCTTTAATGGCAACATCAAAAGCTCAAACACAGCTATATAAACAGAAAACATCTGTAAAATTCTTACTTGGTACAGACATTTCCGTATGTGATAAATAGTGGATTATACTTGCTTTTTCAGCTACTTAAATCTCGCACTAATATGACAGTTGCCTAAAAAATTTCTCTTATGTAGACATCAATGTGTGAGACATCATAGGTTCACACGTCAGCCGATACTAAGCATATACCTAAAAGATACAAAGTGCAACAAAATCTCGAATATCCGTGATTAGAAATGACAATTTATCAAAAGAAGCACTTTGAAACCTCTGTATTCATTCTACATCGGTGAGAACTTCTGACATGACTACACTGTATATCCATATATATTTCACTTTAACTGATATAGTTCAACGGTATGATAGTATTTGGTAACCATGTTGTTGATATGTATTAAGAATATGATTTTATTATGCCTTGGAACAACTGGTTTTAATAAAGAGTGCAATTTGCTCCCACTGATAAGGAAATTGCAAAACTTGCAAATTGAGCGTTTAGTCTCACTATGAAATTTTTGCCTTTTTCAAAGCATCCCAATTTCTAAGTAATGTCAACGATTGGAAATAACTTTAAAGTCAAATATCAGAGGTCGCAGCACGGCTTTAAACAATAAGCTAACACAGCTAACCAGTAAATGTTAATTTACAGGATGAAATTTTGAGATTGACATATTCTGTTGACAACTGCGTTGCCCTACTACGACAATTATAACATTTCTTGCAAAAAATAAGAACACGTTCAAAACGAAACAAAAACGACGATACCGAAATATTAAAAACAATTGCCCATGCTGAACGACGAGCAGAAAAGCCGAAGCCCACAAAAATCCGTCAGATAAATGTTTAGATACAGATGCAAGAACTTAATTAAAAGCTGAAGTGATATAAGTTGCATAGACAATAGTTTTTGGTTCATCAAAAAAGAAGTAACCTTTATGGACGAATCAGGACCCCCTTACCCTTTGGAACACTTATGCTCAACTCCGGTTTGTAGTGTTTTGTTATTGTAATGTGCCATTTCGTCATTTTTAAGTTTTTAATTTTGTTCATTGTATTACTCAACTTTCCGCGTGTTAATATATTTCTCTGTCACCTTTAATGCTGCTGCTGTTGATTGATTTTCTTAAACATTGATTTTCACCGAAAGTTATTCGTAAGAACAAATCAACCACACAGTAACTCACCAGGTGACCAAGTTTACTGATCATTTATTTAATTTATCTTTGAACATGTTCTTAAATCACGTCAACAAAGGATACAAAGTTATTCATTAAAGTATGATTCGACCCTTAAATCAAGACATGATCAATTATTGATACGTGATCAAACAAAGGCTGATGTGTTGTAGCATATTATTATTTCATGTCTCTGTTCTGTTGCATGTAAATGTCATTATTTTAAAAACAGGAAAAACAATATTATTTATCTTGTAACATTTGAAATCTGCATTCATTGTTATCAATTTTTCTCTTTTCTGTTTTCAATTTTATGATTTATTTTGTATTTCTTTTCATCAAAAGTTGTTGTCTTTTTTTTTAATCTTCAAGGCGTTAAATTTTAATTGCTTGCAGAAATGGTTACAAAAACATATATATACACTACTGTTGTAACCAGTAATAACCATGTTTATAGTAATACATAACAATCAAGTGTATTGATATACATTCATTTGATACATAGACCGCATAAGGTATGGATGTAGCATGTTTTTTGTCAAATTTCGATAAATAAATTAAAAGTGCTGATTTACTAAAACTCGCTTTATTATATATTCACATCATGAATATCAAACAATGATATAATCTACTTTAAACATGTATGACAAAATTGCATTGTTGGCCATTAATAATGTATTTGTATTTTTTTCGTTTGCTTTGAACATCATGTAGTTTATCGTAGTTATTGGTTTGCATTCATATAAATGGTAAACCAACTTAATTTCACAAACAATGCATTTTTGAAATTTTGAATTTTGAAATAGCAAGTTATAAATTCTGCGAATATAAATGGTCGAGAATAAGCAAAACCTTTACCAATCTTGATCTAAAAACATTACTTTAACTAGTAAATATGAAAATGAATAACCACAAAGACTGTCATAAAAGACATAATTTGAAATACGATATTTGCATAAATAATTTGATGTGTAAGAGCTTCTTATTTTGCCATTTCATTAGGGACTTACCGTTTTCAATTTTTCTTAGACTTCAATAATTTAGTTATCTAACTGTTTATAGTATAGAGAACATTGTTTGTTCAATAACATATACACCATGCATACTCCGGGTGCAGGAATTTCTCGCTGCATTGAAGACCTGTTGGTGACCTTCTGCTGTTGTTTGTTTTATGGTCGGGTTGTTGTCTCTTTGACACATTCCCCATTTCCATTCTCAATTTTTCTGTATGTGTTCAGCTACTGATGAAGAAGCTGCAATGAGTATATTGGAAAGTTTACAAAATAGAACAATTTGTAGGTATAAAAGATTAAGTTACACGATCACTTACTTATCAAGGTAATATGAATTTTTCAAAATACAACCATTAACATGCAAACTGAAAACAGTGGATTCGTCATATAAACAAAACCGTGTGAGATTATACCATTAGAGCACTGGAAAATTGTCGGTGCAAAGTCTAAATATTGTATAACGAATAACGTAATAAACAGTTACATCCCTTGGATGGGGTAAACTTCCCTAAAACGTGCATGGTGTAATGGGGTATGGCATATGGTTCAATGGTAGAAGGTGTATGGTGTTAAGGTGTGATGAATGGTGCGTTGTGTAACTTGTATATAATGTGTGGTTAGCAAAGTTTAAAACTATGCAAAATATTGAGAAAAACTGATTTTTAATTGTATACATCAATTTACAATATTGTGATCAAAACTAGTTTTTTAAAATAAATAAATATTTTTGTCGTCGCATGCTTTCTTTGAAATTAAATTGCGTAGATAGAAATTAAATTATGTTGAAGAGAATATGTAAGGTGTATGGTGCAAAGGTGTATCCGGTATGATGTAAGGGCTCAGGGTGTAAGGTGCAATGGTGTTTTCTGAATGGTTTAATGGTGTATGGTGATAGTGAGATGTTTACAGGTTGCATTTCTGTAAGTATTGATAATGCAATTTCCCAAAGGAACTCCTTTTACGGCTAAAACTGTACCACTTTTACTATGAAGTTTTGATCCTAGAATTGAAAGTTCACATGCACTACAATTTTTTTCAAAGGTAAAAATATAGGGCTGTGCGGCATATTTTCAACGTTTATATCCCCTGAACTTGTCAGAGTTTAAACTAACACTTATTTGCTTAACTACCCCTACCTCGAAGGAAGGGTTACCATAGATTTCAATGTAAACAATATGCACGTGTATATTTACTGATAACATTCCCAAGTTATGTCTCTATGAGATGGAACACAGAGAGCATAACTGGGAACCAGTATGTAAACAAAATTAATTTTCTATGAATATTCTAAATCTCCCCAAAAGAGGCGTGGTTTGAGAAACAGCTGTATTTACAAAGTGAAACCTACACCATCCTCGGACTGTATATAACACGAAAGATTTCAAAGGGATTTAAAATCACGTGTTTAATAACTCATTAAATACACTATCCACATAATTTGCTACACCTTCCTCGCTTTGACATTCCAGGGGACAATACGGGCCATCAATATATGGATGACCAACTTCAGTACAAAGTTAAAAAGCATTGACAAAAAGACATGAAGCCATCTACCTTGCTATTAGAAAACCCTTAGTGAATCAAATAACATAAAACTTTTATAGATTAAAAGTTACCTTATGTAATCGTGGAAATCAAGCTGACAGTGGTTTACCGATGACCACATTTCATCAATTCGTTTGAAAGTAAAACCAAAGTAACAAGCATGGTGTTGGTACCCTCGGGTACAAAACACGTTATAAATTGATTTAGAGAAAAGATATACAAATATAAAATAGTAAATGCGATCAATCGTGGATAAAAAACAAAATAATTTCACATTAATATGAAGTTTCTCAGATATTTTGTAAGTGATTCAATGTATAAACTTTGTACAGCTATACGACATTTAACTGGGGATGCAAAATCATTATTGATATAGCTTTCTTCCAGCCAGTCAAAGAATCTCGATAACAAGTACACTGAAGTAGTAACATGTTATTATATAAAAACTTTATTTTCTATTTTGTCTAAACAACCCCTACGGCGACACGTTTCTTTTAATGAATTTCGCGAAAGGTCAACCAACATTTTATCATTAAAAGCCATCTTCACTTTCCTACGTTCAAGGTTCTATTAACGAATACAATTTCCGGAATATTTTCCGGATGGTATCACTTTATAGATGGCTATAATAGAAGTGCCGGATAAAGACAGAATATACTTGCAATTTAGTAATGCTTATTTAGCTCAGTTCAATGTTGTATATTTTCAACATACTTATTTCGAAGTCAAGAAGATGACATTTTTGATATTCAGTTGCTGTATCAAAAAAAAATGTTTTCAGACAAATATCAAATACAGTTACTACAATGTACAGCTCTTCAGAACATTAGGTTTTCAGTATCAGCATTAACTTATGTCAAGATGTAAAATGATATTACTTTCATTGTATTGAGTTAGAATCTTACACAATTAAGAGTTTAAACCACTCGTTTAAGAAATAATAGAGATATTTATGATAAAAACATCAATTTGTATAAAAATGTGGATTAAAACACGTTTGTATATAAACATGATTGGTTTCTACAAAACGTATAGCCAATACAGTATAGTCAGATAATAGTACTCTGCGATGTAAAAAGTAAAATAACAAAAGTACCGAACTCTGATAAAAATTCAGATCAGAAAGTTCCAAGCCAAATGGCACAAGCAAAAGCTAAGAAAAACATTAAACGAGGGCATAACTTCTGTAATATTACTCACTTGGTTCAGACATTTCATTATGCAGATAATGTTGGTTAATAGCCTGATAACTGGTCCACTTATATAGCAGTCGCATAAAATTCCATCATATCATATATCAGACATAATAGGAACAATAGGGGTACAGCAGTCAATATAACTATTAAAACAAACAAAATTGTAAACCACAACAACAACAAAAAACACAGTAAAACATATATTAACAAAAACGAAAGACTATCCTACAAAAAAGTAACAAAAGAACAGCAACACAATGACTGGATGTATAAAAATCCTACGTCTACGTCAAAGGGTAACTGCCAAAAAAAAACTAGACAGTAAAGATAAAAATTTACAAAGACAAATAGAAGAACACTATAAAATTTAGTTAAGGTGATAAACAACATAAGTACCTGTAATATATACTTCAAGACCATCGTATGTTATTTTTGATATTGATACGGCATATATATCAAAAATATATTGGTATCTTCCATTAAAATTAGTTCAAAAATAAAACGAAACGTTCTTTGACAAAACTCTGGTTAATCAACTGCTTATACACTGGTGACGTTTTATTAGGTCTGAATGGTAGCCACACGCTCTAAAATATCGAATAAGTTGGGAAATGTATATTCCATATGCAGACGAAGTTGCAATATTAAAATCGTATCGTTTGCCATTGATTCTGGTACTGAGATGACATCTTGTGCCAAATTTGAGTTGAGTTCTATAAATGAGGCCGATGAAACCGTGTTTGTTTTTTCTTTAATATCCAGTTTTTGAGGATATATTATATTTGTAATAGATTTTAATCAGAACATTTTTTATCAATTATGGAAAAAACATCATCGGTATATCTAAATGTAAAATTAAAAGTTACTTTTATCTTCTTGTGACAAGATGAGCCACATAATTCGTTTCCGTAAGAATGCCGACAATTCGTTTTCACAATTCTACCTCCAAATTCAACAAATATGTTTTCAATAACTGAGTCAAACTAACTGATGACTTTTCCTCTTTGAATTAGCGTTTAAATGTGTGTTCATTTTTAACAAAGAGAGGCGACACAAGAGGGACATTCAAACTCATAAATCGAGAACAGACTGACAACCTCATGGCAAAATAGAACAGACTGACAACCCCATGGCAAAATAAAACAGACTGACAACCCCATGGCAAAATAAAACAGACTGACAACCCCATGGCAAAATAAAACAGACTGACAACCCCATGGCAAAATAAAACAGACTGACAACCCCATGGCAAAATAAAACAGACTGCAAAATAAAACAGACTGACAACCCCATGGCAAAATAAAACAGACTGACAACCCCATGGCAAAATATAACAGACAAATACCAGTACACAAAACACAATTTCATATTGAAAACGATCTGGAATATTTCTTTTCGACTATTTTTTAATTTGATATTGTGAAATGTTGTATACAGGTGAACATCGAACATAGCAGGTACGTTAGACTTAAATGTTTGTAGCGTATAAATATATATTTTTTTCCTGTAAAAGTCGATGCTTCTCTCCAGGCACTTTATGTTCTTTCATAAAATACAAGCTGACTACTACGATACAGCTTATAGTGCTGCAAATAACAACACACATGTATCCTTTTTTGTTTCGAAATAATTTCAAGTCTTAAATAAATGAACGAATGGCACTTCAAGGAAAAATAATGTTCATATTTACAAATATAAACGTATTTGTGTTTTATGAACTACTACGTTAGAAATGTAAGAGAATTTGAAACAATCTAGAAAAATATCATTGATATAGTGTTGATCTACTAAACTATAGTTGAGTCTTTTGTAGACGAAGCGCGCGTCTGGCGTAAATATACAATTTGAATTATGGTATCTGTGATGAGTTTATGCCTAATACCTTTTTATGTGTAATTCATTTTTGTTCCAAATGTCCCTAAAACATAATGATATAGAAAAGACTAGACTTTACGAATGATGTCCACAATGTAAGTATTTCAAATAAATGTTATACAACTAAGTATTGGAAATGAATGATTATATTTCCGCCTGCCTCAGGCATTCAGACTTATTACTTGTCTGTTATCGTATCACCGACTTTTATAAATTATAATTGGTGATATTTAAATCATAACAAACACAATCATTGTCGAACTCAAACAAAACATATCTTATTTCCTTAAAAATTCCCGGGGTTTTCTAAAGCTATTGAAACATTTGATGAAAAAAAAATTTCGTCTGACTTCACTACTGCCTCATGATAGATTGGGCTATATATGGTAGTTACTTGAATCATGGTTGGCCAGGAAGTTTTACTTCCCTGTCATAGTTAGAACTATTTTAACATCATGGTTGGATGAGTAACCTTTTTACATAATACAGTCAGGCTGTTTTAAGTCATTTTTTTTAATTTCCAGTTTACAAAACCTTGAATTTTTTTTTAAACTAAGGATTTTCTTATCCCAGAAATATATTACCTTAGCCGTATTTGGCACAACTTTTTGGAATTTTGAACTTGTTTGGCTTTATAACTGTTTTGATCCGAGCGTCAGTGATGAGTCTAATGTAGACGGAACGAGCGTCTGGCGTATCAAATTTTAGTATTTCTTACCATTTGGTTAATAGTTAAATCATGGTTGGCTGCATATTTTTTAACATGTGGTAGAATTTTCTTTAACAGCACCTCAATCCGTCACAGTATAAATTGGGTTTTTTATTTTTTTAATTTTTTTGGGGAATCAACTTATTTCATCGTTTAAATACAAACTATAAACAAAAATTGTGGAAAGAACGCAGAACTCATTTGAAAGATGCAAATATAAATGCATCTATGAAAACACAAAATGGAGGTGGAGGGCTACATATACAACCCTGATTCATTAGCTTATTCAAACGTTCGTAAAAGTCATATTCCTCTGATATCAATATAGAATTTCAATGTATAGATTATCTCTGTGTGTTCTTAATACTTCACACGTTATTTCATATTGCACAGTTTAATCATTATACAGACATAAAAACTTTTCATAGGGAATATTGTTCTTACTTGACCTTTATAAAAGTATCAGGTTACGTAATAATTGGTCCTTAATCTATTAAAATCGTGTTTGTCTTTTGAGTAGGTCGTACGGTGACCTATAGTTGTTAATGTCTGTGTCATTTTTGGTGTTTTGTGGAGAGTTGTCTGATTGGAAATAATACCACATCTTCTCTTTCTTTTAAATCATCATAGATACCAGGATTCATTTTTGTATTTACGCCAGATCATTTTACATCTGGTATACTTTAACTTTCATACGATGTTTATATTTTCCTTCTAAGAAACTGTCACAAAAACCAATAAATCTTATGATATCAAAGGGATAATCAAAATCAAGTCTGAAACAAATTTCCCGGACGTTTAATGACTCAACAATTTATTACATGGAATACGACATATAGCAGATTACAAGTAAAACAGCATCAATCAAGCGTAAGGCATTACGCGGTTACTGCAAGAGAACATGTAGGGATTTCTCAAGTGACATATGAATGCGTATGAAATAATTGATAAGAGATAAACAGTACATCGGAAACATATCAGATATCAAATATTCATTCACAAATGATAGTAAGCGAACACCTTAATGAGTCGTGAAGAATTTGTTAATAACATATACGTATACGGAGTAAGGTATATTCTAGTAGAATAAAGAACATCCACTAACGAAATGTAAAATAAAATACAAGATGTTATCTACGTCAACAATTTATCTTTTTTTTTTCATTACAGATAGAGTATCTAGGAAATTTAGATGAAAGTTCGATGTTTTGAAATATATAGTATACGCGATAAAGATTATTGTTGTATTTCAGAAGGTATTGTCAATTGTACGCCTATCACATGTTCTAAGTGACCGTAATGTGATAAAGAGAATACTGTAATACTGTAATGACACGTCGATGATATGTTTAACAGATGTTGGTTATATGATCACGTGATAAAGTTATCATGGAAAGTTGTTTGTTCAATATAACTATTGAGCACACTCTAGGTATACAACATCCTAATGTATATGCATAATTTCACCATTCTGATAACATTATAAATAGTGGTATTAAGATTGTTAACGTTAATGCTTTGTGACATCTCTCAGCCAACGGAAATGACCTTCTGTTAAATTCAAGAATGGTGAAAGCCATTTCAATTAATTGTATTACTCAGGTCTATTTCAACTAATTTGTATTATGTGTTTTTGTGATGTGACATTTATTGGCAATTCAAGGTAAAGTGTTGACCGCAATACATGTGTAAGGTTAACACATTCTACATGAACATATTCCAGATTAAAAACATATATTTAATGTGTTATGTATATAAATAATGCCGTTGTATTTTTGTTTCAATTGTTTAACATTTTTCATGTCGTTGAAAGACAATAAAAAATTCAACTCCTAGAATTTGCCAATTAGAATTTTTATAATCAAAAATGGCATGGACGGAAAAATACAATCTATCTAAGTTAAAGTTCATTTGAGTGTGTTGAACTTGTTTAGTGAAAATTTCATATTTTGTCAAAGGACAAATATAAAGATATCTGTAAATTAATGGTCGTACGTGTGACTTTTCAGTGGAAAATACCTGTTGCAAATATTCCACTTACATAAAACATATTCTTTATAGGACCGTTTTACAGTTTTATGTATCGTATTTATTTGTAAACTATGGATGTTTTCCTTCATTACAATAAACGAATTCTAAAATATATCAATCCATTAATAATCGGAATTTTCGTTAAAAATGTTATTTTAGATTGTAATTGTGTTAAAGTTGATACTATTTTATTTTCCGTGGTATTGTGTGCTTAATAATAACATCTTTGTTGGGTTTTTACATGAGAGACAAGCCAATAAAATCGCTCTCCTACTGGTTATGGAGTAGTTTCTTTCACGCTGCAAACAGTTTTTTTTTATATTTGTTGAAATGCAGGCATACTTATTTTTTGCGAGCAAATATTTTTTTCACAATTCAAACAAATGCTTAGGTCATACTGATTATTAGCTTGCATGTGCATTATCAATTTCTTAATAATGTAGGAATATAATGCTGGTATTAGTTTTAACAATTGCATAAGTGCGTGTTTAATTGTTATTACTTTTGTTTTATACCTATACTGAGTACGTTATTTCACAAATGTACCTTGTTGTACAGTTGAGAATAATATTATATGTAACACCGTCCCGTGTTATCTTTGTTTGATCCATCGGTAGAGCATGTTTTATTAAAGTTGCGATGTTTATTATACTTGAAAATCAACTAATAGGTTTATTTGCCATTCGAGTACCTGCGGAAGTTTAATTTTCAACTAATTCATATTTAAGAATATATAAGGCATTTTTTTAATGCAACAATTGTTATTGTACTATCGCTCTTAAAATACTACTGCACTAGTCCAGTAATTGGTAGATGTTTCTTGTATGTTAATATCGAAGATTTTCGAGAGTATGATATTCAAATTCATGGAAACCAGGCTTAATATATTGTACGTAATCATCTTCAAAAGACTCACTGATGCTCTTATTAAACATTTGTTTAATATAAAACAAATGAAGATAATCAGCATTTTTTATTTGTTTTCAGAAAGGTTAGTTTTTCAATTGTGTATTTGTTTACTATGTCCACTTTTAGTTACACGCGTCATTCTGAACTTATAACTTTTATTTTATGTTAGATAATTTGAAAAGAATAGTTTACTATTTAACCCGGTGTCTTCGATTGATCTCCTCGTTGAATAGAAATTCTAGAATCTTAGTATCTCTATTGCATAAATATCTGTTGCAATCCGATTGCGTGGCAGAATCTGTTATGAGCTGAACTGAATTTATTTCAAAAGAGTACTTCGTCCAAGTAAACGATGTGTTACACATGTTAAATTGACATTTCACAAAGAGAATGTCGTTTTACTAGTGTGAATGATGTGTATGATAATTTTCGACAAAAGAGATGATTTCAGCTTTCCAATTTTGAACTTTACATTTCTAAGTAGCAACATTCCAGCAGCACCTGCATACGGGGTATATATCTCCCAATTGATACGATATTCCCGTCCTTGCATTTCCTATTACATAAAACTGTAAACTACAACCCCCTTCCCTTTCATGAATGTGACCTACCGAATTAGACTATTTACCGGATTTGTTATCACATAAGCAACACACTGGGTGCCACATATGGAGCAAGATCTGCTTACCCTTTCGGAGCACCTGAGATCACCTCTAGTTTTTTGGTGGGGTTCGTGTTGTTTATTCTTTAGTTTTCTATGTTGTGTCATGTGTGTTGTTGTTTGTTTGTCTTTTTTTTTCATTTTTAGCCATGGCGTTGTCAGTTTGTTTTAGTTTTATGAGTTTAACTGTCCCTTTGGTATCTTTTGTCCCTCTTTTACTTTATGCTGGTATTACTACTCGAATGTTGTGAGTATTTTATTTCTATCTCTAACACAACATTTTTTTCTAACATGTATAAAGAAAACATCGAAGATAGTGTCTTGGGAGTAACCCTTCCTCCATTTACGGCACAACATTTGGATATTTCTTTTACTATAGTTGTTTTTGTTATGGTACGTCTTGATAAATTTCTTTATTTCGTGATGTTTCGATCACAAATACATTTGCTTGGTAATGAAATACGAATAAATACGTATATTCTTCACATCTCACCTTTATAAGATGTGTTGTACAACTTAATTGCGTCTTTTGATGAATTTCAATGGTTCTGTTTCCTGATTACGGCTTATTTTTTCTTGAATGTTGAATAACTGTTTTATTGCAAATCAGGTTGACAAACTCGTCCAGTACTTAAATTTATTTTTCTAGGAAGATTTTTATCATTTCCCTCAGTTTTAGTTTATAACACTGATTAGTTTTTTTTCTCAATCGATTTATGATTTTTTAAACAGCTGTATACTACTAGCGATATACTATTGTCGCCTTCATTTATCAATTATTGCAATCCAGGATAACTTGAAGGTTCAGTAACTGTGTATGAAGATGACATCAAAGATCTACAGTCCTTCTTTATGTGTTACTAAGGCTCAATTCAATCTTTTACAGAAAAAAAAACTGAATTTAATCTTTAAATTGGAAAATAATATCAATAATGTATTACACAAGACAATCTGAGCAGTATAATTTTTAATTACAAAATCTTAATGTCTTAATAGATACTACATCCTTTCTAACAAACAATTTGTCTTTCTTTGTCCTTTGCTAGTGCAAGTTATTGTTCAGAAAGATGTTTACATATACAAAGGCTTTGACTTTATGAATATAATGCGTACTTAGTTAATTGAACATGTCATTATGTCAATACAGTAATGTAGAATCTATGTTAAGGTCTTGACTGATATATCCTGCCTTTGAACTCCAACTGTTTTCATCTTAATTCGCATCAATGATATCATGCTACGCATTTTATAATGATAACAATATTATGACAGATGACAATATCTTTTTGATGCCTACCACCCAATTCTTTTTGATATTCATAGCATTTATCTTCTTTTCTAAATCAAATTCTAGAATCTTAAATTCATACTGTATATTGTGAAAATAAGATAATTGTATGATGTTTAAAGTTTATTTCAAAAGATCTAATTAAAAACGAAAAGGAAAATATATTGGCGTTGGAATAGTGAAAATGCTATAGATGGTTATATAAAAGTAAGTATAGATAAAAGATTGTCAGTATCTAAAAGTGGGCATATAAGACTTTTTTCTATGTATATTAAATTGCTGTAATATAACTAGTGTCTGTTCCCTTTCTTTGTTTTCTTTCGATGCGTAACTGTACTGTCCAGGCGAGCCGATATCCCAAATAGTGTTTTTTTTTTTAACTTATAGATAGTTTATACTCGTTTGAGTAGACGAGCAAGAACATAAATGTATTCATTAATGTTATAATGTACTTGTTTTACCATTTGTCAGATGACTAGATATGCCGGTATTAGGTATAATCTTGAGTATTTCACGAGCTAAAAAAAGCGGGAAGAATAAATACGGTAAGTCTATGAGTAATCATGTGTCATTCGACTCTTGCCTTCGGACAGTTCCGTCTGGTCATTTCTGACCCCACCCACTCACTCACTATTATTTCATCAATATTCATTTGTTAATCGATGTATTCATACTTATGATTGATATGGATGTTTTTTTAAGATTATACAAGCTAGAAAAGATTAGTTAAAAAAAACTTGTTTGGTAGAATGTGTATAATTGGAAAATTATATGTTGAAGCCGCGGATACGGAAGGATACGGACGTGCTGACACACATTCTTGCATTGTAAATAAAATGAATAAAGTCGCTTAACTGTACATTTCAGGTGACCTGAAAGTGCTTTTTTTTATTTAATAAATATGCTATTTTCGTTTGAGTAGACGGACAAGAACATAAAAGTGTTAATTATCGTTGTAACAATAAGATACATTATCTTAAGTTTAACATACATTTTAATAGCACTTTGATGTCAAATAAGAACATACAAGCAGCAATAATCGCATGAAATGCTAATCAATTGACATCAAATACATATAAGTCCGCAGAAGTTTGCTCATGTCCACTTTTCATAAATCTATTGAGGAAAGACAAATAGAAAGAAACAAAAAATAAGGCATTCACAAGGAAAATCACAGAAGGAAGACAGGGTATGTTCACAGGTATATATGTAAACCTCAGATCTGTTTACGACTTCAAATATGTGTCCGTTTCTCAAATATATGCTCAATCGTGACGTCAATCGCTAATCTATGTCCGTAAAAAAGATTCGGCTTCAAATCTGTGTCCGATTTTCAATCGTGACGTAATTCGCAAATCTGTGTCCGTTAAAAAGATAAGGTCTCAAATCTGTGTAATGTATTTTCCAATTTGTTTTGCCATGCGCAAATTTATGCCCGTCTAATAAGTTCCGCCTTATAGGTTTTTTATTTCATTAAGTAATTTCCCTTAATTCAATATTAAGTTGGTGTGTATTCTCCGTGTATGTGCAAGAGCCGAAGTATAGTATACGTTTAAGAAATTCCGGCTAAATTATTTAACTGGTATTTATAATATTGTTTCAAGTACGGTCTTATATGCTTTTTGTTTTATTAAGTCTTTTTTCATGTGTGCGGTTAAAATCTTTACATGCGTGTGTTATTATTGTATGCCATCTTTAAGAATGAAACCACAAAACCATATTTATTCTAATAAAAAAAACAGTAAAGAATGAATATTTGTTTGCAACTTCAACTTACTTCGTTTTGTCTTTGAATTTGTTCATATCGCTGTTTCATTGACATTTATACCACTTTATCTATGTTTTTCATTGAATGCTAGTATCAAAAAATCATTCTAAATTGCTAAAAATAAAACGTTTCTTATATTTTTAATTGAAATATTTGTGAATCACAAAAGAACATATTTCAATTGTTAGGTATTAGCTGATATCTATTTAGTTCAAATGTAAAACTTGTAATAATGACTTTAATAACGAAAATATTTCCCCGAGAAGAACCATTCTTTATGTTTTGGCATATATCCCTTCTCTCCAGAAACTAGATGTCAACACTGCAGTCCCTTTGTTCATGGCTGGATTTGTTTTGAATTGTAAATATTCCACAATAGTAGGAGTAAAGATATCCTGATAATTGTCAGAAAACATTTCAAGAGGATAAATCTCTAGTTGACGTTTTTGAAAATATTTCATCAGTCCACTATTTATAACAGATTTCCTTCCAGTTTTAAAGACAAAACATAAAGCAATTTTAAACCATGTGTATCAATAGTAAAAATGTTAACCTTGCTTTTGTCATATAAACCACTTGTACAATGTTTGTTCGGTGTGAGTTAATACTCCGTGTTGAAGGCCGTACTTACACCTGTAATTTTTAACTTTTCATTGTTTACTTGATGACGTTTTGTTATATGTTTTACGTCAATGAAAGGACATAGATTTGAGCCAAAAATGGCCATAGATTTGAGTAAATAAAGGACATAGATGCGAGACAATACATGACATATATTTGGAACGTCTATGACGCAATATTAAAAAGGACATAGATTTGCGGAAAGGACATAGAATTGAGGCCGGACATAGATTTGAGGCTTACATATATGCCCTCCTATGTGAGAACCTCGCATAAACAATGTTCACTTCAAATGAACCACCTAACAAAAAAGGTTGTACAAGTACGTTCTAACAATCTGAAACCCAAAATTCACAATTCATTTCCGTTTTTGAAGTTGATCATGTTGCTTCGTTTATAATGTTTTTGAACATTTAAGAGTCCCTCGTTATCTTTAGCCTCTTTTTTGTGTTCGAGGCGCTTTCCGGAATTAACTTTCATCAACAACTACCATCTTCCCCTACTTTCCGATGTTTATACATGAGAAAAAAATCAAATGTTATGTATGAACATACCAGCAAATTTATAAAAGTAAGAACTGACTAATGTATATATAGAGAGAGAGATTATAACATGGCAATTTCCATATCAGCCCCCTTATCAGCCCTAGGTCATGATATCCGCCCGTGAGCCAACAGTCTCAAGGGATGAATTTGATTATGGGCTGATAAGGGGTCTGATAAAAAAAAATGACATGTTATGTACTTTTTATCATATACTTCAACAGAAGACATACAGACACAAACTATTTTTAAAAGTTTGAAAAAATGTTTTTGTTGTAATATTTGTTTTGCATTTTTTAGGAATATATTTTCCTGATTTCTTATGTTCTTTTTGTATCCAACTTTGTTATATTTTCAACAAAGAAACGTACCAGTGAAGTATATTTTCCCTAATTTGCCGAATTACGTCGACTCGAAATATCATCAGATATCATTACGCATAGCATGCGATAATAACCGGAAGCATTTTTTATGGAACGGAAGCAGTTTATATAAACTGAAAGCAATTGATTTCAAAAGTCATATCACACGGTTAAAGCAATTCTTCAAATTTAGTGAATTTGTGTACAAATATGTTTTATCGTGAGGTACAATTATACCAATATTTTCTATAAGTATATGATAAATTGAATTGTAACTTAACTTTTATTGGTATAGATGTACGTGTATGTATATATTGACTAATTACTAAAGATTTGTACTGTCTATCCTTTTAAAACAATTAATGTCTGATTTTCCAAATTGTGACATTTCGGCTGAATATTGACTCGCCTAGCGGGTAATACATGTACTGTTAAAGATCGCTATCTGGTAACATTTTCTAAGTGTATTGAATAAATTTAAACTTATTATATATATATATATATATATACCATACTAGCGTGTTGACTTTTTTCTTTAACAATATCATTACTATATCTCATATTGACATTTTTTTTTAAATTAGATAATTTATTAATGCATCTGTCATAAAAAGTTATCAGAACGTGATTGTAGAATAATTATTTCTGACAGTTAACGAAATTCGGCTTCAAAAATATTAATTCATTTGATAATTAAGATAAAAGCAGAGGGTGTTTATTCTACTCGTTCGTGTTATGTGAGGGTAAGCCAATTAGTTTCAATTGCACATGAAACCAGAATGTTAACTAATAACGAAATGTTAAGACATATCTACAATGTAACATACACAATCTAAGAGATTGAATGAAATTAGAAAAAAAAGAAGATAGCAAAAGTGGCAATTGGCAAACCAAGTAATAAGACTTTTCTTAAGAAAGGACACTTAAATAACAACGACATTTAGTAGGGTATTAGTCGAAGTTTTCGTGAGTATAAGTTTGATTTTCTAATCAATTTCCAATATTTAGTTCCCTTACGGATAGTACTTGCCTACTGCAGGTTCTTTAATTCTCTGTCGATATTATGCATCGAATTCTTGTCATTCGACTTTGACAACAAATATCAGTGTTCATTGGAGAGAACCGAAACATTAAAGCTCATAAGTAAAAAATAAACTTACAAAATTGAAAAGATTAACAGACAAACAAAAGTTCACATAACACATCCACATCCCAAGAAAACTGTGAATGCTAAGGTAATCAGAAAGGGTAGGAATGTTCTATGTCTTATAGACCCTGTGGCAAGTATAAATTGTAGTTCACAATGGATAAAAAGAGGACAAAATCCTAGTTACCATTATGAGGACATATCCGGCGTCATTTGAGAACTAGATGTTCTGAATTGTCAATACCTTTCATCATAAACTCAGTCAGACGATGTTTTAAAATGAACAAGTATCACTTGTATGTAGCAGTTTATTGATCTTGTTAATTCACTGGTATAATGAACGACTTTAGAAACGCAACAATAGATTTTTTAATTTTTTTTTAATGAATGTGTCCCCGTAAAAATCGATGACTGCCTGTTACAGACGCCAAAATGATTGTCAGAAAGGTCAACAAATTCTGTCTGACATGTCTTGGATCCTGTTTTACACCTTCTTATTTTGCATTTGTTCAACCCATTAATTGGTTTTGGCAATTATGCGGTTGGAACTTGAGGGCTTTAAATGTTTTCCTTCAGTCGATTCTTTGGCAATTTAGTTGATTGGAAACATTTATGGCATGAATCTGTATTCAATGGCATTCGACAATTTGATTGGCAGTTGACGTTGCGACCGTAAATATGTCTGGCAAATGACGTTGCGTAATCAAATTCTGTTGACGTTTCATTGTCACTACACGTTGATCTGTTCATTGATGGCCAGCAACAATTCTTGTCTACTTGTATCGTTGTCGCAAGGACAGTAAGTCAAGTTTCTGAAGTCATACAGTATGGTTTCACCACAGTATGTTTTCATGTTTGCAATATTCTTGAGGACTGATTAAGATTTTTATTTCTCAGTCTTGCCAATTTGAGATGCAATATTTTTTAACTGATATAAGTGTGGCAAAGGATTGAAAGAACTGTTTCACAAAGCCAAAAAACTGAAAAAAATCTTTCATGAGTCCCAAATTTCGCTATAAGAAATTCGTGTGACTTCAAAAATTCGGTATGTTCAATAACCACAGGTTAGTCAGATTTTGATTTTTTGTGAAGAGAAAGAAGTATGGTGAGCATGAAAAGTAGTTGTAAGAGAATCAAACAAGAATTGGTTAAAAAAAATCAACAAAATGAGTGTTGCGTTTTTAATATCGTTCAGTATATTTGGTAAGATTCGTCATATATTCCTCAACACGACGGGTGCCACATATGGAGCAGGATCTGTCTCCCCTTACAGAGCACCTGAAATCACCTCTAGTTTCTGGGGTCCGTGTTGTTTTGCACCCCTATTTGTAAAAATTTTGTTGACATGTCATTGTCAATATAATGTTGCCTCGTGAACACGTTTGTATCATTCCATTTGTTAAACTGTATTCGGCCATTGTCACCATTAACCATTATGTAAAACAACACTAATAGTTTGATACGATGTAACTTTCCAATGGACGATGACAAATTAACAAAAATATTAGTATGTGACATCCTGATTTCGAGAGATAAGTACTGTGCAGATGTATAACCTTATATGAATATTTATGAAATGGATCCTTAATGAACAGTTCTTTTCGAGAAATTGGCTGATCATCGATAACAATCCCCATCGGGTGTTTAAAAGGAATTTATGTCAGACTGATAAATGACTAGAGCAACTAAACAATTTAACTTATGTATATGAAATGGTAGAATGGTGTCCTTTTGTCTTTACAGAATCGGCGTAACTTGAATCGTTTTGTTACTTCTAAATATATCGGCCGCTCGTCACGTTTATTTGACATATATTTTATCTTTTCTTGAATTATAAAAAAAACAAATATCTCAAAGGGTAACAGACACAATTGTTACCCTTTATAATTTATATAAATCGAGAAGAAACTAGTCAGCTATATAACAAGTAACATTATAATAACACAAACAAGTAGCCATTTGAAAACGTCAAACGATTACTAAGAAGAGAAACAGGTATTTATGAAATCATGCAATCCATTAACATGATGAATTAAAAAAATTATAATCGTTTATACTCAATTCAATGCCAAAAAATTCGGTCCCTCGTTACTTTATTTTTAAAATTCTAATTTCACGTGAAATTCATGTGAAAATATTCATGTTATATTCACGTGAAAAGTTTCGCTTTAAATTTACGTGAACAATTTCACATGAAAATAACATGAATCAAAACTCCTGTGAAAGTTATGTTTCATTTTATCTCCATTAAACCATGAGTTAATAAGACTAATTTAAATTAATTACACATACTATTATGCATTTCAATTTTCTTTTTGCAAATTGAATCATTTCAAAGCTGTTATTCTTTGTGTCTCAAGAAGTACATAAAAGTGGGACATAGAATCAATGTAAATGATTAATATTTATCCTTCCTTAAGCATGAACTACCTCCCTTGATAATGGGTATGATCCCGTACAGAAATTGCTAACAAAAGCACATAAGACTCACATGTGAAGCACATGAGATGCAAATAAGAATTGTATGGAAATCAGGTTGCTCACATGTGCAGTTTGGTAGTTCATATGTTCCCATAAAAATCTAACATAATGCTCACATGTGCAATTCAAACCTCAGGTGAGCTTTTATCATCCATGTTAGTTTGATGTTAGTTTTGTTTTTCCATTCTTCCAAATCAAAACTAACCTACATCACTGCTCATATGAGCTTTTTCAAAATGACATGCCCAGTCATGTACTTCCTGTAAATTCAAATTCAAAGCATGCAATAATTGAAGGGAGATGGATATGACAAATGTTAAGCCATATTTTGTGCTATTTGAAGAAAATGGCATTGTTAAACTCTGATAAAACCAGTGTGGCTGTGGTTAATTATTTGTAAGTTAATATTTTGATTTTATTATGTTCATTTTTGTGTCAGATTAGTACATGTGAATAAAAACAGTAAGTATAGAGAAAAGAATTTTGTCTGTACTATACTTTGTTAATAAATGTAAATTTAAATGTTTATTAATTTCTTAAGAGTATATTTAAAGTGCAGTATAAAACTACTATGCTTTTACAAATATCAAAAATGTTTGATTGACAACATGCATTATAAAAGTGGTGAATGTTAATAACTTGATCCATCATCCAAATTAAGGAAGTAAAATATTATATCAGGGATTATATGTGTATTGACTAGATAGCAATATATTTGTTTAAATTGTACACTTTACAAATATTCCATACTGTTTTTTATACTGTAAAAGATTTCGTTTAAGAAATAATAGAGATATGGTATGATTTGCGATGAAACAACAACTCAATATAGTACGAAAGATACCACAAGGACATTCAATATACATAACCAGCTATCACAACTCGGTGATGTTAAAAGTAAAATAACAAAAATATCCAATTTTGAGGAAAGTACAGATTCAGAGAGTTCCAAATCAAAGGCAAATCAAAAGCTTTAAAAGTTTTTAAAGAGAGAAAAATAACTGTCATCTTCCTAACTTGTTACAGTCATCTCCTTTTGTAGATAATATTGGTTTTATAGCTAGATAAATTTTCCACTTGTAGGGCATTCGGATAGAATTCAATCATATCTTATAGCAATGTGTGAACACAACAAACAGGCAAAGGCAAAAAAGGGGTACAGCAGTTAACATTATAATTAGAACAAATAAATTGGTAAATAACAAAAAAAGAAGAAATATAGACAAAGCATATTATAAAAACGAAAAAAAAGAATACACACAAATACGATAACACAATAATCCAATGACTGGATGTATAAATACCGAGTCACGTCAAAGGGTAATTGCCGAAATATTAACTTAACAGCAAAGGTGATAATTTACAAAGACAAATTGAAGAACACTATTAACTGTAATTAAGATGATAAACAACCTCAGTACATATAATCTGAACGTATGTGTTATTTCAGAAATTGATATTGAATGTTTATCAAAACTTTATTGGTATCTTCCGATAAATTTTTTTTTAGAAAAAAGAACGTAACTTTCTTTGACAAAAGTCTGGTTAATCAATGATCTGCTATGACACTAGTGAGGTTGTATAAAGTTTGAAGTGAAGCAAAACGCTCTTGAATACCGAATGAGTTGGAACATACATATTCTCTTTACAGGTAAAGCTATTATATAAGAACGTATCGTTTGCCATAGATTCTGACACTGAGTTGACAGCTTATGTCAAATTTGAAGTATAAGTCTAAAAATAAAGCGGACGAAACCGTGTTTGTTATTTCCTTAATTTCTAGTGGTAAAAGATATATGTATGGAACCCAATCAGAACATTTAACATTAAACATGGAAAGAACATGATCAGGTTATCGTAATGTGAAATTAAAGGATTTGGCTTCTTTGGTCTTCTTGTGACAAATGTCTGAAGGAACTCTGACTCAAATTACAATAAGAAGATATCAACAAGACACACAATACGTTCCTATAGGAATGCCGACTTTGAGTTAAAAAAAAGTATAGATTTAACAAATATGTCGTCGAAAACAGACGCCAGCAGACTGATGACTTTTCTTCTGTGCTGCAGGTTTTACTTTTGTGTTTACAAAACAGGCGAACGTTACCAGAGGGACATTGAAATTCAAAAACAAACTGACAACACATGGCCAAACAATAAACAACAAAAAAAACAAAAGTACACATTAAAAATTGAGAATAAAAAGCAAAATCACAAAAATACTGAACTCAGAGACAAAGCAATTCGGAAAGTCCATAATCATATGGCAAAATAAATAACAAAACGCATCAAAAACAAATGGACAAGAACTGTCATATTCCTGACTTGGTACAGGCAAATAATACACAAAACACTACTTAGAAAATAAAAGACTAAGCAACACGAACACTTATATGCTATAAGGAATATTTAAGTAATAAATATTAAGCACATGCTTCCATTTTAATATTGAAAAACTCTGTGGAATAATTCTATTAAACGATTTTTTACCTTAACATTATGAAGTGTGTTATACAGGTGAACATCGAACGAAGCAGGTACGTTATATTTAAATCTGTGTAGCCTATAAATATATTTTCCCTCTCAAAGTTGATGGTTCTCTTCTGGCACATTAGTTTCTTCCATAAAACACAAGGGGACAACTACGTTCCAGCTAAAAGTTACAATACACATATGTTCTTGTAATGATATGTTCAAATTTATCAATATAAACGTATTTTATGTTATTAACTACTACGTTAGAAATGAAATGGGAATTAGAATCAATTTAGAAAATTGTCACAAGTATCATTGATATACAGTTTGTCTACGAAGTTATAGTTCCTAATATCTTATTAATTGTATTCATTTTGGTTCCAATTGTCCGTAAAACATCATAATATATAGAAAAGGTCGTTACACGAAGAAAATTCTGAAGTGTTGATAATCATTATTGTTTTCTTGCTAGACTTTACAAATAATGCCCACAATGTATACTGCAGCTTTTATACAACTAAGTATTTGAAATGGATAAATATGCTTCCGCCTGCCTCAAGCATTCAGACTTATTTCTTGTGTGTTATTTCTACACAGATTGTTTATAAATTATAATTGGTGATATTTTAATCATAATAAACACAATCATTGTCGAACTCAAACAATGCATGTCTTGTTTCCATGAAAATTCCCGTGAATTCAGTTATTTTCTTAAGTTTTTGAAACATTTAATAGACAATAACATCATGTTTCGTCTGACTTAACTACTGCCTAAAGATAGATTGGGCTATATATTGTAGATACTTGAATCATGGTTGGCCAGGAATTGTTACTTCCCTGTCATAGTTAGAACTATTTTAACATCATGGTTGGGTGAGTAATCTTTTTTCATTTTACAGTCAGGCTGTTTCAGGTAATTTTTTTTAATTTCCGGTTAACAAAACCTTGAATATTTTGAAAAACATAGGATTTTTTTTATTCCAGGCATAGATTACCTTAGCCGTATTTGGCACAACTTTTAGAAATTTTGTACTTGTTTGGCTTTATAACTGTTTTGATCTGAGCGACAGGGATGAGTCTTATGTAGACGGAACGCTCGTCTGGGGTATTAAATTTTAATCGTGGTACCTTTAATAACTATTTCTTACCTTTTGGTAAATATTGGTTGCCTGCATAGGTTTATTCTTAATGATAGCTTGAGCTATTTTTTAACATATGGTAGAATTTTCTTTAACAGCACCTCAATCCGTCACAGTATAAACTTATATTTTAATTTTTTTCGGTAATCGCCTCAAATTATCGTTTAAATACAAACTATAAACTTTGTTGAAAAAAGCAAATTTCATCTGACGGATACAAATACAAATACATCTATTAAAACACAGAGTGGACGTGGACGACTACTTATACACCCTCATACACTCATACATCAGCTGATTGAAGATGTGCGTAAAAGCTATATGCATTGGATATTTATATAGAATGTCAATAAATAGATCATCTCTAGGTGTTCTTAATACATTACAAGCTATGTCATACTGTAAATTTTTATCATTATGCAGACATAAAAACTGTTCATAAGGGATATGGTTCCTTGTTGATCTTTATAATCGTATCAAATTACGTAATAATGTTTCCTTAATCTGTTAAAATCATGTTTATATGTTGAGTTGTCTATAATTTTTCACGGATTAATGTCGCACTTATCGATGAATGTTGTAAAACGGAGCAATTTACAAGCTCTTTTTAAGTCTTAAAATATTACAAAAAGATAGGTATAGTAATAAGCTATTGATACTTATTTTGTAATAAACATATCGATCTTCAATGTAAATTTAAAAAGGAGAAGTAAAAAAAACTGCAAAAACCATGCTTGAATATAATCTGTTTTAAAGCTACGTAAACACACTATGTGTATGAACATTGTTCTTTGGGTATCTTATGAATGGTTGCTGATATCATTCTTCCACTAAAAATTGATGATTGTATTCCTTTTTTAGAAAATGTATACATCTACCAATATATCTAATGATATCAAAGGGATAATAAAAATCAAAGTTTGTCTGAAACAAATTTCCCTGACGATTAATTACCTATCAATTTGACATGGAATGCAATATATAGCCGATTGCAAATGAAACAGTTTCAATCAAATGTAAGACATTAAACGGTTTATGCAAGACAACATGTAGGGATTTCCCAAGTGACATATGAATGCGTAAGAAATAATTGAAAAGAAATAAAGAGTACGTCCGAAACATATCAGCATACAAAAATTTATTAACAAATGATAGTAAACGCAGAACTTAATTATAAATGTATGGAATACGCAATAAAGATAACTGTGTTCGTAATTGTGTTTTTTTTTTTTTTTTTTTTTTTTTCAGTTAACACAAATTCAGATATATGCCTATCACAAGTGGCGGTAATGTGATTAAGAGATTTATATTATAGTGTAATGACACGTTATACTGTAAAAGATTTATGTCATCTGTAATAACACGTCGATGAAAATTCTTAACATATGTTTGTTATATGATAACGCGATAAAGTATGATTTTGTTCGGAAAAAACTCAAATTGTAATCAACACAAAAATTGCCAAAAAATGCATCGAAAGAGAGACCTTTGCATTACTTTTTTTTGAGAAGTTCATTGCGAAGCAATATCTGATTTTAGTTATCGGCCAATTTTACAATACTAGGACTTGTCTTTTATATATATGTATCATACCTATGCCGTTTATATTACCATACACAATATCAACTACAAATGCATGTTATAAAATACAATTGAACAATTAAACACACTTTAAGTCTACAACAACAGAGTGTATATGCAAAATATCTTAATTCTTACAACATTATAAATAGTGGTATTAACGTTGTTAATGTTAATGTCTTGTGACATCACTCAGCCAACGGAAATGACCGTCTGCTTAATCAAATCTCTTGGAAAGCCATTTCAAACAATTTGATTAGTCAAGTCCTTAATAACTTAATTGTATGGTGCGTTTTTTTGAGTTGTGGCATTTAATCACAATGCAAGGTTAAGTGTCGACCGCAAATTTTTTGTTAGTTCACCACATTCCACATATATATATTTTTATGTTAGGAACCTATAATGATATAGTAAATGTGTTTTCATTTTATTCATAACATTAGTTTGTTTCTTTTGTATATAAATAATGCCGTTGGTTTTCTAATTTGAATTCTTCAATTTTTTTCAAGTTTTAATCATAAGCCTGGTATTTTGTGATATTAACATAAGGAACAAGCCAATAAATGCACTCTCCTACTAGTTAACACTTTATGTCAAAAATAAAATTGATAATTCTGCACGCTACATACAGGGTTTTGTTATATTAGTTGAAGTGCCTGCATATACACAGAAGACTCGTCATTCTAATCAAAGATGTATTTGATATAAAACATATAAAAGATGACCCGCTACTTATTTTTGAAAGATGAGTTTCTCAATTATGTAAGAGTTTATGTTAAGATTAAGTGTTTAACGATGTTCAATGTAGTGGTATGCGTTCATTGTTTTATTCTATCGTCAAATTAATTGAGAAGTACAGTCTACTACTTACCCGTTAAAATTGAGGGTATTTTGAACTGAAAATTCCAAACACTGTGTAAAAACCAGAAAAGCAGTAACAAAGTTGACTACACTTGGTTTGAAAGACATTGGTGTTGTTGATGAATGACTAGTAAGTAACGCTCGCAACAAAATATTCAAAACGTCCATTTTAAAACAAGAAAGAGCTTTTAAAACATGAAAATCGTAAAAGAGATATGTCATTTACAGCTACAGCAAACGATGACCATACCAGAGACACACTAATACTATTATAGGTAGATCATTGAATCAATTCATGGCAGCCTTATTGTTATCTATCTTCCGTATAGCCTTGGTAATGCTTTTAATTTTCAAGAAATCATCTCTGATTTGTACTTTAAAGATACTATATTCAAGCGTATTATATCAACATTTAATAAGTCAATATTTTTTGTACAAACTAAATGTCTTTGTAAATTCAGTAAAGGCCAATAGTGTTTTTATCCAATGTTAAAATAACATTAAAAATATTTCATATTCATGAAACTGTTTGATATGAAAAGTCATCGAACTCATTTCTGATTTTCTATACATTAAAGATCTTGACATAAAATAAGTCCGTAAAAAGATAAAAAATAATGAACAACAACAACAATGTTACTGCTTTATTGATGAACACGTACGTGCTAGTATTATTGGCATTCGACTTGTAAAATAATGATTTATCTCGATAGAGATACTCTGACCTTTATTGATATAAAACATAAATTGAACGAACCTTGGTCAATGCAATTAGATATTCATATGATAGTATTTTTTTTTCAAACATTCATAAGTTTCTGATATAAAGCGTTTTGTTCATATGGATCGTCAACTTTTTTCTTCGAAAATATCAACACCTTCACATGCATCAGTTAGTATACAAATCAGCCAAAAATTCTGGAATCTACAGATCAAAAACGTTAGATAAATGAAGATAGGAATGTCACCAAACATGAGTTTGTTAAATCATCAAAATATTCCGTATACTACAAGTTTAAAGAAACTTTATTTTAATATTCATGAATGTCATAAAGCAAATTATAAAATCAAATTGTATAACTTGTTTGTTGTTGTTTTTGTATTCCAAAAATCACAGACTCTATTTAGTATCGAGCTTGAAAGATAGTAGCATGATATTTCAAAATAATGGTAAATCTTTATTATGGCTTGTAGTTACAATCCAATGTCGCAAACGAGAGGTGAAAAGTATATAAAGGACATTCAATTTGGATTGATCCTTTTCCGTAGAAAGGTTGTTAAATTGTGGATTGCATTTCACCTTTTACTTTATTATCGCTCGAATGTTGTATGTAGTTTATTTCTATCTGCAACACAACATTTTTTTTTCTAACAGGTATAAAGAAAACATCAAAGATAATGTATTGAAAGTTACATTTCTTCCACTTTTGGCACGACATTTGAATATTTGTTTTACTCTAGTTGTTTTTGTTAGTGTATGACTTGGTAAATTTCTTTATTTCGTGACGTTTTGATCACAAATACATTGTAATGAAATACGAACATATACGTATATCCTTCACATTTCACCTTGATAAGATGAGTCGTACAACTTTATTGCGTGTTTTTATATATTTCAATGATTCTGTTTCCTGATTACGGTTTATTTTTTGATGAATGTTAATGTTTTTTTTTTTCTGATTACTATTTTCTTTTCTTCAATCATAAATGTCTTTTTTGTCGCGGATCAGGTTGAAAAACTCTCATTCACTACTAACGTCTATTTTTCAATAAAGATTTGTATCAGTTATTGCAGTCTAGGATAACTTGAAGGTGCAGTAGCTTTGTATAAAAATGGCACCCAAGATCAACAGTCCCTCTTTCTGTGTTGTCCTGTATCACTTTCAACATTTGTATTTTATAAATTATAAATGTGTATGGGTACCGACCTAAACAGATTATGGTATTTGTGAAAGAATACTTTAACTTTAAATCTACAATAAACCAGAATCGATTGATGGAACATATCATTTATTTAGTGTATTTGACAATGAATATTTAGTTTGTGTAATTAATAGTGCGTCACCCACTGAAATATATGTTAAAGAAAATGCATTTCGGAACATGTTCATCTTTAATTAAATAAGCATACATTTACAAATATAGCTATTTTCATAAGTAGCTACCGCACGCTTTCATTCACAAATTATGGTATATTGTAACATTACTTTTTATAATGTTGTATATATCCAGAGACAATGGCTTTGTTTAATATATATATATTTGCATCCATTGTTTCTGTCCTGTCATATTCTAACTGGGTAATATTATAGTAATAACAGTTAACTTATGAATTTGGATATTTTAGTCGTCTTTGGAGTATCTAAAATACTAAAGGTGTTATCCTTTCTGTTATTAAGCTTCAATCTAGATGTCGTAATTCATTAGCTGACCATTTATTAAATTTTTCAACATGCCAAGGTAAGGAATCTATAATTTAATAAAATTGATATGATATAGCGCATATTCTTAATTTTGTGGTTTACGGTTTCTTATAGCATGTTGTATAGCAAGGAAGATACTTAACAAATATTTCATTTACAGATATAAAAAATATAAATTTTCACATTAATTTTTCAAAATGGTCACACAGCCACAGATTTGCAGTTTCCTTAATTTAAAATGCGCCAAATTTTTTTTAAATACCCACTTCGGCTTTGTACATCTCATGAGCAGAAGACGGTATACTATCATCAAATAAGAACTTATAATCCCATCAAAGCATCATGTTTTACATGCATTTAAAGAAAATCAACCCAAACCTGACAAAAAAGACATTTTTTACGGAGTTATCTTCCCTTTCCAATGTTAATTTTCATACGAAATTAAAACGCTGATTTTGACTTTCCCATAAGATAGATTGCATGGGACTTTTTTCTGGGTATTAGAATTTCAACATTTCTGTTGCAATTAGTTTGAGGTTAAACCTTTGTTTGACTGGACTATTGTCCTCCTTGCATTTTTCGGTGAACTTTACTTTCCTTTTATTGTTTTGCTTTGCATTGATTTTGAGTTGTTCCTTTTCTTGTTCTTGTTTTATTTTCATGAGAAAAAAACCTGGAATTTAAAAGTCTCAACTAATTTTATCTTCATCTCAAGTCTGTAAGTCTTACCTTCACGTACCAGCAGCTTGTAGATTGAATACCTACTGTTTTTCATTCATCACATAATGTATTGAATGAGTATGTCTTGTATTATCGGGAATAATTATTCTTACATTACATTCTTGTCACTTTATATTACAGTTGCATTTTCAAACTTTCTAGTTCAAAAATGTGAATTTTATATACTATCGTAATATTGTTTGAGATACATTACTGTTGGCTTAATACATCAAACAAAACGCTACCATGTTATATGGTAAAAAAAGTTCAAATTGATACAATAACATCAAAAATTTTATTACTAAGCATTTTCACAATTAGTGTCAGCACATAATAATATGACTGATTCGCAATCATTATGAAGCGTCACTTATCTATATATGTTGTCAACGTTTAAACAATGAGACTCAATTCAATCTTTTACATAAACAAAACACCTTGAATTTGATCTTCAAATTTGAAAATAATTTCAATAACATTATACACAAGACAATCTGACTATAAGTTTTGAATTACAAAAACTGAAATAGTTTAGGTGATACCCAACACTTTAACTAAATTCAATTAAGCTCGTTTAGTTTTCATAAAATTTTGTCAAAGTATTTACTTTGACCCTTTAACAAAAATATAAAAATTTCAAAAATTTTGAACCAACCGTTTTATCAGAAAAATTACACTGGTTATATAGCAGTTTAACAAACACTAATTTTGATCATTGGGAAGCTTAATTTTCCCTTAACAACACAACATAATTAAAACGTTTAGCTGATTTTACAGAATTATCTACCAGTAGTTTTAGGTACCACCTTAAAAACATAACTGGACGAAGAAACAGCTGTCCATACCAGTACCATGTGTTGTAGCACTGTCTTCGTCTGTGGAAGACTGAACATGACTGTCAAAGTAACTGATGCATTTAATCAATGTCTGTCCCAACACTTTCATGGGTTGTAAAAATTAAAAAAATGTTATCAACAGTCATTTACGGACTGTTAGAGTGGTTTTCCGCGTTGTCATAGTCATATTCTATTTCTTACAGTCTTTTCAAAAAATGTGGCAGTTGTATAATGTTTGACTTAACCTTGAAAGATACAACATTCTTTCTAACAAACATTTGTTTTCTTTCTTTGTCCTTTGCCAGTGCAAGTTATTTTTTACAAAGATTGTCACATATACATTTATCTGTTTATTTATTGTAATCCTGTCGTGTAATGTTGTAATTTTAATGTTATAATTAACACTGCCATTAAAGTGGGAAGTTTGGCATGCCACAAAACCAGGTTCAACCAACCATTTTTTCATAAAATGCTCTTTACCAAGTCAGGAAAACGGCCATTGTTACATTATAGTTCGTTTCTCTGTGTGTTACGTTTCAGTGTTGTGTCTCTGTTGTGTCGTAGTTCCCTTATATTTGATATGTTTCCCTAAGTTTTAGTTTGAAACCCGAATTTTTTTTTCTCTATCGATTTATGAATTTTGAAAAGCGATATACTACTGCGGCCTTTATTTATACAAATGCTTTCATTTTAATAATAGAACGAGTAATTAGTTAATTGAACATGTCGTATTGTCAGTACTGAAATGTAGAATGTTTAGTAATTCTAAACTGATATATCCTGCCTTTGAACTCCAACTCTTTTCTAATTCGCAATCAATGATATCATGCTACGCCTTTTACATGCTTTATAATGATAACAATATCATGACTTGAATCATTATCTATGTGATCTCTACCACCCAAAATCTATTTTATATTAATATTATTTATATTCTTATATTAATGAAGTTCTGCAGTCTTAAATGTATTGGCACTCACAGCACATCTTCCTATATCTATGTATATTGTAAAAATTTAGATAATTGTATGATGTTTAAAGTCTATTTAAAACATATATTTAAAATGAAAAGAAAAGCTTTATTTTTAAGTGTTTTACATAGGCGAATTGAAAAAAAATATAAGGTTATAAAATCCATCAGATTTGTTTTTTTTTTTTTTTTGTTACGAAATGATTTATCGTTTTATTATTATTAACAATAATTATTATTATAGACAAAAATTTCGATAAAACTTAATTTTTGTCAGCTGTTAGGCTTTTTTATGCATTCATTATTTCTAAGCTTGTATTTCTTATCAAGATGTCATTAAAAAGGAGTTGCTGCTATCAAGGAAGCTTTAAGATTAAGAGTTCAAAATGATGAAGTTGGCATCATCACTTTGAAAATTTTACAGACGCCATCTCCAGTTGATTAGTCGTTATGACATATCCGTTTCACAGATGATAGCAGATATATTATATTTCGTAACTTCAAACCTGTTCCCTTTTCTCGAATGTGGCCTTCCAAATTAGAGTTATAACCGGTTTTGTTCACTAACATGAACAACACGACGGTTGCCACATGTTGACCAGGATATGCTTATCCTTTCGACGCAACTTGTGATCATCATCCAGTTTTTAGTGAATTTAGTGTTGCTTATTCTCTATGTTGTGTTTTGTGTACTGTTGCTTTTCTATTTGTCTTTCTTTGTTTTAGACCATGGTGTTTATTTTCGATTTTAAGTTTCAATATTCCTCTAGTATCTTGCGCCACTCTTTATCAATTCAGTGAATCTAGTTTGTTTCCTGTTTTATTGTCTTACCTCACAGTCGTACAGCTCCACGCTAGGGATAGGCAAAGACAAAAATATACATTTGACTTTTGTAACTATCAAAATCAAATGTATGTCATTCTTAAGAATAAGTTAAAATAATATAATTTGTGTTCAATTACAATATAATAACTCGTGTACTAAATGAAAACTTCTTCAAAACATATATAGAAATAGTGATCTAAATTGTGACCACAATCACAACAGCTTAATGTATTTTACTCCATTATGAGTTATTTTCGTGATACAAGAGTTTATTATCGCTGTAATAATAACATACATTTTCATGAATTGCGATTAATAGTACATTGACGTGAAATACGTAATTGTTACTTTCTCCCTATCCCCACACTACTAGTAGTATTAAGAGTATAAGCAGGTTCAAAGTACATGTATAAATTGTGTATGAATGTCAAATAAATTTTCAGGTACAAATAAGCGAAAACAAATCTTCTTTTTTAGACAGACAAAACAGAAACGTTCGTCTATCGTAACAGAAGCTTGATATCTTTTATGAGTTTAACTCTTGCTACACGAGAATGTCACAACTTCAAAAGTATCATTTACACTGATACAAATTTTGTATCTTTTGTCATCTATGATTTACTAAATAACAGCCAACACACTCGTTAAAGCGTCGGTCAAATTTGTTAATGTGTTGATGACAGACTTATTTACACTACAACAATTATATGAAAGAGTGAAATCCAATATTTCTGATTCTGTTTAGGATTATATATCTATACATGTAATCAAATGTGTTGCTATTTTGGGGATCCAATTGACAATATCAATAACAATCATATAAGTCGTATAAGCTAAATGAATATCTTGTGTCACATTAATTCAATCTATAATTCAATTTATTTATCCCAAAATATATTTTTGCTACGATCAACGAGTAACAGAAAAGATATTTTTGTGTACAATTGTGCTATCCGTCGGTATATAAAATAGATTTTGTTGTAGGTGACATGAGTTCGGAGATGCTGCAAAATATTAAAGTCACATAGAAAAGGTCCAGACAAAGTGTATCACAAGATACCTGAAGAATAGGAGATTCATTCCTTAGAGATTAAATATCCTTAAGTGTGTCACAAATATCCTACGAGACCATAATTTTATCCTATATGATTTTTTTACCCTTTTGGAGAAAACAGTATCCTACATTATGTTATTTCTATTTTCAAACGTATCCCCAAACCAGGCGATAACGGGATAACAGAAACACTAGTAAACTGCTACAAAAACAAACGCCAACATACAAAGAAACAGATTATTCGATACCAACAGCCATATGCCTGACTTGGTACAGGACATTTGAAGATAAATGGTGGTTTTAACATAGCTTTAAACCAGTGTTCAAATGCAAATTTGAAATCATCCCTTTGAAAATTTTATGGACGCCTCTACGAGTTGGTTGACAGTTATTAAATAAATGTTTCGCCAGATGACGACTGATAAGTTCCAATCGACGTAACCAAATTACGTCCTCTCTGCCTTGAATGTCCCTACCGAATAAGGCTTGGCACCGAGTTCAGAATTACAGCCACAAGATGGGTGTCACATGTGGAACATGATCTGCGTATCCTTTGGAAGCCCCTGAGTTCACCCCAATTATTTTAAGAGGGTTTGATTTACTTAATCTGTAGTTTTGTATGTTGTATTTTGTGTACTGTTGCTTGTTTTGTTCGTTTTTTGCCCGGCTTTGTCAGTTCGGTATCAAATTATGAGTTTGAATGCCACTTCGATATATACGTCACTCTTCAAGTAGTAAAATGTTTTAAAATTGTAGATCATTGTAGTTAAATGTATCATGATAACGATTTGGTTCTATAAATATATCACCGTGAGCAAATTATGTTATTTTCGCGGATATGTGTCTTATTGCGTTAATCTTCTTCACTTTACGTTGAGGCGATTCTTTTGCCGAGTTTCATTACTGCAAGTTATTGTCTTTTAAACTTAATCAAAACCATAAACAAAATAAAAGTAAAGTCCAAGAGGCGAACAACAGTCAACAAAACACAGCACAGCATGAAAACGATCACTGCCTAAAACAGCGAATGATCTTATGAGGGCAGGAAGGGTATTCAACTTTTTCATTTTTTTATTTCACAACTGCTTATAGTATTTCTCATACCAAATCACCTGCATTTGTATTTCGAAAGCTTATGTTGAAATACTCAAGGCTTCTTTTATTCAAATATTTAAAGAGATCAAACTTCTAACCACATTTAATATGTCTAAAACGGTTTTAAACTAGATAAGTAGCAGCAGCATTACATTTAGATCATTTACCTTTCCGCTTTAGACAACCAAGTGTCTTGTCTCAATGTTGCCTATGATTTAGTCGCAAAGTCATGTTTGCATTCAAACATGATTACAAAAATTAAATAAGTTTGACCTCGTAAAAAACATATTTTTACCTCAATTAGCTCGTGTATATTCTTTTCGAACTTTGAATACCCCTTTTTTTTATTATGGAAAATAATTCTCCTCCCTGATATTGACAATTACCGATGTGCTATCTTAACATAGAATAACAAAATGATCGCTATTTGCAGATAGCAGATTTTTTGGTAACTGCAAACTCTTAACGTATTGATATGTTCATAATTATAAATCAACTGTAATCAAAACTTTGATTTTTTTTTTAAACTAAGGCTTTTGTACTTCAGGAATAGATTACCTTAGCCGTATTTGCGAAAACTTTTAGGATTTTTTGGTCCTCAATGCTCTTCAACATCGTACTTTATTTAGAATTTTAAACATTTTTTGATTCGAGCGACACTGATGAGTCTTTTGTAGACGAAACGCACGTCTGGCGTTAATATAAATTATTTTGTCCTGATATCTTTGATGAGTTTATTTTCAACCACTGGGTCGATGCCACAGCTGGTGGAGATCTATTTCCCCGAGGGTATTACCAGCCCAGCAGTTAGCATTTCTGTGTCGACTTGAGTTATCATTGATATGATCATAATTACAAATAAACTGTAAACAAAACTTTGATTCGAGCGTCTGGCGTAAATATAAAATTTTGATCATGTGAAATTAAATGATCTGGATTCTTTGAACTTATTTTGGCAAATGTCTGAAGGAACTCCGACTCATATTACTATAAGAAGATGTCAGCAAGGAGAGACACACAATACGTTCAAATAGGAATGCCGACCATTAGTTAAAAAGTATACCTCTAAATTTTACAAATATGGTGCCGAAAACAGACGCCAGCATACTAATGAATTTTCCTCTTTGTAGCAGGTTTTACTTTTGTGTTATCAAAGAGAGTCGAAAGATACCAGAGGGATATTAAGAGCAATTCTCTGTAATCACCAAAATATTTCGGCACACACGAAAATATGTTTGTTTTAAACTTTATTAGTTCAATAGAGCCACATGAGCTTAACAAAAAATATTACTACACTTAGCCTCTTAGGTTTACCGTTTCCATGGTAACAGGGCTCAAAGTGGCAAAAAAGGGGGAAAATGAGGTGTTTACAAATTATGATCAATTATGACTTACAAAAAGAAAATAATATAAATATTCAGACATTTAAAACTTTTTTCAGTTAAAAAAAAACAAATGAAAATTGTGTTCAACAGTAAACTTTCTTTAAAAAAAATCTATTTAGCATAAATAGGGTAAAAAGTGCAATAAAAGGGGGATTTTAAGGCCTATTTTGATCAGGTGTTGTAAAAAAATGCAGCCGTTTCCTATATTGTTGATTATATGAATAGAGAGAATGAATTCAGGTTAAACAAGAAAAGAAAAAAAATCAGTGGGCAAATTGACTGTGTTGAAATAAATTGACCCTGAAAAGTCGAGTTGTTCTGTATTTACCTAATCAAATTACCTCCCTTTGTGGAGTTCTCTTGTAGAGAAACACATTAAAAACAGGAGGGAAAATGTAAACAAATGCAGACAACAAGGTTATTTTACGATTTGTTTTTCATGTTTTATATTCAAGCATAAAGGGAAATGGATAAATTTTTCACAGTGATGTTAGCCTACACTTTTATATATGGTTAAGTTGGTGTGATATGCTCATATTATGAAAATATTGTCTGAACAATGGAACTATGTCTGTAGACAGTGTATAAAAAAACTTTGCTTGCCGTAACTAACTTTTTTAGCGTATATCTTCATACATGTAGAATCTATAATCTTCGAATAATTGTTATAAAATGTGTAGCTTAAAAGATTTCCTAGGCAATTGTGACAACTGCAGTGACGACGTATTTTTGAAACCACTTTCATTTGAAAGAGCCATGTATAATTTTTTGTCAGAAATTTCTTTACTTAAATCTGACATTCCATTGTACCCCACAACTGAGGACCTGTGATATTCATAGAAATGTTATCATCGAAACAACTTACAAAATATAGAAGGAAAAATTGTGGTGTGCCTTCAGTAAATGTACCATAATACTTCAAAAGCTGGGGATCGACATGTTGCACCCAAGATGTTTCAAAGAATTGTTACAAAGACAGACATTTTCATTCCTATTGGAACAAGTAAGTAGATAATATTTACCTAATAAATTTTTTCTTTAAAAAAGATACAGTGATCTTAAATGCGCTTATAAGACCAAAAAGTAAACAAATGCAGCTGTCAGGTACCCCTCCGAAAAAAAAAATCAAAGCAAAACCAAAAAAAAAAAACCAACACAAAAACACACAAAAACAACAACAAACATTACAGTTTATCTACCATTTGGCTTTAATATCTTGAATCTGAACTTCTTTAATACCCATTTTAAACTATTAAACATAAAATTATGTGAACTTTTTTTAATCTTGTTTTTGAGAGAGAAAAAAATATAACATAAATGCTGTTTCATGTCTCCTTTCCTTTACCAGATTTTGAAGGTTTTGTACATGATAATCATGATAATTCATGCAAGTCCTTATGAAATAAAAAATGTTGCGGCAAGAATATTGCAATGTTGTGCTTTAAAGCTGCAACCTGACGAGGTTGTCAGAACATTGATGCCGTTGTAACTTGTAGTGCTGAACGATGCCGCTACTGACATCATTCTGGGTTCATTGCAGCGCTATTTCAATCCATGACAAAAAGAGCTGTAATGTTGCCATAAAGCAAACATATAATTTTCTCATTTCTCATTCTTAATATACTAGAATGATGCCAGAATAAGCCCATTGATGATGTCACAATATGTTGCTTGAGCTTATGATTTGAATGAAGAATTGGGTGTTCAATTATTGTAAAGACTTGTATGTAAATGTAGATTAACATGATTTAAGTAAATGAATCATCTTAATGTATTTAAGTTCAGTCTCTCATGTAATTAAATCAAGGAAATTGTCTTATCCTGATAAACCTGGAGAGCATTTTCAAAAAGTTGTAATTTACTCCAGGGACGAACTATCATGTAATGGGGCGAATTGGTACCTTCTGATACATTTGTCGTCGTTTCCCTTCCCTTTCTCAATTTAACCATCACTAAATTTTGAAGAGCATGCAGAAAGAAATTTGGTCAATTGTGTCTTTGTTACCCTTTAAAGTCAGCTTGAAAGTGTTATTTGTTTGAAAAAAAATGTAGCATAATCACGAATTTAGATTGCTAATTAGACAAAACACAACACCTTTGACAGAAGTGAGGGGGCTCCTGTTGGGATCATGGAAATTATGTTGGTGTTATTGAAGGTATGGATGTTGCATGTTGACAGTTCATGAGTTACACATTTTAACTTTACTTTTTTTAATGTGGGAAAATTAAGTTCATTACATTGTACATGTACATATAGAAATAACCTCTGAGGATAGAACTTTACTTTCTATAACAGAAAAAAGTTATCATAATAACCCTGAGTGCACAAAAAATTCATGATGTAATTAAAAGGAGTTAAAACCTTTTCTCGGGGAATACCAACCCCTATAGGTACACGGTGTATGTATCTGGTTAGACATTACTTGACCTTAGTCACTAAGCATCTTTTCAGCAACAAAACAGCAAAATAGCCGTAATGTTGCCACAACTATGTGCCAGAATGATTTGTAAGGGCGGACGACCTTCTTTCATTCATGTTTACTTGAGATGGGTTTTAAAATTTATGCTTTTATGTACATACAAGTAAAAATAGTAAATAGTTTTGATAGTGATACACAGAACGAGATCAATTGTGTATCTATTTTCTTTTATATTACAGCAATTTGTAGACTGTGTAGAGAAAAACTACTTGGAACTAACAGTATTGAACATGTTGAGGAGGTATGTCTTTTCATTTACATGTATATATATTATTTTCCCTGTACACATGTATATTCAATAGTCAACAGTGAGTTTATTAACTACATGTCAAACTTCTGTACTTATACATGTAGGTAGTTTTAGTATGACAAGAATAAGAAGGTCTTTTAATTCAAAAATAACAAAAATTTAAAAGTTCCAATTTGGTTTTCATATTCCATGTTTTTACTTGGCTGTAGCACATTTTATTTTCATTTTGAATTGGTAATCTGGTTTCATCATTAAGCATTAGTTAAAATCTATTAAATAAAAAAAAACAAGGTTTTAATTTATCTAATTTACGCTTAGGACCAATAGCGGGTACACGATGCATTCATTCATGCATGATTGAGGGGAAGGGTGAATTTCTAAATCATTTGTGTATAAAACATATAACATCAACTGAACCCTAACCCATTCATGTATTACTAACTTCTAAGATAGGTTGTTTTTTCTTTCAATATTATTATGAGTTCCAGAATTTATTATTGTTCCACTTTCAATTAGTACATTTTTGTACCTTGTTTAAAATATTCTTAAAAAGTTTTTGTTTTCTTTTAATTTAGAAGTACACTATTGAAGACAAATACAAAGATTGCAGAAGCTGAAATACTACCACCTAAAAGAAAAAGGGTAGGTATCACTGTATATAATATAGTGCCATACAATTTTTCAAATGTCTCATTAACTTGACTTTTTAGCTCACCGGGCCCAAGGTGCCAAGTGAGGTTTTCTCATCACTTGGCGTCCGGTGTCAGTCGTCTTCGTAGTCTGTTGTCTTTAACTTTTACAAAAGTCTTCTTTTCTGAAACTACTGGGCAAAATTTAACCAAACTTGACTACAATCATCATTGGAGTATCTAGTTTTAAAAATGTGTCCGGTGACCTGGCCAACCAACCAAAATGGCCACCATAACTAAAAATAGAACAAAGAGGTAAATTGCAAACCAAAGCATTTAGAGCAAATCTGACATGGGGGTAAAATTGTTTGTCAGGTCAAGATCTATCTGCCCTGAAATTTTCAAATGAATCGGACAACCTGTTGTTGGGTTGCTGCCCCTGAATTGGTAATTTTAAGGAAAATTTGCCGTTTTTTTGTTATTATCTTGAATATTATTATAGATAGAGATAAACTGTATGCAGCAATAATGTTTAGAAAAGTAAGATCTACCATTAAGGTAACATGAATAAAATGGTTAGTTGACCGCCTTAAGGAGTTATTGCCCTTTATAGTAAATTTTTGGTAAATTTTTGAAATCTTTGACCAAAATCTTCTCCTCTAAAACTTATTAGGCAAATTTAATCAAACATTAGGGTATGTTTTTTAAAAAAGTTTCCGATGACCCCGCACACAAACTAAGATGTCCGACATGGCTAAAAGTTGCAAATAGGGTAAAATGCAGTTTTTGGTTCATATCTCTGAAACAAAAGCATTTAGAGCTAAGCTGATGAGGGTGAAATTGTTCATTAGAGCAAGTATTATCTGTCCTGAAATTTTTAGACCAATCAGGTAACCCGTTTTTGGGTTGCTTCCCCTGAATTGGTTATTTTAAGAAAATTTTGCAGCTTTGGTTATTATCTTGAATATTATTATAGAAAGAGATTATGTAAACAACTTTAATTTACAGCAAAGTAAGTCTTAAAAATAAGTTAACATGATGAGAATGGTCAATTGACCCCTTAAGGAGTTATTGCCCTTTACAGTCAATTTTTAACAAATTTCATAAATTTTGTTAATTTTTACAAAATATTTTCCACTGTAACTACTGGGCCAAGTTCATTACAGATGGAGATAATAGTAAGCAGAAAAAATGTTCAGTAAAGTAAGATCTACAAACACACATCACTATCACTAAAGCACAATTTGTCTGCATGAATCCATCCGTGTCCTTTGTTTAATAAGCACATAGAACAATGTGAGCGACACAGGCCCTTTAGAGCCTCTAGTTAAGATATCTGGTCATAAACTTTATAAAATATTTCATAAACTTCAGAAGATATAAGATTTTCAAGATATCCAATAAGGAGATAACTGTGTTGAATTTTAAAGATTTGGAGCCATCAATCATGGATTTGATGGTTACAAATTGAGTTTACTGGTATCAGGTTAGCAGAGCCAGTAAACAGATATTTGTGACTATCAAATCAAAAAGCAGGGATATCACTAGTGAGCGATGGCTCACACCACATCTTGTTTTATATTGTTTCTATCAGAAATCATAAGTATCCAATCTTTTGTAGGCACTTGATAAAGTACCAGGGAAACCTTACAGGGGGAAGGTTGTTTACACAATCCTTGATTTAGATGTAACCAATAATAAAGATACAATCACCAATATTACAACTTTAGATTTGAGAGTAGTCATTTGATGATGTGGCAGGAATACAATATTGGTGAAGGTATTACAATTATATTCAACATAAATAAAAAAACAGAAGTCAGATTACAAATAACATATAGTTTTATACATAACACAACCACAGAAAATACAGGGTATGGCTTATACATATTGAACGCGGCTGGGTAAAAAAGTCAATAATACTCAACCCTCATCCTAAATCTAAGTCAGTGGTTAAAAATATATAGAGACAATTAATAGCAATACCGTACTATATTCAATAAGTCCAGCCCGTCAACATAAAACATATAAAATTAAATCATCTTAAAGTCATAAGAAACCTCAAATTAAAAAAAATAATGCATATGTTTGGCATGCCACAAAACCAGGTTCAACCCGCCATTTTTTTCTTTAAAAATGTCCTGTACCAAGTCAGGAATATGGCCATTGTTATATTATAGTTCGTTTCTGTATGTGTTACATTTTAACGTTGCGTCGTTTGTTTTCTCTTAATTTTGAGTGTAAATTCACATTGCGATAAGACGTGTCACGGTACTTGTCTATCCCAAATTCATGTATTTGGTTTTGATGTTATATTTGTTTTTCTCGTGGGATTTTGTCTGATGTTTGGTCCATTTCTGTGTGTGTTACATTGTAGTGTTGTGTCCTTGTTCTCCTCTTATATTTAATACGTTTCCCTCAGTTTTAGTTTGTTACCCCGATTTTGTTTTTTGTCCATGGATTTATGAGTTTGAACAGCGGTATACTACTGTTGCCTTTATTTTTTATAACTCAATGGATAGTTTTCATTATAAAACTTATGTACATATACTTTTTTCTGAAGAAAATTCTTTAATTTATTCATATTTAGAAGAAGTTTACTTTATTTTAATTGCTTCCTTCCAGGAAGCAATTCCCCCGACATATTTTCCGTATGCAAAGTGACCTCAGTGTGACCCATCTCGTAAAAATCCGCTGATCGCAATACGCATGGATGTCCTTAAAATAAACTATTATTTGAATTTACATGTTTAACACATGCTCAATTTCCATGCTCTTTTGTTGATTTTTTGTCGATTGTTGACAAACAGGTGACAGTCGTTAAACTTCGGATTCAAAACACAAACTTTAATTACCTGCCATATTTTCACAATAACACTGACCGATTGAAAAAAAAATTGACGATTATACGAAATTTACACGAAAAAAATGTCAATGATTTTTTAATTAAACAAGTTCTTTAATTTTCAATTTTCATTTCAGGTAAGCTTTTCACTTTAAAATCAACAAAGAATTCTGTGCAGTTCAAAGTACTCCATGACTGGACAAAGATGTCTTTTAATGACCTCATTACTGGAGGTAATCTTATAACTATTTCATTTATTAACTGTCATGTACCAAACTTTTAAAAGTATACTTGCAAGACAATGACCATTTTTTTATTTTGTCAAAACAACAAAGAAAACTAACACAAAATTCAATAAACATTGTTATGCATCATTTAAATCACTGCTTGTGGGTTACAGGATTATGGATATAGACAGAATCTTGTTATAGATAATCAGGTTGTCCAATGTTGACAGAGAAATTTATACATGTAGTATTGTTGTCTTTTTTAAGTCACCTGGCCTACTTTGAGTTCATCTGGCACAAACTTTTTCAAAAATCTTCTGATGCGACTGGGCCAATTGGAACTAAACTACATATTTATATAGTAAATTTGTATTTCACTGAACTTTTATTTTATTTATTTATTTTAAGGAACAGAACAGGCTCCAAAACAACAGAAGCAGACATTCATTTGTTCAATGGATGGCTGCATTTGAGAGTTCAAGAACCAGATCAGTCTTGATCAACATCTCCTTCAAAGCAGCTGTGAATATAAGCTAGAGAGAGGACCATTTAAAGATCAGACATCAGTTCTGTATGCCCAAAAGCTGTCAAATAATGTACATCATTGTCCTGATATGCAAGCAGTCTTATCAGAAAATGCATGTACTACAGACTTCAGTGCCAAAGAAATGGGATGAGCATTGAAAGTGAAAAAATGCATCAAACAGAAAGAATTGTTGACAGATTTATTTAATCAAGGGGGGAAATCTAGCTTTAAATCGACCCTTATACAGCTACAGAAAGTATTATATCAGGTGTATATACCTTTAGGAAAGATGAATTCTTAACTGCCCAGCAGATAAATGGTTTCTTTTCTCGATTGACACAACAACAGAGAAAACAGATAAGCATGACTATAAATCAGCTGAGTCTGAAATTCTTAGGTCACAATTGAAAACACAGATTTTTGAGACAATTGAAGATTGAATTAAACACCACTAAAATGAATATTGCAATGTCCTATGATCCTAACAAGATATGGCAATACAATATGTTTTCTCAAACACAATGCTACAAGTTTTTATGAAATTTGTGAAATGTATCATGTAGAGGTTTATTTTGATATTTTATTTGTTACACATTTGAATGTATGAACTTTTCATTTGAATACTGTTACATCTTTTTCTTTTGGTGAATATGTTCAAACTTGATTAGGTGATATTTCTGTAACCATAGCAGTTTAACTTATTTTTGAGAATTGCTAAGTCTCTTGAAAGTTTGTAATACATGTACAATGTCTTTGGTATACTTGTTGATTTTATGTTATTCTGTAAAATGCAGACATGTTGGCATAGTTAGCGGATTAGTTTTAAGTGAACCGATTTAGCATTTTTATAAAGCTATGTACTTTTTCTATTGATAATTCTTCAAACATGGAAAAGGAATATTCTAATACAATTTTTTTGTATCATTGAATTTTATTGGCTACCACTCTGTGTAAATTCCACAATCTACCTACCATAACTACGGCTCTTCTTAAAATGATGCAAGAAGCAATCATATTGGATTTAACAACATCATATTTATCCAAAAAATAAGAAAAATAAAAAAAAAACGGCCTATCTTAAACTACTTTTTATCAGCTTATATTCAAATTTGAAGCGAAAACGGAGCCCCAAAACATAAGATGTTAACCTTTTGCACTCAAAGTATTCATATGACGTCATGATGTTGCTAAAGAAGTCAGCAACATTTGCTGGAATTTTTAGTTTAACAACTTTATGTCAAAATAAACTAGAGGCTCTAAAGAGCCTGTGTCGCTCACCTTGGTCTATGTGCAAATCATAAACGAAGGACACACAGATGGATTCATGACAAAATTGTGTTTTGGTCATGGTGATGTGTTTGTAGATCTTACTTTACTAAACATTCTTGCTGCTTACAATTATCTCTCTCTATAACAGTACTTTCTGTGGAAAATGTTATTGAAAATCTTCAAATTTTAAGAAAATTGTTAAAAATTGACTATGAAGGGCAATAACTCCTAAAGTGGTCAACTGACCATTTTGGTCATGTTGACTTATTTTTAGATCTTACTTTGCTGAACATTATTGCTGTTTACAGTTTATCTCTATCTATAATAATATTCAAGATAATAACCAAAAACAGCAAAATTTCCTTAAAATTACCATTTCAGGGGCAGCAACCCAACAACAAAATGTCCGATTCATCTGAAAATTTCAGGGCAGATAGATCTTGACCTGATGAACAATATTACACCTGTCAGATTTGCTCTAAATGCTTTGGTTTTTTGAGTTATAAGCCAAAAACTGCATTTTACCCCTATGTTCTATTTTTAGCCAGGGCGGCCATCTTGGTTGGTTGGCCGGGTCACCGGACACATTTTTTAAACTAGATACCCCAATGATGATTGTGGCCAAGTTTGGTTAAATTTGGCCCAGTAGTTTCAGAGGAGAAGATTTTTGTAAAAGTTAACGCAGGACGACGACGACGACGGACGACGGACGACGGACGACGACGGACGACGACGGACGCCGGACGCCAAGTGATGAGAAAAGCTCACTTGGCCTTTCGGCCAGGTGAGCTAAAAACAGAAACAATATTTGTATTGCATTAGAATGGATACAACTGTATTGTATTTTAACATTTGTGGACGTAAATCTAGATTTTCTGTTGCATATATCTGTTTTAACTACCTCTGCTACATATCACTAGGTAAACTCAATTTACGACAGTAATACCTACTTTTTATGTCTGTAAAGGTTAAAATACAAATGCAGTTATCTCCTAAATTATATACACATGATTGCACCAATATGAGTTTAATATAATGAAATTTGAATGCACTTAGAAGGTGTTTTACTCGATTTAAAAAAATTTAAGATGGATAAGCATTTTACCCAAATTGCTTTATAAACAGCAAACTTTGTTGATCTGTATCATTTAAAAACTAATATGCACAATCAGTTTTTCCTTCCCTCTGTATTCAATTACAAATATAAATCTTAAAAAATGAAAAAATACATACTACATTTGAAAAAGAAAAAAATTGTAAAATTTGGGAAATTTGGTTACCATAGCAACCATTTTTATTAAATTTCATTAAGCAAAAATATTTTTCAGGACTGAAAAATTTTACTGATTATTTTTGTTATATTGTAAGGAATTTAATGCCATGTTTGTATTGTGTAAATATGTAAATTACTTGGATTATTATTGACTTGTAGAAAAATACAATTTACGGAATTTGAAAATCTTGTGTTTTTCATTCATTAATAATATTTTTTGCAATTATTTGCCCATTGATTTTATTTTATAATTTGAAAGCCCTTTATAGGTTCCTTCTAAATATACCTCACATTTAACTGGGAGACGCTGCATTTCATAAAAAAATCCACTTGAATATCCTGTATTTACGCATTTTTCACTGAAATCCAAATTTGCCATTTGACCATATCTTTACTAGCTGGTAGCAGAATAATTGAAAATAGTAAATGTGAATCATATGTGAATTTTAATCAGCTTAAAGGTCATTTATATTATATAATTCAGAAAAAAAGGTTATGTTATACATGAAAAAAGTACTAAACCGTGCAAAATGTCGTTTTTTCACTTTTTTTAGAGTTAAAATATGACCTTTTTTAGCTAAAATCAACCTATGGGGTTTCCATGGCAACCGGAATATTCCGGAACAATTTGTTGCCTGTTATTGCCTTTAGGTAAGGTACTGACTATTACATAAAAGTTTCATCAAAATCTGAGACCATGTGTGCCAGATCCTATTAGAATTTCTTTGGTGGTTACAGAGAATTGCTCTTTAAACTTAGGAACAAACTGACAACACATGGTCAAATAATAAACAACAGAAAAACGAAAGTACACAAAACACTACTTTGAAAACAAAAGACTGAGCGACACGAACACTAATATGCTGAGTGGGCTATCAAAGTAATAAATATTACGCCCATACTACCATTTTAATATTGAAAAAAAACTAGAATATTTCTTTAGGACGTTTTTCTTATTTCACATTTGGAAATGTGTTATGCAGGTCAAGATCTAGGGTAGCAGGTACGTTCGACTTAAATCTGTGTAACGTATTGATATATGTTTTGCCCTGTCAATGTCGATGGTTCTCTCAAGGCACTTTATGTTATTTCATAAACAAAACAGGCTGACTACTACGATACAGCTTAAAGTACTGAAAGTGACAATACACATCTGTTTTTGTAATTTGTTTCGTTACGGTAAAATGTCAAGTCTTGGATCAATAAACGTATTCCAATTCAAGGGGGAGTAATGTTCATATTTATAAATACAAAGGTTTTGGTTTTTTTTTTTGGTTTCATGAACATGATGAACTACTTCGTTGAAAACGTGAGGAAATTTAAAACAATTTAGAAAATTGTCACAAGTATTATTGATATAGAGTAGGTCTACAAAGCTGTAGTTTCTAATACCTTTTTACTTGTAATTCATTTTGGTTCCAATTGTCCCGAAACCTAATGATATATAAAAGATCGTTACACGAAGAAATAATCATTATTGTTTTCGTGCTAGACTTTGCGATTAATGCCCACAATGTATATTGCAGCTATTTTACAAGTAATTATTTGAAATGGATGAATATATTTTCGCCTGCTTCAGGCATTCAGACTTATAACTGGTCTGTCATTGTAACACTGATTTTTTTTTATAAATTATAATTGGTGATATTTGAATTATAACAAACACAAACATTGTCGAACTCAAACAAAACAGACGTGGACGGCTACTTATACACCCTCTGATACATAAGCTTATTGAAAACGTCTGTAAAATCCATATTCATTGGATATTTATATAGACTTTCAGTACATAGATTACCCGGAGGTGTTCTTAATACTTCACAAGTTATGTCATACTGCACGTTTTTGTCATCATGCAAACGTGAAAATTAACTGTTCATAAGGGATTTATAATCGTATCAAATTACGTAATAATTTTTCCTTAATCTGTTAAAAATCCTGTTTGTTTGTTGAGTCGTCTATATCTTTTCACGGATTAATGTCGCACCTATCGATGAATGTTGTAAAACGGAGCAATTTACAAGCTCTTTTTAAGTCTAAAAATATTACAAAAAAAGATATGTATGGTAATAAGCTATTGATATTAATTTTGTAATAAATATATCGATCTTCAATGTAATTTCAAAAAGGAGATGTCCATAAACGCTGCAAAAACCAAGCACATGATTACCTTAACCAGCGACTCAAAAACGATTGTCATTAACCTGAGCGGCTTCAAGTATTTGTTGAAGGAAGCTGAGGATTAAATCTGTTTTAATGCTCCGTAAATGTATGAACATTTTTCTTCGGGTATCTTATAGATGGTTGTTGATATCATTATTCCACTAAAAAGTTTATGGCTGTATTCCCTTTATATATTTTCCCGATATATCTAATGACATCAAAGGGATAATAAAAATCCAAGTGTGTCTGAAACAAATTTCCTTGACCATTAATTACCTATCAATTTTACATGTCATGCAATATATAGCCGATTGCAAGTAAAACAGTTTCAATCACACGTAAGACATTAAGCGGTTAATACAAAAGAACATATAGAGATTTCCCAAGTGACGTATGAATGCTTAAGAAATAATTAAAAAGATATAAACAGTACGTCCGAAACATATCAGGATTCAAATTATCATTAACCAATAATATTAAACGCATAATTTAATTATAAATATATGGTATACGCGATCAAGATGACTGTGTTTTTATTGTGTTTCTGTTGTTTTCGGTTAACACAAAGTCAGATGTACACCTATCATAAATGGCGGTAATGTGTAAAAGAGAATTATGTCGTACTATAATGAAACGTTATACTGTAAAATATTTTTGTCATTTGTAATGACACGTCGATGAAAATTCTTAACATATGTTGGTTATATGATCACGCAATAAAGTAATCAGCAATCAGTCGTATGATTTTGTTCGGAAACAACTCAAATTGTAATCAACACATAAAGTGCAAAAAATGCATCGAAGGAAAAGTTCATTACGAAGCGATATCCGCTTTTAGTTATCGATAAATTTTACGATACTAGTAACTGTCTTTTATACATATATATATATATATATACGGTATACTACTGTTTCCTTTATTTATATATATATATATATGTATCATACCTATGCCGTTCATATTGCAATACACACTATCAACTTCAAATGCATGTTGTAGAATATAATAGAACAATTAAACGCACTTTAAGTCTACAACAACGGAATGTATATGCAACATTTCTTCATTCTCACAACATTATAATTAGTGGCATTAACATTCTTAATGTTAATGTCTTGTGACATCTCTCAGCCAACAGAAATGACCGTCTGCTGAATCAAATCATTGTGAAAGCCATTTCAACAATTTGATTAGTCAAGTCCATAATAACTTAATTGTATGGCGTGTTTTTTTGTGTTATGACATTTAACCACAGTGCAAGCTTTAAGGTTAAGTGTTGACCGCAAATCATTTGTAAGTTAACCATTCTACATATACATATTCTAGGTTAGGAACATATAATAAATGTGTTTTCATTTGATGCATAACATCTTTTTTATTTTTTGACTTTATTGTTTTGTATTTAAATAATTCCATTACTTTTCTATTCATTTGTTCAATATTTTTCCATATTTAATTATAAGTCTGGTATTTGGTGATATTAACATAAGGGATAAGCCATAAGTCCGCTCTCCTACTGGTTATGGAGTTGTGATGATTCTGCAAGCTACATACAGGTTTTTGTTATATTAGTTGAAGTGCATGCATATCCACGAGGACTTTATGTATTTAATACCCATTATCTGTAACCACTTAAACTTTTTTGGCACGCATAGTCACCGATCTTCCTGAAAATTGGCTGAGATGTAGGCCCCAATAGTCTAGTCAGAATAATGTTACCAACCGATACATATATATAGGTTGGTTACCATGGAAACAGGGGAGAAAGTTGTTATTTTTGAAAAAAATACAATATTTGATGTTGTTTTGTGAATTTATGCGGCCACATCTATTAAAAAGAAACACTAAAACAATTAATTTCAGTCTTGGTTTTACTAATGATTAAAAAAAGTTATGGGTATTCTATCTAGAAATGTGTGAAATTAATTTCTAAAAATTATGCCTGTCCATTATTTTTTTTCCTAAATGAGTTATCTCCCTTTACCATATTTCGAACTCTTCAGAACAGAGATAAAAAAGTTTTTAGTAAAATATGGCAGAAAGCTGTCTGCTGCCAAAATACTTGCCTGAATTTCATTTAAAATCTCCTTGCAGCTTTAAATTTGTAAGTCTTAAAGACATTCCTCGAATTAAATTGACACTGCTATTCTCAGATTTGGGTTGTTTGCTGAGCAAATTTGAATCCACTCATTGTATTACTATTAATAACATTGTAATTTGTGAAAACCATTTTCTTGAACTTAAAAGTCGTGATTATAATAGACAGCGGTCAGTAAAGTGTATGCTTACGTCCTGCTTAGCAGTGCACAGAGATTTAAGGAAACAAGAACGCCGTTTGACCGAGCAAAACGTCCAACAGATTTTTCTAACTACAGGCATTGTACTTCCTATTGGCACAGGTTAGTATATACTATAGCAATTATAGCTTACAAGTTGCATTCATCATTTGTACATCTTTTCTTTTTACCCTTCAAAGATAAGGATAATATCTAAAGTTAATTTGTATTCAGTGGCGGATCCAGAACTTTTCATAAAGGGGAGGCGCACGCTCCAGTCATGCTTCAATCATTCCCTATATAATCAACCAAATTTTCCCCACATAAGGGGGGGGTCCTTCTGGATCCCCCTATGGTATTTCTTGATTAGATTGTCGAGATATTGTAATACATAATTATGTAAAATTGTGAAAGATGTGGAAAGGGGAATGTGCCAAAGAGACAACAATCCATACAAAGAGCAGAATACTTCATCATAGACCCACACAGACAGAAAATCCTGCACCAGGCTTATTAAAATATTATGTATACTTGTTGAATGTTCAGCAAAATTGGACGTCACACTGAACTCGGAAACATATAAATGAACCAATTTCTTTTTTTAGATTACAATTTGTTTCATAGTAAAAAATAGTTTGCAATATCATTATTAGAGATGAAACATTTATATAATATATTAAATACAGTGTGTAAAGAAAATATTTACTGTAGTTAATATTTTTCCTTATTATTAAATTCAGAACATTAAATTGTATTCCTATATTCCACTAAGTTTAAAGTAGCAAAGTACTGTCTTAAAACTGTTTATTTTCAACATCCAGTAAATTACATTATCATCTTTGGAAAAAACAACAAATGTCAGGAAACATTGTTTATGTAACTTTGTGTCTGGTATCAAGTCTGTTTGTTCCCAATACACTTTCGCACCCTACACGTTCGCACCAAAGGTCCATTCGCACTCTAAACGTTCGCTCTCAATTTTAATTCAAAATTCCAGTTGAATAATTGGTAAATCATGATTGTTGTTTTAAATTGGTTTGGTGTAAATACTGAATGTATTGATACCTGGTATGAGTAAAAAGATTTTAAATGAAAAACACAAAAGATAATTGTCTTAACAGCTTGGTCCCTTTGATCTGAAACAATGAAACAATCAAATATAGCAATACACTATTATAACCAAAACATGATAAAATTTATTCAACACACAAAAAAGAAAACGTAGTCAGAATCTCACTTTATTTTGAAACTAGTCAATGAAACAAAGTTATAGCAGTACACTAACCAAAAAATGATTAAGAGGTATTCAACACAAAATAAAAACGTTGACAGAATCCCACTTTATTTAGAAAGGATTAATTTTTTTTTTATATAATATACACTATCCAAAACATGATTCAGATTTATTCAACACAAAAATAAAATGCTGTCTCACTTTATTTTAAGATGATGACAACACTTATACTTATAAGAATACACTTGCCAAAACTTGATTACAAAGTTATTAAACACAAAACCAATTAAAATTGGGCGTGAACATGAAGGGTGCTAACAAGTAGGGTGCGACAGTAAAAGGGGGCGAAACTGAGTGGATGCAAACGTGAATGTGCACGAACAGACCGGGATTCCTCTGCTACACTAAAAATCATTGTACCAGGTACCCAGCTAGCTTTTATTTATTTTAACTACAATTTATGGTCAGTATTTGTCTATTTTTTTTCTAACGGTTTTCTTAAATAGAAATTAATTTACGTACATGTCTAAAAAGAAATTTATGTAATATTTCACAGGTGATTATATGCACACCAGAATTAACTCATGTTTTCATAACTAATTTTCTTTCATTAGGAATATGTCATAACTGTAGAGTAGAAGTTCTGAAGGACAATCCAAATGTTGTTCAGGGAAGAAAGGTGAGACAATTGACAAAAGCTTACAGCTGATTTCAATGAGTGTGTAGGCAAAGGTAATGTCCTAGGTTAGCTAACTTGCTGGTTATCTCTTGGACTAGTCTACTCTTAAATAGTGTTGTTTACCTAACTAACCGAATAAAGACTTCATGGTTCAGCTAGCAAGCAAGATAACTTAAGATATTTCCTTTGCTAACACACTTAGTAAAATGGGCTGTAAAATTATATTAAGATTATTTTTACATGTTACAATATTACTGTGCAATTTTCAAACATTCATTTACTGAAAACTTTACATTAATTGGTTAATATAATTATATACAGAGTATATTTATATAAGTTGTTAGTTACTACGTCATGGCTATGCATTTTTTTCTCTCCAAAAACTAAAAGATAAAAATGAAAATTAGTTAACTGTGAATGTGTCAAAGCTAGAGACAACAAACAATCCAACCTAAAATAAGAAAACAGACCAAGGCCACCAAAGGTTATTCAGTACAGCAAGACACATCTTTTGCATAAAAATAAAGGAAAAAAGTTGTTATACACTGTATTAACAGAAAAACTCTTTTTTTACATTTTTAGTTGTCATTTACACATGAGGGAAGCGTACCAGAAGATACTCATGATAACTATGTTCCATTGAAAAGAGCTAGAATATCAGAAACAGAGGTATAAATGCAATTTCTTAGAGCACATACCTTACATACAAGTGGAGGGTGTATATCTTCAAATAAGATAATTCACAGATGCTGAACATTTCAGTGTGTGAACTTTGATGTATAAAAAAGGAAAGTGATGTCATTACCAATGACACACTAAACTATATAAAGAGTCCATATTGCATTGTTATACTAATAAAATCATCATAGAATCTATACCAGGATTAGAATTTTGTGTGTTTGTGCTAGACATGTTTCTTCTACAAAGACTCATCACTGATGTATGAAGAAAAAGTGAAAAAGGCCCAATAAAGTTCTTAGTTGAAGAGCATTGAGGACCAAAAATTCCTTGAAGTTTTGCCAAATACAGCTAACTAATCTATTTCTGAAGTAGCAAAGCCTTTAAGTATATCAAATGTTCACTACAAGGCCTTCAACAATGAGCAACATTTTTACTGTGTACTAAAGCTAAAATCGAGCTTGCATGCAAAAAAACAAAACCATTCACAGATAAATATATGTTATTGTGGAAATAAAGAAAATTATTATTACTATTATTATATGTTTCTAGCTATTCCTATGTTATAAAGTAGATATTAAAAATATTAAGAAATTCATGTTGAATGATTATTTTGTAGGTTACATCATCTGCTTTGGATGATACTGATAGTGAATTTCAGGTCAGCCAGGAAACAGTCTCCCAGTTGTCACAGTCATCAGCCTCTGTGTCAAATTCACTAAAACTTGAGTCCCTTAACAAGTTTCTTTCAATCTCTGGTATTAGTCCTGTAAAGGAATTGAATGTTTACATAAGAGATTCCAGCACCAGAACCCAACAACGCTATATCAGCAAGGCCAAACAATGTATGGAACTGATGATTTCCACAATATGTCCTGGGGAAGAGGATTTCATAAGAAAAGCAGTGTTTAATGATATGTCTACAAAAACAATGGAGGAAAATGCTACACTTGAAACCCTAGTTGAAATATACAAAAGGGCTGATTCATGGACATTTCAGCGATAGATTCTGACAACCATTGTTAAAGACATGGAATTACAAGATGTACAAAAGGTTAGATTTTAAAATATTTAATAGTAGAATAAACTTATAAATTATTGCAATATTTTTATCTATTGGACAGAATGAGTATCAGCTATAAGAGACCTTCCATTCTGAGTTTGATACACTTATATATATATATAGTAGTATGCAGATTTTCAAAAAAATGCTATTATTAATCTCACAGTTAGGTTTAAATTTTAATCTTCAAAAATTGCAATAATAAATGCACACAATCATATTTCTGAATGTACAGTATTGTCTTTTATCTAATTTTTGACCAAAAAGATTTTTTTTATATATAATTAAGATGAAAGTCATAGAAAATGTGAAAAATATGCCTGCCTGAATTTGTATATAGGTTATTGTATTTGCAATATTTATTGTATTCTTTTTTAAAAACCCAACATTTTCATTATATAAAAAACAGATAGCTGAGAGAGGGATAGAGCAGATTGTTATCCTGCGGCTGAGAAAAACATTATCAACTGTGTCCGTGCTTTATAAAAATGTACTTCAATCAACACTTTTACACCCCAATGAATTTACAAAAAATAAGCATTCTAATTTTAATTGAAGATTCAGAATTTGCTTCAAGGAGAAATTTTTATTTTTAAAATGATTATTCTAATGCAATTTGGATGTAATAATTTTTTTCATTGGCTAAAAGTTGCCGTCAAATCCACAGTTGACCAGGCGTAACTAAGGAAGGACCCGCCATTTTGATTTGTCGAATCAACAAATGTTCGATTACTACTACATAATCGAAAATAAAACAACACCTACCTCAAATTTGGCGTTTTAATGTAATTTTATCCGAAATTGAAGCGTACAGGTAACGTGATAACCTCCAGTTTGTAAGTTTTCATTTGTATGACGTCACGTTTAGCCATGACGTCTTTGTGCCAAAATAATTCATGAAGTTTCGCGAATTTTTTTCTATTGTCAAATTTAGACGTTTTTTTTAAGTTTTATCGTACTTTTTTCTTTTTGTAATGCATTAGAATCGGAATAACAGTACTGTAGTTGAAGAGTTGCCACCGTCAATTTTGATTTGCATTTGCATTTGCATTTGCGACCGTCAAATCTACAATTGACGGTGGCAACTCTTCAACTACAGTACTGTTATTCCTTAATTCTCAATTAAAATGATTTTTAAAAGCAGTGAAGCAATGATATGTGGTATTGGATCTAGTTTAAATTGTACAGTTTATGCAAATGTTTATTTTTTCCACTCTTTTCAATTTTCAGCTTATACCTGGATTGACTCGTTACAAATTTAATCAAGCAAAAGAGCATATTGAGCAATTCGGTGTAGGGGAACCAGTTACAACCAAAAAGCTATCAAGAGAAAAGTATACTGTAAGCCAGTTAGACCATTTTATTGACTTTATAACGTCAGGACAGATAGTTAAAGATCAACCCTTTGGTGAGAAAACATTGAAAATGGAAACAGGAGAGGTCATTATAATACCAACTGTTATACGAAGTCTTACACCTTCCTCCATTATTTCTCAGTATGTAGCTTTATGCAACGAGGAGAATGTTAAACCTCTTGGTAAGTAATTTGTTATTCAAGTGGAATTGTGAAAATTCATAATTACTTTAAGCCAATTATATAAAAGCACTTGAGGTAATTGTTAGCATTTTTTTTTTTTTTTTTATTATCTTGTCTTTTATTATAAGTTATCTGTGAACATTCTATTGTTTTGAAATTATCAACAGTAATACCCTACTTTAATTATTTGAAGAAATAGGACGTTGATATGCAATTTTCTGTATGTGAAAAAAAAAACTGATAACACAGATTGAGACAAAAAAAAAATATTGAGAAGATTTGGAATGCATACATGACCTTGTACATGTAACTGTAATGAAACTCTTGGTATTGTTAATAAGTGTTGAAAGAGAAATATATGTGAGTTAACATATGTAATGGCAATTTCTACAAAAATAAATAAGTGTACATGTATATGGTGGAACAGACTTTGGTATCAATGGGCTTAACTTTGATTTGGCATTTTTGCATTGTGAAATTTGCCTATTACCAATATATATATATATATATATATATATATATATATATATATATATATATATATATATATATATATCACTTGATTTTAAGGTGTTTCTCCATAAAGATAATGTACTAAATATTGTACATAGTACATGGGCATATCCACAATTTTTATGTAAAATAGGGAGATTTGGTATGGTTTCAAATGAGACAACTATCCATGATGTCCATATGACATTGATTGATGTAAGCAACTATAGGCGACCATGCATCCTTCAACAATGACCAAAAAAAGTCAGCTGTTAAAAAATTACATATTTTAGCTCAATACCATGCAAACTACCACCATGATTTTAGCTTATATTTTACAATTATAATATCAGTATGCTTTTTTCAGAAATTGAAATGAAATGAATTCTTATTCAATGTTTTGTAGGGAGCAGTACACTGTACAAAATACTTGATGAATGCTCAGCTGTGGTCAGAAAAAGTGTTGAGGGTCTTGATAATTTCATCATGGAAGGGTGTAAAGGTTTTGATGAACTTGACAAAGTCATCAAAAGACTAGAGTTGCCAACTGAAGAAGTAAAGTGCTTGTTATTAGGCCTACAAAAGGCAAAAACATATCTTAAATCAGGGTTGAAGGTTAGTTTGAAATAAGTTTCTGAATAACTAGGATTACAAATGAATTCAAATTGGATCAAATACAATACAGTACCTCATAAGATTTTAAAACAAAATGTGGTATGATTGCCAATGAGACAACTATCCACCAGAGTTGAAGTAAAGTGGATATATAAGTAATTAAAGGTAACCATGAGTTTTAAAATATCTATGCAATGTCAGGAACATCTAGAAATTAGTTTATTACCACAATACTTATATTTTAAACAATTTTATTTGTTTATAGGTATAAGAAGATGTGGTATGAGTGCCAATGATGCAACTCTCCATCCAAATAACATATTTATAAAAATAAACAATTATAGGTCAAGGTACGGCCTTCAACACGGAGCCTTGACTCACACGGAACAAGCTATAAAGGTCCACAAAATTACAAGTGTAAAACCATTCAAACAGGAAAACCAACCGTCTAATCTATATAAAAAATGAGAAACATGTATAGTCTATAAATTACATAAACAAACGACAACTAGTGTACATCAGTTTGTATATAAAAACTTTTGAGGCAATAGATAAATCTTGTTTTTTAAGTTTTATTTTATATGTTGATAAAGAAATGAAATGTTATAATTACTCTAATTTTAAATAATTTTAGTCACATATTTCAAGAGAAAGTTTGGTTATGGACCACTGCACATCATATGCTCTAAGCAGTCCCTCTGAACCGAATTATACTTCAGAATGTAATCATCAACATACTAAGCTTTGTGAAGATTGTGAAAGTCTAGAATTGAGCCTCAATACCATCAAAAAGAAAGCTGAGGAGCATCCATGGCAGAACAAAGAGGCAACAATGTATATGGTAAGATAAAAGATATTATTGCATAGCAATATACTATTTCCCACAGAAAGTAACAAAAAGTTAGCGTGCAATAAATTCTATTATTGCACTAGTGCAATAAATCTTCAAAATTCATGACGTCATCAACGACAAAATCTTAGTTTAAACCAATTTTTACTTTTAAATATTATATGCTATACAATAAAAGGGTTATTGCATGAATATTGGGGAATATTGTCCCTCGTAGAACATATATTGCACTCGCAAGTTCGTGCAATATAAAATTCTACTCTGGACAATATTCCCCAATATTCATGCAATAACCCTATAATATAACCTTGAAAAAAGTCTAACTTTGCTTTTACAATGATACCTAAAATGTGAAAACAATAAAGGTATCTCTTTTTTCATTTGATTCATTTTGTATTCCATTATATTTCAAAGTTAGTCAAATTGATTAAAATTTACCATGATTCATCAAAATATCCTTATTGTGATTTGTCAGGTATCTGATATAATAATTATATATATTACCATCATCGGGGAAAAAATTAACTTGATTCATCAAAATCATATAATTTTTATTGTCTAAAATAAAGTATATTTTATCATCATGAACCATAAATTACTGTTAATGTCATTCGGCAAGATTTTTTACCGTTATTCATAATGAAGGTACCCCCATTACCACAAAGTGTTGGAATTTGTTTATAATGATATAGGATCTCTGATATCAGAGAATCATTTGTCACAGTATATATATATATATGTCTTTAAACGATTTGTCTAAACACATTTTTTGTGTATTTTCTATAGGTAGATGAATCTATTATAGCCATAAGGAGATGAAAATCTCACGACATACGATCCAAGAATCAGGAGCAAGCCAGATCTGACATTGTACAACAAATGACAAACGAGGATGCTATAATAACATGTGACTGGGCAATGAAGTTCCTGCCTAGGAAATATAGAGAAGGTATTTTTTTAATAACTGAATTAAAATAACACTGATAGAAACAAAATTTAAAGTAATGCACTAGATCAAATATTTTGGTATGCCTCATGCACTCATCTATAGGATGCTTGTGAAATAAGGTCAGTTTGGCAGGAAAGTCATGTTTATCTCATAAGATATTAATCTATGGTTTTATGCAGAGTTGTTTTCATAATTGAACAAAAAATGTAAACCAAGTTTTGACCATAATAATGACATATAATATGTAAATCTTCATATTCACAAGAAATTTTAATCAGTTAATTTTTGTAGGAGGTATTAGTCTTTGATACTCAGGAATCTAGTAATATTTTATTTGCCCAGTGTCAATGTACTGGTGTTGTGTATGTTAGGGTGCTGACAAAGCTTCTTTTATTCAAACTGTTAGATTCAAGGAGAATAACTCTTACACTGTATATATTATAATCCCGTTTATATTTTAAAACTTTCTCGTGACTATTTCATGAGCCATTTTTTTAATTCATAATTTGGCAATATTTTACAGGCCAAGTGGATTGGTTTGCCAAAAGAGGCATAAACTGGCACATATCAGTAACATTGTTGAAAGAAGGATCTAATTTCTCATCTTTAACACATGTTCACATTTTTGAATCACCAGTATCCCAGGATGCATCTATAACATCTCAAATCTTGATAGACGTAGCTAGAGACATTCTTCAGCATAAGCCAGGACTGAAAAAAATAACTTTTTCTCCGATAATGCTGGCTGTTATAAATCTTCTTCAACTATCCTGATGCTTCACAATGAACTTGGCAATAATATTGATTCATATAATTTCTGTGAGGCTCAAAATGGAAAAGGTACTAGCATTATTTAGTGGAGTATATTCATTTTCTAAACATTCGGAAAAAGTGTATTTTTCTTCAACAAGAACTGAAGTTATCTAAATTTGCATGTACAACAAAATACTTTTTGACATTTGATAAACTGTAAATATGAAATATGTTAGAACATTGATGTAATGGAATAAGTTCTGACATAATTTTAAATAATTCAGACAGCATTCTACTTCCATGCAAATTCTCATGGGATACAAGTATACACATATTCTTCTGCTTAAAAAAGTAGAAGTTATCAGGGAAAAAATATTCAAAAGTTTTCGGATACTTAAGTGTTGTAAAGTTTAAATTATGTTTGGTTGTTAGTCATTTGAATTATAAAGAAAACTTTTAATTCTACAATGTATAATGAAATAATTTAAAGACTTTTGCATTTTAGGGCCATGTGACAGACGTGCTTCTCATATTAAGTCCATTATTAGGCGATACATTAACCAAGGCAATGATGTGACTTCAGCTTTGCATATGAAACAGGTATGAACATGTCCTTAGTTAGATTTTATTCTTAACAAAAGTACAAAGCTGATACATGTATATAAATGTTTCATATTATTTCAAGACAAGCCGTATCCACTCGTTTTTACTCTATCACACGATCACCACTTCAGGTGATGTGAATTACATGTATATAAAGTTGGATTGACATGCCACTCCATATAATGTGATGAGATATTTCTCTACTTGAGACATTTATCTTTTTTATGTATCTAACTGCCAAGAGAGGTAAAATATTATATTGCATGAAATTTTGAGGTGCTTGGGTTCATACAATGAAAAATTGAAAACAGATTCCTGATGACAAAAAATTAATGGAGGTAACAGTGGATTATGGGACACTTTTTGTTTTTAAATTATAGCTTTTGAGATCCATTTTGATGTGCAAGAACTTGATGTTTTAACAGATAAATATAATTATAGTACGTTTGTTTTCATTGCAGGCTGTGGACAAAGAGCAGAAGCCTGAATTGAAAGTTAAAGTTGCTTCCGCAGTTCTTGTTGTAGATGCAAAGTCATCAAAATGTTCTATTCCATTAATTTCAAAGTTGTACAATTTCCAGTACTCCAGTATTGGACTAAGGATGTGGAAAGCCTATGCTGTTGGTGAAGGTATGTAAGCTCCAAAACAACAAGAAAAAAACCTTCATTTTTGAATTTTGTTTATAAATCAGTTTTTTTTTTAAAGAAGCAATTAATAAATGTTGACATAAAGAAAGGTTATGCATGTCATTATTAAAATAAGAAACAGACAATCTAAAGAATAGCAACATGGTTTATTAATTCAGTCGCAAGAAAAAAGTAAAACAACAAAAATACCAACCTTGGAAGGAAATTATAAACGGAAAGTTCGTAATCAAATGGCAAAATCAAAAGTATAATCACATAAAAATGAATAGATAACAACTGTCATATTCCTTACTTGGAGCCTTATCTAGTGGGCAAAAAAATAAAAGTTACTTGAGCAAATCTAAACAACTTTTGACAACTTTTGCTGCACTCATCACTGTTGCTGAAAAAAAAATACCTAGGTCTTCCTTTCAGATATGAGACAAAAATTTGATGACGTCTATCAATAACGGAAATTATTTTTCCATTTGAGAGATTTTTTTTTTTTTCATTTTGTACCAGAATTAAGTTACTATCAAATAGGTATTCTACTGTTAGCAAGAACAGTTGTAAATAATGAACCAAAATTATATATTGTCTAATCTTGTGAGAGGCCATCTTACGTACTGTGTCATCTAGCAATGTTTTGTTTTAATATAGGATTTAACACATGCACACCAACAACATATTTGTTCCTTTTTATCTTAATCTTGTTAATAATGTTTTAATTTTTAGGTAAAATGATGAAATGGGGAACCATTGGCTGTCCATCTCAAACTGTGGAAATAAAAACTGTGTTAGAATGGGGCCAAACACAAACCAGAGCTTTTGAAACAGAAACTGAAAGCACCCAAGGTAGGATAACAAATCTACAATCCTTTAATATTCTCTTGCAACCATTGGAAGGGTTATTTCGAAGATGAATAAGCTTGACCCTGGTAACACATAGAATTTACTGTCTCAAATTGAGGTTACCTAGATTAATGAATATTTGCGACAGTAAAAACAAGTTTTACAAAACCCTACGTAAAACAGAATACAGTGATCTCAATTCAAATACAGCATATTAAGATAAATTAATACCATTTGACAAGCTAGGCAAACAGAATGAGGTTACTAAAGTGCATTATAAACCTAGTCATATGTGATATAGCCACTTTTCTATTGTTTATGTGTGTTTTTGGTGATTGATATTTGTAGCTATTGTTTTTTCCTGGTTTACTTGACCTTTCATTTTATGCACCACAGTGTTAAACCCACTCATTAAAGTGACCCTGAAACTTCCAGAAAGAGGTTATTAATAAAGGCAACAGTAGTATACCACGGTTCGAAACTCATAAATCGATAGAAAAAAACAAATCCGTGTTACAAACTAAAACTAAGGGAAACGCATATCAACATTGTCATATTTATAGCATGTATTGGTTATTTTGCAGATGATCATGAAGTACATGTAGAAATGACACCAAAAAGGCAAACAGTTTTTGACTGTCCTGTGGAAAATTGTACAAAGCAGTTTTCAAACCAAAGAGCTGTAGATGATCACATCTTACTGGGGGACTGTTCCTTTGATGGAAGTGAAAGACTTAATGTTACTGAAAGGGCTAAATATATTTATGCCAGTAAAATAATGCTAATGTACCCCTCAAATAAAGATACATTGCCTAGTGTTCCCAGTAACGATTTTAACACAAACCATAATTCTTATCTGCCTATGGGCTGGGCACTTAAGGAAACAAAGCTAGGGTTACATTTAATGCACAGCAGAAAGAATTTATGGTAGATAAATTTAATATTGGTAAAGTAACCGGCAATAAAGTAGACCCGTATGTCGCAGCAGAGGAGATGAGAATGTCTGGAAAATTTAAGAGATCTGAATATCTGTCTGGTCAGCAGATTTCATCTTATTTCTCCAGATTTTTTCAACAAGACAAAAAAACATCTTCTGATGACTGTGCTGCTGCATTGTGCGAGGAAAACAAAGAGAACTTAAAGATCATCACTATCAAGCACATTTTATCATGAAAGTTTCTATAAATCTAATGGTATTCAATTTGTTTCAAACTCATAAATCGAAAAAAAAATGACAATGCCATGGCTAAAAATGAAAGAAGACAGACAAACAATAGAACACATGACACAACATAGAAAACTAAAGAATAAGCAACATGAACCCCACCAAAAACTTCATCAATGAGCAAAACTAACATCGCATAGTCAGCTGTAAAAGTCCTCAACAATGACAAATGTAAAACAAGTCAACTATAACCTGGGACACTCACTGTGGTGAAACAGTACAACATAAGAACAAACAATAAAATCATGTTGTCACTGTGGTGTAACATTACAACATAAGAACAATTGTTACTGGTTACTTTGCCAATATTAAATGTATCCATCATAAATCATTTGTCTGCCTTATTTTAAAATTAAACAGATAATTTGACTAAAATTAACACAAAGTAAGATCATGTATTGTCTATACATTGTACTTGAATGTGTTGCTTATTTTTATAGTATGCTTGTTACATCATTCTTCTCCATAATCAGTCTTCTTTGCAATTAACAGAGCGAATATTTGTTGTGTAATTATATTAGAAGTGGTTCCATATTGAGTATTTGTTTCAATTATGGTTAACTTACAGTGACAAAATAATATACCTACCGAGCAATGAGTTTAGCTTTTAGAAACTGCATTTCATTTTGTGAATATATATTACTTATAATCAGAACTTTCAAGGTAATGTAATGTTAATTGCATTCTATGTAGACATTATTTTTTTTTTAAATAAGTAAGTTCATTCAATAACTAGGAAGACTGCAACAAAATTAATACTTTTTCATTAATTTTACATTTTCCACCTGTATATATATGTGACTCATTTTTGAATGGTATCTTATTGTATTTTGATATCTCTGAGCAAAATAAATCTGCATTGTGTGATTTTACTGTTATAACTATGAATTAATGAAAATGAGCCTGTTTTACACATTTGTCACTAGCCATAACGCATAGTCGATCTTCATGGTGTCAAAAATCACAAAAATTGAGGGTTATACAGTTTTTTGGCATCATTTCGTTGTTGTTGTGACTGCAGTGTTTCAAAGATTTATGCAACTTGAATATTGTTGGTATTTCTGAAATCACAACAACCTGCATAATGCAAGCAGAATGGTCTTTTGTATTTGTATTTTATTGTATTAAAATATGTTTTTGTCAAAATTAAACTTATTTCAGCAAATGGACTATTCGTTGGCAACAGATTTATTAGAAATACTGTATAAGTAAGAAGACAATAGTTTATATATACATTATGTTTAAACTCAGTATAACTTAGTTATATGCAAGTTGTTTTGGTTTTCTTCTGTAAATCACAATAAAAGAACAAACTTAAACTTTTTCATTTTTTATCATGGTAAAAAGGTTTCCATAGCAACTGTTTAAAGTTTATTTCCAGTGTGACTCATTTTTTGTACTTACGAATACATCTAAAAGGTTTTTTTATTATATTAGATTCAACAAAATATCTCTTTTAATCTTTTAAGTGCAATATTGGAGTTTAAAAGAACTTTTTTGAAATTTTTGCAAATTTGAAAAAAAAATGATAAAATTGAAAATTAAGGATTTTGTTTCCATGGTTACAATATTATAAGACAAACTTACCAATAACTTTTTTGCCTCAGTTGTAAGATGGGATGATGGTGTTTCTAAATTTATTATGTACGTTAATATAGGCGACCGCAAAAAAATAGGGTGACCATTCAAAAATGTCCTCAAAAGAGTGTTTTTTTATCTTGTGTGACCGACCTGAAAAGGGGGATATATGTGTCTATGATTTTAAATTGTTATCAACATATAAGTTGTTAAATTAAAATATCAATATGCATATATATATAATAAAATCATGAAGATTTATCTCTTTCTTATTTTTTTTTATATGAAATATTACATTGAAAATAGCCTTTTTCAGGTCAAAATATGGATTTTCAATAGGTGTAAAATTTGTCATTGGTTACTATGGCAACCGTAATGCATAGCAACCAAAATTTTGTTATTTTTTGTTTTTTTTTTTTCATTAAGTTTAGTAAGTGTGTGAAGTTTGAAGAAAATCCATGACTATGTGTGCCACACTCCCTATATCAGAGTTAGAATAGTTACAGAGAACCAGAATTAATATAAAACATATAAAGGATGACTCGCTACTTATTATTGAAAGATTAGTTTCTCAATTATGTATGAGCTTATGTTAAGATTAAGTGTTTAACGATGTTCAATGTAGTAGTCTGCGTTCATTCTGAACATCGAACTTTTATTGTATCGTCAAATCAATTTAGAAGTACAATCCACTACTTACCCGGTGACTAAAAAAAGTAAAATCACAAAAATACTGAACTCCGAGGAAAATTAAAAACGGTAAAACCCTAATCAAATGGCAAAATCAAATGATAAAACACATCAAACCAATGAACAATAACTGTCATATTCCTGACTTGGAACAGGCATTTTCAAATGTAGAAAATGGTGGATCGAACCTGGTATTTAGGCGCTAAACCTCTCGCTTGTATGACAGTCGCATCAAGTTCCCTCTTTCGATTGTTAAATTTTAAAATTTAGAAATCACATTAAAAAGAAGTTTTGGAATCTTAGTGTTTTTCTTGTCTCGTTGGTGTCCTCTTAAAGATGATATGTTATTCTCGGTATTAGTCTGTAACCCTGATTTGTTTTATCTCAATCGAATAATGACTTTCGAACAGCGGTATACTACTGTTGCCGTTATTTATGAACCAAACTAAAAGAATTTGATAAGGCTCATTCGTTCAAGTAATCCATTTGTTAGACCTGTTAAATAGAAATTTACTAATGGAAATTTAACAGAGGGTATAGCCCATCCAATAAATGAGGCATATATTTGCCTTCAACCCAGTGTGATGTGTTTCATAAACAGACATTGTATGCATTCCATAAACCAATTTTACATGTTCTAGTGTTTTTTTAATTTTTTTTGGTATAAATTGCAACCAGAGACAGGTTTTTTTTCCTAAAACATATTTTTAAATCTTTTTACTGATGTTAAATCAAACAATAGTTAAACGTGAATATAGAGAATCAATAAAGACAGCAGTATAAATTCGATGTTTGAATTTTATCAATCGTTTGGAAACAATTCACGAAAACATTAAATAAAAGGGAATTTAATGAAAACATAAAAACAGAAGGAGTCTCATGAACTCTAAAAGAAACAGCAAAGTGTCACCTGTGAACATACATCATATGCTTCCTAAATGAATATTGTTATTAGAGGTTAGCTTATCCGAATACTAGTGATGTAAAGTTTCTAATATTGTCATCTGAAGTATTATTATACTTATTGTGAAAACAAGAATTTAACAAAGATACTGAACATAAAAATAAGTTCGAGCATCGAAGTCCATTCAAACTAAAAAAATCAAACATTATCAACAAATTTCGCAATAAAATGAGTAAAAAAAAACAAATTGTCACATCCCTGACTTGGTATAGCCATTACGAAAAAAATGTTTGGTAAAACCTGGTTGAAAGTAAATTAGATCTACATGATGTATGACAGTTGTTTATTGTTCCGTAATGTTGAAAATATTATAATTTTGAGCGAAATATTACTTCGCGTAGACAATCAATGCTGACCCTATGGACGTTAACGTCATGTTAACCCCCAGTGCATGTTTCGGATATCGATCTTTCTTTCCTATTGATTTATTATATCAAAACATCGGTAAACTTCTTTTGATTATATTATGCAACGTTGCCCTGGAACATCACTCAAATGTGAAACGATCCCAAATTCCCAAATTCATCAATTATTACTAAGTTGGAAGCAATTGAACAGAAAATTCCAAATATTGTGTAAACACCAAAAAAGCAGTAATAAAGTTGAACAAACTAGATTTAAAAGACATTTGTGCTGTTTAGACACGACTCGCCAGTGAGGCTCGAAACAAAATATTCAAAACGTCCATTTGAAGACAAAAAAGAGATATAAAACAGTAAATACATAAAAGAGATATGTCATTAACGGGTGACAGCAATCAATGACCATAGCAGAGACTCAAAGATACTATAACTGGTCGATTATTAAATCAATTCGTGTCAGTCTCATTGTTAGCAATCCTCCGTATAAACTTGTAATATTTTTCATTCACAAGAGATCACCTCTGATTTCGAATTTACTATAAAGATACTATATCAAACATTTAATAAGTCAATACTTTTTGTACGAATTAAGTGTCTTTGTAAATTCAGTAAAGGCCAATAGTGTAATTATCCAATGTTTAAATAACATCAAATATATTTCATATTCATGAAACTGTTTGATATGAAAAGTCATCAAACTCAGTTCTGATTTTCCAAACATTAAAGATCTTAGCATGATTGACATAAAATAAGTCCGTAAAAGAATCAAAATAAAAACAAATTAAATAAACAACAACAATGTTGCTGCTTTATTGATAAATATGTACGTGCTAGTAGTACTATCATTCGACTTGTAAAATAAATGATTTATGTCGATGAAAATAGTTTGACATGTACTGGTATAAAACATAAGTTGGACGAACCTTTGTTAATGCTATTAGATATTCATATTATAGTGTCTTGTTTTTAACATTCATAAGTTTCTGATATAATTCGTTTTGTTCATATGGATCGTCAACTTTTTTTTTTAAAAATATTTTAAAACACCTGCACATGCATCAGTTAGTATACAACCATTCTGGAATCTACAAATCAAAAACGTTAGAATAATAAAGATAGGAATGTCACCAAACAAGAATTTGTCAAATCATCTAAAATTTTCGTATACTACAAATGCTTTAAAGTAACGTTATTTTAATATTCATGAATATCATAAAGCAAGTTATAACATTAAATTGTATAACTTGTTTATTTATGTTTTTTTGTATTCCACAAACTCATAGACTCGAGCTTGAAAGATAGTTGCATGGTATTTCGACTGGTAAATCGTTATTAAGCCGTGTAGTTACTTTCCATTGTCGCAGACGAGGGGTGAAAAGTATATAACATTTGAATTCATCTATTTCCGTAAAAAGATTGTTAAATAGTCGATTGGATTCACCTTTAACTATATACTGGTATTACTACTAGAATGTTGTATGTATTTTATTTCTTAATGCAATACAACATGTTTTTCTACAACAGGTATAAAGAAAACATCTAAGATCATGTATTAGAAGTAACGCTTCTTCCGCTTTTGACACGACATTTGGATATTTGTTTTACTATAATAGATGTTTTTGTTAAGATATTGCTTGATAAATTTCTTTATTTCGTGACTTTTCATAAAATGTTCATTTGCAGAGACATAAAATACAAACATAAACGGTAAATCCTTCACATCTCACCTTAATAAGATGGATCGTACAACTTTATAGCTTGTTTTTATGAATTTCAATGTTTCTGTTTCCTGATAACGGTTTATTTTTCTTGAATGTTAGATATTTTTTTTATCGCGGATCAGGTTGACAAATTCTCTTTCACTACTTTATTATACTTTTCAATGATTTTTTTACCAATTATTGCACTCTATGATAATTTGAAGGTGCAGTAAATGTGTGTGAAAATGGCACCCAAGATTTACAGTGATTCTTTCTGTGTTGTCCTATATCACTTTCAAGATTTGTGTTTTATACACGTGTGTTGATACCGACTTTAACAAATTGTGGTATTTGTGAATCAAACACTAAGTAACTTACAAATGAATCTTAAATCTTCAATAAACTAGAAGCAATTCACTAGTACATAAATATTAGTAGTGTAGGTTCCAAACAATTATCGTTGAGACGTCATTATAAAAAACAAATTGTAGTAAATAAACGCCAACAAGGAATTAAAAACAAATATAAAAATGCAAATAATTGGGAAATGACCACATTGAAAACAATAGAACGATACACTAATGAAAATAATCAGCAGAAGATATAAAGGGACAGACAATACCATCGCGATAGTCGAGGATAAGAAATTATTGACAATAAACACAACACTATACAAACAGTCTATGATTTTGTTTTGTGGTTGTTTGGGTTGGGTTTTTTTTCTATCGATCTGAAGAGTTAGGCCTTTTGCATCTGATTTTTATTGTTTATGATTGTGTTCTGTAACATCATTGTCACAGGTAAGGGGATGGTCGCCACACTCGCTGTATACCTCTTCAACGTCAGAAGCCTGTACATTTAACTTTACGTATTTATCTAAAAACAGGTATTTTAAATGTATTTGTATTCTTTAATGTAAATAAACTCATCATAGATACCAGGAATAAAATTTAATATATCGCTAGATGCGCGTCTCGTCCACAAAAGACCCATCAGTGACGCTCGAATCAAAAATGTTATAAAAGGCCAAATAAAGTACGAAGCCGAAGAGACTTGAAGACTAAAACCTCCTAAACATTTTGCCAAATACAGCTAAGGTAATCTATTCCTGAGGTAGAAAAGCCTTAGTTTTTCCAAAATTCAAAGTTTTGTTAACAGTTAATTTATAATTATAATAAAATTGAAAATGGATATGGGGAATGTGTCAAAGAGACAACAACCCGACCATTGAAAATACAACAGCAATCCCGGGTTTTAAAAATGTTTTTCACAACATTTCGAACAATACTTTATTACTAAAACAGCATACTTTTAAATTAGGCGCCAGTCAAATTTTGTCAAAAAAGTGCTTATACAACTTCAATTGTGATTTAAAAATAACATTAATTGTTAGAATACAAGATATATCTTGAAAAAAGGCAAAGAATCATAATTTGGGTGGAGTTCGTATTGCTCAATGTGTGGGTTTCTTATTTGATCTTTGTATACTGATGTTTGTCTTTTTCTTTCTTTTCTTTTTTTTTTTGCCATGATATTGTCTGTTTGAATAATTCAAATGAGTTGTATATCCATTTAGTAATTGTTGCATCTCTTTGACATACCAAATATGTACACGACATTTTAAATTTTCCGTACCTGTGCATGTGTTTATGTCATGTTTTGTGTGGAATGAAAGCGTGAAGATGGAAAATAACATGAGTAACATGAATAAGTCTGATAACCCTAAGGTCAGCAGAAATAAATCATTAACCTTTAAATTACATCTGTAAACTATTTTGGTGACAATGGTTCCTGAAAAATTAAAATTATAAAAGAAGGTCGTTACACTACAAAAACTTTGTTTTCTTGAAAATTTTATACGCTAATCATTACGGTAGATGCCTCCAAGAGTTTCATCAAGTAATAGATATAACACGACTTATAATTTGAAGTTGATGGAAATATTTCCGCTTGCTTCAGGAAATTCTGACCTTTCACTTCTCTAATTATTACAACCATTATAAACAATATAGATGTATATCTACAGGTCATCATAGGTTACATTCTAACATGGTCAATTTTAAACAAAAGGTGTCTTATTTCCTTGAAACTTGTAAATGCAGTACTAGCTAGAGTTATGCAATCATTTTGGATACATTAGAATCATTGTTGGTCAGATTTGTTACTTTCTTATGATAGAGAATGCTATTTAAACATTTGGTCGTAACTACAGCCCCCTTCCCTTTCCAATAATGTGTTTAAACGAAGTAGACTATTTACTGTGTTTGTAATAACATGTGCAACACGACGGGTGACACATTTGGAGCAGGATCTGTTTACCCTTCTGTAGCACATGTGATCACCCCTAGTTTGTGGTGGGGTTCGTGTTGCTTAGTCTTTAGTTTTCTATGTTGTTTCTTGTGTACTATTATTTGTCTGTTTGTCTTTTTCATTACTAAGCCATGGCGTTGGCAGTTTTTCTTTTTCTTTTTCGTTTTATAAGTTTGACTGTTCCTCTGGTATCTATCGCCCCTCTTTTGATAGATATTGCAATCATTGTAAGAAAGGTTCAGACTTTTCTATCAACACCACGAGGAAATAATGCAACCGGAAGCGGTATCCAATTTGACCCTAAACCAAATTCTCAAAACTTGGGACAGGCGCAAAATAGCAACGGGGTTAATCATTCCTTGTTAGATCTCATCATAGATACCATAAAATAAATTTAGAACGTCAGACGCAGTTCGTAATGAAAAGACTCCTCACTGACGCCCTAATAAATCTAAATACGTAATGTGTGTAGTGCAAGCCATTAGCTAATTGATAACATGCATAAGAGCTATAATGCTCCAATATCTATACCTCATTTCAATATAAAACCTTTTCCTAGGTGCTGTTTTAGTACTTTACAAATTATGTAATACTGTAATGTTTCATCAATTTTCGGACATGCAAACAAGACTTGCAGTGTATAATTCATAGTTGACATTTATAAGCGTCTCAAATTTCATAATTATTCATTGTCACGTTTGTCAGTCTAGTCGTCTATGTTTCCTTCATGTATAACTGAATAAATTGTAATAAGCTGGTTCTCGGTTGACTACTACACTTTGTTCATAGACAGCCGGCGGGATCCGGTCTATTGTAGAATCTGATTAGTCGTCCAATCACATTACGTGTATTATACCGCACCTCATATTGTACTGTAAACAATACTACAATCCATGCAATGTTATTGTAAATCAGAAGGAATAGTCTTTTTTCCTTCCATCAGTTTTATAGAACATTTATTTCACAAGTTAAAATGTATTGTCCAAACCATAGCCTTCAGTTTAAAAGTTTCCATTTTGTACGTTGACGTGCACAAATCATTGATTAAGTTTAGCGGACTTTTATTTTTGCATCAAATAAATACCCTTTTTGATATTTTTCCCTTACAATAGATTATTTCAGTTTAAAAAATAAATCTATTTACGCATTAATTAATACTTTACTATGCATCAGAAAACAAACGTTTGTTTACATGTTCTGATATTGTACGTTGCTATGTAACAAAGTATCGTTCAATCTCGTTCAGATCTTCAGGGCAAAATTTTGCCCTAAAAAATGGGGTCATACCGGTTGTTTGAGTGTAGCGAATACAAGCGGTTTCCAGTTTAAAATTGTATATACCAACCTTATTACCTGTAGATATAACATCTTTATATGACATGATTTAACAAACTTTACTAAAATTGTCCGGTTATAAATTTTGAAATTATTTAGAAACTAAGGTTTCACCTCCCTCAATCAAATTTGGATTTAAATGAATTTGGCTTTTTATATTAGGTTTTTTTTTTTTTACATAAAGCTCTTCAACGGTTTCGGTACTTATACATCTTTGGATTTCAATTTTTGGCTTTGAGCGTTTCTGATAAAGGTAAATCCAGAAAAGCGCTTCGGACGCAATAAATTATTAAACGTGTTGTTTCTAATTTTTTATAGTTTATAATTGTTTGGTGGTATTCAATCATCATCTCACATCATTGACGTAACAATATTAGAGAAGTGGTAATACTGTGTTCTTTGGTCTTGACATATGATTGATTCTCTCTTTTGTGATCATATTCACATAAAAAGAGTTATCAAATCATCAAAAAATATAAGACACATTTGCAAGCAGCAACAAAGCATTTGACGTTGTAGCGTATACAAAGAAACTCAGATTTGGATAGTACAATTTCTAGGTAAAATATTTTACAGTTTTTAGGAAGGAAATTAAACAAAAAAACCCGGTGAACACTGCAGTTAATTTTTATATCAAGATATCATTACGCGATAGTTTCTGGCTTGGTCTACTTATTTGTCCTGATTTCGTTATAGGACGACTCTGACAAATAACAAGGCAAATACAAAAATAATCACGCTAAAACATCATATAAGTAATCGGTCAAATCTACAATTATTTACCATAATATCTATATACACATTCTTATTGGAATAAGCATTTTCAACTACAAAACATATTGTAGAATACAAATTTAAAAAAACATCGGACTGTACTTGCAAAAGTTTTCCATGTTTATAACATTAGAAATAGTGACATTACCATTATTGGCTACAATTATATGTTACATATATCAGTCAGCGGAAATAAGTGTATGTTAAATCAATAGACTCTTCAAGAAATTTTTAAATATTTCATTAGGCTAGCCCTTTTTAACCTATTTGTATTGTGTGTTTTTGTGTTGTGAACTTTCACCACATTTTAAGGTTAATTGTAGATCGCAATCTTATTAAAATGCCACTACCTTATAAATGTGTAATGTTCCAAGTCAAGAACATAAAATATCTTCTTTGAAATGTTTTATATGTTTCATGTCGTGAAAAACCTTAAAGTTTCAATCCAAGAATATCCCTATTGGAGGCTTTATGACCAAAAGTGGCATAACTTGAATTATGAAATCAAGTTTTGTCAAGAGGTTGGAATTTTTTAATTCAACATAGGAGATATATATGAAAATGTATTGTCAGTTAAGTATATACCAAACCAGTGACTACTAAGTGGAAAACACATTAGGCGCTTATGTTCCGCAGATAAAACCTATGATGTACATGATTGTTTTACAGTTTAATTTATTTGTAGACCCAAGAGCTTTTATTTGTAAAACAAATATTTAACATATATCATTCCAAAAAAGGGACGAAATATAACAGTGGGACATTCACACTCATAATGTGGTCATTTTTATAAAAGAGTAGGTCCAGAAAGGCTCCTTTTTGACCCCAAAATATAGCAGTTTTACAAAATTGTTAAAATGTAAAGTTTCAGTAATTTATTGGAACGTAGAAAGCTTCTGCTTCATGAATATGGGCTGCTTTTGAAAATAAAATACAAATATAACGGTTACTAGCATCATTAAGTCGTTAAATTACTGAAATCTTCACAATTTTAGCATTTAAGTTAAATTTTAGACGGTTTCCGTCTTAAATGGAAATGGCCGCATTCGTGTAGATATTTGGTATTTGATTTAAGCTTAAATCAGAGCGTATTCAATGACTACATCAGTTAAAAACTTTCACACTAACTAATTGAATCAACTGAAATAGACATTAAACTGTTTAAATAGTGTTCAAAATCTTTCGATAAATGAACCTGAAATTTGAGGCAAAAATCGGCCCTTACCGGATTTTTTTATCACAGGCATAAGTTACCTTAGCATTATTTGGCACAACATTTTGGAATTTGGGATCCTAATGCTCTTCAACTTTTTACTTGTTTGGTTTTAAAAATGTTTTGATATGAGCGTCACTGATGAGTCTTGTGTAGACGAAACGCACATCTGGCGTTCTAAATTATTATCCTGGTACCTTTGATAACTACTATCATAGAATGAAAACAAACTGCCAACGCCATACCTAAAATAGGAAAGACAAACAAACAAATATTAGTACACAAGACACAACACAGAAAACTAAGTACTAAACAATACGAACCCGACCAAAACTGGGGTTGATCTCAGGTGCTCCAGAAGGGTAGGCATTTAATGCTCCATATGTGGCATCCAAAATAGGAATATTCGGTATATTCATTTCCAAATTAAATGATTTGTGATTAATTATTTCTTCCCCTTATATGACAGTTGTTCATTGTTCCTTTATATTGACAAAATTTGGATTTTTGATTATACATATCGTCGAACGGCAAATGATCCTAACTTTGTGTGGTCTTCTTTATCGACTAATTATATTGAAAATCAGTAAACTACTGTTGCGTATATCGAATAGTATTTTTAACTTACTGTAAATTCCAAAACATTGTTTCAACACCAGAAAAGCGTTGATAAAAGTATGAAGCCTAGTTGACAAAAAATTGCACGTTTTATCCATCGTAACATGAATTATCATTGATATGGTCATAATTATAGATTAACTGTTGACAAAACTTTGAATTTTTTAAATACTTAGGCCTTTCTACTTCAGGTATAGATAATCTAAGTCGTATTTGACAAAACTTTTAATAATTTTTGCTCTTCAACTTCGTTCTTTATTTGGGCTTTTTAACATGTTTTTATTCGAGCATATCGAGCGTCGCTTTTGAGTCTTTTGTAGACGAAACGCACGTCTTGCACAAAAACAAAATTCCTATCCTGGTATCTAAGATGATTTACATGTAACTATGAAACACCTTACAATTATCAGGATTGACATGCATTTAGGTACAACTCATAATTAACGCTCATTACAATATTTAATAAAGCGATTTGAAGACAAAGCAGAAAAGATTTTTAAAACTGGAAAATTCCCCCAAAATACCTTCAAATATCTTTTAGATTGATGAGGCAGTCTAAGATGAAAAGTCATCGAGCTTATTGATGATGATCTATGCGCCTTAGATCTTCGCATAACAAAAATGAAATTAGTTCACAAAAGAAGCAAAATTAGATCAAAGGAATTAAAAAACAATAACAATTTAAATTGCTAAATAAAAAAATGCTGGTAGTACTGTAATTCTACTTTTATTGTGAATTTGTTTTATTAACTACCATCCGTAGAAAATTTGTTAATCAGTACTGTTGCGTCGAATGTATTTGATCTTCTCCTTTATGTGGGTATTACTACTCGAACATTGTTTGTTTATTATGTATGATTCACACAACAAAGATGATACATTTGATGTTACATTTCTTCCACTTTTGAACGACATTTGGATATTTGTTTAACTATATTTGCTTTTGTTATTGTAATTCTTGATCAGTTTATTTAATACGTGCCGATTTTATAAGATATACAAGTAATACAATACTTTCCTATACGTCTACCCTGAATGAGATATATCGTACAACTAAATTGCGTGTTTCAATGAAATTCAATATATATGTTTCCTGATTGCGATTTATTTTCTTTAATATAAGATTTTTTTTTATCATGGGTTAGGTCGATAAACTCTCGTCAAATACTACATTCTACTTTTAAATAAAATTTATAAAATTTGTAAAAAAAAGTTTAACCCCATCGTTCCGGTAAAGTTAACGATGGCTTAAAGGAGAAGGAAACCAAAAAATAAAATTTGGATAAATTAATAGAAAATTATTATATAAATATATTTTTAACAACGTTTGTGTTAAAAAAGTGTACCGTTATGAAATAAATCAATACTTTACAATTATCAATTTTGAAATTCCCGCCTCCATGTAGGCAGCCATTATTGTTTTAGCCCTGACGTCACTCCTACGGTTCCGGTTTACCTGTTCCAGCATCTGAAACTTTGCAAAACTAATTCTATTTACACACGTACCGCGATGGAAAACGGACGTATCCAAAATCAGATGGGTCTTGTTGCTTACAATTTCGAACCTGAGCTCACTGTTCAAGAACTTGAAGATCGAAATAGAGCTGCATTAGCATCTTCTGAAGCTGTAGTTCAGACATTGGATGAATGGTACGAGTGTGGGAACTGTCAGGAAATGCCGTCCCTTGAAGAAAATGTTTGTTGTAGGGTATCAGATTTGGTGCTACCGAGCTTGAAAGACCACAACTGCATTACCATGCACCATAGTTATGACACCTTAATTTTAAATTCCGATGTATTAGCACTGGCTTACATTCAGATGATGATGTACAAGGGACAGCAAGGCCGAGCGCCGGAAGAATTGAGCAACAGGTGAATTTTTGGACATTTTAAAAGTTTTATTAACCAGAATTAAATAAAAAGGATTCCTTTCAAACTAACTTATATCTGGTTGTCTGCACAAATAATAGACACAGAGACAATTTATTTAAAAAATATTGGGGTGGGGGGGTGGGGGGAGGTGGTCCTTCAAAAATTTTAATATTGTCATTTCCCATTAAGTACACGTCGATTAATAATGAGTTTGAACACTGCATACTATAAATTGAAATTGTTCTCTCACTATGAGAAAAAAAAAAGTGAATTACCAAAAAATCTAGTTTTTTTTGGTTTTTTTTCACCACCAAATGCAAACTTTAACAGTAACCATGAGTCAGAGTGGGTCAACTGTACTTGGAACTGTATACACCGAATGTGACTATTATTAATGTCAGCATAACTTTCATTCTATTGAAAAGAAAATATAATATTTGCTCCGATTTTTCGAGTGTCTTTAAGTGGAATGATACTATATAAAAAAGATGCTGTATGACTGCCATGAGACAACTCTCCACAAGAGACCAAAATGACACAGAAATTAATAAAATGTATTTTTGAATGTCATAACGACAATCCCTTTCTATTCTTCTTTGAATATGACTTCCTGAAATCAACAAATTTGTACTAATATATATAAGACATATATCAAGCATCACCTCTTGAGCAGAATCAGCCTGCCTTTCCCGAGTTAAGTGGTTTCTGGTCGCAGTCTTGTTTTCAATGTTTTATTTTGAGGACTGCTGTTTGCCTAGTCGTCAAATGCTCAATGTTGGGAGACTTTTTCATAATTAATGCCCAATGTCTTTTGGACAGATAGAATGACAGATGGAGTAAAGTGGTTACTATATATACCTTTTTCTCATCTTTGGTGACCATGTGAAACAAATTAAACTACATGCATTATTGTCAGTTCTGTTGAAATTTGGATAAATCCATTTTTTCCAAAATCTATCATATATTTGATGCTTTCATTTTCATTTGTATATTTTATTACAGACAATCCCGTCTTGTTGCTTACAGACAATTCATTTGTTGGATGCTCAAAGGAGAAAAACTTGGAAAAGGAAGAAGGGTGGTAATTCCTTCTTGTGTTGTCAAAGACATTAGAGATTCCTTCCCAGAGAACAACAATGATTATACAGGATTTCAAGCTGCTATAGATGTGAGAGAACTGTTTTGTTGAAATGTTTTAAAATCATAATGACAAAGGATTTGCAAAGAAACACAAAAATTATACATGAATGTGATAGTTTTGTATGAAGCTAATAATATATTGTTAATGATATAAACTTGTATAAACTGTTGCCTTTGAATAATTATTAATAACTACTGCATTTTATATGCACCTGTCCGGCGCCTGTTGTTTAGTGGTAGTCTTTTGTTGGTGTAGTTCATAGTTGTTTTTTTACTTTTAGTGGTCTAAAACCAATGTCTCTATTCATACAAGAGTGCACACGCTGAAATATCTCGCCTTCTTTACTTATAATTGATATTATGTTGAGTCCTAAATATAAAGCTTTATTACTCTGAGCAATGACAATGAGGTCAAGGTCAAATGAAACCTGCATGACTGACATATAGATCATAAAATATTTCCATACACCAAATATAGTTGACCTATTGCATATAGTATTAGAAAAAAAGACCAAAAACTCAAAAACTTAACTTTCACCCCTGAACCATAAAAATGAGGTCAAGGTCAGATGACACCTGTCAGCTAGACATGTACACCTTACAATCATTCCATCCACCAAATATAGTAGACATATTGCATATAGTATAAGAAAAACATACCAAAACACAAAAACTTAACTATAACCACTGAACCATGAAAATGAGGTCAAGGTCAGATGACACCTGCCAGTTGGACATGTACACCTCACAGTCCTTCCATACACCGAATATACTAGACCTACTGCTTATAGTATCTGAAATATGGACTTGACCACCAAAACATAACCTTGTTCACTGATCCATGAAATGAGGTCGAGGTCCAGTGAAAACTGTCTGACTGGCATGAGGACCTTGCAAGGTACGCACATACTAAATATAGTTATCCTATTACTTATAATAAGAGAGAATTTAACATTACAAAAAATCTTAACTTTTTTTTCAAGTAGTCACTGAACCATGAAAATGAGGTCAAGGACATTGGACATGTGACTGACAGAAAGTTCGTAACATGAGGCATCTATATACAAAGTATGAAGTCTTCCACCTTCTAAAATATAAAGCTTTTAAGAAGTTAGCTAATGCCGCCGCCGGATCACTATACCTATGTCGAGCTTTCTGCAACAAAAGTTGCAGGCTCGACAAAAACCATGTTAAAAGACTGTATTTCACATGAAAGGTTAAATGTCTAGGTCATAGGTCATCTTTCAGTACATTGTCCAGTGTTGTTCATAGGTGTTTTTTTGTTAGTTTATCATTAAGTGGTCTAAAACCCATGTCTCCATTCATGAAAACAAGTTAAGACTGTATTCATCTTTCGGTACGACACATCGTCTTGAGGTACTGATCTCAAACCAAAAATCTAAAATCAATGCCGTCAGGGAAAAAAAATCATGTTCCAGACACAGGAATGTAAAACATGAGTGCACACACTGAAATAAATATCTTGCCTGTTATCAAAATAATGTTTGAATTATTTTAAAGTCTTTAAGATGAAGGTTTTACTACAAATATCTCATAAAATAAGCATTATCAATGATCCAATTACGGGTTTTGCTCATTGTTGAAAGACTGTATGGTGACCTACAGTTAACTTCTATGTCAATAAATAGTCTCTGGTTGAGAGTTGTCTCATTGGCAATCACAAATCTTATTTTTACATGTACACCAAACAATCATCATAATCATTACATAAACAAAATGTAGTTATCCTTTAAACTGTGTAGAGATTGAAGAAAACAACTGAATATACTAATGATATAATTCACCAAAAAACATACATACAATCAAACTCCCCCCCCCCTCCCTCACCTAACAACCAAACTATATGCAAGATATGATTTGCAGCAGGCCAAGTTTACGAGCATATTCCATCCACGCCAGGGACTTACAACCTTACGACTTTTCAAGGTGCGCCAGAGGGTTGCATCCTGTACTGCAAATCATGTTCTGCTTAAATTATATGCAAGTATTTGATAAAGCCAAAATGAAATAGAAAATATGGAAATTCGTAAGTACAAAATGTACAAAATGTATGTATGTCATTTGGGAAGGCATAAATTTATTTTTTTAAAGAAAAACATGTATATAATGATCATTATAATCACATTAACATACATCATGTACATGAACAGTATATATCTATTATCAAATTACTTTAACCAAACCCTCTGGTATGAAACTCGAGGTCAAGTTAATCCTTATATTCATAATAAAACTGAAATATTCATTATTCATTGTTGAAAGTGACATTAAAACACCAAAAATTAAATCAATCATTCCAAAAAAAAAAACCCTCACCAGAACATTATATGACTTCATACCATGCTGCATGTATGAACTGAATTACAAATTTATCATGTTTGTACAAATGTACAGTGCTAGGAAAAAAGATGCTTGCATGATACAAAAAAATACCCCCATTAAAATGGTTGTTTCATATTTATATCAAGAAAAATATTCAACTGGATTTTTCAAATCGAGAAAAATGTTTCTGAATCAATGCAGATTTTGAGGGAACAGGCAAAGGAGCAATATTTCCTTCCTGTGCCCTTTCCTTTACTGGCAGTGTCATTGTTTCTTTTTGAACCAACACGTTTTCGATCATAGCAAATACCCACTGATAATTTTTGTTATTAAACACTGGCTTTGCCACCCATTGCCCAGTTGCCTTTGGACAAACCAATTTGTATGCTTTTTCACCATCTTTGTTGACCTTTTGACCACGATTTTGGTTAAGATTATGATCAATTACCGCCAAAGCAGTACGTGTCCACATTTGATCATTATCGAATTCCTGGCGTTTTGGTGTATATTTCAGCAACAGACTGTGAAAAACTTCTAAATTTCCTGTATGACAAAATTCATTTAGCTGACGAATGTCCTTTCTCAAACGCTTGTCCAACACTACTTCCTTTAATGCCTTATGGGCTTTTGAATCTTTTACAAGCCATTTTTTAGTGTCAGACACTTCAGGTTCAATTGGTGTGTGAGCACATTGCTTGAAGAATTTGCCCTCAAAAGAATGTATATTAACAGTATGATTTACAATGGAAATCCAGCTTTCTTCCAAAATGTCCTTATCTCCACCACAATTACTGGCACACCAGGCCACCACAACTTCCATTTTTGAAGATGACCCAGTTTCAGTAACCTTGACAACAACAAATGTAATAATGCGTTGGGTTTCAATATCAAGTAGAGAATAAGTGCAATACTTTGCACTTAAACCTGGTGAATCACACCTTCCATCACCTGCTAGCCGTATCTGGCGATTTTGTTCTTTGATTTTCTTTAACTCTACTTCTTGCAGTAAGGACCACGTGTGTTGAACAACAGGCATTAAATATTGTCTTTGAATTTTGTTGTAGGTGGTGTGTGAAATATATTGTAAGTTACAAAATTCTGCAAACTGTGATATGTGGCTGAATGTTTGACCACAGAATAATGTTGCAGCACTAACTAATAAATTTCCAACTGGCATCTTGCCAAGGAATGGTTGTGAACTCCATTTTACAACTATGTGTCCACTGGTACAATTGGCAGTGATGGTTATTACAGTTCCATTGGTCAAGTCTTTAACAATGTCATCTGGATCAACCGGACATTCACAAATGTTGCATTTTAATTTGTTGATTAAAGTGTCAATTGCACTTTCAAATACAATAAATTTGTTTTCTTTGATTAACTTCTGCTCTTCGGTGTAGCATGTTGAAATGTCATTTTCAAAATTGTCTGAATCGGACTCTACCTGGTCAACACTTAGACTGTAATCAACATCTTCTGGATCATCCTCTTGTGTCAAACTTACAAATGACTCATCCAAAATATGTACAGGAGTGAAAATTGGTTCTACTGCACATTTTTGAAAATCAGTTTTTAAAGGAGTAGAAGAAATGAAGATTGGTTTGTCTTTTTTAGCAGGTGTTTCACTAGAACTTGCATGTTGAATTTCTGAAGACGTATCTACCTCTGCTTTAGATTTTGAGTAGCTATGATCAAAAACCAATACATTTTCATCTCCTTTAATTTTTCTGCATACTTCACATGGATGTCCACAAGGAAGAATTTCTGGTATGGTCAATAAAGGTAATTTATCATGTTGTTCAGCATGAACAGGAACATTCTACAATAAATAAAATAAAATCATGTTATTTTTTTTAATCAGCATACATGTAATGCCCCCTAGAGAAAAACTAGAATTGACACACTTTTTACACGAGTTCAATGTGAGATAAACTCTTTCAGACAGACATGTACGTGGTTGTCGTTTGTTTATGTGTTACATACATTTTGTATTTGTTTTTCTTTCCTTTTTTTATATAAATAAGACTGTTAGTTTTCTTGTTTGAATTGTTTTACATTGTCATTTCAGGGCCTTTTATAGCTGACTATGCGGTATGAGCTGTGCTCATGGTTGAAGGCTTTACGGTGACCTATGGTTGTTAATTTCTGTGTCATTTTGGTCTCTTGTGGAGAGTTGTCTCATTGGCAATCATACCATATCTTCTTTTTTATATGTAGGCCATACAATCATTCCATACACCAAATTTAGTTAACCTATTGCTAAAAGTATCTCAGAAACAGACCTCATAAAGAAATTGAAATTTGACCAATGAACCATGAAAGTTCAACTGACACCTACCAGACAGACATACACACCATACAATATTCCATACACCACAAATAGTATAAATCAGAGAAATTAAGCATTGACCAATTGCAATGAACCATGACAATAAGTTCAAGGCCAGATGACACATGTCAGTTGGACATGTACACCTTACAATCATTCCATACACCAAACATGCCAAATATAAAAAACCTATTGCTTATAGTATCTGAGATACAGACTTGACCTAGAAAACTTCACCTTGTTCACTGACCCATGAAATGAGTTTGAGGTCAATATGAAAACTGACAGAAATGAGAACCTTGCAAGGATTCAGATAGAAAAATATGCAATGGGGGACCAAACAACACATGAATTCACTAATGGCTATAGTGCATGAGTAAATTATCAGTGTTTTTCAGTTATGTATTGAATATTTTATCATATTTTAATTCTTGGATTTTATGGAATCTGAACTATAATGATTAAATTACAGGTTTTTTATGGCATAATTCTGGTAGGAATCTTGATAATAATGGAAATGGGATTTTCCCAGATTATGACGATGTAAAAAAGTTTTTTAAGATAAAATTTATTTTCAGCATGTAATAGGAAACATACATATTATATTAATATTTGGCCAAACTGCAATATTGACATACATAGAATAAAGGATGGAAACAGAGAATGTGTCAAAGAGACAACAACCCGACCAAAATTTACATAACAACTCAATGCCACCAATGGGTCTTCAACAACGTGAGAAATCCAGCATCCAGAGGCAGGCTTCAGCAGACCACGAAACATTAATTTATACTATGTACTGATTAAAATTTTCTTAGCCATGATTACCTGAAGAAGACTTTTAACTGTTAAAAAATACATGTATATGTCATATATTACATGTATCTTCATTGTAAGAAGTTACAGTAGATACATTTAATCACTAAAGCTACCTTACCCTTAAATTTGATATATATTATAAACCTATATTACCCTACAATCTTAGGCTATTTGAATATTCTTGTGGTTTGAATTAATTGCTGTTTGTGATTTGTTGTATCAAAGGCATAATTCACAGAGTTACATATAATGCAATGTTACTCATATAAATGTAGCAAATATTTTATTGTCTTTTTTATTTATCAGTACTTATAGCAATTATAGGCCAAAATCATAATCATTGTGAAACAAGACAGAATACAATTGCTGTTACATGTATACTGTCATATATGATTAAATATATGCCACATAACATGATTAAAAGAAATGATATTTGACCCAGAAATATATACAAGTACAAATGTATATGACTACATGTTCATGTTACCACAAGAAGTTATGATAATTCATTAACCTCCTCTCACAAAAAATACTGTTGTTTTTGAGTCGATATTATATTTTAATTATTTAGTCATATAGGTGACTCTACAATTATTGAAATCAGTTTGTGAACATAAATCTCCTTTATCATGTAGGGAGACAGGAGCTCTTGGTTGATATATTTAGATGTCCAGGGCCTACTTTGATTCGCCCAACTCAGGTAGCAAAGTGTTAATGCGCATGTGCGTACCTCTACCGAATCGAAGTGAAAACTCTCATCGAGTTAACTCTAAAAATGGACGCTAAATAATAATTTTCGTTGTATTAACGACTATGTACATATATAATTATAACATAACTCAGGAACTAATTAGAATTTACCCTTCTTAAATTGTTCCTGCATTAAATTTCACAGAAACTCAGTGAACCGGTCTGTAGATTTTCGATTTTTATCAAGCGTTTAATTTAAATTAGCAACATATTTCATGTACGGTAGTAATAAATTCACGAAAAGCCTATCCATTACTGCATTAGTTGTCGTATATATGACCTTTCGTAATAAATTTTCATTTCATTCTTAGAAAACTAAACGAAGTAACCAAATTTAGTTTTTTTTTATATTATTAAACAAAGTCATTACTGACAGTCTTTACACATGAAAAATGTTTATAAATGACAAAATACAGTTGAAAAATAAATTTCTTTTACTAACCGTTTTTTATGCTGCATTTAAAAACAAAGTCTGTCATTGTAGCATAATCTTCTTTGTTTTTATTTTTGACACCCTTTTGAAACTGTTCTAAACCTACCACAACCCAGAGTTGATGTCGAATTAACTCGGGTAGGTTCAAAAGGTAAAACTCGAGGGGTTCGATTGTCAGTCGAGTAAACTCAACAGACTCTACTAACCCCAGTTGGACGATAAGTAGGCCGCGATGAAAATATTAATAAAATATACACAAATTACCTCAAATGAAATATCATCTGACTGTTGAGGATGAACTGCAGTTGAACTTTTGAACTTCTTTGGTTTTGTTGCTTTACTGTCTGTACTTTCTGACAATGTCCTTTTATTGGAACTTTTTTCCTTGGTGTTTACAAAGGCAGTTACACTACTTCTGAGCTGAAATAATCAAAAAGCTTTTTTTTACAAAAATAAAGAAAAAGTGTTCCTGTACTTAACACTTCATGCAGTGTACACTTAAGACTTTATATACAGTACATGAAACAACTTTTTTTAACATACAAAACATGATAGAAATCAATAAAAGCTAATTAGATGCATCACATGTATTTCACAAATTATTTTTTTTCACCAAGATACATTGTACCTGATTTATAATGTGTTTCAATGCTTCACATAGCATTGAGTAGATATTGTGAGCCCCAAAACTTGTTGTGTTTACTGCATTTTACAGTGAAACCTGTCTTAACTACAAAATGTAGCTAGTTTTAACCGAATCATAAATAAACAAAGAATGTAAACATATAGTCAGCATCACATTTTTCTGTGTTTAACCCTCTTTTTGCCAGATTCAAATTTCAAACAACGTTACGTACGCCACAATACATGTAGTTTAGGACGTTCACAGTATTTTGTTTCATTTTCAAAATTCAAAATGCACAATGTGACGTCTTTAAAATTACAATTCAGACAGTTTGATTTGTTTTAAAAAAGTACACAAATTAAGAAATTGCTACATTACATATTCAAATTCTACTTTATATCATTTATGAGGAAGTTTATTTCAGAAACAGCTTTGTAATCATAAAAATTAAAACCAGTGATTTTGCCATTTAAAAGGACATATGTGATCGTGTGGCAAGCTATCAGTGATGGACACATATGTCCGTGTGGCAGCAAGAGGGTTAAGAAATCTTTGTAACTGTGTCACCAACGGGGAAAGCAGGTCTATAACCGCTCCACTCTGTCCGTCAAAGAGACGCAAAATAATGTGTTGTGTGTGACACAGGATTTTATGAAAATTTTAAGTGTGAACTTCGATGGCGGATCCAGGGGGGGGGGAGTCCGGGGGTTGGAACCCCCCTTTTTTTAGGACGATCAATGCATTTGAATGGGGACATATAGTTGGAACCGCCCCTTTTGTCTGGGGTTAGGAACCCTCTTTTTAAAATGGCTGGATCCGCCCCTGCCCTTTCACGAGATCACCCCCACTTTTTGGTGGGATTCGTTTAGTTTTCTATGTTGTGTTTAGTGTACTCTTTGTCTGTTTCCTTTTTAGGCATGGCTTTGTCAGTTTATTTTTACTTATGAGTTTGAATGTCCCTTTGGTATCTTTCGCCCCTCTTTAACTTTCAGGTGACATCATTGGGTCATAAAAAATAATTCATAATTGGTGTATATATATATGTACAGTTACAAAGTTATATTATGTGATATGCTTACAAATATCCCCTAAAGTACAACATCCCGAGTGTAGAAATTCAGTACTCAGCCTCCCCCTTTTTTGTATCCTCCACATATGTGTTCATGTGTCCTGTGTGCACTATAGTCCTTCCCCTATAATGCTATATTTTATCTGTAGGACCATAAGCATGTGAAGAAACAAGACTGAAAGAAAAACAAGTAAATTCTCATAATTACCTGTGCCTTCCGTCTCTTCTCCTGAAATATTTTGGTAGAAGTCCTTTCCTTTTGACGATCAGCTACACCAGGGCCAGGTTTTACTAAGGTTGGAACTGCTCCAGGCTTCAGTGTGAGTCTTCCAGATTTAAACCCCAGGGATTCAGCCATCAGATTCCTTTCAAAACAATCTTGTTCAAAATGTTCCTCACAAACAACTCTGCCTTTACTCCACACAAAAGTTTCGATTTTCAGTTTATCATTGCGCAAATGATCTATCCAAAGTTTGCAGAGTTTACGTTTCTCGCTAGATTTTAACGGATCTGGTATTTCAAAAAAGCTCTTCCCACACTTTCCTCATTCATTTACACAATTGATAGCTTGACAAGACGGCATAATATCGTATTGTTGAAAGAAAAATTTGATAAATATGGTTGCTTCTGGTTAGACCGGAACAGTAGGGATGACGTGGCAAATTTCAACTTCTGTACTCTCCAATACAGAAGAGCTCCTCAAAATGTCGATATCCAGTAATTGGCGGCAAATTTAAAAATTTTATATTCAAACTAACGGGTTTGACATTTCTGAGCATAATTTTGAATAACTTTAAACAGTAAACCTTATTATTAACAATAATTCTTTCAACTGAGCTAAAAAAAAATTTGGGTTTCCTTCTCCTTTAAGAAGGAGGAATTGTTCATGAACTGTTTTAACGTTATGTATCCTGATTTTTAAGAAAAAAATATCGGACGCAAAGAAATATTTAACGTGTTGTTATCAAGGACCCATAAGAAATTATAGGACGTATTACCTTGAAATCTGGCGTAAAACCGGCGTAACTAGTTGGCATGTGTGCATATCCCTGTGTGAGGGAGCGGGAAACGTAAATTTGTAGCCACTACAGGCGTAGAAAAAAAGATGTAAACCTGGCGTAAATTGAAATAAGCAAGGTAAAATTGAGAATGGAAATGGGGAATGTGTCAAAGAGACAACAACCCGACCAAATAAAAAACAACAGCAGAGGGTCACCAACAGGTCTTCAATGTAGCGAGAAATTCCCGCACCCGGAGGCGTCCTTCAGCTGGCCCCTAAACAAATATATACTAGTCCAGTGATAATGAACGCCATACTAATTTCCAAATTGTACACAAGAAACTAAAATTAAAATAATACAAGACTAACAAAGGCCAGAGGCTCCTGACTTGGGACAGGCGCAAAAATGCGGCGGGGTTAAACATGTTTGTGAGATCTCAACCCTCCCCCTATACCTCTAACCAATGTAGAAAAGTAAACGCATAACAATACGCACATTAAAATTCAGTTCAAGAGAAGTCCGAGTCTGATGTCAGAAGATGTAACCAAAGAAAATAAACAAAATGACAATAATACATAAATAACAACAGACTACTAGCAGTTAACTGACATGCCAGCTCCAGACTTCAATTAAACTGACTGAAAGATTATGATTTCATCATATGAACATCAGGCACAATCCTTCCTGTTAGGGGTTTAGTATCATACCATCATAACATATATGAGAAGAACATAACCCGTGTCATGCCAACAACTGTTTTTAGAATAAATGTGTTTAGTTCCGATGCAAAGACCTTATCAGTGACTCAATATTAACGCCAAAATATGCAATCTTTAATGACTTGACAACAGTATCGTAATTATATCCCTTCTTAATAAGTCTATTCAAAGGTTTTGTAAGTTTCTGAGGTGAATACTGACACCTTTGTGCTTTATAAAGAATATTTCCATAAAAAATTGGATGTGAAATACCTGAACGTATTAGAAGTCTGCATGTTGAGCTATATTTACGAATGATGTCTTTATACCGATGATAAAATTTAGTAAATGTTTTGACTAGTTTGTGATATCGAAAACCCTGGTGTAATAATTTTTCAGTAATACATAAATTTCTCTCGTTAAAATCTAAAACATTGTTACATACACGAGCGAATCGTACAAGTTGAGATATATAAACACCGTAAGATGGTGACAAGGGAACGTCACCATCTAAAAACGGATAATTAACGATAGGAAATGAAAAATCATCCCTTTTATCATAAATTTTAGTATTCAGCTTTCCATTAGTGATATAGATATCAAGATCGAGAAAAGGGCAGTGGCCATTGTTAGTATTAGCTTTATTTAAAGTAAGTTCAACAGGATAAATTTCATTAATATACATACTGAAGTCGTCATTATTGAGAGCCAAAATATCATCCAAATATCTAAAAGTATTATTAAATTTGTTTAACACATGTTGTTTCGATGGGTCTTTGCTTATTTTTGTCATAAATTGTAACTCATAACAATACAAAAACAGGTCCGCAATAAGTGGTGCACAGTTAGTCCCTATTGGAATTCCGATAATCTGACGATATACGGAATCCCCAAAGCGAACAAAAATGTTATCTAGTAAAAATTCAAGGGCATATATAGTATCAAAGCATGTCCAATTAACATAGTTTTTTTGTTTATTGCTACTAAAAAATGACCTAAAAGAGTTTGAACATATATATTCACATTCTGATTTTTTGAATGCCCATTTAATTAGGTGTGTGAATTTTTTCTTAATGAGAATGTGAGGCAATGTGGTATATAGGGTAGAAAAATCAAAACTTTGAACAGATTCAAAATCACCAATATAAGTATGCAATTTATCAAGTACTTCCAACGAGTTCTTGACACTCCAAAAGTAATTTATTCCACTATTTTCGAAGGCCTTATTTGAACAATTTATTATCAGGTTTTTAATTGTACCAAGTGTGCTGGTAAGAAGAATAGACAATTTAGTAGTTGAACAATGGCTTGAAGACGAAATAAATCTATATTTGTAAAGGGTTTTGTGTAGCTTCGGAAGCCAATACATAGTTGGGGCTTTCATTGTATTTGGCTCTGCTTGTAAAGCGGTGGCTAAAAGTTTATGGTTGTTACAGATTTCGTTTTCTGAAAATGGAGTCAGTTGGAATGTTGGTGAATTGGTGATTTCCTTTTTCAGAACCTCAATGTAAAATTTACGTCAAACAATAATAATATTATTAGCAGCTTTATCGGCCGGGACAAAAACAAATACCTTGGCTAGTTCTTTTAGTTTATGTTTGATACGAGAAATAGGTTTATTGTGGTTATTGTTAATAGTAAAATGTTCTTTAAAATGTTGAATACGTATATCAACTATCTTCATTACTGAATTAAAAAAACAGTCCAAAGATTTTTTGTCAGCTTTTTCCCGTTTTATCCATTTCATACAGTAAGTATGGAGTGAGTCGTTGATGATATTACGACACTCATTCCAATTAATAATTGACGGGGGACGATATTTAGGTCCTTTACTGAGGAATGATTTTAACTCTCGGTCTTGAACGATGTTAAGATCTCCTGTTATAACATGGGAAATGGGTCCATAAATATATTCGGAATTACTGCAATTACATGAAGTATGTATTTTCACTGATATTAACATCTTTACACAATTGACTATAATTAAACACAAATTTCCGGGTAGATTTCTTGTAAATATAACAAATAAGAGGTAGCTCAGTATTGTCAAAATATCCAGGAATTTGTTCTTTAACAGAATGGTCGTTAAATATACCGGCAATATTTACAAAATCAAAGCCTTTATTGACATACTTAATTTTAATAAAATGTTTTTTATGATCTTCAGGGCGATCAATTTTGGGAAATAATTTAGAATAACAATATGCCATAATAATTTGAACAATTTCATACTTAGGACTGCTATATGAAATTGTGTTGCAATCCTCCAAAATTTTATTTAACTTATTAACCGGTAACGAACAGAGTTTTGTTAACAGATAATGTCTGCCGTTGTTTTTTGAAATAGAAATTAGGTCCGAAATATTGGTATGATTGGCCCGAAATTTTCTTTGATTGCGATTTGTTCTACGACCGTGAGAACGTTTTTTACGAACAGTTTTAGAAACTATATCCAAAATGTTAACGGAATTGGTTCTAGATATATTACCAATTCCCATGATATTATCATTAAGACCGAGAGGGTAAACTGTCTGTAATTTTTTAATCCAATTTAATTCAATTATTTTCCGTGATCGTACAAACTTTGAATGCGATTCACCAGGCTGCTTATTTACAACTTCTAAAGGTTGAACTGCTAAATATTTAAAAGGATGGTTGTGCTTCTTAAGGTGTTGGTAAATGATATTTTTGAATTTATTGGGTCTTTTAAAACGATACAGATGTTCTTGAGTGCGTTTAGATAAATATCGTCCAGTTTCTCCTACGTACTGAATACCACACCCCGGTTTGTTTCATGTGAGTAAATGAATAATACTGTTTGTTTTTCAAGTTATATCAGTTTCAAAATTTAAAGAAAATGTGCGACCATTAAACGTGGACCTTACCGTATTGTTGGTGGAAAGACGGGGACATGTAAGTCATTTTTTGGCATGACACTTATCGATAGAAGGGTAACCACGATTTTTATTGTTAAACATGTTAGCGTAAAACTTCCTACTGCAATTAAAAATTTAAAAACAATATAATTCAGTACAAATATAAATTTAATTCCTCCGGCAAATGGGAGGATTTCCGTGTTTCTAACTTAGGATAAAAGATACGGGCTGTTGGAAGAGCATAAATCATAACACAAATGATGCTTTGTTAAAAGGATCATGATTTTTTTTCTTTCACAAAGGAGTAGGTCCGGTAAGGACCCTTTTTGGCCCAAAAATATAACAGTTTTACAAAATTGTTAAAATATAAACTTTTAGTTATTTATTGGACATTTGAATGCTTCTGCTACATAAATATGGGCTGTTTTTGACAATACAATGCACATATATAGGGTTGTAGCACCATTAAGTCATGCTAAATTACTGAAATCTTCAAAATTCTATCATTTTAGTTAAATTTTAGACGGTTTCCGTGTAAAACGAAAGTGGCCGCATTCGTGTTCATCCTTAATATTGCAATGTAAGTTGTATTTTATGATAATACATAACATATATAAATGTTGTGGATGAACACGGATGTGGCCACTTTCATTTTTGACAAAAATCATCTGAAAAGTGACGTTTTTTGGCATATTTGAGAGATTTTTCATATTGAGCTTCAATCGGATCGTTTTTAATGACTTAATCAGTTAAAATCTTTCACATAAACTAATTGAATTGAGTGAAATAGACACTTAAGTGTTTAAAACATGGTCAAAATCTTTCGTCAGATGAAACTGAAATTTGAGGCCAAAATGAGTCCTTACCGGACCTACTCCTTTGACTCTATGGTAAAAGCTTGCAAAAGATATATGTAAGCTTGATACATTCAGGTGTAATAAGCTTTTTTTTTTCGCTTTTTCGAAGAATTCAAAAAAGGAATTATGGAATCAAACTGATGAAAGGAAATTGTGAAATTAAATAAAAGTAGTATACACGCTAAATAATAATTATATGAGTAACTAAGTTATTAAGTTTATGTTTCTTAATGAACTTTAATATCAATTTCTGAAAACCCTCATCCTTGGGTAATCACACAATAATCTTTCACAAGTTAAATTGTAGTACTATCATCATGATAGTTCAAAGGGCATTAATTTTCATAAAAGCTTTGTCAAAAATCATGCTAGTTTTCTTTAAAGAAAAATTAATTGTTATAATTCTTATTTCAACTTAAACTTATTTGAGCCGGCTGATAAGTGTTTATCTATTTGGTTTCTTCAATGGTTGGTATTTCAAGTTTTATGTCAAACAAGGAGAAATGTAAGCAACAGTTCAAGTTTATATCAAATACACAAAGTACACAGCTAGGGTATAATACACGGATTTAAATTAAGTGTAGTTTTATATAAGGATATTAAAGTGTATTTATTGACCGGGCGTACTCATTTGCATCTTACGCCTTCTTTTCTGTCGACCATGCGTATTCATTTTTTATTTAACGTCTAATTTCACTCCTGGTTTCCGCCTCTCCTACACCTGGTTGACGCCTTAAACACTGCAATAACACAAGAACAAGTTTGATTCGTACGCCTGGTTTCAGTGTCATTTACGTGCATCACATTTTGTACTACCATAAAATTAACACCAGCCGTTCAGTTTATATCAGGTAACATTGTGTACAGTGTTGTAAGATCGACAACTGTATGCTTATCTGTCATGAATATGATTGAGATGATTGAGTCATTTGATTTCTAGAGAAGATATATTGTTTGTTAAGAACAACTAATCTTAAATTGAAATATGTTTATTGTACGAAAAATTTTACTGTTTTTTGCCAATCAATTCGGATAACAAATGTGCAGATTTAATCATTGAGTTAATACAAAACATTCAGTATCATATTTTGGAAACAGTATAGGGATATAAGACATTTTTTTAATCAAATTTCGTACTTTCGAGGCGTGGGTGGTAATATCTTTTGTTTTGGATAGTATTCTTGGAAATGTAGATGGATAATGACTTACATTTGCATTTGAAAAAAGATTGCACTATTTAGGTTTTCGTGAAAATTGGTACACATAATCTTCTTACGTAATCAAACCAAATGTCCTTTTACAAAAGAGGGGTCGTTGAACTCGTTTTTAAGTTAAATAAGTTTTAATTATAAAATTATAAAAATCAGCCGAAAACTGCATCTTTCCGCGATTAATCACCGTTTGATGTCGCGTGAATAACAATTCACGTTAGCAACGTTAGTACTTCCCCTGTAACTATATCGTATGCCCTTAAAGTCGCGTTCTTAGTTGAGGAGCATCAAATATTAAAAATAATAAGTCTTTGGTTGGAAATGGTCGGGATTGAATCCACGATCTTCCGCATTCGAAGAGAAAAGTAACCACGAAACACCGAGAAGGTCCCAAATAGATATGTAAATAATTCAGTGTATAGACAACATTCCGATCAAGATCAGGAAATGCAAAGTCACGACTTTTCTGCTGTAAGAGAATACACTATTTAGTGTAATTTGTTTTTAAATGAGGGAATGTACGCCAAAAATACAAACTTTCAAGTACTAAAGATTTCTAGATACGTCTAGATAACAAAAACCCTATCTGTAAACGTATCGCTTTAACCTTGTGTCCGTTGTTCTGGTATGCTGACGTGGGAGGTGTTCATTGATATGCGGTCAACATGGTCGATTTTTACTATTATTTTTTATGTACTTTTTCTTTTTCTATGTATTGTTTTGTATTTCTGTCATGTAGTGTTGCCATTTTAGCAGTATTTTTAACATTCCAATACAATTGGGAGGTTTGGCTAGCCATACAATCATGTTCAAAAAGAGGGACGAAAGATACCAAAGGGACAGTCAAACTCATAAATCCAAAACAAACTGACAACGCCATGGCTAAAAATGAAAAAGACAAACAGAAAAACAATAGTACACACGACACAACATAGAAAACTAAAGAATAAACAACACGAACCCCACCAAAAACTAGGGGTGATCTCAGGTGCTCCGGAAGGGTAAGCAGATCCTGCTCCACATGTGGCACCCGTCGTGTTGCTTATGTGATTACAAATCCGGTAAATTGTCTAATTCGGTAGGTCATATTCATGAAAGGGAAGGGGATTGTAGTTACGACGTAAGGAACATATCCGATATCATTTGTGAAACGGTTATTCCATAACGGTCAACCAACTCGTGATGGCGTCCGTAAAATTTACGAAGGGATGATTTCAACTTCACCATTTGGAACTCTTGGTTTAATAGCTTCCTTGTTAGCAGCAAACCTCTATCAAGAAAATCATGATAGGAAATGCAAGCACGGGAATATCGTATCAATTGGGAGATATATACCCCGTATGCAGGTGCTGCTGGAATGTTGCTACTTAGAAATGGAAAGTTCACAATTGGAAAGCTGAAATCATCTCTTTTGTCGTAAAGTTTTGTTTTCAACCGACCCTCATTGTCAATTTCTAGATGTAAGTCAAGATATGAAGCCGACTTAACTGTATCTGTAGTATCCTTTATCTCTAGTTCGATTGGATAGATGCGTTCCACATAGTCACCAAATTTTGAATTGTTTAGTGAAAGAACATCATCTATATAGCGGAAAGTAGAGTTAAAGGATATTGCTAACTTCTTATCTTTCTTCCTAAGAAGTTCCTGCATGAAGTCAGCCTCATAATAATAAAGAAACAAGTCGGCGAGTAGAGGGGCACAGTTTGTTCCCATTGGAATGCCGACAGTCTGTTGAAAAACACGTCCTCCGAACGTAACAAATATGTTGTCAATCAAGAAATCAAGCATCTTGATAATATCAGTTTCAGAGAATTTTTTGTTTGAATCAGAGTGATTCTTTACAAAGTAGGATTTATCCCTCCCTAAGACAAGATACTTGTATCTACGTTGGCCATTCTTTTTTATGAAACAAAGTAATACCAACTCTTTCAATTTGTCTTTTAGTTTGGAATGTGGAATACTTGTGTACAGAGTAGAAAAGTCAAATGTTTTAATACTGTTACAAGATGAAAAAGAGTTAGATTGTATGTACTCTAAAAGATCTTTTGAATTTTTAAGTATCCACATCTGATTCACACCACCTCTAGAATAGGCAGTTTCACAATAACTTTGAAGCCCGTCTTTGATTGCTGATAAAATAGATGTTAATAATTTAGAAAGAGGTTTCGTGGAGCACTTGGAAGACCCAGCAATATACCGTTGTTTGTAAGGACACTTATGTAGTTTAGGTATCCAATACAGTGATGGAAGATCCAGTTCTTCATCTTTGGTTGAAATTCCAAAGGAACATAGAACAGACCTATGATTATCCAGGATTTCCTCTTTGGTAAGTGTCGTGAGGGTATATGTTGAGTTTCCAAGTGAATTGTCAATACCTAATTCGTTTATCAAGCAGTTGATGTAGTGACTTTTACACACAAAAACGATGTTATTTGGGGCTTTATCTGCGGGGACAACAACATATTTGTCATGGAGGTCGGATAGGTGCTTTGCAACATTTGGGTCTTTAAAGATTGACGTAGCATGGGCATTGATGACTTCAACCTGTCAATTCATCAGATATTAATGTAAATTACAGATCAACATAACTTTAATCTAAACATTATATAAAAAGTTTAATTATAATTGTAATTCAAATAAAAAGCTAATATTTCAACAATTAGCTTAAATTAGGAAACGACGAAGCAGTCCACAGCTTTTTTTAAACAGAAACTTGTTTGTTTATTTCATCTACATAGTTATCATAGGTACCAGGATTATAATTTAGTAAGCCAGACGCGCGTTTCGTCTACATAAGACTCATCATTGACGTTCACATCAACATAACAGGCAGCTGCATATATTTTTTTCTAGCAAATATATCTAATGCATGCAATTGTCATTGCATGTTCATTCGTAAAGAAAGGTTAAAAAGTACATTTGAGTAATAAGCTGTTGTATATCATCATCTGCAAAACAAATATTTTGACACTATTCTGTGGTTGTATAATATCTCGGTTCTTTGCTGGCAATACTATGTGAACGTTGCCTCATTATTTCGATAGGAAACGCATTTTCTTTTACAAAAACAAACATCAAAGACAATATATTTGTTGGTACATGTTTTCTCATTTGCATTTTTTTTAATATTATGTGCAACATCTTTTTCTAATAATGGTTGTTGTTATTGAATTTAGTACTAACTGATACTTAAATCCTTCACATAAGTCTTACAACTAAATTGCGTGTTATATATGTTATAACGAAATCTAATATTATCTGTTTCCCTGTTATTTTTATTTGAATGTAAACTGCAATTTCAAATTATCTGTCAGGTTCATAAACTCTCACTTTATACAAGATATTATATTTTATAAACCTTTTTTTTAATTATTTCAAAATTGGAGTCTTTCGATCTATCAATCCGTCAATCCTTTCTTTTTGATTTTATTGCACACATTTTTTGCTACATGTAATAAGACATTTTGAGGATACCACATTTGATCGATTGCTTCATATCTGAATTCTTATTATGATAATTACTGATTAACTAGCAACACATGTCTTCATCATATTTGAATCTGTACAAATTCGACAAGGGCAGCGGCTCATTTAGTTTGTGTTATGTATTATAAGATAAATTATACAAATTTTGAATTTACGAACATAAGACTTTGTTCATTTCCTGACTTAAAACTGTTTTCTAAAAAAACGCAATCGCAAATGGTCATCCAATTCATTTGATGAACTCAATTGATTAATTATGTTATTGGTGTGTTTATGCAAAGTGGTATATAATGAATTAAAATAAGTGAACACTAGAACTTTATTTTATTCAGGTAATAATATTTCATGTTGCAGTCTTGTTTACCCAAAGCCACTCGTGCCAGCTGAAAAAGACATAATTTTATTAAGGTGTTGTTAATAATTGTAGCAAACATTTCATCTATAACAGTGGAAGGTATGTGAACATTACAATTGGTATTAAATAGCGGTTTATTAAAATATAAAACAAATCCTAGGATATTGTATCACTTATAACTGACTTAAGATATTCGTCATTACTTATTGTGACATAGATCTTCAAAATTAACAGTTTTAGAAGCGGGTAAACTTCTTAAGTGATGTGACGTTTTTGAACATACTTTTAACGACATGATTATTTAATATTTCTTCCTATGTGACGTTTACATTTGCTGACGTCATACACGCAAAGCAATGCATGTGGTTTTTTTTTAAATTTGATTGATGCTTTTTGTGTTTTTTTGTTTAATATTTGATGTTTTGCGATTGTGACACAGTGATGACTGCTGTTACCATATTTTGACTATTGTACCTATTGTGCTTGTTTTGTTCACGCACCATAAATAAATTTAAAAATTATAAATAAAGGCAACAGTAGTATACCGCTGTTCAAATTTCGTAAATCGATGGACAAAAAACAAAATCGGGGTAACAAACTAAAACTGAGGGAAACGCATTGAATATAAAAGGAGAACAACGACACAACATTAAAATGTAACACACACAGAAACGGACTAAGCATAGACAAAATCCGATAAAAATAACAAATATAACATCTATTTGGGATAGAAAAGTACCGTGACACGTCTTATAGTAATGTGAATTTACACTCAAATATAAGAGAAAACAAACGACACAACGGAAACACAACGTTAAAATGTAACAGAAAGAGAAGCAAACTATAATATAACAATGACCATGGTGGGTTGAACCTGGTTTTGTGGCAAGCCAAACTTCCCGCTTTAATGGCAATGTTAAATATAACATTTAAATGACAACACAACATAAAATAACAGGACTACAATACAAATAAATAGGAGAACATATTGGACAAAGAAACAATCGAATAATAGCTAACAAAAGGCACGATATTTAAATTTTAATACGCAAGGAGTGCGTTTAGTGCACACAAGACTTACAAGTGACGTCCAGATAAAAAAAAGTCCGAAAGCCAAAATAAGTACAAAGTTGTACAGCAAAAGTACAAAAAAGCTGATCCAAATACGGCCAGGGTTTTCTGCTTGGGATACGAACACCCTTATTCATTAGAATAATTTATATTTTTGCAAACAGTAAATTTTATAAAATAGTTCCTAGTGTTGTACAGTGGGTTACTTACCAATTTTTTGTATACCCCTTCTAAATTTATTTCTCCATGTTTTATGCCTCAAATGGCAAGTAGGGGGCTGAAATTACACTGTAAAAAACATTTTGGTCCCGAATTTTAAAGAAAGTGGTGATTTGATACAGCTATAAAAGGTTACATTTCGGAAGCTGTCAAACGATTTCAAGACCCCCTAAACATAAAATTGTCCCTATTTTGAGTTGGAGCCGATGAGGTTTTCTATAATTTTGACATAATTTGTCTCAAAAGTATAACAATAAACTAATCATAGATACCAGGACTAAATTTTGTATATACGCCAGATGCGCGTTTCGTCTACGAAAGACTCATCAGTGACGCTCGAATCCAAAAAAGCTAAAAAGGCCAAATAAAGTACGAATTTGAAGAGCATTATGGACCAAAATTCCTAAAAGTTATGCCAAATACAGCTAAGGTAATCTATGCCTGAGGTTGAAAAGCCTTAGTTTTTCAAAAATTCAAAATTTTGTAAACAGTTAATTTAAAATTAAACCATATCAATGATAATTCATGTCAGCACAAAAAGTGCTGACTACTGGGCTGGTGGTACCCTCGGGGAAATAAATCTCCACCAGCAGTGCCATCGACCCAGTGGTTGTAAATAAACTCATCATAGATACCAGGACTAAATTTTGTATAAACGCCAGACGAGCGTTTCGTCTACAAAAGACTCATCAGTGACGCTCGGATCCAAAAAAGTTAAAAAGGCCAAATAAAGTACGAAGTTGAAGAGCATTATGGACCAAAATTCCTAAGTTATGCCAAATACAGCTAAGGTAACAACACACTGCATGTGGGATTTTTTTTAATTATCATGTATGTTCTAAAAGAAATGCACTACGAAATAATTGTGGTCTTGGACCAAATGTAACACACACTGAAACGAGGTATGATATAACAATGGCCATATTCCTAACTTAGTACAGGACATTTTTAAAGAAAACAATGGTGGGTTGAACCTGGTTTTGTGGAATGCCAAACCTCCCGCTTTAATGGCAATGTTTAATATATAACATTAAAATGAAAACATAACATTACAGGACTAATACAAATAAATAGGAGAACATATTAGAAAAACACATGAATAATAGCTAACAAAAGGAACCAGGTTTAAAATTCAATACGCAAAATAAGCGCCTCGTCCACATAAGACTAACCAGTGACGACCAGATGTAAAAGTTCGAAAGTCAAAACAAGTACAAAGTTGTACAGCACTGAGGATCAAAAGTTCAAAAAGGTTGTGCCAAATACGGCTAGGGTTTTCTGTTTGGGATAAGAACATCCTCATTATTTTGGACAATGTTTGCTATTGCAAACAGTAAATTTGATCAAATAAATATAAAAAGATATACATGATAACTAATTACAGAAAACAAAACTCGGATACATTACATTAATCAACACAAAAAATAGACACACCCTACTTAATCAAGTGTCATTCAAGTGAGAGTTTTCACTATAAAACCAGGTTCAATCCACCATTTTTCTACATTTGAAAATGCCTGTACCAAGTCAGGAATATGACAATTGTTGTCCATTCGTGTGATGTGTTTTGTCATTTGATTTTGCTATTTCATTAGGGAATTTCCGTTTTAAATTTTCCTCGGAGTTCAGTATTTTTTGTGATTTTACTAGTTTTTTTTATTATTTTCTTGCACCACTGATCGGCATTACGTGAACGAATCGTATCTCAGTCTTAAAAACGATAATATGTTTGGTATCTTCCATGGTTTTTTTTTTCTCGTATGCGTTTTTGAATAGCGATTCAAGATAGAAAACAGTTCTTATGAACGGGAGATAATCGAAAATATGTTGTGTGTTAATTTTGTTTGCATACTTGCATGCTGATTGAGATCTGCCTACCATTCCTGAACACCTGATATAACCACTGGTGGTTAATGACATTTCAGTTGCTTGCACTCTTATGTTTTCTATATTATGACTGTATAATGTGTTTTTTTGTTTTTCTGCGCATGCATGACGAAGTCAGTGTATTGTTTACTTATGGGTTTGGCGTTCAACTTAGTAGTTTTGTCTCTTGTCTTCTGATTACGCTCACTTTATCATCATTTCTTCCTCCGCTATTAGGCTTGACAATAAACTATGGAGCATTATTGCAGTTGATATCAAGACCGAAGACGAAACATAGACGTGTAATACCTTACTTTTCCCACCATGATATCTTATTGATTTACTTATAAATGCAGTTGCTTTGGTGTCATATTATACATATATCAGTTAAATTTAATATAAACAAGTCTAAATTGAAAACAGCGTTCAAACCGATGATTGCGTTGGATAAAAACCGCAATTTTTATACATGGGCATGCAACAAATTCCGCTATTGAGGGGTCTAAACACAGCATATACAACATTTTCCAAAAGACCAAAAGTTAAATTAAATATATATGTATATCGTGGACAAGTTGCAATTTTGTATAGGTTATAATTTGAACAAAGCAAAAAAACAAGTTATAACATGTACAAAAGAACATTGTACATATTATTTCATGCACAAAATATTGCTTAAAAATGGTTTTAACTTGTACAAAAGAGGGACAAACGATACCAGAGGGACAGTCAAACTCATAAATCGAAAATTTACTGACAAAGCCACGGCTAAAAATGAAAAAGACGAATAGATAACCAATAGTACACATGACACAACATAGAAAACTAAAGAATAAGCAACACGTACCCCACCAAAAACTAGGGCTTTTGAGAGATACTGACAGCTAGAAACTTAAAACAAATCTAAAATAAAATTTGTTTCTGTTATTACAAAACATGCCATTAACCTAAATAATGTTTTCATAATTTGTTTGATGATCCATTCATGTTAGTGAGTTTTGTCCTTTTTGATACAGTCAATGACCTGATGAATAATTTGTATATGAATACAAAAGATGAAACTAAACTTACCCGCAAAGAAAAAACATTTCTGAAGCAGTATGAGATATTGACAGCTAGCAACTTACAAAAATATAATCAAAAGAAAAACATAGGATGGTGTAAGCAATTTTGATACGGTCTGTCAAAGTACCTTAAAAGTTTGTAAAAACGCCAGTGTCTTCTACAAGGGTAAACTTAAGCTTCTGTCTAAATTGCAGAATGATATTTATTGTTTGAATTATGACCAATTTCACAGTGACCTTGCTGTTGTACATCAAAATAACATTTGACTCATTCAATGGTCTTTTTAATTATCCCAAAAAACTATTGCTGCATATGATTTGCATACTCATCAGTATGCTCAAGACCAAAAATGGTCTATAGGATTAGGATTTTTTCCAATTTCGGAGGGAGGGGGGAATCCTGTCATCGTTTGATAGGACAATCTCCGTATAAAATATTATTTGGATCTCGAGCCAAAAGTAAAATTGTGCTAATCTGCGCTACCTAGAAATCTTCTTCCAGGTATTCAAACAAATGGAGACTCCGAAGTAATATGTGAAGCGAGTTCTGTATCCACTAACAACACTAATATAAGGTACCCTTTTTCCGAGACATAACATAATACTGACAATGACATTGAATTAAGTGATGCCAGCATGACATCTACTGGTTTACTTCCTCGTAAGGGTCCTTTCTAGTAGTGATATACCTCATGTCAATACCAGTAAGGGTTTGTCTGAAATTTCAAATATTGACACCAAGTGTGCACGAAATAGGGCACTATCTGGCCAACAGGTACAAGCTGATGTCTAGACAAACAACACATAAACTAGGTTAACTGTTCTTTCCCAAGGTGAAACGTTACCATTCCAACTGAATCGATTAATAGGGGTCATGCTGTGAATAATGCATCTATTTTTGCTTTTTATTATTCATGTTATTGTTCTTTATTATTTAATAAATTTCAAACGTGCATGTTTATTCTGCTTTATTTAAATTGATTTTCAATTTTTTTACAGGTTAAAACCAAATTTAAGCAAATTTTGTACATGTTATGACGTGTACGAGGTACTTTTGTACATGTTATAATTTGTATTTGTGCATTGTACAAATTATAACATGTACAATATTTTTGTACATGTTATACTGTTATAACCTGTATAAAATGGCAACTTGTACACGACATATATATCTGATTTATAGATTTGTCTGATTTCCATCTTTCTTTGTCCTTATACAGAAATTGGAATGATATTGAGTAATAACGATATAAATTCCTAATAAATACCATTTCTAAAAATGACTGCCACGGAAATTTTCTCATCTCCAAATTCATTTACAGCTGTACAAGTTAAGGTTCCTGATTCAAGTATGTTGAGTGCCACAAGAGTTAATACTTGTCCATTGTCGTGAAACTGGTGGGAAGGCATTGCTATGGTGTCATCTGTAAACTAAGATATTAACAAAAAAGATTCTAAATATCAGCGGATTTTACATGTACGTATTAAGCGCTTAATTTTTTTACATTTGTTTCCGTATTATTTTGACGATTTTAATTAGCTGATTAACAGATTGATTCTACTGGGGCAGAAGAAAACACAATCCAGAACACCATGTCAACTCGTGCAAAGTTATCGAACGACTTACAGCATGGTTAGTATCTTTTTTACAGTTTCCTATGGTGGGTTTTGTATAAATATATATATGTCTGATTATTAGTTTGCTAATTAATATCTGACCGTCTCTAACTGATGAGTTTACGGCTGTTTGGTATCCAATTTGATCGTCTCATTTATACACTAAACCTTTCATTTCTTGTGTTGGTTATTCCTCATCAAGGAAACCCAAATATTATCGCAACTCTGCAAATTTGACCATATCAAGTGAATTTGGTTTTTCGCTTTCCCTCTTTTTTTTTTTATGATGCATCGTTTTTTTTGTGACTGTCATATAAGTGAGGTTTAGCTAGCTAAAAATCAGGTTTAATCCATCATTATCTACATAAGAAAAATTCCTGTAACAAGTCATGAATATCACAGTTGTTATCCAATCTTTTGATGTGTTTAAGCTTTTGATTTTGCCATTTTATTACGGACACTCACTCACTCACTTTGAATTTCCATCGAAGTTAGGAATTTTTATTAATGTGACAATTTTTCAAATAAAAATAGCGGACACACCACATGCTTATGGTTAATTTTCACCGGGGGTGGGTTTTTTAAGCACACGAACAAGTGAGTGACTATTTTATCTTAACATGAACAATACAACAAATTACTGAGAACGATAAGTAAACTTACTGACTTGAAAGACCATGTGATTGACGGTTTGGGGTGTCCAGATGCAATACATGTAAAACTATGTGACTGTCCTACCATTATAATGGCTGCTTTTGGAGGTGTTACTATTGTTGGTGTATCTAATGGAGAGAAAAAAACAAAGGTAAACAGTTAACGGCAGCAAAATTGAGTATATTAAATTAAACAGTAAGAGGCTCTTGATTGAAAGAACACATTACGCCTATCGATTTACATAACGAATTCAGGAATACTATTTCTACTTATGTATTATAAAAGTATGTAAACGAATGTTGTGTGTTTATTCATTTTACATTGGCTACAGGTATAGGAGATGGCGAAAGTTGAGATCTCATGAAACGCGTTTAATTTTTTAATCGATTTTATTTATATGTTTTGGAGTTTAGTGTGACCTTTATTATCATTCAACTATTACACAATTGTCACTTAAGCCCTCCTCCGGGTGAGGGATTTCACTGCCTGTGTTGAACACCCATTGTGTGCCTTCTACTGTGTTCTACTCTTTAGTGGCGTTTTTTTTTTTTTTCCATTCCCTATTTCCATTCTCAATTTAAGCATTGTTTTAAATAGTTGATACCATTCGTCGTTTTTCTTGACATACTACGCCCTTTTTAGTTGTTTTTTAACATTTGCATACTGAACATTAAACTATCATTTGAAAATTTCAGGCTGATATAAATTAATTGGAAAACACTAGCAGGTATATTTAAAATAGTCCACTCACAATCAAAGATTGTTTAAACTCCTACGAACAATGAGAGCTTCAATGATCTGTTTGGGTTTTTTTTTAAACATTATAGACTTTTGCTTGATATTGATAAAGGAATTGGAATCGTTTTTGGTTCGCAAATGTTTATATGATATAAGTTATTAAAGCATATACCGTAAGTGACCTCAAGTAATATTTTAACTTGATGGGTTCCAACATTATTACTTGCGATACAAGTGTAATACCCTGCTGTTGTATAAGTCACATTCTGCACAATAAGAATGTTTCCAGATTCATTCAATACATTCTAAAAAATAATTAGTCCGTATTAAAAGATAGATATTTATATATATATGTGCATAATGAATTGCATGTCTACAAATATTTTAATGGGTTTGCTTAAATAGTATTTTTAACCTTTCACTTCAGACCATTTTGCAGAAATAACTTTTGTAACCTGTTTCGATTTAACTGAAGTCTATTTATTAGCAGCAATCAAACATAAGACTCTGGGTTTTTTAGAAATTGAAATTATAAAAAATAAAACAGAACTGATTTTCCTTTTTCCTATAAAGTCATAGTTTTAAAATCTAAAGTAAAATTTTATACTTTAATGTGGGTATCAGACTGTCTCGATGATGACACCAGGCTTATAACATCAATTTCATTTCCTAGTAACTTTATTATTCATTGGGAGTAGTGTAGTTTCTTTTTATTTTTCTTAAAACATATTATAAAACCTATCTTCCGACAATTTATCTTTTAAGTTTTATCTCATAGTGTGTTTTTTCATGAACAATCTAACAAAATTTAGGCAACTTTCAAAGACTGAAAGCTTAGATATAAAGATATGACTTCATGCCCCCAAGCATTCGCGAAATCCTCAATCAGAACCGATCTCCTCACGCATTAAATTATGAAAATTTGTAGTTTTTAGATTTATTAAGACGTCTATCAACCTCGGACAGTGTACACGCCTAAAACGACATCCATACCCATTGACCGAAACAAAAACTATATTTTTCGGCAATTTCTCGTAGGGCAACTGATTTTGTAGGAGCTTAACTTCATATACAACAGTAAATGTATCTCTTCGTTAAAGTATTCACCACAGCATAGCATTCTCCGATTTTCAATAATGTAATCAGTTGAAAAATGCGATTTAGAAATGTACATACATTTTGAAACGGTGACAATTACTCCACTCAAGCACAATCGGAAAATCCTTTCACGGTTTTCAATGCAGAACCAATTGTTCTGCATGTGTAGATTAAGATAGTTATTAAGAATGATTTAAATCTTACATACATTCAATTTATACTAACATTTTTATATTTCCATGAAATCGAAGTTGTTGGAAATCCAGTGACGTTGCATACCAGTTTTGCATCAGTATAGTAGTTGACTTTTACGCTAGATAAAGCTCGAATAATAGGTGCTGTGTGGAGTTTGGGAGGTTTAGCTACAAAGACACAACTAACAAAAAGTAACTAACGTATAAACGGTGGACACATAACACCTAAATACAAACATGTAAGACAACATTACTAGTTGAACTCCAATTGCAAGTTATAGATAATTTATGTTCTTCCAGACAAACTGAGAATCGGATGGAGAGATGTGTCATTGGCACTCGTATCATATCTTCTTTTATATATTGACAAAGTGCATGATCTGTTGCAATGCTAAAAAAAGAAGTAAACAGAACGACAGGATGAAAGATCATACGTTATCATACGTGTACATATAGAGCGATATGAGTTATGCTTTTTTTTTCATTAACGAAGTTATCATGGAATAAAATGCCACTGTCATACAAGTAAGAGGTTAAGCTAGCTATTAAACATGTTTTCATTCACCCTTTACCATTTAATGAAATGCTTATACATTGTCAGGAATATGAAGGTTTTTTTATTCATTTGATGTATTTAATATTTTGATTTTGACATTTTTAAAGGGACTTTCCGTTTTGAATTTTCCTTGGCGTTCCTAATTTTTGTCTTGTTGATTAAACAAGTACGTATCAAATAAGTTTCATTATGTATGTCAAACCCGATGATTCGCCATTGATAACCTTTGAAACTATGACATGCATGTAGTATTTGCTTGTATTTATCAGCATACTAAAAATATCATCAACGACACCACGCGTATAATGCAAAATAACCCTTCGTTTGACACACTTTAATACTTATGAAATATTTACCTTTGACAATGACATGCACTACTTTGATATCAGTTCCCACTTCGTTCTTTGCCATACACATATACACTCCATTATCATCAATTGTAACTTGGTCAAACATTAAAAAATGGAAAATCTGATGCACATTAGTGGGCATTGATGGTTTCTGAGGGAGAAAAAAAAATCATTTTGCATCGTCTGTCTTTTTCTGTTATGCTTTATGAATTCCAAATTAATTAACATACATTATTACTAATCAACCAAATATCAGTTTTATATTTCGAATTATGACCAATGAAAAGCAGTATACTCCTATTACCTTTGTTTAGTAGGAAAAATTCAGCGAGATCTGTTTTTGGGAATGTTAGATACAGCGTTGAATATATATAATAGACCGTTGGTTCTCCCGTTTGAATGGTTACACACTAGTATTTTTTGTGGCCTTTATAGCTTGCTGTTTGGTGTTAGCCTAAGCTCTGTGTTGAAGACCGTACCTTGACCAATAATAATTTACTTTGTAAAAGTTTACAAATTGTGACTTGAATGGAAAGTTATCTCAATGGCACTAAAACCACATCTTTCTATATCTATTGTATCACAAATGTCTTTACACATGAATGACTTTTTTATAACTGGTTTATATATTTAAGTTTTCAAACGAACAATGCAATTGACATAATTTACAAAACAACAGAAAATATGAATGCATTAATTTCATTAAACATATACTCACGTCAACCGAGTTCCATTCGATAACTGGCTCAGGAAGTCCTTCCACAAAACAAGGTAAAGAGAACAGAAGTGTTCCTTCATCAATAGTTATTCTCCCAGTAAGGCGAACCTTTGGAGCTATCTTTTTCTCTATTTATATATCAAAAAAAAATTATCAAACAATGTAAATATTCAATTAAAGTATAACATGTATCTAGATGATCGTGAAATCGTAAAATGAGGAGGACAATGAAACCAAATATTCGCGAAAGACATGTGCATATATGTTAAAGTGTTAAACTATAATTCATCCACAGTATATCAAAACTGTGAATCAATTCGACAAAAACAATTATGTATCAGCTTTCAGAAATACAAGAAGTGAATCCGCGATTTCACCAGGAGTTGGTGGTGCTCAGTGATAAGTTGTATGTTACATACAATTGTTTACTATCGAAATCTGTTAGATCGTTGTATATTGCAGATGTGTTGTCAGTTATGTATCGACTTATGTGTGTTGACACACCTTTGGCATAATACTAGTATGCATTAGTCTTAGATGCCTGATTTGTTTTATTGATTGTTAGTGGATTGGAACAAGTTGCCAGTAACTGCGAGTTCTCTCAGATCTGTGCTTAGTGTCCTTTTATTGTTGGGATATACAAGTACCCACCCACGTCCACTCTGTACTGTATTTCTATTTGTATTTATCTGATTAGTAAAGCCCGTTTTAACTGATTAGCACAGTTTGATCCTATGTTCTAATGTAACACCACTGTCCCAGGTTATTGGAGGGCTTACTGCTAACATGTTAAACCCTTCGCAGTTCGTATGTAAGAAGCCTGTAATTCAGTGGTTGGTGTTAGTTGATTATGTAACTTCTTTGATTTTGTTCTTTTTTTTGTACATAAATAAGGCCGTTAGTTTTCCGGTTTAAATTGTTTTACATTTGTCATTTCGGCTTCTATATCTTAGTATACGGTATGGGTTTTGCCCATTGTTGAAGGCTGCATGGTAATAGTTATTAATTACTGAGTAAGTTGGTCTCTTGTAGATGTATCTATTAATGCAAACTACATGATATACAACAATTAATGTGCTTTGCTTGATACACATTCATTACACTACACATGTTTTTCGAAGCAAAGTTAGAAAACTCATCTGTTAAACCTTCCATGTACGACATTTGGTTAAGATGTGTTGAGTGGAGCTTTTATAGTTAAATAACGTTTCAAATAGATATACAAAGATGCAATGTGAATGCCAATCCGATAACTCTTATTCAAGTCATAATTTGTTAAAGTACACCATTATCTGTCAAAGCACGGTCTTCAATTTAGTGCCTGGGCTCACACCGAACAGTAAGCTTTCAATGGCAAAAAAATGACTAGTGCAAAACCATATTCAAAGAGGAAGACCAACAATCTAATCTATGTATAAAACCAGAAACGATAACCCACACCAACAAACGACAAATTCCTGATTTAGGACAGTTGCAACACATGCAGCAGGTTAAAACGTTAAAATCTGAGACAACCTCCACCCTTACCTGGAACAATAATGTAAAAACACAACATAGATAGCCACACTGAAAAATATCAATTGAAAAGCTTAACTCAATCAAAATACATTTTAATAGAAACAAGTGAATGTATGATGTGAGAGTACTCGCAGTAACTGAAGGCTAGTTAAAAGCCAAAAACAATTAATAATAAAACAAGCTCAAGCATCAGAATATAAAATCAACTTTAACACATTTTAGGGATTTATGGTATTTATACACGATATTTATTGAGTTTTGTCCTTCTTTTTAAAACAGATAAAAATAAAGTTATTAACTATTTTCACACAAACCTTTACATCTTGGAACTGTATCATTCCATTGACCAGACAGGAGACATGTTAAATAGTTTTGGCCAATAAATGTGTACCCTGGTTTACATGTAAGAATAACTGATTCTCCAAATTGATATCTTGATTTTAGGTCTAATGTTTCCATGTTTTCCACTTTGATTTTTGGGCATTCAGCACCTTTGAATGTGCATTACAAAGTTGACTATACGGACTAATAAAAATGAGCACGAAAATAAAATTCATAATAATACCAATATGGTCTAGCAATAAAAAAGAAATAACCTATGATCAATGAATTTGCCTAAATAAAAAGCGTCCTTATACACAAAAAAGAAACATGCCAATTCAAAATGTCTATGTGCAAGCTTTATGATTACAAAACCTGAATTGAAACGTGTAAATCGTGGAAAGATAACTTGTAACCTTAGTATCCCTTCTATCAGATTATCTTTAACGAGGGGCAGATAACATGTGGGAGAGTTAAAACAAACATTGTGATTGCCAAAAAGACGAAAATTGGTCTACAAAAAATAAGCATACAAAAACGTGTACAACTAGCTTAATCGCGGATCTTCCAAAAAAAGACTTGCTGATCGTTAATCCTAAATGTTATTAGCGGCTAATGTACAGTCCATTGTGAAGTTGCAATTCATTATGAACTGAATACTAGGTGGAAAGTACTCTTTAAGATTAATGATTGATCCTCTCTGTTTGCTACCGATTCTGTCAATACTTCATCACTAAATTACAAAGAAAACATATGATAGAGCAATAATCAGGTCGAGAAAAGATAAAACACGTACAGAAGAACAAAACAAGCAGCAGTCCACGATACAAAACATTGAAAATGATACACAGATATGACTAAGGAAAGCAATGCACCGTCTAACAGCAGCAGTCATTTTCTTATAAAGTGAATAATTGAATTTGTTATCGCACGTGTGACTTGGGTTGTTAAATAGTACACCGATTACAAAGATTCACACATTACCTCAGCTCGGTAAATGATTATTCAAAGTACAAGTGATCATCCATGACTTTAAATAAATGTAATGTGTAATCCCCATTATTCGAAAAGAATATAAAATGTAAATTATTTCAAGTTTGATTTATGTTTACGTGTAATTCACATGTGCTTGTGTTTTTATTGTTATTTTCCTACGTGTACTGTTTGAAATATATTCGTTGTGTAAACAGCAGTATGAAGTTGAACAAAAGACGTTCTGGTTCAAAGTAACTTACTTCCACATACAGGTACATTACAGCTATCCCAACCATCTTTAACACAACACCATGGACCACCAGCATTTTTTCTATCATTTTGTGGGGTTCTACAGTAATTTTGAGTTTCTGCTTGGTATATATTTGCTTCCCTCCATTTCATACATGTTTTCCCGTTTCTAGTGACGTCCATAACACCGTTGTAGTCTAAATCGCTTGTTGAATTTCTACAATCTAGGTGTAAAAAAATTTTGAATGAGGAAACAACAAAAGTTCAATGCCATAATCTAAATGAAAACAACCACCACTTCATTTTTGTTATTTGCTGCTGCTTTTGTACATATACATGTAAGGAGGGGCTAATTTGTTCGTCCAATTGATATATGCAAACGTTTTGTTTTGATAAAAACATAGCAACCTTCTGAATATTTTTGAAGATAGTATCTCAACCATTCCAAACGTCATTAAACCATTATTTCAAAATTTCGATCATTTAAAAATTTGCAAATAGTTTAAATTTTATTAATATATTTTACTCAAACAAAGATTTTAGTCCTGGATCAAAATTTGAAAGTTCTATTTCATGTCTTCACGTTGGAGATAAGATTTAAATTTTCAAATGTGTTGATCCCTTAACGGATATGTCTAGTTTGTCGTTTTTAAGTACCAGGTAGTTTTTATGACTTTCAGGGCTACCTCATTTACCACGTTTAACAGGGTTAGCTTTTGAATGAGTTGTATCTGGGTTTAATTGTGAATACGTAAATAGAACTTCTCGTTCATTGTCATTGTTTTTATTCATGGCGGCATCCATTTTTTAACATCAATTTTGACCATTGTGACCAGTGGCCGAAATTTTCAAATGTGAAACGAATGTGTCACTTGAAATATAACTTCACGCTCATATTCAGTTCAACACTTATCTAAGAAATATAATATTTCACTACCCATCAATAATATTAAATCAATTATCCCATTTTTAGGGAGGAATCGTTTAACCTGTCATTTCTGTTTGGCGCATGCTCAAATATTCCAACACATCAAACGAATAACCCAGGAGTCACAAATATAGACATAGAGGCATATTTGTCAGAGAAGCCAGAAATTGACGTTAAAGACTAAGTATCATTATCTATATCCTTTTTTTTTTTGCTATGAAAAAAGTAACATCACGAAAATACTGAACTCCGAGGAAACTTCAAAACGGAAATTCTTCAAATAAAAGTAGCACATACCACAAACAGGAATATTGCATTATCCAGTAGTATAATTTTGTCCTGTTGATTGAATGCGTCTGTCCTTCGATTTCTACAATAGTTATGGTCTGGATAATAGGGTGTATACGGCGAATTAATTATTTTCCAGCTTTTGCAAGGCTTTCCATTCTCTGTCGAATTGACAACACCAGTGTATCCTACACCTTTGTCATATTTATTATAACAGGTTACGTCTGCAAATATGTTCTATAAAATATTAATATGCTGAAAATGTTCATGGTCTTTTAAAAAATCTGCTCAGTTTTTTCTTAGTCTGTGTCAGAGAGAAATGTGATACATTTTAATGTGAATTTTTATCTATTGATAAATTCATTTCTATTGATATTCTTTTGAGAAAATATTTCTATTGAAGATTCTTTTAATATTATTAATAAAATTGGTTAGAAATAGCCTGACTTTCCCTTTGGTCAGTACAGATAATCCGGAGCACCTTAGATCACCCACAGTTTTTTAGTGGGGTTCGTGTTGCTTAGTCTCTCAGTTTTCTATTTTGTGTCTTCAGTTCTATTTTTTATAAAAAAAAACAATTAGACCAAAAATTAACATTTATAGGTCACCGTACGGCCTTTCACAATGAGCAAAGACAATACCGCATAGTCAGCTATAAAAGGCCCCGAAATGACAATGTAAAACAGTTAAAACGTGAAAACTAACTCTATTGTCTATTTGACCTTTTTCGTTTTTGTCATGGTGTTGTCAGTTTATTTGTTATCTATGAGTTTGAATGTCCCCCTGGTATCTTTTTTTATTACAAATCCTTTAACTTGATGTTTTCTATATTACCTTGATATTTATAATTTCAATTAAGGTTGTATCTGTTCATGGGTACAGAAGTTGTTTTATCACAGAGAATGATTTCTTTTATTTGGTCACACTATTTTCAATTATAGTGCTAAACAGACACATTCAACATACATGCAATTTCATTGCTGTATTGCTTTAGTTATCACTTAACCTGGTGAAACTGTATTCTGACCCATCTTATGTATTTTATGAATGTTAAACCATCAACATTATAACTAGATATTAAATAGTCCAAGGAATTTATTATCATAATAAATAGCCTATTTACTCATTATACTTGTCATGTAACCTGACAATAATCTAATCAAGTAATTATTTAATAACTATAGGAAAATCATTACTAAAACAATAGAATTTTTGGACTTTAAAAAACAAATTTGATTATTACAAATGGGGTGATGATTAGAACTTACAGATGCATTGATCAAATTTCTGAAGGCCGAAACTTAGTGCAACGAATTTGTTCTTAATAAAAAATATTATCTTGTCAACTTTCTTTGTGACTAGGCGATTTCTCAACTTTGTTAGGTACATTACAGCCCTGCTGATGACAATATATGATATGTCGGTACAGAGGTGGGGAATGACTAAGATTTTCTAAAAGTGTAAGTCTTGGAGAAGTGCGCTCGTTCATTTATCCTTACTTTATTTGGGGTAATGTTAAACGACGGTTAAACGCAAACATTCGCATCGTATTTTAAGTTTAATTATATTTAATAAAGATTTAATTTTCCGGGATGCGCTCTCAGTACAAATATGTTTTGTTTGAGCCTAAGAAAGCAACAACATACTCACAGAAAACCGGTTAGTCGAGTATCATTTTGGTAATCGATGCTCGGTACTACCGATCGATACTAGAGTACTCGAGTAAACTTTGACATCCCTAGTAAACATCCTTGTAACAGCAAACTCTTTTCAAGGAAATCATGATAGGAAATACAAACCCGGGAATATCGTATCAGGTTGACCAAGAGTGTTTCAAATGAACAGTTTCATGAACTCATTCATACGAAAATATCAAGATTTGGTGGGCAATATTTCAATAAACAAATCCTTCACCGTAGAAAGACAGTTAATAGAAATCTTGAGGAATAATTCGGTTTTATATATTGCAGACTCAAGGTTATATATTGTTCCCCAAGAGGATTTTTGCAGAAGAGGTCAAGTTTGACTGATACAACTTTTATAGTACAGTATTGCTTCAGTTTTAGCTGAGTGTTTAAATACCCTCAAAAAGATTTTTTAAATAATTTGGATCTTACCATATATGTTTTCTGATACATCTGTAAAAACAAAAAGGCATCGGATAATAATATATATTGGCGATGTTGCGACATGGAAGTCATAAATACAATCGAACTTCATTTTGTTATCTGCAATATGTAATAATTATCCTATTGCTAATAACGCAATCAACAAATGGAGCAACAAGAAATAAAGCTGACTACATTGACACATTTTTTAAATGGACACTTCTATTATATTATGGAATTGGTATGCGACTGTCATACAAGTAAGAGTTTTATCTAGTTATAAAACTATCCTACATTTTCTTCATGGGAAATGCCTATACCAGGGCAGGAAGATGACAGTTGTAATCCGTTAGTTTGTTGTCTGTGAGATTTGCTTTTAGCCATTAAATGAGGGACTTCGCGTTTTTAATTTTTCCTTTGAGTTTAATATTTCACTTTTAAACAGTGAAATATTCATACCAAATCTTTTTATGTGTTAGTATAGAAAAACCTTTATTTATGATTATGTTGTGCTGTTACACTATAGTTTCAGGTAATGGTGAACGTTGGTGCCTATAAAAACGTTTAATCCCGCTGCTTTTGTTTGCTTTTATACTATGTTAGGAACCTGATATTATGTGGTTGTCGTCTGTTGATGTGATTTAAAAGTGTTTCTCGTTTCACGTGTTTTATATATATTAGACCGTTGGTTTTCCTGTATAATTGGTTTAACAGTAGTCGTTGATAGGACAATTTATTGCTTGCTGTTTCATTTCAGCCAAGGCTCTATGTCTAAAGCCGCACTTTGATCTATAATGACTTTTGCAAAGACCCCTTTTTGGTCTCAAAATATAGCAGTTTTAGAAAATTGTGAAAATGTAATCGTTTAGATATTTATTGCAAAGTAGAATGCCTCTGCTACATAAATATGGGCTGTTTTTGACAACACAATGCACATATATCGGGTAATAGCATCATTAAGGGGGTACCCAACACTAAACACCAAAAAAAACCTGTCGTTTAATTTTTCTTGTTTTTATCCCATTGATAAACTAGGTTAAGCTAAACATTTTGTATAAATTTCGAAGGATTTGAACCATACGTTAAAAAGTTTTGGCAACTCGAATATGACATATTTTACATGCTCATATTAGCATAATTTTGAGGTTTCAGAAATATGGATATAGGGGTATATATGTTAAAAAAAAATTAAAAAAAGATCCTAAATTGACAAAAGCATAGTTAATAGTGAAAACTAAGGCAAATATTAGTTCACCAGTTCCTTTTGCTTGTATTTTTTTTGTTCTGGATTTAAATTTTTGTCCGAATTAAAAAAGGGGGGTCTTAAATTCAGCCCGCAAAAGTGACTTTTTTGGGTCCAGTATTTGAAGACGAAATTAAAAAAAAAAAAAAAATGTGTCCTTTAATTTTTTTTAAAAACTAACCATTTGTACTGCTATATTAGTTTGTTAAATTTGTAAAATATTATAAACTTTTAACCACCAGATTTTTTTCAATTTCATTTTTTTATAATACCACCACCCTCAATAAATAAGAGCAATTTTCATTCTGATAGTATATATGGGGCATAGTTTTCTTGTCTTTTGACCTAGGGCTTAGATATTTTGTATGTATACGTATCATCATGAGGTAGAATGTCAAATTTCATGATGACTTCATGTGACCTTGTACTTTGACCTCAAGGTCAAATAAATGTATTTTTTGATAGAATAAAAAAACAAGGCCATATGTATTTTTTTGTCTTTTGACATAGGTCTTGCATCTTTTGTATGATGATGTATAATAATGAGATGGAGTGTCTTTTGTTGTGGTGACCTTCATGTGACCTTATATTTGACCTCAAGGTCAATTTTACTTTTTACTATAAGCACTCTACCATGCCATGTTGTCTTTTGACCTTGGCCTTAGATCTTTGGTATGTAGATGAATCATCATCAGATAATGTGTGTTGCACCATGATGACCTTCATGTGTTCTCAATTTGACCATAAAGTCAACTTAATGTAGTTTTTTTTTGCATGAAAATGACCAAGCCATAACTTTTGACCTTGTTCTTACATCTTTGGTATATCAGATGGGTTAACATGAAGTGGTGTGTTCCTTGCAATTTTGACCATCATGAGACTTTAAAGTTTGGTTCTTATTTTTTTTAGTAGCTTAAGAGAAATAGTTTTTGGCATATCTATATGATAGGGTACAATATCCAACCACTAGTAATAAGAATGTTTGACTTTGGCGGTCATTTTTTCTGCAGACGAAAAATAGCAAATTCTTTATTATTCAGTGTCAATTGAACTAGGACAATAACTCAAAATATAAAATTATAATGCAGGGAATCAATTTTTCATATAACTTTGTTTTATGTACACACTAATTGAATTCTTACCACCTTCTAAGTTTCATTAAATTATGTTGTGCCGTTTTTAAGGAGTTTAACTAACAAAAAAAGGACAGACAAACTGACTGACTGAAACATCTTAACCCTGGCAAATGCATTGTGTTGGGAGAATAATAAAACAAGTATTCGGGTTGACACAGTCAGGTTATAAGAAAACGCAGACAGATATTTATTTTTTGGCCATACAAAATTCATTCCTCAGTCTGAAAGAAGTCCTGAATGCATTTCACACTCTTTGGTGGTATCTTATTGTCCTGTAAGACAAATTTCAATCCATTTACATCTCGTACAGTTTGAGGTGTTTCAACGATATACCATCTTTTGCTAGTTGGATGCAAACTGGCCTTGAAACAATTTTACTACTTAGTAAGCCAGAGTAGGAGTCCATGCAATTGTGGTATGAAATGGCAAATACATCATCAGATTTCACAAGTAAGGCAAGTTTACTGTCATATAATGTTTTTAATGAATCCACATCCTCTATTGCATTGTGGGCAAGGTAATTTTCTCCTACAAACTGTTTGACAAGAGTCTGCTGCTTAAAATTTTCTACATCATGTTTGGGAATATACTTTCTAGCCACTTTCATTGTGTCAATAAAACCTTTCACTGTTTTACAAAATGTAGAAAACAAATTATATTCTTTCAATTTGTTAACAATTACAGGAATGTCAAAGTTACAAATGTTATGACCTAATATTATTGGCTGATTCTGTTCCTTTAAAAAATGTATGAAATCAAGTAGAGCTTTATGAAGTGACACCGGTTCAACTATTGTCCTCGAACATACATCTTATTCGTTCCATGGCTGTAAGTTATACCAGTTATCTTACTGGCCTCAATTTGAATGTCCACTCTTGGAATGACATACCTATTAAAACTATTTGAATATGACTTAGCTGCTATTTGAATGATGTCGCTATTCCTTCCCAAGCCTGTTGTTTCTAAATCAAAAAAAACTTTGCATTCAGTGCCATCAAGATAAAAGGGAAGTGGAATTTCTGTGGTAAGCTCAGGGTCCTGTTGTTGATCAAACTCCATTTGAGATCCATAGGTTTTACCTTCTCTTACAAGATGTTTACGCTCATTTGTATTGCGGTTCCTTTTCTTTTGTATACGGTCGACTTTGTATTCCTTTGAATTTTTCTTTTCTTTCCGTTTTTCCATTTTTTGATCTCTTACAGCCGAAATTGCCATCGTAAATTCTCCTGGAGAGAGGTTTGCTGCTTCATTGATCTAAACAAAAATTGCAACATAATTAAAATGTAATACATATATGCATTAAAATATTAAAAATCATGAAAAAAAACAGTAATCTCCATCTTGAACTCAAATTTTGACCTATAATTGTAACTCTTTATTTATTGTGACTTGGATGGATAGTTGATTCATTAGCACACATACCACATCTTCTTATTTATAAAGATAACAATTTGAGAAGAAAGTCAAAGATAATTGAGTTACATACTAGATAAACATAATTTGTGACAATTTACATCTGCAGGGCTAAAAAAGCAATACTGTTACAGTAATCTCCTTGTATATAAACATTGGATGCAACATGTAACATGGTTTCAAAAAGATAAAATTTATGAAGCGAGAATGTGTAAGATGTCATAAATGCCTCCGCTGTAGCTTTGCAATTTTCCAAGTTAAAAAGGGACAGAACTATAGATTAACAAATGAGTTACAACACAAATTTGAACTCTTTCTGAGTGTTGTGATTCTTATATGTATCAGTTATATAAAGTCAAACTAATGTTAGAGTAAGGAAACAAAACAATTTGCATTTTTCCAAGTTATAAAGGGGCATGACTCTAGAACATTAAGTGACTCACTTTCCCTGATTAGGCAAACTTCAGTTAAAACTTCAGTTAGAGTGAGGTAAGGAAAGAGGATGAGAGTATGGTCAGACGGACGAAAAGTCATGGAGTGGACATACAGGGAGTACTAGAAATTTAATTTTCATGAACTTTAGGTCAAGGTCTTAGTTACCAATCCTGGAACTTGAGACAAGTAATATACCCACATACTTTAAATTCATTATATGCTACATCAGATTAATAAAGTTATGGTCTGAACAGGCTTTTCTGAAAAGATGAAGAAGAAGAAAGAAATAGAAAAGGAAAGAAAATGAAGAAAATGAAGAAATCGTATTCAAACACTATGTCATCCTTCATTCAAAAATAAGATGTAAAAATTTTCATAGTTACCTTGGATAAGTAGCCATATCCTTCATTTTTCTGAAGCACAGCTGCAGATAGCCTATTCTGAAGTGAGCATGATCCACCATAATGTCTAAAAAAGAGTATGAAGAACTATTTAAGTACATTAAAATATATTCCCCTCTTCATTTATTTGAACTTGATGTCAAAGGTGCAGGTAACAGTACATGTAACATACCAACTCACAAAATATGAAGACTCTTTGCAAAAGATTAATATTTTTATATAAAGTTTTACTATGATAGTATTAACTCCCTTCATTGAAAACTAATAAACTGCAACCTGCCTGACAAGAACATTAAGTTTTACATGTATTTTTTTTTTATTGATATTGGCTTTCAACTAGCTGTCAGTAATTGAAATGTTACATATTTGTTTTTCATTTATTTTTTTACATTAATTTTGCCTTTAGTTTTCTTGTTTAAATTGTGTTGACTGTTGTACTTTGACATATGTATAATTGGTTTCTCTTTACAAATTGTGACTTGGATAGAAGAGGTGTCTCATTGGCACTATCACCACATCTTCTTATATAAATTTGTGATTTGGGGCCTTTTATAGCTAACTTTTTCATATGAGAATTGCTCATTGTTAAAGGCATTACTGTAACCATAGCTGTTAATTTCTGAGTCATTCGGTCTATTGTATAGAGTTGTTTTATTGGTACAGTAATCATACAACATATTTTTTTTATACTTATATTCATTGTTGCTTAAGAATGGGAACTGAAATGCATTTAATTTAATACCACATAATTATGAATTACCTTGATTTAGGTGCCTTTACAGATACAAGCTGGTTAAAGCTTTCATTTGACTGTGTAGATCCAAGATCATTTAAAGAATTACTCCTACCAATCATTTTTGTCACTAAATTATTCAATTCAACCTTTAATCCCTCAGACTTGAGTGGTTTCCCATTTGGTAAACTTTTATACCTGAAATGGAGATGAATAAAATGAAAAAAAAGTTTACATTTCAAATTTGAATTTGCACAAAATACTTAACCTGAAACTTTAGTGTTAGCATATACATGTATGCTCTATATTTCTGTAAATGGGCAGATCAAGAAATTTTAAAATAGTGCCAGGAGGTGTTAAGAAAAGGGGGAGGTCTTAGAAAAAAGAGGGCGCAGCTTAATACAACTGCAGAGGTCTGACCTAAAATCAAAAATCTAAATAAATGGTTAAATTCAGCATATAAAAGAACCTGATATATTCCTCTTTTTTTTTAAATCTAATAAATTTTAATTTGGACCCTTTGGACCTCAATGTGGGCCAATTTAAATGGGGCTCAAAATTATAAAAACTTAATACACGGTTAGATTCAGCATATCAAAGAACCCCATATACATGGTATATATTAAATTTTTAGTCAAAGTTTAATTTTGGACCAACTAAAAAACTGGACCCATAATCAAAAATCTAAATACATGTTTAGATTCAGCCAATCAAAGAACCCCAGGATTTCAAATTTTGTTAAAAACAATCAAAGTTTAATTTTGGACCCCTTGGATCTTAATGAGATCAATTTGAAAACGGGACCGAAAATTAAGAATCTAAATACACTGTTAGTTTTAGCATATCAAAGAACCCCTATAATTCATTTTTTTATGAAATCAAACAAAGTTTAATTTTTGACCTGTTGGACCTCAATGTAGACCAGTTTAAAAACCGTGCCATAAATGCAAAAACTTAATACACGGTTAGGTTCAGCATATTAAAGAATCAATTTTTAAGATTGACATATGTATAATTTGTTTCTTTTTAAAAATTATGACTTGGATGGAAGAGGTGTCATTGGCACTCATACCACATCTTCTTATATCTATTATTTTTTTGAGAAATAAGACAATACAGAAAATAATATGTTGTCAATACCAGTATAGAAGATCTTACATAATTTTTTCTGGATTTTGATGATAGCTACACCAGTCAGTATCTTTACAATTTTCATGTGATCCAAAAATATGTGGTACAATTCTTTGCAGCCCAATCTTAATGTCATCTTCATTGTCACCTCCCTTAATGGCATACATAAAGCACCTCAATATATATTGTTTTGTTTCATCCTTTTGCAATTCTTTGTAACTGCAAAATAAGAAACAAATAATGAATGTACATTTTTTTTTAAATCTTTAGACTTTTATGGGGCATGGATGAGATCTACAATCATGGAATCATGCATCTGCCTTTTAATTTTCAGAAAAAAAGGTCCTAGTTTCTATTTTTTTAATGTATGCTTTTCTATTCTAAACTTAATATAGCCTCACTAAAAACTGTTTGGTTCTTCCATAAGCCATGAAGATTATTCATATATATATATACTTCAACGAGAAAAGCAATCGAGTTGAGATGACCAATGATAAAATTGAGAATGGAAAGGGGAAATGTGTCAAAGAGACAACAACCCGACTATAGAGCAGAAAATAATCTGTTTATCGCTATTTTAACTACATTGTATGGCGACATTGTCAATTTCATTAGCAATGCCACATGCCTCCTTATTTTCTAGCGATAATTTTCTATCTCAAGCGAGTAGCATGATATGAGAAATCATCACAAAAAAAGATCAAAGGAAAAATGCACAAAATAGCGATAATAATAGTTTTTTTAATTTTCAATGTAATGTTTGTGAATTCAGATAACACAAAAATCTTTATATATGTCTTTGAAAAACACAAAATTGAAATTTCATTTTAATGTTTTTTTTAAGAGTAAGTAGTCTTCACAGATCTATATAATAAGATCTTTACGTAAGATTTGATTTAGTTCAGGATGGGCTTTAGCCTTGTCATAGACATATCTGTAACACTAAAATTAATTTGTAAAATACCTCTTTGAAATATTATACAAGCTTGTTGATAACCCTTTTTTCACATGGTTCTGGTCATCTTTTTTCTGTATGTTTCCAAACTAAAATTCAAGTCTTGCTGTTGTTGAAGCATCATTATCAGCATGTATGACTGAAATGAAGATTGAATAATTATAAACCTACAAAAAGGTCAAGATATACAACGGCAAGCATATTTTTTCATTTGGAAAATAGTGATAGCTGTTATATTCTGCCTTATTTAATTACATGTAGCTAATGTATTAATAAAGCAACTTAAATAAATATAAACCGTTTTTTACATTACATTGGTCATGTTATATCATTAACTAAAAAATCAATTGATTCTATGTCATAAAAGTGTAAGAACAAAATCCAAGTTTCCTGTAAAAATTACAAAATGATCACCTTTCAAATTTAAAAGAATTGTGGAAATAAGAGTTATTTCCCTTTATATGATATTTTCAATGCATTTTGGGGAACTCTCTATTTTGAATATGAAACATACCATTAATTTCACATTCATCATCCTTTAATCTGTGGGCCATTGCCACCGCCATATCTGCCTCCATGGATTTACTAGACCCATGCCAATTCAGATGGCACTCATGCTCCGGAACTGTCTCTTTTTTGTTTTGATGGAACTCACAAATCTTACATGTCTTGCTTCTTAAATCGAATGACAGCACCTTTCCTGTCTCCTTTCCAATAAAAGTTGCATGTCCTGCCAGAATAAAAAGAAAAAGGTATTACATTAACATGATGCAATTATAAATTAACAGTTAATTAAATATTGTTATGATTTGAATAGGGGTGTGAGATAACGGGTATTTTAATGAAATGCTAACAGAATGATGTCATTTTACAGATTAATATGACGAACAGATACTGATAATAAAGAGCCTGTAGTTCAGTGGTTGTTAGTTTATATCTGTCATATTTTCTTCATAAATTGTTTTGTTATTAATTATGCTGTTAGTTTTTTCATTTGAATTGTTTGGTATTTTTCATGTTGGATATAACTTTTTCTCGTTGTTGAAGGTTTTATAGTTGTGTAGCTATAAATTGTCTACTTTTCGTGTGAGCTCTGGTGGACAGTTGAGTCACTAACAATCATGTACAATGTAACACATCTAACTTCTTTAATGTATACAAAATGATGACAAAAGCTCACCTATTTGCTATAATTGAACCAGGTAAGTTAAAGAGATCTACCCTAGGGATTGAATAAATATAAGTATGGGAAAATATTTCTTTAACTACAGCTTCTCATAACAACATACAGTAAGTAAATCATGAATGTCAGACATTATATTATATAATTATGTATTTACCTGTATTACTATTATAATTCCAACCAGAGCCTCTCTTTTGCCAGCCACCATCAAAACTTGCTCAATCTAGAAAATATTGCATTTCTTATAAAAAAAAAGTCCAAGCAAGTTTATTATAAATTGACCTTACATGTACCTTAACCTTTAGGATACCTAGTTGTGTAGTAAGCTGCAAATACATTATTAAGAACACAAAAAAATATTTTGGGTGCATATGTTTGCAAGAAATTAGAAATTATTGTTTTGTGGTCCTTAAAGAAATTTTGCTGGTCCTCACTATTAAATCAAATAAAAATTTTGCTGTCCTGTGCAATTTTAGGTGGTGAAAATTCTTGATCTGTACATGCAGGTACATGTATGGTTGTTTATTCTGTTTATGAAATAATAAAAAATCAGCTTTTAACTTTAAAAACATGTTTGATGTTATATATATATACATTTTTTACTTTCATAAGACACACAGTCCTATTATAGTCCATAATAAACAATGAAGCATTACATGATCATTCTCCATGAAGTTACACAATATAAGGATATTTTTTTTTGGGGGGGGGGGTAAAAAGGACTGAGTTTTCTCAGTAGAAAGAGGCATATAGTCTGGATATTCCACTTTGTATGCATACATTTAATACTTACATTGCCATTAGTGCTGAGTGACTTTTCCTCTCTTTGTGCCATATTGCAGGACTGGATTGTTATATTTTTAATTTGTCCACTTAATTCTTTCTCTTTTTTCCTTAATGTGCTCTCTGTAATGGATGGCAGGTTACCTTCTGCTAGAAAGTTCTGCAGATGAGTTGGGCCCATCCCTGCATGTATCATTCCTTTAATAGAATATGAGGTATAATCAAAAATTGAGAAAGAAAATTGATTGCTTAATTATGGAAAATATACACACCTGCATTTATAAGACTAAGAAACAGTTGTGTTATAAACTTTAGTAAAGATGGTAATTTTTTTCTCTTAAAATTGTAAAATTCTATAAAATTTCCTAAACTGAAGATAAATTTACAGGACACAAGCTGTCAGTCCTGTGCTAATTTCTCTGACTTGGCTTACAAAATATCTAAGAATATTAACATGATATGATGATGTACATGTAGTTGTACATTTAATGGTGAAGCCCTAAAAAAAAATTCACAGCTTATAATTAGTTATTTTAACTCTTTTCAAAGCCTAATTAGGCTATGAAGAAGATAAGAAGGGAGGGGTTGAAAGTTGTTGATGTTTATTGAACAATAACAATATTTTCAACAATTAATTTGCTATACATGTAACACAGGCACTTGTCTCCTATATGCCTTAATCATGTTTAATCTAAAAAGCTTTCACAATTAACACAATTTGCCAAAGTTTGCAAGCAATATATATATGCACTGTTTAAGTTAGACACATTAATTAGTAGTAATTGACCCCAAGGACTCTTTTTAGTTTTTAAACAAAAAATCATGAATGCATTTAAATATAATTATGTCAAATGTCAAATAAACAATGCAACATGTTAAATGTAAACCAGGCACGGATTCAGGGGGGGGGGCGTTCGGATACCCCCTTTGTTTTTTGGACAATCAATGGATTTGAATGGGGACATGTAGTTGGAACACCCATTTGTCCTGGGTTAGGAACCCCCTTCTTAAAATGGCTGGATCCGCCCCTGTAAACAGTAAAACAAAAATTGTAAATATTAGCATCATACAGACTAATTAGTATTATAATTTACAATCATGTGATATATTCATACCTATGGAAGCTTTTGTGTTGATGTCATAACTTCCAGATGGTCCTCTCTTCCCAAAATGCACATCAGTAACAGTATGACACAGTTTACAATCTACCATCAGTAGACCACCTAGCCCAAACAATCGTTCTCCTACAATATCTGACAGGTGAAGTGGACACTTGCAAGTACAGCAATACATTCCTTCCGACAGGATATTCCACTCTACAATTCTTCTCCCAATTGTCCAAGATTTTGATACATCAGACGTGTTATCACCTTCCAATTCAGCCTCGGCCCCAACATCAAGATACTCGTATACGTAATTGCCATGATCATTACGCAAGCCGACAATGAGATCAATTTGAAAACGGGACCGAAAATTAAGAATCTAAATACACTGTTAGTTTTAGCATATCAAAGAACCCCTATAATTCATTTTTTTATGAAATCAAACAAAGTTTAATTTTTGACCTGTTGGACCTCAATGTAGACCAGTTTAAAAACCGTGCCATAAATGCAAAAACTTAATACACGGTTAGGTTCAGCATATTAAAGAATCAATTTTTAAGATTGACATATGTATAATTTGTTTCTTTTTAAAAATTATGACTTGGATGGAAGAGGTGTCATTGGCACTCATACCACATCTTCTTATATCTATTATTTTTTTGAGAAATAAGACAATACAGAAAATAATATGTTGTCAATACCAGTATAGAAGATCTTACATAAATTTTTCTGGATTTTGATGATAGCTACACCAGTCAGCATCTTTACAATTTTCATGTGATCCAAAAATATGTGGTACAATTCTTTGCAGCCCAATCTTAATGTCATCTTCATTGTCACCTCCCTTAATGGCATACATAAAGCACCTCAATATATATTGTTTTGTTTCATCCTTTTGCAATTCTTTGTAACTGCAAAATAAGAAACAAATAATGAATGTACATTTTTTTTTTAAATCTTTAGACTTTTATGGGGCATGGATGAGATCTACAATCATGGAATCATGCATCTGCCTTTTAATTTTCAGAAAAAAAGGTCCTAGTTTCTATTTTTTTAATGTATGCTTTTCTATTCTAAACTTAATATAGCCTCACTAAAAACTGTTTGGTTCTTCCATAAGCCATGAAGATTATTCATATATATATACTTCAACGAGAAAAGCAATCGAGTTGAGATGACCAATGATAAAATTGAGAATGGAAAGGGGAAATGTGTCAAAGAGACAACAACCCGACTATAGAGCAGAAAATAATCTGTTTATCGCTATTTTAACTACATTGTATGGCGACATTGTCAATTTCATTAGCAATGCCACATGCCTCCTTATTTTCTAGCGATAATTTTCCATCTCAAGCGAGTAGCATGATATGAGAAATCATCACAAAAAAAGATCAAAGGAAAAATGCACAAAATAGCGATAATAATAGTTTTTTTAATTTTCAATGTAATGTTTGTGAATTCAGATAACACAAAAATCTTTATATATGTCTTTGAAAAACACAAAATTGAAATTTCATTTTAATGTTTTTTTTAAGAGTAAGTAGTCTTCACAGATCTATATAATAAGATCTTTACGTAAGATTTGATTTAGTTCAGGATGGGCTTTAGCCTTGTCATAGACATATCTGTAACACTAAAATTAATTTGTAAAATACCTCTTTGAAATATTATACAAGCTTGTTGATAACCCTTTTTTCACATGGTTCTGGTCATCGTTTTTCTGTATGTTTCCAAACTCAACTTCAAGTCTTGCTGTTGTTGAAGCATCATTATCAGCATGTATGACTGAAATGAAGATTGAATAATTATAAACCTACAAAAAGGTCAAGATATACAACGGCAAGCATATTTTTTCATTTGGAAAATAGTGATAGCTGTTATATTCTGCCTTATTTAATTACATGTAGCTAATGTATTAATAAAGCAACTTAAATAAATATAAACCGTTTTTTACATTACATTGGTCATGTTATATCATTAACTAAAAAATCAATTGATTCTATGTCATAAAAGTGTAAGAACAAAATCCAAGTTTCCTGTAAAAATTACAAAATGATCACCTTTCAAATTTAAAAGAATTGTGGAAATAAGAGTTATTTCCCTTTATACGATATTTTCAATGCATTTTGGGGAACTCTCTATTTTGAATATGAAACATACCATTAATTTCACATTCATCATCCTTTAATCTGTGGGCCATTGCCACCGCCATATCTGCCTCCATGGATTTACTAGACCCATGCCAATTCAGATGGCACTCATGCTCCGGAACTGTCTCTTTTTTGTTTTGATGGAACTCACAAATCTTACATGTCTTGCTTCTTAAATCGAATGACAGCACCTTTCCTGTCTCCTTTCCAATAAAAGTTGCATGTCCTGCCAGAATAAAAAGAAAAAGGTATTACATTAACATGATGCAATTATAAATTAACAGTTAATTAAATATTGTTATGATTTGAATAGGGGTGTGAGATACCGGGTATTTTAATGAAATGCTAACAGAATGATGTCATGTTACAGATTAATATGACGAACAGATACTGATAATAAAGAGCCTGTAGTTCAGTGGTTGTTAGTTTATATCTGTCATATTTTCTTCATAAATTGTTTTGTTATTAATTATGCTGTTAGTTTTTTCATTTGAATTGTTTGGTATTTTTCATGTTGGATATAACTTTTTCTCGTTGTTGAAGGTTTTATAGTTGTGTAGCTATAAATTGTCTACTTTTCGTGTGAGCTCTGGTGGACAGTTGAGTCACTAACAATCATGTACAATGTAACACATCTAACTTCTTTAATGTATACAAAATGATGACAAAAGCTCACCTATTTGCTATAATTGAACCAGGTAAGTTAAAGAGATCTACCCTAGGGATTGAATAAATATAAGTATGGGAAAATATTTCTTTAACTACAGCTTCTCATAACAACATACAGTAAGTAAATCATGAATGTTAGACATTATATTATATAATTATGTATTTACCTGTATTACTATTATAATTCCAACCAGAGCCTCTCTTTTGCCAGCCACCATCAAAACTTGCTTCAATCTAGAAAAGATTGCATTTCTTATAAAAAAAAAGTCCCAGCAAGTTTATTATAAATTGACCTTACATGTACCTTAACCTTTAGGATACCTAGTTGTGTAGTAAGCTGCAAATACATTATTAAGAACACAAAAAAATATTTTGGGTGCATATGTTTGCAAGAAATTAGAAATTATTGTTTTGTGGTCCTTAAAGAAATTTTGCTGGTCCTCACTATTAAATCAAATAAAAATTTTGCTGTCCTGTGCAATTTTAGGTGGTGAAAAGTCTTGATCTGTACATGCAGGTACATGTATGGTTGTTTATTCTGTTTATGAAATATTAAAAAATCAGCTTTTAACTTTAAAAACATGTTTGATGTTATATATATATATATTTTTTACTTTCATAAGACACACAGTCCTATTATAGTCCATAATAAACAATGAAGCATTACATGATCATTCTCCATGAAGTTACACAATATAAGGATATTTTTTTTTGGGGGGGGTAAAAATGACTGAGTTTTCTCAGTAGAAAGAGGCATATAGTCTGGATATTCCACTTTGTATGCATACATTTAATACTTACATTGCCATTAGTGCTGAGTGACTTTTCCTCTCTTTGTGCCATATTGCAGGACTGGATTGTTACATTTTTAATTTGTCCACTTAATTCTTTCTCTTTTTTCCTTAATGTGCTCTCTGTAATGGATGGCAGGTTACATTCTGCTAGAAAGTTCTGCAGATGAGTTTGGCCCATCCCTGCATGTATCATTCCTTTAATAGAATATGAGGTATAATCAAAAATTGAGAAAGAAAATTGATTGCTTAATTATGGAAAATATACACACCTGCATTTATAAGACTAAGAAACAGTTGTGTTATAAACTTTAGTAAAGATGGTAATTTTTTTCTCTTAAAATTGTAAAATTCTATAAAATTTCCTAAACTGAAGATAAATTTACAGGACACAAGCTGTCAGTCCTGTGCTAATTTCTCTGACTTGGCTTACAAAATATCTAAGAATATTAACATGATATGATGATGTACATGTAGTTGTACATTTAATGGTGAAGCCCTAAAAAAAAATTCACAGCTTATAATTAGTTATTTTAACTCTTTTCAAAGCCTAATTAGGCTATGAAGAAGATAAGAAGGGAGGGGTTGAAAGTTGTTGATGTTTATTGAACAATAACAATATTTTCAACAATTAATTTGCTATACATGTAACACAGGCACTTGTCTCCTATATGCCTTAATCATGTTTAATCTAAAAAGCTTTCACAATTAACACAATTTGCCAAAGTTTGCAAGCAATATATATATGCACTGTTTAAGTTAGACACATTAATTAGTAGTAATTGACCCCAAGGACTCTTTTTAGTTTTTAAACAAAAAATCATGAATGCATTTAAATATAATTATGTCAAATGTCAAATAAACAATGCAACATGTTAAATGTAAACCAGGCACGGATTCAGGGGGGGGCGTTCGGATACCCCCTTTGTTTTTTGGACAATCAATGGATTTGAAAGGGGACATGTAGTTGGAACACCCATTTGTCCTGGGTTAGGAACCCCCTTCTTAAAATGGCTGGATCCGCCCCTGTAAACAGTAAAACAAAAATTGTAAATATTAGCATCATACAGACTAATTAGTATTATAATTTACAATCATGTGATATATTCATACCTATGGAAGCTTTTGTGTTGATGTCATAACTTCCAGATGGTCCTCTCTTCCCAAAATGCACATCAGTAACAGTATGACACAGTTTACAATCTACCATCAGTAGACCACCTAGTCCAAACAATCGTTCTCCTACAATATCTGACAGGTGAAGTGGACACTTGCAAGTACAGCAATACATTCCTTCCGACAGGATATTCCACTCTACAATTCTTCTCCCAATTGTCCAAGATTTTGATACATCAGACGTGTTATCACCTTCCAATTCAGCCTCGGCCCCAACATCAAGATACTCGTATACGTAATTGCCATGATCATTACGCAAGCCGACTTGCGGAGAATCTTCCAATTTCCTGCCATCATTTAACCATTTGAAGTAATCTGAACGACTCGATTTCTTATCGGCAGATTTAGATCTTGAAAATTTACCAAACGTATTACGTTTACGCTGTTCCATTATGACAGTGATGTACCGTCTGCTTCATAACAACAGGTAAACAACTATTCCATGACAATAAAACGCTTGTAATATGAGGCGTATTTTAAAACACTTAATTGACGTTAGTTAACTCAGAATTTTAGTAAGAGTTATCTTTTCTTAGGTGTACGGTACCCCCTTAAGGCATGCTAAATTACTGAAATCTTTACAATTGTAGCATTTTAGTTAAATTTTAGACGGTTTCCGTCTGAAATAAAAGTGGCCGCATTCGTGTTCATTCATGATAGAGGCCCCTCATGGGGGGGTCCTAGTAATCACATAATCACCATTTTTTTGCCAATATAATCACATAATCATTAAATATTTGCTTATCTTAAGTAATCAAATAATCATAAACTAAAAATACAGTCCTAGGTACTCAAATAATCATGAAATATTTGGCTTAATAATCAAATAATCATTAAAAAAACGGCCAAGTAATCACATAATCAAAAACCCCATGAGGGCCCTCATGATATTGAAATGTAAGTTGTATTTGATGATGATACATAATATATATAAAGGTTGAGGATGAACACGGATGCGGCCACTTTCATTTTTGACAAAAACCATCTGAAAAGTGACGATTTTTGGCATATTTGATAGATTTTTCATATTTTAGCTTGAATTGGAGCGTTTTAAATGACTTATTAAGTTCAAATCTTCCACATTAACGAATTGAATCAATTGAAATAGACACTTAAGTGTTTAGAAAGTGTCTAAAATCTTTCGTTAGATGAACTTGAAAATTGATGCCGAAATCGGCCCTTAACGGACCTACTCCTTTTGATTTGGATGGAGAGTTGTCTGATTGGCACTCATAGCTCATCTATTATCTTATTATGTTTTAATATAGTATCCCCACTTTTTTTAAATAACCATATTGTCTTATAGAACATGCGGCGACATTTATAAGTGTGTCAAAGATATCGTGTATGCCTTCACCAATTAATTATACACTACAACTAGACATGCAAAATAAGTCGTCTCATATGAGCCTCGTTGACACGAGTACTAGAGATTAAATACCAAACTCTTCCGCGAATGTTTTTCTTTGGAAAATGTCTGTACCAAGTCAGGATTATGACAGTTGTTTTTCATGTCTAAGTGACAGCTAAGATGTAAACATGGACCAAAACCTACAAATCTCATTTTGATTTCAAACCGTTTATCAATAAATTAATATCAGTCTGGGTCGCTCAAACATAACAGATAAATTCCTTGACTTTCTTGCCTTTGCCAACATTTCCATATTTTCTCTGAGTGTTTATTTCATTGAAACAAACCATATAAGATTTGCTGCAATATGTATCTATGTCTTGTTCAGTTTCCTCAGAAATATTAAATGATAAAACTAGAAGAGAAAACATTGATGGGTTTGTTGTTAACCGCTTACTCTCTATATGATTTTTTTTAAACAGGAATGAAAATTAAGGATTCAACACCTGCCAAGATAGCACATACTTTCCATATGTTTTTTCAACGACAGTTGCTTTCGATAGATAAATTGTTATACAAAAGGAATAGAAAAGGAGACATTAACCCGATTGAAATCAGAAAACAGCATATGGCCATCAACGTGTCTTCAGCGTAACAGTAAAATCCGGCACTCGGAAGCAGGCTTACATTGGCCCTTACACAATAGTGTAAACTAGTTCAGCAATATGGATGCCACATTATATTAATGAATTATTTTTAAAACAAATGATAGACTTACAAGGGCCAAACGATTTGATACTAGTGGTTGTTTTGTGCAGGGTTAAACATGTTTGGATATATCTCAAATCTCCCCCATGCCTCTATCTAATGTGGATAAGACAAACACACAGCAACACGCACAATTAAACTAAATTCAAAGACAGTTATAGTCTAATGTTGGAATGTTTACCATAACACTATGCAAAACGACCATTTTAAACATTAATAACACAAGGTCTACAAGCAATTAATAATATGTCATCTCCAGATTACAATTAAACGTTATAGGTTTTCATGATACGAAAACTAGCAACAAACCCTTTGTTCGGGGTCCTGTAAAATACCATCATACATTATAAGAGTAGACCAAAACCCCTATCAAACTAACAACTGATTTTGAAATAAATGAGTATATTTCAGATGCAATAACCCTATAAATAAATTAATATTAAATCCCAAAAATACTTGCTTATACATGTATACATCTGAATTATGAGTAAAGTATATAGGGGCAATGGAAAAATGAATTTAAGGATGTGAAAGGTTAAATGTCAAGAATCAAATTTTCAATTCAAAATAAAAACAAAATAACAAAATTCTTGAAACATGTGAAATGACACCACTTTCCAAAAGCACACTAGTGTTGTAAACTGTAGTTGATTATCCTTTCTCTGCATACATTACTATTGTTTATTTCTGTTAACAGTCTTGACTGTTCTAAGACATTTAGATTGAGTATATACTTAACTTAAAAAAATGAATTAATATATGTATACATAAGGAAGAGTGTCTAATGCGATTCAAGCTAATTTCAGTCAAGTAGAATTGACTTTCAAATCGTAGATAAACTCATCATAGAAACCAGGATTGAAATTTTGTATTTGTGCTAGAGGTGCGAATAAAAAAAGTTACGAAGGCAAAATTATGTATGAATCTGAAGCTCATTGAGGATGAAAGATTCGCCAAATTTGGCTAAGGTATTATAAATTTCAAAGAAACATTCACATTCTACCAACCAAAATAAATTTAAAAAAAAACGGATTGTAATGGATTAACTTACAAACTATAACGGCTTCATCGACTCCACAGTAAATGATATCGTTTAGCAGGAAAATACTATTGATTAAAAAATTTGAATAATATTGAAAAATACTGTCTTTCACTATTCGTGCAGTAGTATTCTCCAGAACATGTACATGTGTATACATGTATTCCACCATTTTGACATGGCTTCCTTAAGCATTCATCTACATTTTTAAATTCAATAAACGTTTAATTGTAAAATTTCTCATCTCAATGCGATCATAAATGTTCATGGTACATTGCATTATACTAAATTCTTTGAGTACGAATACCATAAGTCGTAAGGAATACCCTGATGAAATAAACACAAAAACCTTTTTTTACGTTGATAATTTTTCTCTGTCTCTTTTACAGTGGTTAAGTGGTGTATTTTGGTAATTTTTCAATCGAAATTACTGAGTCTTAAGTACACGAAACGCGCACGATGTATATTACATTTCAATCCTGATATCTGTGATAATTTTTGGTATACCCCAAACCCAGTTCAAGACATTTTGTATCTTGGTGTTTATAAAAAAAGTATGAAAAATAAACGACTGGTCTCAAGAGATTGCCATGAAATGTAATCAATAGTAATAGGACGGACAGGAATCTCCTTCTACGCATGCATCACCAAACATGTAAATACAGACAACTTCAAAATTATTAAATAGGAAGTATGTAATATTTAAATCTATCTCTATCTCTCTCTCTCTCTTTATTTTTTTGAATTTGTTTATATATACACACTTTCTGAAGAGGTAACATACATTCGTTATTTTATTAAATTCACTTCGTCAAATCTTATAATCTTATTCTCACAAAAGTTATAATTCAAATTTTAAAGACTATTTTATGAACACTTAAATATGCTACAATTTGATATTACCTCCACACACAGGAATAGAATCATTCCACTGACCAGACTGCAGACATGTTAAATATTTGTTTCCAATTATTGTATTGCCATATTTACAGGACAAAACAACGGATTTTCCATATTGATATCTTGTTTTTTGGTAATGTCATCAGATTATTTACCGTCAGATCTGGACATACTGCCCCTATAAAAGTCGAAATATATTTTGTATTAGTAATTTGAACGAAAAACGTTTTCAATATTATATATAACAATGGAAAATATGTCTATAACTAAGGTTAAATAGAATAACCTAATCATTTGAAAGCCATTGATGTATATAAATGAATTGATCACAATCATAGATGTAGTGCGTCTGAAGCACTTTACTGTGTGTATTTTTCTCGGGACCCTTAAAAGCCATAAATCATAAGAAACGTAAGAAGCTTGATGGCGAAAATAAATTCAAAACATACACCAAATTCCTTTAGGGTCAAATTTGCATAATGAAGATAGATTGCGAGTATCTTACCTAGTTTTGAATTAATCAAAGACGAATAAAGAAAAGTTAGATACAAACAATGTCATTACAGAATCTTTGAATACTGAGTTTGAACATTCGTGCAAGCTATTTTATGACATCAGAGCTACTTTTTTACGTCGTAATTATTCAACATGAGTCCTTTGATATCAAATGAGAAGTCACTTCACACTATCAAAAATAACCTGATTTTGTTGTATCATCTATGAAGTTCGACGTCACAAGAACACAAACGAAATGGACTATCCCATAAGATATGACAAAGGAAACAGTTTCTGACCAAAGTACCACCATAATAGCGTTGTTTTAAATAACAGAAGTACATGTATAAATTACTAGTTTTTACATCCAAAATTGAACGCAGATCTTACCGTTGCAAATAGGAACGTTGCATCTTTCCCATATATATGTACCACTTGAATCGATATAATACCAGGGACCACCAGCATTGTCACGATCTCCTGCAGGCGTTCTACAGAAATTCATTTCTTCTGTGCTATAATATCTATCTTTCCAATAAGCACAATGGTGGCCATTTCGTGTGGTGTTGATGTTGCCATTGTAATTTAAATCATCAACTGTGGTTCTGCAATCTACGTGTCGATGAACTACATTAAAATGATGTGTTTAATAATCACAAAGATAATATTCCTTATTTATTAGTTAAAACACTAGATTATTTATCGATGGAGTTAAGATAAAACTATATTTTATACAGCTTAGGTATTGTGTTAAAGGTATCGTGGTAAAGGCTCAAAATACAAAATAAATTAGTGCAAAATGGAATACGCGATTAAAAAATGATACAAATGCGCATGTACAAAGTTCTGACATACAGCCTTACATTTTGATATAAGATATATGATTGAATAACTGTCAAGTCAATGCACTTCAAAGGTATCATATATAGGCGAGTGACTTATTTCAAAAAGACGCTTAGTTAACGACTTTAATGCACCCACCTAACACACGGCTGTATTATATATCATTCGAAAGCTGTTAATCTGTACTTTCTGTTTTGCCCAGTCGTAAAAAAATCGTACGGTGCAATTTTTGTTAAATCAAGGTCAAAGGTCATGAAAAAACATTCCAAAATTTGCGATTACTAAATAAAACGCCATTTTCTAATTCTTGTACCATAAAATTTTCTAAAAGATCATATGAACTTTATGGAACATGATACAGAATTTCCAAATCAAACAAAAAATAAGAGATTCGATGCGCAAAATTTCCCGAAAATTGAAATTTATCGCAAATCCTAAAAAAATGAAAAATTATCCAAAAAGCAAAAAGATCTTGGGGAATCGATATTTGTATGCTAAAAAAATAGATAAATGTATATGTTTTAGGTCAAGGAATATTTTTTTTGTAATTTTAAGATGCAATTATTAATTAATGTTCATGGAACAGCCTTCTATTGAAGTGTTTGCAGTTGCCCAAAAATCTGCCATCTGCAAATAAGGATCATTTTGTTAATCTATGTTAAAATAGCACATCGCTAATTGTGAATATCAGGGAGAAGAATGATTTTCCATAATAAAAGAAGGGGTATTTAAGTAAGAAAAGAATAAATGTGAGGTAATTGAGGTTAAAATATGTTTTTTACGAAGTCAAACTTTTTTACTTTTTGTAATCATGTTTAAATGCAAACATTACTTTGCGACTAAATCGTAGGCAACATTGAAATAAGTAACCCTGTTTAGAAACACTTGGTTGTCTAAAGCGGGATGTAAACGAACTAAATAAAATGCGGCTGCTTCTTGTTTAGTTTAAAATCGTGTTATAGTAAGTCATATTAAATGTGTTAAGAAGTTTAATCGCTTTAATTATTTGAATAAAAGATGCTTTGAGCATTTTCTACATAAGCTTTAAAAATACAAATGTATGTCATTGTGTATGTAAAACACTATAAGCAGTTGTGAAATAACAAAATAAAAAAGTTAAATACCCTTCCTGACCTCATAAGGTCATTCGCTGTTTTAGGAGTGTTCGTTTTCATGGTATGCTGTGTTTTTTGGACTGTTGTTCGTCTCTTGGACTTTGATTTTATTTTGTTCATGGTTTTAATTAACTTTATTTGATTCATGGTTTGAGATGTTGATTGTCCCTTTGGTATTATTTTACTTTAAAGACATTAACTTGCAGTAATGAAAATCGGCCAAAAAATCACCTCAAAGTATGAAAGTGAAGAAGATTAACGCAATAAGACAAGTATCCGCGAAAATAACTTAATTTGCTCACGGTGATATATATATAGAACAAAATCGTTATCATGATACATTTAGCTACACTGATCTATAATTTTTTAAACCTTTTACTACTTGAAAAGTGACGAAATATATCAAAGGGACATCAAACTCATAATTAAAAACGAACTGACAAAGCCGGGCAAAAAACGAACAAGACAAGCAACAGTATACAAAACACAACATATAAAACTACAGATTGAGTTACACAAACCCCCCAAAAAAATTTGAGTGAACTCAGGGGCTCCCAAAGGGTAGGCAGATCATGTTCCACATGTGACACCCATCTTAGTTTAAACATATTTATTTATAGTGGATTGGGAAACAAGGTTTGCAACTTAAATTAATCGCTTTCCACTTTGCGGGTGCGAGTGCTGCCTTGTAGCGACATTAGCCTGCTCTTTTTTCGAAATCTACAAAGGTGTGTTTAACGTGCAAGAGATATGGCTCTCTTTTAACATGGGTCAGCCATTCATCGTCCCCTTCCGACGGACTTTCATCGTTTCCTCAAGACCATACTCGCAAATGGTGTCAAGGAAGAGCCGGAAATTCAGTCCCTGAAATTTTCATCACGGACGGGAATCGAACCAGGAACCTTTGTGTTAGTAGTCCGATGCACTAACCACTACACCACAGCTCTCTTTTACCTGTCTTCTGGCTCATGTATTTACAAACTCGGTGCCAAGCTATATTCGGTTGGTGACATTCACGGCAGAAATGACGGCAATTTGGTTACGTCGATGGAACTTATCAGTCGTCATCTGGCGAAACAGATATCTCATAATTGTCAACCAACTCGTAGTGGCGTCTATGAAATTTTCAAAGGGATGATTTCAACTTTGCATTTGAACTCTGGTTTAAAACATGTTTAAACCACCATTTTCCTTCAAATGTCCTGTACCAAGTCAGACATGGCAGTTGGTATCGAATAATCTGTTTCTTTGTATGTTGGCGTTTGTTTTTGTAGCAGTTCTGTGTTTCTGTTATATCGTTGTGTTCCTCTTATAGTTGATGCGTTTCCCTAGTTTTTGCTTTGTGACCGTTACTAGTAAATCGATTGATGACTATTGAATAGCGGTATAATATAGTTGCCTTTATTTCAGAGGAGTTGAGGCTCAATAAAATTGGTCTCCTCCTTTAGTAGTGTAGATATGCAGGCGTTGCTATAATGTTGTTACATAGAAATGAAAAGTTTATAATTTTGTAGTAAGGGGTGTTTTTATGGGTTGTTTTATGCTCATCTCTTTTGTCGTAAAACTTGTTCTCAACCAACCCTCATCATCGATTTCAAGATACGTGATAGAGTAAACTATATCTGTTGAGTCTTTTATTTTCAATTTCAATGGAAAATACGAGTCCAACATTGTCACAAAGTTTGCACTATTCAGTGAGATTCATCTATATAATGGAAAGTGAAGTTTCAAGATAATGATAGCTTCTTTTCAGTCGTCATCAGAAACTCTTGCATGAAGTCATCCTCGTATGAAAAATGAACTAGTCATTCAAGATTTTCAGGAAGTCTAGTTGTAACTAGAATCGTTGCGTATTAATGGATATTTGTTCGTCAAAATTATTCTTATTTGATGAATTAATGCATGTAAACAATGAACAACGCAATTTAAGCAATCAAGAAGTCAAGTTTTATAATGTGTTTACTAGTTTTTGACATTCTTTGAAATTTTAATTTTCATCAATTTATTTTCTATTTATTTTGGTCTAAATTTTCAATTCACATTTAATAAATAAAAGGTCTTTTCACTACATCAATATTTATAATGAAGCTTCAAATCAAACAATTAGAAAAGTCGAAATATGTTTATTTTAGTCTGGTAGTTACAATGCAGATTGCAATCTCTTAGTTTCACCCCCTTTATTTCAAGCAATAAGATGATTCGCGCACATATTGTTTTACTCTAAATTTTTGAGATTCTTAAGAATTTGTTTATTAAATCTTATATTGACCACATACAATGTTTAAATAGGAAGAAAAGCTAAAAAGCTGTTTTTTCGCAGATGGCGGTATTTTGGGCAACTGTATGCGTTGTTATGATTTGCTGTTTGATTAAAAGTAAGCATAATTTTAGGAAATTTTATGATGTCAAAAACTTCTTTGATAGTCATTACAGGCTTTTAATTAGTTTTAATTGATTAGCATTTGCACCAGAAAGAAAAATTTGGGTTTTCACACATTTTGTTAACTTTTACTCGAATTTCAGGAAACATGTGCTCTCTGTCAAAAACACGCTTTAAATATTTAAAAATGCATTTGAATAATGACTGTTAATCTCTCTGCTAAAAGTTTAAATTGTTTGCATATGTGAATTTAGTATATAAAAGTCATATTATGCAATCAGGCTGAAATCTTAGAAAATATGCACTTATTCGTCCTTGGCCTTTGATCTTGATTTGACGGATTTTTTTACGACCGGGCAAAACAGATAGTACAGATGTGTAGCTTTCAAATGATATATAATTTAGCCGTGTGTTAGGTAGGTGCATTGAAAATTTAATTTTATGGTTAAAGTCACTCGCCTAATATGTACTTAATTAGAGAAAACTTACTTTTCGCGAATTTCGAGGAAGATATATTAATGCGAAATTTCATACATTCAAACATAAATAAAAATTTTATATCTACATGTATATCACAAACCTGGAATACACTATCCCAAATAATCTTGACATTTGAACATTTATTAAAGAAGAGTGGTGTGATTGTCAATGAGACGACTCTCCGCATGAAAACACAAGACACAGAAATAAACATTTATATATCACCGTATGGCCTTCAACAATAGTCATAATTAGCTATTAAACATGTTAAAGGCACATAAATGACAAATGTAAAACATTTTAAACGAGAAAATAAACGTTCTGATTCACATAATAATGTATGAACGAAAAATAACAACAATCAAATGAATTTATTAACGACCTTGACTGGCTAGACAGCCCTTGCACGGTCGGTACGAAAAACAAATATCGTATTCTGAAACAAACGCTACCACTGAATAACAAGCTACTGATTTGGGATAGGCACATACTGAATGTGGCTCTATTATACTGCTCGTTGGCGCCAGATCCTCTCCTAAACCTGGGACAGTGGTGTATCAGTACAATATATATAACAAACTATACAAAGCAGTTTAAAAGTCTTTAACTCATTTCATTGATACATAGCAGAATGAATATCTAATATAAACACAAAACGGATATCATGGATATGGCAAAGTAAAAAAAAATAACAAATAGCACATATCTGAGATTACTCACAGTCGCTGACGACCAGTGCAATGCAAAGAACAGCTAAGAAGGAAATCTGCATCTAGACGAGAATATAATTTAATGCACATCCAAAATCTAGTAAATTCAGTGTACAGACGTCTTTAAAAGTCATGGCATGATACAGGTATCGATAGGTTGTAAAGCCATACGTGTAAACATGTATATAACACACATATTAGATTTAATTTTAATTTAGTGATAACATAATCAACTGTTTTACCTAAAAAGTATATAGAAATATTCGAATGCCTTATAAGAGTGTTGAGTGGGTAGCCTTTCCAAATAAGTTCAATAAAAGCATCAATATATCTTCCCAGTTCGTATCTAAATTTCTTAAATCACCCTCTAATAAATGCCTGTATTAGCTTATTAAGCATCTTTCTGTGTGTGGTTTCTCCGTTTAGACCAGACACATCTGCTAAAATTATAAATAGGCATTTGAATAGAAGCATCCAATGGCGTTGTTGCAACAAGGAAGTCATTGTTACAAGTGAACTAAAATATGTTATCTAGTTTATGTAATCATCAGTGCATTATAGTATATTGTTTATAACATAATAAACAGATGTTAAAAAGACATCAAGCCACCCTTACAATATATGTTTAAGCGCATGTTGGTTTTTTTTTAGTAAAATATGTTAACCAGTCCTCTTCATTCAATAAAACATACAAAATTTAATGATTTATCGTAGCAATTCAACGTTTGACAAATGGCCATATTGTCTTTAAATCATGATTCCACAAATATATTTGAATATTTGCAATTCTCTATTAACTTAAAATTGACAACGATGCGTCTATGATTGCTGTAGTTCCGTCTATCTGTCTGGGTCAAAGATTGTTAAACACTAACTTTTTGCTTAAAATTTGCATAAACCAATTCGACAACATGGCAATTGTTTTTCACTCCTTCCGTTGATTCAAAACGTTTGCATGTGTCAGTCTTTCAACATCCACCTTATCCACCTTTCAATTTTCAATTAAGTTCGGTAGTTTCATTATACTTTGAAAGTGCGTCTTTGTAAATTAAATTACTAAAATCAACAAGTTTCGGCTTGAAGTGAAACCTGTTGCATAAGCTAGAGTTACATTTTATCTTGTCTGTGAAATGTTAAGCTTGAGTTATAAACTTCGGTCGGCCTCGTAATATTCATAGGAATATAATATGCTTACTTGTTCGGAGTATCTGAGATCATCCCTTGTTTTCGATGGGGTTCGTCTTGCTTGAATCTGAACTTTCCTATGTTGTATTTGTGAACTGAAGTTTTTCTTTGATCTTTAACTTTTATGCCTTGACATTGCAATTTTTATGCCTCTACTTCATAATAAATAAACTCATCATAGAAACCAGTATAAAGTTTTGTATTTACGCCAGACGCGCGTTTCGTAGTCTTGTTAAATTATTAGCCTGATTCCTTTAGTAACTAGTATCATGTCGTTATGTTCTATTGTATTGTTAATTGGTGTATTTTTCTATCCTGGATTTTCTCCCATTTATTTATATTGTAGTCCTGTCATTTAATGTTGTTATTTTAGTGTTATATTCAACATTGTCATAAAAGCGGGAGGTTTGGCTAGCCACAAAACCAGGTTTAACCAACCATTTGTTCTTAAAATGTCATGTACCAAGTCAGGAAAATGGTAATTGTTTTTGTGTGTGTTACATTGTCGTTTTGATTTTTGTTGCACTTTAGTGTTTCTGTTGTTTCGTTGTTTTCCTCTTAAATTTGATGTGTTTTCCTAAGTTTTAGTTTGTAAACTGGATATTTATTCTCAATCGATTTATGACTTTCGAAAAGCGGTATACTATTCCTATGAATACAAACTGTGTGCCTCTCCTTGTCGACCTCTTCTTTTTTCATATGAATCGGAGTTCTTTCAGACATTTGTCAAAAACAAGAAGATCAAAGATGTCAGATTATTTAATTTCACTTTTAGATATATTGATGATGTTCTTTCCATTAACAATCCGAACTTTTCTGATTTGGTTCCATTAATACATCTCCTAGATCTAGAATTTAAAAAAAACAACAGACACGGCTTCCTCCTCCTCATTTTTAGACGTATACCTAGAATTTGACATACACATTGATCTAAGTACGAGAATCTTTGACAAACATTTTCCCCCACCTTTAGTAGCAATATACCGATTTCACCTGCATATGCGATAGGTAGTTGTCCAACTATTTCGATATTCAAGAGCTTGCATCTCCTACTCAGACTTTGTAAAACGTCAGCAGTGTCTGAGCATAAAATTGATGAACCAGGGGTATGTCAAAGAACGTCTCATCCTTTTTCAACAAAAAAAAGTCATTGGAAGGTACAAAGACCTTGCTAATAAATATTCCGTATCAACTTCACACATAATACACGATTGTCTTGATGAATAGATTTTGCGTACTGACGTTGTCATCTTACTTTCGTGTTATCTTGTTCTTTTATTTGTCTTTGTTCATATTTACTGTTTGATCTGTTTTCTGTGATAACCATTTGGCGTGGCTCGGTACTTATAACTCCTGTCAGTATCCATCCATTATGTAACTGTTCTATTATAATGTCATTATGTTATTGTTCTTTTATAATTTGAAAATACTTTGAACGACACAATAATTTTATATTTCTTTCTGTGTGACGTCAAAGACGCGACTCTATACTAGCGCTAATGGCAAACTGTTAACTCGCATAGTGGTATTAACCATATGTGGATTCTTTAAAATTCTAAAGAACTTCTTGGTAATTTAAATGTCGGTCTTTTTTTTTTTTGACATTAGTTCTATCAAAACTTTTCTTGTATCCGACTATTCCCCATGTGAAATGATAATTTTGAAACGACAAAATTATTTTATATTTCTTCCTGTGTGACGTTTACATTATGTCGTCTAACTCGCGACTCTACACTAGAGTTGATGTGAACCTTGCCATTCAGTCACAGGACTTCAAATATTTCAATACTTTATGAGTTAATTTAAAATACATAATTATATAAGTAAGCAATGAATGTGGTTGTGACTGTCACACAAGTAAGATACGAAGCGCTATAAAACCAGGTTCAATCTACCATTATCTACATATCAAAATGCCTGTACCAAGTTAGGAATATGACAGTTGTTGTCCACTCGTTTGATGTATTTTTTTCATTTGAATTTGCATTTTGATTAAAGACTTTCCGTTTGGAATTTTCCTCGGAGTTCAGTATTTTTTATAATTTTACTTTCTACTGTTGCCTTTTTTTTAAATTAAATATCGCTATAGTAACATGACAAAGCTGAAGACAAAATACTCAAATATCTTTTGTATTTATTATTCATAGGTGAATGCGTTGGTGTCAACATGGATCAAAACCTAATAAACCGAATTTGGATTATAAACCTAGCATCAATAAAGGGTTATAAGTGTGGGTCTCACAAGAAGCAATTGATAACGACTCATCAATCTCTTATTTGTGCCCTTAAAAGATAAATACCCAGGCTGTTTAATCATTTTATCTTTGAAAAAATATCAATGTTTTCATTAAGTGTTTGTTACTTTTAGATACAACCATTATTTGCTGCTACAGTAATATATTTCATGTTCAATTTCATCCGAAATGCTTAAACTAGAAGAGGAATGCAATGATTCATTGATTTAATGCCACGTATATGAATATTTAAGAGAATAGAGAAAAGAAAATGGATAATATTCCAAATAGATGCTTTCAATAAATGGCCAATGCGTTACTAGTTTTAGAATAAATGTATTTATTTTCTAATGTAATCACATAACTTTTAATCCAAAAAGGTAGTAGATCATTCCAAAATTTGACCTTATTGTAAGATAAAGCTTGATAACTGATTACATTTATAGACATAATGGTGTAAATATGGAGACATATCAACACATTATAAATAACTGTCCTTGATAGATAAAAATAAAGCACAGTATGAAGTTTAATATGTTATAAGTAAAAACATGATAGGATGGCCTACTAGTATATGTAAAAGATATAGCAAGAGTTGATTTTATAAGGAGAGCCAGAATCTAAGAACAGTAAAACTAGGTTAAATTAAATATGTACAGAATAAATACAATCATCATCGTCACGTTACTTTTTGTGATTGTGTTGAATCAGCAATAACTACAATCAAAAAATTATAAGGTAGATCACAAGTATATACTTTTTGAGACAGATTTTTTTTATAATTTGCCAAAATGAAGATTTTACTATGCTTTTTTCAAAAATATAATAAAAAGTATGGGTCACCGTGCTATTTTTCAAACTATGATTCGTTGAAGATTGCCTAAATTTGGTTAGATTGTTCATGAAAAAACACATTTGTGCGCAGAAAAAAAATTCTATTTGGTAGAATTTTGAAATAAATTGTGAGAAGATAGGTTTTTTTATATATTTTAAGAAAATAAAAAGAAAACATGGTGTCACCGAACTTGTTTTCTTGCTACAAGCAAAAATTGAAAATTTCCTTATCAGTCCAGTATAATTTTTTACTAAAAGAGTTACCTCCTCTTAAATGGCTCATTTAAAAAATGATTCTAAAAACAAAATAATATATATATTTGTTTAAAATTTTTACAAATTCAATAAAATAACAAGTTTTCTTAATAAAAATAAACAGTATAACCATTGAATTGCAAATCTATCTCAAAATTTGCAGATTTAGGCAAATAACTAGACCGAAGTTGTACTGCGATTGTACAATCTAAGATGGCGATATACCATCAATATACCTTAAATATAGTAAAAGTGTATCATTTCGGACAGGTAACATCTTTACCAATATTGTTCAAAACAATAACACTGTCGATTATCTCTTAAAGGTAATTGCATATACTGCCAGTTGCGTATATTTCAACTAAATGCATTGATTGTTTTCTGACAGCGCCACTTGTTAACCTTATCTACGCAGAACACTTTTGGAGTTTGACCTTGAGGTCGAAATTCTAAATAATATGGCATTTAAAAAGAACAATCATCCCTCCTGAAACAATATTTGACTAGGCTCTCTATGATGATTAGAAACATTTTATGTTTCAAACATGATTTTTCTTTCTGTCGTATAACAACGTGTATAAGAGCAACTAATCGAGGGGCACTACTTTTGTTATTGAGATACAACACCTCTTTAACATAAACAATGCAAGGCGTCATAAAAATACATCGTCTTTGATATTGAGGCCGAGCAATGTCAATGAACATAAGGGTATGAAACACGGCATAACGGAAAACAACAGTCAATATTTGTGCAATCAGGCATTACGCATCAAGAGATAAGTAATTGACTCTTGTGGTGCACTTATGCATTTACAAAGAAATAAATCGTAGTAAATGTATAGTTCAATGTTATTATCATTATAAATTGTAGTTAAATTGTTTTACAAAATCGGAAATATGACAGTTTTGTTGATATATACAAGGATTCAAATTTGTCAGGTTTTATGAATATTTTAAAACACATACCTTGCAGTTCAGTATACTTATTTACACATTGTGAATGTCAACATTCTGACCTTAAAACTGTACCACGAACAACATATTAAAATTAAAATATATGTTTGTATCAAAAGCTAGAAATGAGTATAAAAAGCCGCGTACAATATCAAAAGGGCAACGCTTAAAAAAAAAACGACAAAAAGACAAACAACACACAAAACATCACTTAAAATCACCATAAAATCCAGGTAGTGATATCAGAGGCTCAAGAATGATAAAGAAGATCTTGCTCCATGTGTGGCACATGTTTTTACAAGCGATAAGTCTCATTTGGTATGTCACATTCAATTATCGTTTTAATGTTTAAATCACTCGATCATTTAGCATAGTCAAATCTAAAACAACGCTCGAGCATGTTGACACAAGATATAGCATCTTGACATAAAAACTGCTTGATTAGATTTGTGAGGGGAAAAGACACAAAAAGACTAAAATTGACAATATATTGGTGAAATTGTCACTCGGTTACGCAGATTGACGGATTTGATATGACTTCGTCGAAACTCACTTAAGGCATTATTTCAAGGTTTTTCAGATTCAAGGTTGGCCGTCTGATCTTAATTATTCCAAGTTGTTTTTGTTTCCTTTTTACCGGTGTTGACACTCGGCAGAATGTAGATTTGTATGACAATTGATGCATGCACACAAAGAGACGCTTACCATGTTGAATAAGATGTATCGGTCCTTTTTAGTTTATGCGATTCGTTCTATTGTTAGATTTCTTTTAAACTAGACTACGGCTGCTCCTTATATATTTGATATATAATTCATTTGGGATTTATTTTCTTTTGTGTCGAACAAAAGCAACCTTAGTATAATGGTGTACAAAAGTCATAAGTCGATGGAGAGAAAAACATTTGGGTTACAATTTTCAAACTAAAACCGAGGACTACACATCAGGTATAACATGAAAACAAAGAGACAATAGGAACACATTGAAGTGCAATTTAAGCAAACGCCAACATTCATAGAAATGAGTTATTTGATAACAACTGCCGTCTTCCTGACTTGATACAGAAAATTTTATGAACAAATAGTAGATTGAACTTGGTTTAATATCTAGCGAAACCTCCCGCTTATGTTAAATGTTTAAAAAAATCATTAAAGTAACAACTACGTGTCGGAAATATTGCACATACACAAACAAACACATGCATCACAGAGAAACGCACATATACAATATAATAATTGACACATGCAAATCGCATAACCACAACGAAAATATTCCATCAACAACATATACCTCATGATATCACAGACACAGATTGTTCACTGGTATTTTTTTCATTATTGACTCAAGACAATAAAGAGTTCATCAGTTAGTTTCTCCCTCATGCAAAGTTGACTTTAGATGAAATTGGCTATTCATTTTAGTTATTTTTGACATATAGCTCTTCAACGGTTTCGGTACCTATACATCCTCATATTTCAAATGTTTGGCTTTGAGTGTTCCTGATGAAGGTAAATCCAGAAAAGCGCTTCGAACGCATTAAATTATTAAACGTGTTATTTTCAATTTTTTCAATTTTTTTTTGTATAGACACCCATTTTTCCTGAAAATGTCATGCTGATATATATTGAAACTTTCAGTATTGATTAAACTATGTATATTGTATGCTCTGAATAATCCTAGATTCAAATGACTGATAATCAACTAATCACAAAACTTCAAACGACGACGATGCGTTTCTTTGATTGTTTAATATATGCTTAACATATAAATAAGGAGGTTTTATTTTGTTTTATCTGTATGATTTTATAAAACTAGTATCTTAAAATTCAAACTTGTCTACAAAATATAAAATAAAATTTGATTTTATATATCTATTTTCTTTCCTAAGTTTCAATCATGCATTTTTAAGACACCTTAAGCTTGTTTTTCTGTAAGAGTAAATGTTGTTTTTTAGTACCAAATTATATATATATATATATATATATATATATATATATATATATATATATATATATATATATATATATATATATATATATATATATATATATATATATATATGTCTTTCAAAAGTTGTTTAACTAATAACTTCCTTTTAAAGTAAAAAAATATGCAATAGATATGAACTAATTAGGTATTATCTATTATATATTTCAACAATGCAGTGAACTGTTGTGTTCTGCTCTTGATTTCATTCAATCTTTTAAAATTGGGGTATTTTGATATTTGTCCATACTAATGTCTTTAAGAAGATATGGAACGCTTTCTTCAAAAGTTACAGAGACAGTTTTACTTTTGTTTAACTTTAATAATAAACTTTAATCTCTTCAACCAAAAACTGTTAACGCTGAAAAAAGAAATAATAGGTTGATAAATACATTTCTCATAAAGTTAATGAGACAAAAGCTTCATGATATAACATTGTGGATTCATAATGTATGAAGTTGCGTACACTGGTAATATATGTGTTTCTATGATGATATGTTTTCTTTTACAATTCCATTTCATAAAACTACACGTTGGTGCGTGTGCACCTAAAAAAAAACTTAAACTGATCTTAATACTGATGTTTTGTGCCTAAAAATTAACTACTAAATTAGAATACTGATCGAATCATAATGGCGACATGTAAATTTATCAGAGATATATTACGTTAAAACCATTTAGAGGTATAGTGATTACAAATCGTTGAAAATTAAAAGCACCTTTATGTTTGAATTGAGTTTCTTTGAAGAAGCTGATAATATTTTGATATTATAATGCATGTTTCGTGGCGCTGGTTTTGACCTGTGCAATACCAAGTACGCTTCTTTAATCATTCATGCACTTTAACTATGATGAGGTAATCTAACAGATCACGACAGATGCAATTTCTGGAACAAGATAAATACCCTTTTGAACATCCTAAAATATCGCTTATTTTAGTTTTTTTCTTTATCGTTGATAATGTTTGTCTTTGTCAATGTTTTTTTTATTTAAATAAGATAATGAAGCATTTGCTTAATGAGGTAGTCGATTTATAGACGGTTAATATGTATGGTAAAACTAAATAAGGCAGCCCAAGATGTACAATGGATCTTTTGGGGTTTTTGTAAACGTCAAAGGAGTAGGTCCGGTAAGGACCGATTTTGGCCTCAAATTTCAGTTTCATCTGACGAAAGATTTTGACCACTTTTTAAACACTTAAGTGTCTATTTTATATGATGCAATTAATTTATGTGAAAGATTTTAACTTATTTAGTCATTAAAAACGATCCGATTCTGGCTCAAATATGAGAAATCTACCAAATATGCGAAAAAATGTCACTTTTCAGATGGTTTTTGTCAAAAACGAAAGTGGCCGCATCCGTGTTCATCCTCAATCTTTATATATGTTTTGTATTATCATTAAATACAACTTCCATTTCAATATTTTGGATGAACACGAATGCGGCTACTTTCGTTTTACACGGAAACCGTCTAAAATTTAACTAAAATGCTGGAATTGTGAAGATTTCAGTAATTTAGCATGAATTAATGGTGCTAGTTCTCAATATTTGTGCATTGTATTGGCAAAAAGAGCCCATATTTATGTAGCAGAACCTTTCTACTATCCAATAAATGACTAAAAGTTTACATTTTAACAATTTTGTAAAACTGCTATATTTTGGGGCCAAAAAGGGGTCTTACTGGACCTACTCCTTTCGCGAAAGAAGCTTGCTCTATGTGAAATAATTGAACCTCTACTGTATTTTATCAAATACACTGTAGCATTTTAGATATGTGTTACCGTATCATTACTTAAATTTATATCTTTTTGTCGATCAAAGATTACTTCTTTATATTTTACTTTTTACTATTCTGATATTATTTTTTTTTTTGGTGTAAGGATTGCAGCACAAATACAAAGATTATGGGAATTCTTTCATAAAAAATAATCAGCAAAAAAATAAAACAAAAAAAGCAAGGAAACAACTCTTTTATTGCTGTTCTTCATCTCGAAGTCACAGCATGTGAATACGTACCATTTCTAAAAATAACTGCCACTGAAGCTGTGTCTATTCCAAAATCGTTCAATGCCGTACATGTAAGTGTTCCTGACTCAAGGGCTTTGAGTGCAAAAAGAGTCAGCACATGTCCATCTTGGTGAAGTTGATTGGAAGGCATTGTTGTAGATTCCTGTGCAAACTAAAAAAAATTTTTGTTAATATCTGATTTCATAATTAGACTTTTAGAGCTACACACGGACTTGATGACATTTGTCAACAACTTATATCAAAAGAAATAATTCATTTCAATTTAATTCAAATTTTATTTAAAGTCAATACTCAATAAAATTCGAAATGAGCTTTTCAAATAGATTGAACAAAAAATATGTACACACATACAAATGTCATCAAAACAACACATTTTAAAACAGCTAGTGCATAGTATACCATAGATGAAACTTTAAAGTATAAAGCATAGTATTCGAAATAAAGTATATCTTAAAACATAGCCCAAGGCATTAACTTAATAACTTATGTTTACTTACTGACTTGAAAGACCATGAAATTGTCGGGTTTGGATGTCCTGTTGCAATGCATGTAAAATTGCGAGACAATCCAACCATTATTACAGCTGTTGTTGGAGGGATTACTATTTTAGGTGTATCTGAAGGACAAAACTAAACTATAAACTATCAACAGTCATCATGAATACCTTAATTATTTTGCAATTTGAACATACATTGATTTTTTTTATTGTGGTACATTTAAGCTGTTAAACTGATTTTTCTTCTGATAAATGAACTTGTCATATTTACCAGGATGCCAATTTCCAGATACGCGTTTCATTAACAAAAGACCCAAAAGTGACGCTCGAATGAAAATAAATAAAATGGCCGGAAAAAGTATGATTTGAAGAGCATTAAGGGCAAAATATTCCGAAATACAGCTTACTTAAAGAAATATATGCTTGTATTTTACATTGGCACTTATACCACATCTTCCTGTATCTATTGGGCTAGGAAATCTGAGTTTTTCGGAAGTCAATTTATGATTATGACAATATCAATGATAAGTTATTTTAACACTGATAATAAAGATGGTTGATTCTTATTGAATTTAAATATCTCAACATTTTAGACTAAACTATAACAGATAGACATTTCCAGTGTTATCAATATTACTGATAACAAAATTTACTGGTAAAGCAAACCATGCGATCAATTAACAAATATAATGCAAGGCAGAATTTGCTCTTCATGTCTTTAAACCTGGTACTTGGTACTCAATTGTTTTGATCATGAAACTCTGATAATTTTCCCTCATATATTGTGATTCTTCTTTATAAGCATGTTTTTTGAATTGACTTTAAATCGGTATAATGATAGAATCGAGTTTTCGAATCCGGTAAGAAGAAAAGTCTGATTCGGGATATATACTTCTTAATATAAAGTCATTTCCAATATTATATGACAGCAAATTTCAAGCTTACACGCAGTGATGTTAAGGGAAGGTAACTCCGCAAAGAGCTCATCAAATATTCATATATTCATTGATGGTAGAGAGCCCGTAAGCTGCATCTATCGATAAAAATATATAATAAGAAATTTCATACATGCATTTGAATTAAAACGGGTATCAATATGGTGTAATTCATTTACTGAAACGCGAATACGGTATGTTTGTGCTTTAATTGTATTGTACACGGTTGCAATATCCGTTTTCTTGCCAGGTCCGAATACTAATTAATGTTCTTCTGATAATCTGGAATCCGTGGTGCCAGAAATAGAGACGAAGGGGGTAAATACATATCAAATCGTAGTAGTGTAGTCAAATGTGCAAACATTCAAAAGATACTTTTTTATAAACAAAAATAGAACGGAAAGATTTAAATTTTTTGTTTTAAATCCCTGCTTACAATGTAGAAAATAGGTGATATATTTCATCTTTGTAATATATTACTTCACAGTAAATAAAATATATGATCACCATTACATTTTTGTTTTGTATGGACTGCTTAAGAAATTACCAAGAAGACGAAATGTTTGACTTAGTCAATTATCATCTGCCGACACTTTAATAATGTGACATGATATTGTTTGTTTTCATTCGACATGTAATTTTTTTATCTCAATGTTATGTTTTAAAATTAATATTTTAATTGCATACCGTAAGTGACCTCGAGTAATATTTTTACTTCATTAGTTCCCACGTCGTTACTTGCGATACATGAGTAATATCCTATTGTTGTATTAGTCACGTTTCGTACCATCAAGATGCTTCCGGATGTTTGCAATACTTTCTAAAACATATTGTAATACTCGAATTATATATAAATTGTAATGTCGTAAAACAATTAGAAAAAAAAACAAAAAATATAACTACCAAAGAATAAAATATATAAATTAGTTCGTTCAATATAAATATTGAAATTCTTACTAATTTATATATAAGTTATGATTTTGTCGTTTTGAGACAGCATTGTGTGCTTGAAAAAGGTCGTGCGACTGATTTAAACAATTGATGTTATGGTGAGCTTTTGCGTCACTGTCCACAGAAAGTAGGATGTTGAGGGCTCAATAATATTGTCATCTTCACCACATTCTTAATTTGAATGTCCAGGGTTTCAGATTTGCTGTTCGTTTATTGTTAAACTGGATATTAATGACTATGAATTAACATGTGTTACATCATGAATTCGACCATTTGGCTATTATGCTATTTTCAGATTCCTACAAAATAATATAAAATTGTTTGATAATATCTAGAAATTGCATTCAAAAGTAATGCTTTTTATTCGATATGTTCAAATTACATGTATACTAACATTGTCATATTTCCATGTTACCGTAGGCGTTGGATATCCGGTGGCGTTGCATACAAGTTTTGCATCAGTATAGTAGTCGACTTTTACTGTAGATGATGATGAATGAATTACAGGTGCTGTGTGCAGCTGGGCAGGTTTTGCTGGGAAAAAAAACTTTTGCTTCATCATCTATAGATACGTGATTTCAAAGTTAACGATGATGTGTTGAACGTTGTTTACTAGAAGCATCTGTAATAAATGTTTGTCTAGGGCAGAATAACCCGAAGGTCAAACAACAAAGTTCATTTTTTTTTTAAAGACGATACCAACGGAACTTTCAAAACACATAAGTTAAGGTCATCTGACGCGCGTCTGGCTTATAAAATTATTATGCTTGTACTTTTGATAACTTTTTATTCATATCATTATACAAAGGAAGACGACAATTTAAACAATAATTCAGCTCATTGGAAAATAAATTAAGACAATAGTAAACGCACCACAGATTGACAATGATATCAGTTCGGTATCAAAAATTAGATTCTTCTCCGCAACAACCGGGTTCATGATTGTAAAACCAATGTCTTTGACAAGTCTGAATCAGTAATTTTGCAATTGAAGACAAAGGAGTAAATGTTATATAGTGCCCCTAGTTAAACCTGACATTTGTTAGAAATGTTTACATTATATTAACATTTAATGGTTTGAAGTATAAAGTATCTTGCATGAAACGTAAATTCCATCGTAATTCGCTTTTTTCACTTTGGTATATATCATCGATCTCGAAATATATTTTAATCTTTGCCTTGCTATGAATGTTATATATTTTGATACATAAATAAGGACAAAAGTAGTATGCCGATGTTCAAAAATCGATTGGCGTTAATTCGCATTGTATTTTTAATGAGTCTTAAAAGTAAAATCACTAAAATACTAAACTCCCCAAAAATTTCAATCCCAAATCAAATGGCAAAATCACAAAATCAAACACATCAAACGAAAATAAAAGAAGTACAGCAGTCAATATTGTGTTACTATCTTATTCACTATAAAACAAAGACATAAAACAAATATACAGTTATACGCAATGGACATTTTCTTTTAATTTAAACCTTTATCTACATGAAAAATTATTGTCATGGAAACTTTATATAGCACGTGTTTTGTTTCCATAAAACGCTCATAAACACATAAATTTACCTGTAACAATGACATGTACAACTTTGATATCTGTTCCCATTTCATTCTTCGCTGTACACATATAAAGTCCACTATCAAACAAGGTAATGCTTTCAAACATCAAATAATGAAAGGTCTGCCTTGCATTAGAAGGCAGCGATACTTTCTGTAATAGATAGAAGGGAAACAATGTAAGTTTGCAAATTCAAGTATGCAAATTCACAACTCGAAAAACTTATTTGTAGTGTTAACTATTTAGTTACTAGTATTTAATGCCTTAAAAAATGTAGAATATGAATAGTTCAAGATTATATGCACCAGAGGGGTAACAAGTAGCAGACGTTGAATCAATCCTACCTCATATATAAAATAAGGAGATGGAATAATCAGTTATCAAAGGTATCAGGCTTATAATTGAATACGCCAGACGCGCGTTTCGTCTACACAAGACTCATCAGTGATGCTTAGATCAAAATTGTTATCAAGCCAAATAAGTACAAAGTTGAAGTACATTGAGGACCAAAATTTCAAAATATTTGTGTCAAATACGGCTAAGGTTATATATGCCTGGGATAACAAAGAATCTTAGTTTGTGTTTTTTTTTTAAATTAATTCGCAACTCTCACTGAGCTATTCATCAAAAATCAAACGAAGTTGAAATAATTAATTATATGCAATCGTAGGGCTTTCAACCATGAGAAAATAAAACATACTATTAAAGGTCCCGACAAGAAAAATTAAACAATTAAATTTAGAAAAACTAACGACCTAAATAATAACAAAAAAAATTACAAAAATCAAATATGAGAGACATGAACCAGTGAATAACAAGCTCCTTTCTGACTTAGAATTGATCATGACACGTAAAAAAATGTCACCCGTCTTTGAACGTTTAATTCTCCCCTGATCTGTATCAGTGATGTAACGACACAACATGAGATCAAACTTTAAAGATCAGTTGAAAAAGACTGAACTCATTAGATCGATACAATGTAGAAAAACATAAAGACTGGCATTGGCAGAATATTTTCTCCATTTCACTTCCCTTACAAACAATAAAGACTTTAAGTACACATAAGAGAGTACGCGCAGCTACATCAGCTTGTTCTAACCCAACAACAACTCATAAATCAAGAGACTCTCAAGAGCCTGTATTGCTCATCAGTATGTTTTGCTTAAGTCTGTCATTTATTATAATTTATTTTTACATTTCAATATATGATTATGAGTGCTCTACTAATTCTAATTCAATTTTTTACTGTTTTACCAGATCCATTCCAAGATATCTTACAGCAGATACAAGCTATGCCATAAAGATTTGTTTGGGTGGTAAAGGGAACAAAATCAAAATAGGATGGCGGTGTAAAAGTGCCACATATGGAATCCTTTATAAAATCACTTAAGCTAACCTGGGTTAAAAAAGTGTTAAACCCTACAAATTATTCATCCTGGAAGATGTTATTGGCAGATCATCTTGAAAAGAATGGCGGCGAAAATATTTGGCATTTATCAAAATCAGGACTCAATAAAATCAAAAAAAAATTTAACCCTTTTTGGCAAAATGTAATTTCATCATGGGCCTCACTGTGAACGACTGACCACAGCCCTAAATGACATCTTTTCTGAACCATTGTTTTTAAATAAAAATATCATGATTGATGAAAGAACAGCTTTTTAAAAAATAGTTGGATAAAGAATAATATATTTTTAATAAATGATCTCACTAAGGGAAACGGAGAATTTTACAATTTTGATGAATTTATTAGATATTATAATATAAAAACAACTTTCCTAGAGTTATATGGACTAATCTTTGCACTTCCAAAGGAATGGAAAAATGTTATTCATTCACAAGTATTTTTCAAACTAAATACTGACGGCCACAATATTGTTACCGCCATAAAAACAGTGGATAAAGTATCAAAACATGATCATCAATTTTTTCTTGATAAAGTAAAGGAAACCCCATTTCATATACAAGAGAATTGGAAAATAGAATTGGGAATAGATATCATGGCCGAAGAATGGAATTTCTTTTTTAGTCTTTCTTTAATGATAACCGAAGATCCCACATTAAGGGCATTTCAACAGATTACTCCATAGAATTCTAGGAACAAATTCTTTACTTTTAATGAAATGTAAATATAGTGAAACGGAATTGTGTATTTTTTCTACAGAAACTAGAGAAACATATATACATCTCTTTTTTTAATTTAGATATGTTCGAACATTCTGGCTTAATTTTTTTCAAAAGTTGGAAGCAGTATGTAAAATAAGTTTTCACCCAACCTTGTCAAGTATAATCTTAGGTGTAAAATATCATGTATTTAAATACTTATCAAAGGTACCAGGATTATAATTTAGTACGCCAGACGTTCGTTTCGTCTACAATAAGACTCATCAGTGACGCTCAAATAAAATATTTATATAGCCAAACAAGTACAAAGTTGAAGAGCATTGAGGATTCAAAATTCCGAATAGTTGTTCCAATTACGGCTTAGGTAATCTATGCCTGGGATAAGAAAACCCTTAGTTTTTCGAAAAATTTGAAGTTTAAAGATATTCGTAATACATGTATTCTCATATTGAAGATATATGTTTACTTATGTAGAATCAAATTTACAGTCCCATCTGTTGCTGAAGCAATAGAAAAACTTATTTATTACTATAGGATTTAAAAAATAGTAGTTTTAGAGAGGAAGATTCTTGGAATCGTTAACGACGACAACGACGACGACAACAACGACGACAACGACGACAACAACAGACGACAACGAAAGACGACAACGACAAACGACAATGACAGAATACGAGGACAGACAATGTTGATGACGACGACAGGCGATGTTGATGACGACGACAGGCGATGTTGATGACGACGACAGGCGATGTTGATGACGACGACAGACGATGATGATGACGACGACAGGCGATATTGATGACGACGACAGACGATGATGATGACGACGACAGACGACGGAAACGACAGAGCCAAGTGATGACATAATTTCACATGGGAACCTTCGTGTCACGGTGAGCTAAAATGTGTATCGAAACCAAAATATTAATGCACATCCAACAACTAACACATGATCAGTCAAACTAACAAACCAAACCCTTGTATCTATGGATGTTAGTAATGGTTTTGATTAACTTCTGGTAACAAAGTTCCTAACTTAATAATTTACTAGTACTACGTAGATTACGCTCATTAAAATCCAACACTTCAGTACAGACACGGGCTAAGCAAACAGGATGGGATATATTAACACCGTACAACGGTGTCATGGAAATATCACCTTTAAAAAGGAACAATATGTAAAACACTAAGCATCCCTTTTGTCCTTACTTTTGTGTGTAGAGTTTCTGGTGTAATCCTGAAATGTTCAAATCTAGGAATGAACTTGTATGCATTGCTAAGATTGGATGCAAATTAATTCTCTACCAAATAATATGACCGAATGTGAAAGTTACTTTGAAGGATAAAGAAGGCTTTTATCTTTTTCGACTATTCATTATATTATGAAAGATACCGATGACTTGTTTTATCGAGCTATAAACAGGAATATGTCATCCTATACACCGTTATAGATTTGACAGATTCAATTATATGCAATATGAAGAAGTGTGTATGTTGTTTTCATTCCTTGTACTATTATAAAAAACGTTGATGTCGGAAATATTTTAATAAGATTTTTTGGTTAACATCATTTGTGCATAAAATTAATAGCTATACTTACGTCAACCGACTCCCACGTAATAGTGGGCAAAGGAATTCCCTCAGCAAAACATGGAATATATCTCATACTATCTCCTTCATCAAATGTTATTTTCGCACTTAGGAAAATTTGAGGCGCTATCTTAAAGGCTGGAACTGTTCAAAACAGTTGATTATTCAGCTTATATATTAAAATGAATAATAATGATAATGACACAATAAAATTTAAATTACAATTAGTGTTGTCTTTATTTTTAATAACTCTACTCTAAAAATAGAAACAAATTTGGCAAAACACAGTAGTTTTCTGAAATGATAATGATCTTTAATAAAGGCAACAGTTGTTTACCGCTGTTCAAACGTCATACATCGATTGTGTTACTTAAAAAAGTTTATTTTTCAACAGTTCATAGTTATTTTAGCTGACGTTATAAGCAAACGTCTCACTCAGTTTGAAAATTTACAAAACAATAGTTACCAATTTGCTCAGGTCATATTTCATCATCTTACTTACTGGACATAGTGTAATGTTAACTCAAACAATACATAAGACAGGTACATAAGTTTAACAAATATGGAATGCAACTTAAAACTCTATTAAATATCACAAACTATTTTGGCAATTTTCTCCGGTATATCCTAGTTGACAAATACAAAGGGTTCCATTTGAAACGTCTTTACATATTCCTCCATTCATACAAGTTGTATTGTCACATTTGCTTATGTCTGAAAACAATGCTATACATTATTCTTTCATTATGGAAAACATCTATTTTAGATGATAATCACTGGTTAACAAGCGGACCTCTTACTTAGTTGGGTCATTTAACAAAAAAAAGCTCTGTTCAATTGTACGGACACTTTTATCAATTAATTGAGAAATATGAGTTATCGTTATGACAGATTACAACGAACATATTTTAATTTTTCGAACAACATCCCGTTATTCTTTCTTAAAAGATCAAATAGTTATCAAAGGTACCAGGATTATAATTTAATACGCCAGACGCGCGTTTCGTCTACATAAGACTCATCAGTTGACGCTCAGATCAAAATAGTTATATAGCCAAACAAGTACAAAGTTGAAGAGCATTGAGGACTAAAATTCCAAAATGTTGTGCCAAAGACGGCTACGGTTATCCATCCCTGGGATTAAAAAATCCTTAGTTTTTCGAAAGACATCATAATCAGAGTACGGAGTACAAAAATGTACATGAATTGCATGCAAGTTTTTATTAAGTTGCAATGAAATACCGTGATTTCAAATTAAGATAAAAACTGTTATTTAAACATGTGAAAGAAAGCTGATAATTATACTATTGTGATATCTTACAATGGTTAGTGTTGAAAAGACATTGTAAAGGACGCTGCACCAAAATGATTTTCGAACGGTTTATACAAGATACTTTTTTTTACTTTATTTCCATTTAATATTCCACTGACAATTAAACAATTAACATGATTACCATGTGTTCATTGCCAACAAAAACCACATTTTTTTAACTATCCAATCAATATGGCAAACATACCATACTGACAGTTCATTCCCATGAAATTGTCCTGACAAGAGCATGTGTATCCATCTATTCCATCAGTGCATCCTCCTCCGTTTAGACAAGGATTACTTAAGCACTCATCTATCTCTACAAGTATTAACTATATTATGTAGTAAAATTTACATCTTCAATGTACTTCAAATTATAAAGAATCAAAGAATAAAAAACAATAAATCAAACAACCAGAGATATAAAGAAATATTGTTTTGAGACTTAAGATAATAGGAGCAGCTTTTTACAGCTTGACTTTTTTTCTAGTTCAATGAACAGCCAGACTTATAATACAATGTAGAAAAAAAACATATTTTTATTTATACAGGAACTTATTTTATAACAGTTTAAAAAGTATATAATTTCCGATAATTTTTCTTATTTTTAAAGTTTTACCAAAGATTATCCCGGCCGCAGACAAATGCACATAATCTAAAATACGACTAATAAATAACGGTATATTTTTATCTTACAATATTTTCCCCTACCAAGAACACCCAGACGGATGAAACTATGATTAAAGACCTTACTCCATATCCGGCGCACATAAGATCTCCACTGTGTAATACAGTTTGTGTCGCTCAGTCTTTTTTTTTATGTAATTGATTGTAGACTGTTTTATGTCTTTTTGACAGCGAATATTTGTCATCTCACTTCAAAATGTTCAACTGGTGAGTTATGATGGATAAGTTATCCTATGTGTTATATAGTTTGAACTTTTAAAAAAAATATTCTATTTAGCTATATTTTAGGGGCATTGTAAAGAAAACTGCATGAAAGCCAATATTTTATAAAATTTGAAAAAAACAAACATAACACGAGGATTTGTTATGTTTAAAGAGTCTTTATTCGCCGTGTTTCGTGGTTTTTTTTTTTTTTTTGTCTGTTGATCAGTCTTCGCTAAATTTATTGAAATTAATATTATTGATACGGTCTTTTTCTTTTATTTTTTATATGTTTTAAACTATGCAAAATATTTTAATCAATGTTTAAATTTCATACATGAATAAGAAAGATAATTTTTGGCCGAATGACATACTATATCATTTGTCATGTTAACATTCTTGAAGCCTTGTCATTTTATTTTTTAAGTAAAATTGAGAATGGAAATGGGGAATGTGCCAAAGAGACAACAACCCGACCATTGAAAAAAACAACAGCAGAAGGTCACCAACAGGTCTTCAATGTAGCGAGAAATTCCCGCACCCAGAGGCGTCCTTCAGCTGGCCCCTAAACAAATATAAACTAGTTCAGTGATAATGAAGTATATATAATCTATCTAATCATTAATAATATCAGAATCAAATTACAGGCTGGAGATTTGAATTCAAATTACAAACAAACCTCCACAGCTAGGAATTGTTTCGTTCCATTTACCGGACTGATCACATGTAAGGAATTCTTGTCCAAATAATTTGTACCCTGCTTTACATTTAAGATAAGCCTCTTCTCCGTATTGATATGTGAGTTTTTTGTCCAATGTTTCCAAATTATGGCCTTTCAAATCTGGGCATACTGCACCTATTCAAGTATAGTGTGTCATTACAACAATTCTTCATCTAGTTTATTGCAAATATCGTACTCCAATATATTAAAGATGAGTAGGAAAATGTAACAAATGTACGAATTTCTAGCCTACGTAATGACTAAGTAGTAAATAGACAAATCCCATGCGTCATATGCAACGTAAAATGTTTATAAATTCATAGAACAGATAGTTATAAAATCTTCTTCAAAAAGCAAACAAAAAAACAGAAAGTGTTCTCTTAAACGTTTGCTTCGTAATTTATTTGGTTTTCTAACTGTATTGATTTAATAAGATGAGGTTATGTAATGTATGTGGAAGACAAGAGCGTAGACTACTACATTTTGTTTTTTGATGAAGTGTTTTTTAATAATGTATTTTCGTGGAACATTTCAATTTATGGCGATATGTCAATGTAAGCAAAAGTAGAAGCAGACATATATTTTAGTTCTTTTCGCTATATCGATTGTTTGAGAAGAATGGCTGCTGTAGACATGATTTTTCTCAGTCATACATTTTCCGGAAAAATATTTCTTTGAGTACAATGTTAAAGCTACTATTTTTAAGTGTACTTGCACTTATGAGATCAGTAAATAGGACTATCAGTAACTAACAAAGAATAAAAAATTTGTCTTTTAGTAGATGTTGTAAGTTAGATAAATATTGACTTCAGTATTCATATGTAATTAATGCTATAGTATCAGAAAACATAGAGGTCAAAACTTTAAATACGTTAAGATATTATAAGAATATATCCAACCTACTATGGTCAATTTGTGAATTGCTTGCTATTTGGATTGTTTTAACTTAAGTTTAGTTCTGAAAATAGCTGTGATGGTACAATACATCCAAAAAGAATAGCTATTGATAACTTTAGTACACGTTCCGGTTCATTTTTGGTCACCATGTGGTCAAATGATGCATTTTAATGGATTGCTGGGTTAAAAATCTAGTCGAGACGCCAAATTAAACAAAAAATTATCGAAACGCATGAAGACTCAAGAAAATAAAACCGGGTTCGAATTCATTCTAAACGTCTCCGGTTCTATATTCAGCACGTCGCGCACGCATTCCAATTCAGTCAAAAGGTCATAAGAGGATAATATCGGTAAAACACAAAATACTACAAGGAAACATAAACATCTATTCATGCATGTATGGGTCAACCTTTAATTCTCACGAAGGAATAGCAGACACCAAATGTAGTAATTACAGCTATCACTATTAAGATTATATCAATCAATAAACATCAGTTCTTGTTTGTATAAATCTATACATATAGATGGAAAATTTAAGTCGACTTACCGTCACAAATAGGAACATTGCACCTATCCCAATTTATGTCATCATAACACCATGGACCACCATCATTGTCACTATCCCCCATTGGAGTTCTACAGTAATTTAGTTGTTCTGATTGGTAACGCGAGGCAGTACTCCACATTCGACAAGTCCTCCCATGTCTTGTGATGCTTATGTTTCCATTGTAGCTAAGATCATCATCGGATTTTCTGCAACCTGTATTTCAAATTTTATTAAATTTTAAGGTAAACAAATGTAGTTGGCATTATACATAAATGTTTTCTTAGACAAAATATTATAAATCTAAGTATTTACAAATATCTCGGTATCTATTGAAATGCATCTATGTCGTTATGTTTTTCCTTTTAAATAGAAATAAATCAGGAAAGATTCTGTATAAATGCGTACAATTATAATGTGATCGAGTTGTTCCCTTCTGGAAATATTAATCACTCAAATAAAGCCTTCTTTCGATATTTGGGTTTTTATCTGACGATAGGGGAAAATAATTAAGCTCATAACGCGATTTTTGAACATCATAATGATGTGTACGCATTACAAGAATACTTGACCCTCTGCTGTATATGAATCCAGCTAAAAATATAAATTATAGTCAGGTCTTGATATAATTATGCAGTATATAAAAATATGTTTTGACTTATGATTTTTAGCTGGAAAAGGTTTGATGCACTTATAAAAATTTAATGTTACTAACCACTAATCAACTTCAATGTTTCAAATGCTTTTATTTACTTTAATAATAATGACATCAGAAATTCAAAGGATGTTCCAAAAACAAACTTTGCATACAAACTTATAAAAAACACTAATGATTTTAAATAATCATGTTTCAACAATTTAAAACTAAAAATTCATGTGTCGATTCATATAACTAATCAATGAAATTTAACAATTGATAATGCATATATTTTGTTTGTTTTGTCCTATTTTTTCATCAGGACTAAATGAAATGACAAAATATACTAATTTCCGCGCGAATTTCTTGATAATATCTCAGACAATTGCTGTTCAACTTCAACAAACAGACTTAATGTGGCCCTGTATTTTTGTCAAGTTTTATAATAAACAGATAGAAAGCAGTGATTTCATTGTCGCAACTTTTTATTATAAAATATCGTTATGGAAATTGGGAATATGTCACAAGGACAACAAACCGACCAAAGAACAGACACCATACGAAAGCAGCCATCAATGGGACTTTAACGCAGCGGTAAAATCCCGCGACTAGAGATGCTCCTTAGCTATCCCCCAACGAAATTGTGTACTAGTTCGGTGAATATGGACGTCACACTTAACTCCAAAATATATAAATGAACTAAAATTAAAAACATACAAGCTTTTTGGTCATGAATGTTTGTCTCTAATATTTAATTAACTATGCATTTGTATTCAGATATCGCAGATCAAATTTATTCGCTCATTGTTTAATCATACGTTTTTTGATTGAGTTAAGTCTGCCAATTGATATTTTATCGTATGTTTTTCTTTGTTGTGATGTTATGCTATTGTTTCAGAAAAAGGGAGAAGGTTTGGATCCATTAAAACGTTTAATCCCGCTGCAAATGTTTGCACCTGTCCTAAGTCAGGAATCTGATGTACAGTAGTTGTCGTTTGTTTATGTGATATATACGTGTTTCTCGTTTCTCGTTTTGTTTATATAGATTAGACCGTTGGTTTTCCCGTTTGAATGGTTTTACACTAGTAATTTTGGGGCCCTTTATAGCTTGTTGTTCGGTGTGAGCCAAGGCTCCGTGTTGAAGGCCGTACTTTAACCTTTAATGGTTTACTTTTTAAATTGTTATTTGTATGGAGAGTTGTCTCATTGGCACTCACACCACATCTTCCTATATCTAACACACTCATTCACCTTAAACAGTACGAATGATTTTTTTTTCTGGTTTATGAATATTGGACAAGGAGTAAGAATCAGTTAATTTTGAGAACATATTGAATATGATAATTGGTAATATGATTAAAATCAAAGGTGTTCATACATTAAAGCGATGAAGCCCTACAAAACATACTTTGAGTATACACGTAGTGCAGAGACATTGAGATCACGAATATTAGGAATCAAAAATGTATTCCCAAAAATAAATCGGTAAATTTGCGGAAACAAATTTTTGTTCTTTTATAGCTGGGATTCGTACTCATGCTACTGAAACATCGTGGCACCAAATCGCCTTTCACTATGTCCAGCGCGCTAGACCACTCGACCAACTAGACTCTACAAATGATAAAGCCTTCGGTGGCCGGGTGCTACCTTTCCTTGTCAGTTTTTATCTACCATCGTAACACAGTACATGATACATAAGGCATGAAGATGGCATTTTTTACAGATCAGCTGAATCAACAATCGTAGAGGATCTCACAAATTAGTGTAAGATGCAGTCACAGAAATACTTATATAAAAGGTACATCTGAACCAGTGACAACTCTACGTTATATAGATACTATTGGACTAAATATAACAATTTGAAGATTTAGCCAGACTTAAATGAGAAAAAATTAGGCAACTAATATAACAATAAGGTGATATGATTGCTAATGAGATAACTATCCACCAATGTTCAAATGAAGTGAATGTAAGAAATCATAGGCAAACGCACGGTTTTCATCAATGAAAGAAACCCATACCGTTTGGTCGGCCTCAAAAATATGAAATAATTCAAGGGAAAAGACTAATGGCGTAATCAATATTAAAATGTTTTACGAAAAAAATATGACAGACATAAACCAACAACAACCAAGAATGTGGCGGGGTTAAACATGTTTGTAAGCGCTCAACCCCTCCAAACCTGGGAAAGCGATTTAACAGTTCACCATCAGAACAAACTATAACATTCAGTTGAAAAAGGCTTAACTCTAGAGATGGATAGTTTAGTTTTGAATATTTAGACAATGTTTACATCAATTGATTTAATAAAATTTGTTCAAATAGACTTTAGCATGCATTCACCGCCATTGTTCCGTTTACTGGACATGTTGTCACACAATTATAACATCCATTTAAACAATCATGTATAGATCAAATTACACATAGTGATACATGATAACATGTCAATTTGACATACTTGAAAATGTCAACGCCCATTTCGAAATATGAGCTACATTATTCATGAAAGTATAATATAACTGCAATGCACATACAATTTGATAAAGATTGACCCTTACAAGAACCCCATGACTGTCATTCAAGTGAGATATTAAGGTGGAGAAAAGGTTTAATACTCCTATTTCTACATGAGGAAACGATGTACCAAGTCAGGAATTTGATTCGTTTGATGTGTTTGAGATATTGAGATGTTTTCGTTTGTTGAGGGACCCGTTTTGAATTTTCGTTCAACACCGATATTTTAGCATTTCTACTTGCCTTTAAGTCCGCAAAAATATCTTAACGAGGGTTTATTCTCTGCTCAAATTTCGCTCTACTTTTGAAATTAATTTATTTTATAGAGTTGTCATAGCTTGACTTTCATGATAAAAAAATATGTTATTTTGTCAAAAAAAATCTAAAATATTTAGCATCTTACCGTCGGCTTTGATTTCTGTCAAATATAAAATCTGTGCAATTGAATGAATATAGAATAAAATCAAAAACTTCATTTTCCGTTATAAATTTAACAAGGAAGTTGATATCTATGAATATCTTATTAAGACTTTATCGTTGTTAAAGTAAATATTATAATCTATAATTTACAAAAGAGATAGCGAAAGATTGCTTCAGCTATCTTTTGAACGAACACATTGATGTAACAGTGTATTTAATATAATTTGAAATCCGACATAAACAGGAAACGCACAATTCTCATTTTTTATATTCTTAAATGTGTTTTTATTGATTTCTTTTTTTGGGGGGAGGAGGTGGGGGAGGTAGTTCAAAACATTTTTGTGCTCAACGGAAATGTAAAGCAATTATAAAGCCGCGAGTAAACCAAAAGTCAAATATTGTATAGGGTATGCGTCTCCAGCCACGCATATATTATCACCCTTGGTAAATACACAATGAGTACAAATGATATAATCTGATATAAAACAAAATCGGTACAATCAAATATCAGACGATTTAACTACAAGATCAAAGAAAATAAAACATGTTGCTAAGGATTTAATACACGTATATATAATATCGAGGATTAAAAAAGTGATATTAACCTCAATTTAGGTTGCGATTTCAGTAGTTTTCCAATATAACTCCGCTTGGACTGTTTTTGAGTAATGAGCACGTTTGTGTTAAAGAAGTCTTCATTGTGTTGATATGCACAATGGTATCGTTTTCATTTGGTTATATAAATGCCTATTAGCTACTAAGAAATGGAATATGATAATTGTCATCACATGTGTCATAGATAATTGTTAAATGTCTTTCATCTATGTCAATATCGAGAAAATTATGAAGAAAGGAAGTAGACCTTTTACTTACGTGTGTAGCTTTATACAAGTTCAGATAAAAACACTCTTTCAAATGGGTGTTTTTAAGAGACAGGAAATCATCAATTTATCTGGAAACTATCTGAGTACAAATAAAATTGATCACATATGCATTATTAGTTCCCATGTGAATACTGAGATTCATTATCAATCCACAAAACTCAGAAAATATGTTGTTCATCGAACGTGTCACCATTTTCATTGTGTCTGTGTATCTACATTGTTTATTTGGGATGTGTATTATATCTTTGATTTCGCAATAAAATTTTGATATCAATAGCACACAATCAATATATCACCGTTGTTGTGAAATCAAAGTTCTGTTGAAATATCAATACACAAAACTCTGCTTTATGTTATAGACGACTAAAATATATAATGGATTCGGAGATCACTCTTTTCTTTTTACCTAAGGTGCTAACATAAACACCTCTTACTATTTATATGGAACATTATGCCGTCGCGTTCTATCAGCCCATGATCTTCAACAATGTAATCTCAATAACAACAAAGAGTTAGCGTTTATAAAAAAAAATTCGAAGCGTTTTTTGGAGGGGTTTTGTCAGTAAATATATCAATTGTAGTTGAAACAAGTCATTATAGTAATGTGTAAACTCGGTTGTTTTTTATACTTCATTGCATTGTTGTAGTATAGGCCTTTTTCCAACACTGTTTTTATAATGATGTTCTTTTTGCGACTTCTTTTGGCATGCATATAAGTGTTAAATTCAACTAAAACCATGTTAAACTCATCTTTTTTTCTCGGAAAGTCAGGAGTACAGCAAAAGTTGTCAGTAATTCCGTTGGTTGATAGTTTACATTCAAAATTAACCTTCCAGCTATTTGATTTATTTCTGCATCTTTGTTACAGTTGCATGTAAACCGGTTTGTGGCGAGTCTTTGTGTTTCAATTTATCACGAAATACATTGTACAAGAAAAGATAAATATATCATAAAATAAAAAGACCAGTGTTACAACATTTTCGGTTTTAGTTTGTAACCCAGATTTGTTTTCTCGCAATAGATTTGTGGCTTTTGAAAAACAGTGTTCTTCTGTTACTTTTACTTCCATTAATGAAAAGCTTCAATTTGCTTAAAACGATTTACGATGTTATCGTTTCTAGAGATGATAAACTAAAGCATTTTCCTACAAATATCTGTCAGTAGCTAAACACACAGTTTCAGTGCTGTACAACTTTGTACTTTTTTTCGCTTTCGATCTTTTATATCTGGGCGTCACTGGTGAGTCTTGTGTGGACGAGGCGCGTTTTTTTGGCGTATTAAATTTTAAACCTGATGCTTTTTGTTATTCATTAATCATGTGTTTCTTTGTCTAATACGTTTTCCTATTTATTTGTATTGTAGTCCTGTAATATTATGTTGACATTTCTATGTTATATTTAACATTGCCATTAAAGTGCGAGGTTTGGCATGCCACAAAACCAGGTTCAACCCACCATTTTTTCCTTTAAAAATGGCCTGTACCAAGTCAGGAATATGGACATTGTTATATTATAGTTCGTTTCTGTGTGTGTTACAATTTAACGTTGCGTCGTTTGTTTTCTCTTATTTTTTAGTGTAAATTGACATTGCGATAAGACGTGTCACGGTACTTGTCTATCCCAAATTCATGTATTTGGTTTTGATGTTATATTTGTTATTCTCGTGGGATTTTGTCTGATGCTTGGTCCGTTTCTGTGTGTGTTAGTTACATTGTAGTGTTGTGTCGTTGTTCTCTTCTTATATTTATGCGTTTCCCTCAGTTTTAGTTTGTTACCCCGATTTTGTTTTTTGTCCATGGATTTATGAGTTTGAACAGCGGTATACTACTGTTGCCTTTATTGGTCAAGGTGATGATGATAGTTATTATCTTATCACAGTGAATTATGTGTATATTTTTAAGGATACATTTTTGTTTGAATAGGTAGGATACTTCATTGATGTCATTGGCTTTCAAATAATTTTGCACCAGCGTTCATATTGAATGGAAAACATGAAAATCGCGTCAGATCTAACAAATGTGCAAAGAGTTTTATCGAGATTTTGGTTATCGCTGGTGGATTCCAGTGGTGATACCTCCAGTATAATCAGCTTAATAGGATAAAATTCGGTTTCTTCGGCATATTTTTTTTTGCTTCATTTCTACGTCATAAAATTGAGAAATAATTAAAGACAAAGTGTTCAACTTCGCTAGGCAATGTTGATTTCAGATGTGTTTGGTTATTCTAAGATCCCTTTTTGATAGTTAAGTTCGTATTTAGAAAATGATACAGTAATCGGTTATATTTGTGTGGGGTGCATGATTGGGCTAGTTAAGTCAAGGAAGTGTTGTGGATGCAACTAATTTATAAAGTATTATTTTCATGTCATATTTTGAAGCAATACTACATTCTCTCTCTTCAGTTTCCGAATAATTTAATGTTACGTTATTGAAAAAACATTATCTTTTCCTGAACTGTCTTTTACATTCATGTACATAGACTTTTTTTCAGACCATTTTAGAACGTTTATTATGTTATCAAAAACTGCAATCATTCGTCAGTATTGTATGGTGTTTTTTTTTATTTTTAGTTCATTATCAACTAAACCGATACTCCATGTTGCCCTGTAGATGACTTTTTGGTCTTTTGAATATTTAGTTAGATCATATCGACGCATACCCTACATTGGTTTTTATTCATGTCATTGTAATCTGATAATAACATTTTGTTTAATTTACAATTCGAAGATAACAGCAATCATCATACAAAAATTAGAGGCGACTTCCTTATTCGGTTTAAGTTGTTGGCAATATTTAGTTCACCTGCTAAACCTTTTATTTATGAGAAATGAAGTTTTTGAAATTATTCTTTAGTATTGCACAGATTATAAGTGTGAGAGAATTGAAAGCAGAGGGTAAGCTCTTTGAATTTACAGTTTCAAGAAATCTAAAATCATTTGCAATCATTATGCTAAATCGAACCAGTAGAAATGGCATTTTTGTTGTTGGATTTTATTTGTTCAGTCGTTAGTTTGCTATGTTATTTATATGTTTTGAAACTGTCTTTTGTTCGTGTTTCCCTTTTTTCTGTTCACTCTAATATCACTTTGGTTTCTTGCGCCTCTGTTATATCATAATGCATTGTTTGCTATTTTCATTACTATCTATATTTTTATCATGTTGATTGTAATAATTTGTAATCCTTCTAGCAATTGACGAATAAACTTGCATCACAGTGTAAGAAAAATGTTATCATTTTTTTAGCTTAACAAACAAATTTTACGGTTGAAGATTCGGTATTAAATTGTTTTTGTGTCATATTTAACATGTTTAACGTTTGGAAATTTATCTTTATCATGTTTATTGAATAATGTTATAAATGAATCTCAGTTTAAGATGATTACCTAAATATTGCTAACATCACTTCCTTCCGTGAGGCTGGCCAAGAGACAAATGTGTTGTTCTAATAACAAATTCGCGAACGCTACAACATACGTGGAAAATTGTCTAAAAATTTGATATGATCCTAAAAATTGGCGTAATATTCGTCATTTTAATAATTTCAAAATCATTTTCAAAAAGTTTTGAAATATTATGTCAAAAATAAAAAAAATAAGAAAAATACCGACCTCCGAGGAAAAATTCAAATCGTAGGTGTTTCTGTCGTTTAATGCGCCTTCTTTTCATCCTCTTGGTCATATTTATGTCTGTTTAAATTAGACTGATTGTGTTTCCCTTGTTCGTTTGTTTATTTTTTTTTTTCAAATGTAGAATCATAACTTTGCATTTGCAAATGTAATGGTCTTCTCTTCGAGCGTTCGAATTAAAGCTATTCACCCTATATAAAGCTAGACATGTATGACTGCACTGTAAGTTATATGACTTTCTATAGTCAATCAAATAACGGTTTTTTTTTTTCGGTGAGAAACAGAGAAGAGGATATTCATGTACAAACCAAATATATTTATTGCATTTATTAAATTATATTAACTATCGATTCGTAGATTGCAGACGTTCAGTCCATGATCTTAATTACCATGGCACCATTAATGTTACAAGACAAAGACATCAGTGTGACTATTGGATAGGTACGAAGTACAATTCAGAAGACAAAAATTACTGTAGGACCCCTGCGGGAGATCAAATTGATAATGGTGGCCCTGGTGTTTTATATATGGAACGAGAAGCCTTTCATGGGATAGATGCAATATTCCAGTTTGCTTCGGTAAGATGAACTTTAAATATCAAAATAAAAACAGCCTTATGTATTATTATACATTATAAAACGCGATTGCTGTGATCAAATCAAGTCTGGAACACTTCATAGTATCAAGAATAGTGACGAATATGGAAGATGTTCGACACATATGTTTCTAAGTGTGATTATTTGTTTTTTCTATACTTGATTCCTCTGTTTATATTTGTTCAATTAATTCTATCATCGACCTTTTATTTGGTTGCAATGTCGCTAATCATAAACTAACTTATGTCTTACATTGACATTTAAGACATTAAAGTCTATACAATTTGTAAATAAAACCGTTTCTTATTTGTGTATGATTCTTCCTTTATTTGATTGTTTGTATGTACATACATGTATATTTATAAACACGTCTAAATTGAAAACAACGTTCAAACCTATGATTGCGTTGGATAAAAATAGTATTTTCTATATGTGTGCATGCAAAACAATTTCTTGTTAGATGGATCTACGACATAAACAAAATCTTCACAAAAAACAAAAAAGGTATGTTTTAACAAAGCAGGTCGAACAACTGAGGTTCCGAAACATAGCTAACTGCCATCGCGATTGCCAAATAAATGGATCACCAGATGATAATAGTTTAATGCCAAACTGAAAACAATAAAACTTGAGGGAAAGATGTTATACCACAAACATGAGTTGCAAAAATTGGTACACCATATCCGGATTTCGATAACTAATGTCTGTTCAGTGATGATAGGAATATAAATATATTAATATCTTCTTTGAAATATTTGTGGTTATAGTTAAGCACTCAAAAAATATGATATGAACATCTTTTCTTGAATAGGTGCAATATGTCCAAATTTAGCAGTCCACAATTTAGAAACACCAGACAGAAAGAAGCAATATCAATATGGAGAATCTGCTGTGGTTACTTGTAAATCCGGGTACAAATCAATCAGAAAAAAGTATTTAAGGTCAGGTCATTGGAACGAGTCAATACCTAGATGTGAAGGTTATTTCAATTTAATAATCCTTAATTGATATAGTTATACATGTCAATAATTTCGCCTCTTGTACATCATGCATATGCATTGATGATGATGCATAAAATATACAGTTTCACATTTACCTGTCAAGATAATAACTACTATTAATATTATTTTTCATGATATGTTTCTTCTTTCAATTTGTGTGTCCTTGGATTTATAGTGCAGTGACAGAAGTGTAAAAAGTCGTCTAGATCGCGAGTTTAATCTCCCCAAATAACACACGGCTAAAAATGGTCTTAACTTAAAGACAAATATGTCTTCTTTAGTTTTTGTCCTGTCGTCAGAATTTCGTACGGTCACTTTTTTCTAAAAAGTCGTTTTAATGACTGGTAGTATATTGGAGAGTTTCAACCCCCCTTTTTCAAAATGAAAAAAATGGGTATGTTTGCTTACATTTAATTGAAATAGTTTTTCCTGAAGCTATTTTTACATGTCAAAATATGCTATTCAGTATTTTATTTTCTTCTTATCTATAAAATTTGTAAAGTTTAGACTATTTAAAATTGGGGTAATTTTAATTGCAAATTCAGACTCAAACTTTAGTTTCTTCTTTATAGTAGTAATAAAAATTATCCCATAATATTTTAAGCATATATTATTTAATAAAACTAATAAGTGATAAAAATTTCGGAACCAAAATATGAAAAAAACCTTAAGAAATCAATGGAAAAAGAATGGAGTAAAAATCTTCAATTTCAACACGGAACTCAATCACTTGCCTTCCGTCTCATTTTGTGTATTAGTCAATAATTTGCTCTCAAATGATATATGAAATTACTACCTTTTTCGCTATTATATACACATATTTTCAATCAAAGTTCACTGATATATGCCACATACTTTGTTTGTATATGTTTATATTCTATGTTTTTTCGTTATAAAACATCAAATATACTTTGTCAGAAAAGTCTTATTGTAAAATCAAAATAATTGACGGATAGTTTCAGTAAATATTCCGTGATATGTCGAATCCTGCATTGCATAAAAGATTGGATGAGGGGAACATCAAGATGTTTCATGCGATAGCTGTTAATTTGAAGAACTCCGTGCAGGAAGTTTGACGACATACAATTATCTGACTGTTGTCCTTCAATTTCGGGTATTCAGTGTACACGTTCTAGAATGCAGTCGTTCATCTGGAGCGCTTGTATATTTTGTTGCAACAAAACATTTTAGAAAGATAATAAATTACTCAAGTTTGAATCAGATGAGCGCATTAAAAATGTTTTATCCGTGTCAGATAAAGTTAAAGTTGAAATAGTTTCCCGTCCATCTTTTAAACTTCAAGCACTCTGTCATTTTGGTTGCATTACAAAATATTTGCTAAAAACGAAAAAAAAAAAAAAATCCAAACCCGTGGAAGCAGATATTTCAGAACACGATACTGCTTTTACTAATTCTATTTTGGCTATTGACAACGATTTAATGGTCATTCCTCATGGCACCGTTACTTGATAAATATAGATCATTTCTTCAGGCTGCTTCTAATTTAAAATGGTCTACATGTAAAATGCAGTCTAAACTCATTTATTTCTATAGAAATTCAGTTGTCAAACAACTTTAACAAGTTCAAGGCAAATATAACATATTATTTAGTAGAAAATTAACTATTTTAGATGCCATATAAGCTTTTAGTCAATTGAAAACTGACCTCAAAATCTCAATGTCAACTGTAATAGACACAAAAAACGGACAGATATTTAATTCCGCTGCAAATTTACTTAGAAAAGACATCCAAACTCTAAAGAAGACTACCCAACTTTGGATGAATTGTTTCTTCCTTCTTATTTCAGTCAATGCCTTCGTATTTATTGCAATCCATTCTATAGTTACTCAATGAAACTGCATACAGCCAAGACTATTCTCAGGAAATGGCACCAGAGAAATTGTGGAAATGCTAAGCAATTGTTGAGGCAATCATTTTTGTTTTACTCCTTTTCATTTAGGATTGGCTTTACAAATGTACCGTGAGTTTGGTTCAAAACACCTTATTGAAACATTGAATACCAATGGATTTTATGCTTCTTAAAATAAAGTGCGACGCTATATAATGTGTTACCAACCATGAAATTGAGCGAATTCAAGATAGTGTGTACTTCTCGTATGATGTTTCCCCAGCATCTTTGCAGACAAGCATATGGATGTCATCACACCTTCCTAAACCCCCTTATAGATCTCTGTTAAATCTTGGATGAATTGATAGGGATGGTTTGAAGCTGCATGGTATTTTTTAGGAACAAATGTCTTCGGACTTCCTACAATACCTTGTCTGTACTTGTAAAGAAAAACTCAAAATAACGTGTTTGCTTTTAGCAGAACCTTTCATGTGCAGACCTGTGGCCATGAGTGAAATGTGTAGAAATATTAAAACATGTCAAAATGTTAGAAATTATTATAAATTAAGGAATGTATCTCCCTCATGCAAAGCTCTGATTCATTTCACGGATTTGGCTATACTTTTTGGAACTTTTGGATTATAGCTCTTCATCTTTAATATAAGCTTTGGATTTCACATATTTTGGCCACGAGCATCACTGAAGATCGAGACATGTGTTGTCGAAATGCGCATCTGGTGCAGGAAAATTGCCGGTACCGTTATTGTTATTGTGACAGTTGATGAAAATGAACACGATGGAGATAAGGGTTGATTTGGTATAAAGCTTGTTGCACTGGTACACACGAATCCCGTCCCGAGGTTAGGGGATTGTTGGCGTGCCCTTAAAAAAGTTAAACCCCGCCACTATCTGTATGTGTCAGTTTTAAGTTACGAGACGGTAATGCAGTGTTTGTCGTTTGTTTCTGTATACTATATTAGTTTCTTTATTATTTATTTTGTACATTAATCAGGCCGTTAGATTTTTTGTTTGTTTTACATTATTCGTTTCGGGAATTGAAGACTTTGCAGTATGACTTTTACTCATTTTTGAAACCCGTACGGGACCTATAATTGTTTTGTGTCTCATTTGGTCTCATTTGGAGAGTTGTCTCATTTGCAATCATATCACATCTTCTTTTTTTATATGGAATACTTTAAAAGTTTGTGGTACGTTGCAAGGGAAAAAAAGGGGGGATAAAGTTACAAAACCTATAATGTAATAGATATTAACCAAAGTTAAATACACAACAAAAGATAATACTATGGTAGCAGTAATAATTGTGAAACAAAAACAAAAAGCAACGAGTAGTCTATAAAAAACCTGAAGTATCCGCAAATTCAATTTGAGGTAATATTTGACTGTAGTGTTCTATAGCTTTGGTTTGATACCTCACCCAATATGATAGTTTAAAAAATAATTTTAAAGTATTGTCCTGCATGACACTTGATTTTTACCTGAAATTGATATTTTTCATAAGGTTAAGGTACTCTTAACATTTTATAGGTTGAAAACTTGATTTTTGAAGTTTTGTTTATATAACGTCGTTTTAGGATTTTTTTTGATAAAAAAATCTCAATGATTAAGGTTTATGTATAATAACAAACATTACTTAAGCCAAAACAGTATCATTTGTATTTAGGTAGAGTTTAGAAATAGAAAAAAATGTCAAAATTGAAACCCACCCAAATTTTCACAAATTTTTACATATGACCTTTGACCTCAATTTAAAAAAAAATGTGACCATATCAAGTCCTGACGACAGGTATATTATTATAGTACACGATTTAATCTTTCCAATGATATATTATGTAGGTGTGTGTTCGGTGGGGAGATTAAATTCCAAAAAATCTGCCTTCAGTCACCGCACTATTATTATTCATTTTGATATTTGTTCACTGAAATCGGACAATGAAAATATAAATATTGGTCATTTTAATATGGAAAGTATAAAAAAGTCAAATCATATTGACGCTATTTGTTGATAGCGAGAAGGTTGTGATCTTAAACCTTAATACAGTTCGCACAGTTCATTCAGTTATATGTGCCAATCGTAAGCAACTCATCAATCGTTGTATCTTTTATATGTTAATCTAATTTTTTTTTAATTGATTCATTAATAAAAGACAGCACTTCGTATACGTTTATTTTGTCATTCAAACACAAGTTGTCTGCTAAATACTAAGTTTGCTTTCTAATAATCGACAGCTCATTTTTCTAAACTAATCGATTATTAAAATGCGAGAGATACAAGAGGGCATACAAACTCATAAATCGACAGTAAACTGACAACACCATGACTAAAAAGGAAAAAAGTTTACAGCTGACCAATTGTACACAAACACCAATATAAAAGACTGAGCAGCACATACCCCATCAAAAACTGGGAATGAGCTCAGGGAATATTATAAAGGCACTATTTACATTATAAAAATTATTTCAAATTGAAACTAATGGATACATGTGTACCTGTCTTGATGATTACTTCGGTCTACATTGTCATATGGTATGCTTTATGCTTCAAATTATACTGCCATGATTACCACAGAATATGTTTTTTTTTCTACCACACATGCCATAATATAGTTTTCGACAATTATCATAATATTTATTGAAAAAAAACGCAAAATGTATCGACTTTCCTTGCACCGCTTCGTCGAGACTTCATTAGATACCATCAGAGTTAATTTTGGTACAATGCTAATGTGTATACGGTTTTATGACATATAGTAAATACCGTTTTCTCTCAGTTTCTTCGACTATTATCTTAAGAACCTCGGGAAATGAACTCATTCTGAAATGGTAAGGGACAAAGTCGTATTGGCAAATTTAAATATTATCATAAATAGGGCCTAAGAGAAGATCAAAAATAGGGAAAAGTGGGACGAAAGATCTTTTGTTTATATTTCTTTATAAGAAAATCCGGATTGTAAATTTTTGAATGCCTTTTTGATGTTGCACTTTGACTTATAAAAAGAAAATTGAGAAGAAAAACCATATTGACAACTTTTGAAACTGATCAGAATCGGACAAGCTAACGTCACATACTTAGACCTAAACTATTTCTCTCTTTTTCTTCAAACTAGTCTTCTTGAAAACACAATGAATATACATTTATTACCTCTATCGGTATTCCTATTTTGGTAAGTTTGAGATTATTCTGTTCAAATAAACTCATCATAGATACCAGGACTAAATTTTGTATATACGCCATATGCGCGTTTCATCTTCAAAAGACTCATTAGTGACGCTCGAATCCAAAAAAGTTTAAAAGGCCAAATAAAGTACACTGACTATGGCATCTATACACTATACACTTAAGCTGACGAATACATATGTACTGATTGATATTTTAGGCTGCGGAAAAAGTATACAGTTGTTTGTTAAATAGTTTTGAGCTAACATGACATAAATATGATTACCAATGGATCGATTGTTGTAGCATTGCTATTTTGTAGATGTTATATATGTTTCGTGCTTATATGAATGTGAGATTGGTTTAAAACGTATGCATTATTCTGATCTCAAATTTTCTAAGATTTTTGCTTCATAGGCCTAACCTACAAAATAGCTCCAAAGGTTCGTCTCGATGACAAAATAACAGTTGAAGAAGGATCCAGTGTTAGCCATGTCGCATGTTATGCAGAAGGAATTCCTCAACCAAATATAAAATGGGAATCTATTGACGTATGTTTGCATTTGTAATTAGAAAACTAAAATAAAAACTGAAATACTAGTATCCCAATAGTTGTCTGGTTACGCAATGTTTCTATGTCATCGGCTAATCGTCATTTCACGAAGTATTATGTCATCGGCTGGTCGTCATATGCATTTCACGAGGTATACAAAATATATGTTATATTATTGCCATTAAACTAATGTTCAACAGACGATTAGATTTGTTTTCAAATTCCAGGCCTCGGGCATCACTAAAATGACATTTATTGTCTGAATGTGACTATGTTGAAGTATCATAGTTACTGTGTTATCTGATTGATTTGATTTAACCAGTAGCAATTAATTTTATGAAATTAAAACTGAAACTGTTGCTCGTTGTTCAATGTTTTCTTTTTAAAAGCCACATTAACAGAAGAACTTTATATTATTGTTGCATTTTTTGGAGCAATGCTGTTTAAATGAATTATGAATATTCAGAAAAATACAGAAAATATATGCATTTTCCATTTACATTGAAGTTCAAAGTGTTATAACTCTATTTTGTCAAAGCTGATTTTTAAACTTTCAGTGACATAACATGCATAATGCTTTGGCAACACTAAGAAACCCTCGGAATCGAAATGTAGGCACATCGATGCTAACGATTCCGATTTCCCTAAGCATTACCAAGAAACAAATGTATCAGTGCTGGTCTTAATCGTCTAAAACCATCCCGATAAATCTTTGAAATGAATATCACATCAACCTAGTAACACAGACCTGATTTTCAGCAGATGAGGTTTGTATCAAACATACCATGCTATCAATAGGGACTCTGCTGGGCGTCACGTTAAAAACCTATATCTGCCGCAATGCATTTTTTGCATTTGCAAAGTTTTGTAACTGCAAATAAAACAACTTTTCCCACACTGTATAAAAAAAATTAAAACATATTGAGAAACATGGTATCTACGCTTTTAAATTCAGTAAAAAATCTTATCATTCAACGTTTATTAACGGCCTTTTATCTTTTTTTATGCAATCATCTGTTTATTATCATAATCTGTCTAATTCCTTTTTTAATCATTTGAAAAAGCTGTTGACCACAACATAAGATTTTAGTAAACAGAAATATAGTTTTTTAAGACAATGTATTCAAGTGATTCATATTTTCACACATTTTGTACATGTACATTCAGTTTATATTAAGGATAGAAATTTTGGCCAAAAAAATTGAATTGTCATCAAAGTTCGACACGTTCTAGGGGTCAAAGGTCAAATAATTTTTTGAAACCTTATACGTTAAAATTCTTCTACCATAATGTACCTTTTAAAAATACATTGATTTTAAATATGGAATACCTCTACATAAATCCCACAGATTCCCTACCATCAATTTTTTAACCGGCAATGTGTCTTAACACTATGCTTGTTAAGTTGAGAATATGAAGTAGAATTGAATTGTTAGTTAAACAAGTTTTACCCGTTATACAAAAGATACCCCTAGTTGTCAGGTTGAATGAATAATGTCGCGTGCATTTTATTGATAAGTTCACGTAGATATACTTGTGCAAGTGCACTGGTACATTACGTTATTGCTTAATAATTAAATTGTGGATGTAACGCGTCTTCTGATTGGCTGACGTTGTTTAGTTTATCAGCTCATAGACATAATTAAGTCATGTGACCGTGACGTCAGCAACGTTTTTTCATGGTTTACTCCTGTTTAAAATAGAATTCAAAATTAAATTATAAGAAATAACTCTAATATATTATCTGTCTACTCGAAATAACATAAAAAATGTTGTGCACAATGTAGAATAAACCGCTACGCGGGTTATTCAGTGTGAACCACATTTTTTATGTTATTTTTTCATAGACAGAAAAAATATTACAGTCATTCCTTAAATATTTTAGAATATCAAGTCCTGTCCATAACCTAAACCAATTTAACAGTTAGATAAAAGGGAAACTGTACTGATAAACATGTATTCTTTTCGGCAAACTCTGCAAAAAGAGATACTTATTTTAAACAAAAAAATTTACTATAACTAGCAACCGTGATTTTTAAATAATAAGAATCACTCACATACATAATATCTAGGAATATATAATTTTTTCAATTCCTAAATCCAATTCCTCAATTTCAAGGCAAATTACTGAACAAAAAAATGATTAGCAGTTGTTGGTGTTTTTGATAATATTGTTCTACTTATACAATAATATACCATTCAAAACAAAAGCAAACCTCTGAATGAATTCAATATCGATACCAATTGTTATAATTCAATATTTGTTTCGATAACAACGTTGCATTTCTTCTATTGCTTGTTTTGTTTAATCTTCAGAAACCGTCGATGCCCTCAAATACAAGACTGGTTGATCATTTTATGATATTTGAAAATGTTACTGTGGCTGATAGTGGAATTTATATGTGTACGGCAAGGAATGAAATGGGTTCTGATATCAAGGTTGTTCATGTCATTGTTAAAGGTAAGTAATTCTGAATTGCTTAATTAACGCAAACAAATATTAAAAGTTTTATGCCAAGTGAATCGCACTACGCCACATGGGATTTATTAAAACAAATGTTTGACCGTTCAACAATGAGCATAAGTTTCCTGTGTATGACTTTAAACACAAACTTTAACGTTACAACCAAAATGTAATTTTAATACATAATTATCAAGTAATAGTTAACTTTTGGATGTAACGCGTCTTCTGATTGGCTGATGTTGTTTTGTTTATCAGCTCAAATACATAATTTTGTCATTTGACCGTGACGTCATCAAGGTTTTTTCATGATTTACTCCGGTTTAATTGTACCTACGCGGGTTATTCAGTGTGCACCACATTTTTTATGTTATTTCGAATAGACAGAAAAAATATTACAGTCATTCCTTAATAAAAACAAATGCAATGGCTAAATATCAATCAATGCATAGATCACTCATATAACATTTTAATGATAAAGACATATAAAAGTAACGAAGTAAATGCACTATATAGAAAATAAATTTTGTTTTCAATCTATATCGTTTCGAACATCTAAATTATATAATGAGTCTACTAACATCGTCGTACAATTATGTCAGTTCACACTAGAGAGTGTGCAATTCATGAACCTAGATAGTGGTTTCGTTTTTCGAAAGACTGTAACTGATTGTATGCAAAGACTGACACTTTTCAATTAGAAGTCTTTAAAAGAAGGAAAGCTAAAATGATATGTTTAAACCTAATTTAATTTTCTAGTGTCTGTAAATATTGTTGTAGACGAAATTATCAACTTAGTAAAGCCATCCACTAATCAGACTTTCATGTTGCAAAATATTCATGGCATACGAGAAAATCGAGGAAAAGAAGTAAATGCTTAATATAAAGCGTGTGGCTATGACGTGTACTATTTATTTGCAGCAAGACCCCATGTACTCCACACCGCGCCTGTCATTCATGCACTTTCCTCTTTAAAAGTGGATTACTATACGAGTACAAGACTTTTTTGTAACGGCACTGGACTGGATTTCCAACGCGATCTAATATAATTTAATAACAATTATTTTAATTTACTGACTATCTCGTCACAATGTTACTATTATATTGTTTATTAATGCGGATCTCTCTGCTGCGTGTTCTTCCGTTTGTTTGTAATGTATTTCTGTCAAGTAGTGTTGACATATTATCCATATCTTTTTAACATTGTCAAATAAGCAAGATGTTGGGCTAACATAAAACCAGGACCAACCAACAATTTAAGTTGCACTTCAGAGAATCTGTTGTTCTGTTGTTTTTTTTTTTCTTCTATCAATTGAGTAATGTACAATACACCTTTACAACAGTAGTGCAATTGGCAATCATCTCTTACTTTCCAAAACGTAGCAAAGGCTTGGTGTTGTAGCCAAAAATTACGAAAATTGTAAATAAGGGCCTTTTGTTGAAGGTCAAAAGACGACCTATAGTTATTAATTTTAATGTCATTTGGTCTCTAATAGAGATTTGTCTCATTGGCGATCATACCACATCTCATATTAGCTTAAACATATTTATTTATAATGGGTTGGGAAACAAGTTTTGCAACTTATATAAATCCCTTATCACTTTGCGGGTGCGAGTGCTGCTTTGTATCGGCATTAGCATGCTCTTTTTCGAAATCTACACAGGTGTCTTTGACATGCAAGAGATATGATGCTCTCTCTTTCCACGGATCAACCATTTATCGTCCACTTCCGACGGAATATCATCGTTTCCTCAAGACCATACTCGCAAATGGTTTTAAGGAAGAGCCGAAGAAAATCTGCCCCGACATTTTCATTTCGGAACGGGAATCGAACCAAGAACCTTTGTGTTAGTAGTCGGATGCACTAACCACTACACCACGTCTCCCTTTTATGTACAAAACAATTTAAAAACGTTTTCCTTGTAACGATATAACTCAAAAAAACTTTGTAAAATTTATTTGTATATTTTTTAGTCAGTTTTGTGGTTTATCTGTTATGCATGTTATAGACATAGAAACATATTCTATTATTGCAATTGAGACAACCATTCTCCAATGGTCATGTCTGTTTGTGCTGCATACCCATTTGTGTCAATTTAACGGAACTATACACCACTATGAAACAATTGGGAGATTAATGACTGGCACCAGGTCTATTCCTACTTTTCGCCGGAAAATGCCTGTACCAAGTCAGAAATATGACAAAAGTTTTCATTCCAAAAGGTGGGTGATAATGTTTGATTTTATCAGCTATTGCGGTTTATTATAATGTACATTAAATTTCCTTTTAATTGTTATACTTTAATCACCGAAAATTAAAATTGATACTATAAGTCGGAAGAGTATTAGTTCAGGATAAAAAAGAATAAGCTAAAAGTATTGATAGGTTATGGAGCTCATTTTCGAGATATTTGCTTTTTAAATTATGACTCAGACTTTTACCTTATATTTGCATTGATATTACATGGGTCTAAAATCACAAGAAAAAAAATAATCTGCTGAAATTGTTTTAAATGACCTTTTATGAGTAACAATGTCTTATATGAAAAATTGAATGGGTGTTATGGGAATGTTATGTTAAATATTTTTCATTGTATGGTATGGAAATAAACTAATACCGGCGTCACACATCAGCGTATAGCTCCTACGTACGCCGGGCGTGTTAAAAAATCATATACGCTGTAAATACGCTAGTAATTTTGAATGCATTCAACCTGTCAATCATATCTGTAACGTGTGCATAACGAGCTTTAAGCGTGTAATTGGCGTACAAGAAGCGTACCTAAGCATTTATCGGGCGTTCAAGAAATGTATGCCTGTGTATGCCTGGCGTTTGTTTAACGTAGAAGGCATACACACTACGAAGTAAAAAAGATTCATGAACATATTCGAGACGCGTCCCGGTCGTATCTTGGACGTTTTATTATGGGGTGTTTGTTACAAACACACCCGTATACGTTTTATTTAAAGTCGAACGATCTCGAAGCGTATACAACAAGTACTAAACGTGTCTCAAACTTATCTGTAGCGCGTAAAAGCGCTTGTAGCGTATGTATAAAGTGCGTGTAACGTACAGGTATACGCTAGACACACGCTTGAGCTGGATGAAAATTTTTATGCTGCATAAAAATTTCCTTTAGTTGTAGCGTTCACCAAGCGTATACCTTTGTATTTCGACGTACTTCAAACTTATGCAACGCGCGTTTAACGATTGCTTAGCATTCCTCTGGCTAGCAACTAACGTATACCGACTTTGTCTATTTTCTCTGTACGTTTGGTGCACGCCGGTCTATACGCCAATGTGTGACGACGGCATAAGGAGTCCGAACATCTAACACATATTCCAAAACCTCACCAAAGTATATCCATAAGTTGGTCATAATTGCTGCGTTCGAATGGTTTCTTGTATCCTTATTCCGAATCTGTTTTAACACATATATATTTAATAAAGGCTGCAGTTGTATATATAAAAGGGAGAAACGATAACAAATCGGAACCAGTAGCGAACGTTTGATAAAAGCGGTCAATATCACGGTAAATCCAAACGACAAAAAAACCTACAGCAACAACAAAAAATAATTTGAGATACTAACGATTTTACAAAACAACCTTCATCAACATATTGGGTTAATTTTAGATGTCCCAAAAGTATAACGTGTCAGCGCTTTCTAATATCCGACAATAAGTCATGTTCAGTTATTTCGTTATCTAAGAATGTGACAATGATCGTTTTTGATGATTAAATGCTTTAATGTTAATGTACAATTGTAAAATCTAATTATGAGAATATTCAGCCTTCTCTGTATGAGACAAACACGATGTGCTATTAATGATAAACTTTTATAATGAACACTAAAATTTGAACGCCATCTTTGTCTACACACATGAATAAACTCTTCATAGATACCAGGATTAAGTTTTGTATTTACGCCAGACGCGCGTTCCGTCTACACAAGACTCAGCAGTGACGCTCGAATCCAAAAAGTTAAAAAGACCAAATAAAGAATGTGAAATGGATAAATGCTTAAGTGTGACATCTACGGAAATCCGAATTCATCTTGGGCCAATTTCGTTCGGTATAGTTTTTTTGATTTTAAAGATGACAGTTAGGTTTTGTGCAAGAAATAAAAATAAGGTACAAACTGCTAAAACGTAGCAATTTGTAAAAACAGACATAAACTCAAATCGAGATGAGCCCATCATCGCTGATACTTTTTTTTAATCCGGCATGTATGAGTTCAACACACCAATCAGTAGTAAAATGAGCTTCGATTTCTTAACTGCAATTTCAAATCATAATGTCAAATAAAGAAATGTTCACCTTTTTATATCCGATATCCCATTACCAATTGACAGAAATCTATGATTTTTTTTTCAGCTGGCGCTTCAAGTTTCGGATAAACAAAACTACAATTCACGAACACGGCTCAATGATGACACAAACTTAAACAATTTGAACAAAAAACAGGATAAAGGATCAGACACAAACAAATAACTCATAAGTGTTGTCATAATTATGATGAAATCTAACATTTGACTAATAAATTATTTAATTTGTAGTTGATGAAATTGCCACTGGTGAAATATTCTCGAATCCAAAAAAGTTTAAAAGGCCAAATAAAGTACGAAGTTGAAGAGCATTGAGGACCAAAATTCCTAAAAGTTTTTGCCAAATACAGCTAAGGTAATATATGCCTGAGGTAGAACCTCATCTCCCCTAGTATGAAGGCGTTTACCAATTACAGTTGTAGTGAAGGGAGACACTTATCGAGTGATAATGACCAGAAACAGAAAAAACAAAATTATCGAATGAAGTGACCAAATGACATGAGAATAAAAGAAATTTACATTTCTAATATTCAGTTAATTTTTTTTCGACTAGTGCGTCATGCGAAGGCAAACATAGTATGGTGTTATTTGGAAAACACACATTAGGAAATGCATTTTTGGTCATTGCTTAATATTGTTAAACAAAATTTTCTATTTGTGAAAACGGTATATTGATCAAATGATCAAATGATCAACTGAACTCAGTTTTTTTCCGAAAATTTCTAATCATTTTGCTTGTTTTCTGTCGAACTAATTACATAAAGTAGGTTTCTTATTGTAAATAGATGCATGACGCAGAATCTTTCTTTCTGGTTAGTTCATACTACCTTGTATCGGCAAAGTTAAAAGATACGCAGGTTTATTAAATGTTTGCTGGTATCAGAGTGTGATATATTTAGATTATAGGTTGTCCCACTGATAAAACAAGTTGAACACCAAAAACATAATTCAAACGTTTAAGAACTGATATAACTTACAATGTACAAAACTTAATTCAAACTTAAACGAGCTGTCTAGTGTTAAAAACTTTCTTTTTGTTTAAAAAGAATTATTTTATTGTAGGAATTTTCAATCACTCAAAATACCATTTTTCGAATTTCATGGTGCTTAATAAAGGAAACAGTAGTATACGAGGAATATCGTATAACCTCGGAGATATATACTCTATTTTAATGCGCTGCTGAAAATTTGTTATGTAGAAATGAAGAGATCAAAATTGGGCAGTTGAAATCATCTCATTTGTCGTTAAGTTTTGTTTTGAACCAACTTCAATTTCTAGATGTAAGTCCAAAAATAAAGAAGACGTTTCTCTGTCCATTGTATCCTTTATCTCCTGATTGATGGGATAGATGAATTCAATATAGTATCCAATTTTGAACTATTTAATATTAGACAATCATCTTGATGGCGGAAAGTCACGTTAAAGATCCTCATACTTTTTCCCTACCCTAACATGTTTCTCTGTGATACCAGCCTTATATGATAATGTATGAATTACGAAACAATCGGAAAGTCGGTAAGAAGTGCTATATAAATGAAATACCGATTCAAATTACTAACAGATTCTGATTTTTTGTGTAAGTCGGACCTCTTCTACTAATTGCAAAATTATGTAAGTTAAGTGTTCTTCTTTGTAATTGGTGGTTTTTTTTCAAATTTGTAAACAATGTATATAAATCGTATACAAATAGTTTAATTGTAAATGTAGACATCATTGTCCATCTTCCAGTTGCAGTCTTGATTACCCAAAACCTGTAGTGCCTGCTGAAAAAAGAAATGTTCATTACTTAAATAAACTAACTTTTTAAACAAAAAATAATGTCGGATTGATAATATCGTTTTATCTCAAATACTAAAATACCTAGGATAACATTGTGCATTAAACACACGCTTCTATATCACGTCTTGTCAAAAAAAAGTCTGTTTGTTTACATTTTTGATCATACTCATTCGAAAAAAAAATAGTCACACTCGAAAAAACCCGATCAAATCACTAACGAGCCTAGTCGGACACTTAACTTCCCGTGGTAATATTTTTTAACACGATACAGAATTGAGCCATGTTTGTTTGTATACATACCAATGCAAATGTCGAAGGAAATGCATCCACATAATCAGACACTTTGCAATGATGCTCAATATTGTATTGAAAACGACAATTTCAGACTAAATTTATTTCTATATATCAGAGTTATAATAAACCGAGATACATATATTTCGATACAATACCTAACTGGTTCAACATGAATTTTAAATTTGTTCGTGTCAGAGATTGAATTATTCATTTCATTGTTTATTATATCAATGGGAATAAAAATAGAGAATATAAGTGTGTGTGGTATTGGTTTTTTTTTGTACATAGTTTTTTTGTGTTTGGCAAGGAGGCCATACCTTTTGAAGCAGAATATTTTTATAAAATAGCATTTTTCTGATTGTTCACCGCAGCCCAGTAGGTTTCTTACTTCTTTAATAAAAAAAAAATCACAGAAGGAACAAAAGTTGCATGAATTGAAGTTGAAAAGATAATGGTAACCCTGCACTATTTTCTTAAGAACGTTTTTTAAAGACATGGCGTACAATGGACCGATTCACTCGCAGACCACAATCCTAACCGGACACTATACATACCATGATAACGGTATCAATTACAATGCACAAGATACGCATGTTGACAATGAGTCTCTTTGATGATACTCGAGGCAAGACTGTTTTAGTCCAGTCGATTTGTGAAACGATTGTTCAGATTGTGGTAAAAGCATGAAACTTAACAGAGTGTTGGTTGATGTCATAACTTACATATATAGCTATGGATCCAATTCAAAAATTCAAAATGGCGGCTCTGGGCGGCCATTTTGAAATCAACTCCAAAAAAATAATAAATATTTTGATAATCTTTCATATATTGTTATGACAAAGACTATCAACTGGGGACAATTGAAGTATTAGGGGCCATGATGAATGGTGGCCATTTCGAAAACGTTAATTTCAAATATATCATTATTTGCTATCCTAAATTGTCATTTGAATTTATACTCAGTTTTTTTTAATGCATTTACAACTAGTTTTGCTAATCATTTATTTATGACTGTTACTATTCATATATGATATATCAGCTAAGTGCTCATTTAAGGCAAGCATATGTTGACAAAATAAATATATCTAAAAAAATACATATTATTAAGTTCTTTTACTTGCAGTTTAGCCATGGCGTTGTCAGTTTTTTTCGATTTATGAGTTTGACTGTCCCTCTGGTATCTTTCGTCTCTCTTTTAGCATGTAAGGCTTAGTTACTTTTTACCACTTAAAAAATGCCTGTATACAATATGAGTTATGACCACTCTATGTCGAAAAGGAAAATTAGTTAGGTATTGAAATCAAAGGAGCTGATAAACCTAACAAACAAATAGACTGGAAAGAATTCCGAAACTCTAAGAGAGGACACTTGAGGATTTATAATGCCAAGCAAATACAAAATGAGATGTAGACGTTTGAGCTGGTAATCAGTCATTTTTTGTAAGCATACAAGTGTTCTAAGTTAACGAAGACCATGTAATAGGAAAAACACTCCAGAATCACAAGGAAAAAGGTACAAATCCTGTTTAAGCAAATTTTCAGATCGAAATATATTTTGTCAGGAAAAACTAAATAAGTCTAAGATGAGTCACTGATTGAAAATACCAGTAAAATAACCAGACACAGTTGTGATGAATCAACAAGAACATTGATTGCAGGGATTTTTTTATTATTTTTTTTGTGATGAGGTTTCTGAATATCATCATGAAGCATCGACAATTATGATCGACAATAGAGTATGTGACTGTCACTTGAACTACTAACCATAGTTCATTTAGCCATACTCAGTGCTGGAGATTAATATTTCAGGAGTAGATATCATGCTAAATGTTTTTTTAAACTGCACTATTAGGCAATACGACAGAATTCAAAGACACAGAAGACACAGAAGTAAAGTCGGGTCTGTTATCCATGGAATGGGGCTTGCCAAAATGACAGAAAACAGTGACGGCTCACAGTCTGAAACAGATATTGTTGTAATATTTGAAATTGCTGATATCGATAAATTGTACAGTAAACGTTCTTAGTAAATACGAGAAGGAAGGAATGATAAATACAACACTTCTGAAAAATTGAATACTAGCTGCCGTAGATGATATACAAGCACACATTAAAGGTTGCGTCTTTCTCCTGATTTTCAACGAATACTTTGGGGGAAGTTCTGAAACAGGCCATGTCTTATAGTCTTAATTGGGAAAGCCTCATCATAGTCAAAGTAACTAGAATAGTTTGAAGAGTCAGGCTTGCTACTATAAGAAGGTTTACAGGAACATTCAATGTAGGCTTTCAAAATAAATTAGTTCCACAAACATTGAGACATTTTACTCTCTATTTGAGGACTGATAAGTTGCAGTTGTATCCTTTTGCCGACGAGTTGCATAACTGAACTTTTATAGCTGAAAAATGATAAGTGTTGTCTGCTAATCAACGATAATACTGGACTGTCTCGATGTTTGGCCATCCTGTGTCATTCTGACTAAGGAAACTGATGTCTGTTGAAATGATTCATGTTAACTGGTGTTATTGGGCGTCCATGTAAAGCTATTCTTAGTATCAAGAATATATATTTTGTCTGCTATGGCTATGCCGATGCCTTCATTTTCACCCGTTTATTATGAGGTCTGTTTCAGAACTTCACAAATTCCTTCGTTGAAAATCAAGAGAACAAATTCACCTTGCTTGTATGCTTGCAGATGCTATGGCAGTTACATTCCAATTTTGTTAGATGCGTTGTGTCAGTTCTTCCTTCCATGATAGCTCCAAGTTGTCCAATGTGTTAACTGTACAATTTTGCGTGACTTGCAAGCTTTGAAATTGGTACAATATCTCTTCCAGACCGTGCGCCGTCAATGTATTTTATTATTTTAGAAAAAAAAAAGCACAACTACAAATGATAAAAGATTTCTTGCTTTATTTCTGTATCTTTTATCCTGTCTATTTGCTATGTTGTCAAGTTTTATCACTCATTAAGCAAGAAACTAGTGTTTTGAATTCTCCAGTACTTACTTGGCTTAGAGAACAATGTCTTGTAGTACATGTGCACAGTCATGTCCTATATAAAAATATTGAAACATCATGGAGATCTTCAGGTACATCACCGCAGAAAAAATACACTGCAGTCTAGGTTTTTGTTGCTCCAGTACAACTTTACAGTGTCTGGTTGCATATTGTTTTCTTTCAATTGGCAACTTATCTTCAACATCAGAAGTATGTTTTCACTTTAACTGATGAAATATTTTGAGATCTGCAAATTTGTTTGACTTGATTTTTGCCATTTTGCCTTGTGAATGTAGGTTGCTTCTGTAGTTCCATAGCCTTCATTCAACTGTTCCAAATTGAGCAAAAGGAAAACCAATGCAAGCCTTAACATCTTCGTATGCTTGCATCAAAGGAGTGATTGCCAGCTTAAATGTCTATGTCTGTTCTGTTTGTATCTGCCTGCCCTTGCAAACCCTCACATGTCCTCTCTTGCCGTTCCACACATTCCTTCCAGTCTATTTGTCCATTATGTAGCATATTTACCTGACGATATCTGAATATAGGTATTTAGTTGGACCTTAACATGTACTTGTGATTTGTTTAAACCGGTTTTGATTTAAATAAACAAACAAATGTCGAAATGTTCGGGACTTAATTAAATCTGTGTTTGGGTAAGATAATGCAAGCATACTATTTTTTTGCGTTTTACAGTTTGAGAAGCAATTAATCCTGAACTACTTTATTAAAATATTGTGTAAAAACGTTAATTATGAGCTATGAAAGTCAAGTTGCTCGAGCATTTTTCTGAGGAAAAATTTCAAAGAAATACGTTTTACAGTGGGTTAGCTTTCATTAGTCTTCACTATCACATAGATTAACAACTTTTTGGTCATATTTATGATTTAGAATCTTCCTTGAAGGTGGAGCACGAATGCGCAGTTAATTAATTATATTGATGTGCCATTGGTATGCAAGAGTGACTTTCCTTTGTATGATGTGGCAATTCGAAAAAAAAGTTATGCGAGTATTGTCTCCCTTTAACAGGTTCATTATTTTATAATTAAGTATAGGTTTCTGATATAATTTTGAATAATTACAAAATGTATCAATTCAATATATTTCAGTTTTTGTTATTGGTGTATCAAAAACATTGATCTACAAATATAATTTCATAAATTTGAAACGTTTAAAATGATTACATACCAATATAAAGAATCGTTCATCATTTTAGAAAAAGACTATAAATGGAAGTCGAATTCTTAATCTCCCCTTCATGATGGATTGATTGGGAAATTAACCAGAGTTATCTAATAATAATCACAGAGAGGGACTAGCAAGCAATTTTTAATTGTAGCTTATTCAACGACTGTATTGCCTTATCTTACCATTTTGTGAATATCCAATATAAATTAGCAAAAAAAGTATAGATACAAACAGTGAATTAATAAAAATAGCGAATAATGAAATATTGGAAATTCATATTTTCAAATGGTCATCATTCAAGATGGCTACCACAAAATCAATATCTGAAGTCCTCAGATGACAGTCCTTGTTATCTATGATGAATATACGATATGACTATGTAGGAATTTTCCTGCACCAAGCGTTTAACTAATTAGTCAAAGTGAACACGGTTAGCAAAGAAAATCCAAATATGTAAAGGTAGTATTAAGTTGTACTACTCTGTGTTAATGTGGAGGACAATGTGATAGAATATGATAGACAAAGACAGCTATTGTGTTGTTTGACAAAACGTGTTCATTTCATTCATTGTCAGTTATTTTTAATGTCAATTGAGATCATTTGAGCAGTTGATTGAACTTCTAGATAAAAACAATAATGTACATTGTGGGAAAATATAAAGTTATCTGTACCCGCTACGAAACAGGTGAAAAAAACTGCGGAGCCGTCTACCTATTTTGGCATAAAAATTTCAAGATTTTTTTTCAAGATGGCCGCCATTCAATATAGGTAGCATTTTCAAAAATTTTGTTCAACAAGGCAATTGGAATCAGCACTGTTTTTCCACCAGGTTTCACGTCAATACCTTCTCTAATATAACTTCCATAATTGTTTTTATTAATTAATAGAGATCAAACGTCCGCCATTTAAAAAATGGCCACCTCTTCCGCCAGTTTCGACTTTCAGAGTGGGTCCATAGCTTAAAATGTTGTCCATGATATATACTACTACTATGCCAAATTTCATGCTTCTACCACAATCTGATCAATTTTGTCAAAAATCTGCACAAATCGACTGGACTATTTACTCTAAAAATTAGTAAAAAGATGAAGAGCTAGTAACACAAAAAGGGGACAAAAAGTCCAAAGAATCAGAGCTATAATACATACGATTTTTAATAACCACTGCAACAGATGCTCTATCAACTCCAAAAGCATTCACTGCCGAACATGTCAGGGTTCCTGATTCAAGTGTTTTGAGTGGGAAAAGAGTAAGTTCTTGTCCATTTTGGTGAAGTTGATGGGAAGGCATTGAAGTAGACTCCTGTGCAAACTATTAAAGATAAAGTTTATTTTTGTCAATGATCATATTCATAACAATGTCGCCAAATGCATAATAAAAATACATGAAGTTGTTATTAATACATTTTTAACATAAATGAATAACGTACTAAGCAATAGCATATGATTCACTCTCAGGTCGGGAATTATTTTTTTTTAATTGTGTTTACCACAAAACTACCCTTACTACGTTCCGTTGGTGTAATCAATTAACCCTTAGTGTTATACGTAACTAAATATGAAATATGAATAATTAACAGAAAAATACCCATATCAATACAATAAATTCACCTTCTATGAGCAGAAGACTTTTTGGCAGTGACTTTGAACCAGATGTTGTAAAACTGATAAACAACCCGTTTTTAATTTCATTTACAAAACATACACGGGCAAAATGTGCAAACGTGAATTTCACATGAATCTCACATGAAGTTCACATGAAAAATTTCACGTCTTGATGAAACTAACGTGAAAATATTCATGTGAATTTCACGTGAATTGAGATTCATCCGATTCTCATGTGAAATATTTTACATGGATTTCACGTGAAAATAGTGATATTTTTCGTCATTTTAATTAAATTTGAAATTTTACATGGCGTTCGAATTTCTTATTTTTTTTAAAATTAAGGTGAAATTCACGTGAACAAAATTCATGTAAATTTCACGTGAAATTCAGATGATTTTACATGAGATTTATGTGAAACTCACATAAACTGATTTCACATAAGAGTTGCAAGTTAAAGCTCGTTTGAGGTGAAATTTATGTGAATTTAACGTTAGTTTCTCGTACATTTAAAGTCACGTGAAATTGATGTGAATTGAATATGCCTGAGTAACAAAAGCTATATAGTGAGACGCTAGAATTGAAAAAGAAGAAAGACAAATTAGATAAGATGTAGTTGATGTTCACGGAAAACAAATAGTATGTAAAAAAATCCCTTCTTTGTATTTTATTTGTGAGTTCATTGATTAAATACAAGTACATTTCGAAGTAAAAGTTTAAACAGTTACACTCAGAGTTTTCTTGGTTGATTTCAAAGCAATAAGCTTTTTTATTTATCATATAAAATTGAGAATGTAAATGGGTAATGTGTCAAAGAGACAGCAACCGGACCAATGAGCAGACAACAGCCGAAGGCAATCAATGGGTCTTTCATGCAGCGAAAAACTCGCGCACGCGGAATAGATATGTATCCATACTTTGAAATCTTGCACATGCTATTGAAACAACAAGAGCATCAAATAAAAGTACACGATTATATATACTGAGTAAACTTACCGTTTTAAAGGACCATGTAAGTGATGGTTTGGGGTGACCAGTTGCAATACATGTAAAACTATGATACTGTCCTACCATTACGAAAGCCGTTCTCGGGGGAGTTACAATTTTAGGCGTATCTAAAGAATGACAAATTAACAGTTATCATCGTTGCTTCATAAAAGTCTAAAATATTTTCAAATTAAACAACTTTTAAAAGATAAATAATCGATCATATGCCTGTTAATAAGATTTGATTTTCTTGGTAAAGCGTTTCTATTGAGTATTAAAATAGTTACATATTTGCAATAATTAACAAGTTTCTTTTTAAATTAAATACCAATGCAAATAGCATATGTCAAATGTTACCTGTGGGTTCCGCCTCTGTCAGGCGAACCAACTAACGGTGTATTTGGAATCAAATACTGGCAATAATCACACTTAAATTTTGTCATTATAGAGGGATTGTAATTACTAAATTTCATCAATGACCGTGCAAATATATCTTTAAGTAGTATAATGTTGTAAACAAATGAAGGACTGATCATTCAAACAGAAAAAGTTTGAATTCTGAAAAAAATCTGTACACCTTATGATCAGTATCAAAATTCTTTTGTTTGCTATTTGCTATCGTCAATGGCGTATGTAAGTAAAGTGCTATCATTTTATATTTATCCGTTGTTTTAATTTATTTATTTTTTTTATAAATAAATAAAATACATTGTAGAAACTTCCTTTAAAAAATCCATATACAGCCAATGTAAACTATTTCTGGGGTTGAAAATCTATAGTTATTCATATTTTCTACTGTTTTGTAAACTTTTGATTTCTGATGTGACCATTACAATGCAAAAAGTTATCAAAGGTACCAGGATTATAATTTAGTACGCCAGACCCTCGTTTCGTCTATATAAGACTCATCAGTGACGCTCATATCAAAATATTTATAAAGCCTTACAAGTACAAAGTTGAAGAGCAAATGTATGTCAAAAGGCACATACCGTATGTGACATCAAGGAATATGTTTACTTGACTTGTTCCAACGTCGTTTGTTGCGATACACGTGTAATACCCTGCTGTTGTATTAGTAACACTGTGCACAACCATAATGTTTCCAGATGTATGCAACAGTTTCTGAAAGTTGATATTTATTTACTCTTCATAATCTACGTTTAATGATTATACTTTACATCAATATGTCACTGTTAAAGATAATATTATCATGTTTGGCAAGTTAATTTTTCGATTTATGATATTTTTCTCGACACTTAATTATTGAATTTGCACCCTTTATAAATATTTATTCTAACATGATGTCCTTCAAACGCTTTGAGTACACACCCGTGGTAAAATATGAATATATTGCATTGGCTGTTCCGATAGTACTCCCACGTCATATGTTTTTTTTATGAATGAAGTACCCGACGTCATAGAATGATGACGTAATAATCTAAGCATTTTAAGGGAATATACACGCATCTGATACCGAAAATCATCACAACAAGGAAACGTAAACAAACGATGCTAAAATGTAGTATAAGCCCAATGTTTTATACATAGAACACATATAAGTAAATTATCATTAAAATTCATCCAAATCTATCGAAATACGTTATTGTAAATAGTTTGAGCATGCCCTTAATTCTGTTTGCTCCGTTCTTTTACGCCAATCTAAAAGTGCGTTAATTTATTGGAACGTCAAATATTTGCCTCCACCTAGAGCTCTTCGATCCAAAAGAATTACCGTATTTGTCTTATTAGAATCGAAATAATTCGGAAAACGCTTCATTTAATTTCATGTTTGACCAAATTTTATATTATTAAGAAATATAGCTTCTTACGTGTCAGCGGTTTTTTTTTAAACTTTACTTGTATGCTTTAGTAATGCAATTTAAACCCAAAAGAGCGCCATTTGTCACGTGGTGATTCAATTAATTTGAAATGTTCACTGAAAACTACGTAAATCAAAGCATGACACTGAAACAGACGACGACCAGTCGTAAGGGAGCACTTTAAATCGTACAATTTCCATTTCCTCGTATGTGTACGCTGTCGTTGTAAAAGCAAAACACGCGATACAAAGAGAAAAGAATGATACGCGCCATATTTTTTTATTTTAATGTGCATTAAGGTATGTCGACAAACATACGTTCTAATGCTACCTTACGTTAACATCGTTATATTTTTTGCATATATGAAGAAAGTTTTTCTTAAGTATATATTTACATTGCCATGCTTCCAGGTAACAGTAGGCTTAGGAAATCCAGTAACATTGCATACTAGTTTTGCATCAGTATAGTAGTCTACTTTTACTGTAGATAATGCGTGTATGACCGGACCCGTGTGAAGTAATGCTGGTTTGGCTGTAACAAAACAGTATAATGCACATCAGAACCTGAAGTTTAAAATTACTGATAACTTTTGTAAAGGTTGAAATTTTGATATTCCTTAATTTTGCATTTCGCTATTAATTGAAAGATAAATCGACTGTTCAAGTAACTTTTGATCTGACAGTTGGAAAATTGTCACTAGGAAAGACAAAAAGACCGCTCAAAAAATTTCATTACCAATAATTAAGAATTATAGTATAAGCTTAACCCTTAAAGTTATCCAACAATCATATTCTTAATAAAGCATGTAATTCCGGTCAATTTGTGTATGTGCTCGATTTCTTTTATTGCTGTACCATGCATCAAGTCGTCGGTTTCTATTTTGAATGGTCTCATGTATCATCATACTGAAACTGATGAAAACTTACCATAAAAAAGAGGTTATGCATAAACGCAGACTTAGATGTGGTCACTTGGCCAAAGTATAACGAACGTTTGTATTCGTGGGATTTTGAAATACACAGCCACATCAGATCAGAAATTTGATGTTTTATCCTATTCTTTATCATAATATGACTAGAAAGAACAACTTTGACTGCTTGTTTGAGAACACTTGCAACATCTTTCGGTTTGATGTGTATGTGACCTGTTCGAAGGTTATTCAATTGCTGACGACTATCTGACATAACCTATTTACAGTGGGAATCCGTTCTTCACTTTGGTTTGACTTTGAACCCAGCATTAATAAATGCCGGTTTCTAGTCCTAAACATGCTTGTAATAGCTGCAACTGGATGAAAAGCAAGCAACAATCAATCAATTAACCAGTGTGGATCAAGACTGTACAATAACCTACAATACTTCAAATAGTTTACCTGTGGTATCTTGGTTGCTATTGTATTGACAATAATACCACATCCCCTTAACTTCATATTGTTTTGATTGTGTGTGGTTGCCACATATGTTTAAATCTAAAAACGTATTAGCACAGATGATTAAATAGTACATGATTATGAAAAAATAACGTGCACAGCTTTTTATTATCGCCACCTTATTTGTTTTACACATTGACAAAATTACCAACTTGCGTTTGCTGAAATAGTAGGGAATATTTACCTTTAACAATCAAATGCAAAACTTTAAAATCAGTTCCAATGTCATTCTTTGTGGTACACATATAAAGTCCACTATCGGCCATGGTAACATTTTCAAAAATCAAATAATCTACAACCTGTCTCGCATTGGATGGTAGCGATGTTTTCTTGAAAATAGAAATGAACAGCAATACAAACGAGAGGGATTGTGTTTACTTTAATTTGAGGAAGACATTATCTTTCAGTTAAGTTAAGTTCTGACGCTGTCATGTCAGTTACTGTAAGTAGTCCTTTATTAATCATTGTACCATTGTTAGTAAACCTGAAATCGGACTCAGACTTCTAAACTGAGTTTTACTCTGCGTACTGCTGTGTTTTTGTTTTTTCTATATTAGCATGAGACATAGGGGAGGGTTGAGATCTCACAAAACATGTTTAACCCCGCCGCATTTTTGCATCTGTTCAAAGTCCGGAGTCTCTAGCCTTTGTAAATTAATCGGGCCTCTAAGACACACAGTGCAAGGTGTGACTGTCAATTCGAATGATTTATAAGACAATAGGTAAACTTTAATGCACAAAAGTTAAAAACAATGTACAAATAGTAAAGCAACGTATTAACCTGCATTATGCATTTGTGTTATTAATTATGAAGAGTGTTTCAACCCGACAGGACATGTCACTGCACAATATCTCTAATAATTATTATTATTATTGCCCATGCTAATGAACAAATTAGAGGAAGGACAGACTTGCAGGAATGTATTGTAAAAAAGCCTTATGATTAAATCGGCTTTTTTAAAAACAATTTTACACGGAATCCAGCTCCATAATTATGACTTTATACTTTGAGAGAATCCATAAAATTAATTATCTCTTAAGTAATTCCACTATATATTTACTTGTTTTATAAACATAGTAAAAAGTAACTGTTTGAAAACGGCCGACATTAGATATTTAAGTAAAATGGATGTCCAATCGGCCTACCTTTCAAACCATTGAACCTTTTAAACATTCTTCAGTATCAAGGTAGTCTTAAAAGTTTTCTTAGAGGTAGTATACTCCCATGTTTGGTATAAAAAAAATATGATCCTGGAAACTGTGATTGCTTATGTCATTACCTTTTGAGTTAAATAAAGGCAACAGTAGTGTACCACTGTTCAAACTCATAAATCCATGGACAAAAAACAAAATCGGGGTACCCTAACAAGTGATTTCGACACTATATTACGACTACGTTAGACCCTGCTTGATTTGGTACGTTGTGGGTTATAGATATTCCATATTTTTTGTAATCGGGAAAGTGTCGAAATGTAGAAAATTGAAAATAAGAATTTAAAAACGATGCGGATCTTTGATTAATTATTAGTTTGATCTCATTTGAATGAATATGATGTATTAAACTTATTTCTGTTTCAGAAGTTAATGCGTGTATTTATTATTGCGGACCTGATACTGTCGCATTTTTGCATTAATACATCTGAATTTACAGTACAATATTTCTATTTTCGTTATTAAACTATTTGAAATTTCATTTCTGTAAATTGAGAAGAAATTGAACATGATGCATAAAAAGTGCATTCAATATTGAAAATGCTATTTTATGGGGGTTTTTTTCAAAACATATCGAAAGAATAAAACATTGCAAGCATTTCTATAGTAACAGTTCCATATTTGACCACACTGATTATATACTGCATATTTCTATTCTATATTAACACTAGACGTACATCAATCGACTCCCATTTGATACTGGGCAGAGGAATTCCTTCAGCAAAACATGGAATAGAGCTGTTACTAGTTCCTTCAGGTATTGTTATTTTTCTATTTAGAAGTAGTATCTGTGGCGGCACCTTGAAGTTTGGTTCTATATTGTAAAGATGAATATTAAATACATGTACAAACAACTGCGATATTACAATTCAAAATAACTTTCATATGTGAACCTTTATTTCAACATAACTCAATAGCTTACATGGTGTCATTTAAGTGTTATATTTAACATTGCCATAAAAGTGCTAGGTGTTGCTAGGCACAAAACCAGGTTCAACCCACCATTTTTTTTCTTAAAATGTCCTGTACCAAGGCAGGAAAAATGCAATTGGTATATTATAGTTCCTTTCTGTGTGTGTTACTTTTAGTGTTGTGTTTCTGTTGTGTCGTAGTTCTTCTCTTATATTTGATGTGTTTCCATCAGTTTTAGTTTGTAACCCGGATTTGTTTTTTTCTCAATCGAGTTATGAATTTCGAACAGCGGTATTCTACTGTTACCTTTATTTACATGAAACGATTGCACAACTGTGTATCGTGGTTATATTCAAATCATCCTCTCTACTTATTTAAATCATGTTCGGTAGGAGAAAATACAGAAAAAGCACCTAACTCTTAGATATACTTAAGAGATGAAATTTTCTCAAAGATGCTTATAACCATTTATTTCGTTTTCATAAGACCCATTAATAGCGGTGAAATCAAAAGGTTGTGGCAATACCATCGACACAATCTATACCTGGGTCAGAAAAGACTTTGAGCTTATAACAGATTAGCATTTCATGACCAATAGTTATACAAAATTTTAACATATTAATGATATAACATTTTAGTTTTTACTACTAGGCTGGTAGTATGATCGGGGACAAAACGTATAATATTTGTGATCTACAAAATTTATAGAGCGTTGTTTTCATTTTCTTACACCGCACCGATACTTCACTGGCGGCATGTTATAACCCGACCTATTTATCAGTGTTTAGTACTGACATACTAGTAATTTTGAAAAAAAAAATCAAAATTCTCCGATGATAAATTCAATTATTCTTTTAATGAGACTTAGATTCCAATGCCCTTAAGAATACGAAACATAGATTATTTAAGCTGTTCTTTTAATATCCCCACCATTTGTAAATTTATCCTTTAAACAAACTTTTTTTATATTCCTCGATTTCAAATAATTAAGTAAGGGTGTTTCTGATGAATGTAAATACAAAAACAAGTGTTATTTCTTATAAAGTTGTAGGAAGATGTGGTATGAGTGCCAATGAGACAACTCTCAATTCAAGTAACAATTTGGAAACGAAAAACTGTTTTTGGTGAAAGTAAGGTCTTCAACATGGACTATTGGTTCACACCGAACAGTTAGTTATAAAGTGCCCGAAAAATTACCAGTGTAGGACCATTCAAACAGAAAAACCAACAGTCTCGTCTATTTTTTTTTTAAAAACGAGAAACATTTCTGAACCAATGACAACTACTCATTACCAGGTTCCTGACTTAGGTCAGGTGCAAAAAAATGCAGCGGGTTTAAACGTTTTAATATGAACCAACCTTTACTCTTACCCGACACAATAGTGTAACATCACATCATATAACGACACACTATAAAATATCAATTACAATGGCTTATGGTAGATAGGGTGTCTTCCTCCATCAGAAAGCAAGATCTAAATCTTTGATGAAATGTGCAAATTTTTAGATTAGTAGGTAATTCATGTGTAAGAATTTTCATTATTAATATAGAAAATGCCATGTTTTATCATATTTATGGTTGTATTTTACAAAAAAAAATACTTTTGTTTGATTAAATTTTTTTCCAACTTTGCCAAATAAGGGGAGGCAACTTAAATGCAAGGGCAGATAATTCAGATAGTGTTACTTTTACAAAAAAATGTGTTAGAAATTTATCCTTTTTATTATGTAGCAAGAAAACGAGTCAGGTGACTCCCTTTTTTCTTTTTCTTATCTAAAAGCATAATATTTGAGCTATCTTCTCGTATTTAATCTCAAAATTCTATGGTGTAGTTTTCGTTTTATGGCGGAAAATTAGGTTTTCCATGCATAATCTATACAAAATCTGACAGTTTTACACAACCTGTAGTGTGATAATAAGTCCAGTGACCCATTATTTTTATTAATGATTTTAAACAAGCAGGATATAAACTACATTTTGGCAAATTATTAAAACATTCTATGGATTATTATTTAGACATCCCGTCTACCTTAACTCAATCAAAAGACATATAAACACAAGTGAACATACACTGAACGAATAAATTTGATCTATGACACAATGTAAATTCAAAATCAATAAATAAGGGGTGAATAAATAAAGGCAACAGTAGTATACAGCTGTGAAATGTTAAATAATCACAGAAAGTAAACCATAATCTTGAACAAATAACCTTAATGCCATAAAGAAAATTGTACACATGTAGAAGAATATAATTTTGTTGTAAAGTGGAGAACAGAAATATTTTTTACAAAACAAAACTTGTTCAGTGTACGAGAAACAGAAGTGAAAATATATAGTCATACTAAACACTTATCAAACCTGGCTTTATTGAAAATAGAGAAACATGAAATAAGAAAAAAAAACATTGCATTTGTATTAACACGATAATGTTCGTTTACAAAAGACTTGGAGATCTATTACAAACCATATTGTTTATTTAAGGCTAATGTTATTATTTGATAAATGATAAAAGGATAATTAGTCTTCATGAATTATTTCTTCGGACAAGGTGTTTTTTGAATCATTACAAATTGTACATGTCGACTGTTCATTATAAGCCTTACAAACCTTGTTCGCATGATTCACCAGTATATCCGCGAGGACAAATGCAAACATGGGTTCCATTTAATCCCTCTTTACATATACCTCTGTTGCGACAGGTTGCATAGTGACATTTCCTGATATCTGAAAAACACATCATATGTATTCACGGTTTTTTAGGTGATGAATTAAGCTGAGAGTGTATCAAATGAAGTAAGAATTTTAATGCGGAATTTAATTTGGAAATCATGACTGACCTGACATTTCAATTTCAATTTCAATGTTTGTAAGAACATATACCGTCTTGACAAGTGGCACCAAAGTAGTTGTCTCGACACGTACACGTGTATCCATTCACTCGGTCAGTACATGTTCCTCCATTTTTGCAGGGATTACTTGAGCATTCATCTACATCTAAAAAAAAATAATAAAAACACTTACAATTAAGTTTACACCTTCAAAATATTTCACTTGATAAAGAGTTCGATTTTGTTAGTTTCTAAGAATTTCCCCATTTTGTATTTGCCTTTGAGTTTGGTATTTTTGTACATCATTTGTCTTTCTCTGCTACTATATAAGTACCTACTTGTCAGTTTCATTTATATAACTGTTTTTTTTGTTGTTGGTCTATATCTTTTTTGTCAGGTTAATTCTGACTTACGAGTTTTTGGTATATTTCGCCTCTCCTTGATGAAGCCAAAACGTTAACAAAACAAACTATCTGATGATTAAAAAAAAGATAAATGTAAAGGTGCAATACTAATGATTTGTTTGTGTCGTATATTAACAAACACGTCAATTTTGATCTACAGCGTTTTCATAATACAACCGATGTTATCATTTCAATTGTGACGATTATCACCATCACCCCGTGGTCTATTTCAAGATTGATTTGTTCAAAAAGAAAGTCATATTTATTTACTATTTCAATATTATTTTAGATTGTTTGATACAGGATTTTCCTCTTTCCAAGATAGAATCAATTTCTGTAGTATGTTGCTTAAACAGGTGGCTAGCTATTTCGTGCTCAATTTGCAGCAATTATTCAATTGTTTTTTAGGGGATTTCATTAATGATAATGTCAATTCTGCATCAATAATAATGATACGATAAATAAGGACAACAGTAGTATACCGCTGTTCGAAAGTCATAAATCGATTATTGAGAGAAAACAAATCCGGGTTACAAACTAAAACTGAGGTAAACACATCAACTATAAGAGGAAAACAACGAAACAACAGAAATACTAAAGTGCAACAAAAAAACACAATTACGACATTGCTACACACACAAAATGAACTATAAGATAACAACTGCCATTTTCCTAACTTAGTACAGGACATTTTAAGAAAAAAATGGTGGGTTGAACATGGTTATGCGGCTAGCCAAACCTCGCGCTTTAATGTCAATGTTAAATATAACCATAACATGACAACATTACATGACAAGATTACAGTACAAATAAATGCAAGAACATTCAGGACAGAAAATACACAAATAAACAATACAATAGGACATTTCGACATGCTAGAAGTTATCAAAGGTACTAGGCTTATAATTTAATACACCATAAGTGCGTTATCGTGCAACGGAACTCTTTAAAGTTTGAGGGAGGAATTAAAAACACATATCAAATGTTATTGATTAATAACTTTAGCAGTGCATTCGAACTGGCACTTCTCGGTATCGCAATAATTCTGTTGAAACGCACAAATGAGATTTCCATCAACAATGTCTTAATAAAGCATTCACGATCAGAATTCAGTTCACCGTTTTTTTCCGTGGTGGTTGTTTTAAATTTCTCTAACTTTCGGTTTTTTTCTAATGCGGATTTGAAGGTCTCCGTTTTTCTTTTGGTAATTTACAGTTTCTGTCTTCCAAATTTATGCTAGTTATAAATAATATCGGTATATCAATTTGCAAATTAAACGCATTTTTTTTCAAAAAGTTTACATGCAAATACAGATTTCGTTATTTCAGATAAGACGTCAATCAGATGTGCTTGCTTTTTTTAACTATCTCAAATTGAGACATTCCTATTTAAGATGATCTGGGGTTTTTTTTTAAATGTTTGAGGTTTTTAAATGTGAGGAGTTTGAAACTTCCTTCTAAATCGGGTATTTTTTTCTTTCAATAATATAGAAACCATATTCCGTCATTCGGCATCAATGTTGTGCAGCATGTACAAACCGATATACAACATTTGATTTAACATTAATTTGTATGTACCAACATTACATAAAAATCTAGATCCAACATCATACAGACATTAAAAATATGCAAACCTTCACATCTAGGAATTGTATCGTTCCACTGACCGGACTGCAAACATGTCAAAAGTTTTTGTCCAATAAGTATGTACCCAGATTTGCAGTTAAGAATCACAGATTCTCCGTAATGGTATCTTGTTTTTCTGTCTAATGTTTCCAAGTTGTCAACAAAAACTGGACATTCTGCACCTAATTAAGTAGAAGCAGTATCTTTGTTTAATCAATGCATTAGAGAGAGGGTACAACGGGAATGGTAGATAATTATATGCGTAGAGAAAATGATTAAGAAATGAAATGGATTATGATTATCTATTTGAAAATAAATCTGTTACGATATCACGATTTCGAGACAAACTTAACTCCTCCAGTCTGGGCTGGGCATTTTTTTTTTTTTTTTTTGCTATCTATGTGTAATACGCTCTGACTACACAAGACCCGAAAAATATCCCGTCAGAAGAAAAAAACATTTCGCAAATGAAAAATCGCCATCTCAATTCCAAAATTCAAACTTTGGTTGTTTTGACATCTCATTGTAAAAACTGTCGATATCACAGAGTATACACACAAAACTCATAATTAAGTTAAGAATAGTTTTTATTAAAACACATTAGATCCAAATACGAAAGAAAACAATACTAAATCTTGATCTCTTTGTTATCATTTAGTGTGTTCGTTTTACGATATACCATATATGGTATGATCTGGTTTGACCTTATAATTGTTTTGCAATAGGTAATGATTTTTTGTTAATTGTATCATAATTTGTTCGTGCAGTAAAAGAGCTATTATTTATGAATCACAGTCCCTGACTCTATTTTAATAGTTACTTCAAGATGATAATATTGACGGGTTTTCATTTATTTTTCTCGTTGTAATTAGACAAATGTTTTATTCCTTATATTATTCACTTTTCTCTCCTCCTGATTACCCAAAGAAATTTTAGGATATAGATGGACCGTCATTTATAATAAACGCTAGTATCGATATAATGTAAAAAAAAAAAAGGTTTTCCTTTTAAAAATAGGTACATCACTTGGGGTAACAAAAAGGGCAGTATGTTGTCCTATACAAGACTAAAACCGTTATATTCATGTATTACCTCCACATATAGGTATGTTACATCTCTCCCAAGAATAATCTGTAGAATTAACATAGCACCAAGGACCACCAGCGTTGTCACTATCATATAAAGGAGTTCTGCAGTAGTTTTCACGTTCATTTGGATACCGAAACGGTATGTTGATCCATCTATGGCATGTCTTTCCGTGTCTCGATATGTTGATAGTGCCGTTGTAATGAAGATCATTTGTCGAATTTCTGCAATCTAATTTTACAATATACAATTTTATAATTCTGTCTTTCATTAAGTTTAGACAAATATATCATAAATTTATATATTACACAAAGTATTGTCAACTGTTTAAAGAATGATATTTTGATTTTTGTTCCAAATTGCAAGCCTTACATCAGCAAATAAACTGTTTTATTCAGAAAGAGATAGCTAACTTCACCAGTGTCTGGGCAGAAATTTGATGAATCAGGGCTATGTCAAAGAAAGTCTCTTTTTTTCTGAAAAAAGATCATCAGAAGATATTAAGACCTTGTCGACAAATAGCCAATCTTAGTATTGACGTTGTTTATCATCGTCATTACGTTCTATAGTATTTAATTGAGAATTGAAATGGGGAATATGTCTAAGAGACACCAACCTGATTTAAGAGGAGTGTTCTCTTATATGTTTTTTAAGTTATTACAGTAAATGGTAAGTCTAATTTATAGTAATATCTATTTGACGTGGCTCAATACTTATACATCCTGTCATTGTGTTATTGTGCTGTGGATTTTTTTGCATTTTTGTCACTCGTTTTTCGTTTTTGCTAATGTGCTTTGTCTTTTTATTTTATGACATCTTTGGGTTTTTTTTAGTGATTAAAATTATAAGACAATGTTGACTGCGGTATTCCTATTGGTGACATTATTTTATGTCTGTTTGTTTTGTCACACATTGTTGTACATGCAAATGTATAAAAGGAATTTTATACGACTGTCACACAAGTGAGACGTTATGCTTGATATAAAACAAGGTTTTATCCACCGTTTTCTATATACGAAAATGCAGGTATCAATTCAGGGATATGACCATTGTTATATTATAGTTCGTGTGTGTGTGTTATATTTAGTGTTGTGTTTCTGTTGTGTCATGATTCTTCTATTATATTTGATGTGTTTCCCTCAGTTTTGGTTTGTAGTACGGATTTATTTTCTTCTCAGTCGATTTTTGAATTTCAAACAACGTTATACTACTGTTGCCTTTATATAAGACAGTTGTTATTCATTGATTGGATGAGTTTGAACTTTTGATTTCGCCATTTGATTAGGGACTTTTTGTTTTGTGAATTTTCCACGGACATCATTATTTTTGTTATTTTACTTTTTTCTCGTAGAAAATGACAACTCTCAGATTTCAACCCTATGTGTAAAGTAAACACAGAGGAAATAGACCCTACATTATCAATATAACAAAATAGCCGAATGTCAAATTAATTTTCGTTTTGAGTATTGTTTTAATTACATGTTAACTTTCAAAACTAGTAATATTCATTGTAGGAAAATTTCAGTATTTCATATACATTTGTATTTATGCTTCGAAAAAACAATCATATCTTAAGAAACACGAGTATTGTATGTTAGGAAATTTTTCAGTTGATGGAGTACTGATTCTATAAAAATACAAATAACAGTACCAAATTTTTATTTTGTACCAGTTCAATTGAAAAGGGGTTAAAAAGTGGGGAATATATCGAACTCCAAGGGAAATTCAAAACAGAATGTTGTTTATAAAATGGCAAAATCAAAAGCTCAAACACATCTAACGAAAGGATGATAACTGTTATATTTCGGATTTGATATAGGCATTTCCTTATCAATATTTTGCTTTGACTTTAGTTGTATCGTCAAATACGGTCAAACAATAGTTATCAAAGGTACCAGGATTATAATGAATACGCCAAACGCGCGTTTCGTCTACATAAGACTCTTCAGTGACGCTCAGATCAGATTAGTTATAAAGCCAGACAAGTACAAAGTTGGAGAGCATTAAGGACCTAAAATTCAAAAAAAATGTGCCGAATACGGCTAAGGTAATCTATTCCTGGGAAAAGAAAATCCTTAGTTTTTCGAAAAATTAAAAGTTTTTCAGCAGGAAGTTTATTAAAATGACCACATAATTGATATTCATGTCAACACCGGAGTGCAGACTACTGGGCTGGTGATACCCTCGGCGACGAAACGTCCACCAGCAGTGGCATCGACCCAGTGGTGTAAATAGTTATCAAAGGTACCAGGATTATCATTTAATACGCCAGACGCTCATTTCGTCTACATAAGACTCATCAGTGACGCTCAGATCAAATTTAATTTAAAGCCAAAAGTACAAAGTTGAAGAGCATAAGTCAACAGTGTAATATAATATTAATTGATATAAAAACAATAACTTGTTCAACAAAGAATCACAAAATTGCATATAGACAATGAACATAAGAATAAATGAAATACAAGAACTCAAAAAAGCATAGCACAATTAAATTAAATTAAATTAAATATTCTGGAATCACTATTCCAGCAAATGCAATACTACTTGTTCTTTGCTTGATAATAGAACATACTTTTTCAATAGTGTTCATTCCATCGAGAAACATAGTTTCGCTTTTAAACAATATACTTTACGCCTATTCCATATTAGGCTAGTAGGGAGGTGGAGCGGTCAGAAGTAGAGTTACGACTTTGGCACTATTCGATTTTTTAAATGTATCAAAAGTTCTGTTTGATATTGTAATATCAAGGTTTTTAATATTAAATTTTTATTGTTGGCATTAATTTTTGTGCAGACCAATGGAAGTAGGTTCTTAAAATTGAAAACTTGAACATTGTAAATTAAAACTAAGAAGATGTGGTATGATTGCAAATGAGACAACTCTAGTTTAAATTCAAGACACAAAGATAGTCGGTAAGATAAATTCGTTACATATTAGTGTGCTAGTGACCTAATAAGATATATTCGGGGTTAGTAAATATCGTATTATGTAACTAGCACATTATGTAACTAATATTATATCACACTTACCACAAGCTGGAATGTTACATAGTCCTACTACATACTTGTCTCCGGTATAACACCAAGTTTTATTAAATGTATCTGGCCTTGGATTTCTGCAAAAGTTATTGTCTTCAGAATAGTTTGCATATTGAGAATGATACATCTTCCAGTTTTTGCAAGGGCTTCCATCGACAGTTACATTAACTGTTCCATTATATGTCACACCTTTATCATATTTATTATAACAGGTAACGTCTACAAATAGTTTTCAATGAGAAGATGGTTTATTTTAATTTCTACGGAGATATTGAATATAGTTTGATATTTTGTAATTTGCGATTTATCAACTCTTTATACCAACTGATAAATTGTGGGGTGAAAACAAATATAATTAACGCAATGATATACTCCGACTCATAAATGATTTGTGGCTAATGGATCAATGATTTCGAAAAGATGGTGCATTGAGGCCGACCATGATTCATAATAAACTATAAAATAAAATGCAAAAAGTAAATTAACAAAAATATGAACTCCAAGGAAAAACAAATTAAACGGGAAGTCCCGAAGCAATCGGCAAAAATAAAAGTATAAACACATCAAACGACTCGGCATATTTATTTTCTTATGTAGAAAATTTAGGATGCAATTATCATAATATTTGGCTAATTTTTAATGAAATTATAAACTCTTATTTTAGTTTTTTCCTGTGCCGTTAACTTTCAAGTCGATTCAAATCTACACACATAATTAATGAATATTTGTTATCGTTATAAGTACAAACGATATTGACGTATACTTCGCGTATATTGTATTGAAACCCATTAAACATATTGAAATTATCTTATAAGTGCGTTTGTCAATCGCAATCAAAGTTTCTTTAATATTTTCATTTCTTTATCAATATTTTACTTTGACTTTAGTTTAATCGTCAAATACGGTTGGGATTTGTCACTCGCCCTACAATATTCGTTAAACTAGTTCAGATAGCGTCGCTAGTAAAACTGCATTTATAACCGTCATATGTCCAATAGAACAGTGGTGTTATTGCATATTTTTACGCAAATCTAAGCTATGTAGAGGGCGGCTCAGTTTTCGCTGCATGCCTAACTTCTTACATGTATGATAATGTAGTATACTATTTTCTTACCGTATATGTTCTGTCCTGCTATAACTAAGTAGTCTTCAAAAAAGAAGAAAATACATCCAAAAAAAAACATACGTTGACATAAACGTAACAAGGAAGTCATGTCCGTGTATGTTCAAACTCTCGAACTGTTATCTACATATTTTAACGGTTTTTATCAAGACGAAAAATAAAGAGATAAAACAACTTCACACGTATCTATTGTATATCATGTCTCCTTGAGATAGGATTGTTGTACAGTTTCTAAGTTGATGGTTTAATATGTTTTGGTACTCGATAATTCAATTGTATTGCATAAAAAAAATTCTCATCCGTTCTTTTAACGACAGCAGAAGTTATGGTTTCTATGTGTTGGCTAATACAATGAATGCCGACATATTAGAATAATTAAGATTACTTTGTGTCGTCTTCATGTGAGTTTCATTCAGCAGTTTTTTTCAACTTTTCCAGTCCAGCTAGAAAAATCATGTTGAAGTGTGGACCCTTTTAGTTGTTCGGCGTGTGTCTCCTATTAAACTTGAAAGTTATAACAAATATGACAAATTAAATGGCAACATTAAAGTCTTGTCCTCCTTTGAACTTAAAGCAATCTGTATTAGACTTACGATTTAATCACTTCTAATGAATGTATAATCACATAAAGTGTGACTTATTTCTGTTAAAAAATAACATAAATGACTAAGTACTTAAAAGCTGCGCTGAAATGGGTCAAGTTATATTTGTTTTAAGTGAAGAAAAAACATGAAATGTATTCACAAGTACATGATTTACTATATTTGTTCATTAGTGAATGCTTTTTTTACAGTTTGTGTCCATTTAGTAGTACCTTATATGAAAGAAATACACAATATTTAAAGTCATTTCTAATTATCAAAAATACAATCAGAAGTATACAAATTTACTTTTATTTCAAATAATGAATATGTATAAAGGTTATTGTGTGGCCTTAAGGTAGATTAACTGTAACACAATCGGTCTACGTATAAGCCGGAATCTGCCAATTTTGAGACAAAATTGTCAACTTGGCCATTTGAGGTGAAAGAACTCAAATAGTAAAGTTTTTATAAAGGAATGATAGAGAAATTGAAGCATTTACTTGTAACAAGGAAACACGGTTGGTGACGCTTTTTTTTATCTTTTCAATTTCTTTTTTAAAAAGCATATTTAAAAACTCATTTTCTCATATTTTATTTTAAAGTCAATCTCATAGATTTCTTGTTCTTCACAATCTATAATTAGATTTTTATTTAAGATAAGAAAAGCAAAAGATACAAAAGAGATATTCAAATTTCATAAATAGAAAACAAAACTAAAAATGCCATAGTAAGACAAGTCGAAAAACGACTATCAAAGACAAACAACAGTACACAAAATACAACATAGAGGTGTAATACCACCAAATTATGGTACGCCACATCTGGTTGTACACGCAAATAGGTCGAAAAACAATATTCCCTTGAATTTGACAGTTGAAGGTAATTAATCATACATTTCATTGCAGTAAAACATTTATAAGTCCTGAACATACGTCTTGTGTATTTCAAAGCACCAATATGTTTTTATTTGTGGTTTCTAAAGAAAATTTTGGAAACTTGAGGTAACATGGTTACTAAAGCTTGTACACAGGTTTAAAAGATGTAAACATTTGATTGGTTAACTTCCAGTGATGGACTTTTTCTTATATGCAATGAAATGTTATGTGAATCAAAGATAAATTCTGCACATTTTTTTGAAAAGTACAAAATTTAACAAAGATTAATAGGGGAACATCAATGGTTGTATTACACATAGACACACCTGACTGAGCAATACATGTTCACATTGCCATGCCAAACTTGTCTTTTTAAAGTACTTCCCCTCCCTTTTTACATCAGTAGATGATCAAACAGAATTCCACTTAGACCGCTGAGGGTGAGGGTTATTTATATTTATGTTCTAAATCTTAATCTCAGCCGAACATAAAACATTATCAATATAATACACTTGGGAGTAGGCACTAACAAATAAACTCATCATAGATACCAGGATAAAAAAAAATACAACATATACGTCAGACGCGCGTTTCGTCTTCAAAAGAGTCATCAGTGACGCTCGAATCAAAAAATGTTTAAAAGGCCAAATAAAGTACGTAGTTGAAGAGCATCTAAAGTCAAGTGCAACTTTATTCAGGCAATAATATGTGCGACCCGTCTTGGACTATCAACCTGTAAATAAATTGTAAATAAATATTTTTTTTTAATTATTTATTTGGAAAAAAACTCTAGAACACTTGACTGCAATAACTCGAATAACTTTAACTACTATCAATAGTTATCAAAGGTATCAAACCACCTGTGCAATAATTTCTACCCGCATACTTTATATTTAAACAGACCTATCTATAAATAGCATAAACACAACAAACTTGCATCGATATATGTTCAACTTTGATAAATATAATTATTTGTAATTTCAACTATCTAAAAAAAGAAATGTGACATAACAATAATAACATGAGATTTCAACGTCCTTTACAAAGCCGTAAAGAAAAAATGGGTTACTTTTGATATCAATTATGAAAAGCCTTGTTGGATTCAACCCAAGGGTCCATTTTGATCAAAACACTAGAAACAAAATTTGAAGCTAAGGTATTTTTTTTTCATTAAATATTCTTCTCAAAAAGGACATAATTTATATCGTAAATAATTATATACTAAACATGTTTTAGATACATTATACTACTTCAAACTGAAAAGATAGATTGAAAAAGTATAACAAAAATACTGAACCAAAATATAATTTCAAAAAGGGCACTCCAAAACATTTCATTTTCCTTTTTTTTTATTATTAGCATAATGAATAATCAACGCCAGAAGTATTAAACAGAGACGACTCTCAAAGGACGACGAGTGGTTTGAGCCACTCAAAGCATTAGCTACTGAAGTGGTTGTCGAAACATTCGATATCGAAGGAGTAAAAGATAAAATTGAATCAACCGTCGACAACTGCATGCAAAAAGATGATGTCACAGAATGTTTGAAAGGAGAGGTTGGTGCTGTGTCCGATGCTCTAGGAAAAGCTGTCTCAAAAGAGGCCAGAGATAAGGTCGACTTATTACATGATGTATATGTAACATGCAATGATGTTGAAGGTGATAAGGAAATCGAAAAATGTGCCTTTAAAGAAGGAAAGCGATGTTTGATTATTTGCATGTTTCTTTCAGTTAATTGCAGTCTTATGAGTTTGAATTCCCCTTGATTTTTTTTCCACTATCTTTTTCAGTTTTCATTCTTTATTTTTCTATTCTTCACCAATAACATAACCTGTGTCTTAAACAAAAAACGTTTACATGTCTCAAGTTATTTGTGTGCATACATAATGGTATTTTATGGAATTCAATAACATGGTTGCATTTAACAGAAACATTGCTTTAGCAGGGTGATTAGGAGTAAAGACTGAAAGCGTCTCTACGTACGTTCATGACAGGAGCACATACCCTGTCGTTGCATCTGTCTGGTTCCCTTTGTGTTTCCTTTGTTTTTATTTGTAACTTTGTGTTATGTCTCGGTAGCCGAAGACGAAAATAAACTGACAATGCAATGTCAAACGAAAATGTATCTGTACAAAGTAAAATAAATAAAATACCGAACTACGAGAAACATTAATATTTCTTTATTATAAAAATAATTGAAAAAAATTATGCGAAATTAATGTAGGGTTTTAATTTTTTCATCACATCTCAGGAACTGATAGCTGGATTATATGTATGCTGTGCTCTTCCTGGTGCTTGGTGGTAATATATGTAAACAATGTTTTATTCCAGATATGTCTTATATGATCGTCAATCGTCCAGTTATAGTCTATATTAGCCAAAACCTGTACTGCTAGCTGAAAAAGGAAATGAAGTTCTATTATACAAATTTTCTTAGAAAATAAATCATAATCATGCCGCCTTTTTTCAAGTTGCATATCAAGGAAATTCCTTTTGTATCTTACCCGACTAGAACTCATATTTATGCAACATTTTATGTACCTGTTTTTGATTATATGAATCTCGAGATTGCATTGACCTTTAATTATTTCAAAGGAAATACTACAACTCCTGGTTGAACATATTTGTATAGCAACTAGGGATGTCCAAAGATCTGAAATTTAATACTCGGATACTCGGTCATGATACTCGAGTACTCGCGAGTACTCGGATGCATCTTTTACGTCTATTGAGCAGTTTAGATTTTAGGTGGGGTGCAGTGTTTTTGTATAAATTTTCATAAGCATATTAACGAAAGACAAACGTACTACAAAAATAGCTTGATCCTCTGTTTTTTGTTTCAATTTAACAATGAATTACCAACCGCCTTTTCTATAAATAACTTTCATAATAGCAATTAATGTTTGTGCATTTGTTCATGAACCAAATTCCAATGAAATCATAAATATTTTGATACAAGATTCGAAAACGTATACAATTATATATATGTATCAATTGTTCATGAGGAGTTGGTATTTTTTTATAATACGACTTGTCCATTAATTTGTCAACAACAACTTCTAATAACTTGTGCCTTTCGTGTTGCTCAGTCTTACTTTTTCTGTGTGTTTTTTTTTTTTTTTTTGCACTATCGTTTGTCTGGTTTTCTTTTTTATGTTTTAGCCCTTACATTGTCAATTTATTTTCGACTTTTGGGTTTGAATGTCGCTCTCGTACTTTAAATTGTAAATTAAATAAGTATAGAAATTAAGTTTCAAATGCAGAGTAATTTGATTAATTTAAATGTACATCTTATACCAATCACGTTTACATATAATTCTTAATTAACAAACAGAGGTAATTTTTTACGGCTTGTGATCAGTTAATTATTAATCCATGAAAGTGTTGATCCGTGTACAAACACCGTTAAAATGTCTCTAGTCAGTTGTGTAGGGTTCAGCGCATGTCACTTTGTTTTTGTTCTTGTTTAGAAATATTATCTGGTCAACAATTTCAGACGAAAGACTGTTTGACTGTCTATTTTTTGTTACAAGAAGTGCACATGAAAACATTCCCTCGGAAGAAAAGTCGTTGTTGGTACTACTATAACAAATAGTATCCCGAGGATAAACATATTTATGTTGTTAACTGATTTTATATAGTTTTACGAAGGGGATATTTCAACGGAACTAAAGTGAGTGGAAATGTGAAGAGAAATATCTCTAGATGTATAACAGGCAAACGAGTATCCGAGTACCAAATCTGTACTCGAATACTCGGCCTTACGATCGAGTACTCGAGTACTCGAGTACTCGTTGCTATCGCTAATAGCAACCATTTGAAATACATGATATTAAATGTTCTATTATTATAAATATCATTTTTTAAGATGCTTTCTTTCTTCAAAAACAAACACCATCTTTAAATATTTAATACCTTTTACAAGTAATGTGTGATTTGTTTTGAATTGATTTTTGAAAGTGTCATGAGCACAACATTTAAGTATCCTTTTTTTTCTCAGTTATTTTGGTCTTTTTAATGGAAAATGGAAATGCATACGATTTTTGAAAATGACTGCAACTGAAACTTTATCATCTCCAAATTCATTCACTGCAGTACACGTTAGTGTTCCTGATTCAAGTGCGTTGTGTGCAAACATATTAAGTGATTGACCCTTTTGATAAAGTTAATGGGAAGGCATTATAGTTGACTCCTGTGCAAACTGAGAAAAAGATTTGTGTTCATGCATAGTTATTACATCCATACTTGTTTTTCTATATTTGCTTAAGGTATAGGGGAGGGTTGAGATCTCACAAAACATGACCTATAATGGTTTACTTTTAAAAATTGTTACTTGGATTGAGAGTTGTCTTATTGGCACTCATACCATATCTTCCTATATCTATTAATTCTGCCGCGTTTCTAAGTCTGTCCAAAGCCTGGAGTCGCTGGCTTTTGTTAATCTTGTATGATTTTTCAATTTTAGTTTATTTATATATTTCGGAGTTCAGTATTTTATCATTGCACTAGTACACATTTTTGTTTAGGGATCAGCTGAAGCACGCCTCCGGGTGCAAGATGTTATTGATGTGTTGAAGACCCATAGGTGGCCTTCGGCTTTTTTCTACTCTTTGGTCGGGTTGTTTTCTCGTTGACACATTCCCCATTTCCATTCTCAATTTTATCGTTAGCTTTATGATTCTTACATCTGATTCATTAAATATAGTTTTTAGTATTCAAGGCTGTTGTCATTACTAAACTCTAATGACAACTCACTCCATAACACCTGTATTTACTTCATCAGAAAGCTTAAAATTAACTGCATACATATCCAAATTGAAATTACTATTTGGTCAGGCTTTTTTTGGTATTCAATTAATTTATCTGTTAAGTGGCGTGTGTTCGTCGGTTAATCTTTAATATTTTAGATATGGTTTTGAATAATAGTTTTTTTCGTTACTTTTAATTTTTTTGTTTTTATATGACTTGAGTATGAATTGAAATTGTCATACTACAATTCATGTTCATTGTGTTACTCCAAAATAATTGGTTATTCCACTTGTTGTCAATTCGTCATATTAATGAAAATACGTTATGTCCATAAAATAAGTTTTGCTTATCAAATTAAGTATTCTTCCATGAAAACACTAGAATCTTTACTGTAAAGACAATGATTTTCAATGGTAATATACAAATACATAGTCCACTGCAGCTAATGTTAAATAGAAATAGAAATAGAAATGTATAACGCATTGGAAAATATGATGTATAATATGTCAAGTTTTATTTCGGATTTGTATATAAATCAAACTTTATGCACGGTACCATGGCCATGAACATCTATATGTGCTGATGATAAGAGAAAGCATTCTACATACTCCAATGTATTTCAATTATGCTTCAGAAGAAAAAATAATATTTGGAATACATGTGTATTATCAAGGTATGATCAATTCTGGTAATGGCAAATCCATAAAAAAAAACTCATGTATGTATTTATATTTTCATACTTTATCAGTGTTTTCTTACTATAAAACTAGTTGTTATCCATTCGTTTGAAGTGTTTGAGCTTTTGATTTTACCATTGGACTTCCGGTTTTGAATTTTCCTTTGAGTTCGGTATTTTTGTTATTAAACTGTTTCCTCTTGTCGAATGCGCTTGGTTACTTTAAGATATGCGATATTTTAAGCTTTAAATTATCTTTCCTATCCGTTTGCAAGAGTATGTCAGTGTTTAAATGTCGTCTTTACCGATCTTAATCACATTACTAATTTGATTGACTAACAAGAAATGGCGAAAATTGCCAATAGATGTTTGTGTGTGCTAATGGCATTTTAAAAAGGCAAACAAGTATGAAAGGGGCGAGAGATACCAGAGGAACAGTCAAACTCATAAATCGAAAATAAACTGACAACGCCATGGCTAAAATGAAAAAGACAAATATTATTTATGTATAGTATCAGTTAGTTCAAACCGCCAATAATTCAACAGGACAATCACATAAACAATTTAAAGATTCACGTAAAATAAGATAAAAAATTTTTTTAGCTATTTCATTTAACAATTTTTCTTAATGAACATAGCGTCCTGACGCACTTTTTTCCACTTCAAAATGCTCATGAAACAATATATCTTTGAAGTAAGTCACTGTTATCGCAATGCCAAAACAATCATTAATAGACTTTCATTGTGGTATCAATAACATGATATCATTTCATCATTCGTGTTATAAAATAAACACATACCGTAGGTGACCTCAAGAAATATGTTTACTTGACTTGTTCCAACATGGTTACTTGCGATACACGTGTAGTACCCTGCTGTTGAATAAGTCACATTCCGCACAATCATGATATTTCCATATGAAGACACCACTTTCTGAAACATTTCATAGATTTTAAGTTTCATTTAAAAGAGGGACGAAAGATACCAGAGGGACAGTCAAACTCATAAATCGAAAATGAACTGACAACGCAACGGCTAAAAATGAAAAAAGACAAACAATAGTACACAAGACACAGCATAGAACACTATATTACACTAAGTCAAAGATTAAGACTTATTTTTCCTTACATTCCACGCTGAAAAATCCAAACATTATTTGGAAACTGACATATTCCAATGAGAAACTCAAACGCAAGAGTCGGAGATGAAAAAGAGGCAAAAAATACCAAAGGGATATTCAAACTCATAAGTCGAAAACAAAGTGACAACGCCATGAAAAAGAAAATCAAAGCGATGAAAGACAAACGAGTCTTCAAAACACAAACCAATCAGAAACTGGATTAGAACTGATGTCCTTTATTGGGGTAATCAAATCTTGTTCCACAGGATTATGAAGTTTTGTCCCGGTCGTATGGTTGGTTGAAATAGTTGAGCGTATTGTTTTATCAGTTTGTATGGGTTTTGCAGTTTATTTGAGTTTACCTTGAAGGTTTTTGTTATAATCATTTTTTTAAGCTACTGGCCTTTAAACGAAATTATACATCCTTCGGTATTTTTGTTATTTTCCTTTTTAGACACTTCTCGTTTGATTATACTTACATTGTCATGCTTCCACGTAACAGTAGGGGTAGGGAATCCTGTAACGTGGCATACAAGTTTCGCATCAGTATAGTAGTCCACTTTTACTGTAGATAATGCGTGAATGACAGGACCAGTGTGAAGTATAGCTGGTTTCGCTACAGCAGCAAAAAATAAAATGCATAAAATTTTAACTGTATGATTAATTTTGTTAAATGTAGTTTTATTACATTGGTTGCAGTGTATTACATAGATGTCCCAGCAAAATTGTGAAATAAACGTGGTTTTTCACTCCTCTGACGTCAAACAACAATAGGCGTTGTCCAGACGTCGATAATGTCGGATCAAAACAAATAGTGAATGCATAGACAACAATATAGTTCCCTACATTTTCTACTTTCATTTCATAAAAAACTAAAGCCATTTGCCAACGTTATAAAAAGAATAACAAATCAAAGAAATCAAATATCGACATGTATTCAATTCGTGATCGAATATCACTGATAATTAACTCATGGGCTACGAGCATTCGTAAATTTATGTCTTATTTTGGTCATTCGTTGAATATCTTTCTCTATTTGAATTCTTTGATTATTTATTCTATAATTCCTTACTTTTTACCTTTTCGTAGTTTATATATTGACAGCTGAATTGACTGCGTTGAATCTCACTTTTTTTCAAAACTGAAAAGGTGTTTACATGAACATAAGAGTACTCCGGGTTACAAAGCCAGAAACCTACACTCTAGTGGTCGTCATATGCATTAGTTGCCGTTTATCATGTCTGTTTTTCGTTCATCGTTTAATTATAAATCAGGTAGTCGTTTTCAATTTTATTTAATTAACTCAATAGGGTGTGTACATATGGTAACCGGGATTTCTCCTGTTCGTGCCGATTAACCTTGTTTACGCTCGCGTTTGTTTTACTGTGTGGATTAATAAAGGTAATAACCTGATAGAATACCTTCCACTCTTAAGCTATTTGACACTAATTGATAAGGATATACGCACGTGACAGTCATTTCATAAAATGCGTGTATGTTAAATGCCCTTTTGGTTTATGTTGTAAAAACTAACCTTTATCGGTATTGACTTGCCGACTGTGACAAAAAAACTGTAAATATACGAAAATACGGAACGTAGGCATATATTTTCGCGGAATTCATTTAAGCGGGTTTTTTTCATCCGCCAAAATAATCGAAATAAACACCAAACGAAAATAACCCGCTATACGGAATTGCCTTTCATGCAAGTCGGTCAACGTAGTAGAACATACATTTTGTGTAAAACATAATGTCTTTTTATCGTGATAATGCTCGAAATTACTTCCACTGGGTGTTAAGCAAAGCAGCAATCAATCCATATAGTTTAAGGTTGCACGATGACCTTTGGTCGAGTGTTGTTATCTTTGAACTGATTCAGTGGACGGTCGTCATATTGGCAAATATCCTTATTTTTGCATTGTTTGATTGCATAACATCGGGATAATTTTTGAGAGAGACGTAATAGAAAAATAATCTGTGAACGAACATAATAAGTCCAATGTACAACCTCTGGGCATCTCTACATTTTTAGTAATATACATGATATTTATGACATTTGCATTTAAACTTTTTAGGAATGATTACCTTTTACAATAATATGTATCACTTTAACATCAGTACCAATGGCATTCTTCGCCGTACACATATAAAGTCCACTATCAGCCATGGTCATATTTACAAAAAATAAAATGTCTACAACTTGTCTAGCATTTGAGGGCATTGACGTTTTCTTGAAAATAGAGAAGAGCATAGTTACATCTCCGACTAAAGTTTGAGAACCAAACTCTATTTGTAATGTTATTAGGAGTACGATTTCAAAGGAGTAGGTCCGGTAAGGGCCGATTTTGGCCTCAAATTTCAGGTTTATCTACCGAAAGATTTTGGACACTTTTTAAACACTTAAGTGTCTATTTAAATTGATTCGATTAGTTAATGTGAAAAATTTTAACTGATTTAGTCATTAAAAACGCTCTGATTCAAGCATAAATATGAAAAATCTATCAAATATGCCAAAAAACATCACTTTTCAGATGGTTTTTGTCAAAAATGAAGGTGGCCGCATCCGTGTTCATCCTCAACCTTTATATATGTTTTGTATTATCATCAAATACAACTTACATTTCAATATTATGAATGAAACGAATGCGGCCACTTTCATTTAAAAAGGAAACCGTCTAAAAATTCACCAAAATGCTAAATTTTTGAAGATTTCAGTATCAGCATGACTTAATGATGCTAGAACGCGATATTTGTGCATTGTATTGTCAAAAACAGCTCATTTTTATGTAACAGAAGCATTTTGCTTTCCAAAATATAGCTTAAAGATTACATTTTCACAATTTTCTAAAACTGCTATATTTTGGGGCCAAAAAGGGGTCTTACTGAACCTACTCCTTTGTATGAATGTATCCAGTAAGAATATTTTCCTACTGTAAAGTAATTTTACTTTCCAAAAATATACGGTAAATTTCTTTAAAAAAAAGAATATCATAACATCCTTTTAATTGTGTTTACCATGTCAGTTAACCCTTCAACTTAAAAAAAACAAATATCGCCGTTTCAAACTTAAATACGATACAATTGTAATATTTGTTTTCATAGTATTTATCAGAATAATCATAGTCGGTTGTATTCGTATATAATATGTTAAATCATGTTCATTGAACATTATTTAATTACACAATTGCAAGTCACCATAATAAATTATCTACTCCCTGTAAAAGGTTACTGAATAAAAAATCATTGCAAGTGTTATTATAATTTGAGTATACAAACAGATAGTTTACTTTTCATTCATTTCATGCCATTTTTATATATGACGCGTTGTGTGCATTAACCACATAAATGTAACATGAGTTTCGATAAAGCAGTCATGCATGTCATTACTATATAAATATATTGTTTACCTTCGTTATCATTGTTCCTCAAATCTGTTAAGAAATACACTCCTGCTAATTCAGATTTGTTTTGCGTGTTTTTATTAGTACGATTGTTAATCAATAGAAAAAAAACTGTCACATATGAATAATGCTACCGAAATGTAAAATGAGAGTGATATATTCCGAAACTAATCGCTATATGCAATTTGGGACTGAAATAAAAATCGACACATTAATCACCAAAACCGAAATGAAAAAATCAATTTAAGTTTATATAGCAAATCAAACGCATTACGTATATCAATCGATTCCCATTTGATACTTGGCAGAGGAATTCCTACCGCAAAACAGGGAATATAGCTGATATTGGACCCTTCGTCGATGACCATTTTGTCATTAAGGATTACCTGTGGAGCTACCTTGAAGGCTGGTCCTATATTACAAAGTTGAAAATTAAAATATGTAATGACAAATTAGTTATTATGATGAAACATACATTTTCGCTGACTTACTCTAACTATCAGCATGTCGTTATGTTCTATTGTATTGTTTATTTGTGTATTATTCTGTCCTGTGTGTTCTTTCGTTTATTTGTATTGCAGTTCTGCCATGCATTGTTGTCCTTTCGGTGTTATATTTAACATTGACATAAAATCAGGAGGTTTGGCTAGCCACATAACCTGATTCAAATTATTTTTTTTGTAAATGTGCTGTACCAAGCCAGGAAAATGACAATTGTTATTTTATAGTTCGTTTCTGTGTGTGTTGCATTGTCGTTGTACCTTTGTGTAATTATTTCAGTTTCCAAAATCAATCATTAATTTGTATCTTTGTTTACAATCTGCTTCTTCTGTTTATCTCGCACGACTGAGTGCTGTCATATTGAATGACGCGAAACAAACACTATTACATTTAGAATATATACTTAGATATTGCATAATACGTATATTTTCAGTTTACTTCAATTGGTTTACATGATTTTTCTTCATGGTACCGGAAGCTTGCAAAATCGATGAAAGGATTGCTAGCAGCTTCTAGACATATATGTAAGTAGAATTGATTTTGATCATAAGCATAAAACAACGGTCCCAAAATTTGCATACAGTTTTCAAAATAATTTCTTTATTTGTAGATCTAAATATTAGGTATTTATTTTAATCAACGGTGTTTAATTGGAACATTAATGACATTAAACAACGATGTTCACGAAATAAACAATAAATACAATAACATAAATGATATCGGCTGAAATGCATATATTTGTTATCATTATCATGTTGATTTGTAGATGTTTAAATGCTACCTTTAGCGGCACTGAAAATAGCATAGCGGAGAGTTTTTATTTGTTTAAGAATCCGGACTACCAAACTACCGACATTAGAGCGGAAATGGTTTATCAGGTATGTATTTGTACCAATTTTAATGACAAAATGTATTTTTTTCATTTATAATTGATTGAAGGCACGGTCAAGCTAGAAATAACTTACAGCATAACATATTCATTAATATTATACATGACAATAGTTAATTTTTACCACTACAAACCTTGTTCACAATATTCTCCTCTATATCCGCGAGGACAGATACAATAATAGTTTCCGTTAAACTTTTTTTTAACATATACCTCCATTGCAGCAGGATGTATTGAAACATTTGCTGATGTCTACAAGATACATTTTGTTAGAAATAAAGAATACCCGCACTACATAATTTGGGACATATCTGTTACTGACCACGTAAAGATTTTGGCTGACACTTTTGAGTTATGTATGCCACATCCTGCATATATCCCTTATACTACGCATTTAGTTACATATTTTTCTATGTACAAATCACCATTTTTTTTTATATACGGAATTTGTTGATCATAACAACACTGAGTCAAATTTTGGGCAAAAATATGTTTTCTCACTTACTAGAATCACATAAGGTATCGGATTTCTTAAAAAGAAAAAATATCAACGTTAAATTGTGCTGAGTGCATGAGAAAAGAAAAAGTTCAAAAATCACTTCAAATTTTGACCTTTGGCCTTAATCAATTTTCAGTTAGGTTAAATGAGTTATTGAATTAGTTCAACGTTCAAAGGAAAACATACTATACTGACAATTCATTCCATAAAAAACCTTCTCGACATGCACACGTGTATAAAGCACACGTTCCTCCATTTAGACAGGGATTACTAGTGAAGTTATCTACAGATTCAAAATAATTCATATGAAAGTATGAACAGTACAAATTTTTACATATAAATACCTGCTCAAAAATTAATATGAGCTGTACTTTTATTCAAATATATTGTTTTATTCTATCTATACATATTAACCTTTTGGTTGCACATTATGTATCTGATATGTACAAGAGCAGTATTTTACTCGTTTACCCTAATACTAAATCAAAACCTATTCAAATAAACTATATCGACTTTCATAACGTTAACTCTCTGATGTTACTTATGAGGTATTTCAAAACACGTAAAATTTAAAACTACTATGATTATTTTGTTTCCTTTGCCTGCCATTTTCTCTTGTTTGCCTTTTCGTCATTTATTTGTCTGAAGGGTACGATTATCGTATCAATTGAGAGAGATATATACCCAGTATGCAGGTGCTGCTGGGATGTTCCTACTTCGAAATGGAAAGTTCACAATTAGAAAGCTGAAATCATCTCTTTTTTCGTAAAGTTTTGTCATCAACCGACCCTTATTGTCAATGTCTAGATGTAAGTCAAGATATGAGACCGACTTGACTGTATATGTTGTATCCTTTATCTCTAGTTCGATTGGATAGATGCGTTCAACATATATAGTCACCAATTTTTTTAATTGTTTAGTGAGAGAACATCATCTATATAGCGGAAAGTAAAGTTAAAGGATATTGATAATTTCTTATCTTTCTTCCTGTATGAAGTCAACCTCATATTGATAAAGAACCAAGTCGACAAGAAGAAGGGCACAATTGGTTTCCATTGGAATGCAGACAGTCTGTTGAATAACACGTCCTCAACACTAACATAACAAATATGTTGTCAATCAAGTAAGTAATTTCAATGACAATCACCTTTTTTAAAAATACCAATATTTGTCTTTATCATGTTCACGTGAAATACTCATTCATATATATGAGATATGAGATTCCTGTAGTTTCACTTATTATAAGCTTGTGAGAGTCGTGTAAAATTCATGTTATCAAATTTTGCTTGTGTATTGAAAGTGGTATTTTAAAACTTATTTCCAAATCATAGAGCCGTGATACAATCCTGAAATAGACATTAGAAGGCCATACAAATACGGAATTTTGAATTTCGCACAAACATGTGCCGAAGAACTTGATAAACAAAACAAGAAAGATGCCTTCATCGGGTCACTCGTTGGAACCCGAAGCAGACACAAATACAACACACTATGTGAATTTATATTTACTTGTCTTACCGCAGAATAAACTACTATATTACGGATTACAAATGTGTCGAGGTTTGTGATTGGATAATAACACAGAGATGTCAATATATATTCAGGAAACAGTCGGGGTATATACGACATTTTTATCCCCAATAGGAACCTCAAAAACGTCATCATAACACTGGTTACTATGTGACGTAGTCAAAAGCTATACAGAACACTAAGGAATGTCAGAGGATCACAGAGGAGAAATAATGACGTGCCTCGGTCAATAATACATTTTTAATACAAAATCACGCAATTTTCACTTTTGATACCCAAGTTTATGTTAAAAGTGTAATAACAAATTATTATATACACGATAAAATTATGTTCACAGCAAATTAGAAAATCCTTCACATATGCCGAACATATCAGGTTGGGTTTTTCAATATATGAGTTGTAAAAAACAAAGCCACACACACATACAAACACAAAATATTATATCTAAAAACTTTATTGAAACTATTTTTGAACGGGAAAAAAATTGTCAAGATAACAAAGGTGCATTGAAATCGATTTCTTAAAATATTAAAAAAAAAATTAAACATGTAATGATTATACATGCTGCATTGACTTTTGTGAACAAATACCTGCACTGGAAAACAACATTAAGTCAGGGGTAATCCATAATATATGTGTTATTCAGGTCTCAAACAGGGTATAAACTGTGGCATTCGACTCAGGGGATATAAACTCTAAGCCGGGAATGTCACAGTATATACCCTGTCTAAGACCTAAATAACATATAATATACATATATATATTATATATATTACTACAACTCGTCTAAACATCACCCAACAATGTTAGATCCGTAAATTCGCTTTCGCAATTTTTTGTTCTTCCCTCGCCGGGACTCGAACTCATGCTACTGATGTATCGTGACACCAAATCGCCTGCACTGTATCCGACGCGGTAGACCACTCGAATACCTTGGCTCCACAAATATAGTAAAGCTTTTAGTGGCCGGGTGTTACCTCTCCTCGTCAGTTTTAATCTAGCGTCGTAATATAGTATATCATATATAAGGCATGAAGATGAAATTGTTACAGATCAGCTGAAATATCTATTGTAACCGAATTGAAATTCAAATTAAAAAAACACTCTTCATTTTTTTGTAATTTAAATTGTTGAAATAGAACGAGCTAAACATTATTTAAATCTCACCTGAGTTTAATCAATAAATATCGACTCGGTAAGTTCTTATCTGCACATGCAGCTACTGTACCCATAAACAATAAAACAGATGTTTTTATCCTCATTGTTTTCAACACTTGAAATAACCAAATTTATAAAGTTATGTGATTAACACCTTGTAATGGGTCCTCCACAACTCTTAACTGCAGCAAGATTGCAGATTATTAGCATGAGAGAAGCAGGTATGTCGCTGTGACAATTTCATGTATTGTTGGTCTTCACCATTCCACTATAAGTCGTTTTAAGAATAAAAATCAGTCAACAAACGATGTTAAAGACCTTCCGAGATCAAGAAGACTTCCTTTAACATCTGCTAGGGAAAATCAAGCATAATGAAGGTTGGTCAGAAGGAAATCCGTGGCAAACAAAACAATCCTAAAAAGATAGTGGTTGCCATACAGGAGACTTTAAACAAGAACTGTTCGAGATCGACTCATCTCTACTGGTTATCATGCGATAAGACCAATTCGGGGACCTTTGCTTACGAACAGACATACAGTGGCCCGAATCCAATGTAGTGCAGATCTCGCCAAATTTGGAAATAAGCATCGTGGAGGAAGATTCTTTGTTCCAATGGAATTCGGTTTATCTTCCTTGGCCCGATCGTAGCCCGGATTTGAACGATATCGGGCATATATGGGACACTATTGGGCGTAAAATGCGCGAAAGGACACCCCAGTTCAAACACGTCATGCAATCAACAATGCCCTTCATCAGAAATGGTTGCAATTACCTCAGCAACAAATTAGTCGACTGGTGGCAGGAATCAGAAGACGTTTAGAGGCCGTTATACGTGTGAATGGAGACTGCACCAAAGACTTTTCTTTGGCGTATAACAATTAACCATGATGTAAACAATCATCTTAAGATTAATTTTGAAATGTCTGACATTGTAAAGTTCGACTACAATAAAAGTTGTAAAATGCATTCTTTTTTTGTACAAAAAATACTTCATTTTGTTATCAAAATTGTGGTTAGATAAAACATTCTTTTTCATTCATTTTTTATTCGTTTTGGTGCCAATGGTGTCATTAACTATGTTTCAATATTATTTTACAAATATATTATCATATTCTATCCAAAATAAGAGGCTGATTGTTCAAGGTTTAAAAAATCAAGGTGTTTTACTTTTTGCCATGTGTATATAACACTTACCGCAAACCCAAATGCTACATAATCCAGTTAAATAACCGGGTCCAGTATAACACCAAGGTCTTTTGAAGGCATCTGGCCTAGGATTTCTACAGTAGTTATGGTTTGGATAATAGTTTGTAAAATTATAATGATAGATATTCCAGTTTTCGCAAGTATATCCATATTCTGTTGTATTGGCTGTTCCATTGTATGTAACACTTTTATCCTTGTTATCATAGCAGTTTACATCTACAATTATTTTTGAAATAAATTTAATCATTTCTTATACCTTCGAAGATATCGTTCATGGTTGATTAATTTTATATTCATCTACAAAATTATTAGGTGAACATTAAAATAATTGACAAAGCAACTCTGACTAATAAATGCTATGTTGATGGCGCAACCTCAGAAATAGATGGCATTACACGCCAAAAGTGCGATGGTATAACACGATAATGTAACAGTAATGGGGTTCAGGCAATGGTTCCCGTTTATTTTGGGGTTCTTTTTAGTTTTCTGTTAAATGTTTTCTTTGTAAATAAAGCCATTGTCACTCTCTTTTGAATTGTTTCACACAATCCACGTTTAAAGTCGTACGGTTATCAGTTGCATACAACATTGACAATACCACATCCTCTTATTTCTTTTTTTAAATACGACAGTTATTTAAAACGAGTAATGGTTACATATTTCATAAACTACTTTATGCATCTGTAATGCAGTGGTAGTCATTGTTGCTTTATTATACATTTGTTTTTCGTTTATTGTTATGTATTAGAATTCATGCTGTTTTTCCTCGTTTGAATTGTTTTACACTGTTCGTTTTCATGTCATCTGGTATTTAAAAGCATACTATGCGGTTCTCAATGCTCTTCAACTTCGTACCTTATTTGGCCTTTTTAACTTTTTTTGGATTCGAGCGTCACTGATGAGTCTTTTGTAGACGAAACGCGCGTCTGGCGTATATACTAAATTTAGTCCTGGTATCTATGATGAGTTTATTTGTAGCAATTGCTCCGTGTTATAGGACATACGTTAACCTATAGTTGTTTACATGTTTACATAAATTACTGGTAGTATTTCTGAGTTATATAAAAAAGATTTGCAGGACTTTAATCTGTAAAATTTCTTCTATGCTTAGATTGTCATTAGATGTGTTACAACTGAGGAATCAAACTTGATGGTGAGAGTAGACTTAAATAACAAATTTCAATAAAGGAAGATACTATTGGTACAGTGCAATGTAAAATATGTATCAATATTAAACAAAGAATCAAATTTGATCATTAAGTGTCTGAATATTAATTTGGACATTAAGAAATGACAGTTTTTTTTCAAATATGTTTAGATTAATCAATAGATAAGTAGCACATTCTCAAGCACATGATTCTTTTTTGTTTGTGTTCAGGCTCCGATAAAACTTTGGCGATTCAACCCGAACATAACTAATAAGCATCCATATTTCGATCAGCAGTCACAGAATATATAGTCACAAATATATCGTCATTGATTATGAACTAACCCGTGGAAAATTACGATCCTGATATAGCAATACTGTTTCTGGATATATTATGGAGTCTTCGATACAAAAATGCACATAACATCAAATTTTACTCGCAAAATTCGATTTCCGAAAAGCACCCTTATCCACGCAGTTTGTTTCACAGCATCGACTGAACCTGGGTAATTTCGTATAAAAGTGTTTTAGACATGTATATTCTTTGCAGTTTCAGTAATATATATCTGGGTTTGATACCAGCATTAAAAGAGTTTGAATTTCACTGAACTGTATAATTATTCGAATATTGACACAACAATTAAAGTAAGCTATCATCGCTTTTCCCCTTAAATCGCTATGAAGAACCCCATAAAACTAAATTCATTTGCATGAGAATGGCTTTTGCAATGATAAGAGATCTATATATATGGAAAAGAAAAATCAGTCTGCATTCCAAGTATTCAGAACATAACCCGGATCATGACAACAACTGTTTTTGAAATAATTGCATGAACCAATATTAGTTCCAAAAAATGTCATCTTTAATGATCTGACCACAGTATTGTAGCTAAATTCTTACTAAAAAAAGTCCGTTTTTGGTTTGGTTAGCTTTTGATGTGAATGACGACATGTTTGTGCTTTGTATAGAATAATACCATAACAGATTGGATGTGAAATATCTGAAGGTATACGATATCTGCACGTTGATTTATATTTACGAATCGTGTCCTTGTACCGATGATTACATTTGGTAAATGTTTTGACTTGTTAGTGATATCTAAAACACTGGAGTTTCAGTAACACCGAGATTTCCGCCGTTAAAATCAAAGACGTTGTTACATACATTGGCAAATCGAACAACTTGAGATATATAAACACCTTATTAAGATGGTGACAAGGGAACAATCTAAACAAGTATTATAAATAACAGAAAAGAAAAATCATTACAGGTCCGCAATATGTGGTGCACAGATAGTCCCCATTAAAATTATCCACGGCTAACAAATGTTATCTAGTTAAAACTTAAGTGCAGTTAACAGGGGCGGATCCAGTCATTTTAAAAAGGGGGTTCCCAACCCAGGACAAAGGGGGGTTCCAACTGTATGTCCCCATTCAAATACATTGATCGTCTAAAAAAAACGGGGGGTTCGAACCCCCGGAACCCTCCCCATGGATCTGCCACTGGATAACGTATCAAAGCAAGTCTAGTTCTATTGTTTGTTATTACAAAATTACACGAAAGAATATGTTTATTCGCATTCTGACTTTTAGGCCTATTCTATAAGTTGTGTGAATTGTTTCTTAATGAGATTTTGCGCCAAAGTGCTATATACATGTAGGGTTGTAAATCAAAATATGTGTATCGAGTATTTAATCTTGATTTTTTAAGTTATTTAAAGGATAAGGCGCATTTGTTCATTGCTTGTCTAAACTCAAACGATACTGCAGTTTAAAGTTTTATATATATTTTTTTAATCTTACCGTATATTTTATGTACAGCTAAAACTGAAATGTCTTTACAACAGAAAAAAATGCATTCAAATATAAACAAACTTTGACTTTGAAGTATTAAGGAAGTCATGTCTGTGTACAATTACAATCTCAAACTGTTATCTATATATTTTAACAGTTTTATATAAACACGATAAATCTAGAGATAAAGTAACCTCACACTCATCCACTCTTCTAAATGTTTTATCATGTCTCGGCTATTAGCTTGTTTTACAATTTCTCCAGGCTCACTGTTTATTGGTCTAATATGCTTAGGGAACTTTAATTTGTTTTTCATACACTATATGGAATAGGTCTATATTAAGAGCATGGAATGATTGTAAGGTGTATATATGTCTTTCTGACGAGTTAATCTGACCTCGGTCTAATTTTCATTGTTAATTGATCAATGTTTAGTTTTCCTGGTTAAGTATGTTTCTTAGATGTGCAAAAAATCAACAATACCTAAAGCATATATAGTGTATGGAATAATTTTAATGTGTACATGACTATTGTATTCTAGTGTGGTTTATCTGAGCCTGACATCATTTTCTATGATCAAGTTAATTTTATGTGATATCAAATATACTTGTGGATTTTAACATGTGTGTGAGCGCTGAGCCATATATACCCACAACCTTGGACAATGGCGTACATTGAATCCGAAATACAATAGAACAAACTACTAAAAATAAGTTGCAGTTGACTCAAATGATCGGTACGAAACACAAAAACCACTAAGATAAAAACAGTAGACAAAAGCGCCGAAATAATAGAATTCGTAGTTAATGAAATCAAGTTCAAAGGCTATCTAATTACAACTAGTTATTGAGGCATGTTCCCCAGAACAAAAGATGCACATCTTAATGTATCAAAATTGATTGATCGTGTGCAGAATAGTTTAAAAAAGTTATTAAAACATTACAAAACTTTAACCACAGAGTGAATGTTTGTGGAAACCGCCGTCGACGACGAGGACGAAGACGCAAACAACGGAATGAAGGATCGCTATGATTTGTTTTTCGACAAAAGTCGTAGGCTCGACAAAAAGGGAAATATGACATAAAAGTAAGACTGAAGCACTTTTCTGGATTTACCTTCATCTTGAACGCTCAAATCGTAACATTTGAACGCCAAGGATGAATAAAGGGATAATAATTAAAAATAAAAACATAATATGCATTATATCATATATGTTAGAAATTCGAGTATTGGTTTATAGATTATTTTAATGAGCTCGTATGTAATATCAGTCTCATACATTATATTCCTAAATTTTGCTGGAGGTCCAATAACTGCAAAGGATTTTATAGAATAGCCATCTTTTTGGGATCATTGACGTAGCATAAATAGTATAAAATTTTCCGATCTTTTTTATGAAATTTAAAAGGGAAACATTGATTAACTCTGATTATTTGAGACCATAGAAACGACAGTGTCCTAGTATTTATAAACTTAAATATAAGAAGGTATAATTCAACCGTCAAATTGGGCATCAATCTACCACACAACAAAGATTTATGTATGGCCTTAAACAATGAGCAAGAGTCAAGCTCTTAATTGCTTCAAACAAAATGTAGTAGATATTATATTAACAAACACAAAACACTAGGATAATAAAATTTAAAGCTAAATACAACCACTAATGAGATTCCACATTTAGAAATGAGAGGCAAAAGATATCAAACTCGTAGATATAAAACAATACAAAAAAGAGGATGTGGTATGATTGCTAATGAGACAACTCTCCACATGAGACCAAAAGTACAGAAAACAACTATGGGTCACCGTATGGCCTTCAACAATGTGCGAAGCCCATACCGCATAGTCAGCTATAAAAGGCCTTGAAATGACAGATGTAAAACAATTAAAACGAAAAAACTAACTACAACCACTGAATTACAGGTTCTGACTTGGGACAGACACATACAGACATTGCCATGGAATAACAAAACAAAAAGCAACAAAAACAAAATCGACAGTACACTAACAAGCAATTCCGAACAGACCGGTGATAAAATTTGCAAACTGAAATTTAAAGGAGGTTAAAAAATTTCGAGATACATTTGGTACTTTATAACCTCGCTTTAGCGTTGAAAGAGCGAACAGAATAAATAAAACACAGTTTAGTATCCCTTTGCTTTAGACCTTTATTGAGCGCGTGAAGGGGTAAATTGTGTAGAATCAATGTCTCATATCCCTTCGTTTCCTATTTTAATATACAAAACGCACAATAATTATATAACTGGGTTTGTTTTCGTGAAATAGAGCCGTGGTATACTGTTTAGCGCATCGGACTACAAATACAAAGGGTCCTGATTCGATCCCCGTACCATTTGCGAGTATGGTTTAGAGAAACAATGATAGTCCGTCGAAAGGAGACGATAAATGTCTGACCTTAGTTAAGAGAGAGCAATATATCTGGCACGTAAAAAAGGACCCTTGTAGTTTTCCAAAAAGAGCAGATAAATGCCGCTACAAGGCAGCACTCACACCAGCATAGTGGAAAGGATTAATATAAGTTGATATAACTTGTTTCCCAATCCACTATAAATAACTTTAAACTAACTGAGTTTTTTTTCCTATTCTTGAGTGGCAATTTCTAGCTGTAACTTTTTGAACACCTTAGCTGGCTTCCTGTACAAGTGAGAACGTTTTAGCCACTTTTAATACACGGAAGTCCAGTTGATTCCAAGAAAACAAATTGAGATGATTTTACAACAATATTTTTATAAAAAGTTTACTTTAAATCTTGAAACAGAAATTACAAATATAGCAGTCATTGCCGTATATTCTCAGTTTACAATATTGTAATCACACTTGTACTTTGTTCTAGTAGCCATGGCCTTATATACCCAGTTAAACTTTTGTAAGGACAATTGTCCATTGTTCGAGCAGTCATTGGCGTCTAGTAGTATAGACTCAGTTGAAAATATAGAAAGGATACTTGTCCATTGTACTAGCAGTCATTGCCGTATAGCACCAGCGTATCATATTGTAAGGACACTTGTCCATTGGTTCTAGCAGTCATTAGCGTATAGAACTAGCGTACCATATTGTACGGACACGTGTCCACTGTTCTAGCAGTCATTGCTGTATAGAACCAGCGTACCATATTGTAAGGACACTTGTCCATTGTTCTGGCAGTCATTGCCGTATAGACACAGCGTACTATATTGCAAGGACACATGTTCATTGTACTAGCAGTCATTGTCGTATTGAACCAGTTTGACATGTTGTAAGGACACTAATGTCCATTTTTGAAGAATAAGTGTGAATCACTACCGGTTGGTATTTATTGTTTTTGTTATGTTATTGGGTTGTTGTCTTATAGGCATAGACCCACATCTCATTACATTAATATATTGTTTCAATTCTTTATAAAATTACCAACCATGTATCACGTTCCAAAACTCTAGCAATTATTTCAGACTATAAATTACAATCTAGTTGTTTTTTGTTGTTAAATGCAGATTGAAGTTATTGTATCTACGTTTGTTCATTCAAGGTGATCCTTTTAATAATAAACATCATTTGCCTCTGTGGTAAATGGAGAATGCTGTTTGAGATGTTTTTGTAAGATAACAGACATTTAAAATAATTTATTGAATGTTGGTATTTTACGCCACTTTCAACACAAATCTTCTAGGATTATAGTAAAAACTGACACAATGACAACCTTCAGTTTATTATTTTTATTAAAATAGTTTAAACTGGTTAAATATGAAAAACAAGAAATCAATATTAAAAGACAATACTTGTATTTAAAGCAGTTAGGGATATGGTTCCTCACCATTTAGAAGGAAAACTTTTTTTTTACGTTCAGTTGATGAAAAACTATTAAATCTTCCAAAGCCTAAACATTATTTTAAAGAAAACATTGATATCTTCTGGTTCTCAAATATGGAACAGTTTCCCAAATGAAATAAAGACGAGTGATACAAAATAATGTTACAATTTGTTCATATATTGTGCAAATAAGTATGCTTTTTCATCAATGGCTATATAAAATTGCTTATTGTGTATAAAACGTTATAATATTGTATGTACTTGATAAATATGTTATCTTTATTTTAGAGGATGCTCGGGAAGATAAGTTTTAAGTCTTATACTCTTGAAATAAAGATTATTTATTTGTTATTCATAGCGTCTAGTCTTAAAACAACATAAAAAGACAAAAAAGTAAAATAAATAAAAAATGTATAAAAATGAGGTGATGTGGTATGAATGCCAATAAGACAAGTGTCCGTCTCAGAGTTAGAATAAAGTGATCGTGACCAGTTATATGTCAACGTCAACAATGCTGAAAACCCCATATCGTGAAGTCGGGCGTAGACAAGAATATGTGAAACAATCTAAACGAGTACTACAATGGGTGTCGCATTTGGAGCAGGATCTATTCACCCTTCAAGAACCCCTGCGATAACCCGGGATGGTGGTTGGCTTTGTGTTGTTCAGTATTTATTTTCTAGATATAGTATAATTTCCAATACAACTCTCCACAACAGATAAAATGACAAAAATGACAAATGTAAGTAACCGTACGACCGTCAACAATGAGCAAAGCGTATACCGCATAGTCTATGTTGTTTTTGTGTACTGTATGTCTTGTCGTCGTTTCTTAGTTTGTTTGTCATTGTATTGTAGGTTATTTTTATATTGAGATTGAATATCCAGTTGGTATCTTTCGCATCTCTTATGCAACAAAATAATTTACAAACAAATCAAAATATGACAGACATGTACCAATGACAACCAGTGACAGTGCAACAGACGCTAGACCTTTGACATGCATGTAAAATTGTAGTGGGGTTTAACATGTGTTGGAGTGCTCGACCCTCACCACAACTTGGGACTATGACGTGCAATGTAACAGCACTACAAAACAACTGCTATGAATCATTTGCGATTGACTTAACCATGTTAACTTACTTATAGTATTTGAAGTTAGAGAAAGCTTGTGCAAAGTAAATTACAACTTGTAAATAGACAAATGATAGAGCATGTCAATTCTCAATTTTTAACATAAATATACGAAAATATAATTAAAATGTCAAAACAAACTACATTGCGAGCACGTTTTTGGTCACTTTTAATACACAAAGTCCAGTTGGTTCGAAGAAAACAAATTGTGATGATTTTACAACAATATGTTTATAAAAAAAAATGACTATCAATCTTTAAACAAAAATTACTAATGAATAAATTAATAAGTCTCTATATTTACCCATTTCAAAAATACAATAATTCAGTTAATCTAAACAAATAGTAATGATTTGTTTTTATTTGATTATTTTACAAAGACAATTCACTGATTAGATGTGATAACTTAAATGTCAAGCAACTATCTAACATAACTGTCATACTTGACTTTATACTAATTTGTACAAGTGAGCAGTGTTCTTCTCGTTTGCTACAAGCAGCTGATTTTTACTTTTATGGTAAAATACAGTTGTCGGACTTTTCAGACCATCTTTGGCAGAAAGTAACTGTTTGTACCTTTTACCATCATCAGATAAAACTACCAATTTATCTTTCCAATCAACAACATAAATGTTCCCGTCTTTGTCTACTGTTATACCCCATGGCCTTTGAAGTACTTTGGTGTCTTGGAATGTCCAAAGAATTGTACCTTTAATATTACAACATGTCACTGTGTGTTCATCTCTGTCTGTGACATAAAATTTATCTTTAAAGTTGGCAATGTTGGCAAACTGGCCTAGGTTACACTGTAGAATTGTGGCCGTGACACCGTTTGTAAGATTTGTCATTTGTACACCGTCTCTCCTTGCGCAGTAGATTAGATTATCCTCTATGTATACCATACCATCAACTTCAGAATTAACTGGTATAGTCTTAATGATTGATTTGTCTTTAATGTCGACGATGTGTATTACATGTGGAGCTGAGCCTCCGGGTGAGATGGCTATGGTTTGACTGTCGATAGCTGCGAGACCGTGGAGTGAGGATTTGATCGGGATTTGAAAATCGAGTTCTCCGTTCTCACTAATGACGGTCACGCGATCCTTCAAAAAGTCTGAAAACACCGACTTTCCGTTGTCTAGTAAACAACAACCTTCTGTTTGTTTGACCTGTGTGTTTATTGCTTTTTGTAAATCCAAACTGATTTCCTCTATGCTTTTACTGAGAAATGGGTTAATCTCCACTGTCACGTGACCGAAACTGTTTGTGATTAGCGCCAAATTCTCTATGGCGGGATCAAGATTGAAATTGATTCTTATTAAGCCATCTTCACCATCATTAATGATAGAATTTACTGTTTTATCCATTTTATCAAGTTCTGCTTCTGTTGACTTTATAGATAAGAAACCTTGAAGATCTATAGCGTCCTTTTTGATTTTATCTATTTTAGATTGTTGTTTTACAATGCTTCTTTCCATTTCGTTTATGACACCATTTAAATCACTGCTCTTTTTCTTTGCTTTATTCGTCACTTCAAGTAATTCTTTGGACATGTGGTCCTGTATTTTATCCAAATGTTCATTTATCTTAATTCTAGCCTGTTGAATTTCTCTTTCAATTCTCGTTTTCCCCTCGGAAATAACAGAGACGCTTGTTTCATTTTCTTTCCGGATTTGTTTGATATTTTTCGCAGCAAGAACTATACCATTCTCAATCTTTTTGAATACGACGGACCCTTTAAAAACACGCACAGCATCATCCAATGATATGACTTCTTTACATGATTTGTGAATTTCAGCGATACATTTAGTACAACATGGACTATCATGTTGTGTACAGTATTTGACATATCTCTCCCGATGTTGTGTACAAAGATCTAGGTCTGAACCAACTGGTTTAACAATTTTCGTTTTTTTCGACGACATTTTCCAGTACAATCGCCTAATATAAACCTCCTTTACGAGTACTATATAAGGGGTTTATAGCCACTTCTTTTGTTCAAGCGTTTATCCTGCAATTAATATGATAAATTAAATAGATATCTATGAACATATGACTTTAACGGAATATACTTACAGGTACACAACCATATGTCACCGTACGGCCTTCAACAATGAGCAAAAATCATTCCAGTGTCAGCTATGAAAGACTCGAAATGACAAATGTAAAACAACTCAAACAATGAATAAAAACAAATATGATATACAGCAAAAAACGGCAACCACTACATTAGAGGCTCCTAACTAGGGACAGGCATATGCAAAATGTGGCGGGGTTAAACATGTTTAAGGGCGCCCAATTAACCCATTCACAATAAAAATGAGAATGGAAATGGGAATGTGTCAAAGAGACAACAACGCGACCAAAGATGCATGTTTTCTGAAAGTACGTTTTGATAAGGAATACGCAAGAAAAAGCGTACGTAGTATATAACTTAATGAAGCTAGTCATCATATTAAGTTCCATGCAGGTTCCTTAAAAGAAATCTAAACCAGAAAAATAAGCCGGTTCTAGGAAATTAGTAATTTAATAATTATAATCATTTTATATTATATATTTATATTCAAACCCTCACACATCTAAATTAATATGATGTTTATTGGCATTAGTTTATGTGAAATGTTTGAATACTCCTTAAACACAAGTCTATAGTTTCGGATGTATGCAACATCGAATGTAAACATCAACGTTACTCCTTTATTTTTTATATCGTGAACTTCGTGTGATCCTGTCACGTGTGTCTGTCGGTGGTCGCTGTCTGTTTACTCATTTTACACACATTACTAGTCTATTATATAAATCATGACGTTGTTTTTTAAATTGTTTCATATTCTGTTATACCCACCTATATGGTATGAGTATTGCTCATTGTTGATGGCCGTCATACAGTCACTTGTAATTTTTCATTATATCTTTGTTCCTTGGTCTTTATGGATATTGTAGTCTCATTGACATTCACGCAGCATTTCCTTATAAAAAAATCTATCCGTAAACACTATTTGGTAAAAGGCATCTTTTCCATTCTAAATTTTATCTTTCAGTAAAATTACAAATGCAAAAAAAAGATGTGGTATGATTGCCAATGAGACAACCGTCCACGAGAGACCAAAATGACACAGAAATTAATAGCTATAGGTCACCGTACGGCCTTCAACAATGAGCAAAGCCCATACCGCATAGTCAGCTATAAAATAAAATAAAAGGCCCCGAAATGACAATGTAAAACAATTGAAACAAGAAAACTAACGGCCTTATTTATATAAAAAAAAAATGAACGAAAAACAAATATGTAAGACATAAACAAACGACAATCACTGAATTACAGGCACCTGAGGCACATACATCATGTGGCGGGTTAAACATGTTAGCATGTCTGTGATTTACAACGCACTATAACAAGTTAAAACACAGAATTCGCCATTTGTATATATTTATATATGTATGTTTACATTTATACAATTGATACTATTCAGCTATAGATTTTGTCAACCGATCGATGGAAAATCTTACAATAACAATAAATTTTTAGGTAAAATCAGGTGTTTTTTTAATACACAAACATGATGAATGAATATTATTTGTATTTACCTTGAATGTTTCAGTTATAAACACCACAAATTGTTGTAATCAACCTAGCAACTGAATAACAATATCCAAACAAGTAAATATAACTTACTGGTCTATATATAGAGATATCCGGGTATGTACATGTATTTTAAATCGATTTTGGACGACTGAACAATATCACGGCTGTCAGTCGGTCGGTATATCGAGAAAAAATATCATGAAAGATTCTTTTAAGGAACATTGCGAATGGATCGTGAGAGATTTGGTATATGACCGAGAAGGAAATCATATTGAAAATATCTTTTACAAAACTGCCAAAGGCAGATTGCTCATCAATCCCAACAGAAATAAAAATGTGAACAAACATGACTTGTTTTTCATATTGTAAACTACTTTTTCCAATCAACAAACATATCTTTCCATATAACGGTATAAAATGGTTATTTAGTTTAACCAGAAACTTTGCAAAACTGGAATATTTGTGAATTTGTTTTATTTCGGATCGTTAGATGGCCTCTGTTAATATTGTATATTTTGAATATTAGTTCATTTATTTGTTTTGAAGTTAAGTGTGACGTCCATTTTCACTGAACGAGTACATATTTGTGTTTAGGGGCCGGTTGAAACCTTCCTCCGGTGCGAGATTTTCATGCTGTGTTGGAGACCTATTGGTGGCCTTCCAGTTTTCTGCTCTTTGGTCGGGTTGTTGCCTTTGACACATTAGCCATTTCCATTCTCAATTCAGCTATCGTATGATTTGATTCCATTATTTTTTATTTACAGTAGTTTCTATAATACGATTGTTTTCAAAGGACAAAATTATGATTGGTGAGAGAACAGCTTTGATAAAGAAAAATATATCTTTAGAACGATCTTTTATAGAAAAATGAAAAATATTACCATTTTGAGGAATTAATTAGAAGCTACAATATACTAAAAAAGATTCCTGGAGTCCGAGATCTACCGACTATAACTTATGCATATATAATAAATAATTTTGGTTAATGTGCATGACCATAACTTGGATTCAGCAGCAAAATCTGTGTAGACATACACCACAGACAGATAGTATCAACTGAATAAAACGTTCAAACCTGGGACTATTATATCGTTAATATAAAAGTCTCAGTTCAAACACATATATTATACAATTAAATAAACCAAAGAAGCCAACAAAAAATATGTAGTTAATATTCATAGATATAGGTGATTGTGGTATGAGTACCAATAAGACAACTCGCGATACAAGTCATAATTTATAAAAATCAACCATTATATATAAAGGTACGGTCTTCAACACGGAGCCTAGGCTCAGTCAGTATTGTGAGGCATAATGACATATACACTTCCCCGAAGTACATTGTAGGTAAAATATAAATACCTAATGGAAAAAACGCTGTATTACAGTATGAGAACAATTATGATGTCATAATGGTGTCTTCATTGTGTACTCAAATGAAATCAAGATTTTCCCTTCCTAAAGGCCGTTTGTGAAAGATTTATAGACAAAACTTTCATTTTACCCCTTTATGTTTACTTTTAGCAATAATGACCATTGCTGTGTCCTTTGGTCTCTTGATGGGAGTTTTCTCATCGGCAATCATACCACATATTCTTATTTTTACATGTTGGTTGGCAGTTCTTGTCCTGATGGTCATTCTAAGACAAAACCTTCATTTTCCCTATAAATATGTCCCACTTTTAGCAGTATATATTTATTGTTGATTGACAGATGAGATCCTCGGACAAATATTTTACACTGAATACTCTAATGATGACTTTGACCATGTTATACTCAATTGTCCCTGTAGATTCAGGAAAGAAGATTTTTGTAAAAGTTAACGGACGACTATGTCAGAAATCAAAGGATGTGGAATGCCGTACTCTAAGAGAGTATAACTTCAGAAATTCAGCTAGCAATTGCCATATAGAATCTCATTTAATTAGTTTTCTTTAATGTTGTTAAAAGGAGTATAACACCATAAAAAAGTAGCACAACACCTTAAAGATGTTAAAAAATCTTGTAATCGGGATATATCAGTTTGTTTTTTTGGGATATTACGTTGTTCTTGTATATCTCGGAAAATCGTGGTACCGTATAGAATCAGCTTACCTGATTGTAAAGACACTTGTCCATTGTTCTAACAGTCATTGCCGTATAGAAACAGTTCGAAATATTGTAAGGACCAGGGGGCGGATCTAGGATTTTGGAAAGGGGGGCGAAACAACTAAAAATCTTTGGAACCTTTTTTAGACTAAAAACATAAAATAAGTGTAAAATGTACTTTTTAAACGGTTCTTGACTTAGGGCATGTATATTTTATAGTTGCTGTAAAGTGTACGGGTTGGACATTTCTTCAATCGATGCCGTATTCTCCACATTAATTGTCTATTATAAAATGATGGGATGATCCAAAGCTATGTACTAATATATTTGATGTGGGACTTGCCAGTTAAAAATGGACATGTAAAATTCTCGTTTGTTGTATGTTTAGTTAGTATCAAGATATACGCCGGGCTATTCCGGATGAAATTTACAATACGACCGACACGAGTTAAGAAACAAACAGACAATTTTTATCCAAATGTTTGGTAGAAATGTTTCCGCCAACAAGTCCTACGGAAGTGAGGGATTTCCAAATCAACCAAAGGCTACGAATGAGTCTGAAATGACAACGAATTTATGAATGACGGTCGAAAAATGGAGACATTAAGGCAACATCCATCAGGCAGGTTGCTGTTGGGCCTTGAACAAAGTATTCAATAAATCAGTTCGGCGAAGCAGACATTCCGGTCAGATACCCTGCCACCAAAAAAATTACGCCCGTTTATTAATCATCATGTTCATTTAATTCTAAAAAAAATCTGTTGGAAATTTTGGTTTCAAATGGCAAAAAAGTGGACAAAATTATTGTTTTCAACCCTGATACGACAAGATTTTTTGCTTAAGGCAAAAAGAGTGTCAGAACTTTTCCTCTCATACATCTCAGACTGCCCCCTCAAATCAAATGGTTCGTACCTTAGATCTTAAGCTTACTGACAGAGGATCATTATTCAGCTATGTTATTAATACGCTTGGCCGTGTAAATAATATTGCTGTGGAACTTTTTTGTTCCTGATATTATAATAGAGTATTACTTTCTTTTTGGTGGAATTGTGAAATAGAAGTCAGTACGTTCTTTTTGAAGGTGTCATTCTTGTCACCCTCAGCATAAGCAATTTGTTACTGTAATTTGATTTTCAAATTGACATAGTGACATTTTTTCGACAGCACTGGTTTAATCCACCGTAGCGAATCACAGGACTTTGACATAACCAATAATATATTACAGTAAATACGAGCGAAAAATATCTTTTGGTTTCAAATGGCAAAAAAGCGTACGCCCTCTACGCCCCCTCTAGATACGCCACTGAGGACACTTGCCCATTGTTCTCAGTCATTGTCGTATAGACTCAGTTGGAAATATTGTAAGGAAACTTGCCCATTGTTCTACCAGTCATTGTCGTATAGACTCAGTTGGAAATATTGTAGTGACACTTGCCCATTGTTCTAACAGTCATTGCCGTATACACTCAGTTAGAAATATCGTAAGGACACTTGCCCATTGTTCTAGCAGCCATGGCCTTATATACTCAGTTAAACATTTGTAAGGACAATTGTCCATTGTTCCATAGATTTTTTTTTCACATATTGTAAGGACTCTTGTACATTATTTTAGCAGCCATGGCCTTATATAGTCAGTTAAACATTTGTAATCACACTTGTACTTTGTTCTAGCAGTCATTGCCGTATATTCTCAGTTTACAATATTGTAATCACACTTGTACTTTGTTCTAGTAGCCATGGCCTTATATACTCAGTTAAACTTTTGTAAGGACAATTGTCCATTGTTCTAGCAGTCATTGGCGTCTAGTAGTATAGACTCAGTTGAAAATATTGTAAGGACACTTGTCCATTGTACTAGCAGTCATTGCCGTATAACACCAGCGTACCATATTGTAAGGACATTTTTCCATTGGTTCTAGCAGTCATTGCCATATAGAACTAGCGTACCATATCGTAAGGACACTTGTCCACTGTACTAGCAGTCATTGCCGTATAGAACTAGCGTACCATATTGTAAGGTCACTTGTCCATTGGTTCTAGCAGTGATTGTCGTATAGAACTCGTGTACCATATTGTAAGCACACTTGTCCATTGGTTCTAGCAGTGATTGTCGTATAGAACTAGTGTACCATATTGTAAGCACACTTGTCCATTGGTTCTAGCAGTGATTGTCGTATAGAACTAGTGTACAATATTGTAAACACACTTGTCCATTGTACTACAGTCATTGTCGTATAGAACCAGTTTGACATGTTGTAAGGACACTAATGTCCATTGCTGAAGAACAAGTGTTAAATACTACCTGTATTTTTGTTTGTTATGTTATGTTATTGGGTTGCTGTCTTATTGGCATAGACCCACATCTCATTACATTAATATATTGTTGTCTTATTGGCAATAGTATTTATATTATTTCAATTCTTTTTTAAATTACCAACCATGTATCACATTTTAAAACTCTAGCAATTGTTTCAGACAATAAATTACATTTTAGTTGATTTTTTATTGTAAATGCAGATTGAAATTATTGTATCCATGTTTGTTCATTCAAGGTGATCCTTTTAAGAATAAACATCATTTATCTCTGTGGTAACAATGGAGAAAACTGTTTAAGTTGTTTTTGTTTGATAACAGACATTTTAAATAATTGATTGAATGCTGGTATTTTACGCCACTTTCAGCACACTAGTCTATATACCATTAGAGCAAGTTTTTATGGTAAAGGAATCAAGAGTTCTCTAAGAGATCCACCAAACTTCCCAAAACAAATTAAATGGACAATCATTACATGACAAGTGATAGCAAATAAAAGGCAATCTCAGAGAGCACCAGACAGGACTGTGCAACGACAAAAATATCATTTCTAAACAAAACAAGGTGCAAACAATGCAAAAAGACCTTTTTCAAAAAAAACTTGTAGAACAAAATTTTCAAGTTTTCCTGGTTTTATCTGACTTTGCCTCTTAAAAGAGGGACGAAAGATACCAGAGGGACAGTCAAACTTATAAATCGAAAATCAACTGACAACTGACAACGCCATGGCTAAAAACAAAAAGGACAAACAGACAAACAGACAAATAGTACACATGACACAACATAGAAAACTAAAGAATAAGCAACACGAACCCCGCCAAAAACTAGGGGTGAATTTGGCCATCTTGATAATTTGAGATCTAAAACTAACACTGTAACAGGCTAAACACAGGTAAAAACACTGTAACAGGTACATGTAATAAAACACAGGTAAAAACAAAAGTTAATGATCTGCATGATTTATTTACAATGTACAATATTTACAAAATGTTAAGTCTTCCATGACATAAAGGCAGTCTTTGTGCCAAATGCTTCTTATAGATCACCATCAAGGTAATGTTATTGTTTTTATCTTAGTCTAGATTGAGTTTAAATCTGAGTCCTGGAGCAGCTCTGTATCTGAATGTCCCCTCCCACACCTGTCCGTCTGTATCTGTAAACTCTCCACCTCCTTCAAGTCTGCAAATATAAAAACAAATCATATGTTAATAAATTTGCCATTTCAGAAACTAAAAGCAGAGTCGGATTTAGAAGGTTTTTCAAGGGGCCCAGGCTCCCCCTTTTTTGGGAAAAAATTGGTTGATTATAAAGGGAATCACTGAAGCATGACTGTACAGCGGGCCCCCTCTTAGGCAGTTAGTGGGCCCCCCCTTATGAAAATTTCTGGATCCGCCACTGAAAGCCTATGGGTAAAATGATTATTCTTGAAATTTTGGTGTACAAACAATAGATTTTTGGCCAATGACATCAGGTTATATTGTTCCCAGACCAATCAAATTTTTTTTTAGGACGTTTCAACCACAATCATTAGATACTGAAATGGCGAATTTATGTTACGAGCTGTCAAATTTTATCTTCATTTTTCAATGAATTATAAAAAAAAGATTTGTTCTTTCTATGTGATTTTATTAGGCATGGTTTCCTTTTTTTTTTTTTTAAATAGAAAAATAAGAGGAAGGCAAGAAACTTTGATGTTATAAATGAAAAGGTAGACTGATGATGAACTGCAATCAAACAAAACACATGTTGGGGAAAGTATAAGCAACTATGAATTAGGTAAAAATAAATAATAAATTGTGTTACTAAATTAACTTTCTGCAAGAATAACATGGATTTGCAGTTAAAACACATTATGGCTGTCATTTATTTGAAGAGTTGATATCCATAATTATTCATCAAGACAAATCATGGTTTATATTTGAAAAGTCCTCTTCATCAAATAGGCTAACATGTAATATTGACATCTAGTAAAGGACCTTTCATAACTAACCAATAGAAATTTGACTAACCTTTCCAATGATTTTAACTATTTGAATGATATTGAACATAATATCTTTAAAAGTTTACATGAAATATATAGCCATAAAGCCAATAATAATTTATCATTTAGAATAGAAACGCTTCCTGATTTTTATTTTTGTTGTTGATAAATCTAATAAATTATTAAGGGTTGGCAAAAAACTAGGTTTTCTGACTTTTGTCCAGCCAAGTAGAAAATACTGGGGAAAAACTGGGGTTTATTGGGTAATACTGGGCAATACTGAGTAATATGAGTCAGTGATTTATTAAATCACAAATGCAATGCATCAAAGATATTTATAAAAATAAAATATAGTGTTTTAATTTATAAGTTTAAGTCCCAGGAGTATCACCAGCCCAGTAGTCAGCACTTGGGTGTTGACATGAATATCAATTATATGGTCACTTTAAAAAATTTCCTGTATACAAAAGTATGAATTTTTTCGAAAGACTAAGGATTTTCTTATCCCAGGAATAGAGTACCTAAGCCCTATTTATCACATCTTTTTGGAATTTTGGGTCCTCAATGCTCTTCAACTTTTTACTTGTTTGGCTTTATAACTATTTTGATCTGAGCGTCACTGATGAGTCTTATGAAGATGAAACATGCCTCTGGTGTATTAAATTATAAGCCTGGTACCATTAATAACTAATTGGACTCTTTAATTATTATCAAGTGTATAAATTGGAGAAAGTTTGTTCCAGCATTTACTCTAAGACAAGTGTACGTGAAGACACATTAGATAAATTTAATTTAATTATGACCTTGGCTTATGTAAATGAATCTTATTATTTACCTGTTTTCAACAAACTGTCCTGTGTAAGCTGAATTGTTAGGCCAGGTATATGTTCCTAAACCATGGAACTGGTTGTTTACAAACTGTCCTTCATACTTAGCACCAGTAGGATGTGTCAGGGTTCCCTGTCCATTCATTTTATCCTGGTTCCATTCTCCTTCATACATTGTACCATCAGTAGTGACATGGATTCCCATACCTGATCTGTCCATTGATCCATCTGTCCCATGTAAATAATCTCCTTCTGAAAATATTAATGTAAAGAGATCGTAAACTAAGTACTGTTATTTTTATTGAAAGAGTTCAAGAATATAAAATTCATTCAGACAACAACTTAAAAAAAAAACCAAAAAACCCTGATAGCAACAATAATGTCATGAGAAAAAACATCTATTTCATTTGATATACATTTGTATTAAGTGTTTTTTTATTCTTCAATAATTTAATTTTGGATGTAACGCGTCTTCTGATTGGCTGACGTTATTTTGTTATGAGCCCATAGACATAATTTAGTCATGTGACCGTGACATCATCAACATTTTTTCATGGTTTTCTACAGTTTAAAATGAAATTTAGAATTAAATTATAAGAAATGACTGTAATATTTTTTCTGTCTATTCGAAATAACATAAAAAATGTGGTGCACACTGTTAAATAACCCGCGTAGCGGGTTATTCAGTGTGCACCAAATTTTTAATGTTATTTCTTCATAGACAGAAAAAATATTACAGTCATTCCTTAAATGTTTTACTTAATTCAGTGGCAGAACCAGAAATTTTTATGTTTGGGCCCACTGACCGCCTAAGAGGGGGCCCGCTTCAGTCATTCCCTAAAATCAACCAAATTTTTTTCACAAAAGGGGGGCCAGGGCCCCCTGAAAAACTCTCTGAATGCGCCTCTGAAATTTATTTTCCAATGAATTATAACAAATGTTTACTGAAATTTGCTGCTAAATAGTGTAAAAATTAGTTTCTTTGAATTGTTTGTGTACACATGTTCTTTTGTTGGTGTCTTTACACTTTCTTTCTTTTTTCCATGGGAATTCTACATAAGAAAATAATGGGAAAGCTATGGACTTTATAGTGCTTAACCAAATATGTCTATAAAATATATAAATATGCTTAGTTATGGTACATGTAAGTAGGGGACAGGGAACAGGTTTATATTTCTCTGCTTAAGACTTATCATGCGCATGACTGCCCCTTTATATTTTTTGGTCTGATTGGTCAACTTCTCTTTACAAATTTACACAACTTCTTTGCTTGCAAAAACTATTCTTACCATATTTATCTCCATTAGGGAAAACATAGACTCCTTTCAGCACAGTAGGAGTTGCCTCTTCCTTTTTCTTGTCCTTCTTGTCTGGAAAAATATAAACACAAACTGAAAATTTTAGATAACATTATTTTTTTATAATTTAAACCATAAGCCATATATGAGATGTGCATAAGACTTTGTAATTGTAGGATCCTTTTATCTAAAATAATGTCTGAAATCTTCTAAAGGGAGATAACTAGTTAGCCATGATATACTAAATACTGTAATCTTGACTGCACTGGTTATATTGTTTTTATTTCAAAAATTTCTGGTTCACTTGATACTTTAATTTCATGTGATACTGCACATGTTTAAATAGTGTAAACAAAATTTTTAAAATGCAAGTTATTATTTTTTTAAGATAATTTTGAAACAATAAAAAACATGACTTAAATAAACCGTAACCATCATCATTGAACATTACTGTAAACTAAAATTTGTGTAATTTATTTTATTGAGAGTTGTGTTTAATACTATCAGCCCTGTATACCTTGAAAATACACAAAATTCTACATTAGTATCAAATTCAAATTCAAATTCAAATATTTTATTGGACAAAGTACATATGATACAATGCATATTCCAAGATACAAACACATTAAACATGACAATTTATGCATGCAAAAAATTAACCTCAGGCTTGGTATTAATGACAAGAGTTACATATATGTGAAGCACATTCAAAAATCAGAAATTTGTGAATTGTGACGTGAAGAAGAAAGGGTTGAGAAACAATTTATAATGATAAGGGATGAATTTACTTATAATGCCATACACATGTGAATATACATGTAGGTCAACATTTATATTTTGGGTTAAGTACAGTCAAACAAAGTTTGCAACAGATTTTTTTTTAGTTCTAATCTAAAGCAATAGTACACAAATATAGTCAGAATAAAGTCCCATAAAATCATACTTGAGGAAAACTCAAATTTTACATTTTTAATTTCTTATGGAAATTAACATTGGAAAGAAAGATAACTCTGCAAAAATGATTTTTTTTTTGGTCAGTTTTTGGTTGATTTTCTTAAAATTCGTGTAAAATATGATACTATGATGGGGTTATAAGTTTGTATTTGTCTTCATTAGTTAATTTTCTGCTAATGGAATGTACAAAACTGAAGTGTTATGGGTATTTCTAATTTTTTGGCACATTTTTCATTAAAGAAATTGCAAATTCATGGCTTTGTGACCATTTTGAAAAAATAATGTGAATATTTATTTTGTTTAAAAAATCTATAAACCACAAAAAGAAGAATATATGCTTAATTGGTTTTATTCAATCTGAGATTCTTTACCTCGACATGCGGAAAAAATCTAATAAATGGTCAACTAATGAATTATGACTTGAGAAAAGATACGAAAACACCTTTAAAGTTGTTTGTTATACTCTAAAGACGTCTTAAATATCAAGAATCAATACATTCTGTTGAACAGAAGCAGTAAAGTTATAATTTTATATCAATTTTTATTGATATTTATGTCTTTTTTGCAGAGTTATCTCCCATAACAATGCAAATCTCCATAGGAATTTTAAAATCATTATTTTTTGGTTTTCCTAAAGTTATATTTTAGGGGACTTTTTTCTGTGTATATATTTGGGGTATAATGCTAAAGATTAAAACTTAAAAATTCGTAAGGGTTCCACGGAACCCAGTGTCTCGCCTACTTTTGCTGTTAATCGCAGACTCAACAAAAATGAGGAAAAACATCAATAAAAATTTCCCTCTCGATATTGTCTTTTGATTGAAAGAAGCTTCCAAGTTTGGTAAAAAATCCAGGATAGTTTATGAATCTAATAAATGTTTTATAAACTTTAACTGCAGACTGTATGTAATGTTAACTGGAAGAAAAACTAAGTCCATTTATAAGTAAAATACGGAAAAAGTGATTTTTTTTTTTACAAAATTTACTTCTGAATAATATCTTATGATCAGAAACAATTAGCTTTTGTCTAAGTTTGGTAGAAATCCAGGATAGTTTAAGAACATTATAAAAATTTTAAAAACTTAAACCACAGAGTGAATGTTTTGTTTCTGGCAAAAAAACTAAGTCCATTTATAAGTAAAATACGGAAAAGTGGAAATTTATTTTTACAAAATTTTCTTCTTGATACTATCTTATGATCATAAACAAGTCTCTGTCCAAGTTTGGTACAAATCAAGGATAGTTTATGAAAGTTATTAAAATTTTAAAAACTTTAACCACAGAGTGAATGTAATGTTTCCTCGCAGAAAAACTAAGTCCATTTATAAGTAAAATACGGAAAAGTGGAAATTTATTTTTACAAAATTTTCTTCTTGATACTATCTTATGATCATAAACAAGCTTCTGTCCAAGTTTGGTACAAATCAAGGATAGTTTATGAAAGTTATTAAAATTTTAAAAACTTTAACCACAAAGTGAATGTAATGTTTCCTCGCAGAAAAACTAAGTCCATTTATTAGTAAAATACGGAAAAAATGGAATTTTATTTTTACAAAATTTACTTCTGGATACCTTCTTATGATCATAAACAAGCTTCTGTCAAAGTTTGGTAGAAATTCAGTATAGTTTAAGAAAGTTATTAAAATTTCAAAAACTTTAACCACAGAGTGAATATTTGTGGACGCCGCCGACGACGACGGAATGTAGGATCGCTTAGTCTCGCTTTTTCAACTAAAGTCGAAGGCTCGACAAAAATCTTCTGTTCAATTACTTCAAGGTTAAGGGTCAAATTTGTGCTAGATTGACTGGACTAATGTGATTTGTTTGAGGATAACATATGGAGGTGTAATAAGGGGAGATAATTTGTGAATCTGTGGTATGATATATATTATATTGCAGATTGGATTTCAAACAAAATGCTATTATTTTTATTGAGAATTTTGTATACCATATCAACATAATCAATCACATATATTTAAATAAACAAAAATCAAAGTTATCATTATATACATGTATATGTAGTTTATCTTTGTTAATCTTTACAATGTACTGATAATTATTGGAGTAAACTTTAAAAGAAATATTGCTCTAAATTTATTTAAATATGATTCCCTATATAATCAAATATCAAATTTTTTCCATGAAAGCCCCCCCTCCTGAATCTCCCTATGCTATATTTTCTATTTCAAAGTCGTAGTGCATACACACAATACATATGATAGAAACATAATCTTTAATTTGATACATAAATCAAGTCCAATTGGACACCAACCAACCACCATACTTCTTATATAAATACACAAAATACAGCTTGGTTTAATAAAATGGTAAATTTCTTCAGACTGTTTCAGATTCTTGAAATAAATACTGGAAAACACTACTCATATTAAGGCAGAGTAAAAATGGCTTGTTTCAGCAATATTTATTTTGTTTGTTTTTTTATAGTTTGGTTATGTCTTTAAAATGTAATACAAAAAGCTGAAATCACAAACATTCACATATAGTGTTAGTTGATTTGAGTTGCTGGAAACTACTTCTATGAAATTACGTCATGTCAAACAGGTGGATACAGAATTTTACTGTGGTTTTCAAATGCAATGTGAAAATAAAGCAAAAAATAAGAATACAATTTCTTTTTAAATAATTTTTGAGAAGTAGATTCACAACAATAAAACACATTTTACAACAACATTTTTATTCATATTTAGATTCACACAAACACGACAAATTACCTTCAACTATTTGATTTTCTGAAATATTTTTAAAAGTTAAGATTTGTTTTTACTTCTTAACCAAGAGACAATCATGGTGAAAAGTTTCAATCTTGTTCATTGAACTGAATGTTACAGTTTCTTCTTTTGTTGTGCTCTTTCATCACTGTCCCAGTTTAGAGGGGGGCTAAGCACCAACAGATATGTTCAACCCCTCCACATTCTTTATGTCCCTGTCCAAAGAACCTGTAGTTTAGTGCCTAAGTGGTGGTCATTGATTCATGTCTGTCATATTTGTTTTTCATAAATTGTTTTGTTATAAATAGCTATATAGGACATTAGTTTTCTCAATTGAATTGTTTCATATTTTTTCATTTCAGGTCCTTTTATAGCAGACTTTACAATATGGGTTTTATAGGCTGTATGGTAGCCTTTAATTGCTTACATCCACTTCATTTGAACTTTGGTGCATATATCATATGTCTCATACCATACATGTACCACATCTCCTAAACTTTTTTACCAATAAAACCTTTTTGTTGTTCTTATGATATGTGTTTTCTCAGAAAATTTAATAAAAGAAATTAAGCAAGTCAATAACTTAAATTTAACATCAATGGATTTTTTTGTCTTTAATTGCTTCACGGTGCACATGCTGTAGGCTATATTTCTTTTTTCATTTTAATACTTGGCTCTAAATTTTTAAGCTATAATTTTTATGCTAACCTTAATGTATAAAAACAAAGTAAAACATAAATCCAATTGATGGTTATAGAGTATAATGGGCCAAGTAAATGACAGTGGACAAAATGAATTATAAAAAAGTGAAAACTTTCATCAAATTAAAACTTATGTGTTGTATTGAAAAACAATAGACCACTTTCGAGTTCATCCGTTACCGGAAAAAACTCGTAAATTATACATGCCTTTATGACGTCATTTACCAGACAGAGGGGGTCTCCTGTATCCCTGCACTATTTACGTTCATCAAGCGTCTTGGTGATCGTCATTGTGCAGGATAAACTAGAAATAATGGTTGTTCTGTAGGTACTTAATGACAATTCCCTAATGACATCAATGCTGATTGTCAATTTTTAGAATTCAATTTGTCCTATAATTCGTACAATATAGAATTATAGTTTTCCAACCACTCGCTCAACATTGGAATGGAAGTGACGACGCCCCTAAACGCACAAATGACGTTCACTAAAACCAGAGTTTTTGACGGAAATGCATCGAACTCAAAAGTTGTCTATTGATGCAGGCAATAGTCTTAAAAGTTTCTTAAATTCAATGGTTGAAACGTTTCACTAATTAGTTGACAATATATTTCTACAAATACAAAGTCTTTGTGTAAGATCTAGATGTTTAAGTTTGAATATATTTCAGTTAAGAAGTTGAATTAAATATAAAATGTGATTTTAAAATGATAAACAAATGAAGTTAATACATGTAATATTAGCTGAGGAAATGTAGTAGTCATTTTAATTAATAATATATTGTGCTTAAGAGTTTTATAGACTTTAAATTAAAAGAGTTAACAATTATGTGAGCAGTATAACAGAACTATTGCTGCTACAATAAAAAACACAATGTGATTCATTACAATATTATAAGTTATGGTAATTATAACACCACGCTAATGAGATGTGAAGATCATTGATGTTAAAACGTACACAGAGTTCTGTAAACTAACAGTTTATTATCACAACTCCCTTGAATTTAAATATACTTCATTATTAAGGGTTTTACAATTTGTTTACTTCTTATAAAATAGTTAATAAGTTACATTAGCATAATATATGTAATTTGATTCCTCTTTTGCTCAGAAAAAGTCACCTTACGTTTTGTGAACAATAGAAGAACTCATTTGAAAATAGGAGCTATAAATTGCATGGTCTTTTGATGTCTCTAATTCATTTTTGAACCATTTTGCTTTGTATCAATATTTTAAGAAATAAAAAGTAAAATCTCAAAAATACTAAACTCTGAGGAAAATTCAAAATGGAAAGTCCTTAAATCAAACGGCAAAATCAAATGATAAAACACATCAAACAAATGGACAACAACTGTCATATTTCTGACTTTTTTTACACAAAATTGGTCGATAATTTTTAAGCATGACATGTGAAAGTCAAATAATTAAGTGTAAAAACAGGAAACAAAGTCCAGCATGACAAAGGAAATTACATTTATGAGCTAGAAAGGGGACGGAATCCCCTATTAAAGAAGAAAATAATTGAAAAAAAACTTGCATTTTAAATTTAGAAAAATTCCCACAAAAATATCATTCTATTAATTTATTCAAATTTGTTTTTAAAAATCAGACTTTTTTATTTTCCTGCATCTGCGCAGAAATCTACTTCCTTCTTTCGGTCTTGTTTGTCATGAGAATATAATATATAGTAAAATATAGGGTAACGCGAATGACCGAATAACACTGTTATTATCGGAATAACACTTGTAATGACTGAATAACACTTAAAATTTTAATATTAGCACATATTGGTGACTTTTAAACATTGATTATTAAATAATAATATATTATCTATGTATTTTATAACTTAAAAATGATTTACAGTAAGCAGTTAAGTTCATAAAGATCATTTAAAAATGTGTATGTACATCGAACATGGGGACCACGGAAATCACAATGGATGTACACACTAAATTTAAAACGATTTTTATGAACTTATCTGCTTTCTGCAAATTATCTTTAGGATTATAAAATACATCGATAATATACTATTATTTAATAATCAGTGTTTAAAAGTCGCCAATATGTGCTATTATTAAAATTTCAAGTGTTATTCGGTCATTAGGTATCCAGTTGTTCTGGCCCAAACCGATCCGGCCCCAAGTCAGTCCGGCCCAAAGTCGATCCGGCCCAAGTCGATCTGGCCCCATAATAAAATATGAATAAACTATATTCACTATATGGAGAAATTTGTGACAAATTTGAACAGTATAAACGGAATTTGCAAAAAGTGTCGATGATGGATGACAACACTGTTACAGGTTAGCGAAGTATTGGAGTACCAGTTTTAAATCGATACGAAACTGAGTGTTATTGTGTCTGTTTGTATAGCAACTCCAACATATTTTAAAATGTGAAGACATTTTCCATGTTGCATGACTTTGAATGTCATGGCGATTTTTATTTTACTTACTTCTCACACCGAGTAGCTAAATAAATATTTAGTCCAATGGAACCGTAAAAATTTAACTCATCATAATGTCTTGTTTAACCAAATCATTAGTCTATAATTGGTTTGTTTATTCAATAATTGTCTGATGATTGTGAACTAAGGTAATGCCAATCGTAATCACTTAATTCAATCAAATCCTGATTAATTAAAGTTACGTTATCAACAAGGTCTTTGTAGTTTGATCTTTTGTTTGGTGTATATATAATTATAATTAATTGTATCTTTTTTTCAGGTAACATCAGAGGCTTCTATAACACTTGTTTTTCTTTTAAAATATCGAATATAGTCAATTCATATTTCTTAAAATTGACAATACTTTGAATAGTTGTGTGTAGATAAAAAAAAAAAAAACCAAGTATTATGAGTATCCATTATTCTTTATTGCAAGAAGATAAACAAACCAATGACACTATTACTGCACATGTTGGTCATATAACACACAAGGAAAAGTCATTGTGATATTAAAAACAAACGCATTCTGTCTTCTTTTACAGAAAGGATTCGGCAAATCAAACAACATTTCTCAATTTGAGAAATTTTAAGAACTTAATAGAAAAAAAAAATTTGTATGTATCAGCTTGGGGATCGGCCTTGTACCGTTGTGTATGTAGCTATTTGTTATAACACAAGATGAAAGACTTGTTAGGATCACAGTCAGCATTTTACGTTTCCGCGAATGGGCATTACTTTTCCGTATAAAAATCGAAGGGTTCACGCATATAAATAATTTATCGAACATATATATTCAAATATTAACAATTTACTACCAGGTTGATGTCTGAATTCTTTTATAATAAAAAAAAAATCATCAACATTTATGAATTACAATTAATATATATCTTTATTTTCATTCCTTATAAAAATGATAAATATATTTTTATTGGGGCCGAATCGACTTTACATATGGGCCGGATCGACTTGGGGCCGGATCGACGTGGGGCCGGATCTACCAGTACCAGAAAGCGGTCATTACAAGTGTTATTCTGATCGGTCATTCAAGGTACCGGTAAAATATATATCTATAAGTCTAGTAAAATATTACATACAGACTTCAACCTTTTACATGTTATGCCTGCCTTATATTATGGCAACTAGCAGGATACAGGATTGTCATAAAACAATATAAGGGCGATCTTGGATCAGATCCCCCTCCCCTTTTCCCCAATGAGACCCCCATTATGCCAATTTATGGTCATTTTACATTTCAATTTAAAAAAAAAAAAAATAACTTTTCTTTTCCTATGGTCAATGTTATACCTGCAGGCATGTCTGTTTCAGGTAATCTGTTGAATAGTAAATTATAAAATCTGTGAACTAATAGATGGAGGCAGACATTTGTAAACAAAACACCATGGAAATGAACTCACGCGAGATATTAAACTTAAAATTAGTTTCGGATATATATGCAAACTCACAGAAAAATATAATAATTTCTCATTTTCAACTCTTAATTTCATTTTAAATTTATAATTGATCTATTTGAAAACAAAACGGAAACAAATAATCAAATAATATGTACGAAACTACCTGTGACATTGCTGCTGACATTGGACAACAAGTTGCAGACAACAAATTTCAAAATGTTTCGTCCAACACGACTTGCACGTGTATTGCTTAGACTACAAAGAAAACACAGCAACAATCTAAGAACACTTTCTACCAAAAATAATCAGTTTTATTTAAAATCAAGGTACAGACAAGAAATGTTTCACATTCGGCTTTCATGATGAAATCTGATGATCTGTTATGTTATTTTATTATCTGTATGAGTATGTTGTCGATATCAATACTGGCTTTGATATAACGGTATGAGAGCGCTGCCGATTTATTGACGGGGCGTGAGAGCAGATTTAAAGCTTCCTACGCTTGATGTGCGCACTACAGTGTCATCAAAAGCTGGTTCCACACGAATAATTATTTATCTTCTCTTGAAAAGGATTTTGACTCTTATGACAATTGTATAAACTTGTTTACAGTTGTACACAAATTTGTCTGTCATTATTAAAAAAAATACATGCAAGGTCATGAAGGTCCTGCATAAAAGAGCATCACATTGACACAATAACATTTACAATACACCTTATTGCTTAAATCCCGTCTGACCCGGCCGCTTGAACTTTTGATGCATACAACAATCACTTTTCCATTGTGTCGTCAGATATTTTGTATTATGACCTCAAAATTTAAAGGAAACCTGTGTGATATCCAGTAATGGTGGACAAATAGCGATAAGGTGTATATTGACATTGACACAGCGTCAGCGTGATCAGTAACATATTTATTGACAAGACTTGACACTTTCCAATTGTAGCTTCTTCTTCTTTAGGTTTCTAGTGATCCTTCAATTATTGAAGATTATTCGCCGGGCGTCGACTATAAAATTTATAATTTACACTTTAGCAACAAAAATAACAAAATCAAAAAATCAACATAACGTATTTACATTTGAAAAAAAAAAAAAAAAGAAAAAAAAAGTGAATTGTGATAAAACTATATGGCAGATTTTACAGTATTGTGTTCTGTCTCCTACTTTCATGTTGCTAACGTGACAGAGACAAAAATGAGTAACGTTAGCGACATTTGGACATGTCACATGAGCAACAACATCTTTAAAAGTTAAAATGTATGCACACAGTGATGTTTAATATATGCCTGGAGTAATAAAATTGTACAGTCTGGTTTAGAATTTCTAAATATACAGAATGTCATTTGCAGGTGTACTTTATATCAAATGAATACACAAGAAACCAAAAAATGAGTAACGTTAGCGACATTTGGACATGTCACATGAGCAACAACATCTTTAAAAGTTAAAATGTATGCACACAGTGATGTTTAATATACGCCTGGAGTAATAAAATTGTACAGTCTGGTTTAGAATTTCTAAATATACAGAATGTCATTGGCAGGTGTACTTTATATCAAATGAATACACAAGAAACCAATTCGTAATAGTAACATTAGCAACATCTACTATCATGACATTACATTTTGTTGCGAACGTCTTTTTGGTGGACGGAATACATTTAAGGTCCTCTTGTAACGATATTACATACAACTTACCTTCTTTGCTTCCCCATCATGTGAAGGAACTGACTCCAAATCTATTTCTGCAAAGGGCGATATCGTAACTCCTATACAGGAGAGTTACAGATCTAAATATATGTTGCTCACGTGACACTGATTTGGACGGAAACGTCGAGCAGTAACGTTCGCAAAAAATAAAACAGCCAATGATATTGATTCCTCAAGTCCTTTGAACCCCTTACGTCATCCAAATTTAATATGATTGCTATTTTCAATTATTTATAAAACCCGGGATAAAAATAACTACAATGGGCTGTCTGAGAACCATTAAGAAAATTGCGATCGTGACATACCACAATGGACGGAAAAGACGTGACGTTAGCAACAATATTATTAAATTACCTTTTTTAGCCTTTACCAATAAAAATCTGCCTTAAAGTTATGATTAAAACACAAAAGAAGACTTTTTATTAAAATAGAAGTCCATGTTATTAGGCTCCACTTATAAATAATACTTCAAAATTCCACTCCAAATAAGCTGGATGTCAGTAAAGTAGGTCATGATGTCTATTCCATGTCCAATATTTTGAAATTGAAAATCCTCTAATTCTAACAAAAAACACAAACACAGAGTAATTTTTATTTTTATTTACTCAGAAAGACACATTTTATTCAATACCATAATGCATTACTCCATTACACAGTCTGTTTCACAGTTTCAGCAATTGCTTTTTTGATGGATACAAAAAAACAATATTTCCTTCTTATTGTAAAATCTGCCACATACATTTGATAACAGAATAGTTAGGGATAGAATATGGGGATGAGAGCAGATTCTGAGATCATACTCTTGAATCCCTGTACTGTACTGCATGATACTATTTGTTGTGGCAGATGATTCCAATTTATAACAGTTTGTGGATAAAATGAATATTTATAACTGTCTTTGGATGTTTGTATTTGCCTAAGTGAGTGTGGATTGCTATGTCTGGTTCTATTGTCTAGTGGGATCAAAAGGTTATGTGTAGGGACTGCAACAATTTCATGTATAATTTTGTAAAAGAAAACAAGTCTGTATCGTAAACGCCTAATTTCGAGTGGGTACCAATTTAGGTCTGTCATCATTTCAGTAACTGAGCTGATGTTATGGAAGCGGTTGCATGAGAAGCGTGCTGCTCTTCTTTGAACTTTTTCAATTTGTGAAATTTGCTGTTTTTGATGTGGGTCCCAAATTGTTGAGCAGTACTCTAATTTTGGTCGGACAAGAGCTTTATATGCGTGAGCTTTAACTTTCGGTGATGCTATTTTTAGGTTTCTACGAATAAATCCAAGGGACTGGTTTGCTTTTGATGTCATGTTATCAATATGTTTGTCCCATTTTAAATTTGATTGAAGAGTTAGGCCTAAATATTTTGTAGAGTTGACTTTTTCTAGAGAGTGATTGTGTAATTTATAAGTGAAGTCTAAAGGTTTCCCGTTTTTGAGTTACACTGAGAATGTTGCACTTAACAGGGTGAAAATGCATGAGCCAGTCCTGCTCCCACCTGCCGGCCGCTTCTAAGTCAGACTGTAATTTAAGTGTGTCATCTGGTTTTTTAATTTCCCTATAAATAATGCTATCATCTGCAAACAATCTTAATGTACTATGTTCAATATTTTTTTTTATGGGGCATAGTTAATAAAGATACCAGTGGCGGATCCAGAACTCTTATTAAGGGGGGGTACAATGGAATGGATACGATTATTAAGGATACAGAAACGGTCATAACTTGGTGTTAAAAACGTACTCGTTATTATATTCATAATTACTAATATATATTAATAAAATGTCCTTCAAACTAGATTTAAAGTGATGCCTGTGTATCAAACTTGTAACTTATCTCTGAACATGCAAAATGGTACAGAATGCAAAAAATAAAAAAAAATGGTGTTGAAATTGAATAACATTATAAATACTTTCCACAAATATTCATCAGATTTTTTGGTCATTTTATATGATAAAATATATCAACTTTATGAAAAAAAACTTGTATTTATTTACGATTAGAATTAGGTAGATTCATCATGTTCATTGAGCAGTTCAGATACATTTGTAGTTTTTCAGTCAGACACTTACATGTATATAATCCATAAATCTCGTGAAGTCTCATGGAGTCAGAGATTTCATCAATATTTTATTCTAAAAAGCCTATTTTATTCATTTCCTGTTAAATATACTGTTCCCAGACGTGATGGATATTTTAAAACCTGATCATGATTTATGAAACAAGAACATATGACCATAAAAGACTTAATTGCACTGTTAGATGGTTAGTATTTAGCTGAATTTATTTTTCTCCTAACGATGCAAGATATTTCTGAGAATTACCTTTAGATCTTGAGTAAAAATCACTTTACAGACCATTTCATTGAGTGTGTAGATAGAGGTAATACAGTGTTCCCGCCTGCCCTAAATAGAAGGGCGCCCCGCCCTTCGTGCCCTTGTCCCCGCCCTTCTGCCCTCCAAAGCCAAAGAATGCCCCCCTCTGCCTTTTCAAAAGATACATTTTACAAATTTCATGCCTTCTGGTGTTTCCGGTAAAATTGTTACCTGAGTGATTGTGTAACACTAATTAACTGACAATAGGATTAAGTTAAATACCTAATGCCTTTGGCAGTTTTATCACCTCTGCTAATGATTGTTCACTGCTAATTAGTGGATTTAAGATAATTGAAAATACTAGATATTTAATACAGAATGAAAATGCTGACATGTTAGCCATTTGTAATGTTTACGTATCATAGCATATGTACACATAAAAAAAAATATTTTTAAAGAAAATTTAAATCAATTTAAAAGGCAGACTAAGTTTTGAGTAAATTGGTAGATTGGTAAAAATGTTTTGTTTTTATAACCACGAGTATGAAATTAAAAGAAGAACCAAAGAAATTTGTATTTGAACATAACAAGATTGCACCACTTCCTGTTTTATTTCTTGTATTATAATCCTCCTTACATAGGAGCACTTAACAAATGCTTTTATTTTTTAATCATAATGGAGTTTTATACCTTCTGTAATATATGCAATGTGTTATTGCATCATTATAATATAATCATCTCTTGTATCACCTGTTATATTTATAAAACTCCCTACTTAGGAGCACTTTGGTGTGCACTTCTTAATACTTTTTTGTAACAATTTACAAGTTAGGTAACTTTCAATAACACAAATACTATATGTCTAAACAAGTAGTTTTAATGTAAATAATTTAATTACATAACAAATTCAATTTTGTTTAGCTCCATCTTTCAGAACTACTTGTTTATTTTTATAGACTTGTATAATTAAGTTATATAAATTATAAAATAAAAAAAAAGATTTTTCTAAGGATTTTTTTCCTGATCAAAATGGACAGTTTGCATAAATTTACATCAATTAAAATGATATGCTTTGTGTCATGGTATGATAATTTGATAATAAAAAAATCTTACTGGAACCAACACTTGGAACACATTAATTTCTGAATAAGGTTAAAATACAAGTAATGTTCTGCAGCTGAGCCTAGCAATATATAATACATATATTCAAGGTTATTAATACACTGCCAAACAGTGCCCTTACAATTTGGGTTATTGCGCTAAAGTGCCCTTTCAGACAAGTAGCACCCTTCTGCCCTGAGATTCAAGCTGGAACACTGTAATATCTTTGGTTTGCTTGCCAGCTGAACCATGAAGTCATTATTAAAACAATATCCAGGCTGACTGGTTGGGTTGTCTCTTTGGCACATTACCCATTTCCATTCTCAATATTATTTGAATTAGTCTCAGTTTACTTTTTAATGAAATGCAGGACAATTAACTATTATGAGAAATTAAGAGTACTGACACGAAACACAGAAAATAACTAAGAGGAAACACAGAATGTTGAAACAAGAAAACAAGTGAAATAAAAAGGCTGAAAACGTTGCACGAAAAAATAACCCTTTACCACCCAGGCCCTCATTGAATTTTTTCTGACATTGCTTAGTACAGGTGTAGCATAGTACCATTTACCGTAAAGAGACAGCAAAACTAATGGATTGGATAAAGGCTCAGCCTATATAAATCCTTTCCTTTACTGTTTATAGTATGGATAGAAAATAATTGACCTTTTCATATATAACATTAATTCATATATATTCCATAAATGTAAAAAAAACAACATAAAACTTTTTAAAAAATATCTCCACTTTCCTACATGGACATGTCACCAGATGTAACTGAAACTACACACTATTTTATTTTTCGCATAAACAAAAATAATTGAAGGAAAATTCTTACTGATGATAAACCAACATAAAAAAATAATTTGCTTCTTCATATTTTTACTTTTTCCATATTTTTTGTCTGTTTTGTAGCAACACAACCAAAGATGTGCAGCAGCTTTTACAGGTCCACAGACTGGTCCAGAACTACCGACGTTATAGTTCAGGTATGATGTTCTTACATTTTATAGCAAATACACTATCATTTATTTTTTACTTGGTGCATATGAGTGTTAAAACTTCATTAAATTGTCATGATTATGTGACATAATGTGTCACTTTGTTTTCCTTCAAATTTACATGTTTTGAATGGTTGAATTTGTGGAAAATTATAATAAAATCAACAGAAAATGTCTATGGATAGTGATCAAGGCTAAAAATGGATTTACCACCAATTTTATGAATAATTTAACTTATCATTTTGAATTTGATTAAAATTAAATTGAAATGTTGTTATTTTATTTATTATTTTGATATATGAGCTATTAAGATGCTTTTCATTTGATCTTTAAAACAATAAATATGTAAGAGGAAGTATGAATATCCATGAGACTATTCCTCCAAAGTCCAAAGAACAATTGCTAATATAAGATGCCTATTATAAAATTTAAAAAAATGGAAATTAAGGGGAGTAACTCCAGAAAGTAATTTGATTTGAACCTAAAGGAAACATTAGATTGTTATTCAGTGCACATACCAAACTATTTACTAAAAAAGAGACTTAATACTAAGTTTCTAAATTTATTCTACAAAGGAAAAGGTCACGGAAGAAAGCAAATAAATTTATCTGGTTTATTTTTCAGCCGATTTACCAGCACACACCAAGGTTTCGTTACCAGCCTTATCCCCGACCATGGAAATGGGGACTATAAATTCCTGGCAGAAAAAGGAAGGAGACAAGGTCGCTGAGGGAGATTTATTAGCAGAAATAGAAACGGATAAGGCCACTATGGGGTTTGAATCATCTGAGGAGGGTTACCTGGCCAAGATATTTCATCCAGCAGGGTCTAAAGATGTTCCCATTGGGAAGGTAGGAGAATATTGATACAGTCAATTGAAGTAAAAGAAATTGATAAATTTCATAGGTGAAGTGAGTCCTGAGCATTCTAAGCTGACTTCTGAATTCCGTATTTTCTTGGGAACAAAAATTTATGTATTAAAACTTTTTGATTTTATGAACTTGTAGTCTTAAATTGGTACTAGCTATAGACATATATAATGCATACTATAATATATATGGACTTTCTCCTGCATTGAAGACCAATCCATGGCCCTTAGCTGTTTTCTACTCTAAGTCTTTTGTCAGGTTGTTGTCTCTGACCATTTTCCTGTTCCATTCTCTATCCTATATAGTTACAAAAAAAAAAAACTCAATGAGAAAAGATTAAAGATGTTTAAAAATAATAATAAAACAGCATATTTTTTTTTTTAAGGTATGCATTTCAGGTTTGGCTAACAAATCCTTGTTTTGAGCTCTCACCTACACAGAAGGGTTGTCTTATTTCATCAAAATATTTAACAAAATTAATCAAAAACATGTAAATCATTTTTCATTGGCTAATTGCAGATAATGAAAGAAGCCAACTAAGATGTAAACACAATAAATTATAATCTTATTTACTGACCCAGATTTATTATTAGGAAGGAAACCCTACACACACATACACTACATATAAAAAAATAAAACCATCAAATAAATGTAAAATGTTAAAAGTGAAGAGTATGCATTTATAAAAAAAAAGTTAACAAATTTAGATTTCACTTACATTAACACTGTACTTGACACTCCTCCAAAATGGATAGATTAAAGTGCCTTTGCTTTATCCCATCCCATGCAAATTTTTATCAGCCCTTTCTGTCTTAAAGTTATGAACAAAATTAATATAAAATAACATACTAATGATTTTTTTTGTTACAGTTACTCTGTATAATAGTAGAAAATGAAGAAGATGTTGCAGCATTCAAGGATTACCAGCCAACAGCAGCTGACGACCAACTTCCTAACAGTGATGCATCTGAGCCTGCTGCACCTCCGCCTCCACCCCCTCCTAAACCATCCCCAGCGGCAGTGGCTCCACCACCAACTCCTTCTCCATCAAAGGCAGCCCCTCCTCCTGCAGCATCTTTGTCAGTGCCTCCATCTGGTGGCAAAGCGATAGCCTCACCATATGCAAAGAAATTGGCAGCTGATAAGGGCATTGATCTTAGTGTTAGTATTTACAGAGAACTATTTATTTATATTGATATGTTAAGGATGTTCACTACTCCGTTTCAAAATAACAAGCTTTTTAAAAGACTTTTATAAATTGATAGCATGTAAAAAAAAGAAACTAAAAAAGCAGAAAAAAATGAAGGGTCTGTGTCCTTGTTTTCGAGATATAAGCCGTTGAAAATTTGGCGGGAAATGATTCTTTCTAGATTTTTCATACATTTAACATTGGCACCTTTTTCCTTTCAAAAACATTGAAAAAATAACAAGAATTTTATATGATTTTTAGCTCACCTGGCCTAAAAGGCCATGTGAGCTTTTCTCATCACTTGGCGTCCGTCGTCGTCGTCGTCGTCTGTCGTCGTTAACAATTTTTCAAACATCTTCTCCTCTGAAACTACTGAATGGATTTGAATGAAACTTAAAATGATTGTTCCTTAGATTATCCTGCACAAAGTGTGTGCTTCGATTTTTGATCCGTCAAAAAACATGGCCGCCGTTACTTAAATAGAACATAGGGGTCAAATGCAGTTTTTGGCTTATATCTCAAAAACGGAAGCATTTAGAGCAAATCTGACATGGGGTAAAAATGTTCATTAGGTCAAGATCTATTAGCCCAGAAATTTTCAGATGAATCAAACAAACCATTGTTGGGTTGCTGCCACTTAATTGGTAATTTTAAGGAAATTTTACAGTTTTTGGTCATTATTTTGAATATTAGTATAGATGAAGATAAACTGTAAACAGCAAAAATGATCAGCAAAGTAAGATCTACAAATAGGTTAAATGACCAAAATTGTCAATTGACCCCTTAAGGGGTAAATGTCCTTTAATGACAATTTTTCACAATTTGTTCATCATATTTGCTAACTTTAAAAAATCTTCTCCTCTGAAACTACTGAATGGATTTGGATGAAACTTAGCATGATAGTTCCTTAGATTATCCTGCACAAAGTGTGTGCTTCGATTTTTGATCCGTCAAAAAACATGGCCGCCCTTACTTTAAATAGAACATAGGGGTCAAATGCAGTTTTTGGCTTATATCTCAAAAACGAAAGCATTTAGAGCAAATCTGACATGGGGTAAAAATGTTCATTAGGTCAAGATCTATCAGCCCAGAAATTTTCAGATGAATCAAACAAACCATTGTTGGGTTGCTGCCACTTAATTGGTAATTTTAAGGAAATTTTGCAGTTTTTGGTCATTATCTTGAATATCATTATAGATAAAGATAAACTGTAAACAGCAAAAATGATCAGCAAAGTAAGATCTACAAATAGGTTAATATGACCAAAATTGTCAATTGACCTCTTAAGGGGTAAATGTCCTTTAATGACAATTTTTCACAATTTGTTCATCATATTTGCTAACTTTAAAAAATCTTCTCCTCTGAAACTACTGAATGGATTTGGATGAAACTTAGCATGATAGTTCCTTAGATTATCCTGCACAAAGTGTGTGCTTCGATTTTTGATCCATCAAAAAACATGGCCGCCCTTACTTTAAATAGAACATAGGGGTAAGTTTTTGTGTTTTGGTCTGTTTTTCTTATACTATATGCAATAGGTCTACTAAAATTGGTGTATAGAATGATTGTAAGGTGTACATGTCTAGCTGACAGGTGTCATCTAACCTTGACCTCATTTTCATAATTCAGTGGTCAAAGTTAACTTTTTTAGTTTTGGTCTATTTTTTTAATACTTTATGCATTAGGTCAACTATATTTGGTGTATGAAAATATTTTATGATCTATATGTCGGTTACGCAGGTTTTATTTGAACTTTACCTCATTTTCACAGTCCATTGCTAAGTTTTAAGTGTTTGTGTTTTGGTCTCATTTTCTTTATTTATAAACAGTAAGTCATATATATTTGTAATATTGAAGAATTGTTAGCTGTACATGTTTGCCTGGCATGGTTCAATATGTTCAATAAGGCATTGTTTACCAGGTGAGCGATTCAGGCTCTTGAGAGCCTCTTGTTAAATATGGCTTTTTAAATTATATCTATTAAAATTATGAAAAGAAAAGAAAAGTAGGGGTTAGCGAGCAAAAAATTTTAATGGGAATATATAGATAAAACCAGAGGATTCCGAATATCTGGCAAAAAATCAAAAACAAGAGGAGCAAACATCCTTAACATAGATAAGGGCATTGATCTTAGTGTAAGTATTTACAGAGAACTATTTATGTATATTGATATGTTAACATACTGTGCTGATTGAATCAAGCTAATAAGCAACAGATACTTCAATTCCTAGGAATTTTTCTTGTTATATTGTATATATTAAGGACAACATGTACTTTAGTATTGCTGGGATTGTTTTAGTATTAAATATTCATTTATATTTTTATTTCATTTATAAACAGAATTTCGGCCTATTTTTTTCATAAAATAGGGGAAAAAATTGTTATTACTGCTGTTTCAGTATCCTTTGATTGGACAACAAATGTTGGTAAAAAAAAAGTTTAAACGGCTAGTTATTAATTTTAGGAAACCTATCTTGTAGTGATTATCTCATAGAATTTATAAAATTACATGATATGTTTTAAACATTATAGCAAGTAGCAGGCACTGGTCCAGGAGGAGAAATCAGGGCAGATGATGTACTCAACTTCTCACCATCAGCCGTGCCTACATCTGTTCCAATATCAGCACCAGAGGGAGCTTTCGTAGACATACCTCTGACCAACATGAGAAAGGTGATAGCAAAGAGATTAGTGCAGTCCAAACAGACTATTCCACATTATTATTTAACTGTGGATGTTAATGTAGATAAAGTTTTAAGGTAATTGCACTTGTAATTTTTAAAACATGAAAAATAACAAGTTTGAAGTTTTTAAATATAATAAAAAGTGTAGTAAATGACCTGCTTTAACAAAATAACCTACAGGAATGCAATCAATAAAACACTAATGAACACTTGTGCTAAAAAATACAAAAATTACAATTTGTTTATGTCGTCTTAAAATTATTGTTGTTTTGCAAAGGATATATATCCATAAGGTTTTGATCAGTTATATGGGCTTTGCTCATTGTTGAAGGCTGTACGGTGACCTATAGTTGTTAATGTCTGTCATTTTGGTCTCTTGTGGACAGTTGTCTCATTGGCAATCATACCACACCTTGTTTATATTTACAAGACTAACAAGAGTAAAATAAAGTAAGTGATCATAGTAAGATTTTTTACCAATGGTGGTAGTTCTTTACAATAAACGCTTGCCATAATAATATAGCTAAGGGAATTGATAGTGGTGTCTAGCACCAAAAATCAATCAACCGGAGAATTCTTGTTTATATCTAAATTTTGTATGGTTTTTTGTTTCAGATTACGTAAAGAACTGAATGAGATTTTATCAAAAGACAACATAAAATTATCTGTGAATGACTTCATCATAAAAGCATCAGCATTATCATGTAAAAAGATTCCAGAAGCCAACTCATCGTGGATGGATGACTCAATACGACAGTAAGTATTACAAATGGCTAGTTTGTTTGCACCTGTCGTGAGTCTGGTGTCATTGTTGGTGTGGTTCAATAGTGTTTGTTGTTTTAAGGAGGCTCGAGCGTATAAAATTTCAGATTTTTTTTTTTTTTTTTTTCATTACAAATTTTATTTATTACTTTATTAGTTGTTACTTTATCATATAGTACAAAAAATCATTTAAACAAATTAATTCATTTTAGTCCAAGTTGACTTTTAAAATGTATATATCATTGAAAAAGCTCCGAATTATCTGCCTTTGGTGCAAAAAATGCCACTTTTTTGGCATTAGAATTGAAATATCTTTTTTAACTCATCGGTGGCCTATATTTTTTATTATTATTTTCAAATAAACTTAATTTTATTTTTGATTTGAGCAACTTCTGTAATTGGGTTCTTTTTTTATTTCATCAGTGATTTTGCTAGCGCTCGTCACTTTCGTATTTTACGAAAGGGTTTTCTCATTGACGAAAGTATTTCAAATCAATTTCGTCACTTTAATTTTGAAAGTGTAAAAAAAAATTCGCAATAAAAACTATAAATCTACCCGTCTTCATGTTTTTGACAAGTTTATGACCTCCAGGTAATTAACATTTTCAACAGGTGTTACAAGTTGTGATTACAACTAATCCGCTTATCGCCATCAGATGGGTCACTTATCCGTAATTTATTAATTAACCCCATAATTGAATGACCATCATAATTATTTCCCCAGGAAAATCAGTCAGTCGGCATTTCAACAACCAGGAGTATAATTTCGTCATTTAATCAAAAATGTAACAACCCGGACAGTTCGCATTTGAATTTCAATATTTCCCAAACGATCACAATCTAAAGTTAGTTTGTCGTAGATTCGTCATTCGAAGGCATTTTCGTCATATTTGATTTAAATTTTCATCAAAAACTTTCAACAATTTCCATTTAAAATAAAGAACTTTCATGTGTTTATTCAAAAAGTTCACGAGAAATGTTTTAAACAGGTGCTTCCTGTATTGTGTTCTACGCATGCGTGAAAGTATCCCTTTGACTATTTATAGACATTAAAAACGTAAAATACGAAATCATTTAGAATCAATTAAACGAGAGAGACAAATATATATCTCTTACTAAAGGAATTTAAATCGAAAAATAATAATTTCCTGATGAATCCGGACTCGTTTTGAATTTATTATCCACGTGTCACTTCCCGTTTTCGTTTCATTTTAAAACCGAAAGTAGTAAACGTGATCTATTGTTGATTTGTTTACAACCTCCTTTCAGTCATTATAATCGTTCCAAAAAGGATATAATACATTTCCAACTTGATAGAAATGATATCCAAATATCGACTTAGACGTTTTATAAGGATAATGATTATGCAGTGAAATAATCATTGCAAATTGATTTCTGCTGTGATTCCTTAATTGTTTAAAAAAATAGAATCCCAACTTTTGTTGTTCAGGAATGACCCCTGGAATAAACTGAAGAGAAATTGTGATTCCATGTCAGAATCTTTCATAATAATAGCCAATACAGTCAAATCATACAATAACTGCCAATCATGCTGGTGCCTCAATCCCTTAAAATCTGACTAAGTCAAAAGATGAAGCTAGTACTATACATCATGGTTCTATTGCTTATACACAAAATAAGGTTGATTTTAATAGCGCGCAAAAGTGACTAAAGCCCTCAAAATCCTAGCTTAAACCCTGATTTCATTATTACCTCTACTTCTCCTATTAGTTCAACAGAAAAAAAAATACCTTTACAAAAATGTATGCCTCCTTAATATAGCTTAGACTTAGGTTTCCAATTTGAACAGTGTTACACTAGTAATTTTTGGGGCCATTTATAGCTTGCTGTTTGGCGTAAGCCAAGGCTCCGTGTTAAAGACTGTACGTTGACTTATAATGGTTTACTTTCACAAATTGTGACTTGGAAGGAGAGTTGTCTCATTGACACTCATACCACAACTTTTTATATCTACATGTAGATAGTAGAATTTCACTTACATTACAGAGTACCTTATTTGTCATCAGTTAAGTAAAACTTAAAGTGCATACTTCTTCATGTAGGTATGAGAAAAACTTGCCACTGTACTTTAATCAACCATCAATCAATCAATGAACGTAGGTATTGTGTTGAGAGAACAAATTTGAAGATAGATTTTTGATTTGCATAGTTTGAGTGAGAGTTATTTCCCATTTGCTGTTATCTTGGTAAGAAAAAAAAATTAATAAATGTGTTTACGCTGTATAATCCTACCTACCTTAATTTTTAGTGTCTACCCTAACACTTTTTATGTCTTTTTGGAATAAGCACTGTTTAAGTCAGACTGATTCCCTAGTAGTGAATAAAATGATATTGCTTACCTTCCGGCCCTAATTTTTTTTCACCACTTGAGCGGAATCACATTTGTTATTTCCCTTGGCTGCTTTTCTAAATTAGAAAAGCAGCCAAGTGAAATAAGTCCAACTCAAATTACCTCATTAAAACCTATGAATTAAGAAGCAGTGTAATTTTTCTTAACTTTAAGCCCCACCTTATAAAGAATTGAGGTTTTCGGTCTGCATTTCATCCCTTCTGTTTGTGTCTCTTATCAGGGTTAAAATTTTATGAAGTAAGTTTTCAATGAAGCTGTGGTCTCAAAAATGACGTATGATAAATGAATTGTATTTAAAGTTTTGACTACAATTTCAATATGCTTTATAGAATGATTATGTGATGATGTCTTTGTATATATGTCCCTCTGGAAAAGATACATATATGATTATGTTTTATATTTTCAGATATAATATAGTAGATGTAAATGTAGCAGTAGCAACGCCAGCAGGTTTAATAACACCTATAGTATCACGGGCAGATATCAAGGTGGGTAACAGTAGACAACTGGTTTAAACACCTATAGTATCATGGGCAGATATCAAGGTGGGTAACAGTAGACAACTGGTTTAATTTAATAACACCTATAGTATCACGGGCAGATATCAAGGTGGGTAACAGGCCATTCATTAGGAGGCGGTACTCGGTACTTTTACCCTCCTATGCTACTGATAAGTACCGCCTGAATTCAGGAATTTTATATAAGATGTTCATTGAATACATTGAAAAGTACCACCTACAAATAGGAATGTACCGGTCAACATGAAAGATAATGAAACCCCTGTAAATGCGGGTAATGGATATTTGGTTTCAAGTTATATGTACAGCTTGATTCAAAGAAGACAACTTAATCATGCACCAGGAGTTCTTGAAGTAAAATGTATAAAATGGTAGTGACCACATATATATATACTATTAAATGAACCGAAAGTTTGCTTTGCTTTAACCAACCATATAGTTATTGTAAGAAAATACTAAGTATGATGTCGAAAATAACTTTTAAATGTTTTTTTCAGGGACTATCACAAATTAGCCAGGATGTTTTAGCTTTAGCAACAAAAGCAAAAGAAGGAAAATTACAGCCTCATGAATATCAGGTATTTTTTATAATGTTATTGAATGGTTATATTCTCTATTGGAATATATGAAAGGTTTATATTTGAAATAATTCTGTCTTTTTATATTTTTTTAAAGTAATTGACTTTTATATGATATCTGCTTTTTCACAATTTACTTGATTGACAGTATTAACTGTGTATCCCTGTTATTAGTTACTGAATTTCCAGTGTGAAAGCTCAGTAAAAAGTAATCAAATATTATAAGTATTAACAGTTATATTACACATACAATGTACAGTGAATAAGTATAAAATTTCTTGGTAAAAATCACAAATAATTCTTTAATTTCAGGCTGTATATTATAATTGTAAATATATTTTTGGCAGATGTTATATTGAGAAATATAAAATGAGCATAAAGTATAACATAATCTAATTATTTTTATTCTACTCAACACCTTAACTAAAATTAATATGGCTCGTTTAATTTTCACAAAATTTGGACAAAGTATTGACTTTGACCCTTTGACAAAAATATAAAAATTTCAAAAAGTTTGAACCAACCGTTTTATCAGAAAAATTACACTGGTTATATAGCAGTTTGACAAGCACTTATTTTGATCATAGAGAAGCTTAATATTCCCTAAACAACACAACGTAATTAAAACGTTTAGCTGATTTTACAGAGTTATCTCCCTGTAGTGTTGGGTACAACCTTAAATGTTATATATGAGCTGTGTCAGAAATCAACCTTATGCAAGTGTTATAAATATGTAAATGTATAAGACTGATTGATTATGGAACATTCATTAAAAAAACGATGAAATAAAAGATAAAGTATGGTTGATTTTGTAGTATTCGATTAACAATGCAACTTGCAAACAGTCCCAGACTTTCAGTTGAAAAACTGAAATGGATTAACAGATGTATTGATGTTGATTTGTATAAGTGAAAAAAGAAGATGAGGTATAATGCCAATGAGAAAACTCTCCACAAAATACCAAATGACACAGAAATTTACAACTATAGAATAAGGTCGATTTCTATCGGAAGCAGCTCATGTTTATGTTATATGTAAATCTCTTCTATTTTATTTTCCAGGGAGGAACATTCACAATCTCTAACTTAGGAATGTTTGGTATTAAATCATTTTCTGCAGTCATCAATCCCCCTCAGGTATAGTCATAATTCAAGATTTATTTTTAAATTTCAAGCTTGTATTTATTTTTAGTGCAAGTTTGACCCATTAATTGGTTTGTTTTTTGTGACATGTGAGAAAAAAAATTGCATTGAAATACCTTATTGTAAGATAGGTGAATTTCAAGATGAAAGGAAGAGTGAAAATATTGTTTAGAAGGAAAAAATCAGATTGAAGGGGGATTTTAAACAATTTAAATCTTTTGGGGTATAATGGGGGGAAACAGGTCACATGGCTTCACATCGTTGACATTACAGAAAACCTAAATCGCAACAATCATCTTTTTTAACTTACCTGTGATTTATCAAAATAACCTTCTTTGTGTAAAAAACATCTTATTAAAGTGATTTATTTTATGAAGAATACATATTGCATAATAAGTGAAGCTTATCACACAGTTTTTAGAAATGAGTAATTACCTAAGAAACAATTCATGGCTGCCATATTAATTCTCATATGACATATACGGTAATTTGTCAACAACGAAAGCCATCTTTACAAGATTTTGTTTGGCTGTTCCGTTTTACCCACATATAATTTTATTAATAACATTAAAAAAGAGATGACTATATTGTATTTGAAGTTGACCCTACATATAATGTGGTTTTTACTGTCAACAATTGAATTTACCTGGTTGTATAAATAAGATGGGTGTAAAGCTGGACAGCCAATTTTGTGTATCAATGTGTTTGCCCTCAATGTAGATATTCTACAATTATACTGGTTGGAAAATATATAGGTCGATGAATATTAGAATTCACTTCTAGAAATTTTAAAATAATAAGATATGATGTATTTTCAGGCCTGTATTTTAGCAATAGGTGGTGCAGAGAAAAGACTAGTGGTAGACGAAGACAGTGATAAAGGGTAGGTTACTCTGTAGAAACTGTTTTAAAGAGCCCACTATATATAGAGGCCAGTAAGAGAGTGAGAAAATTAGGCCATTATAGGAAACATGGATTTTCATTGCACTTTTGGAAAGGAGACAAAGTACATATATCATAAAATAGTTGCTTCTGGGCCCTATGTACAGGAAAATTTCAGAAATCTTCAGAATTAAAAGTTATCTCAAATAAACAATGTTTTGTCACATAATTTTTTGAAAAATGAATGAAGCAAATGTCCAGTACAATTCTTGAATATCTGGAATGGGCTGTGGACAGTATTATTTAAAAATAAATCATGGTTTATAATATCAGTCTTTAAAACATTATGGCAGGTGAATATGACTTGGATCTTACATGTTATTCTTAGGATTCACCATTTTACTGTCAAAATACATTGGTTCTAAATGAGAACTCTGCCTCTTCACCAATAAAAACCGACTTAATGAAGTTAAGAGTGCTAAATATGACATACAAAAAAACATTGGTTCAAGATGGGATACTCTGGCCTATTTACCAATAAAAACTGATGTTATCAATTACGCTCAGAATTAAAAACCACCAATCAATCTTTTAAAACAAAATTTCTATGCTGTATATTTCAGGTATAGTTCAGCCAATATGATGTCAGTGACATTAAGTTGTGACCATCGAGTAGTGGACGGGGCAGTCGGAGCACAATGGCTAGCAGAGTTTAGAAAATTCATGGAACGTCCAGAGACCATGTTATTATAGCTGTGTTATACCTAGGGATTTTTAATTTAAGTGTGGACAGTGCTGTTAAGAATATCATGATATAAAAGTGCTGTTTGTGTAAAATGGAACAAAATGGACATTAGACTTGAATTGATTTTCATCATTTTATAGTGACCGTTAATGTATTGAAAATTCTGATCAACTGACAATATAATAGATTGATCTGTATATTAAAGAACATTTGTAATTAAGAAGTCTAAAATATTTATTCTTGACAGATGGACACATTTTTAGCAGTTACAGTATTGTTATGTTTGAAGTAATTATTTTTACTATTTATAATTATGAAATAAGTAAGTTCTTGAATATCTGGACTGTATTATTTATTTTATTAGTTAGATTTACAATTATGACAGTTGTATCAAGGAATAATAATCTTAGAAAGTTATAATAAAGTGCTATTCTATGAATATCAAAAAGTTAATTTTTATCTATAATTCTACTGAATTTAATTGTAACGTGACAATTAAAGAAAGAATTCTTACCTGAAGAATATGATATTAAACAAATCTGTCAGATAATTGTTTGATTTTTAAGCAAAACAAATACATCCTGTGTTTGAGCTAACATGTTGGAAAGATAAGGGGGAATATGCATCACATCAGCCAGTTAAAATATGAATTTTGAATCAGAATAAAAATAATTAATAGTTCTTGACTCTGCAAGTATATGGAAGGAGAATGCTGTTTAATATAAGTTAATGAATCTCATTTTGTTTCCTTGAAAGTATTCATATATTTCTAGAACATGTCTTTTTGAACAGCAAATTTAAGCTGATGACCTGTTTTGTTCTGAGGGCATTCTCAAAATACAATAGAACTTTTTTTGTTGTTGATTATTTTTTTGCCTTAAAAGGTAAAATTTATCTTATTTAATTGATCCAATAAAATGATTTACATGCTAAACACAATTTGTCTGTAGACTGATTTTGGACATGAATTATCTTCCCTTTTTGATGCTACCTGAACTCATTATCTACCCTTATATGTTGATTATTTTTTGTTTTTCCTTTTTTTATTTGAACTAGTTTTTTTGGTAGACTTTCACTTAAAACTGTATTGTAATTTTGTTGTTCATGGGATTTATTAATGTTTCTTTTGTTTTCTCTTGTGAGCTGTGGCCATTTTATATCTGTTTTCCATCTGAGATGTTAGACGTTCCCTTGCCTGTGTGAACTATAATTACTCTGCAATTGTATACATTCAAAGTAAATCTGAGATTCACCGGTGCTCATTATTAATTACATGATATTTTGTTGTAAAATAACAGGTTATTCAAAAAAATATAAAAGATCATGTGTTTTTGACAATAGTTATGAAAGTAAATCCAGAAATTTAGAAAGGTTTTTTTCTTCATTTGAACAGAAAGCAAGCTAAGAAAGATTTCTTTTTCATTTGAACGGATGGCAAATTAAGAAGAAGAGAAAAATTAGACTTATTGCCTGAAAATTGGTGAATATTGATTCTGGTATGAATAAGAATGATATCCTACTAAGGTCAATTGTCACCAATATTTCTGCAGTAACTCTTCATTATAACACACAGTGGTATTATCTGTTACTAAATATCTGTTTTTAATTTATCAGAACTTTTGTATAATCAGTGTGAGAATCTGAACAAATTATACTTAGTTTGTTCAGTTTCCGTTGTAATGTTTGTGTAAAATACATGTCAGTAAAACACAAGTATAAACGTGATAAGTTTTGATGATGTTGTTAGTAGACATTTTATCAGTTAATGATTGGTTCATTAAAATGTGATATGAATATTTAGATTTGTCTTTCGTTTGCCTACAAGACCATATTTTATCTTATCCATTTGAATCTGAAACCCACCACAATCTATCTGTATGTGCCTTTCCCATGTAATTCAGTGGTTGTCTTTTGTTTGCCTACAAGACCATATTTTATCTTATCCATTTGAATCTGAAACCCACCACAATCTATCTGTATGTGCCTTTCCCATGTAATTCAGTGGTTGTCTTTTGTTTGCCTACAAGACCATATTTTATCTTATCCATTTGAAACTGAAACCCACCATAGTCTGTATGTGCCTCTCCCATTTAATTCAGTGGTTGTTGTTTGTGGCTGTCAATCTTATTTGTTTTTGTTTTTAGTGCATTGTTTTATACATACATCAGACCAATAGTGGTTTCGTTTGAATTGTCTTACATTTTCATTTTGATACCTCTTCAAGTAAACTATGTAGTATGGGTTTTGATCATTGTTGAAGGACATACCATGACCTATAGTTTTAAAATTTTATGTCAGTAAGTCTCTGGTCATGCTGGTGGAGAGTTGTCTCATTGCTAATATTCATACCACATTCTCTTTATTTTATATATTGATGCTTATTGCCTGGATTATTTCCCAGATGTTAAAGAACAGCTTTTGTTTATCAGTGACTACATAAAGATTTTATATCAATTCTTTTTTATACCCCATACAACTTCGTTGCAGAGGGTATACTGTTTTTAATCTGTCCATCTGTTAGTTCGTCCGTCAGTCGTTTCTTGTCATCGCAACTCCTCTCAAACCACACAATAGAATTTCACGAAACATATAATGTAGTTGTGCATATCGACAGGAAATTACGATTAAAAAAAAATTCTAGGAGTTACGCCCCTTTGAACTTATTAGCTTTAATGTACTACTGCAACAGTGTGTCATCGCAACTCCTTTGAAACCACACAAAAGAATTTCCTGAAACCTTTTTAGATAATAAGGACATACTATGTAGATGTGCATATCGATAGAAAATTATGATTCAATTTTTTTCTAGGAGTTACGCCCCTTTGAACTTATTTACTTTAATGTACTACTGCAACAGTTTGTCATTGCAATTCCCATGAAACTACACAACAGAATTTCATGAAACCTTTTAAGATAATAAGGACATACTATGTAGATGTGCATGTCGACAGGAAATTACGATTCAATTTTTTTCTAGGAGTTGCGCTCCTTTGAACCTATTTGCTTCAATGTACTACTGCAACATTTTGTCATCTCCACTCTTCTGAAACCACACAACAGAATTTCATGAAATTTTGTAGATAAGGACATACGATGTAGATGTGCATAGGAAATTATTATTCAATATTTTTTCTTATACAATCTTTTTTTTGTTACACTTATTTAATTTCTCCAATGACAATGTGGGGACGTGGGGTATGAGAGCGTGCTCACTAAGGTTTTTTATTTATGATTTGAATGTATGCAACTTTTAAATGTGATTGGTCTGTTAGAATTTCTTTGTTGGTTTATACTTTGATATACTGTGACAGGAAGATAATTATTAATTGTTTATATGACTTGAATATCTTCAATTATTTAATGCTGATTGGTCTGTAAGAATGTCTTTCCTTTGTTTACACTTTGAAAGACTGTGTTGCTGGAACTATGTTCTTACATTTCTTTTCGAACCCTGTTCTAAAGATTGTGACAAGGGAGATAATTATTCATTATCAATGTTTGACACTATAAAGATTGTGACCAGGGAGATAATTATCCATCATCAATGTTTGATACTAAAGATCGTGACAAGGGAGATAATTATCCATCATCAATGTTTAACACTTAAGATTTTGAAAAGGGAAATAAATATCCATCAATGTTTCATACTGAAGATTGTGACAAGGGAGATAATTATCCATCATCAATGTTTGATACTAAAGATTGTGACAAGGGAGATAATTATCCATCATCAATGTTTTACACTAAAGATTGTGACAAGGGAGATAATTATCCATCATCAATGTTTAACACTTAAGATTTTGAAAAGGGAAATAAATATCCATCAATGTTTCATACTGAAGATTGTGACAAGGGAGATAATTATCCATCATCAATGTTTAACACTAAATATTATGACAAGGGAGATAATTATCCATCAATGTTTGACACTAAAGATTGTGACAAGGGAGATAATTATCCATCATCAATGTTTGACACTACAGATTGTGACAAGGGAGATAATTATCCATCATCAATGTTTGACAATAAAGATTGTGACAAGGGAGATAATTACCCATCAATGATTTACACTAAAGATTGTGACAAGGGAGATAATTATCCATCATCAATTTTTTACACTAAAGATTGTGACAAGGGAGATAATTATTCATCATCAATGTTTAACACTAAAGATTATGACAAGGGAAATAAATATCCATCAATGTTTGATACTAAAGATTGTGACAAGGGAGATAATTACCCATCATCAATGTTTGACACTACAGATTGTGACAAGGGAGATAATTATCCATCATCAATGTTTGACCATTACGATTGTGACAAGGGAGATAATTATCCATCATCAATGTTTTACACCTAAGATTGTGACAAGGGAGATAATTATCTATCATCAATGTTTGACACTATAAAGATTGTGACGGGTGATAATTCTTCGTTTCCTTAGTATTATTAATTACCACGAGTAATTATATCTACAATTATACCAGACAGTGATGAAAGATATGCTTTATGAACAAATTAATACAAATGTACAATGAGTCAAATAACACCTGTTACAGTGATATTGTTGGCTTTTTTCAAAACTACCCCTACCCTTTTTTATTGGGAAAATATGCATCATTTTTATCAAATTGGGAAATTTATAATACCCATGAATTTGACTGGAACTTCAATTTGCAGACCCCCTTTCAAGAGGTAAACCCTTATTTGAAATAAGACCCCTTATTATCAGTGATGATACCTATGTAGACCCTCAAATCTGCAAATACAGTCATTTTAGACATGAAAATTGTTTAAATAAGTGTTTTTCAGTTTCAATTCATGCAAAATAACTACTGAGACTGCACTGTTTGGGAAAAAAATTGTCTTTTGGGGAATAATTTTAAGCCATTTTTTTTCCAAATTTGGATTTTTCTCCAGGGGAAAAAGCCTTTATTCTCCAGTAATTTCAGGCAAACAATATCACTGTGTTATGACAAAGTTTAATAAACAAATAAAAATCCATGAAAAACATTTAAAAAAACTAACAAAAAAAACCAACAAATATACATCTCCACCACTATCAAGGCATTTTTTATCGACAAAACTTCATGATTCTGTGACAAGTGTTAGTTATCATCATGATCTGTAAAATTAGGCCACAAAACCCAAAATTGTCTGTCATTTGTATATGTAGAACAAATAGAGGCATGCTAAAGTCACATTCTTTCATCTGTGGAACACTTGGAAACAGAACATATTTACATCATGTCTGTCATTTACATTTGTAGAACATCATGAACACATAGAGTCATACCAAAATATAATTATGTTTGTGAAGTCTACACGATTTTCTTTTTTCATTTACTATCATGACTGTTCATTATGTTTGTGAAGTCTACACGATTTTCTTTTTTCATTTACTATCATGACTGTTGTGCAAAAATGATGATAACCTGTTACTAAATAAACTCATCATTATTTCATAGATACCAGGACTAATATATATTTTTTTCTTAAAATTAAAAGTAAAAACCACCATGAAAATTTCAATTGACCAGTATTTGACCACTTGAAGAGTATTGTACGGGGCGGTAAATACCAGTGGTAAATACTGGGGTAGGTATTACCTTGTTTTTAAGAGCATGTCTGCCTGTGTAAATCTAGGCATTTTTGGTCATCAAACTCAGAACTACATAGAAAACATATATACACTGTATGATCATCTTCACAATGCACATGCAGGAGCTTCTTTGAATAAAGTATTTTCTGGCAGACTGGACAGCGATACCCTTGACCCTTTATATATACACAAGCTATAGAATGTTGACACAAATCAACCATACTTGTAAAGAATGCTGGGCATACAAAACACTGATAAGGAAAGTGCTTAGATTTAGCATGATAAGAAAAATCTTCAAAACAATCATTATCCTTCCCACATAATATACACCTAACAACACCAAAACCAGTTTTTATAATTTCAAAATGTACATTTTTACTCAACTTAAACTGTGTTATTAAATGTCTGTTATGTTTGCTTATTATTTCTGATTTCTGGTCTTCCTTTTTCACCTGATTACTTTTACATTCAATTTTATGTTGCAGTAAAGAATTCACAGTACAGAAAGCTGCTTTACAAACGGAACATGAATATGGATAACTTTTTTCTTTCTTTCTTTTCCTTCCTTTCTGTCGAATATCTTCATTTTCTACCTGAGAATTAGAATGCATTGTTTTTATATCAAAAGTAACGTCGCTTTCACTATTACATTTCAGCCTTTTCTTCATCCTGGATAAAGTTAAATCTGAACAGGGACGCTTATTCATTCCATTTTCTATCAAATCCACATGTACACTGTCTTTTTGAGGTTTAGTTTGTTTTACATTAACTGGATGCTTATTCATTTCATTTTTTATCAAATCCACACTGTCTTCTTTTTGAGGTTCAGTTTTTTTTACATTAACAGTAGTTGCCTCCCTTTCACAAGTATTATGATGTTTAATTAAGTCAATCATTCTAGGAAAAGCACTTGTACAGTTGCCACATGCATAATTATATTTGTACCAGTTTTTTTTCTTGATCTCCTGGTTTTGCTCTTTAATTGTGTGGTTGGAGTTCTTAACCATGATGACTTGATCATCTATGGTTGAATGACCATCATCATGATTAGATGCAGTAGGCGCCTGATGCATTGATGGTGTACGACTTGTACAGTCATCATGTTTAGATGCAGTAGACACTGTATGACTAGGGCTGTACTCTTCATCGAACCCAGAATTGTTTATTGGAAATATGTTCTCTTGCTTTGTAATATCATTTATGCACCTGTTTGTCATTTTGTTTATTAAAAGGTTCTGAAAAGCAGATTGGGCTTCTGAGGCTTTTCCATTAGAAGGTTTACTAGTACTAATTTCTTTGACATTAGAAGGTCTACTGGCCCTAATTTTTTTGACATTAGAAGGTCTATTGGCTCTAATTTCTTTGCCATTAGATGTGTTGCTGTTGCCTATTTCGATTTCTACGTTCTGCACTTTCCCTGTTACTTGGTTATACATGAACACAGGACTTCCTATTTGAGACTTTCCTCTTTCTGTCTGACCTTGAACCTGGTCACACACCTTTATATATTCCTTCTCTTTTTCTTTGTTTTGTTTTGTTTCTACGTTATATAGGAGAACATAAGTTTCCTTTTTAGTTTCAGCCTTTTTTGTTATCTTAACATCATACATATCAGGAAGGGCGTTTGCTTCAGAAGTCATTCTACGTGCACATGGCCATATTTCTTCAGGGGTGATTACATGTAACCTTGACCTATTGACATAACAAGGAAACTTAAAATGTTTTTTTTGTGCATGTTTTTCAAACTGATTTCGGTTTTGAAAAATCTTTCCACAGAGCAAACATTTGTATTTGAATACTCCATCTTCTCTGATTTTAAAATGCTCTCCTTCTTTTAACAGATAACCCATTTTCTGAATTTCTTTTGGTTTGCTTTTCTGAGTTTTTATTTCTCTTTGGTTTGTTTTACTAGTTTTTGCTGCCTCAAAGTCGTTTTCTTTAACTTTTGATTCTCCTTCAAACAGTTGTTTGTCCCCAGCCTCTGTTTCACATTCTATTATAAAAGCATTCATTTCAGCCTTTATGATAAGTACTTCACCTGTTTCAGGTTTAAACAAGGTAAAAGTTTTAGTGTCGTTTTCTGGTACAGACGTGTCTGTTATTGGTATGATAGTTTCTACCAGTCTGTTATCCTGTGTCCCTGTTCCAGGGTTATTCAGTGGCAAAGTATTTGCACTGGTTTTTAGTGGCTCCCTAGAATGTTGAATATGCATCATATCAGCTGTCTTTTGGAAAACTGCAAAATAAAACATTTCATTACTAAAAATTCAGTTCATTTATTATTGTGATTTTGAAGAATCGACAAACTTTTGAATTTATAACTATTAAGGTTTCAGGAAAATCTGGATACGGAATGGGTTATTGATATCAGAATTTTTATTATCGCGATACTCAACAAGTTGCAATATTTACATTGGTGAAAAAATTAAGAGTTGACAATAATGTCTGATGAGGTTTGACACAACTTTCTTTTTATGATTCATTCCTAAAATTTATTATGATGTCGAATTTTGTTTGGAAGATGAAAAAATCTGAATGGGGGGGGTCCTTCCATTCTGTATTCTTTTTTCTCTATTCTTTATAATTTTTGCCCATTATTCCATTATAAACTTATTTACACTTTTGGTATTTAGCTGTATTTTGCCTCTGAATGACCTTATATCACCTCCGAATAATCTTTTGACGACAAGCAACAATCACTTTTTAATTGTGATGTCAACTGTTTTGAATTTTGATGTCAAAGTTTACAAGAACCTGTGTGTTTATATGTAATGGCGGACAAATGTGCATACAAGTGTAAATACGTCTATTCATATGGCCACAAATTTTTACCCACTATTCTCTTTTCTGTATATCATGTACATGTATATCCCATCCAGACCCTGATATAGATGTTGGCCTAGTTTTATTCTTAGATTACCATTGTATGAATTTTTGCATTATTGTAAAAATTCAAATGTATGTTTCATGAATTACAGTGTGTAATACAAATAATGTTGAAAATCAAGATTTTGGGTAAAATCAACATTTTGTTGAATTATTTGTTATTCAATATGCATTTGGCTGTATAACTCTATATTTTTGTAACAATAAACCATTTTTTGAGACCTTTCTGAGTTTCAGCCATTCAATTCTTTATTTTTCTTCACAACTACATGGCTGACATTATTTTCTTTTTCAATCATTTAAATGATGTTATAGAAAAAATTCCTTGGAAACGTCATGACATCACAATACTTTAACGTAAATGGCACAATCAATTTAAACAAAAACTGCAATGTAAAATTGTGATTCATGAACTACAAAGTAAAAATATTTTCTTATTTATCCCTTATTTCATTGTATTTCATTATTTTGTATCTGCATTGTGTCATAGATCAAATTTATTTGTTCAGTGTATGTTCACTTGTGTTTATATATCTTTCGTTTGGGTTAAGCCCTTTCAATTGATATTTTGTAGTGTGTCTTTCTGTGTATGTAATGTTATGATGTTTCAGGTAAGGGTGAAGACTGGTTACAACTTACATGTACAGTAACTATTGAAACGTTTAAACCTGCTGCATTTGTTTCCACTGGTCAGCAAAAAATGGTCAGTAGTCATGTAAGTCAGGAACCTGATGTTCAGTAGTTGTCGTTTGTTGATGTGTTTCTTGTCTTTTAGACCATTGATTTTCCCATTTGAATGGTTTATTTTCCCACTTGTATGTTTGTCCATCTGATGAGTTAAGCCTTTTTCAACTGATTTTTATAGTTTGTTCTTAAGTTGTACTGTTATACCACTGTCCCAGGTTAGGGGGAGGATTGGGATCCCGCTAACATGTTTAACCCTTCCACATTATTTAGGTATGTGCCTGTCCCAAGTCAGGAGCCTGTAATTCAGTGGTTGTCGTTTGTTTATGTACATATGTATTGCATATTTGTTTTTCATTCATTTTTTTTATGTAAATAAGGCCATTAGTTATGTTTGAATTGTTTTACATTGTCTTATCGGGGCCTTTTATAGCTGACTATGCGGTATGGGCTTTGCTCGTTGTTGAAGGCCGTACGGTGACCTATAGTTGTTAATGTCTGTGTCATTTTGGTCTCTTGTGGACAGTTGTCTCATTGGCAATCATACCACATCTTCTTTTTTATATAATTTCATTCTTTGGGACCCTTTACAGCTAACTGTTGGGTGTGAGTCAACACTCTGTGTTAAAGGTTGACTTTGACCTACATTGTACATGTATAATGGTTTTTCTTTAATTTACAAACTGTGACTTGCATGGAGAGTTGTCTCATTGCCACTTATAATATATCTTCTTATACATGTTATATCTACATACTTGAGTTTTAATAGCCTACATGTCAGGCAAATTCAAACCTGAATAAAAAAAAAATTAAAAATCTCACCTGCTAATTCTGTAGAATCTGGTTCCCTTTTCAACATCTTATTCTGGTCAAAGTCACATGAGTCAAGCAAGGAACTTTCTAATTTTACTACTTTATTTCCATCATCTTCTAGCATGCCTATAAATTGATTTTCACTTTTTACAGCCCAATTTTCATCAGTATCAGCTATCAGATGTCCCATATTTACCGAGTTAAGAGGCAGAGGTTCTGTTTTAATGGTTACCGGTACATGGTTGTCATATTTATGGCAGTTGTACTCTACTTGTAACGTAACATTCTGATTGAGTGCAAGGTTCATTTCATGTTTACTTAAATCTGTATTGGTTTCCATGGTAACAACATCTGCTAAAGTTTCTACTGAATCTTGCTGTTCTGTTTTAATGTGAAGTGCTACCATATTTTTTGTTGTTGATATAATTTCACTTGTCAAAATTACTTCTTGTTCCTGATAGAGTTCTATCAGTTTCTGGTATTAACAAATGTAACTGTCTTAGTTCTTGTCTTCTCTGTGGTTTTTCTATTCCACCAATATTGATTTGACTGAGTTATCTTAGATATTAAAGTTGTACATGTTGTGATACACATCATCTCATCATACTCTGTAAAATATAAAAGATGTCAACCCTTAAAATCTTGTTTTCAAATATATAATATATATAGTTACAAATACATGTACATATATACAATGTATATTATATAAAAAAGAAATTAGGATATGATTGCCAATGAGACAACTCTTCACAAGAGTCTAAATGACACAGAAATTAACAACCAAAAGTATACTAGTAAGCTACAGTATAAACAGAATTTAATTAAGGAATGACTGTAATATTTTTCTGTCTATGAAGAAATAACATAAAAAATTTGGTGCACACTGAATAACTCGCGTAGCAGGTTTTTTAACAGTGTGCACCACATTTTTTATGTTATTTCGAATAGACAGAAAAAATATTACAGTCATTTCTTATAATTTAATTCTAAATTCCATTTTAAACCGTAGAAAACCATGAAAAAAACATTGATGACGTCACGGTCACATGATTAAATTATGTCTATGGGCTCATAACAAAATAATGTCAGCCAATCAGAAGACGCGTTACATCCAAAATTCAATTATTGGAATATGAATTAATGGGTCCCCCTTTTAAGGGAAAAATTTGGTTGATTTTACATTTGTATACAGAATAACTGAAGCATGACTGGAGATAATGACACAGATATGTTTATATAACATGTTGGGGGTCACATATGGGGGTTCTGATCCCAGATCCCGCTTACTGTTTTGTCAGATTCCTGTATCCCTCTTACGCTATGTATGTACAAATGTATGCAATTCTCATTTTTTCCCCTGTCCCGCTAGACTTCATTTGCTGTTTAAACAGCACAATAATTTGACTTTCACGTGTCACGCTATGTATATAATAAGTTTAACTCACAATAATCATGATAATTAAGATTCATCTGTCTCAATGTAGATGACATGAAAATGGTTCCCTCAGGGTTTTTATTCAGAATACAATAAAATATTTCCACTCATTAATAAACTGCACTTAAATGAATGCACTTTTTAATTCTTGGGAAAGGGCTTTAACTGAACATGGAGAAAAGCTAAAATCGTGAAAATCTAACTTGACCTGTAACTTGTCATAATAAACATGATAAACAATACACCAATATCAAATCAATATCTTCAAGCATGAAGAAAAAATGTCTGGAAAACTGATGGACAGATGGATGGACAGACAAACAGACAGACAAACAGACAGACAAACAGACAGGGTGCAAACCTAAAGTCCCTTCAACTTCCTCAGTAGGGGACTAAAAATGCAAATGCTTTTTAACAGAATGCAAAATACAATGTGCTATTGTCTTATCATAAGTGGTTCCCATTAAACTAATTTCTAAACAAAACTTTTATTTGTAAACTTCATACCTGCCAACTTTTCAAAATCTCCACGGGGGGATTTAAAACATTACATATAGATACATTATAAGTATTTTTTAACTAATACTACATTGTTTGAATGAGCATGTATGTACTTAAATACCCCATTTTACTCGTATGAATGCCTGTTTTGAGTTGTTCAGTTAAAAAAATAATGAGTTCCCGTAACATGTAAGGTTCATATACATGTGGACTTTAGGATTATGTACATTTGTACATGTACCCTTGTGTTGATTCAATGCTAAACATAAATGCATAGAAATTTTATAGAAAATCCACTTGTACTCTCATCGATCAAATTTGGCAATTCCATATTTTATTGATAAAAGGATTATTGCATGCAGTGCTAGCAATGATTTCCTTAAAACAAGTTTATAAATTTAAATATTGGTTAAAACCAATATAAATGTTAATATGGACCAATTCAAGTACACCTTCTAGGGTGTGCTTGACTTAAGTGGCTTAGCAAGAGATGTTTTTGGAATTTATAGGTTGTTTAGGACTTTTTGTAAACAATAAACACTATCTGATCATAGAAAAACAAGTGAGTAATCTATGTTTGAAATATTATAACAAAAATCTCTGTCTGAAAGTCTGTGGATTTTCTACAAAAATCTTGGTTTTATTTTCACCAAATTTTCTTTTTCTACTAAATGCAATTAAACTATAAATAACAAGAGGCTGTCACAACGACAGCAAACCGGATTTATTAATATTTATTTGTGTCCTGGCAATATCACAAGAACCATTACTGATGAATGGTGAAAGTGAAAATCGTCAATATCAAATTTGACCTCCATTTTGTCATCAGTATCAACATATTAAAATTTGACAAGCTTAGATTGAATGGTTCATGAGTAAATGCAACAACGTGAATGGAAACACCATTTTACGATCTTTTAAGAACCATAACTCCTGAACGATAAAAGTCAAAATCGTCATTATTTAACTTGACCTCTATTTTGTCATCAGTAACAACAAATAAAAATTTCAAAAGCTTTGGTTGAATGGTTCATGAGAAAATCCACGGACACGACTGGAAACACCATTTTTCAATCTTTCAAGAACCAGAACTCCTGAACAGTAAAAGTCAAAATCGTCATTATTGAACTTGACCTCCATTTTGTCATTAGTAACAACATATTAAAATTTAGGAAGCTTTGGTAGAACAGTTCATGCGTAAATGCACGGACACGACTGGAAACTCCATTTTTCAATCTTTCAAGAACCATAACTCCTGAACGGTAAAAGTCAAAATCGCCATTATTGAACTTGACCTTCATTTAGTTGTCAGGAACAACATATTAAAATTTGGGAAGCTTTGGTAGAACAGTTCATGCGTAAATGCATGGACACGACTGGAAACTCCTTTTTTCAATCTTTCAAGAACCATAACTCCTGAACGGTAAAAGTCAAAATCGCCATTGTTGAACTTGACCTTCATTTAGTTGTCAGGAACAACATATTAAAATTTCAAAAGCTTTGGTTGAACGGTTCATGAGTTAATGCACGGACAATATTTGATTGCCACCCGACCGGATGCCCGCCGTACATCCCCAAATCAATAACCGACAATTTTGTCACAAAAGGCTGCCCGACCGGCCGCCCGCCATACATCCCCAAATCAATAACCGACATTTTTGTCACAAAAATCCGGTTAATAATGCTTTGCACGAAATTTTCCCTTGGTATATTTACAAAATGGTCCATCCCTATTATTCATTATCTTAGCTGTTTTGATACTATTGCAGTTTGAAAATTTTGTAATTGACAGGCCACAGAAGAATTATAGTTATCTCGTACCATTGTAAACTTGTACCAATGTCAACTTGTACCACTGCTAACTCGTACCACTGCTAACTCGTACCACTGCTAACTCGTACCAACTTATTTAAATCATAAATGCATTCAATTGGAGTTTAATGATGAATATATACTTTAATAACACTCTATATATACGTCTGAAGTTGTAAAATGTACATAATTTGAAATTACAATGACCAATTTGTAGCAAATTTTCCTTGTCTAATTGGACAGAGAAAACCGTGGCAGATTGTTTTTGTTGTCTCCCTAGAACAGACCCTTTTCTTTTTTTTTAAACTTTAACCATGTTTACTGAAAACTATTTGATTTAATTTTTATCATTCAAAATTAGAAACATTGAATGGTTTGGGTATTTTTCTATTGTTTCTAAAAGGAGTTTCATTCAATGAGAGAATTTAATGATAAACATTATACATTTACTTTCCAAGCTGTTAAATTATATAACAACAATCAAAATTTAATAATATGATTAAACAAGTTGATTTATAGTTAATAATCACATAATCAAAGGAATTTAATATATAAAATTAGCATGGTCATTAAGAAATAACATTTGTATTTTTGTCTGTTTTCATTAAAATCTGGTATAAAATTATGAAATTTAAAGATATTCATTTTTTTCATAAAGATAGAAAAAAAATAATCATAAAACATTCGTATTTTTGTCTCAGTTTTCATGAAAATCTGGTATAAAATTTAAGTAATACAACTCTTTTTTTAAGTTAAATCTACAAAAAATAATCAGAAAACATTCGTATTTTTGAATATATTTATAACTTACATGTCAACCTCTGACAATGGGAAATCATGTCATGACATGACATGATATGTCAAAAAGCGTGTGAAAACGTGTGACGTAGATGCGGACTTGTTAATATGAATGTGGTAATGTTCATAATTTCATACAAATTTGTGAATATAAAAAACAATATATATTCTACTGTGAACTTTTATTGTATTAAACAGTGGTCTGTTACATGTATGTTGCTTTTAAAGCACCACCACTAGGCACATATTCAAAACAACTGCCAGTTTCAAGTTTAGTTACATTAACTTGATAACAGCACCCAATACAAATGTAACATAGTCAAGTTCTGATCAGAATTCAGTGTCAATTTCTTTATAATTGAAAAGGCTCTCCCACAGTAGGAATTGATATTTGACTGAATTAGCTTCTGACATCAAGATTTGAAAGAATGTCATAATGTTTGTTTTTTTGGCAATGTAAAATGACATCTATTATCTCTGTTATTGCTCCCATTGCTATTGCCTGGTTAAAACTGGGTATTTCATCAGAAGAAAGCTGGTACTATGAGAGCTGATCCAACAGTTCTGTGATGTTTTTATCCCCATGGCCTGTAGAAATCTGTTGCCGTGTTATGCTAGATTTGAAACTGAAATTGAAAAAGAAAAATGTTTTATAAATTTAATTTCCATTAGATAAACATGTTAAAATGCTTATTCAAATAGCTACATGTATTTTTTTTTTTTTTTTTTTATCATTGCAACATAGAATGCACAAATTATGCGTTACTTGTCACTCGATCATTTAAACTCGAACTCCAAAATATAATTTATAAATCTTGAATCTTGCCGTACACATCGTTTTGGCTTAACAATCGGCACTTTGGACGACGGTACAGGCCCTGAAAGTGACCTCTTTCTGTGCACATTTCCCCTATAAAGTGAAATTGAAAGGAAGTCACAAAATCGTTAAAACTAATCACAAACTACTTACCTTTTACTATTTGTCCATATAGAAAAATAAATACGGCAGCCAAGCAATTACTTCGAACTTTTCGGTATTTATCGCCGAATGAGGAAAAAACCCGAGAATAGCGATATCACTAACGACCAAAAAATGAAAAGAACGAAAAAAGCGTGTAATTGCGTGTAATTTGGTGAAAAGCGTGTACACGCCATGTGACAAAATCCTCGCGTGTAAACCGTTGAAAAAGCGTGTATTACACGCGAATATCATGTCACTTGACATGTATGATTTATAATGGTACGAGTTGGCAGCGGTACAAGTTCTGAATAGTACGATTTCCCAGTGGTACGATTTTACGTTGGTACGAGTTAACGTGGTACAAGTTTTCCATGGTACGACTTGCTTAAACCTTAAATGGCTACATTTTCATCTCAAAATTTACTCTGAGTACTGTGATGCCTACACATCTTGCAAAGTTTTAAGGAATAGCATGCCCTAGATAAATTAGATTAATTTCTAATGCATGTTTGAGCCAATTTAAAACTTAACTTGAGATTAGTGTACTTTTTTTTGTTCCTGCAGATCTATGAACATCATGAACATGATGAAAACGGCTAAATGCAGCCATTTTAGACGAAGGGTCCACGTGAACCTTAAAACATGCATCTAATGCAGAAACTCTCCATACAGATATTGTGCAGGACTGAAACTTTGCAAAAATTAACAGCATTGGCGGATTATGGTTGGAACACCCACTTCTTATCCTGGGTTTGGAATCACCTTTTTAAATGGTTGGATCCTTCAAAAAGAACTTATAATATATATTCATATTTACAGATAGAAACAAAAACAAAGTTTTCTTCTTACCGGAAATGTGTATGGACATTACAAAATCAAAAACAAATTGGACGGGAGTCAGTACAAATTTCCGAAAGAAGATCATGTAAGCTAAGTGACCCCGATATTCACCCGTGTATTATCAAGGATTTGAATAGTAAAACTAGTCTTACTATAGAAATCTGTTTATCATAAAAAAAAAAACAAACCTGAGACTACTATGTTATAGTAGTAGTCTCAGATCTAACAGAATAAATTTTCCTAATTGGGTTCTATAATGAATAATATATCATGTTACAGGAATTTTCTAAATTTATACATTTTGTAAAATGCATGGAAACATTAGGCACTTTCTGAAATGCCTGCAAGATTCAGGCATTAAATATTTATACTGACTATTTTTTTGAAAGCTTTGAACACTGGAGCAGTTTTATTTATGATAATTACTGGATAAAAAAAGAAGAGTTTAAATAATCAAAGATAACTTTTACTGAATCATTCCAAATTCGCACACTAAGCACAGAACTCGACAAAAATTTATAATTTCGAAAAAAAGTTTGGAGACATATGTCCTGCATACTGGAGTTTACCATGTTTACTTGAGGCAGTAAAGTATGGAGATACTCATATATTTGGCATCACAACCATCTATGGACAACAACGATAAGGAAACCCAGGAAGTAGAATAGAAACTTGAGTACATTTATTTTTATTGTAAAAATTGACAACATCGCTCACTATACAAAGCCCGGTGTTATATAGCCATTCTTCCCCCATGCCAGTTTTTCCCCCGGGGGAAAGACTGGCATGAGCCAATGTATCCCCCGGGAGACTTTGGATCATTGTCATTCTTCCCCTTCGGAAAGTTGACAATACGTATACATATAGTAACTTTTCCCCCATGCCAATCTTTCCCCCCATGATATAGATTTCAATATATGTACATGTATATGCATGTCTGGAAATTAAACCGAACAGTGTTAGAATTATATTTAGTTGTATGCAAATTTGTTGTTCATTCAAATTTACACAAGTCTTTTTATAATTTTATCAGTCTGTCAATTTGTCAACTAGACTGTCTTTCTGTTCAGCAGTTTTCTATGTGTCCCCTAGTCTTTTACATTTTTAACTGTCTGTCTCTATGTCCACAAGTCTGTCTGCATATTCATCAGTCTGTTTACATGTTTACCATTCTGTCTATGTCCCCTAGTCCGACTAGACTACATTTTCACTGGCTTTGAAATACCTTTCAGTGGAAAAAGCGAATACTTTTTACTTTCATTTCGGTGCTTTGTGTCTATTGTTTTTATGTAAGTGATTATGGTGCACCGTACTAACATTTTAGTGAAGTCAATTGCCTATGATATTTTACAGTTTTTTCTTGCGGTTGGAGGAGGGTTGAGTTTAAGGCCGCCACGTTCTTTATGTGTTATTCCAAAGCCAGGAACATGTAGTACAGTGATTGTTGTCGTTTCATGTCGGTCATGTTTTTTTCGTAAATTATTTTCTTATGAATAAGTCCGTTAGTTTTGTTTCAATTTTTTCACAATTTTATGGTCGGGACATTTTAAGGCCGATTATGATTGATGATGGTTTCTCGTTGTGAAATGCCGTATGGTTCCAGCGGCCTTTAATTACTTACTACCACGTCGAATTTGTATCATGAGATGAGTGCTGGAAAGTGTTCGACCCTATACATCTGTAGGGCAGGTGGGATTTTTTGTTGTTGTAGATCTTGTACAGCTCAAACTATACTGTGGTTAGTCCCTGTACTTCTACGTCTCCCGTGATGGCTAGAGAGGGTGTTCATATCTTCTCTGGGTTGGATGAAGTTTCATCCGTATCGGACTTCTTCTCCTGAATTAAAGCTTTAAGTCGACGAGTATTCCTCTCTATCCGTGCTTTTGGTGAGTTCTATTACTTAGTAATTATACTTTGCATGATTTATCATGTGAAGTCATTTAACCATATTACTTTGGAGACATCATAGACGTCTGTCCTGGGAAAAATCTACTACTTGACCAGAAGTGGTTAACGTTATTGTATTCATTTAGTCAATGATAACAAGGTTCACGAAAGAGAAAGGATGTGATCATCACATCGGATTGTGATTCGTGTGTATAAATATAACATATATATCTCTATAAATACCTATCAAATTCATAGTCGTACGATGAAGCTTTGGTAACTATAAACTGATAGAAGAAAATTGACTATTCTTTTTTTTTTTCATAAAAAATTCTTACCGTGACGTCGCCGACGTTACATTACAAGGCGGAAAATTTAGCTTCTCACGCTAACTGCGGGGGGAAAATTGGCCTGATCCTGGTTTTCCCCCCATAACGCTGAGGGGGAAAAGTAGGATCATGCCAATTTTTCCGGGGGGAAATATTGGATCGATCCAGTCTTTCCCCCGGGAAAATTTGGCATGGGGGAAGAATGGCTATAGGATACCGGCTTTCTCACCGGATTACAATACTGAAATTCGCTTTAACGTTGGAACCGCATTATGTCTGTTTTCTTTACACATCGTTGTCAATATAATTGAATCAGTTGATGCGGCTGTCATACAAGTAAGAGGTTTAGCTAGCTTTTAAACACGGTTTAACCCACCATTTTCTACATAAGAAAATGCCTGCAGGGGCGTAGCTAGATTGAAACGGTGTGCAAGCAACTACCGCCGAGCGGATCGAGGCGAAAAAAATTTGGGACCCTTTTTAATATGCAGAATTTTTTTTTTTCGGTTTTCGGTAATAGGACAGTTATAAGAGGAGCTATATGTAGATAGGACTTATACAAAATTTATGAATGTAAAACTATTAATTAATAGAGTAATACATAAACAACACATATTTGTGATACAGAATTTACTCAAAATTGTCCAAAATCTGCTCTTCGGGTCTAGGCAGAAACAAACTTCTCTATTACTTTGTCAATATTCACAATGGAATCCCGATGAATATGCAGTAATGCTAGTAACTGTCATTGTTCATTGTTGATCGTATATTTGTTTTCAACATACATGTACGTAGTACACTGACAGATCTCCATGGTAGTATTCGAGAGATGTTACAAACCAGCGTACGTGTTCGGCATCGAGCGACCTCCCAATTGAATTCGTCAAAATTACATGCCAGGTCAGTTTCGTATGTCTCGGGCAGTGTTGAGATTTGTTCGTTTGTGATATTTCCTACAACACGATGAAGCAGATACAGCGCAAAGAAGCGATTTTCTGATAATACTAGACGCGACTCCACTCTCCAGTTCCCTTATCATATGGTCTATGAACGCAAAAAATAATGAGACTTTCCAATACTAATTTGGCGTGTTTGCAGGGTGATTGGCTCCGGTAGTCTGTCGATCACATCGCCTCGGCATATTATCAACGATATCGAAGGGTTCTGATAATTCTAATGCCGATTGGTGCATCTCATTCCAAACTGGTGAACCGTACGTACACTGTAAAATGTGCTCCAAAACTACATGTCTTAGACTTAGTATTAAAAATTCAAATCTTATTAAAGATACAAGTCACTGTCCGATTTTGTCATAATCTGCAATAAAACTTTTTGAAACCAAATGCCGTTATTTACTAATATTTCTTCAATTAAATAGTGACAACATAGGTGCATGTTTCCTTTAACATTCAATTTATAAATTTTTAATTTGCCTTTTTTTTTTGCATGCCGAATCGATGTGCACGCAACTGCGTGTTAGCGTATAGGGAGCTACGCGCCTGGCCTGTACCAAAATCAGGAATATGACAGTTGGTATACATTCGTTTGATGTGTTTCAGCTTTTGATTTTGCCATTTTATTAGGAACTTTCCTTTTTTAATTTTCCTCGAAGTTCAGTATTTTTAAGATTTTACTGAAAACATCTCCTGGAATTTAAAATCAGTAAATATGAATTGATGTGAAACAATTGTCAGAAAATTAGTAGCCTACAGTGCCCTAACCAAGTTGGTCGTATTCATATTCTACGGTTTCAAACTTAAATTGTCCACACTGCTTTAAATATATTGGCGCTTAGTTCTATTCTGAAAATTCAATCGCTCTCAAGTAACCGTAACTTTTTTTTCATAATAGTACATTAAAAATAGTGTGACTGTCACACATTCAGTATGCTGTTTTAAGATAGTTGAAATCATGCATTAAAAGATAGGCGAAAGATAACAAGAGATATTCAACTAACAACACAAAACTGACAACGCATTGTAAGAGTAATATTGTAGCTTTCATTCATTCATAAATATCTATACAGTTCAGAGTTCACGCACGTGTTCTGTAAAAGGGTAGTATGATTACGACAAAGAACGAACAACAAAAAGATATAACTCGAAATTCGACACACTTTAAACAGGTTGGGAAATCTAAGCTAATGACTGATGAGGAAATAGAAGAAATCATTGATGATGACATTATACCAAACACACCATTGAGAACATCATCACGAAAACAAACCAACACCGAAACATCTCGATGATTATGTGCGTTAAAGAGCTGTGATTCAGGCATAATAATCTTATGCTCTTTCTGATGTATCAGTTAGGTTTGATGTTGATTTATATGTTTGTGAATCAATTTATGATGCAAATCAATTTTGTAGAATTTACTATTCACACTCGAAATGATAGCCTTATCAGATTGATCAGACGATCCACTAATTATATTGGCATTACAGTACGCGTACCGAATAATTTACATTTATCACAGACTATAAAGTTCTAATTTTCTATTGATATAATTTTACGCAGCTTATCACTTAATTTTTTTACACAGACAGTTAAATATTTTATGAGTCTACTCTTATGTTGATGAAAAGCGTACCAATAAACTCATCATAGATACCAAGACTAACTAAATTTAGTATATACGCCAGACGCACCAATAATAAGCTTTGATGAGTTTTGTTTTCAATTCTTGGAACCATTCTTTTGAATTCCAAACTGTCTGTTGATATGAGTATATAAGGAATAATTGTATACGGTCCTTTGATTATAAAATATTACTTTGCTATGTTTTTAAAATATTTATTTACATTAAGACAATTTTTATCTGAAACAAAAGATACTCAATTACGAAACCCAATCATAATAATCATTTAGTAAATTGTGATTTAATTTTTTATAAAGACAAAAAGTAAAATGTACGTATCACATAATAAAATTGCTAGACACTACTTTAAAAGACATGAAACACGGTCGTCATTTAGTAACTTTGAACTTTTTGTAAAGACAAAAGTATTATGCACGTATCACATTATAAAATTGCTAGTCACTACTTTAAAAAAAACATGAACAAACGGTTAACAGTTCCATGGGCAATGAAACTCATTATTTTAGTAAAACATTAACTAAAAACATCATACCATGTGCCCCAGAAGGATAAGGAGATCAATATATACAAATTGATATATTCTAATAACAAATGAATATTTATTTTATTTAAGTGTCACATATTGATTGGCAAAATATTTTCATATTACAGTATACAATAAAACAATCATTACCTAGTCATACATTTGACTGATGAGACACTTTACACATGCTATGTATATGTTCCGGACCATATGAGTATTTGGACCATACGCGTATGGTCATGACCATATGGGTATATACTCATATGGTCCGACGTGTGGACGTAAATGTCACCCTACGCATCCATGCAAGAATACAATTAGCGATGAAAACTAACTTTGGCATCAATATTTAATGTTATTTGAATTGTAAATAATACAATTGCATGTAACAATCATTTTTATTTTATAAAGTTTTCTCATACATATTATTAAAAATATACCTATATGGTTCAAATACTCATATGGTCCGGCCCGTTTATAACCAAACGATTATATACTCATATGGTCCGACCATACGCGTACGGTCGGACCATATGCTGATATGAGTATACACATATGGTCATGACCATACGCGTATGGTCCAAATACTCATATGGTCCGGAACATATATATAACTTTAGTTTCACATTTAAATTCATATAATTATATAAAAAATATATCATTAAAACAATTTTATGTATATATATTTTGAGTAAAATATAAAAAGCTGAAAGGAATGTTGTTTAAAAAGGTATAACTTTAAATAATAAACAAAGATTGAAATAAATATTTTAAGTTTTATGTAATTTTATCATAATATTAATAATTTCCATAATTAGTTATCTTATCGTAAATTAATCATCATGACTTTAAAATGGACTCTTACTAATATGTTATAAGTAATAATCAAGAAAATAATTTTTGTCTCATAAAACTGGTTTCTAAACATTTGCTTAGACATTTTTGAATATTGGAACATTTTTTTTTTCAGTAAGCTCCACATTATTATTCAACTTTGAGAATTTGTTACTATATTTTGAACATTCGAACAACAATTCAAACCTACTGTCTTAATATAAGAAACAATTTAAAAAAAATTTTTTTTTTTATAGATTTAACACTTTTAAGGAACTAAATTTATAAAGTCTATTTTCTAGTGCCGAAGGCGGCCTGATTGTTTACAGGAGCGAACAGTCTCGGAATTACGTCTGTACGAGCGTGGTATAATTTAGAGAATGTATGACTCGGCATAATTGTTAGTAATTCATAACCTGTACGTTCAAAGTTGATTACCATTTTGATGTCTATGATCATCAAATAGTTTACTTTGCCATTTGGTATTATCTAACACCTTGATATTGTCCGTCACTAACTTCATAACTGTTTTCTGTGCTGGTTTAGGTTATTTATCTATCCGTTTTTATTTTGTAGTTATTCACCGGTTTTATCATTTATATCTATTATATAGTCATTATATCAAAATTTACTGTTTGCAAAAGTATGAATTGTTCTAAGTAGTAAGGATGTTCTGGTTCCAGACAGAAAACCCTAGCCGTATTGGGCACAACCTTTTGGAACTGTTGGTCCTCAATGCTTTTCAGTTTTGTACTTGTTTTGGCTTTCGAACTTTTTTCATCAGAGCGTCACTGGTTAGTCTTGTGTGGACGAAATGCGCGTCTGGCGTATTAAATTTTAGACTTGGCACCTTTTGTTAGCTATTATTCGTGTGTTTCTCTGTCCTATATGTTCTCCCATTTATTTGTATTTGTAGTCCTATCATGAAATGTTGTCAGTTTAATGTTATATATAACATTGCCATAAAGCGGGAGGTTTAGCATGCCACAAAACCAGGTTTAACCCACCATTTGTTTTTTTTTTATTAAAATGTTCTGTACCAAGTCAGCAAATGGCCATTGTTATATTATAGTTCGTTTCTGTGTGTGTTACATTTTAATGTTGTGTTTCTGCTCTGTCGTAGTTCCCCTTTTATATTTGATGTGTTTCCCTCAGTTTTAGTTTGTAGCCCGGATTTGTTTTTTTCTCAATCGATTTATGAATTTCGAACAGCAGTAGACTACTGTTACCTTTATTCCTAGATATTAATAGATCATTAACAGTGCTTCGAATAAAGTGCCTAGAAAATCAACCTTACGATGTTAGAGTAGATCTGATTCGTAACTTTCTCCCCGACCGGGACTTGAACCTGTACTCTTTATTTTTAATTTCTGTGACAACACTTCCTAGCATTACACAGAGACCGTCTCCCCTCCTGTAATTCTCTTTTATAAAAATAAGCTTTCGTTTAGGGAGGTGTTACCTTCTCGTAGGAATTAAACAAGGATCTCTGATACAATACACGAAGTCTTCTTTTTTAATGTACATAAACGATCATCTAATCATCTATTCAGTATAATTACATGATGCTCATCTATTGTTAGAAGCATACAATCACTGTAGATGAATATATGTATATGTCTGCCAATGTGTAGTGACAACTGCAAATTATACCTTGTCCAACGGGTTTCTTATGATTAAGAATTACCAGGCGTAAGAATATGTATAAAGTGCCTAGAAAATCAACCTAACGATGTTAGAATAGATCTGTGATGGTGATACAAGGCTCTGTACATTCTGTATAATTGTATAATTCGTCTAAACATCAGCCCAACAATATTAGATCTGTAAATGTGCTTTCGCAAATATTTTGTTCTTCCCTCGGCGGGATTCGAACTCTTGCTACTGAGATATCGTGACACCAAACCGCCTTGCAATGTATTCGACACGCTAGACATGTATTATTAGTTTGAAAGGGAAGTAACTTCATTAGGCCAACAATAACAACTTAATTTTTAGCTTTAATTATGATTTATGAACCTATTTAAACCTTTCAGGATCAATTTCTTCATCTGTTGAATCCTTTCAGATTTTTCATCAACACCGTGTTGTTTTTCTAAAGGGTTGTGGTATCTTTTTTGTTTTAAAAGGAAAGTAACTCCTTACTAACCCCATATGATAACTAACCATGTAAGGTAACCCTATATATTGTAGGACATTCTATATCAAACATACATAGTTATCACGTGTATACTTTAACCAATCATATCTCTATAAATGTACAAGAGGTAAGATAAATATATATTTTTTTCAAAATGGAATACTGGTTGTTTACATTTATACAGAATAACATATTGAATATAGTAATGCTAATCTAGACAATATACTATTTTTAGCTCACCTGGCCCGAAGGGTTAAGTGAGCTTTTCCCATCACTTTGCGTCCATCGTCCGTCGTCGTTAACTTTTACAAAAATCTTCTCCCCTGAAACTACTGGGCTAAATTTAACCAAACTTGGCCACAATCATCATTTGGGTATCTAGTTTGAAAAATGTGTCTGGTGACCCGGCCAACCAACCAAGATGACCACCATGGCTAAAGAAAGAACGTAGGGGTAAAATGCAGTTTTTGGCTTATAACTCAAAAACCAAAGCATTTAGAGCAAATCTGACGGGGTCAAATTGTTTATCAAATCAATATCTATCTGCCCAAGAATTTTCAGATGAATTGGACAACCGGTTGTTGGGTTGCTGCCCCTAAATTAGTAATTTTAAGGAAATTTTATTGTTTTTGGTTAGATAGAGATAAACTGTAAACAGCTATAATGTTCAGCAAAGTAAGATTTACAAATAATTCAACATGATCGAAATGGTCAGTTGACCCCTTTAGGAGTTATTGCCCTTTATAGTCAATTTTTGACCATTTTTCGTAAATCTTACTAATCTTTTACAAAAATCTTCTCCTCTGAAACAACTCGGCCAAATCAATCCAAACTCGGCCACTATCATCATTGGGGTATCTAGTTTTAAAAATGTGTGGCGTAAACCCTGCCAACGAAACCAAGATTGCCGCCATGGCTAAAAATAAAACATAGGGGTAAAATGTACATTTTGGTTTATAACTCTAAAACCAAAGCATTTTGAGCAAATCTGACATGAGGTAAAATAATCTATTAGGTCAAGATCTATCTGTCCTAAAATTTTCAGACAAATCGGACAACCTGTTGTTGGGTTGCTGCTCCTGAATTAGTAATTTTAAGGAAATTTTGCAGTTTTGGCTTAGGGTGCAATCAACAGTTTTTTCTATGACGTCACATTTTGAGGGACCATGCATAAGTGACCCTTAGTGGTGGATTGATTAATAAAGATACTTGTATAAAACTAGATATCACTGGAATCAGAATGTTCTCTAGTTTATAATGAAATAAAAATAATGTGTACTTTTAATATATTAAAAATATTCCATCCAATGAACATGGGGAAAAAAGGTCTAATTTGAACATAAAAAACTTGAAACCAGGTCATGTGCACACCCATGAAGACATGATCCATGCACATTTTACATAATCAAAACTGTATGAAAGTTGTAGGTTTTTACCTGACCTTTCAAAAAAATCTTGTTTCAGGGTACGGTCTCCTGCTCCGAAAAGAGCTACAGTGGCTGCAAATAAGTTTTCAATTTTCACTGCCAAAATACAGGATGTTTACAGTGTTGTCTCCCCTCAAAACATGTAAAGTTAATATAATTTTTAAAATTATTTCAATCATTCAACCTGTTTTAATTGAAAGCTTATTAACTAACTTTTATAATCAAATACAAAAAACATGATACATTTTCACCAATTGAGTAAATAAACAGGGGTTTCCCTCCATGGTTATTTTTAGTCGGGGAATAACCCCTAGTTTTTAATACGAAACTGTTTATAGCACCCTTAAGGCAAAACGTTATATGCGATATATTAAAATTTCTTAGCTTTTCTGAATCTGTACACTATTCCGATTAAAATGATGTTTGACTTTAAGGATTGTGACCACGAATAGTGAAAATACAGCTCATGTCGCGTAGTACTGGCATATTGGCCAGTGGCAAACAGTTTACCCAGCAAACTCCAAACATTTCCTGTATCCCATTTTCATCAGTTTTACAAAGAAAATAAATCATAAAATAGGGTTTCTTTTGAATATATAGAATAAAAACTATGAAATAAGCATGAATAAAGTTACTTGAAATATATATAAGATCAGAAGTACAGGTCAAAGTAGAAAAAATCTTCACTTTGCATGTGCAAATTTTGGTTCCAAATATATGAGAGATTGAATAAAATATCACGACGTCACAAAAAGATGAAAAAACTTCAATATTCGTGCAGAGTCTGGTTTTCTTATTTCTGGTTGCTATGTACAAATCTGTAATATTTGCATTAAATATACCAAACTGATGCTTTTAAATTAAAGTATACATGCCGTACAATATTTCTTGAATATTATTATAGATAGATATAAACTGTAAACAGCAATAATGTTTAGCAAAGTAAGATCTACAAATAAGTCAACATCCTCAATCCTCAATGACCAAAATTGTCAGTTTACTCCTTAAGGAGTTATTGCCCTTTATAGTCATTTTTAACAATTTTTGTAACTTTTTGTAAATTTTTAAAATATATTTTTCACTGTAATTACTGGGTCAAGTTCATTATAGATAAAGATAACTGTAGCAAGAAAAATGTCCAGTAAAGTAAGATCTACAAACACATCATGATCACCAAAACACAATTTTGTCATGAATTTATCTGTGTCCATTGTTTAATATGCACAAGACCGAGGTGGGCGACACAGGCTCTTGAGAGCCTGTAGTTTTTTTGTTTTTTTTTTGTATTATAATTTCTCTTTAACTATTTGTTTAAACTTCAAAAGCAATACAAATTGGAGTAAACTTATAGAAATTAAAATTGAGAATGGAAATGGAGAATGTGACAAAGAGACAACAACCGGACAAAAGCTCAGAAAACAGCAGAACTTTTATTATGTACAGAAAGAGACATATGATATTTTTCAATCATTAATAAACTAACAATCCATGTATAAGACACAGAGAACTCCTCATACAACTAACATAACTAGATGTGTACAAGACACTGAGAACTCCTCATACAACTAACAGAACTAGATGTGTACAAGACACTGAAAACTCCTAATACAACTAACAGAACTAGATGTGTACAAGACACTGAGAACTCCTCATACAACTAACAGAACTATATGTGTACAAGATACTGAGAACTCCTCATACAACTAACAGAACTAGATGTGTACAAGATACTGAGAACTCCTCATACAACTAACAGAACTAGATGTGTACAAGATACTGAGAACTCCTCATACAACTAACAGAACTAGATGTGTACAAGACACTGAGAACTCCTCATACAACTAACAGAAGTAGATGTGTACAAGACACTGAGAACTCCTCATACAACTAACAGAACTAGATGTGTACAAGACACTGAGAACTCCTCATACAACTAACAGACCTAGATGTGTACAAGACACTGAGAACTCCTCATACAACTAACAGAACTAGATATGTACAAGACACTGAGAACTCCTCATACAACTAACAGAACTAGATGTGTACAAGACACTGAGAACTCCTCATACAACTAACAGAACTAGATATGTACAAGACACTGAGAACTCCTCATACAACTAACAGAACTAGATGTGTACAAGACACTGAGAACTCCTCATACAACTAAAAGAACTAGATATGTACAAGACACTGAGAACTCCTCATACAACTAACAGAACTAGATGTGTACAAGACACCGAGAACTCCTCATACAACTAACAGAACTAGATATGTACAAGACACTGAGAACTCCTCATACAACTAACAGAACTAGATGTGTAGATTAATAACTAGTACTGATAAAACAGGAGAAAATCTTTATTGTTAGTTTTCATATGTTCAGCAGGAGTATAAACTAGGAGGAAATCAAGTATTGTCATCTGATGAGTTAAGCCTTTTCAAACTGATTTTTATAGTTCGTTCTTATGTTATACCACTGTCCTAGGTTAGGGGAGGGTTGGGATCCCGCTAACATGTTAAACCCCGCCACATTATTTATGTATGTGCCTGTCCCAAGTCAGGAGCCTGTAATTCAGTGGTTGTCGTTTGTTTATGTGTTACATATTTGTTTTTCGTTCATTTTTTTTTTTACATAAATAAGGCCGTTAGTTTTCTCGTTTGAATTGTTTTACATTGTCTTATCGGGGCCTTTTATAGCTGACTAGTGTGCAGTATGGGCTTTGCTCATTGTTGAAGGCCTTACGGTGACCTATAGTTGTTAATGTCTGTGTCATTTTGGTCTTTTGTGGATAGTTGTCTCATTGGCAATCATACCACATCTTCTTTTTTATATGGCCAAAACAAAACTTAAAAGTGCGACAATAAAAACATTGCTTAAGATTTACGAAATCAATCAAATAACAGATTAAACTCAGATTCCATAATGATACATTCATCTGTTTTATCATTGGCATTCGCTGTACTACCAAGTTCAAATAAGATTAGATGGTCACACGAGGAAAAGGCGAAAGGACACTATGAACAATTGCCTGGTAATAATTGACAAAATTTGTGGATGCCCGTTAACCAAATGATCATGGAATCGATAAAACTTTCGAAATAATTTCATTCAAAACTACCAACAGAAGCTCTCGGTTCATTGCTTCATTATGAACAACTAATTGCAAGCAATCAATTAAGAAAATTCTGGGAAAGTGTACCTATGGAACTATATCATGCCTAAGGTAAATTAAAAAAAAATGTGCACAAATAAAAGCAACGTTAGTATACCGCCGTTCAAACGTCATAAATCGATTTAGAGAATGCAAATCCACAAAACTAACAAACTCAAAACACTCGACTAGGTTAAGTAACAATATCGCATAATATAGGTCACCGTACGACCTTCAACAATGAGCAAAGCCCATAACGCATACACTGCGGTAAAAAGAAATGGCTAACAGATGTGTGTTCAATAAACCAATACTTTGTACATGCCTGTGTCAAGTCTGGATTAGATCTCCCCATAAATCTTATGACAAAGGTTGATCCTAAGTTATTTACAACTCAGTATACTTACGATCAATCTTAGTCATAGTTATTTTTTAAACTGACTCCAGGAGCATGAAATTCAGTGGTTGTTGTTTGTTGCTGTGTTTCATCTTTGTTTTCGTTTAAAATTGTGTACAAAAATTAGGCCGTTAGTTTACTCATTTGAATTGCTTTATATTAATTTTGTCATTTCGGTGCCTTTAAGAGCTGAACATACGGATTTTGCTAAATTTGGATGAACGTTCGGCGACCTATATTTGTTTATTTCTGTGTCATTTGCTCTTTTGTAAAGAGTTATCTAATAGGCAATCATACTACATCTTTTTAATGTACAGTAATTAACCAGTGGTAAAACATTTTGTAAGGAATCATTGGAGTAATTTTCTTCAACATCGTTTGGGTTCGTGTTGCTAAGTCTTTAGTTTTTCTATGTTGTGTCTTGTGTACTACTATCGATCTTTTGTATTTTTATTTGTTAGCCATGACGTCTCCAATTGGGTTCGATCTATCAGTTGGAATGTTCTTTTGGTATCTTTCGCCCCCTCTTTTGGCTTAATTTTCTTCACAATCGGATCAATGATAATCGCTGACTGATGGCGGGACACTAGATAGAGACAACTATTTGATATTGATATATAGCTGAAGACAATAAGTAATAAATTCTATTTTTATGTTATATCAATTCATTATCATGCTTTATGGTCGGGTTGTTGTCGCTTTGACACATTGCAATTTTCTTTCTCAATTTTATAATTATTATTATCAACCTTTTTATTTAGTTCTTTTATATACAAAATAAAATCATTATAAAAGTTTTTTTTAAGTCCAAAACTGAACTATCGAAATTGAATAAATCCGATAATACACAAGTAACTATATAAGCTTTCCACATTGAACAGGTCAATTTCATTAGCAGCTGCCAGCACATTTTTATTCATTCCGTGAGCTAATAAAGGTTATAACCCGTATCCTCTTATGAGATTATCGGGAACCACATGTTGAACAATTTTTTTTCATACAACAGATTTGGAAAGGGTTAAATTGCCACTTATTTAGAGAAATGTCTATTAAGAGCGTAAATTTACATGCACATGTAAAATACCGGTATACCCCCTCTATCATTCTATAATGTTATTGATAAAAGGCGCTAGAACCATCTGTGTTGTTTTTAATAAGATATTTTTGTTGTATTATAGAATGAGATTTTAAAATAACATGTATCTAGTGTATCAGGATAACGTTATTCTGACAAGTGAGAAAAAGGTACCATGCTAGGAAAATGAGTTGCAATTTGAATTTAGAAACATAAATCACGTGATAACGAATTGCCCCTTATGATAACATTCGTCTCAACTCGGCCGATTCCGTACCAGAGTAGCGGATTCTACCGAGGATTACCGAATGCTTAAGATTAATGTTTACCGTACCTTTCATCCATCTTCTCTCTTGTAAACATAATAAATTTCTAGTGTATTTTATTTCACATCGTGACTTTTCTAACGACGTTCATCCATTCAAATTTCAACTGAAGTTTAATCCTTGACACTTAACTGACATTTGATTAATTCTTACTCTTAATTTTTTAGATTTTAAGGAACTTTCATCTATTCAAATTTCAGCTGAAGTTTAACCCTTTACTGGTATTTCATTAATTCTAACGATTAATTTTGTCAGTTTGTAAGGAACTTTTACTTCTTTGAAATTACCTGGAATGTCGATATTCTTGATAAACTATTACACCCCAATTGTTTAAAGTATTCACATGTTTATATTGGTTTACCTTGCTGCAATTTGTGTGTTTATTAGATCATGTGTATCAAGGGGCAATCTCGTAATAAAGACCTGTATAATATGTGTTTATCAGCAACTATTTGTCCTAAGATTAGATTAATTCGTGTTTATATTGTTTTTGTTATTAGACATTTGCGGAACCTAGGATTACACTTTAGACTTACGATTACAGGTGACAAAAACAATGGCTTATCTCAAACTACAAAAACAAACCAACAATAGAGATACAAAATAGCAAATGCTGTTTAACGTATAAAATTTTCTGACGTCAGACACACAAATCAATGAATGTGTTTGTATATAGATGTTTTTGTGTTCTGTTAAATTGTCCCTTTTAAAATTGTTATACGATGATGACTGATGTACCCATATTTTGACTACTTATTTAGTGTGTCTGTTTAGTTAACGCATCAATGTAAATATAACGGGATTTGATGAGACTGTCATCAAAGTGAGAGGGTTAGCGCTATAAAACCAGGTTTAATCCACCATTTTCTACATTTGAAAATGCCTGTACCAAGTCAGGAATATGACAGTTCTTGTCCATTCGTTTTTGATGCGTTTTGTTGTTTGAAATTGCCGTGTGATTATGGACTTTCCAAATTGATTTTCCTCTGGGTGCAGTATTTTTGTGATTTTACTTTTTTCTATTAAAAAAGATGTAAGCAACACGTTAAAATTTCTTGTATTCGAAGCGCTTTTTTGAATTTACCGTCAGGACCACACAAAACCGAATATTTGAAGACAAGGATTTATAAGGACGGAAGGTGTAGATAAACATATGATATATTATATTACCAGCAGGAGCAATAGACTTTCCCTGCTAAACAAGGTACTTTTAATGCAATGGTTAGTATACGAAAACCAGCAAAAAAATGTTCAGAGGACACTCTACAAACTGTTTCATTTGAAATAGTTATGTTGGTGTCGTTTTTGTTATGCACGATTACAACTTTGTATCCGCAACTGTTGCCTTGCCGACTTAAATGTATTGTGATTTTAACAATTTCTTCTCGCCTGCTAAACTTGTGCATTTTTTTTATCCCTAACAATCAAATGAATAGCTTTGCGTATAAACTTTGAAATGAACAACGTCGCAGTGAGAGATAACGGACTGTTCCGGGGGTTGGAACACCCCTTTTCTTTCCGATCAATGCTTTTGAATAGGGATATATGATTGCACCCCCTTTTTATCTTGGGTTGGAATCCCCTTTTGAAAATGGCTGGATCGACTCCTGCGTCGTCAGTGTACTCTATAATACAACTCCATGAAAACAGTACCAGTCTAGGAACAGGGGTTAAAGCTCATGTTTCGAGCATACCAGCCCCACATGTTCATAGGGGATAATTATCGACACTGCGAAAAAAAAACCGTCCATACTTTATGATTCCCAAGATCTCAATTATAATAATTACGTAAAAAGAAAAACAGCTTGGAACTCGTTTGTTCTTATTTGTTTGTTGCTGTGGAAAACATAGATAGCAAGCTTTTAACTATTTGTGAACAGCTATTCTTACATTTCAACTGAGTTTGGAGAACAGTTTAAAAAATGTTTCCGATATAAAGAATTTCGTTGATAACTGGTTTTTTTTTTTGTGTTTTTTTTTTAATTTCTGGAATAGTTGTGATTTTTATCTCTATTGAAACCAAAAACGTTGACAAAAAGAGTTTGTCTTATTGAGGAAAAATAAAAGATTTCAAAATTATACCGAACGGCAAGTGGAATTTAAAGAAGAATAAATAGCTCAAAATCACCCGTCCGCTGTATTTCCTCATTCTCTTTTAAACAAAATAAAAGAGAGAAAGTATGTTTTAGAATAAACATGCTAACATGCTTCATGGTTGATTGCCTATTTCCTAACAAAAGTATTGCTGAATTTTTTCAGCAATTGTCCCAATCTAGCTACTGCAAAGACAATTGCGATATTTTGTGTGTCTCATATCAAATTTATTTTTAAAATAATGTTAGTTTATTCTTTCATACTTACAATTACAGCATTATCAACCTGGATAACACCGTATACAATAATTAATGTTAACACATTGTGCAAATACATCAGAAAAACCGTGGTTCAACTGCAGAAAAACATATACTATCGTAACATTGTTTTATATCGACGGTTTAATTTTACACTTTGAGAAAGCCCAAGATTTGAATGTTACCTGTAAGTGTAATTGTAATCCTAATCGTAGGTGTATGGCAGTTTCCGCAAATGTCTATTATGAATCTTATGTTGATGCAAAGCGTGTCTGGCAAGCCAAATTATAAGCTTTCATGAGTTTTGTTTTCAATTCTTGGAACCAGTTGGTTCGAATTCAAAACTGTCTGCAAATTTGAGTACGCAAGGAAATAATTGTATACGGTCCTTTGATGATAAAATATTACTTTCCTATGTTCTTAAAATATTTATTTACATTAAGACAATATTTATTTGAAACAAAATATACTCAATTACGAAATCCAATCATGATAATTATTTAGTAAATTATGATTTAACTTTTTGTAAAGACAAAAAAGTAAAATGTACGTATCACATAATAAAATTGCTAGACGCTACTTTAAAAGACATGAAACACGGGTAATAAGGTCGTCATATCGAGGAGCGTTTAGTACGGTGATTTTGTCTCATAGTTTGGTTAAGTTGGTCATGAATAAGTTATGTTACTTGAACATACTTCCAAAAAAGATTGCCTCAGTTCTTTACAAATGAGCAAATAAAAAGCAATTTTAAAGTTTGAATCTATATTGAAATTGTTGTTTTTAAGAAATTAACGCAGGATAGCAATATAAACAAAATATCCAATTTGGTATGTTTGGTTAAGCGATTGACATGGTTCAGTTGAGAGTCTAGAAATTCGTCATGGTTTTGATTACATTTGTCGTGGTTTAGATCCAAATTAATACATAGTTGTCTCCTTGGAAATCATACTGTATTTACTGTATATTACTATATGCTTTCTTATGTCATATTCGAATTTTGAATGCACCAACTTTTACAGAATTTGCTATGATTGAAATTCATTAAAATAACACTCTAGTGATCCCTTTATACGTGTTTCTCTATTATAATAATGATAGTATCTGGGCTTTACTGTAGACGACTTACTTTCTCGAGCGCCACGGTGTATTTTTGCGAGTAGAAGATCATCGTTAATATGTAAAACTCAGATCTACTCGTCTGTGAACAAAACAACAACATCAGAAAATAACTACACTATATTGACTCAAAAAAGGATAGAATGGGTTTAACATGAAAAAAAGTATCGGCAAAAATATTGTTTATTTTGATCGTAAACCTTCCATTATCACAACAGGAATCTCATAACTGAACCATGTCGAACATGAACTAAACCATGACACTTATGAACCAAACCATGACACCGAATTTTCTGCAATATTTAATTGTGTGCAAATGTAGTGTTTTTTCGGAATAATTGACGGCAGATTCATACCATATCGAAATATGGGATGTAACAGACAGTAAATATATAATTGTACATTATGCATTATCAACGAACAACAATTTATAAATTTTGACATACGCAAGCATTATTCTGTGTCAAATTATAACTATTTGACAAAAACTTTAATGTACTATCATATTAGCAATTAACAAAGATACTTACCAGCTTGAATTTATATTCAGAGTTTCCTTTAGCGAAAAATCTGTATGTTTATATTTTGCCATTGATTGTAAATAAAAACTCTTAACACAACCATGTCTAACGTATCCAAACTATGTCAAAATCACTGTACTAAACGGTCCTCGATATGACAACCGTTCTACCCGTGATGAAAAAAGGTGAGCGATTCTATGGGCAATGACACTCATTAATTTAGTAAAACATTACCTAAAAACATCATAGCATATGCTCCAAAAGTATAAGCAGATCACTATATACAAATTGATATTAATAATAAATAAATATATAATTTATTTTTGTGTCACATATTAATTGACAAAATCTTTTCAATATTCAATAAAACAATCCATACCCAGTCATTAATTTGATTAATGAGACACTAACACATGTTTTGTACATAGCACTATAGTTTCACAGTTAAATTCACATAATATAAAAAAAAATATTAAAACATGTTGATGCATATATATTTTGAGTGAAAAATAAAAATCTGAAAAGAATGTTGTTTAAAAAGTATAACCCGAAATAATTAACAAGGTATTAAATACATATTTTCAGTGTTATTTAATTTTATCATAAAATTAACAATTTACATAACTAATTATCTTATAAAATAATCACCATGACTTTAAAATAGATTCATACTTTTAGCATATTATTAGTGATAATCAAGAAAATAATATTTGTCTCATAAAACTCATGTCTAAACATTTGATTAGACATTTTTGAATTCGGAACATTTTATTATTTCAATAAGCTTAACATCATCATTTTCTTTGAGATATTGTTAATTTATTTTTTACCTCATTTCATTCGTACTAAAATATATATTTTTTGATCTAACTAAAATAAACAACAAACAAGAAATAAGGTTGTCCGGTCGCTACAAAGATCGCATCAATTTTATATAATCAACGAGTCAAACAAAAACATTAAAGATCAAGCATCAATGTCAACATGTTATATATTACATAAGCAACGAATGTACAAAGCTATTTCTAGATGGAGGGGGAGGGAAGGAAGGCTACACAATCTGGAATATATAATAACACGTCCTTTCTTACTTTGTAACAAACGTCGCATTAATCAAACAGACCCACACACATTCCTTATATACCCTCAACCGAAACCGTTCGTGCAAACACTTAACCCGGGAAAATATACATAGTAAGGGATATAATGATATAACGGAACGCAAAGAAATAGATATATTTGAACATTCGAACAACAATTCAAACCTACTGTCATCAAATAAGGAATAGTTTAAAAGAAAATGTTTCTCAGATTCAACAAAATTTTTTGAATTCAGTATTTAGTCCTGGTATTTGTGATGAGTTTATTTAATGATTTTCAAAACAAATATATATTATTCGTTATGAATTTCTCGATTAAATTGAAACTAGGAATATTTTGTATAAAAGTCTACAATTTAAATCACCCCCTAAATCGGTCTTCATTGGTGTGTTACATTTTCAATACACTTATTTAATAATGTAAATATACTCCCTTATATGTAAAGTTTTATTTTTCAGGTATGACTGTGTTTTAACTAGAATACCGTATATCGGGTTATTTTGGCGGGTAAAAAAATTCGCGATTTTCATCGAAAAAAGTATACAAAATATTTCGGTGGTTATTATTTTGGAGAATTAAAAACTTTATCAATACCATTGCATGTACACTTTAAAATTTACGGAATTTATTTTGGCGATTTTGTGCTATCCACGAAAATAAGCGAAAATGTACATCCCGCGAAAATAACCCGCTGTACGGTAATATTCATCATGTGCATTTAGAATTTGTTTAAAAATTATGAAAATCTAGCAATATACCACTTTCAAATATTGTCCTTTATATATATGCGCCATTTTGACGTCATTTACCAGTTGCATTGTCATGTATGTATATTTGCGCTATTAAAAATTACCAAGCATGTTCGTGATCGACATTATGCAGGTTTGACCAGAAATAATGTTTGTTCAGTGGGTGATAAATCACAAGGCTTTAATGATATATGTCCGGATTATCAATTATTAGAAATTTACTTCCCAAAATAATCTTGCAATACAGCATCATTTTTTTATCTACTAAAGGCACGAATGATGTTAACTTAAACCAAATTTATAGTCGGCTATAAAATGCCAGGACATAAATAATTGAAAAAATGTTAACTGCTGAATTAATAATAAAACTAACATAATAAATACGAACAACTAATACGACAGACACGAACAGAAGACAACCACTACATAACAGGCTCCTGATTTTGGAAAGGCACATACACAATGCAATATGGCGGGGCTAAACATGTTTGTAAAAGTACCTTATCTTCACTTTTAATATTTATTACCTGACTTGACCACAAAAGACGTTATTGTGGAGGCTTATTACATATAAACCAATCTGTAATTACATAACTTTATATCTATTGGTTGAATTTTGTTCTATTGATTTTTCATTTTAATACTTATATAATATAAATACGACAAATATTGAAGCAATTTTTTGGCGATTCTGCATGATTGTATTATTGCGTTTACTTTTTTGTTTCAAAAGCAAAATCTACTAACAAGATTTTTTACTTGGAACAGATGTATCACATATTGTAATAACAATGTTTAATAGTAACGAAACTGGCTTGAGTAGTAGTAGTCATCAGTATACAAATTCATCTACATATGAAAACGCAACAAAAGAGGAATCTCTTAACATTAATTTGGTAAATGACACTGAATTTCATGCTCAAGCAAAGGTTTTGCAACCGTATGAATATGTGTCGTTTGCTCTTGCGACATGCAGCATTTCAGTATGTGTGCTAGTAATCATTTTAGCCTTTAAGAAAAACGAGAAAACATTTTTTAAATGGAAAAGGGCGCAACGTTTCGTTGTAATGACATCAGCCTGCGATATATTGTTTTACGGAGTACAGCTCATATATAACATTAATGTTTCGGCATTTGGATCTGTGCCTTTGCCCGCTATTTGTTCAATGTATGCAGTTTTTTTACTAGAGTTCGCATATTCTCAGGGCAACTTGAGTATAATTGCAGCAGCTTCAGCTTTCTACTATATTTTTAAACAAGAAGAATTGGATTTAGGAAAGTATGATTGGAAGATGTTTTCATTCATGTTTCTATTCCCAGCTATTGTATTGATGACAGCAAGTTTTAATGGAGGAATGGGTCATAATGGTTTATAGTAAGTTTATCTGTCACTATCATTTACAACCATGATACATCCTTTGGGCCTCGGGCTGTTAACAATAATATAAACTAACGTTAAAATATAGCACACAGTATCTAGAAGTTGAGAACAGTTAAATTTTATATAATTATCTCAATCAAAATTTGTAAATTAGAGTCTTATTATGCAGGAAATATTTTTTTAGCTAAAAGATAGACTATTTCAAAATGTTTTTCTTCTTTTGATGACCAATCGCTCTTTGCAATCTAAAACATATTATATTTACAACCAAATCCTTAATTTGTAAATGTATGATGAATTGGTACTCCGTCAGTGCATGAAGTAGGATTGGTTATGAAACAGAAAAAACCAAAAGCGTAAAACGGAATTCCTGTTTCATTGCATAGTGCAGTTAGGAAACTCCAATTATAGTTTCAATTTCAGAACGTGCATAATTGTTCAAAACTTTAATTGAAGAAGGTACTGGTCTTATTTACGATCTGTTGATGTCATTAAGTCAGATACGAATTGATTTTTAGCTGCATGAATACGAGAAAGATTCGCTAAAATATCATGAAATGTCTTTCTAGCAGCTTTTCAGGGTTTATTATCTTTATTATATTACGTCTGAGGCACTGTACATAGGTACCCTATGTATAGTGTTATGGAAAAGTAAAAATGAGGTTGAAATAATACATGTATTTACTCAATCATGAGATACACTTCTGTAAAGAAAATTCTCAAAAGAAAGAAACATGAAACTAGTAGGTCTTTCCCCTTTTCTATGGAAAGAAATAGTGTATTTGTTCTGATCATTTTTTTTTCTAGCGCTTTTATGGTCTTACATCAAATGTTAGTTTCGCAATATTTTTTATGTTGTATCATATAGTTTATGCGCTTTTAAAATCTGACCCTGCTTAACTGAATAATCTTCTGTGTGAGAGTTATCTCCACATACACTGCTTATCTTGTGAGTTCATTTCCCCTGTAACCGTAAGGAAAGCGACACAATTCTTGTTCTTTACTGTGCGTTATATCCCTATTAAGATACGGTAAATTTGGATCGAAGCGATCCGAGAACAGGGGGTATTTACCTTTTGTTTTATCGGCATTTCAGTGCAACTCCTAAACCGTAAACCATAAAGACCTAATGATATTTTGATTTGAGAACCTTGAACTATGATAGCTAGATAAATGAACTGATGCACATTGTTTCTGTCTTTACGAATGATGAATAAATGGTATATGTGGTACAAAGGAATCTGGCGATTGATTGGTTGGTGATCGCTTTACACTGCATCAGCAAAAAGGGCTTTATCGTGGCGAGAGAATCTAATGATATATTATACATGTTTTAGGAGTTATTGCCCTGTTTGTTAAAGCTTGAGTATTTATATTTCTACAACATTGTGCAAGGCAAATCAGATAACCTTCTTATTAATCCAGCTGTTACATTTTATGTTCTAAATTTCCTGGTCTTCCCGATGTAATACATTTGAAGACATTAAATAGTTGAATAATTTCATTTGCTATGATGTCTACTTGACACACTTGCCATTGGATGGTAGCCAACAACAATCAACCAATCACACATCCTTTCATGTTTAACGACCAGCCTGCTGATAGATACACGTGTCTTATATGTAGCTGCTTCTTGATTGAAACATATTGTGTTTTTATCCAACCTTACACAGATTTTTCAAATATTATAGAAATGATCAGTATCTGAAAGATAAAAAAAGTTGAAGTTTCAATATAAATAATGTAAAGTATGCTTTTCTTATTTTTTGAGGTAAATATGGATATTTTTAACAATCTACATGAGCTGTAGTTTTAACCCATAAGGATGTGACACGTTAAAAATCAACGTTTAAGAAAAATCTTGAAAATCTACATGGATGTACATTGTATACGATCCATGAGTATATTTGTGGGTCGAAGACAAGAGTGCAGTACATCAAATGGTTAACTGTTTTGTACAAACAAACAAAGAAGCAAATCTACAAAAAAAAAACGTTTTATAAAAAAAAGCGTTAAAAGACTTGTATAATACTTGTATAAATGTATTCTGAATCTTTGATGATAATTTCTTTAAAAGTCTCAAAAATATCGCGGAAACTAATTGATTTTTTCAATAAAAAAAAATCCTGACCTCGTTTAATATTGGTTACGATAATTTTTTCCACAAATTAACTTTTATTTATGTTCAGTAGAAGTGTTAAGTGAAATTTAAGAATATTTGTATTTTTATTTTAGCTGTGGACTGAAAGAAGGAAAAGGAGTATTGTGGAATTTTTTGATGATCTTCATTCCTATTACCACCATTATTATAGTCGAATCCATCTTGTACATTCTAATCTGGTACAAACTACATGTAGAAGTCAAAAATATAAAGAAAAGTATAGGCAACCAAAGCATGGCATCAAAACATATAGTTGTAGCTACTCGAAATATGTCTTTTTTCGTTCTAGTAATCATTCTGAGGTTCCTGACACCAGCAATTCATGGATGTTGGGTATTTATCGCCGAACCACCAAGGGCAGTGTATGAAATCAACACTTATGCTACCTGTTTCGGAGGAATTTTTAATGGAATCATTTATCTGACCATTCGTCGAGAACAATTATAAGGAACTAGATAAAAAAGAAATACATCAACTGGACTATTATATATTATGTATTTTCGTCAAGATATGTGATGTACATAGCGTATAGTTTCAAGATATATTCCTTATATATATAAGAAGACTTCCAATGTCAGAACGAAAGACGCACATGTCAAATACATAATTAGTTATCAAAAATACCAGGATTATAATTTTATACGCCAGACGCGCGTTTCGTCTACATAAGACTCATCATGTTTATATCGTATGATTATTATTATTTGTATTATAACACATTTTATAATGATATACAAAAATGAAAAAATAAATACCAAAAACAAAATATGAAACAAACAAAAAAAAACATATATTATCAATAATTATTGCCTTGTGATATGTATATTTGTTTTATAGTTTTTTAATGTATGCATATACACAATATGCGTAAATACATGATTGATGAAACAATTATCATTTTGAAGGAACAGCAAACTTCTGTAATGTAAATATTGTGCTTTATTGTGTAAATGATCAACTTATAAATATTTGGTGTGAATTCTTCATGCTTTAAGTTATACTAATAGATTTGACATGATTTTCTGACAAACAAGGTTGTAAACTATTCATCTATTTATTTCTGATATAATCATAGATTAAAAATGTTTTCAGTATTGTAATAAAGCACGGAAAATGAGTTTCACAACTCCACAATGTCTGTTTATAGATAATTTCTTTGTCTGTACTATTTAAGGATAAATGAATGTATGACAATTCTTTCTCAATGGAAATTCATGTGTCTTCTGAGTCAAATTCCTGCATTGTAAAAATAAATTTATTTTTTGTTTACTTGATAATTATAATTAGTACACATTTTCACGAGGTAAATAATGTTCCTTGCTTTTTTTAAAATGCAAAGAAAATTATTTTTTTTTGGATAAAACAACTGGAAATACATGCAGTTTGAATAACGTTTAAATAATGATAATTTGATGTCTTATATATGAAAAAGAAGATGTGGTATGATTACCAATGAGACAACTATCCACAAAAGACAAAAATGACACAGACATTAACAACTACAGGTCACCGTACGGCCTTCAACAATGAGTAAAGCCCATACCGCATAGTCTGCTATAAAAGGCCCCGATAAGACAATGTAAAACAATTCAAACGAGAAAACTAACGGCCTTATTTATGTAAAAAAAAAATGAACGAAAAACAAATATGTAACACATAAACAAACGACAACCACTGAATTACAGGCTCCTGACTTGGGACAAGCACATACATAAATAATGTGGCGGGGTTAAACATGTTAGCGGGATCCCAACCCTCCCCCTAACCTGGGACAGTGGTATAACAGTACAACATAAGAACGAACTATAAAAATCAGTTGAAAAAGGCTTAACTCATCAGATGGACAAAAATACAAGTGGACGTGGCCCGGTACTTATACATCCCGACACCAAAAGACACAATGAACAGATCTGAGAGTACTCGCAGTTATTTGACAGCTAGTTCAAAGCCACTAACAACTAATAAAAAAATCATGCAACTAAGACTAAACATGTTCATTTGATCAATGACCATTAGTAATTTTCAAAATGTACAATTGTAAATAATGAAGGCCTTTTAGTGTTTAAGAATGTCAATTATATGCTATATGATATAATTGATTACTCATGTTGTTATCTCATGTTTATATCGTTTGATATGTGTAATTGACCATTATATCATTTTACCATAAAATATGTAATGGCTGTGTATACTTACTTTGTAAAAATACATGATTGATGTAAGATTGTGATTTATGTTGTTCATGTTCAATTTATAAATATTTGATATTAAGTTTGATGCTGTTAGCATGGTTAATTACTTTCTGTAAACTGTATAATAATAAAAAGTACACTGATATGATAAGCAATTATCGTAAGCAGGTGGTTGTTGTTTATGATTTAAAATTTTTATCATTAGTGGGTAAGACCTTCACGATAACTTGATTATCGACATAACATTCACGTCTATAAAAGTTGACATTTTGTGTTCAATGTTTTCTACATGTTCTAGGTAAGATTAAAATCATTTGAAACATTTATTTTTAAAAATAATTATGGATAGTTAAAATACTTTATTTCTCATTAAGGAAAGTTGTAGATCATGACATAAGTATTAATGTTTGTAATTTACAGTTACTTAAAAAAAAGTATCTATTATTGTAATGACTTCATTTTATTCTTTAACAAACAACTTATTGTATAATATATTTTCCTGCTACTGATTCTGGCCTTTCTACACCCTACCTTTTTGTGTGGCATAGATCAATAGATAATAAGGATGACATGCACCTATACATATTGTCAGAATGGTTGAGAACCCGGGCATAACTACAGTTTGTTATAATTTTCGTACTCCTTATGCACCACCTCACATTTACTTACACATTGATTATTTTCATGAATTAAAAAAAATATATGTATTTCAAATGCTAATGGATATACTCATTTAACAAAAGAAGCAAAATATCAAAAATACCGACAATTCAAAATGGAAAGTCCTTATCAAATGGCAATTCAAAGATCAAACACAACAAGCGAATAGATAACAACTGCATTATTTCTGATTTGGTACAGGTGTCAGACCACCAATTAAAAGTCCCTATCTGTTCAACCAAATTTTGCAATTTTCACAGCTTTCTAAATATTTTACCTTAAGTTTAACTTCATAGAAACCAGATATATCCTGAATTGCACATGTATCAGCTTTCTGCATGCCAATTTTCAACATACCTTTAAAACCTTCTAACAAAAAAACTGACCTTCAAAGAGAGGCACTCCAAAAATAACCCCTGGTTTTCTGGAAATCTTAAATTAGTATACTATGGAGCGCATTAATCCTCAATTTTTAATGCAAACTCATAGACATGTAAATTTTGGCTGAAAATGGTCAAAATATATTTTTTTTTTCACCAAAAGTTTCATTTCTGCCAATTTATTGGTTAGTTTAAGTAAACAATGACATCAAATGCATTATTTTTTGTCCGAGTAGGCCTACTTTCACATACGTTCTAAATTGGAGGAAGTAATTGGTGATGTGACACCTACAGGCATTTTCTAATTGAAAAATGGTGGATTAAACCTGGTTTGGTAGTAAACTAAATCTCTCACTTGAATGACAGTCGCATCAAATTCCATTATATTGACAACAATGTTGGAAAAAGCAAACATAATAGGTAAAAAGGTCAAAGACAGGGGTACATCAGTTAACATTGTGGTATAACCTTAATCACTATAAAACAAACAAATATGTCAACAGAGAAAAACAAAAAGGCATATCGAAAAATCTTACAAGCAATTATTATTGATCATTCAAAGCATTGGCTAGTGTTCTGTGGAACAGGGTTTGAGCTCATTTGGAATTGACGTAAAAGAGATAAAACGCAATCGTGTTAATTACTTTTAATTAGATCTGTAAATTCCTTTTAATTATTGAATATGATAGATCAAGAGGTAGATTTAGTGTTTATGTTTAAGTTAAACTGCATTTATCAAAAGAGTTTTCAAATATGGGAAAGGCGCATCCAAATCCACAATTTACATAAATTCATTGACAAAATTTGGTAAATCTATATCTTAAAGGAATAAAAAAAAAATAGTTACGTTCCCCTTTTAGACAATCATCAGGAATAAAATCTTCTGTAAATTAATAATCTTAGTATTAAGAATAAATTACCCCCAGTTTATGGTGGGGTTCGTATGCTTAGTTCAGTTTTCTATGCAGTGTTTTGTACTATTTTTTTTTTTTTTTTTAACAAACTTACTTCAAAAGTTGTATAACGTATTTCATATCAGAATGAAACTAGATGGAACTTGCCGATTCAACACTGCGTGTGGTATTCAGCATAATATCAATTACCATTATGAGGAATGAACCTGACGTTGCAGAAGAAAAGTCAATTAACAATCAATCATAGATGCAACCCTACATAGGATTGGTCACTTTGCTATCACTTTTTTTGGCTTAATAGGTTTCATTTTTCTCATGTTTTTTCTCCATATGTTTATACTTTTTTTGTCATTATTTGAGAATATAATTACTTCAGTATAAAAGTAAGTATTTCCAATAAATCTACTATCCATCAAAGACCAAAGATTGTAAATATAAGCAATGATATGTCTTATATGTGGAACATCGACTTACACCGTAAAGTAAGCTATAAAAAATACCCGAAACTACCAGTGTAAAATAATTCAGAAAAAAACCGTCTGTTTGATATAAAAACAACACAATAAAAAACGACTTAAATACACAACACGCGACAACCACTGACAGCCACAATTACAGGCTACTGACTTTGGACATGCACATATAGTATATATGCAACGAGGTAGCGTATTGCTGGAACCAAACATATTTCGTTCCTTGCAAACTGTGATAAATTTATCAAATGATTATATAATTTAATGAGATAGCTTCCTGTTGCGCAACTGTATCCTTAATTCTAATGCAATTTGGATGTAACAATTTTTTTCATTGGCTAAAAGTTGCCGTCAAATCCACGGTTGACCAGGCGTAACTAAGGAGAGACCCGCCATTTTGAATTGTTGAATCAACATATGTTTCATTACTACTATATGATCGAAACAAAAACAACACCTACCTCGAATTTAGCGTTTTAATGTAATTTTATCCGAATTTGAAGCCTACAGGTAACGTAAAAACCTACAGTTTGTAAGTTTTCATTTGTATGACGTCATGTTTAGCCATGACGTCTTTGTGCCAAAATCATTCATGAAAATTCCCGGATTTTTTTCTGTTTGTCAAATTTAGACGTTTTTTAAAGTTTTATCGTACTTTTTCTTTTTGTAATGCATTAGAATCGGAATAACAGTACTGTAGTTGAAGAGTTGCCACCGTCAATTTTGATTTGACGGTCGCAAATCTCCGTTTTACTGTCTCCGCTACGCGTCGCCAGTAAAACTGCATTTGCGACCGTCAAATCTACAATTGACGGTGGCAACTCTTCAACTACAGTACTGTTATTCCTTAATTGCATTGCATAAACCAAAGAAATAATACCAAAATTTTATTTTTTAAAAAGTTAAGAAACACGTGTACAAAGCACGCCGAGATTAAACCAACAAAACTTATAAAAATAACAAGTCTTCGAGCCAAAATGACACACCAAGCTATCCCAAAACCTGCAATAATAGCCTTAAAACTATCTATTGCACAGCCAAATAAAATCAAATCAAATTAAAAACGTTAAAACACAACACGTGTTCAATGAAACACTGAATAAAATTTACAAAGCTTCGTGCCCAAAATGACACGCCAAGCTATCCGACCAAAAACTGCAATTATAGCCTTAAAACTATCTATTGCACAACCAAATAAAGTAAAATAATTACCTCAACTGGCTTTGTCCAAAAACAAACGAATTCGAAGAAAGCCGCTGGTCCAAAAAGGATCCGTACACGTCGGCTGTTCAGCTAAGACTGATTGAATCACCTCGTGATTCTCGCGAGATCTCACTTAGTATAGGGCTGTATCAAATGGCAAAATCAAAAGTTCAGATACACCAAACAAATGGAAATCAACTGTGATATTTTGACTTGGTACAGGCATTTCCTTATGTAGAAAATATTGGGTTGAACCTAGTTTGAAGCTGGGAAAGAAGCCTGGATTTTAAGTAACATACACATTGTAGAAAAGTATCAAATACTTTTCTACTATATAAAAATAGACACAAATGAACTACAAATAATAAGGTCTAATTGTTTCTCGCGGCTACATTCAGTATGAATAACATAAGCTTTGTTAATTTGCTAGCTTATTTTGGTTTTTTTTAGTAAGAGTTCATGTACAATCTGTCACAATCAGGATATCATTAAAACTAAGATTGCGTTTCAGTTGATATATCCTACTTTGATAACACTTCCGATTGGTAAAATTACATAATTTTGGAGCTATACTATTTCGCTGACTAAAAGTGACAGTTTATTTTACTTGTGAAAATAGAGCAATGATAATCTTTATTTTCGATAGTTTAAGTTGCAATAATTAGTGAGTTGATTAAAACAATAAGGAAAATTGGAAAAATCTAACATGAGTAAAGTTGAATAAAAATCGTGCCGAATTTCATTGTACATGTAGCTTAAAAATTAAGGTATATTTCAGTACAAGAAAATGTTACAGCAGTGAAAAAAACTAAGAATATAAGTAACTTATTTGGGGTTTTTCAATTATGCATTTTCAATAAGTTTCTTGAAAATGTGGAGTGAAGGTTCAAAGTTAATAACTGCCGTTTTAAAAAATCTTCTTTTCATATTATCTTCATAATATTCATAGCAACATGAAAGTTGCAAAAGAAAAGATTGCAAAAAAAGTGTGCATGTTCTTGCGTTCATCATGAATTAACTTGCTTCGAAATTAAAACAAATATCAAATATTTAACAATAGAATAAAAGCATCACACTAAAATCTTGACAATGAAAACCACCCCTTACCATAGTTCATTTTAAGCGTCACAACATTCTTTATTCTCAATGACACAAGTAAGCCATAGGAAAAAGAATGCTTCACTTATTTTTAACGTACATATCCAATAAACCATTTAAAAGTAAATATAAGTTTCTAATTTCTTTCTCTTTTGATATACTGAGAAAATACAAAGATAAACATTTTTATAGGGATACGCTTTGGTTATATTTCTTCGTGAAAGGATGGAAAGAAAACAATGAAAATAATATACAATGTACATTGGGTTGTCAAACGTCTTTGTGACACTCTTTCATTTTGAAATAAGCAGGGAATATTCGGTATTATTGGATAGCAATATAATATTTTCCGCAGAAAGAAACCCAAAGTTAGCGTTCATTAAATTCTAATATTGCACTAGTGCAATAATAATTCTAAATTCACGGCATCATCAACGACAAAATCTGAGTTTTAACCAATTGTTACTTCCAAATATTATATTGCTATACAATAAATGAAATTCATGACTATTTGGGACTATTGACCCTCGTAGAACATATATTGCACTCGCAAGCTTGTGCAATATAAAATTATATTCTGGACAATGTTTCCAAATATCCATGCAATAACCCTATATTATTGATTTAATTGTACAAATAAACTCATCATAGATACCAGGAATAAAATTAAGAGGCGGTGATCAAATATAGCCTTAATACCCAAAACTTGTGAAAATATAAAATATTCATCAAACTTTATTGTGGTAAGTTTATATTACTTACGGCATTTCGTAGAACATGTGCTGTACAGTATAAAACAAATTTAACAGACAGTTGTTTGGTTAGTTATTCATACACAGAGACAGCAGTTTTGATGATTGGCATCACTATATATTATTATTATCATCATCATTATAAGAAGTAGTTTAGCAAGATTTTTGTATAATTTTTAGCAGGCGCCGTTCTTCAGAGATTTTTTCTCAAATTATGCGCAAAAATGTTATCCTCTATACCTCTAGCCCTGTCGACGCATCCTCTTGTTGATTGTGCAAAGTTCCTTAAGATTTTATTGTTTGCCTTTATTTGCTTCTTTCTTCTTAATCGAATGATGATATTTGAACATAGACTAACTATTACTGACTAAAAAAGAATATATCTGAAAATTCAAGTTAGTATAATTGACTCAAACTATTGTAACTGATTTAAAACGTGCAAAAATAACGTATGCCCAAATTACAAATTTTCCTATGATGCCACCGCAGTAGGACTTGCTTGATACGAAAACTGACACTAGGAAAGAAGAAGCTTGCATGAACATCATTTTCATTCACTAATTTGGCGCGCACAAAATCATTCCAACACATGTTTGAGGTAAAACGAGAAATAAGATGCATGCGTGAGGATTTAAATGAAGTCGAGTTATTGTTTTGTAAGAAAATAGTGTGAAAGGGAGGTTTGTGATTTATTTGGCAAAATTGACACAGATGACTTCTAAAATGAATAATTGATCAATATTTTTGCAATAGTTCATGGCGGATGGAGCCCTTGGTTCAACTCGTCTTATTCTGTGTCATGTTGAGAGGGCGTCAGAATCCAAAACAGGACATGTGACAATCCTCCACCATCTGCAAGTGGACAGAATTGTGTTGGTTCCGAAATTGAAACATCAATCTGCAACTTAGGAAAATGTCCAGATAAATCGACTAAACATATCAGATTAGAATAAACATGTAAAAACTAGGTTCTTGATTTAGTTTGACAGATTCAACCAAACTGACTGATAATAATAATTAATTGTTTAATATTTTTGCAATAATTGATGGAGGATGGAGTTCTTGGTTCAACTCGTCTGGTTCTGTGTCATGTGGAGAGGGCGTCAGAATCCGAAACAAGACATGTGATAATCCTCCACCATCTGTCAATGGATAGAATTGTGTTAGTTCCGAAACTGAAACATCAATCTGCAACTTAGGAAAATGTCCAGGTAAATTAATTAAATACAGCAGATAAGAATAAACATTACCTTACAATTTAATTGTTAGCCAAAGCAATTTCTAAAATATCTTATTAATACAAAATCTGTTATATCTTTTATCATATACTGTTAAAAAAAGATTTGAACCATGATAATGAAAACCCTCACAGACACAAGGCTTATAATTGATAACGCCAGACGCACGTGTCGCCTAGATGAGGCTCATGATTAGCATTCAAATTAGATTAGTTTTGGGAGCAAAAACTAGTTAAAGAGTATGAAAATCCAAACATTCCGAAAAATTATACCTAACACGGTGAAGGCAATCTCTGCCCAAGTTTATTTTATTTTTTTTTTTTTTAGAGTTTCCGATATTTCAACATTTAAAAGACATCAACTAACAGAAAAATAACATTAAGTAATTTATGGTTGTCAAGATTGGTCCATAAAATTCGCACTGTATTTAAAGAAACATTGAGACGATGAGATGGTAAATTGTTCATATCTTTTTACAGAATCATGCAGGCATTCAAATAAAAGGATCCGACAACAAACCAGAAGACGATTTGGACAATAGAGCAGGTAAATATTCCCCTAATGACCTATTCATTAGTTATGACGAGCAGACATTATGGCTGACATTGACACAATTTTGGTTGTGCCGTTTCAGTTATTCTTATACTTTCCTATTTTAAATTTATTACGAAACACGGCTACGAACGGATAAGACATCTCTGTTTTATTTCATTAATCGACTGTAGTCACCTGTCAAGTGATCAGGAACGAATCCAATTCATATCTATGAAATGTATCGATACTCTTTGTTACACTTGGACATGTAATACTTATGGATGTCTTTATTTGTTACACTTAGATAATATACTCTCGGACTAAGGCATATGCTTAATTGAAATTAATATATTGGGAAACTTTATAAAATAGTATCACCCTAAGAATATCTTGAGATATTTATATGTTTATATTTATATATATTGGACATACAGCAAACAGTTGCAAATTATGGTGTTGGGAAAATAACATTTTCATTTAAGACTCGTATCTAATTTAATATTTTGGGTACTTTTTAAATGAATTGAGCCATTAAAAAGAGATGTTTTACAATATATTTCGCAAACATACCCTTCCTTTTATAGCCAAGCATGAATATCGTGCAGAAGAAAGCTTAAGGATGTACTATTAAGGGCGAAATTTTAAAAATCAAGAAACTAAAAGTGATACTACATTTTGAAAGAGCACCAGTTAAGGAACAAAATAAGCTAAAAATATTGATAGGACATGCACCTCCTTTTCGAGACATTTCAGTTTTTACAAAAAAGCGAGAAAAGGGTAACTCGGACTTTTACCTTACATTTGCATTGGTATTATTTGAGTCTCAAATCGAAAGAAGAAAAATTAAGAAGTTGCTTAAATTTTGAAAAATGGCCTTTTATGAGCTAATGAAGTCTTCTATACAAAGAAAAATTGGTGTTATGGGGCAAAATAATTTACCCTGTATTGAAGGAAAAATACCAAGGTGTCACCTAAGTACATCCTTAATAGCCTCATTTCTTAACATTAATTTCTACCTGATTGTCTTACACAGGAGACTAGAATATTTGTCTAAATGTCTTGTAAATGAAAGACAGTTTATCTTTTGTGTTCTATGTTGTTTTTTTGAATACAACTTTTTTCTATTTGTCTCATTCTTTTGTACCCATGGCGTTATCAGTTTTTTCCCGCTGGTATTTCGTCTCTTTCTTATATGACACAAAACAGTTTTATCGCATGATAATATACACTAAATGTAGCATGTTTCTCTATTGTCATAAAAATTCATAATATCTAATAAAATTAATAGATGTAGCTTACAAAGTCCTTATATTTCAATAAGGTAACTTTATTTGTTAGTGGAAAATTGTTTTAATGTTAATTAGGCTTTAATTAAAATTGTTTGCTTTCCCCCTCTCTGTGATTAAAGTAAGATAACTCTGGTCAATTTTCCTAACATTCAATTATTATGGGAAGATGATATAGTTCTGTTTATTTATAGTCTTTTTCAGAACAGTTCTAATTGTTTTGGGTAGGTCTCAATTACAATTTTACATTTTAGCATTCGGCATCAGTTAGAAGCTTCTGGAAGAAAGTGGTGACTATGGTGTACTGTTTTGTGTTTGTGCGTATGTGTGTTTGTGTTATTACACTTCTATCATGTATTTGTCTTAAGGGATCGAGTAAAGCAGATAAGTTACATCAGCTTTCTACTTCATTTGAGTTCTGGCATAATGGTATACACCATATCGATCTTAGAAACAAATGCCTTTATGAGTAGAAGGACAAATGCTGTTGGGCATTTTTTAATGCATACCACAATTTGAAACAGTGTATTCTTGACAGTACAATTAATGTTTTTCACCGGCATAGTGTACCTCAAATTAAAAGTAGGAAAAAAGTTTTTTTTTTAATAATAATTTCAAGGATATGGCTTTAATAGAGAGCAATTTCATAAATACTTGGAAGATGCTTTTTCTGTGACATAGTCATTTGTTTCAGAATATTTCCCCCTATTTACCTTAATGGTATATTAAGGTATAATAATTACATTAGATGTATGTTTCATTATAATACTGTATTCTGATTGACTAACTGCATATCAAGTGTTATTCCTTAAGCAATTGCATTACTCAATAAAACTAACCATTCATGATAACACGTGATCCCACAATAAAGTGCACAGGTGAATTAAATAAAAATAATATAAAATTCGTATTTTCATGAGCATAGCTAAAAAATGTAATTATAAGTATCGAATGCTTAATTTTGTAACTTCATAGGGTTGTAAAAGCGTTGAACGTGCGCACATTTTTAGAATAAAGCGCTTCCGCACTTTATACAAAATGTACTTTGGTCAACGCTTTTACAACCCAATGAAGTTACAAAAAGAAGCATTCAATTCAAAACTAAAGGAAATTTTTATTCTGGAACGAGTGCCTGTGATCTGTGATTTAGAGCAGTTTGTCTCATCGCTCTTAGAAAGTTAGTGATGATGAAGGCAGATTTGACCTTGCTTATTTGTGACGTATAAGCATGGTATGAATGCTTTCAGATAACAAAAACATATTTATAAGATAACAAAATAATTCTTTATATTGGTGTATATTTACTTTAAACATTTCAAAACAAATAAAAGAAATTATAGATATATTATTCTTTTGTAGTGTATTGGTGTACGGTTTTTGATTGAGTTAAGCCTGCAAATTGATATTTCATCTTGTGTTTTTCTATGTTGTGATGTTATGCTATTGTTTCAGACAAAGGAAGAAGGTTTGGATCCATTCAAACGTTTAATCCCGTTGCAAATGTTTGCGCCTGTCCTAAGTCAGGAATCTGATGTACAGTAGTTGTCGTTTGTTTATGTGGTTTAAACGTGTTTCTCGTTTCTCGTTTTTTTATTTTATATAGATAAGACCGTTGATTTTCCCTATTTGAATGGTTTTACACGTACATTGACCTATAATGGTTTACTTTTTTAAAATTGTTATTTGGATGGAGAGTTGTCTCATTGGCACTCACACCACATCTTCCTAATCTATATAAATGTCTTTGATAAACTAATGAAAAATGCGAGCATCTAGTACATTACAGATTTTGTAACGATTTTAAATTCAATAAAAAAAACTACATGTATAAGATAAAATTATAACCCTGTTCAAGGTAGACAATCAACATATTGAAATTGAACATAGACTCATACATTCTGTCATAGTTCAAAGGAATATAACTCTTGTATACAAATGACACATCAATCGAACTATTTAGCTGACAATTTGTGCGCCTTCTTCAAGGAAGATTCTAAATTATCAATATAATCACAAGTTGTGAATCTATAGATACTGACGACTAATGAATGCTAACCACAGTAAAGAATATTTGTTTGAAATTTTTTATACTTACTCAAAAAAATCGTCGAACTACTTGACTTTCAAAGCTCATAATTAACGTGTTTACACACTGATATAATATGGTTGTTAAACATTACAAACCTGCAATCGAATAAGACAATATACACCTCGTGTACTTGCATTAACTTATCCAAAAATATATTTATTTCAAGCCTAAATATTTCGACATATATTTACGTTTTATAAATTTTAGAATTTAATTGTGTCACAAATTCCGGTAAAGATTTGACTAAATATCAATATCCTGATATCGTCAGGTAAATATGCTACTGAGTAAATGGGTAAATACTAGTAGTTAAACTTCTGATTTCATTTTTAAAATGAACTTTTACAACGATTGATTTGTATATGGAGTACAACGTAATAAATCATCGTGTTCTCAGAAAATTTAATTATTATTATTTTTCATCCGGGGAAATAACAGCGAAAAGTGAAAGACAAGAACCAAAAAAGAAGGAACAACATTAATTTGTTCAATTGAAATCAAACACATCTTGAAATAGTGTTGATTAAAAAACTGAGGGGAAATACAAACTTGGTTTTAATTTCATCATCACCATTTTGGTTTTGTTCTACAATTTATCTGGTTTAGTTTCTCAGCACAGTCTCAGTCATTCTCCGCCGCAGAGCTCACATCCACTCCGGACTTATATTTAATTCGTAGGACTACACTGAATATGACATTGTAATAAATAGTGTACTGTGTACACGGAACGAAAACGATCACTTTACGGAGATTGACATTCAGATGTATGTCGTAGTTTTAAAATAAGTTATTGCTTTAGATAAGTTTTATTTGACCTTCTATTACATTGTGTTTGTTTATTGATAATTTTAATGAGTATAATATGAATTTATGAAATTTTGTTGGAATCTTATTATATACTTTTGTAACATGTAACATTTATATGATGATATTGTGTGGGAATATTCATTGGTGACTTCCCCTTTGTATCTTTTGAATCATTGGTTTATGTGCCCTTTTTCTTTACATGTTTTTGTTTAAGTAACAAATAACATTTATGTGACTATATGGTATTGGAATATTCATTGGTGACTTGTGTTTGCATCTTTTGAATCATTGGTGTATGTGCCTTTTATCTTTTTTCTTTTTCTTTTTGTTTCAGTAACAAATAACATTTATATGGTTATATTGTGTGGGAATATTCATGGGTGACTTGTGTTTGTATCTTTTAAATCATTGGTATATGTGCCATTTTTTTCAGTAACAAATAACATGTATATGATTATATTGTATTGGAATATCCATTGGTGATATGTGTTTGCAAGTTTATGTGCCCTTTTTCATTTCATGTTTTTATTTCAGTAACATATTACATTATTTGATGATATTGCGTGGGAATATTTATTGGTGAATTGTGTTTGTATCTTCTGAATTCTTAAAATATGTGACTCTTTCTTTCTTTCTAAATAAATGTGGGCATAAATTTATTATTATATGTTTTTATTCTTGTTGCCATAGAAATTTCAAATGAACAAGGCAAATAATTCACAATACCGTAGATTGGTTCCCCAGCGCAACATTCAGTATGCTACACATATACGTGTACATATACTCGTGACACCACAAATACATGTACATATACTCGTGACAACACATATACATTTACATATATTCGTGACAGTGTATGGCTATCAGCGAATACCGTTTTATATTGAAACAGCAATATTTAAAGTGTTAAAGAGAGATAACAACAGTCTTGAATAAAGGTAACAGTGGCATATCGCTGTTCAACAGTCATATATCGATTGAGAGAAAACAAATCCGGGTTACAAAATAAAACTGAGGGAACACATCAACTATAGGTCGTGGAAGAGAACAACAATCAACAACAGAAACATTTAAATTCAACGACATGCAACAAAGTTAGAAATAAAACGACCTACTAGAAAACAACTGCTGTAATCCTGACTTGGTACAGGGCATTTTAAGCCAAAAATTGGTGGGTTGAACCCCGGTTTGGTGGCTAGACAAACCTCTGGCCTTATGACAATGTTTAATAAACCGCTAAAATGACAACATTAAATTAGTCGAAAACAAACTGACAATGACATGGCAAAAAAGACAAGAATGCACACAATAAAATGTCTTGTCTGTATCATTGAATCAATTATGAAGTCTATAAAATGAAGGTTTTACTTCAAGTATCACATAAACTTAACATCATAAATGTAAATGAAAAGGAGGTCATGGTCTGGTTAACAATATCAAATAGACATCTTAATATCATTCCATACACTAGATTTAGTTGACAAACAGCTTATAGAATCTGATGAACTGGCAATTTTACAAAAACCTACCATTGACCAATGAACCGTGAAAATGAGGTCAAGGTCATACGAACGCTGCCACACATACATTTACACCTCACAATTATAACATATACTAAATACAATTGACCTTTTGCTTTTGATACAAATGCAATTAGAAACGGACCAAACTTCAAAAACTTAACATTTTTCAATGAACCATGAAATTGAAGTCGAGGCATGTACACATAACAGTTATTCCATACACCAAATATAGTTTATCTTTTGTTTGGAGTAACTCAGACTTCAATTAAATACTTCCTGGCGGACATGTAGACTGTGTAAAGGACCCATTTCCCAAGTATAGTTATATTCTTTCACTCATAATAAGTGAGTAATGTGGACTTATTATAATTCGTTGGATACCAATTTTCGAGGGTACAGGTGAACCACATATTCAAAATATTAAAATAAGTACAAATCTTCTAAAGGCTTTGTTTGAACAGATTGGCAAAATCAAGAAATCAAATATCCACGAAAATGCAACTGTTCCTCAATACACGAAGTTAAATGAATCCGCAATATTTCAACTAACAAAAAAAAGTAACTGTTTCCTGAATCAGTCACTGAACCATGAAAATGAAGGTAATGACATTGTCATATGAAAGACAAAAACTTCGTTACATTATGCATCAACACACAAGGTATGTTTATCCGGGTTTTCTACCTCTTCTAATATAAAGCAAAAACAAATAGATTATGCCTTCGTTGCCCCCTTCGGAGTGTGCTACCTGTGTCTCGTCTGTGACTTTTTTCGCAAGCGAAACTAAACAATTAAACGAAAAACAACAGGTTACAAATCACATTAAAGAAAATCAAAAACTGATCAACACGAAACTTAACCAGATTTGGGTTACGGCCTTCTCTCTTTGAGTATCAACACTTAAAAGTGTCAGTCTAAAAACAGAATAGAAATTGATATGAAAACCATCAGAAAGCCGGGTCGACTAAATGTATTTCTATACGTCTTGCAACCATTCTTTCAACAGTGAAACAATGCCTTTAGAAATATTTTGATGCGGTATATTTGACCAGTGGTGTTAATCATATTTAAGTTTCATAATTCTTTTGAAGATCTACTGGAAGTTTTCAATGACTTTGTAATGTGATTTTCCAGGAGAGCTAAAACTTTTCAGTTTCCTACGCTTTACACTTGTATAACCCATTTGTAATTGGATGATCGAGAAAATCGTCTAAGTAAGTGTCTTTGAATAAGTGCTGACTTCTAATAAATCCTAGTATATTTCTAATAAAGATTGATAACGAAACTAAAAGATCTATTCATATATTGATATGATATGATCATACCTGTCAACCTGTGACGATGAAAATGGAGGTCATGACCTGCATTGAAGAATCAAATCTCAGGTCATAACGCGTACGAACTTTTTCAAGCTGAATTTCAGTATTTATGGTACATTTTCTTATAATGTATATCAAAGATATCAAAACATCAATGCATGTTCACTTGGTTAAGTCATTTTAAATCTTATTTATTATTATTTCATTACACTTTTAAAGATTTTTATAAACTTGTGTATCACAGTCTTATGTCCTTTACTTTTTGTCATCATCTAAAATTTATTTTTCAAGTGTAATTTTAAAATGAGACTACTAGCCTTTTAACATACCATGTAGAGGTATTACATGTATGAACATTCATCTCTCGATTGACAAATGGAAGTTTTTAACGACCTTGACTGGCTATACAGCCCTTGCACGGTCGGCCAAAACATATGTATTTAAATTTTACATTATTATGATTTAATCTTTTTCACCCATAAAACGTAAATATAAGGAATAATTTTGAATGGTGACAAATAAGGGGAAGTAACTCTTAGTTGAAATATCTTTGTAAAACAACAGGGCAATTTATTTACGACCTAAAGCTAAGGTAATTGGTGTTAATCAACAGTGTGTTTGACACCAAAGCTGTCAAGTGAAGCCATGCACTTAAATTATGGGTCACTTAATTTGACAGTTTACATAGCTAGATGAACTGCATGTTCATGGAAGAATTACGAATTTGCCGGTATTTCAAAGGAATATTACTTATGAAAATCAATCTCAAGGCTAAGAAATACGGGTGAAATCGGGTCATTTTCGGAATTTCCGGGTTATTTCAATGACCCGGCGGGTGATCCGGGTGATCCCTCAGAATTGTGAAAATCTCGGGTCACACCCGCAGAATCCGGGTCAGTTGACAGGTATGTATGATATTGACAAACTTTCAAATTGTCAACTTCCCATTTCTCAGCAGTAACATATCAGTTGTTCCTATGTATGGTGTCTACATAACTCTATTGAGATGTAACGCTTGTGAATACTTAAATCATTTGGGCGAAGTTTACAAGGGTTTGCCACTTACAAAATAGATTCTCCAAATAGTTATGAGAGAGAATGACTGAAAATTAAAGTTAAAAGAAACCAAAGGGACATTAAAACTCATTAGTCGAAAAAAAAACCCAAATCCATGGCTAAAAAGTAAAAGACAAACAGACAAACAAAAGTACACATATCAAAAAATAAAAATCTAAAGACTGAGCAAAACTTACCCCATCAAGACCTGGGGTGATCTCAGGTGTTCAGGAAGGGTAATCGGATCCTGCTCCTAATGTGACATCCGTTGTGAAAAAAAAATGAAAATCGACACAACATAGTGGTTACAGTCATCATCATGAATTGATTGACCTACACGATTTTTCTGTTTCTTAACTCACTATCGACCTCTTGTCGCAGTCTAGGATATGCATACTTATAGATTATCGTTGATCGTCTCAACGAAATTGATTTTCTGCTTGATCCGGTACGGCGAAAGTGAGAAAAGCAATCGAGTTGAGATGACCAATGATAATCTGTTTATCGCTATTTTACCTATGACGACGATGCCAATTTCATGTCAATTTCATAGACACCGCAGCGTGCCTCCTTAGTGTCTTATATTTTTTTATATCACTCGACTCCGCTGAGAAAGAATATTATCAGTCTGCAAGATCAAAAGGAAAATAGTGATAGAACAGCACAATTGTCTTAAATGTAGTTAATAAAACGCCTCTTTAAGATTTAGATGAAACATGATTTACAAGAAACATTTGTTTTCATTTAATTAAAAGTTGATAATATACTGTAATTGTGACGGTGCATAAGAAGCAGATACACCGTCTCGTTTTTTTTTGTAATTTCGATAATGCAAATGTTGAAATTAAAATTGCAACACTAGAACATGTAAGTTTTGCAAATATTCAAAGTCAGTGAACCATGACTGAAGGTACATGGCTAAGCAATTCCCATGGAAATGAGATGTACCAATGGTAATTAAATACAACTGCATACCAAATACCATTGACTTACCATAAGTAGTTCCCTTTAAACAAACATAAACACAAATTAATACATAATGACTGTGGGGGCGGGGTCAAATAATCTGGTAATGAGATGTGCCAATACTAATACAACTGCATACCAAATGTCTTTGACTTACCACTAGTGGTTCACCATAAACTAGACCTAATCACAAACGAATACATTGTTGACGTCGTAGTCATCGTCGCCGAAAACAGCATACCTATGTCTCACTTACTGACTTCGTCAAGCGAGACAAAAGGTAATGAATAAGGTTCTTAAACTTGATGTGACTTTTTGTGCTTCGTTGTTACATATTTGTTTGTTTAATAGTGATTAAAGATTATAACACCATGTTGACTGCTGTACCCCTATTTTTGCATTTTTTTACCTATTATGTCGGTATTGTATTGTTCAGGCATTGTTGTAAATAGATAATGGAATTTGATGCGACTGTCATACAAGTGAAAGGTTTCGTGCTATAAAACCAGGTTCTATACACCATTTTCTTGATTTGAACATGTCTGTACCAAGTCAGTTGTTTTTCCATTCCGTTGATGTATTTTATCAATTGATTTTGCCATTTGATTAGGGACTTTCCGTCTTTAATTTTCCTCAGAGTTCAGTATTTTTTTTACGATTTTTTTTTTATTACCAGATTATACATTTCACATATAACAAATCACATATCACACCTGATTTTCAGGTGAAGTTTTTTATTAAGCTAATAAATTTGGATATGTATTATCAATGTAAATTTTTTTGTCCTTTACAAGTTTTGGTCTTCTAAAAATCGTTTACTAATAATGAACATATACACTGGTGTTAAACTGATCATCGAAATTGCAGTTACCACAATCCCAACATGGCAGAGCCAAAAAAAGTAAAATCATCTTCTAATTTTCCTGTGTACACATGTTGCTTTCAAGAATTACTCAGTCGCGAGGTTGATATTTACAGTATTGTTGTGTATTTGTCAACTTAGTATAATATGTGGCCTTGTTACCAAAATAATAGCCATAATAAGACGATTTTACTTGTTTTTGGCTCCATCATGTTGGGATCATCGGAACTCCAATTACAATGATCAGTTCAGTTAAACCAGTGATATCCATGCAAAAGTGCGGACTAAATGACATAAGTATCCTTTAATTCTTTTGCTATTTGTCACTAGAGAAGAAAAGACTTGTTTCATTTTATTGCATTGTTTATTTATTTTATTGCACATGCATAATCAATTGCTTGTGCACATATGTTGTCAGTTACAACAAAGTAAAACATGTTGACAATGAAAGTCATGTGATTAGGTCACATGCCAACACAAGTATCATGTGACTTAACATTCAACAACCATTCTCTTACACACTTACACTAACAGAATGGATTAATTATACGTATCTACATGTGATTTATATCAATCAAGTATTAAATGTTAGTAATTCAGATAAAATATTTCAGATAAAATATTACAGATAAAATATTTCAAATAATTTGCCAAATATTCAGCCAATAAAAATTACCTTCTAGGAATGATATTTTTTTACACTTTTTATTGTATGTCAGAAAATTCAGCTAACAGAGAATATTTTTTGGTATTTCAAAGATGACAGGCTAATAAGCGGGTGGAAAAGGGTTATTTTTGTGCAACTTGTTTTGCCAAATTTTTTTCACATGCAGCCGTGAATAAGTTTGTTATGCACTGTGTTTTGTAAAATCGGTCAAAAGATCAACGTGCAAGAAATGTTTAATTGTTCATTCATCGTGAAATGGCAATTTTATTTCACATTCTTCCGTGCAAATGCCCACTTTATCTTTTATAATCTTGAGGCTAAATATGTTATTGTAATATTGACATGTTATTTAGGACTCAATATAAATCTGATTGAAATGTATGTTTCAAAGTAATAAATTATAATCCAAGTTTAATAAACTGTTGAAACAGATATATGTTTCAATTTCTGGTAAGTTTGATAGCATAATGCAAAAATATTGAATTCAAAAAGTTAATATTTAAACATGTAAACTAGGCAGCACTATCAACATCAATGGACCATGACTGAAGGTGCAGAGTCTAACAACCTCCATGGAAATGAGAAATGCCAATGCTTAAAAAAAACTGCAAACAAAATGCCGCTGATCTGTCATAAGTGGGTCTTTTAAAATGAACCAAAAATTAAGCTTGCAAACTATCACAAAAGGTTTAAAGTCAATAAACCATAAGGGAAATGGGGGGAAATGGGGAGGGGGGTGGGGGCTTATTATCTCTGTAGAACTATAACTTACTTATACAACTGCATACCAAATATAAATGCCTATCTTATTGCACATGCATAACCAATTGGCTGAGGGGACTGGGACAAATGATTTCCATGGAAATGAGAAGTTGCAGTTCTAATACAACTGCATACCAATGGACAAAGAACTAATTTTATTGTTTTATAATAAAAGGTCAGCTTGATACCCATGAAGAAAGTACTTTCAAAGTAATGATTTCTTTCTGTATAGGTCAGCCTGATAACCATGAAGAAATCAGTTCATAGTTATGATTTATGTCCGTATAGGTCAGCCTGATACCCATTAGAAAAGTTACCTCATGGTACAACTTTTATGTTAGAGGTCCTGATGTATTGTAGTATGAGAATATTAAGTAAGAACCTACTTCAACACAACAGTTAAAACAAAGTCTTTGGTTGTAATACAATATATGGCAACAATTGGATAACTAGGAGATAGCAATAGGATATAAATTAGTTCCATTAGAACTTGTCAATCAGAGAGATGATATACTGATGTAAATGGTCACTGCAATCTACATTAGGTTACTGGGAGAAAACTATTATTTTTTCTACGTGAAAATGAATACCAGTAAGTCAGGATTACAGACGGAATATCATAACGATGTTTTTTTGTCATAATAGAGATGTTTTTCTGTCACTTTTTGGGGTAGATCACAAATCATTAAATCGTCAAATTTTTCTTTTTTAAATCAGGTCTGTTGATATTTTTCTATAATAAACAACAATATCTGTTTAAGTTAATCAGCTGATCTCTAAGAGATACAATGTTCTAAACAATCATACAACATTCCATTACATGGAATTCCAGGGTTAAAAATTAAAACAATTCTACCAAACATGCATATATCACAACACAGTGAATAAATTAATAATTAATCCATAACAAAATATACATCTAAACACCTATAAACAATACCATGAAAACCAGCACTGACAAAAAGAAAGGTGGAAAACATATGTCACCCTGCCCCGAAAAAAAAAAAGAAAGAAAGAAAGATCGCTATTACAGCTCTTCTATAAATGCATACAAAGCAAACCTTTGATCAACTTGCTTGCTCTGTTTGTTTGAATGTTTGTAAACAATAGGTAGGTAGTCTGTTCAAGTCTGTTTACTATATACTGGAATTTAATTGGACAATAAACATTAATTTCTTTTCCTGTCAATCTTTATTGTCCAATCAAATCCCAGTATATATAAAACATACTGTAACTCTGCCTACTGTATCTATTGTTTGCAAACATCTAAGCAAACACAGCAAGCAAGTTGATTAAAGTTTTGTTTTGTATGCGTTTATAGAAGAGCTGTTAAGGAAATCAAATTTGTCCCAAAAATATATAAAACTTGCATGAATGAGAAAATTAAAATTTCTTTGTCAGTATTTTTTTTTAAATTTAAACAATTCTTACAGTATCTAAACACAATAAGTTGAATTTCTAATTCAGGAATACAGTTTTGGGAATTGTTTTAAATTGACATATATCTGAGAACATTAGATGACTGATGAAAGACAGTTGATGGGAAGTACTTGTTCAAAGAACATCATAAAAATGATATCTACCACTAAAAAAACATGATATTGAAAAATGTCCCAAATTGAATAAATAGTGAATTTGACCAGCAAATTACTTCATACAATAACTAATGCTTTGAGATCTGTAAAAACATAAATGTAATGTTAAAAACTATCGAGCCCTTAAATCCCTTCAAAGAAATAATGCATATGACTCTAACAAAAATAGTGATGTATATTTATGCACAATATTACAAATGGGAGGAAAAAGTCTCCATTTTTATAACGAAGAGAACTCTTAATCATTAATTACAACATATTTATTTCTCAGTTGGCACTGTTTAATTGCATCAATAATAATAAAACTTTTGGCAATGTTAAACGACTGTAGGCATAACTGTGTTTAAAGTATCCAGTTATTAAAATGTAACTAAGCAGCTTGCATACATTCTTTAGCTTGTGATTTTAAGTCCAAATTTTTGGTAGGTTTCTTGTTGTGCAGTCTTTAGATTTCTATGTTATTTTTTGACTCTGATATTATTATTTTTTTTATAGTTTTCGGATTATTTAGCATGTCAATGTTTTATGTTTTAGACTTGTGAGTTTGAATATCACTTTGGTATTTTTTCTTTCTGTGTTATGTTGTGTTTGTTTTCTAATAGACAGTTTCTAAAGTATTATTTTCACCAAAATAAAAAATTCACAGTATTATTACATTGTCTTCCATAACATTTAATTTACAAAAAGACAAAATGCCTCTCTTTAAAAAAAAAAGAAATAATAATAAATTTATTATCTCCCTTTCCAACATGTCCCTTTTATATTAATATTTAGATTAAAATTCAATTTCTGCCCTTTGCATTGATTGGCAATAATGAAACAATGGAATTTCAAATTATGTGTAAACAAATGAATATCTATGAAAAAGTCTACATGTAAGTTACATATAGAAGTGGTAATATAAAAATCTGTTAATAGGGGTTCCCAGAAAACAAAACCTGTCATTGTTAATGCTAAATGGGCTGATCAATATTAAATTCAAACATTTTCCATACAATAATCAATTGCATTTAAAATAAAAACTTTTAACAGCAAACTATTAAAATCTCTTAAATCAACATACACATATTAAAAATCATATGCTCACACTTAACAAAAAAATGGCCATGTACAATAACATTTTCATTTAAAACAGTTATCATCACCATCTAATTAAAAATACTTAATCACATGAAGAACTACAATGTAAAACATTGTCATCAAAAGAGCACTTTTATCCACACTGACAACTGTCAGTAATTACTGACAATTACTGACAGTCAGTATTCCATCACTTTGATTGACAACATCCAGCACCAAATACACAAATCACAGATTCTAAGCAGCTCTTCAATTGGTCGAAATAACAACACTGATTATAAGCAGTTCTCCCATTGGTCGAAATAGCAGTACAGCTTGTTTCTGATTGGACTATCATTATAACAGCACAGCTGTTAACAACCTATAATTTCAGATCCATAAAGACAGATTCCTCGTTCAATTCCTAATTGTTCACTGAATATTGAATGTAAAAATGTGTTCGTTGCCACCAGTCAAGAAATGATTTCTCCCTTTGAAGGAAAAAATGAATTCTCCCTCTGATTGAGAAATATGTCCTCCTTCCGTGAATATGAGAAGATTTGAATAATTATTGGATATGTCCAACTACCAGATCAAGTTTCAATACTATTACCATCCTCGTCACCTTTGTGGAAATAAACTACTCAGAAAGTTAAATATAGATCCTATTAGGCTAGAGATGCCGTCCCAATTTCTGAACATCATCACAATACTGACAATAAGAACAGTCGTACTCAAAACTCTTGTCCTGAAAATACAGAAAAATACATTAATTACATGACTACATACTAATCCATCAAAATGTTATATAACAGTTATTGCAGGAAAAAAATTGTAAAGGGTTTGTGGTTGTTGGTGTTACTTCTGCAATTGGTGTATTGTTGACTGTAAACAAAAATAAGTTCATTTATCAGAATTTAAAAAAAAATCAAACTTTTTCTTTATGTTTATTGTAGGATTGGCATGTCTTGCTTTCCTCTACGTTGTTTTCCTGGAATAAACCTAAATTCCATTCAAGGAATAAAACTTCCCCAAGTAGGAGAACATATACTGAAGGTTAAAATTGTACAAATTAAAAAAAAAATTATGATATCACAAAATGGCCCTTTCAGTTTGGCCTTTTCCAGATAAAACAGTATGGAGGGTCGGAAGGCACTTTTATCAAAATTTGATGGGTGGTGTTTAATTGCTTGAACATTTAAATGAAATGTCTTAAATAAAATTAATGCATGTTGAGGTCTAATAAAAAGTGCCTTCCCCCCCCCCCCCCCATACAATTATCTTTGGAACAGCCCTTACTTAAAAAAAAAAAGAAATATGGACCAAATGTATTAAATGAATTATTTTTTTAGCAAATAACATATGCATGTAGTAAATGTTATATATGAACAATTTAATTACCCATTAACCTAAAGTTTCATAATGGTGAACTTTTAGAGTATTTTAGCTTACCTGTTGGCTATAAATGGGGCAAGACAGTTGGCAACTGTGGATACAAAAACAAGTATAACAGCTAATATAGCCAAAACAACATTCAGTAACTTGGTCAACAAAGTTCGAAAGGTCACATTCTCAACCATCTCCATGGAGATAATCTGCTGCTGTTGCTGCTGGAGCTCCATCTTTGTGATCTAAAATATAAAATATCAGACCTAAAATAAACTTTTTACACATCGTGATATAATTGGTCAAGATTTACCCAAAATTGCTAATTGACCCACATTTACATATTTGTATCAAAGATCTTATACATCAAGAAACAAGGATATGCAGGCATCTGAGATCAGATTTAAAAACAAGAATGTGTCCCCAGTACACGGATGCCCCATCCCTACTATCATTTTTTATGTTCAGTGGACCGTAAAAATGGGGGGAAATCTCTAATTTGGCATTAAAATTAGAAAGATCATATCATAGGGAACATGTGTACTAAGTTTCAAGTTGATTGGACTTCCAACTTCATCAAAAACTACCTCGACCAAAAACTTTAACCAAAACTTTAACTTGAAGAGGGACAGACAGACGGACGAACGACAATGGCCATAAATGGGGCATAAAAATCATACATTTTATGTTGATCTTTAGCCATATGTACATGTTATAAGATCAACTGTTACCGCAATATATTTTTTGAGTCTTACCACTCTACAACTTGTTTTCAATTGTAATCATTCTGTCAAAGAATTCGGTTATATCACTGGTTCTCTCCAGTGACAATCTCTATGTATAACATACCCTTGTGGTACAGTTCTCTAACATGTCATGTATATCGCTGGTTCTCTCGTCAAGTCTGTATTCTGTTTTCTCCTCCATACCAGTTATATCCTGTTCAAGAAAGAAGAAAAATAACATTAGAAACTACAATTGATGCCGTGTCATGTTGCCTGCAAAATATTTATCAGTAAAATATAAATACAATAGAAAATAAATTAAGAATGTGTCCCCAAGGACACAGATGATGCCCCCACTTGCATAAAGCATTATAAAGGGACATGACTCAAGAACTATAAAAGTGATGCTACCAAAAATTGTAATTGATCAGAGTTTTGTGGTAATAAGTATTGCGTATAGGTCTCATAATATAAGGTTAGGACAAACTTAACCCTTTCGCCGATGAGTCCCGGTTTACCGGGATTCACGCTTCAGACAACTGACGATGAGTCCCGTTTTACCGGGATCGGAATACATCTTTTATGTTTCCCGCTCAAAACAGTGCAAACATGAGTTATCTTTCTTTGATTACCCGGATGAAAGTGTAAACATGTCGCTTCCGTTTGTTGAAAACCGTGTCAAAATCAGACGAAATTTACGGAATTTACGAGAATTTGAAATGAGGGAACATTTTTTTTGAAAGAACATGGAAGAATTGAAGCCAAACTAGTATACTTTTTTGATATAAAATGTCGTTTTATGAACAAAACACTTGGAATGGACATCGTTCAGTGTGAGGAATTTGTACAGCCTCATAAAATTTTTCAAAAGTTTGCCGTTTTGGGTTAAAAAATTACGATTTGGGGTCAAAGAGCAGAATTTTGAGAATTTCACCTAGATAATGCCGAAAATTTGAAAATTTGAATATTTTATGAGGAAAAAATTATCAAAACATGAATAAAACTGTGAACATGGTGTTAGTGAATGAAATAAATACACAAATAACTACAAACAAGTTTTTATTGACATTTATTATGAAGATCTCCCACTTGAGCAATAGTAGCCAGGGAAGCCATCGTCTCAGAGTAGCTTCTGTCTGGGCAGCAATCGGTGAAAGGGTTAAGTTACAGAACAGGAACTAAATATTTTGGAATTTTTTTTATTTATAAATAGCCATAATTTGATAATGATTAAAGTGACGCCCCCAAATTTCAACTTACCTGAAGCCTGTTATCAAATTTCAAGAGATTTTATATATAGTGTCTAAAGAAAAATGTCACTAATTTCATAAATGGCCACTATGTGTTAGAAAACATCTAACGGGAGGCCTACAGACATACAAGGGTAAAACAGTAGAGACCCTTCCCCCCTCCTACCTGTCGCAGATTCTGTATTTCATGTTGCTGTAGTTCTGTCATGTCATTAATCTGTACTTCTAATCTTTCTACCCGGTAACGTTCTTCTTCTAATAAGGTTTTTAACATAGCTATATCACTCTGGGCAGTAATCTGAAAACAGAGAGTACACCTATATCAAACCTTAGTCACTCTACATAGCACCTCTACTTATACCATTATAAATTTTATAATGGTATGAGTATAAATATAATATAAATATAAAAGTGAAGAAATTTGGTTTGATTGCCAAGGAGACAGCTATCCATCAGGGAATCTTTCCACAAAAAATGGTACAACTAAAATTGATTTGAAGTTTTACTTTAAATTCCCGTCTTTAAACTATGATTTCTATTTGTAAGATTTTTTGTGAAATGAGTCTCAGAGGTCAAGACATTGATGTAAGCAATTCCCTTTTCAGAATCTAATGCATTCTGAGTAATATTTCCAAAAGGGTACACCAAAACGTTGTGATTGGTTTAAAACGTAATGAGAAATTGAAATTCAACCAATAATGTAACATTATTTTCATTTTGGTTTATGCACAATGAGATAGTTCTTTAGACATGTTAGATTTTGAAAAGGTGAATTGTTTGATAGATTCCTGAATGACCTTGTTGATAAGAATCTGTCATACCTTATAAGTTTCAAACTCATCAGACAATTGTTGGACAGATTCCTGAATGATCTTGTTGGCCTCATGTGATTTCTGTAGTTCCTGTATGATTGGTTCCAGATTTATTGACTGCTGTATAACAGGAAGTTGTTGTGATGTATGCTGGGAGGCGGACTGTGGACTATTGTGATACAAGCCTACGGATCCTGATGTCACACTGGAGTTATCATCGTCCGAAAATTTGAAACTAGAAAAAAAATAATAGTTTTACTAGTTACACTCTATAAAGCATGATTTCATTTTGTTAGTTTGTTTTTATAATTTTTTACGTTATTTCGAAAAGACAGAAAAAATATTAGTCATTCCTTATAACTTAATTCTAAATTCTGTTTCAACCCAGAGAAAATCGTGAAAAATGTTGATGACGTGACGATCACATGACAAAATTATGTCTTCGAGCTAATAGACAAAACACTGTCAGCCAATCAGAAGAAGTGTTACATCCAAAATTAAATTATTTCCTATTGTTGATTTTTTTCCATAATCAAGCCAGAATTCTAATAATTTTACATAGGGATAGTTATTATTTCACCAATGCAATATATGTAGATGTATATATATATTTTTAGAAGTGCTGATATTTTTTCATTTGTGATGCTAAAGGGCCCCGCCCCACATGTAGATCTGGATTTGCTAACCACTTTCTAAATGCCCAAGATTACCTATTTGACTTATGAGTAATGATTTTTTTTACCTGTCTTTCACTTCTTTTCAAAAACAGTTAACTGTAGCAGGCACAGCATTTTACAATTGTTCAACATTCTTTGCAAAATAAATTATGGCGAATTTTTTCAAGGTGTTTTTTTTCCATATTGAAATTAATACTAAACTACCTTAAGGATTTGATATCCCATTTTTGCAACAAATTAAATCTGGAAATAATCAAAGTGTTTCAAAGTTGAGAATATGTTTTATTCCTACAATTCCCGACCATGTCTGGCTATGGAAAAATTTCCAAACATTGTAAATGCACGTATTACATATCATCAGCATGCATGATACAAACAGAAAGCAGACGACATCAGTCTCATTTGTAATTTATAATTTGATGTGACTGTCATACAAGTGAGTGGTTTAGCTAGCTATAAAACCAGGTTCAATCCATAATTTTCTACATAAGAAAATGTCTGTACCAATTCAGGAATATGACAGTTGTTATCCACTCGTTTGATGTGTGCCGAGTTTTTGATTTTGCCATTTGATTAGGGATTTTCTGTTTTGAATTTTCCTGGTGGTTCAGTATTTTCGTGATTCTACTTTGTACTTATAAGTGTATGTTTTTATATATATGTATGTGTGTATGTTGTGTGTGTTTTAATGTGAGTGTTATAAAGATGACATCAGCAGACACAAACTTGAACTCACACCTAGCTAAACCTCTGTTGATTAAGGGAATGAGTGTGTGTATGTGTGTGCTAAAAAGATTTAAAAAAAACACAAGACAAAATCCAACTCATTTGTACTCACACCTAGCCAGTAAAATGTATTGGTTATGGATGTAAAGGTGTGTATGTGAAAAAAAGACAGCAGTTAACAGCAGACAAGTACTTGTACTAACACCTAGCTTAGGTAAGCAGTCTGTTGAATAGGAGTGTAAGTGTGTGTATGTCTGTTGCTTGCATCTGTATGTATGTATGAGTATTGCATGTGTGCATGCTGTGTGTGTTTATTGTGTGTTCTTGTTGTGTATGCAATACAAACAGCAAGCAGTTGTCTCAAAGGCAATCATACCACATCTTCTTTTTTATATGTACCTGTAAGCATAACTAGCTGGCAGTGTTTATTGCATGTGTATGTATGTATGTTGCATGCATGCATGTTGTGTGTGTGTGTGTATATGTGTTACAGACAGAAAGCAGACGTCAGCAGACACGTACTTGTACTCATACCTAGCTGGTAATGTACTGGTCTGATTTTTTATCTCCCCTTCTGGAATACTTGTGTCTTCTATCGATGTCTCTGTAATATCAATTATATATACACAATTACTACACAAACATTTTTCCTTAATTTACCTGCAACTTATTCAAAATCCTAAACAAGTGCTTTCAAGGTTAAAAAACTTAAGACTGATTGTAAGTATACAGAATTGTACATGACCTACGATCAGTTTTTGTAAAACAATGACTCCATGCCTTCAAAACAGAGCAAAAATTTAAACCTTTTTTGTATGTTAAAAAACTTTCCAAGGCAGATTTTTTTCATAAACTAGTGAATGTAGATCTTAACTAATATATTATGGAACATAAAATTGAGATTGGAAACAAGGAATTGTCAAAGAGACAACAACCTGACCAAAGAGCAGAAAACAGCCAAACAGACTATTTTCTAAGATACTTTGGAGCATGTTTTGATTGCCCCATTTACATATACTGACAATGATAAATCTGTCTAAAAAATTTGTGAACAAAAAAAAATCTGCAATTTTTCCATTTGTAAAGGGCCATAACTTTAGAACAGTAATAGTGATGCCACTGAAATTCAAACTTTATTTGTGTTTTCTGCTTATTAGCATTGTATATAAGATTGATAACATTTGATTAAGGACAAGTTTTAAAAGTTAGAGAATGGAAACAGAATTTAGCAATTTTTCCATTTGCAAAGGGAGATAACTCTAGAACCTTAAAAGTGACGCTACCATAATTCGAACTTTATCTGTGTTTTGTGGTAATAAGCACTGTGCATAATTTTCATAACATTTTGTTGAGGTAAAGTAAAGTTAAAGAATGGAAACCAAATTGGGGACGTACAAACGTACAGACTTACAGACAGACAAGGGTAAAACTAGATGCATTAAAGCAGAGGCATAAAAATGTATATATAATGCATAAACTCTTAAATTATGCACCTTCATTAAAATTTTGAGGACCATAGAAACAGATGTAAAGGTCACATGACAATACTTTGACTATGGACTTAAAAACTTTCATCCAATCAGAAGACATGTGACATCCAAAACTAAATTATATACATGTAACACGAGCCTTAATACTTACTCAGTTGGCTGATATTATCAGCACTTCCAAATTTATTCTTTATCATATGAGCTAACTGGCTTGGTTTGGCCTTTATATGACTGAAAATTTAAATTAGATAAATATTAGCATATCCTATTAGCACCATACATTTATAATTCAAAGCTATGTACGATCAAATTTTGTGGAATAGATTTTTAAATCATCTTTTTTTTGTCATGGTGTAGTTATATTCTTAACATATTTTAACTATATCCCTTATTGAATCATGCATTATTTGTGGAAAGTTTGTTTTTTTTCCATTTTTTTTCTTTGACCCTCATGTTTTGTTGTCTTTTGTTGGATTATGGGAGGGGAAGAAATGGGGTAACTAAGGAGTGGTTCATCCAGAATTCCAGAGAAAATTATGTGTCCAAAACCGAACTCCTGTGTTTTTTTTCCTGTACCGCAATATTATTTATTCCTGAATAGCAAAATTCCTACTGAAATAACTGGCTATTTCCAAATTTCCATGAATTAAACTGCTAAATCCCCAATTACCTAAAAGGATCCTTTGGCTATTTTTGTAGCTTTCCTTGGTTCTTTTAACTTATTTCACAAAATTTCAGACAAAACAGCACATTTTTGGAAGAATGTGATTTCTAAAGAATGTGATCTAAAGCCAGAAATATTTCCCAAATTAAAAATACTAATCAAGTCTATACAGAAATATTCAAGAAAAGAATGAGAATTGGAAAAAAATAATTTGATCTCCCGCAACCAAAATCCTCCTCACAAATTACTTACAAAAGGGGAACATTCTTTTGAAATTTGATATGCAAACTTTAAATTTAATTTTCAAGCCTCCAACTCCTTTCTTTAATAATTCTTATTTACAAACTATTAAAATTACATAATATCAACCAGTTAGCAATGGTTAGATCAATAACTGTATATTTGTATAGATATCTAACCATCAGCTTAACATTCCACTGATATGAAAAATATCCACCTGAGATAATATTTCATTAAATAGACAACCTCCCACAATTTCAATGTCAATTGAATGCAATGTATAACATTGATTTAAACTGTACAACATGCACATGGACTTATCAGAGGGTCTGGGAGGGGTTGACAGAATAATGAATTTGGCAGAAAAAACGTACTAGAAAGGGAAAAAATACTAAATATTTTTTGAGAAAAGAATGCTGAATTACAGAAAAGAGAATAATGAGCTAAATAAATAAAGGATACAGGAAAAAATGGTCAAACAATCTAAACTAACTAAGAAACAAACGATGTCCCCCTTTCTAACCCCATCCAGATCCTCTTCTAACAAATTCCTCATTACTTTGTAGTATTAAGCTGTCATATTACATTTTGTCTGTTTAAATAATACTGGAGTATAAATTCAATAAATGTTAAATAGCATTAATGGCAATACACTTCCTGAATTGTTCCAATGGAAACTTCTGATCATATTGATACATAAAGAGTATTATTGGTAAAATTGGATTATAAATGAGAAAATGACTTATTCCCTGCTGTTAGGACAGAGAACATCAATATAACATAAATTTATATGATAAATATATATGTACATATATATTATAGTTAATATAAATTATTTAACCTTATTCATTTATTGACTTCAGAAACTGAGATGCTCAAGTTAAAATTGTGGTCCAACACTTGAAGATGGCAGGATTGTTTTTGGGACCTTGGAATTTGGCTTTTATTATTGAGGAAATTTGGGATTAGCACTTTTTGGGATCCTCGAAAGAATGCCATATTTTTTCAGTAATTGATTTTTCTGGAAATTAAAGACAAAAACCTACATTAGTCTTCAACACAACTTTTGGGGAGAAATGTTCTATGTTTTCTATACACACAAAATCAACAGAAGAAAGTAAAACATTTCAACCGTATCGTACGAATAATAGGCTTTGTTTTACTTTTTACAGCAGATCGATCTTACTTGACAGAGTAACAGGATATCCTACCACAGAGAGGTTTACCTGTCTAAAAATTATGTACTCCGGAATCAAAGGTCAAGTTAAATAAATGAAAATAGTCTGTTTTATATATACAGTTACAAGCCCTCTTCCCAAACATAATCAAAATAATTGGTGCTACTGAGATGCTTAGAATAAATTTGACAAAACCGTTTACACAAACATTCCACGGATTTTAAAGAGTTATGTCCCTTACAATCTAACTATATATGATACTTACTCTTTAGCACCTTTGATATTTCCAACAACACCCCTGAAAAATACATAGATAAAATATTTAATGATGGGTCTATTAATACAGTGTCTTCAATTATTTTTTTGAGGGTACCAATTTTTCATGGATAGCGGAAACTAGGATTTTCATGGTTTTACCAACATCTGCCATTCATTTAACATTTAAATTCATGGTTCGTCTGTAGCCAGGAAATCAACGAAAATTGGTACCCAATGAATAATAATGAATCCACATTATAGAAAATCTTAATTTAAAAAGAATTTTTAGTGTGTTCGTCCATGCTTGTATTTGTTTCAACATAAATGACTTTTAATAAAGAATGTCATTCAAGTATGTAATATTTCTATGATATTATTTCCAACCTATTAATTTATATACTTACCCAGAAAACCCTGTAATACCATCAACAATATTTGCACCAACTCCCCTACAAACATAGAAAATAAACAGTAAAAGTGAAAATCGTCAATATTGCAATTGACCTCCATTTCGTCTTCAGTGACAACATATTATATTTTGACATGTTTGCAAGCTATATTGGAAACTGTTGGCAGCAGCCTATCTGCCCCATCACCTTACTTTAATAGTAAACTTGGTTAAAAATCACAAGTTTGAAATCGTATATCCTTCAGACAGTAATACTGTGATTAAAATTTCACTCCTTATGTTTTATAAGGTTAAATAGCATGCAATACAATAGAATCTAAACCTTGTTTTAAAAGTGTCTATGATACAAATACTTACTTAAAGCCTTGACCCAGGTCTCGTAACCGCTCTCTAGCCTGTTTATGTCCGGTAAATCCATATGTATCTAGGTCATTCATTCGTTTATGATAATTTTCTACTTTTTTAGTCAAAGCACTAATAGTTTGTGTTGATTTCTGATTTTTCTTTTCAAATATTGTCTTTATTCTTTGTAGTTGTTGCTTGTCAGCGTTTGACGCTAGTCGTAAATATTCATTCACATGTTCTGAAAAATAAACAGATTATTAATATTTTTCTATATAGCTATTTAGAGGTTGTTTCATCTATATATAACAAAATCCATATTTATCAAAAGGTTATATCCTAACTATACGACTGCCTATCGTTCTTTTATTTTTAAGCTATGTTTTCTTTGACTGTCCATAGTGTAGTGTTAAAACACTAATTCTTTGAGATGTGTTTTAATTGATTCTTGTCTCTGATGAATGATTTTTAATTATCAATTGTTTTTAGGGCTTTCACCTTCACATACCCTCAAATAATTCGTTCATGTAAATTTAACCTGTTTACATAATTTGTAATGCATTTTTTTAACAAGAGTGCACACGCTGAAATGTCTTGCTTCTTATTAATTACTAATCATTGATATTATGTTGATAGTCCTAAATATAAAGCTTTATTACAACTGTCACATAAACTTAATTAACCAAGAAAACTAAACATTGACCAATGAACCATGAAAATAAGGTCAAGGTCAGATGAACCATGCCAGGTAGGCATGTACAGCTAACAATTTTTCCATACAACAAATATAGTTGACCTATTGCTTATAGAACAACAGACCAAAACACAAAAACTTAACACTGAGCAATGCACTGTGAAAATGAGGTCAAGGTCAAATAAAACATGCGTGACTGACAAATAGATCATAAAATATTTCCATACACCAAATATATTGGACCTATTGCAATTAGTATTAGAAAAAAAGACCAAAACTCAAAAAACTTAATTTGACTACTGAACCATGAAAATGAGGTCAAGGTCAGATGACACCTGCAAGTTAGACATGTACACCTTTCAATCATTCCATATACCGAATATAGTAGACCATAAACATACAGTATAAGAATAACAGACCAAAACACAAATTATAACTTAACTATAACCACTAAACCATGAAAAAGAGGTCAAGGTCAGATGACACCTGCCAGTTGGACATGTACAAGTTAGTCCTTCCATACACCGAATATACTAGACCTATTGCTTAATGTATCTGAGATATGGACTAGACCATCAAAACTTAACCTTGGTTTCCTGTATGAATGGTTTTATAATACATGCAGTAGTCATTTTAATGCCTTTTAAAGCCTGCTGTTTGTTGAGAGCTAAGACTCCCTGTTGAATGCCAAGTTTTTACCTATAATTTTACTTTTTACACATTAAGACTTTGATGGAGAGTTGTCTTATTATCACTCATACCACATCTTCTTATTTCTAATAAATACTCTGCCATCTGTGTAACTACTGCAAATTCAGAAATATTTGCGTAAATTGCTAACCAAAATTGTATTTTTCAGAGTATCAAAAAGATGATTTTTATTACCTTCTTTGACAGCTTGTTCTCCTTTGATGTTTTCCATTGTTTTATTGATCTTAGTCTGTAGGTTCTCCTTGGCATGTTTTGTCCTCTCCACATCAGAGATAGAACACTCTGTCTGTCCATCAACTTCATCAAGGGCACCTTCTCCACTGCTACCATTGTCCCTGCTACTCACTTCCTCCTGTAACAAACATTATCATTGGTTACTAAATATGTAACATACATTGTGATTGGCTGTTCAATAAGTGAATGGTTACTGAATATGTAATGAACATTGTTACCAATTTGTGAGTACAATTCAAGATGACCACATGTTAAAAATTAAATGCTTTGCTGAGTGCAGCCTAATACAACTGCAGAGATCAAACCCTTAACAGTTGGGGCAAGTTTGGACATAATAAAGGTTTCTGACACAAAATAAATGAGGTCAAAGATCATAGAAAGTTGAAATATTGTCAGATATAATCAATGTTAAATGAAAACAAGAGGCTCTCAAGAGCCTGAATCGCTCACCTTAATTCTTTTGGTTAAATCTCTCATCAATGATTATTTTGGCTTTTCAATTTATTTAAATGTTTTTTGGATCGTCCTATTTTCTTCAAAAGCCAAAAAAAATAATCATTTTCTCCTATGTTCTATTTTAGCCATAGGAGCTATGTTTCTTGACATACAAGGAAATAAAATATAAAATTTATACTAGATACTCTGAAACTCATTTAGCCTAAGTTTGGCTGAAATTGATACAGCAGTTTCAAAGGAGAAGATTTTTTAAAGTAAGTCAACATAATGAACAAATTGTGAAAAAAGTCTTTAAAGGGCAATAACTCCTTAAGGGGTCAATTGACAATTTTGGTCAAATTGACTTCATTGAAGATCTTACTTTGCTGAACATTATTGCTGTTTACAGTTTATTTCTATCTATAATTATATTCAAGATAATAAACAAAAACAGCAAAATTTCCTTAAAATTATCAATTCAGGGGCAGCAACCCAACAACAGGTTGTCTGATTCATCTGAAAATTTCAGGGCAGATAGATCTTGACCTGATAAACAATATTACCCAACGTCAGATTTGCTCTAAATGCTTTGGTTTTTGAGTTATAAGCCAAAAACTGCATTTGACCCCTATGTTCTATTTTTAGCAATGGCGACCATGTTTGTTGATAGATCATAACTTCGGATACAATTTACAAACTAGATACCCTAAGGAACATTCAGTTATAGTTTGGAAGTATTTGGCCCAGTAGTTTCAGAGGAGAAGATTTTTGTAAAAGATTACTAAGATTTACGAAAAATGGTTAAAAATTGACTATAAAGGGCAATAACTCCTAAAGGGGTCAACTGACCATTTCCGTCATGTTGACTTATTTGTAAATCTTACTTTGCTGAACATTATTCCTGTTTACAGTTTATCTCTATCTATAATAATATTCAAGATAATAACCAAAAACAGCAAAATTTCCTTAAAATTACCAATTCAGGGGCAGCAACCCAACAACGGGTTGTCTGATTCATCTGAAAATTTCAGGGCAGATAGATCTTGACCTGATAAACAATATTATCCCATGTCAGATTTGCTCTAAATGCTTTGGTTTTTGAGTTATAAGCCAAAAACTGCATTTGACCCCTATGTTCTATTTTTAGCAATGGCGACCATGTTTGTTGATAGATCAAAACTTCGGATACAATTTATAAATTAGATACTGTAAATTCAGAAATTATTGCGTGCATTTATTATTGCGATTTTGTCATTTTACATTTGAATGCGATTTTAATTTTTACGATTTTGAGAAAAGTCATGCTTAATTCAGTTAAAATATTACAAAATGCGAGTTTTAATTATTGCGTTTACAACTCAGTCGCATTATTCGCAATAATAAAAACCTCGCAATAATTTCTGAATTTACAGTACCCTAAGGAACATTCAGTTAAAGTTTGGAAGTATTTGGCCCAGTAGTTTCAGAGGAGAAGATTCTTGAAATAGTTTACGACGACGACAGACGCCAAGTGATGGCATAAGCTCACTTGTCCCTTCGGGACAGGTGAGCTAAAAATTTAGATAAAAAAAAAAAGTCTGGAAATTAGAAAATTGCTTGTTTTTGTCCCTTTTTTGCACATAATTCCTGGAAGTTTTGGGCAATGACCCCCCACACTCAATCTAAGACCTCTTTTTGAAATATGAAACCTTGTGGTACAATTTCAGACAGATTCATACATTAACATACAAGTTATTGTAACAAGAGTGCACACACTGAAATGTCTCGCCTTCTTTACTAATCATTGATATTATGTTGATACTCCTAAATATAAAGCTTTATTACGACTGTCACATAAACTTAATGTGAACCATGAAATTGAGGTCAGGGTCAGCTGAACCATATGCCAGGCAGACAGGTACAGCTAACAATGCTTCCATACAACAAATATTAGTTGACCTATTGCTTATGGTTTAAGAAAATAGACCAAAACACAAAAACTTAACACTGAGCAATGAACCATGAAAACCAGGTCAAGGTCAAATAAAACCTGCACAACTGACATATAGATCATAAAATATTTCCATACATCAAATATAGTTCACCTATGACATATAGTATTAAATAAAAAGACCAAAACTCAAAAACTTAACTATAACCACTGAACCATGAAAATGAGGTCAAGGTCAGATGACATCTGCCCGCTAGACATGTACAACTTACAATCATTCCATACAACAAATATAGTAAACCTATTGCATAAAGTATGAGAAAAACAGACCAAAACACAAAAACTTAACTATAACCACTGAACCATGAAAATGAGGTCAAGGTCAGATGACACCTGCCAGTTGGACATATACACCTTACAGTCCTTCCATACACCGAATATGCTAGACCTATTGCTTATAGTATCTGAGATATGGACTTGACCACCAAAACTTAACCTTGTTCACTGATCCATGAAATGAGGTCGAGGTCAAGTGAAAACTGTCTGACGGGCATGAGGACCTTGCAAGGTACGCACATACAAAATATAGTTATCCTATTACTTACAGTAAGAGAGAATTTAACATTACAAAAAATCTGAACTTTTTTTTCAAGTGGTCACTGAACCATGAAAATGAGGTCAAGGACAATGGACATGTGACTGACGGAAACTTCGTAACATGAGGCATCTATATACAAAATATGAAGCATCCAGGTCTTCCACCTTCTAAAATATATAGCTTTTAAGAAGTGAGCTAACACCGCTGCCGCCGCCGCCGCCGCCGGATCACTATCCCTATGTCGAGCTTTCTGCAACAAAAGTTGCAGGCTCGACAAAAAAACTACAAAAATGCTTATTTTGGCCCCTTTTTCCTCAACTGTAGATACTATAACCCCCCAAATCAATCCCAACCTTCCTTTGTATGTGCTATTTCTAAAGGTCACAGTCAACAGGAGGATATAGTAACTCTTCCTACACACTATATATCCTAAATCTGAACTGTCTTTCTTCTGCAGTTAGTACAGTTTTTTCATTCTTTGATTTGACTTTGCTGACTGTATCAAACTTAGGCTGTAATTTTTTCTTGTTTAAAATGTTTAAAATTTGTCATTTCAGGGATATTTATAGCTGACTATGCGGTATGGCTTTTACTCATGGTTTAAGGCCATATGTTGACCTATAGTTCTGCGTCACTTGGTCTCTTGTGGAGACTTTTGTCAATGGTAATCATGCCACATCTCCTTTTTTTATGTTAAGACATCTTGTAAGTGAGGCAAGAGCAATATCTACGAGACAGATGGTTTGAATAAAAATGAGCAAATATATCAACCAAGTATCCACAGTGATATTGATAGATTTTTATAGATTATCGCTCATCATCTCAACCAGATTGATTTTCTCACTTGAGCTGGGACCAATGAGAATCTGTTTAATGCTATTTTACATATAAAGACGCCCCAAGTAGATCAGTCAGTAAGAAGATTATGTAACACCACCATAACAGACAACTCACGCTTTCTAAATCCTCTGTACTCCTATGGACCATTTCATCTGAAGGTGCTGTGACCGATAATGTCGTTAAATTAGTCTTGGGTGTTGTACCAACATTGTCAGGTGATGTCTGTCGTTTCTTGGCAAGATTGGGACTTTTTGGTGTTGTACTTTTCTTTGTCAAAGCTTTCAGTGCAGGGATTTTACCGGCGTCTGACTTTTTCCTGAAATAGAAAAAGCATTCATTACAAAAAAGATTGGTTACGCCTACCAAAATATTCTCACAATTATTAAGTAAATCAATGAAAGGGTTGATCCCGATGACTAACAATCATTTTTAAAATAATGTAAAAAGCATTAGCATCCGTCACAGTTAATACTAAAGTATTCCGACTCGATTTATACCACTGTGTCACCACTACTACAGTTATCCTCTAAGTATTGCAAGATGACACAAAACGATTTTTTATGACAATTTGACTGTCAAAGCTTTTCAGGTGGGGATCAGTCTAATAGTTCTGCATCAATGGTAAGTTTGCACATTACTTTAAATCACAATTACTGCTTTCAACAAACAAATTGAACAAATTTGTTAAATTAGAGAAAAATATAAGAGTGATGAAAATTTTCAATGATGACAGCATGCATTTCATGTACAAAATGTTTGGTGAAATATTATTACATTTAAGCAGCTAATCATGCACTTACTGCCGTAAACTAAGAACAAAATTGCCACAGTAAGGAAGTGTGATTCTTAAGTGCTTCTCAAATACTGCACTAGTACAAATATAGAGTTCTAAACTTGGTTTATTTGTCAGCAAAATAAAAATTAAACAGAATATATAAATATGAAATGGCAAATTGAACAATAAGGGTTTTGTTTTCTCAGGCTGTTCAACACAATGCTCTAAGCTATAAAAGTCTCAAAATAACTAAAATGAGCAAATTGTACATACGTCATTGTTACAGAAATTCCATAAATTAAAAAAAATATGTCTTGCCAACAAAACAAACTCTTTTATTAAGGAATCCATAGATTGACGAATAATTAAACAGACCAAAACCTATAATAATTGTTTCCATTGATGTTACTGTGTTATACAATTAAATAAATAATCACTTCTGGGATTATAACAGTCATTAGTATCTAATAGATCAGTACTACGTCCCACTTTACAGTAGCGTCATTGCCAAGGTTTTATTGTTTGTTGGAATCAATGAAAGTATATATCTGGAGCATATTAGCTGCTTTTGTAATCTTATCTTGTCAAGAAATTTTTAAATTCTTCATTTAAATTACTCTTTAATGAAGCCAATTTTGAAAATAACATTACAACCTTCATTATGTTTGCAGAATATTTATATTCAATAATTTTTTTCAAATACAAAAATAAGATGATGTGGTACAGTTGCTAAACTAATTTAAACTAGTTCTCCATACTTGCTTCTCATTTTAGTTTGGTTGTTTGCCTATATGTCGAGCGACATAAAAAAAAAAAAACTAAAATGAGGAGCAAGTGCGTAAAACTCATTTTTATCGTACGATTACTAATGAGACAACTTGTCACCAGAGACCACCAAATAACATAGAAGAGTTAATCATTTAAGATCTTAACACAACCTTCAACAATGAGCAAAACCCATATGTAATATAAAACTTTATACAAAAGACCTTGAAATGACAAATGTAAAACAATTCAAACAAGGAAAATTATGGCCTCTTCTATGTACAAAACAATAAATGAAGAACAAAAATAATAAACAGGAACTGAAAACTATTATTAAATATGTTTATGGTTATGGTTTTGACATTTGACATGGAATTTTCTAAAGGTTTTTGAATGACATACATGTGAAAAGGAAAGAAATTTGGGTTTTCACAAAACTTGGTGTTCCTCTTTTAGTTTTGATATTTTAGCATATATACTTGTTTTAATATTTTTTAAGAGATTTCTACAATATGTAAACATTGAAGGATGACTCAAAGCTCTCTGAGAACTTTCTAATTTGAGATAGAGACTGTAATCCTCATGTTTAAGATCCTACTTGTATGACTGTCTCTAGAATATGATATACAGCAACAAAATGTATACTCCCCTTAATATGAGCTGCGTTGGATAGAAATTGAAGTTAATTAGGCAAATGAATATCAATTTATCTGTTAATCTATTTCAGGTTGAAAATAAACTCTATGGAAAGGGTGTAACTGTTTGAAAAGTGAGTTATTACAAGAACCCTTCAAAACAAACCAAAATTCATCTTATTTCTTATTTGAATGTTCCAATATCCATCAGTCTTATATACAAGTACATGTATCCATCAGTCTTATATACAAGTACATGTATCCATCAGTCTTATATACAAGTACATGTATCCATCAGTCTTATATACAAGTACATTTATACATTGAGTCTTATATAAAAGTACATGTATACATGCACTTATATCAGTTCGGTTTCTATCCAATTTAAACACAGCTCATAATTCTGTCATGATTCAGGAAATGTTAAGAATGAAAAACAAAACATAGACTTATATAAGCTGGTATCAAAAGTCAAACTATATATATATCATAATTAGATTGCTGATATCACATTTAAACCCCTAATTGAAATTACTTCATTATATTTTTTTTTAAATTTAACCATTATTTAACAGAAAAACAATTTGTTTTCTAGAATTATATGTAGAACTGAAATTCCCCTATACTATTTCCTCTGTATTGTAACACTATTGTGAACTATACACTTCATTTCCACTCTGATGGATAGTCCCTGTCTTATTCATAGTAAACATATCACACATCCTTATGTTTTATATATTATCAAGCATGATATGAAAGCAAATTAATAAATAGTCAATTATCATAATTTCATAAAAAATATTGAGGAAAGGTTGATTTGGATCTTTAGACTAGAGTACTGTACCAGCTGCTTGCTATTCACAAGAAGGGAAGAAGGCATTATATTTATTTACATAAACATTCATCTCCAGCGAGATCAACTTCATTTAAGATTTAGATTCTGGTGGATAGAAACTGTTTCAATGGCAATCTCCTTATAAATTCTAAATGTTATATTTCCTTACCTGCATAAAACTCACTTCAAAATATATCAACTAAACAGGAAAATATCCTCTAAACAGGAAAATATCCTCTAAACACGAAAATATATCCTCAAAACATTGACAGAATACACAGTACAATAGACTATAGACACTCAAAGTAACTTCCTAAGGACATTGATATAAGTATCTGTGTGTATAGTATAACGAAAAACAATATCATCAAAACCCAACAGAGTATAATATGACTATCATGACTACAGACATTTAGAATAATGAACTAATCCTAAGCACATTGATAGAAGTATAATGTCCGTACAATATATGACGATAAAATGTATCATCAAAACACGGCAGAGTACATATACTCAGTCACTAACTTCTAAGGACATTGATATAAGTATACATGTGTGTACAGTATACGAAAAAACTGTATCATCAAAACACAGCAGAGTACACAATATAACTATAGATACTCAGAATAACTTCCTATGGATTGTGATAAGTATATGTACTATTGTCTAGTACATTAGGATGTTAGTGTATTCATTAAATACAATTATCTATGATAGACACACCTGAGATCAGCTGACGTTGGTGAAGTACTTGATCAACACAGAATCTGATATGATAACCAAGTTATTTTCATTCATAAAAATATCTCATTGTTGTTTTCATTGTAGTGATGTTATTGGATAATTTACCTTCACAAAAGTACAATTACAGAATCAAGGTGTGATTTAGAATCAAATCAGGAAACTAATTATTGATTGGAAGCTGCAATCAAAAACAGGTTGATCTTCCTCATTTGCATTGATTTCTACAGTTAATGTTTAAACTGTAAACTCATATTAATATATCCTTTGACCTTGAACTTTGACCACTTATGTTGAAATAAAAACCTGTTTCATTTTTCCATTATGACATATAAAAGCTGATTATTTTTAATATTTTGTAATAGGCTTGATAGAGACTTTGTGCTTCCAAATGATAACAATTAAGCCTTTAATGACGCACTGTGTAACACATGTTTGACCTATGACCTTGTAGAAAAATTACATTTGATATTGACCGAGGACCGTTAAAAAACAGTACATCAGAACAGAGAATGTAACAATAAAATCTGTCTTGGATAAAAAATAAACACAACAGAACTGTGAAGAAGTAAAAAAAAATAAAGTACAATGAAATAAGGCATATTACAGCAAAATAGATAAAACATTTTTTTTTAATTCAGTTAAGACAAATGATAAGCATACTGGTATGTTTGTACATATCATGGAGATTGATTGTTTAAAGCTGTATGATAAAGTATTGATCATACCTAAACCATTTGTTCAATCAATTGTAGGTTAAAGAAGATATCTAAAATAGCTGACATAAGCATTGGTGAATTCTTTTTGTTCCAGAATTTGACCATCATTCCGAATCAATCAAGTATTTTAACTATTAATGACTCTATCATGGTTAGTAAATTTCCAATAATGGTATTCTTCAATGAAGCTGATTAAATAAAAGGACCTAAAAATAGTTCACTTAGAACATTTTTAGCTAGAATTGGGATTTTAACAGTTCAATCCATAAAGCATCAACTCATCATTTTGCTCTAAATTAGTAAACCTGACAAGGTACATATTAGGATTTTGATTGTTTTAGGCCATGTGGTTCCTGACATTTTTTATTCATAGGTTTGAGTTTTCCTGATGAAGGTTACGATCATTAACCCTGTCACAATAATTTCTGAATTTACAGTAGATCATGAATTAAAGGGATTAGAATGTAAGAAATAATAAATTTCATTTCTTAAATTATTTTCATTTAAATTATAATTTTAAATTCAGCAACCTATTTATTTAAAATACTTTCTATCTAACCGTCATCTTCATTTGAATCAAATATCAAAATCATTTTTATTTTTACATTAACCAAATAGGTAATGAAGAATATCAAAATTAAAAATAAATGTCCATATAAAGAAAAAAAAACAAAAAGTGCTAAAGAAGGAAAACTAAAATAGCATTTGATTGACATCACATGTATAATCCGTTTCCTGATACTAAATGATATTATAACACAATTATAGGATAATTACCACTGTATCTTCTTATGGCTAACAGGTGCCCTTTTTATAATCCTTCAGTAATGAGCTATATACAGATAATCTATTTATGTGGTAGTATATTACATTTATATTGAAGATTCATTTCAAGCTGATTATTTCACTTTTATAAGGTGATTGGAGTGTAATGAATGCCTACAAGAGTCTGTATGGGGATTACAGAACACAGAAAAATGACAAGAAAATTAAGAATAAAAAATAAACAGCTGGGCCATGAGCTCAGGTTGGTAATACGCCCGTCAATTTTTCAAAGAATAAAGTTCAGTAATCTATTAATGTCATATAAAAAATATTCCCATTTTTTAATGATTCAACCCCAGTATCTCAGAAACTTAAAACCTCAAATTTATAAAAATCTAAAGCTCATGTCAATAGATATAATCAATTCTTCAAAGTGTTTTATTTTGGGTGAGTGTTTTTGAGTTGTTGTCTGAAAACTGAAAAATTCCTATATTTTAATGGGGAAAAAAATAAAATAGGCATAAAAAAGAGATAAATATGGTGCTCAATTGGCCGTTTCAGAATCTAAAGGACTATGGGTAATTTCATTGTTCGTACCCCAAAATGAAAATAATGTTATGTCATTGGTTGAATTTCTATTGTTTAGGACGTTTTTAACCAATCACGACGTTTTTTTTTGGTGTACACTTTTGAAAATATTACCCAGAATGCTTTAGATTCTGAAAAGGCGAATCATAAAGCATTCAGAATAATGGGCCAAAATTCAAAGAATGGAGAAAAATGGCCAAAAAATTGAAGAATGCAAAAAGATTGGATCTCATCTAAACCCTCGTTCATCATTTTGTAATGAAGCATTGAACTCTTTATTAGATATATATATAAGTACAATAGATTACTATCTGTCTCTGTAGGACTTGGTGACTTTAATCAATATGATATATAAATGGAAATAGATGAATCAATGGTTTAGAAAATACATGTTAAGGAACTTCTCTGGTAAGTTTCAAAATTACAGGATCCAAAATATACATTTAAAAGTGGTCATTTTAGGTCAGAACCAGATGCTCTGCAGGGTGCAGCTTTATACGACCGCAGAGGTTGAACCCTGAATGGTTGGGGAAAGTATGGACACAACATTCAAGCTGGATTCAGCTCTAAATTTGGATTGTGATTAAATAGTTGACACAGCATAGGTTGGTGACACAGAATGAATGTGGTCTAATGAACTTAAAAAAAAATTCGCTATGCTGTTGAATATTAATCCTCTCAAAAAAATGTTTGAAGAATTTTTTTTTTTATTTATGAAATATGAAATGAGAAAAATTGACCCCCCCCCCCCCCCAATTTTGTTTTCACATCCCCCTTTTCCTTATTCCAAAACTGATCTCAATTCAAATTTCTAATGGAGTTTGCAACAATAACTGCTCATTTAAATACATCATAAAATATTAAGGTAGATTCATGGTATACCGCCATCTTGGATTGAACAATCACAGTAAAAAATCGGTCTAGTTATTTTCCTAAATCTGCAAATTTGAAGACAGATTTGCAATTTAATGGTTATACTGTTTAATAATATAAAGAAAACTTGGCAATTTATTGTATAATCCAAAATATTTAAACAAATATCAATTTTCTTGCTTTTATAATCATTTTTTTCAAACGAGTCATTTAAGGGAAGAGAACTCTTTTAGTACAAAAATTATACTGGACAGATAGGGAATTTTTTTCTTTTTACTTGTAGCAAGAAAACAAGTTCCGTGACACCATTTTTTCTTTTTATTTTCTTAAAACATATTACAAAACCTATCTTTTCACAATTTATTTCAAAATTCTATCTCATAGATTTTTTTTTATGCACACAAATGTGTTTTTCCATGAACAATCTAACCAAATTTAGGCAATTTTTAACGACTCATAGCTTGAAAAATAGCACGGTGACCCCTCCTTTTTATTATATTTTTGAAAAGAGCATATTAAAATCTTCATTCTGGCTAAAAATAAGAAAATTCAGTCTCAAAATATATTTACTTATGATCTACCTTAAAATGTAAAAATAGTGCTTTTTATCACTGAATGGTAAAGATTGTTTTAATTTATCAGTTGGTAGTAAAAGTGAAAATACATTGTATATTGTATAAAACAATGATTTAAGTTGATTCAACTACTATTCTGGACAAAGAAAGATAACTCAAATTTTCAAAGAATATTGAAAATATCTTGCTATTGCACAAATATCTATTCTGGACAAAGAAAGATAACTTCAAATAACTGAAAATTGATTGCTATTTCACAATATTGTGCAATAAGATATTTCTTGCTATTGCGCAATTCTGTCAATTGAAGATTTCTTGCTATTGAACCATACTGTGCAATTGAAAATTTCTTGCTATTGCACAATACTGTACAATTGAAGATTTCTTGCTATTGCTGAATACTGTTCAATTGAAAATTTCTTGCTATTGCACAATACTTAATATAATAATTTTGAATCCTGTTTGGACCAACTTGAAAACTGGGCCCATAATCAAAAATCTAAGTACATGTTTAGATTCAGCATATCAAAAAAGCCCAAGAATTTAATTTTTGTTAAAATCAAACTTAGTTTAATTTTGGACCCTTTGGACCTTAATGAAGACCAATTTGAAAACGGGACCAAAAATCAAGAATCTACTAACACAGTTAGATTTGGCATATCAAAGAACCCCAATTATTCAATTTTTGATGAAATCAAAAAAAGTTTAATTTTGGACCCCGAACTGGACCAACTTGAAAACTGGACCAATAATCAATAATCTAAGTACACGTTCAGATTCAGCATATCAAAGAACCCCAACGATTCAATTTTTGTTAAAATCAAAATAAGTTTAATTTTGGACCCTTTGGACTTTAATGTAGACCTATTTGAAAACGGGACCAAAAATTAAGAATCTACATACACAGTTAGATTCAGCATATCAAAGAACCCCAATTTTTTTAATTTTTGATGAAATCAAACAAAGTTTAATTTTGGACCCTGTGGGCCCCTTATTCCTAAACTGTTAGGACCAAAACTCCAAAAATCAATACCAACCTTCCTTTTGTGGTCATACACCTTGTGTTGAAATTTTATAGATATCTATTCACTTATACTAAAGTTATTGTGCGAAAACCAAGAATAATGCTTATTTGGGCCCTTTTTTGGCCCCTAATTCCTAAACTGTTGGAACCAAAACTCCCAAAATCAATCCCAACCTTTCTTTTGTGGTCATAAACCTTGTGTCAACATTTCATAGGTTTCTATTAACTTAAACTAAAGTTATAGTGCGAAAACCAAGAAAATGCTTATTTAGGCCCTTTTTGGCCCCTAATTCCTAAAATGTTGGGACCAAAACTCCAAAAATCAATCCCAACCTTCCTTTTGTGGTCATAAACCTTGTGTTAAAATTTCATAGATTTCTTTTCACTTTTACTAAAGTTAGAGTGCGAAAACTAAAAGTATTCGGACGACGACGACGACGACGACGACGACGCCGACGACGCCAACGTGATAGCAATATACGACGAAAATTTTTTCAAAATTTGCGGTCGTATAAAAATCTAACTGCATATAATATTTATTTTTTAGATATTTGTTCAGAAACAACTAGAAGTTGAAAGTAACTCTCGATTGATATATCTAATACATATATTTTATTTCCAAAAACCATTTTGTCGCCAAATCTTCAATTTAACAAAAATGATAAACAAGTACATGTTTCATACTTATATAGTTATATTGTTTCTAAATTTAAAATGAAGAGAACATAAATTTTTCTAAAAGCATTGCATATTGTCTATATATTTAACACAGTGAAATTCTTTTAACATTTCCTGGCACCTGAATAATACAACATTTATACATACAATAACAGTCTGACACCCATCACGAAGTTTCCAGAACAGTTCGTAGCTATTAAACCTCTAATTTTTCTAATAAAAAACATACTGCCCATAAATGGCCTTTTTTGGGGGCATACAAATCTGATGTACATGATTGCAAAAACAATTGTTTTGAATATTTTGAATGGATCACAGATCATATTGTATCTGCTGTAATGTTACATGATAATCATGAGTAATAGAAAGAGTCATTTTTAAGAAACAGTATTTCAGAATTAAGTTTTCACCCAAGCCTCACTTTCACACTAAAATATGTAGAATATAGAAGTCATGGCATATATAAGCTGTAAACACATCAAATAAATATTTATAGATACATCATTCCAATACCTTGTAGAAAAGATGTGAAAAGTATTATTTCAGTTACAGAGTTGTGTCCCTTGGAAGAGTTATGTCCCTCAAGGGACAAGAGTTATGTCTTCCAAGGGACACAACTCTGTAACTGAAATAATACTTTTCACATCTTTTCTACAAGGTATTGGAATGATGTATCTATAAATATTTATTTGATGTGTTTACAGCTTATATATGCCATGACTTCTATATTCTACATATTTTAGTGTGAAAGTGAGGCTTGGGTGAAAACTTAATTCTGAAATACTGTTTCTTAAAAATGACTCTTTCTATTACTCATGATTATCATGTAACATTACAGCAGATACAATATGATCTGTGATCCATTCAAAATATTCAAAACAATTGTTTTTGCAATCATGGAAAACATTTGTTCAAGCAGCTTTTTTAAGGATAGCCTGATAAAAATATGGCAAACCGATGATATAAACAGGTTATCAAGTAATATTTAGTTAGAGTTGTGGTCCTTGGCATAGTTATGTCCCTTAATATGAAAACGCTTGTGAAAGCAGCTTAGGCTAGGCTGATAAAAATGTGGCAAGCCAAGGATATTAAGTAATATATTCAGTAAGAGTTGTGTCCCTTGGCAAAGTTATGTCCCTTTATACGAAAACACTTCTGGAAGCAGCCTAGGCTAGCCTGCTAATAATGTGGTAAGCCAAGGATATAAACAGGCTATTAAAGCATGAGAACTAATACATTACTTGAAAAGGGAAGTAACTCATCTTCCAATGACATTCATGCTGTATAAACAGGCTATCAAGTAATATTTAGAGTTGTGTTCCTTAGTAAAGTTATGTCCCTTAATTTGAAAACACTTGTGGAAGTAGCATAGACTTGTCTGCTTAAATTGCAGCAAGCCAAGGAGATTGAGTGATATGTACATTTAGAGTTGTGTCCCTTGAAAGTGTTGTGTCCCTTTATATGAAAACACTTGTGGAAGCAGCCCTAGGCTAGCCTGCAAATAATGTGTTAAGCCAAGGATATAAAAAGACTATTAAAGCATGAGAACTAATAGTATATTACTTGAAAAGGGAACTAACTCTTCCTCCCATGACATTCATGCTGTAAATGAAGGCAAATTAAATCATTTGACAGTGCGTAAACATTGAAGCAGTTGATAATAAAATGATATGATTTGTGCTTTACAATACCTGAAAGCAGGAAGACTACCTCGTCTTAAAAGACGTTCCACATTCATTGAGCTTGAAAAAATAAATCTTAACATTTTTAAAACCTAATAACATTAGAATTTAAGTACGAAATGAACATTTAAAGGAAGAATTGAGATAGAATGAAACTGAAGTCAGCCTCAAACATAATTAGAATTTAGCTCTAAAAAATAAAGGTATAGACTTCAAATCATGACAGCTACTACAGACTGGGGTTTGTCTGTTTATTTGGGCATAATGTTGCCATACTTCAACTTTAACTGTTTCTATACCCCCCTTTTTATTTAAGAAGCTTTAAACATCTTTTAACATTATCACTGCATTAAACATTCAACCAAACACCAAATAAACAGGAATAACTTTGGAAAAGATTTGGCAGCGCATGCTCATAGCTTGCTTTCAAAAATAATCCAAAAGTTATCAAAAATACACAGACTAAGTTCAAAATAAATATCACTGTTTTAAAATTGACACATTAGAAAGTCAAAAAAATTCTTAACACACCAAAATAAAACAAAAGGTCTGCAGGATTCCAGGAAGACTTAGGTTAAAATGAAAATGTATTTCCCACCATTTATAGACCAAGATACCTCACCTAAACCTTCTCCTGAAAAGACAAATCTTTTAAAATCATTCTTTTTCAAAGGTATCGTTATTTTCATATATTTGGGATTACCCCTAATATTTGGGTTCTGTTAAAGTTAAATATTGACTTTTCATTGCTGAAAGATGTCTGCTCATAATATTCATGATATTAGTTATATTTCCATATTTGTGTGTATATTTTTCATTGGCGAATAATAAATTAATTTTTCCAATAAAATTACCAACTGATGTGGATTTTGTGGGTAAATAAGACCTAAAATTAAGTACCAATTTTCTACAGACAGGCAAAATCATAAAATCAAATATCCACCCCCAAAAAAAATATCCTCAAAAAACAAATCCACAGTATTCTACATTTCATAAAGACCTCTACCATGACATAAATAATTACAATGTACTACAAATTTTTGCAAAACCATGGCAACCAATTTAAAAAAAAATACAATTGGTCTTGATCCTTGATCCACCAAAAAGGTGTACCCCCTTATATAAAAAATTCCACAGTTTTATACCAATATATGAAGCAGCATCATCAGTAAGGCACATGCAAATGGTATTTACAGTCTTTAATTAGAAGTTAATGTTACAAGAACAATGAAGTTAACTTGTATGTTTGTTAGGTTGGTTAATATAAACTTAATAATAATAGTGTTTATAAATGAACATGATACGAATGTATGAAATCATGAAATGAGTAAACGGCGACTTTTGAACTAGTTATATATCACTTCAAACATGCTCTATACTTATACAGAGATCATATTCCAGTGTGACACTGTGGTATATATACAAGGACGTGTCCATTGGGCAAATCATCTTAAATTGTTTAGATGAGTTACCAATGTATCTATTTTTTTCCCTGCCAAAACAAGAGGATCTATCATCGCATGTCCCAACACTTTTATTGACTTACATGTTATTCTGTGGCCGATTTCCAAGATGTAACAGCTGGCCAACAAAACGCAGAGGGGATGTTGGTTTACTGACATTGGGACTGGTAGCTACATTGCTGTTGTTATTCTGTATGTCTACATTATTGGGTATATCTACAGTTAAACCTGCAATGAAAGAGAAGTTGACCTTAACAGGGTTATCTATCTACAGTTAAACCTGCAATGTAAGAGAAGTTGACATTAATAGAGTTATCTATCTACAGTTAAACCTGCAATGTAAGAGAAGTTGACATTAATAGGGTTATCAATCTACAGTTAAACCTGCAATGTAAGAGAAGTTGACATTAATAGGGTTATCTATCTGCAGTTAAACCTGCAATGTAAGAGAAGTTGACATTAATAGGGTTATCTATCTACAGTTAAACCTGCAATGTAAGAGAAGTTGACATTAATAGGGTTATCTATCTACAGTTAAACCTGCAATGAAAGAAAAGTTGGCATTAATAGGTTTGTGTATCTACAGTTAAACCTGAAGTTCCCTAGAAAAATACAACAAACATTTCATACATTGTACATGGCCATTATATGTTAGAACATCTAAGTATTCAGTAAACAGATGAATCTTAAAACACATCACAACCTATAGCATGCTCACTTAAGCATACAGGAGTTTTTAAGAAAATCTATGGACATTTCATGGCATGGAAAGAACTGGTATAACCCCTTATCCCCTTTCCTTCTGAATGAGACATATATGGATCAATTCTAATTCATACTGAAGAAGCTGAATGCTATTTCTTTTATTTCATGTAATGAGAAGGCAAATTGCTCAGGACATTTTTTAAGCTTAAGAAAGAGTTGCTTTCTCATTTCATACAAAATGTTCATGGTCATTTAAAATGCATTCATATCTTACTATCAAATGGCATTAAATTTTCAATAATTCTCATATCCTGCATATCTATTGGTTCTGACATTGTTGTTACTTAACTGTATTCATAAAATACTTGAAAGTTAAGGTCAAAGCCATAAAACTATATTTTACTGAAGGGAGGTGAACCGAACCTATTAACATCAGAAAAGAAACGTTTAGTTGCCTATTCATTACTTGTTAATTATTATGTAAGAGCAAAGGAAACCTCCAATCTCCATTAATATTACGTCTTAATTACAAACATGATGTAATCTTCAAGTTATTCAGAACAAGCCTATGTAATCTTTCTTTTACTTAAAATTAATTGACCTATCATTACCTACAAAATTGCATTTTGAATGAATTCTGCATACAATTGCACCTCCACATTTTTGTGGAATGCAATTCATCATAGAAGCTTTTTCTAAAGGCTGAATGATTGATGTAAGAATTGAGTTACCCAACATTGAACATAAAGGAAAGTGACAATGGAAGAACTTAAACCACAGTTGGATTTTAACTTAATTTATTCCTATAGACATGATAGATTATCTCAAAGTTCAGAATGGATTTATATTCAATATCTTTAAATTTTATTAGCTTGTCTCTCATAATTGTTGTCAGGAATTCAAGTGCACACATCGATTCAGGATTTTCAATCTCATTTATTATTATTGCACTCAAATAGGAACCCAAACTTAATAAATTTTGACAGCTTCATTTAAATGCAGCATTATACAGACATTGCAATAATTGATCGTCATAATTGGCTTCTCTTGATAGACATTTCTAAGTCCCCCTCCCTTTGTAACACAGTTGACTAATTGAACCAGAAGCTCAATCTATTTGAAACTAATTTAAAATTTAAAATAAATGAAATATCATAAATTCAATTCTTCACACTAAGGTTAACAATGCAACAGGATAATTAAAATTTTGTCAATTTTTCGTCTAATGAATTACATGTCCATGATGTCTGGTATGACTAAGAAATATTGACAAGTGTAACCCGTGTATCTAATGACTCACATCAACTGACTAACGCTTTACGCTTTACAGTCAAGACTTAAAACTATGGAAAATATAAATAACATAATGTCTCACTGATGTAAATAAATGGCTTATATCTCCAAAATCGTATTGAAATGGGGAATGTGTCAGACCCAACAAAAGAGCAGAAAACAGCTAAGGGTCACCAATAAGTCTTCAAAACAGAGAGAAAATGTATGCACCATAAATGGGAAGAAATGTCTTTCAAGGTGCTTAAACGAATATACGCATTAGACACCTTGACAACAACAATACTAGGAGTCAGCAGTATGTACTTTTTACACATCACCACAAACAAAAGACAGGTGTCTAAACATGATGTGCATTTAACACTTCACCAAATGATAACACTCAGCAAATTCATTGTGTTAATTTCATTCATAGAATAGGATGAACCCAACAAAGATTAATAAAGATGGCACTGAAGGTTAATGTGTTTCACATTATAAATATTTATATCTACACGACCTATACAGTGAAACAGGAAGATCCTAGAATAGTATTATTGTGTTGTGAGAGTATAATTATTTACAATGGTGTATATATCTGGTATACAGAAGAGTAAACAAACGTGACCACAAGTTCAACATTAAGTCAATCCTCTATCTACTGCAGTGATTTGTATTATTGATCGTAACTTACTGTGAATTTATTTATTTTCGTGGGTACCAATTTTCTTAAGTACCAATTTCCGTGGGTACCAATTTTCGTGGGTACCAATTTTCTTAAGTACCAATTTTCGTGGGTACCAATTTTCTTAAGTACCAATTTCCGTGGGTACCAATTTTCTTAAGTACCAATTTCCGTGGGTACCAATTTTCTTTTAAGTACCAATTTCCGTGGGTACCAATTTTCCTGGATTGAGGAAAACTTGAGTTTTCATGGATATTTGATTTCATGGTTTATAGTCAAAGTCTGCTATAGAACTTGTAGAAAAATTGTAATTTGTTAAACACTTAATTTTGTGTTTGACCTGTACCCATGAAATCCATGGATATGTGTATCGTAGGAAAAATAATGAATCCACTGTCTCTAATGAAGTGAAAATATTAGCATCATCAAGTCAAGAGCATGCTGAATCTGCATGAAATATTTTCCACTTGAGTTTTAGCATTACTAAATATCAATCGATCAGTTTTAAGTTATAATAGTTGCCAGTGAGACAACTCTGTTACATGTCCGTATCTACCCAATGATCTGGATGTTAGTAAATAAAGGTCACAGTTTGACCTCAGAGGCCTCTCTCTGTATCATGAATGAAATGAGATCAGAGAACAGCTTTATACTATTTTGGATAACCTTACATTTAATTTTTTTGAAACACAGTACATCCAAATACAGTCTTCAGGATTTTGTGTTGTTGGATTTCTAACTCATTGATATATAACTTCACATCTCCTTGTATTTACACATACTCTGTATGACTATTGTTCGTTACACATTTACACATACATATACCTTGACGATGACATGCAATATCTTCACAGTCTGTGGTATATATCCAATTCCTAAAGACCAACTCAAAGTAATATTGAATATAAGTCTTACATCAAGAGCACCCAACACATTTTTAATACCATTAAAGAATCAAGACTACAATATCTATGGAATTAAACAGTTAAATTTTTGTTTAACAATACAATAAATCAATACCCTGGTAAAGTCAGTCGTTTTCCTTATGACGCAAACCTATGACATCTGTTACTGACACATGGAATCTGGGTGTAAAACATTTATCCCCATTTAACACACCATTCACACGTGTATATATTGTTAATAAAGATAAATTAGGGCACTGGGAGATATATGTTATAATCCTCTTAAGACTTCAATGTAATCTCTATTTCCTTTGATCTAGTGTTTTGATCATGTCAAATTATAAATTGAGTAAGTCTATCATGTCAAAATACTTGGACATTTAACATGATTTTCTAAATCAAGGCAAAGGCTATTATCCCAAAACCAGTGGACATTAAGGTTTCCTAAATCAAGGCAAAGGCTATTATGCCAAAATCATTGGACATTAAGGTTTCCTAAATCATGTAAATCAAGGCAAAGGCTATTATGACAAAACCATTGGACATTAAGGTTTCCTAAATCAAGGCAAAGGCTATTATGGCAAAATCATTGGACATTAAAGGTTTCCTAAATCAAAGCGAAGGCTATTATGTAAAAATCATTGGACATTAAGGTGTCCTAAATCAAAACAAAGGCTATTATTCCAAATTCATTGAACACTTAAGGTTTTCTAAATCAAGGCAAAGGCTATTATGCCAAAACCATTGGACATAAAGCTTTCCTAAATCAATGCAAAGACTAAAATTAATGTCAAAATCATTGGACATTAAGGTTTCCTAAATCAAAGCACAGGCTACTTGTAAAAATTATTGGACATTTAACATGGTTTCCTAAATCAAAGCAAAGGCTTTATAACAAAATCCTTGGACATCTATCATGGTTTCATAAATCAAAGCAGATTATTATGACAAAATCCTAAGTGTATATATATCATGATTTCATAAATCAAGGCAAAGTCTATCATGTCAAAATCATTGGGCAGTTAACATTATGTTTCCTAAATCAAAGTAATGGCTTATCAACAAAATTTTCAAAATTGCCAGTTTCCTAAATCATAGCAAAAGCTAATGCGACAAAATTCTTGAACATTCAAACTCAAAGTCATCATAATTTCTTATTCAAAGCAAAGGCTATATAATGACAAAATCCTTGGACATTTATCATGCATTCCTAAATCAAAGCAAAGGCTAATACGACAAAAAACGTTAACCATGAAATCAAAGCACAGGCTTTTAGTAATGACAAAATCCATAGACATTTAATATATTTGATACCAAGGCACAGTCTGATATGACAAAAAAATCCCGATTAGATGAAATGAGAAAAATCAAAAATCTTCTTTTGTGAAAATTATCTAAAATCAATATAACATGTAAAGATTTGTACTAAACTCCTTGCAAAAAACAGAGTCATTAAATCACAGATGATTTTCCAAAGGTAAAATATGTAGGAATATAGAACTCACAACAGAATTTCTTCAGGAAACAGATATTATCCCTCAGTCTGACTTAAAACTTATTAAACAGACATCCCTCAGTCAGACTGCAAACTTATGAAACACTCTGTCAGACAGCCTGCACTCTTATGAAACAGATATCATCGGTCAGTCAGACTGCACTCTTATGAAACAGATATCATCCCACAGTCAGACTGCACTCTTATGTTATGAAACAGATATCATCCCACAGTCAGACTGCACTCTTATGAAACAGATATCATCGGTCAGTAAGACTGCACTCTTATGAAACAGATATCATCCCTCAGTCAGACTGCACTCTTATGTTATGAAACAGATATCATCCCACAGTCAGACTGCACTCTTATGTTATGAAACAGATATCATCCCACAGTCAGACTGCACTCTTATGAAACAGATATCATCGGTCAGTAAGACTGCACTCTTATGAAACAGATATCATCCCTCAGTCAGATTGCACTCTTATGTTATGAAACAGATATCATCCCACAGTCAGATTGCACTCTTATGAAACAGATATCATCCCACAGTCAGACTGCACTCTTATGAAACACTCTGTCAGACAGCCTGCACTCTTATGAAACAGACATCATCCCTCAGTCAGACTGCACTCTTATGAAACAGACATCATCCCTCAGTCAGACTGCACTCTTATGAAACAGACATCATCCCTCAGTCAGACTGCACTCTTGTGAAACAGATATCATCCCACAGTCAGACTGCACTCTTATGAAACAGATATCATCCCTCAGTCAGACTGCACTCTTATGAAACAGATATCATCCCACAGTTAGACTGCACTCTTATGAAACAGATATCATCCTACAGTTAGACTGCACTCTTATGAAACAGATATCATCCCACAGTCAGACTGCACTCTTATGAAACAGATATCCCTCAGTCAGACTGCACTCTTATGAAACACATATCCCTTAGTCAGACTGCACTCTTATGAAACAGATATCCCTCAGTCAGACTGCACTTTTATGAAACAGATATCCCTCAGTCAGACTGCACTCTTATGAAACAGATATCCCTCAGTCAGACTGCACTTTTATGAAACAGATATCCCTCGGTGAGACTGCTCTCTTATGAAACAAATATCATCCCTCAGTCAGACTGCAAACTTATGAAAAAATATCATACCTCAGACTGACTACACTACATACATGTGTTATGAAACAGATAGTCTCCATCATTCTGAGTGCCACTTCAAGTTTATAGGTTAAAGTACAAAGAAGATGTATCAATCGACTGCCTGTGTATTGACAACTATCGGAAATCAATTCACTCTTACTCTGTTATTTGGTCTAGTATTGTTTTGATATGATATAACATACCATTCACTTTAACAAACCGTCAATTGGTCAAGTATAATTTTTATAAGATATAACACCAAATCATGAACAATTTGTCCTTCAAATTAACATGTTTGATGTTTCTTTTATATTGGGTAATTAAAAAAAAACAATATCAACTTTAACTGAAAATCAATACAATATGAAGTCAATCACCTTACACAGATGTTACAGTTTATAAATGAAATTATACATCAGAACATTGGAACCCAGTGGTTAAATAGTAATATTCTTTTACTAGAAAATACACAAATAGCTGATTGAGGTTTCTAGGAAAGGGGGGTGTATAATTATATCTGTAATGGCTAAAATATAGTGCTGGGCGAAAAGAAGTATATCTAAAAAATTTATAGATTTTAATATTTTTTGCTGTCAAAAAAAGGCCTCTACTTCTCAAACCTTAGTATAATCAACCACTACCTTTCAAAGAAGCCCATATATATATATATATATTTACCTCAATCTATCCATAAAGCTAAGTTTGTTTTTACAATTCATTATGTTGTTGGGATACTGTTTAAAAAACTCTCTACATACTCATACACTGCACATGTACACTGCTGCCACTGCACTCATACACTGCATATACACACACACTCAAAATCTACTATACTTCACATAGACATTGTACAAATAGAAAATGTTGAAATTAAGGTTAACCTTACATGTAATTTATCTTTAATTATATATTTTAACTGTAATAAGATTAATACACTTACTGTGTTAGTCAATACACGTTATAGTTTATATTATTGGCTCTCGTCTAAAATCAAATAATTCCCTCAATCATTATTCCAGTCGTTATGTAAGAAATCCTCGCTTTTGCGATAAAATTTTTAATCCAGTTTTGATGTTAATCCTTCCGAAATGCAATTACTATTAATTACTGCACACTTGCGACCACACAAACAAAATAGGTTAAACTTGATTAACTTTGATAGGAAATCAATTGGCTCGGACAATGTAAATCTGTCTTGTAAATCGTCACTGGCATAAAAAGCAAAGAGAAGAAAAAATCCATCAGTATATTCATTGATCAGTCTGATTCTTGACTAGTAAAGTCGTGTACATTCCTCAATATTGACAATTTAATTAATACTGCCATCCAAACTTTACATCAGACAGTTTTAAAAACCGAAAATGTTACCACACTTCCCACAGTCTATCGAGCAGTCTATAACAAATTACATAAACTTCTCACAACGAAATCAAATTATTTCTGTTAAATTCCCTTTTGTTATGTAAACTCTATCAATGGAATTCTTTTACCATGCACTTCTTCTCACATTCTATGATGATAACAAATTACATAAACTTCTCACAATGCAATTAAACTTATACAGTTAAATTCCTTTTGTTTAGTTAACTTAATAGCATTTTTTTTACCAGGTGTAAATTACATTATCAGGAAATATTAATAAAAGTGCACGATGTTAAATGAATGAGTAAAATTAATAAATATCCCTCCACCATCAATTTTGTATTAGACACATGCCTAAATTACACTCTCCTGTTAAATCTACACTGAATCAGATGACTTATCAGGATTCTTTGACCAGGTGTAAATTTCATTATCACAAAATATAAGTGCACTACAGTAAATGAATGGGTAAAATTAATGAATATCCCTCCACCATTAATATTGTATTAAACACATGCCTTACACCCTGTTACACTGTTAAATCTACACTGAATCAGATGACTTGATTTATCTCTCCTATAATGAGTCCTTCTCTCTTCGATTATTGATATTCCTGTGTTTACATGAAGGAAGTGCACTTTTATAAATGTACACCTTGAGGTTGTTCAATTTGTGTAATCATACATGTGTAAAAATATATCATCCACAATTATACATAGGAAATTATTAATAAAATATTTTTTCCTGACAAGAAAGACGTTATATATTTTTGCCTGAAGCAAAGCCTGTGTCTGATCAGAATTAATCATATTTTTTCATTTATTACGTAAATTCATTACTGGAAGCTCATTTTGACTTGATAGAAGAACTTGACACTAGTAGGAGGCTAAACTAGTTTTTTGTAAGTATTGTTTTCTTTATCCCTGGGCATGTTGTACTAAATGTATACAGTTTTACACATGAATTCTTACATTTATTTTATTTTTTTTAAGAAACTTAGCTTACATTCAACATTGAGTGATGAACTTAAAATTCAAAAATTTTGTCATTTTAAAACTTTTGTTTAAATCAATATATAACCTTTATAATATTTACATCAAATTATCATGCATTTATCATGCTTTAATAGTACAATTGAAATAATGAGTTGCCTAATATTTTATCTTACGTCAAAAGAAGACTCTACCTGGACACATTATTCAGAATTGTCTAATATTTGCTCTTATATATGCTATTTCAGACTTTCCCAAAAAGGTAACACCAAAAGAAGACCCTAAGCTAGACACATTATTCTGCTTATAATTATTTAATATTTGCTCTTATATCATATGCTGAGTCAAACTTTTCAAAAAAATAATTTGTAAAAGTAAACAGATAGATCCTTAGCCTGGACACATTATTCTGACTGAAGGTCTTATATTTGCTCATTATCTTATGCTTGTAGCAGCCAAAACTATAAGCAGAAAATAAAAATTCTAAAATATTAAATTTGTTTAATTATAAACATGGTCAACATTCATTTAAGAATTGAATGCTTCTTTTTGTAACTTCATTGGGGTGTAAAAGCATTGATCAAAGTACATTTTGTATGAAGCGCAGAAGCGCTTCATTCTAATCAAAGTGATGGAAATCACTCATGGAAAGATTAGAAGAGTAGTTTGAATTATTTCATATTAAGGTATGGTGGGGAAAAATGAACATTTATAAAGCACTTTTACTGAAAATTGCATTTACAGCAGGTCTTTAGAAGGAAACTTGCTTTTCCAGTATGAGGATCACTGAAAAAATACACTAGTCAAACTGACTAGCTTACCTAGTCAAATTGACTGTCCACAGGATGACTATGTCAAAAGTCAATTGACTTATTATTTTTGTATATTAACTAGCTTTGCAAGTCATTTTGACTTTGTTAAAATAGTTTTTGTACTAGACCAATAGTCAAGTCTACTTATCATCCTAGTCAAGTTATCTCTTGCTGCGAACGCAGCCTGACTAGCCAGTCCCTAAGATAATGCATGTTCCACATGCATTTCCTCATTCTCAAGAGCGTCCAGTGAAGAGAGAAAAGGATTTGACTGCAAAATCTAAACATTTGTGTATTGTTTTGTTTTTTTGTGTTACCTATTTTAGAACACTAACATTAAGAATAGTAAATAAAAATACTCTAAACAAAGCAAAACATTTAATATCATTTATTTTGATAATTCTGGTCCAAACTTGGTCATCAATTGTTCTTGGTCCTACCAATACTTCTTGGACTGTTTGGAATTCATCCCTGTTCCCTGGTTCTACTTCCCAGATCTGCAAAATACAGAGATAGAATGTAAGATGTGAAAAGAATTGAATAACCGATAGTGAAGTGTGTAATGAAACTTTAGTTTCACGGACTCATTTTTTTTTTATGTCAGCCAGGTACAACATAATGATGTACTCCTGAATAGTGATTATTTCATTATGCCATATACACGCCACTTCCTGTTTCTGACCTAATATTTTTGAAATATTCAACTTTTTGGTTGTTTCTTTCAAAGTACATGTACATGAGCAGCAATGAATTACAGACAACAAATAATTATTATGCATTTTTATGAAATATACAACACAAGTGCACTTCTCAGCAGAAGAACTGGCTCAAGACAGCAGATGCATCTTTCCAATCCTAAAGGAACGAAGATTCCTTGTGTCGTAAAAATATAAGTTGTTTCAGTTTGAATTTTGCATTTAAAAAAGTAAAGGTTAACTGAATTCATTTTTCGGTTCTTTATTTTCAAATGTACAAATGTCCATTTAATTTTACTTCAGTTTTATTTTCAATATTTTCTGTTCTTTGACCATACACTTTTTTCTTCATTTTTTTTATAAGTATAGTTATACATTCTGAAATTTCATTTGCCTTGTTCTGTTTATATATATTTATCTATATGTGAATGAGACATTTCATGTTTCGTGTTATATTGCAATATGCCTGATTTTTTTGTACATGTATTGGTTAACACATACATGTATTGGTGTTCTTTACGCACCCCTTCCTTTATACTTCTGAACAAACTGACAACTAACTGTTATTAACATTAAAGTCAAAGGACAAAAGCCATCCAAAAGCAAGTTGTACTTTATTTAGAAAAAATATATTTTACCTATGTTTCTGCTAATATGATAAAAAAAATTAGGGTTGTAGGTATAAAGCAAACACAAGGACAAGAAAAGAGATATATATTGTATGCAGCTTAAAATATTTGCAACACGGAAAAAAATTATTTTCAAGTCCTGTCAATCTTGAAGCCCCTTCAAGCTTTTACACCCAAACCAAGCGACTTTAAAGAAGCGAACAAATAGGTGCAGCTGGTAGAATCAATATAGCCATATGGTAACCCAAAAACAAATCATTAATCAGTGGTAGATCAAGAACTTTATGTAAGGAGGCTCACTTACTGACCTAAAAGGGGGAGGGGCTACAGTTTGTTCAGTGATTCCCTATATATAAGCAACCAATATTCCCACAAAAGCATACTTGTCGGATATTGGAAGAAAAATAGACTTTTATTAATAGTATCAAATTGGAAATATTCATAACAGAAACAGACAATTTAAGTTTGTGTATCCTCATTGTAGCCGTTTACCAGCTATGTTGTCTTAGTTATATTTGCGATTTCTTAAAATAAATAACAGGTGCTTTAACAATATTACATTAAAAAATGACAAACTTTGCAGAACATAAGAAATATTTACCTTTTTTCTAAGGAAACGATGTGAACTTCTTGTCCATTTTCTTTGTTATGAAAGCACGTGTTGAGGCGCGAGAAGATGTGCGTCGGCTATCCAGATGTTTAAGATAAGACGTCATAGCGGGCATCATCAAATTTCACTATGCATGCTGAGTAAAGGTACTAGGTTAAACAGTAGCGATTTGATCTACTAGACATCTAACTGAGATTACTAGACAGACTAGTCATTCTGACTAGGTATTTTTTTCAGTGATAAAACAAGCTCAAATTAAATAATATGGGTCTCTTAATTTGCACAATTTTATTTAAACTGCAGTTTATATCTTATCGAAATTATGTTGCCGGTTCTGAACATGTTTCAAAAAAACAAAAAAATGCAAAAATTCTTCTAGTAAATGTTACCAACTATCCTTGTAAGACAGAAATCTGGACCAACATCTTAAAACTTTCAAGTGTCAACAAAAAAAAATTGAAAAATGTTGTTTTGGGGCATTTTGTAAGTTGAAACAGAGGTTATATGGCATTGAAGATTAAAAGTTTTAGAGTGCCTTTTGATCATTTTTTAAAGTATTTTTCAACACAGGGCATTGAAAATGTACTTTTTCAACGTTAACCAATTGAAAAACTTATCTTATTGAAATGTGGATTCTTTCTCGATTGTAAAAATATATATTCACTTCTAATAAAAATTCAAATGACTAAAATAGACATACTGATTGATGGGAAATAAACTAATAAACAATGGTTTGTTATAATTAAAAGTTTTAAAATTTTTAAACTGTTTCAAGCCAATTCCTTCTTGTTAATCCATTAATAATTTGTCTTTCAGATATAATTTACAGAATCTGTCCGCGTGACTGTGACTATATGTAATGTAGATTAAAAGTAATTGGCAATAAATAAATCTATCATCCTTATAAATATCAAACATCTAATGTACACATTTGTGGATTCAATTATGAGGTCAAATACTTGTGTATTAAGAATTATATGTATATTTAGTGGTCTGTATAATTATGTAAGACTGAGGTTGATAGGTAATGTGGTCAATTTGATTGGCAGTTTAGGAGGTGGGGCATTGTAATTAAAGGTCCACCTTGTCTCTGATTGTTTAGTGATAATGACAGTTGTCAATCATACTTCTAGTTGAATCAATACCCAGTTACCTAATCAATATGTTTTTTTTAAAAAAGCCTGCACATCAACACACCTTAATGACATACATTCTTGAATGAACTGCTCCAATAATATACCCAGTTTTTTTTCAGTTTATATGTGTTTTATGTGCACATACATGAGAACATAGGGAACTATATTTCAGTGTGAGTACATTAAGTAACAGTAGCTAACCTGTCCTGTTGTTATGGAGGCCAGTGCCTAAGTAAAGATTTAGAACAAGTTCTAATCTTTCCAAAAATGTGTGCACGGTCAACTTCTGCTTTTACAACCCTATGAAGTTACAAAAAGAAGCATTCAATACTTATAATTGCATTTTTTAGCAAGGACCATGAAAACAGATTTGTATCAAGTTTTTATTTAAATTACCTGTGCACTTTTTTTGGGGACCAGTGTGTCATCATGAATGATCAATTTTATTGTGTAATGAAGTTGATTAAGGAATAACACGAGACTGCATTTAGCCAATCAGAATAACATATTATAATGAAACATACATCTAATGTAATTATTTAAAGACAGCAAGATATTATTACATAACTGGACAGCAGCACAATTCTGTCAATATGAGGACAGAGCGTAAATAGAGGTCAGGAACCTTGTAACAATACATTTTACTGATGGAATCACTGGCATCATATAATAGTATTAGACTTGATATTAACAGCACAATGACAGGTGATAACTTGATATCATGATGGATTTAATTACAGAATGAAAAACAATGGCAGTTCAATGAACTCCATAACAATTGTTTAATCTGCATGATATGAACAGACAGCTGAGCTATAACAGAAGTGACCATTGATTCTGTACATTTTACAATTGATTAAGAACTTATTTTATTGGCAGGTTTAAACAGAATACTGTTAATATAGAAATTTAATTGCCTGCATTTATTATTGTGATTTTGTCATTTTAGATAAAAATATGATTTTTATTTTTTGCCATTTCTAATAAAATGCCAAATCAGCTAAGATTATCTATATCAATTGTGTTGTAAATAGTTAGACTGTTACACTGATCATCAAGTTATGCTAATGCCTATTCAATTGTGTTGTAAATAGTTTGGCTGTTACTGATCAACACGTTATGTAACAGTAAATAGTTATCAAAAGTACCAGGATTATAATTTAGTACACAAGACGCACATTTCGTCTACATAAGACTCATCAGTGATGCTCATATCAAAATATTCATAGAGCCAAACAAGAACAAAGTTGAAGAGTATTGAGGATCCGAAATTACAAAAAGTTGTGCCAACGAAATCAATTAAGGTTATCTATATCAATTGTGTTGTAAATAGTTTGGCTGTTACTGATCATCAAGTTATGTAACAGTAATGAACAATAACACCCAGGTAGCTGTTTGCTTTTATCATTCATAAAAGATATTGGTTACTGGCCAGTAATCTGTTCTAATACATTTTCTATATTTTGCATGTATATTTTTGTCTAAAATTATATGAATGGAAGTATAGATAGAAGTATGTATAAATCAAGGGTAAACACCAAAGAGACAGCAACCCAAAAAATTACAAAAAACATAAAAAATGTACTATATTGCCAAAATAAGAGGCAAATTAGGGGCAATTTAAAAAAAAAACATCTGTTGAAGAAAACCAAGGAGAGGATTAGCACCTTAGCATATGAACTATATTGCAAATCATTCAGAAAAGTTCTGACGAAAATCAATAGACTGAATAGTAGATTGTAATAAATTTCTTCATTTAACCTCAAAAGTATATTATCCTGACAAATCAAATTGAGCATGGAAATTGGGTATGTTTTAAAGAGACAACAACATGACTGAAGAGAAGACAAAAATGAAACAGCCAAATGGGTCTTCAACACACAGAGAAAAACCCGCACCTGGTTGGGGGGGGGGGGGGGGGGGGGGGGGCAAAATCTAATTTAATTGCCATGAAAGCTTGTGCAATGCAATAAGGTAACATATGTATTACAATTCTTATAGTATAATATTCAAGAGCCTGTTACTTTACATTCTCAATATAAAAGCTATTAAAATGTACTTCCAATTCAAAATTATTTCAGATCTATTTAAATTTAGCCTTGTGCATTGATTTGAATATAAAATTACAAATCATTTCTGCATCGATAATTCACACAGTATTTAAAGAAACATAATGGCAAAAAATTTTAAAAGCTGACATTACATTTTTAAACATTTATTCCTCAGTTAGCAAATATATTAAGAACATTAAGTACAATTGATATTTTGGAACTTTTGAACAACCATAAGATGCCACTCGTATCATTCTATTGCCATGTACCTTACAAAGGCTGTGTCAAGTTAAGACCCAATTACACCATGTAAGATGTTTACAAAGGCCATGCCACTTAATTGTTTCTTTAACCTATATCATAACACTTGAGTCACGATAGACAGTATCATTTTCTTCATATAACTAATAAGGACAAAGGTTATTGTACAATTTTCTATGGATAAGATTAAAAACAATGACCATGTGAAACCAAATAAGTGACGGAACTTTTTCTCTTTACAATTGTAACTGACAGTGTTCCTTATTATATAACAATGGGTGCAAGTTTTACAATACACTAGCTATCACTTAACCGTGAATCCTGACTAACTTATAAGATCTAGATAACAATTTGCATACAATGTTACATAAGTGTACTATTTAAAAAGTACTTTTTGCTTATGTTCTGGTGAAAACAAAAATACATGCATCTGATTTGAAAGTGAACAAGGGAACTTATTATGACAGATGTACACAGAACCAGTTAAAACCGGTACCAGTACATCTATTTTTCCATAGATGCTAATTATCAAACATATGTCCAAGAGGTCAACTTGAAAATTTTAGAACCAGAATGAAATCAATTATCAATGCGTTCATTTTTTGTTAAATTCAAGTGTACACAGTTAAGACAAATCTCTTCTAATAAGCTGGGGATTAATTTCAACTGACCACAGATGCTCCTGTTATAAGAGTGGTCAGATAGTGGAAAATTAGGATTGATTGCTTATTAGTTTCTTAAACCAGGCCTAATACGCCTGTTACGCCACTTTGGTCAATGTTTAATAGTTATTTCATATTCTAACAATTATTAAACTTAAGAGATCTTTTTTCTTTTACATGTGTTTCAAACAACATATGTACCATTTTATTTGAATTTAAATGTCCCTCCTTAACATAAAGTCTGTTGAACTATTGCATATACATGTATCTGCTACCTAGAAAAATTTTAAGAAGATGTGGAAGGTCAATGCAACTCTACTCTGATCTCTTCCAAGAACCAATACATAGATATGAGAAGATGTGGTATGAGTGCCAATGAGACAACTCTCCATCCAAGTCACAATTTGTAAAAGTAACCCACATATATCTGTATGCAGATTGGACTGAAATTGCACTTAATAGTCTTTTAGATCATTCTTCAACAAGAGGCTGTCACAGCGACACCAAACCGGATTTATTTATATTTATTTGTGTCCTGGCAATATCACAAGAACCATTACTGAAGAATGGTGAAAGTGAAAATCATCAATATCAAATTTGACCTCTATTTTGTCATCAGTATCAACATATTAAAATTTGAAAAGCTTAGATTGAATGGTTCATGAGTAAATGCAACAACGTGAATGGAAACGCCATTTTACAATCTTTCAAGAACCATTGGAAACGCCATTTTACAATCTTTCAAGAACCATAACTCCTGAACGGTAAAAGTTAAAATCGTCATTATTGAACTTGACCTCTATTTTGTCACCGGTAACAACATATTAAAATTTGGGAAGCTTTGGTAGAACAGTTCATGAGTAAATGCACGGACAAGACTGGAAACTCCATTTTTCAATCTTTCAAGAACCATAACTCCTGAACGGTAAAAGTCAAAATGGCCATTATTGAACTTGACCTTCATTTAGTTGTCAGTAACAACATATTAGAATTTTAAAAGCTTTGGTTGAACGGTTCATGAGTTAATGCACAGACAACATTTGATTGCCGCCCACCCGACCGACTGACCGCCCGCCGTACATCCCCAAATCAATAACCGACATTTTTGTCACAAAAATCCGATTAAAAATCTCAATAATCAATGCACACAATTATTTCTAACTTTACTGTTCACAAAAATACAACTTTTCTTCAATCCACGAAAATTAGTACACATGAAAATAAATGAATCTACCAAACATGAAACTATAAAAATTTTACTTACTTTCGTTCTTCATAAAAGCAATGTATTAATAAAATCATGTAATTATAAAGACCTGAAAGCTTTTATTTAGATATAAGGATATGTATATTAACTTTATATACTTTAAATTTGCTTTCAATATGTTCAAGGTTCTAAATGTAATGGACATAATTCTATTCATTTCATAATTTTACCCTGACAGTCTCTGCAATCATATAAATAATAGTTACATTTAATGTATAGGAAATATGAACAAAATTCAATTACCGTCAAATTGTCTGAAAATTGATCACAAGTCACCTTGAGTCTCTGTTACGATCGATAAATGTTGAGAATAGATATCATTTATACTGGATATCAATTATTGACGATTCATCGAAAAATGGTTGAAAAACAGATTTATTATTCATTTGATTTCTTTTCTCGTAGTGATTATGCAGTAAGAATAAAATGTAAAACTGACCTGAAATAACAATTAAGCCTCGAAAGAATTGAAGAAATTCGTATCTCAATTCGGTAAATCAATTCCAAGTGTTATATGAAACTGATTTGTATTATTTGACAATAAACCGATACTGAATACAACAAATATTTACATCACCCTATACTTATAAATAAAATAAAACATTAAACTGACCTGATATAAAAATTGAGCTCAACAGAATTGAAGACAATCGTCTCTGAACTCTGTAGATAAATTCCTAATGTTATTTCAAACAGAGAGGACCCTGAATACAACAAATATTTACATCACTTTATTACTATACTTATAAATAAAACATTAAACTGACCTGATATTAAAAGTAAGCTCGACAGAATTGAAGAAATATCTTCTGTGAATTCCGTAGATCAATCTGTAGTGTTATTTGAAACAGAGAGGACCCTGAATACAACAAATATTTACATCACTTTATACTATACTTATAAATAAAACATTAAACTGACCTGATATTAAAACTAAGCTCGACAGAATTGAAGAAATATCTTCTGTGAATTCCGTAGATCAATCCGTAGTGTTATTTGAAACAGAGAGGTATTATTTGATGACACTGAATACAACAAATATTTACATCACTTTGTACTATACTTATTGTTAAACTACACCGGAAACACAGTGTCTTACTATGTGTCACACTTAAAGATCACAGCTTTATATCCAAACACATAAATATTCAATATTTAACAACTCACGTTACGTCTTTATAGAAAACTTACTATAAATAGATCAATGCAAGCTGTTATATCTATCAATCTAATTCTCATCACAAAACTCCAGACCTTTTCAAATTTTCACATTTTTAAATGTACGTGTTTTAAAAACTGCGTAAAAGGTAAAAAGGTTATCCTTCAATGGGTTCACCCAAAAGGTAATGCACTTAAAACAGATCAAACTCTATTTATCCGATTTTGTACAAATTATAATGTACGATTATAGGTTCTATTGTTAAATACATAAATTGATATAGTCTATGTATTTAAAGGAAAGGACTTATAATCATGTAGCCTAGATCTTTGAGGGAATAAGTTTTTAACAAGATTTCAAAGGGATATATAAGTTTTGAATTCATTTTTTTTTTTAAATACAAATCATACAAAATTCATCTTTTTATTCGTTGGTTACAATTTTCATGGATTTAGGAAAACTTCGAATTTTGTGGATCTCATGGTTTGGCCAAAGGAGTAGGTCCGTATTGTCAGAAACAGCCCATATTTATGTAGCAGAAGCATTTTACTTTCCAGTTAATAGCTAAAAGATTACATTTTCACAATTTTGAAAAACTGCTATATTTTGGGGCAAAAAAGGGGTCTTACTGAACCTACTCCTTTTCATAAGTTGAGATACGTCCATGACTTTGAGATACCCAACTGAGACTTTGAGATACCCCACTTCGTGACTTTGAGATACATGTACAACACTGTGACTTTGAGATACCCCACTCAGTGACTTTGAGATACCCCACTGTGACTTAGAGATACCCCACTGTGACTTAAAAATACCTCAATATGAAATCGATAATGAACAGTTCCTTTGCTTTTCCTACTAATGGACCCAGTTTCCATCTTAGAGGGTCAGAGATTATAATATTGTTAAAGTCTCACAACTATTCAAATTTGTGATTTCACTCAAATACCCAGATTAAAAAAAACATTAGATGATATCAAATTTCGAACAATATCCTAAAAGTTTTTGTCAAACAAAATTTTCTTGCTGTTGATTATTCTGTACATTATTATCAATAAATTTCATCATTCTTTTTTATTTTCAGGTTTTAATTGTGTTCCTGTTTGCCAGAAGATATGTAGCATGGGTATGTACAAACATGTAAATGTTACGCTTTTAAAGTCATCACAATAACTTTGACAACCAATACATTTATACACACTATGTGACCTACGACAATCTCTCTTATTAACCACCCAGGAATGAAGGATATATGTATCCTAGGTTTCAAGAAAACTTAAGTATATACCTTTCACATCCGTTATACACCTGACTATGTACTAGAGAGCAGTAATCTAATAAGAGCCTTATTAACCCATTTCTGAGAGAGAAAAACATGTATGACCTGATTGCACTAAGAACTTTTATCACATGTACTTACTTTGCTCATGAATCTTTAATGCACTGTGCATGAATAAGGTGTAAATCAAGGTCAAAACAATAAACTATATATAATAAAGTGTTTATCATGTTAATCAATAGACTTAATGTATTGTTTGCTTCAATTCTCCCAAATGGACAATCAAATTCTCCCTAGGTGATATAACGTTTAACCCTTTCAAATGAAATGGTAATCAATCTCTTGACTTCCTTGTTGATGTATTGACAATCTTACATGGCTAAATTAAATGGACCACAGAAAAAAAAATATTTCTAATTAAATGGACCAAAGAAAAACAAGTTATTTCTAATTAAATATATGGACTAAAGAAAAACAAGACATTTCTAATTATATATATGGCCTACAGAAAAACAAGTTATCTTTAATTAAATGGCATGAAGTAAACATACCATTACTTAATTGGTAGAAAACAGTGTCCATCATACAAAAAAACTAACATTTAAGCTTCTAAGAACTACTTTCATTTTGCAGTCAATGAGAAATGTTTAGCGTAAAAATTAAATAAAGCATAATTTGTGATTGAAAATAGCTTTGAACTTCAAATACTGTTAATTTAGAAATATTGTGAGTTTTTTTTTTAATTTGTATTGCCAATAATAAGAATTCAAATTCTGAAATCCAACACATTTATCAATATGCATTTTTTTCTGTATTCACAATTAGCATTCTCATATCTAAAAATAAAATCTACATTGGCTATTTCACATTGAAGGTCAGGCCATAACTATAAGATGCAGAACAACGATACAGATATTTTTGCATTGCTTTTAATTTTTAATGTCATCATGTGTTTGTATGGATACACCTTTTTCCTTTATTTTAGGGACCTACATGGCCAAATGGTCTGAATTATGAGTGTGTCCATCTACGGCCATCACTATATATATATATAGCTAGCCTTACAACACTGAGGTTGTAACTTCAAACCTGATAGACAAAGATTTATATAGTAAGTCTTACTACCGTATATAAATCCTTGTTTGAGGCAAGGTGTGTTTGACTTCAATCCTAATCATGCCAGTTTTTTCATGTTTTGCTACCCAAGGTTTTCTCTCCAGCTTCCCCAACTGCTGCAGTTATATACCCAAAGCTTTATAACTGTGCTAAAAACGGTGTTAACAAAACATCATTATAAATCAATCAACCTTTCTTTCATCGTATTTTTTTAATCTGTCTGTTACATGCTGTCCACTAGAATGGTTTTTAATTTGTCTGTTACATGCTGACCACTAGAATGTGGTAAGAGTATTACAGTTTATAGCTTTGCAGCTTTCTATATATATATGTATCTGTGATTTAAGGATTTTATCTGCCAATGACGTCAGCAATGCTCTTATTTCTTTATACAGACCAAAACACATCTCTGTGTATATATTGCTAATTTGGATCATGAACAAGAATACTAGCTATAATAGATCCTTGTTATAAGACTTTTACAGACTGTCATCTACAGATCCTATTTTAAGCGCCACTTTTGGGCTATTTCGTGGCGTCAGTTTTTATAGGTTGAGGAAGACGTAGTGCCTGGTGAAAACCACTGACCTTGGATAGGTAAACTGACATTCCTAGTCAATTAAGATTGGAGTCAAGGGCACCAGAAATCAACACTGAAAACTAGGCCAATGAAAACATTATTATTTTTTTTTACTCTTATCTGTAAATCCTTCCAATCAAAGTTCCCATACAATATAACTTTTAGTTTTATAAAATCTTTATAAAATGCTGCAAAAAAGGTAAAGGATACCCAGTTTCTTCCAAATTTTTTTCTGTCTATTGACGTGTACGTTATTACATGAGTTATCACGTAAACAATTCTTACTTCATCGTCAAAATTAACCTACTATCATTTTAAGGTAACTTGACACACATTTTCTCAATGAATGTTTTGAAATCACTAGACCATAATGTTTACAATATAAACTAGCTTCATTGAGGTAATATCATTTTAACACCTTAGACACCCTATAAAGAAACTATAAAAGATAACAGCCTGCAGACATTGTCAAAGATTTCCCAATGACAAATTGTGCTAATGGAATTCTTTTTAAAACTCAAATTTAATGAGGGTGAAATATAAAATTTAAAATGGTCAACAAATTAACCGGTATCTATATGTGAATGAATGCAGACTTTTGCACAAACATGAAATCAAATATTCTGTTTTTTAAAGTTTTCCTCAATCCCTGAAAATTGGTACACACGCAAAATAACTGAATACACAGTATCCCTCTTCAACTCTTTAAGGTCTTCAGTCCTTTTAAAAGTTTCAAAGGACTGTTGGAAAACACAGGAGAAATACAGGATTGTTTCAGTCAAAAAATTATGGTAACCAAAAAATATATTTTAGAGAAGTTAGACTTCTCTAATTTGTGTCTATTTTTAGAAAGAAGCTAATTTGCATAATTCAATAAAATTAGCTAAAATTTCCTTCAAATATCTAGGTTACCGTGAAAAGTACTTTAAAAGTCACCATTATACATGTATTATTGGGTTTCTCTGGAAATATATATAAAAGGTCATAAATTATGCATTTATAAAGCGTTTTCTTTCCTTTTGCAAACTTATAGGGTGCTCTCTTGAATGCCTTATTTTGAATATATACGTTGTTACCTCACTGACATCAATCTCCTCTTACTTTTGTCAACAATATATATTTATTTTTTTAAATTCTTTAAAAAATCCCCCGTAAACAACTTTGACATCACTCAAGTTACTTACAAAACAACTATGTTCTATTAACATTCCATTCATATGGTAATTTAACCGATATAAACAACATTATACGATAGACCAAGTATTTGTCTTACCATTCTTACCAATGGTTTAGATTTCATTATGGATGTCAAATTAGGAATGTAGAATAACATATCTTCAGGGCAAAGATTGAGAAAGTTTATAAAAATTAAAATATTTGTTAAAATAAAATAAATGTAAGTAAATGGAGAACAGATGGTGCCCCCTCTTGCATATGAAGTAATAAAGGGATAAAACTCAGAACTGTAAGGCCAGACTTTTTATTTTATCTGTTTAACGAGAAAATTTGTAAAAAATTAGGGTTGAGGGGGCGAAATAAAAAAAAAAATAAAAGTGCAAAATTGGTCCAGTCGACACTAAAAATAAAAATAAAACCATTATAAGTGACTTTTTTTTTTTTTTTTTTTTTTTTTTTTTTTTTTTTTTTTTTTTTTTTTTTTTTTTTTTTTTTTTTTTTATAGAATTTATCAAAATACAAGAACAACGAAATGAGAACAGACCAGTATATTAACCCAGAGAAATATAAATACATATAGTTTATATATGTCTCTGGTTAACCCTTCTATTAATATAAACATAAAAACTATGTTTTGATTCTGTATTTCCACTAATATAGATCCATGGCACCACTCAAATATATCAACCTCGCTGCATATACACTATATATGTATATACCAGTCACCCAGTCAGGAACCTCTTACTGTATGCAGAGACATATATATACACATGTGTATATATGTCTCTGGTGTAATAGTTAAGCAACTTTAACCTATTTATAATTGAAACAATGCTTATACATGGAAATATATACATTAATCAAGAAGATCTAACCAAAAGTATGTTAATGCGTGTGGAATGCGTAATTTTCCCTTTTGGGATCAATTTTTGTCTGTCAGCAGTGCCATTCATGCGTCTGTAGTCATTATCGCAAGAATCCGGATTTCGGTCATAGCGGGTCCGTTTCCGATGAAATCCCGATTCCGATCCGTAGTTCTACAAATTTAAATGTCGGACGAAGAAAAATTTACAAAAATAAACGATGTTCGATACGCTGTTTGGAAAGGAATATGACGTTTCTAATGCAATACATGGATGACAAGTTTACTTTAGGCTAATTTCATCAAGTTCTGATGAAGTAATAACTGATTTTGCCGAAAGTTAGAATGATTTGATGTACGCTCTCGTGTAACAAGTATGAAAAGCATGCCACCAGCTTAAAAATCTTTTAGAAGAAAATATATCGTTTATGCCTTGAATTTCTTTACTTTTAAATGAAAATTGCTGTTTCATTGACTTGGTAAAAATTAAATATTACCGATAACGAAATTGACTGAAAGCGAGTATCGTGAAAAACACATTTTATTTTTTTCTGAGGATTTCGTAACAGTCGGCAGGAAAAATAATAATAAAAGTAAGAAGCACTACTTTTATTTTTATTCTAAAATCGGGAAAGGTGGAGTCGGCGGATCTCGTTAAACAGATAATAAAAAAAGTCTGGCCTAAAAGTGACACTTCCCAAATTTGGACTTGATCTGAAATTTGTGGTAAAAAGCATTGTGAAAAGTTTTATAACATATGGTTGAATTAAACTTAAGTTAAGTGGAAGAATGGAAATAAAAAATCCAGCATTTTTTTTCATTTGTAAATGAGCATTACTTTAGAACGATACAGTGACACCACTGCATTTTGTGGTAGTGACTTAAATAAGTATTGTGTATATAAGTTGTATAACATTTGGTTAAGAGAAAAGAAACCAAACATACAGATATAAAGACGTATGGACGCAAAGACCTAGGTACAGAGGGATTTACAGAGGGACAGTATAAAACTAAATGCCCACTCCGCTCCAGCAGGGAGCATAAAAAAGAAAGGAGATATATGGTATGCATGATTGCCAATGAGAAAACTATCAATGAACCTGGTATATTTCTCATGTATATTAAAAGTACATCTTTTCTTTTTCATAAAAACAAGTCACAACACTGCAGTGTACATTATGTGTGGGAGTCATGTCTTCATCAAATAACAAAAGATCAATCATTATGTTAAATGTAGGATATATTCTGATATAAAATGACACATTTTTTTCTAACACATTCTGTTACAAAATTCAACAGGTAAGATAAGTCAAGAAAAGTGGGGTATTCCCTGATTTCAGTGTACATCCCAGTTTTCTGGTGTTAAAAACTGTATACAGGGACCTCTTTTTTTTCTATTTATTTTATGGTATGAAATCTACGCACGTTTACTATAGCATCGGAAAGATATCACCAAAACCAAACATAGCAAAAAAAAAAATTTTGGACAAAGAATGGCCGATAAAATTTTTCGAGTCGCTGCGATTTTACCGAGTCAGTGGTGGGAGGGGAAACAAATAATATTTTATTTTTGGCCTAAACATGGTTTAGTTTTAAGGTTTTATATGTTCCCAATTCTGGTCTTAGCCTACTTCATGGGGACCAGTTTATATTGGTGGATAAAGCTTACTTTATAAAAGTACATTACCTAATCTATTGTGATGGTGAGGACTTGACCTTGATCTGACCTTTAAACTCTGTGATCTGTTAAGGTTCTGATTATGATCTGAAAAAGAAAACAACATCAAAATTTGAAATATATCCTTTGATTCTATACAACTGTCATGTTTAAACCCTGTCAATATACACAAATGTATTTTGTCAATTATTAGGCAACCAAACAACACAAAAAGGGGAAAATAGGTTTAACAAGAATGTGTCTACAGTGACGGACAGAAGAACGAACAGACACACAGAAAACATAATGCTCATCTTCTATCGCAGGTGGGGTATAAAAAGTTAGAAAACTGAAGAAATGAAGGCCCCCTCCCAATCCAGACCCCAAGTAAATAAGTTAATTGTAAAATAGATCAGGCTTCAATATGTCATTCAGTTCTGTTTATTAGGTGTTGATTGCATTGCAATGTCTGCATTTCAAGTTTAACATCATAAAGGATGACAACCTCATTTGAAATCAATGAAAGCAATGTGACAAAACTAATTCACTAGAAACTATGGACCAAAAGTCCATTCATCTCTTGTTGTAATTGTGTATGAAGTAGGGTTGCATAAATCTATCTTTATTTTCTTTCAAAACAAAGTATTATTTCAATAAAATTACAAGGATTTTTTTAGGGAGCAAAAATTTTACTTCAAGGAAAAGGGAGATGTTTTTTTTCTGAATCAGATTTTTTTTCCACTACAAACTAACCCTAACATTTGCTAAAAGATAATAAATCAATCTTTTAACCAAAAAAAGAGCATGTGTACCAAAACCAGGAAGAAGGCTAATTCATTTAATATAGAGGTTAATGTTCTCTGTAAACTTTTATTTTATTTAATTACAATGTGACACTTTAACATGGTATATTGACACAGATATTTAAACACTAAGTGTTTATCAGCTCTATTAACAATACACAAATATTCTTTAATCTTTTGTGAACACTAATACCCTTAAACATGTTAAACTAATGTCCTAATTCAATACACTAAAGATCAATTGGAATAAAATAAGGATAAACTATCTAATTAAATATACAAAATGTACAAGATATGTTCTTAAATATATATACAACAAATATAAGCTATCTACTTATAACTATCGAATTAAATATACAAAATGTACAAGATATGTTCTTAATTATATAAACTATATATATAAACCATCTACTCAAATATATATACACAAACTGTTGACACAGATCTTTGTCTGGACTGTATATAAATGTGATGGGCTAGGTATATGTACTGCATACCAAATATCCCATTCTTATAATAAACTGCATACCAAATATCCCATTTTTATAATTTAACTGCATACCAAATATCCCATTTTTATAATTTAACTGCATACCAAATATCCCATTTTTATAATTTAACTGCATACCAAATATCCCATTATAAGATTTAACTGCATACCAAATATCCCATTCTTATATATAATTTAACTGCATACCAAATATCCCAGTATAAGATTTAACTGCATACCAAATATCCCATTCTTATATATATTTAACTGCATAACAAATATCCCATTCTTATATATATTTAACTGCATACCAAATATCCCATTCTTTTAATAAACTGCATAACAAAATTCTATACCACTATTTTACATATAATTAGCGGTTCCCCTAAAACTGACCTAATCAAAAGATATCTTAATGAAGATTGTGTAATGTGGTTCCCAATTGGCCGCCAAGTAATTTATGAGGAAAGAATATTTTTTAAACAAAAGATGACGAAAGACGACAAGAATAAAAAATCCTTTACTCAATAAATTAAAAAATCTTTTTTTTTCTATTCATTAATTTTTCCAGTACTTAAAATGCTATGTCCTTATCCTGTATAAAAATTCATTAATCGAGAATGAAAATGGGGAATATGTCAAAGAGACAACAACTGAACCAAAGAACAGTCACGTTTGTAACTCAGTTGGTATAGAATTCAATAAGTATAATACAAGTAAAAAAAACTAGACCTAGATACTCTCTGCTAACTCTAAGCAACATACAAACAAATACAGAAATTTAATTAACCTGTTATAATACATGTAATACCACAATTTCAAGGTCTCACTAGTAACACTTAAATTTAATTAATCTTGATACATAACACCACAACTTCAAGGTCTCTCTTGTAACACTTAAGTTCAACTCAATCAATTATTATTTTCCTAAATTAGAAAACACATTTAATTAGCTTTTCAATTTTTAAACTGTTACGTAATTCTACCAAACATGAATCTGGTTTTTCCATTCAATTATTGAACAATGAGATACTGTTATATTTGTTCAAATTTGAATGTTTTTTACTGATCTATCGTCTCACTCTTATTACATGTAAGGTATTAATCAATATTTGTATATATCATGTCTCATAACCATATCAAGGTTGACCTCTAGGAGTCTTAAAAGGGATTGTTTGGGACAGACAAAAGGAAAAGACAAAAGAAATAATGTTACAATTACAGTTTTACTAAATGGTAAACAACTGCGACTTAGAAGTTTTACAATCTCATCTAGGAGTCTACTTCTGTATTCTGAGGAAGAGAAAGAAAAGCTCTTAATCAATACAGGACAGTCAAACATTTGGATGTTCAGTAAAGTCACACAACCCAGAAACATATTACTTTCCTTTGTAAATTTTACAGACGTCATCACGAGTTGGAAATTGAATATTTGTTTCACAGATGATAGAGGATATATGTTCCTTAGCAATGTCGTAACTAAAATCAAGTTCCCTTTTCACCCATGTGACCTACAAATTAGACTTACATTGTATTACCAGGTTTGTAATAACATGAGCAATACAACGGGTACCACATGTGGAGTAGGATCTGCTTACCTTTCATGAGCAATACAACGGGTACAACATGTGGAGTAGGATCTGCTTACCTTTCATGAGCAATACAACGGGTACAACATGTGGAGTAGGATCTGCTTACCTTTCATGAGCAATACAACGGGTACAACATGTGGAGTAGGATCTGCTTACCTTTCATGAGCAATACAACGGGTACAACATGTGGAGTAGGATCTGCTTACCTTTCATGAGCAATACAACGGGTACCACATGTGGAGTAGGATCTGCTTACCTTTCATGAGCAATACAACGGGTACCACATGTGGAGTAGGATCTGCTTACCTTTCATGAGCAATACAACGGGTACCACATGTGGAGTAGGATCTGCTTACCTAACATGAGCAATACAACGGGTACCACATGTGGAGTAGGATCTGCTTACCTAACATGAGCAATACAACAGGTACAACATGTGGAGTAGGATCTGCTTACCTTTCATGAGCAATACAACGGGTACAACATGTGGAGTAGGATCTGCTTACCTTTCATGAGCAATACAACGGGTACAACATGTGGAGTAGGATCTGCTTACCTTTCATGAGCAATACAACGGGTACAACATGTGGAGTAGGATCTGCTTACCTTTCATGAGAAATACAACGGGTACAACATGTGGAGTAGGATCTGCTTACCTAACATGAGCAATACAACGGGTACAACATGTGGAGTAGGATCTACTTACCTTTCATGAGCAATACAACAGGTACAACATGTGGAGTAGGATCTGCTTACCTTTCAAGAGCAATACAACGGGTACAACATGTGGAGTAGGATCTACTTACCTTTCATGAGCAATACAACGGGTACAACATGTGGAGTAGGATCTGCTTACCTTTCATGAGCAATACAACGGGTACAACATGTGGAGTAGGATCTGCTTACCTTTCATGAGCAATACAACGGGTACCACATGTGGAGTAGGATCTGCTTACCTTTCATGAGCAATACAACGGGTACCACATGTGGAGTAGGATCTGCTTACCTTTCATGAGCAATACAACGGGTACAACATGTGGAGTAGGATCTGCTTACCTTTCATGAGCAATACAACGGGTACAACATGTGGAGTAGGATCTGCTTACCTTTCATGAGCAATACAACGGGTACCACATGTGGAGTAGGATCTGCTTACCTTTCATGAGCAATACAACGGGTACCACATGTGGAGTAGGATCTGCTTACCTTTCATGAGCAATACAACGGGTACCACATGTGGAGTAGGATCTGCTTACCTTTCATGAGCAATACAACGGGTACCACATGTGGAGTAGGATCTGCTTACCTTTCATGAGAAATACAACGGGTACAACATGTGGAGTAGGATCTGCTTACCTTTCATGAGCAATACAACGGGTACCACATGTGGAGTAGGATCTGCTTACCTTTCATGAGCACCTGTGATCATTTTTTACTTTATCCCTATTGCAGGTTGGGTATTATAAACTTTGATCATCCATACAAAGAAAAGTGTTTCAACTTTTCAGTTATATTTTTTTTGCAAACATTTAGGCTTTATTACAAGGTTGGGATTGGGTTAAATGAACAGAGCAAAATAGTATAAAAATCAAAGAATACAGAGATTAATACCCCAATCTAGACTTGGATGGAGAGTTGTCTTATTGGCACTCATACCACATCTTCCTATATCTATCTTATATCCAATGTTAAGGGGTCCCAAAATGTAATGACCTTGATTAGAATTATCATTCTTGTTCATCATATTCAAAACAAATCTATGTGAGATAATACCGGTACCCTCGTAACCATGCAGACTTCCTCAAATATTTAAAAGTCAGTATAGATCTTTATATTAATTCATAACAAATATGTCAAAAGTACAAAAAAGAAGTTCAAAGTAAAATGAAATCTTTTGACCTACCTATAGTTAGTTCAATTTACGGTCAATGTGAAAAATTATATAATTCATAACGATTACAAGTAATTATTGCATTTAAATACCATGCATTGTTAGTCTAAATTCAAACTGACATACTTAAACAATTCTTTGTTTGAAATTCAATGCAAGATATATAAACAAAAGACTTAATACTACACAGTAAATCATCAAGTTTAATCCTTACTTTGGCAAAAGTTTCAAAAATATTTTACAAATGTTTGTTCGTACTATGCAAACATATTTTTATAAAAAGCATCATCTTTTTTTATTGCAGTATTTGTATATGAAAAAAGTACATGTATAGGAACCAAATATAGTCAAATATGAGGCCTTATAGAACTCATTGTAACTATTTCTTATAACTATTAAGTCCATCGTACTAGACAATGGTCTTAACCTCATTATATCTGTTCTCATTATTTCAATTTTAATGTTTGAGGAATCAATATACAATACATGCATTGTCTAAATTCAGGGATCAATTAATGTGATACACAGTCAGATATAAATGTGATACACGGTCAGATATTAATGTGATACACGGTCAGATATTAATGTGATACACGGTCAGATAGTAATGGGATACACGGTCAGATATTAATGGGATACACAGTCAGATATTAATGTGATACACGGTCAGATCTTAATGTGATACATGGTCAGATATTAATGTGATACAGGGTCAGATATTAATGGGATACACGGTCAGATATTAATGTGATACACAGTCAGATATTAATGTGAGACACGGTCAGATCTTAATGTGATACACGGTCAGATATTAATGTGATACACGGTCAGATATTAATGCGATACACGGTCAGATATTAATGTGGTACACGGTCAGATCTTTAATGTGGTACACGGTCAGATCTTTAATGTGGTACACGGTCAGATCTTTAGTCATCAAATAAAGGTTCATTGATCAACATGCTGAAGTTGAACACGTGAACACGGTCTTCATTAATGTTCAAATTAGACATTGCTAGAATGTGGATTCAACTAGGATTAAATTATTGACTTGCAAGCAAATAATACATCAGCAATATAATTAAGCTTATTTAGACGAAATTTGACCAAACTGTGTGCTAATTTTATATTATTTCTTAGGTTTATCCTTTTATTTTAAATCCAAATTGTCTGAAACAAATCAGTTTGGATATTTTACATAAATAGTTACTGGATGTCTCAACTTAGTACTCATCTCTACCATGAAAGGATAAAGCTGCACTAATCATCTTTATGTATATATGTTCAGTAAAGAGATCACAAAAGAATATAGATCAAATGATAGTTAAGATTACCCACAAACGTTAAACTTGATTCATAATGCTCAATCCACAAAAATGGATACCTAGAAAGAAAATACCAAAACCATTTGTAAAACAGTTACTTTTTCCCCACAGTTGAATCTATTGAAAAATTATATACTACACCTACTACAGAATCAAAAATCTGTAATATGTAAATGGTCTGTAACATTTCTCAAATTTGAATGGAACACCTACATGTAGTGAGTAATTATTTTATAATTTATGTAAAGAATGCAACAATATCTAAAAATGTTTTTTTATTTTTATTTTTAAGATTACTGGTATTAGTGAAAAAATTAAATAAAATATCAACTATTACCTGTACCAAGAATTAGATCCTGATTTTCCATATAAGGTTCTTTTTCTATTCTCATCACTGTGCCGAGCATGTTGACTAACACACCAGACAGAATGTTAGGTTTTACGTGTATTGATTTGATCTTTCTCAGCTGATTCCAAATGCAATATTAAGTAATCCACGTGCTGACGAATGGCTTAAGCCTAATATAGCCTACACCATCAAATTTTATTGTAAAGTGCCGATTATAGGCAAACTCAATTGTTTGTCTATATAGCTAATTGTAAATCTGGCAGAAATAATAACGCATCTCAGAATGAAATTTACAAGTCTGAGTCCATTTAATGTTTTTATAGATGTTGCTAAACTTGATCATTGAAATTAGAATAAATATTGCAAAAATACAGAATCAAAATGTTATTTAATGTTTGACAAAATGTTGAAATATTCCCCTACATTTGTAAAGGCTTTAAAAATCCAGAATTGATCACTTTCCAGTATACAAATTTATCCAAAATTGATCACAAACTTGTAATATAATTCTATAGGTTTCTCCAAAATGTCTCACTAAATCTCTTAAAAATCCACTTTTTGTCAAAACAGAAATCAATTAAATTTCAAGAAATATCGTCAATTGAAATTTTCCTTTCTTTTCAACTAATTATTTCTTTAATTGCCTTAATGTCAAATTATCCAATGTTTTCAGCGAAGAAAGTGCATTGACCGTTAGTTCATTAATGGCAATGTTCGATCATTCACTTGAACATATCCTTTTTTTTCTTTGCATTTGAATTGATTATTAATTCTTCACTAGCATAATGAATTTTGTCAACTGCTCTAGTTTTGTCACCAGTTTATATTTACAATCCTGTTGACGATTCTATTATTAGATTCATCGTAATCGGATAATTCCTTACTTGTGTGTACCCGATATATCAAAATCAAATAAATATAATATCAAATCTAGGAAAATCCACCAAATTAAGTTTCTGAAGTGAAATGTCAATGTTGCTTGTTACTTCCATATGAAAAATGAATACTTTACTTTCACATTTCTATACCAAATTCTTGATCTATCAGAGGCACTTGAATATATTTATATCTAAATAAACATACATGTAGCACATCTAGCATGTATATAATTTTCAATCCATAGGCAAGTGTCTTAAACTTATGTCATTAAAAACAGGATAAATTACTGTTTTAATAATAATTGACAATGTTCATGATGTTATTATAAGATAGATTTCCGTAGGCTATTAATACCACTTATGAAACACTACATTATCGGAAGATATTCCTTTTTCACATTTCCTTATCACATATAACATATGACCAGGATATAGGTATTTAAATTTTTTAATTTAACCAGAAAATCCGAAGTTGTCAACAATATACATGGGGTAGTCAATGTAAAGATGATCTATTTATAGACCTTGTACAATGATTGGTGTTCTCAATCTGGTCCGATACTCTGGCCTTTAAATATCCTACTTCTTGTAAAGAAAAGATTAACCTGTATTTAAATTCACTACTAAAAAAATATTTATTTACAGATCATTTAATTTACATGATTATTTTTATAATTAATACACAATCCATTTTTTAATTTTTAATGTTGATTTTCATTTTATTGATTTAATATTCTAATATTTAATTAACATACATGTACTTTCATGTAACTTTTAAATATAACATGCTTAATCCTGTAATTAACAAATGGTCAAATTAACAAATACAAGGAATACACCAGGGTGTGTTTTGATTGGTCATCAGAAATTAGCAGTAATAGAATTTTGATATAAGATAAAAAATAATATTAACTTCCAAATTTGGCTAAATAAAAAATAGATTACATTTGTATATAAAACAAAAAGGTATGCTGTACTGTACTGTGTATATTGAGATGCAGTGACAATGTTTTGAAGGCCCGACAGATGTCTAAAATTGCTTTCAGTCATTTCTTTTGAACTTTGGTGGATATCTTTTTATTAATTTTAACTATAGATGGAATGCTGGTAAAAGATGTGTTGGCTAGCATTATTATGTCATAACACCTTACTTTAGAATCTTAAGTTTGAGGTCTGTCTGATTCGTTTTTAATTTACATGTAACAGTGTATATACATGTATAGGACTCTGCGGTGTAATGTTAACGCTGACGGCTGAAGCATAATTAATGGTCACCCTGAAAACGATAGACTGCGCTGAAGTTTGGGCATGACAATTTTTTATTCCATGTTGAAGGCCGTACTTTAACCTATAATGGTTTACTTTTTAAATTGTTATTTGTATGGAGAGTTGTCTCATTGGCACTCACACCACATCTTCCTATATCTATCTAAATTCAAAGAAAGATTGATATGCCGGCTAAAGAATAAGATTTTGTAGAAGATGTTAAGGAAAAGCAAAGTTAAGAACAATTCAAGTCCCAAACATTTTTTGCATTGTCCATGCATGAGGTGGTTACAAAAAATATGGCAACAAAGCAGCTAAAAGATGATCCTGATCTGCAAACCAGTGTTTTGCAGTATGCTGCAACAATTTGTACAACTAATAAAATGTCTCGATCTTAATCTTGACTTTCTTCAACCTGTCTTCAAGTATGTTTCACTTGATTTTTGTCCAAACTTTAATTAAGTTACATGTATCAACAAGAAAACGTCATAATGTAAACATTGCCTGTCCAAAGTGGGTTTGAGTACCATCATGGTTCTGAGTCCTATATCATGTTTATATATATTATGGATAAATTTTTTATAATACTTATAGCGTGCAAAATATTAATGGTTTCATATCAGTATAGGTTAACCATGAATTCAAGTACTCTATGTAAAACAAATGTTTGAAAGCATTACCTGGTTTATGTATGCAGATTTCAGAATATGTCAAATGTATGTCTTGTCTTCTTTTATCTTTTATTGTGGTTAATACATATAAATGAAAGTATTTCTTTAATTTTTTAACAAATTGACATTGTTGCTGTATTTCATAATATACATTAATCAAGACATCAATTTTCTCATTCAAATTGTATTACCTTTGTCATTTCAGGGTCTTGTCGATATGTTTTGCTCATTTTAAAAGACCTAATGGCGACCTTTAGAACTTTATAGATACTGAGTTTATCTTCAGTTGGTGTGTATTGGAGAAAAGTCTCATACTCACATCTTCCTACTTTTATATTAATACAAAGTTATTTGCATATAATCAATGGTATAAATTTGGTCTTTCAAGGGAGATAAATATAATGCATGATGTATTCCATCATGTATAATACGCAGTTAGGTATAGTACGCAGTCCCATTCCATCCCATCAAAATTATGAAAAAAGTGGACAAAATAGTGGGAAAAAATGCTTTGATGGGGACCTTTTAATCCATGTAAAACTTCATAATAAGCATTGTGTATAAGTTTAATAACATTTGAATTGGTTGAGGCAAAATAAAGCTAGATATATTTAAAACCAAAAATTCAGCATTTTTTTCATTTGTAAAGGGCCATAACTCTAGAACCTTAAATGTGATGCAGCAAGTTTCATACTTGATCTGTTTAATGGTAATAAGCATTTTAAATAAGTTTCATAACATTTGGTTGAAGCAAACTAAAGTTAAGAGAACAGAAACAAACTTTGGGACATATGTAAGGAAGGAAGTACAGAAAGATACATGTAAAACTTAATGCCTCTTATGCTAAGACGGGGACATAAAAATAATACAAAACATTATTTGTTCATTTAAATTTTTTGGGTAATCATGGCAATATTGTTTTTTTTTTTTATTAAATAATGTATAAAGTCATAAAAAAATGATAAACAATGAATGGTAGAGCTTTAGTCATGTAATTATCCTTTATTATTCTATAAAACTAAAAGTATTTTTTTTTATCAAAGATCCCTTATAAAATCAACATTTGTCTAAGCATGTCTGACTCCAAGCTGATGCACTGTTCAATTAATATAAAAGAAACAAAAGAAACAAGAGAAACTGCGATCTACTGCTCACTGATGATACCCCCCGCCGCAAGTGGATAATATTAATAGTGTAAAAATATGCAAGTGTTCTGTAAACAGGAAGTTATCGAGTGATGACTCTGAAAACGCATCACACAGTATACATGTACATGTAGCTTACTTATATAAACCTTGAAACCAAATTTCAGAAATTCTTGTATTGTAGTTCCTGAGAAAATTGTGATGAAAATTTTTAACTTGGCTATCATGTGTAAAATCATACAAGTGTTCGGTAAACAGGAAGTTGGGGAGTGATGAATCTGAAAACGCATCACACAGTATAGCTGACTTATATCAACCCTGAAACCAAATTTCAGAAATCCTTGTAGTGTAATTCCTGAGAAAAATGTGACAAAAATTTTGAACTTAGCTATCATGTGTAAAGTCATACAAGTGTTCGGTAAACAGGAAGTTGCTGTGTGATGAATCTGAAAACACATCACACAGTATAGCTGATTCATATCAAGCCTGAAACCAAATTTCAGAAATCCTTGTAGTGCAGTTCCTGAGAAAAATGTGATGAAAAATATTCATGAGACGGACAGACTGATAGACTGACGGCAGGATGGATGGAAGGACAGACAGAGTTAAAACAATACACCCCCTTTTTTTAAAGCCGGGGTATAATAATTGGAATATTATGGAACAAAAGAAAAAAGAGATCAAACATTAATCTAAATTAATAAGCATTAGTTAAAACTTCAAACTCTTTAATCTTATATAATCTTTTCATTGATGCATGATCATGTTGATTTTTTAGCCTGGGATTATTAATTTAACACAGGTCTGTCAAAAGTTGACATGATTATTTAATTGCTACACACCAATACTTAGTCCTTATTTACCCCTTTTGATTACTCATGCAGGATGTCACGCCTTATAATTTATCTGTACCTGCAAAAACTGTGATGTGTACAATTAGCGAAAAATTAAATGTATTAGATAACACAGAATGAAACAGGAAAGTTTTAAATGATCGATCGGAAAAAAATCAAGAATTTATAGGCAACATAAACAATGTGTGAAAACCGAACACTGCGTCTGACTGAATATTTTCAAAACTGAGTGACTTACAATGGCTCTGTTTTGCTCTGGTTCACTTTCACTTGCGTGCAAGACAGGAAGATATTCCAGGCCACCTACACCCATAGGACAAAGAATATGCATTGATATGTGTATTGTGCGAATGTTGAAACAGGAAAACACTTTCTAATTATGGAATGCTTATTATATGACGATCTTCGTTACAATCTTTTTAAAGAATGCTCAAAACTTGACTTTCAAGATCTTGATACGAATAGAAAACTTTGAGTTTGACGTCATAATAGAAAATATCTGTTGCCACAATGGAAAACATGGAAAAGTATTTGTTGTATGACTTCTAGTTCAAGTGGGAAAGATTAACAAGACAGACAGATTTCCAAATATTGAAATATGGATAAGGTATTTACACCTGATTGCTGTTTGTCTGCCCTGGACATCACACAGATTCACGTTAAAATTAGAAGTCATAATACAAAATATCTGATGCCGCAATGGAAAAGTGATTGTTGTATGCAGTCAATAGATGAAGCAAGACAGATTCTCGTTTCAGTCAGGAATAGCGATAAAGTGTATTGTTTTCGCTCATGTACTGCACGAAAGTTTTGGTTGATCCGAGACTTTAACTTTGCCTTTGGCATGCACTGGTTGCATTATGCATAGTTTATCTGTATTATGGAAATTTCGATTGCAGTTTAACTTTAACCACACAGATCTTAGAAGTAGAAGAGCTACGGTTCCGTAGATATATCTGTTACATGTACACACTGAAGAAAACCGATACAAAATTACATGTATATCAACACTGACAACAATTACACTCGCTATAAGGTGTAAAAGAAGTAGTTTTTTCTTTCCACTTTACAGATAAGCTTACCATTATCAATTGTTTAGTGATACTCTCAGTCGAAAATAGCTAGGCATTAAGCTGTTCTCCTTTAAGCATATATATTCTCCAGTTAGAAATCTTCGGCCTTGTCATTAAACAGTCATACAATCGGAAGTGAAAAAAGGGAAGTAACCCTATACCTTAATATTTTAACTAGAGGCCCCCAGTATGTTAATTTACTTAACGGCCTGTTATAATACGAGGCTATATATCCGCTTACCGCCTTTTTTATATACTATATTAATGTTAATTTTAAGATTTTTAAAGATCAGATTTTAGATTTTAATACCACGGTACCGGCAAATTATTCAATGCTTTTTTTTTTTTTTATTTCAATTGACTTTTATTTCAATTGACTCAAACAGATTTTGTTTTTTAATTGGGAGTATTTACTTTTGAAACAATTATAAAAATGGTTGAAAGAAATAAAATGATTTTGCTATGAGCAGACAATTTGGTTCAATCTCGTCAAAATAAGCTAAAACATGAGTGGTGTCTTATTTACTTGTCAATAATCCATATGCATGCACTCTTTCAATTTAAAGGAGATAGCTGTGAAGTTGTGGGCCATCCATTACATCGGAATGCATTGAGTGTGTAGGAAAAGGTATTATCTTTGGTTAGCTTGCTTGTTAGCCTAACCGTGAATTCATTATTAGTTTAGGTATACTACCCTCTTTTCGGAGTAGTCTAACATCACGGTACCCAAATTGATTATCCAAATAGCACCGAGTACCCAAATTGCACCTAATTAGCAAAATAGCAGCGGAAATCTTCTAAGATTTCCTAGAGACTTAAACAGTTCGTATTTTTATGATTTGATACTATGATAGTCTATGCACGTCTTTCAACATAGGTAAACATATTTCAAGATAAACACAAAACATTCACAGTATTTATCAACAGATGAAGTATTTACTGAAAAAGCAAAATGTACGGAAACGTCGCCATGCGACGTCATCAAAACGTCATATTTTCAGAATTAGCAAATATATGTTACAAGTATCCATTTCTTAAAAAAAATGAAGAGTAAGCATGTTCTAATATCCAAGTGTTCAAATTTTTGAAGAAATTAAAACAAAAGCTCTGTTATTCGACTTTTGACGATGCGAATTAAGACGCAATTTGGGTACTCATCATTACAGAATCATTGATGGTTTGGAGGTCAGTTCAGACCAATTTTTCTATGATTCCATATGGATTCAAAATTAAATTGGTGAAACAATATAGTAAATAATGATACATCTACTAAATAAACACAGAATGAAAACTTTTGTATGAAGCATAAATAAACGTAGGTTAAACTAGATGTGTCAAAACGACACGAATGGCCCCGTTCCAAAAATTTGAAAAATCTGCAATTTCAACAACACATGCGGACACAAACAAGATGGTAGTCTCAAATATATTAAATCTGCTCAAAATCTTAAGGCCTTAAAAAAACATATAACTGAGATTTTCAACAATTTCTCAAAGTCCAGAGCCCGTAATTTCGACAAAAATTAGTGAAGCGGAACGAAACTCAAACTTGATCTGTAACTAACATGGTTAACTCACATACCAAAAATCAGTCCAATATCTGAAAGCGTTTTGAAAAAAGTCCGTATAACTGTGATTTTCAACAATTATCAAAGTCCAAAGCCCATAATTTCGACAAAAACTAGCGAAGCGGAACGAAACTCAAACTTGATCCGTTACTTATCATGGTTAACTCACATGCCAAAAAGCAGTCCAATATCTGAAAGCCTTTAGGAAATTTTTTCTGCATAACTGTGATTTTAGTCAACAATTTATCAAAGTCCAAAGCCCGTAATTTCGGCAAAAAATTAGTGAAGCGGAACGAAACTCAAATTTGATCTGTAACTCATCATAGTTAACTCACATACCAAAAATCAGTCTAATATATAAAGCTGTTTAGAAAAAGAAAAACGTATAATGGTTTGTTGCGGAATGACGGAATTACGGAATTGCGGAATTTCGGACAAGGGTAAAACTATATGTTCCCGACAACTTTGTTGCGGGGCCATAACAACTGTCAAAATATGTGCATTTTTGGGTACCGCACGTTAGTCCTATAGAAAGATAGAATTGTTATCTGTCGGACTAGTCTACTTTAAAGGTGGATAACTTACATAAACTAATAATTACTTCACGGTTCAGCTAGCAAGCAACCTCACCCCGTATAACCCCGATACAAATGAATCCGGACGTTGACGCGTTCGAAGCGATAATCAGGACAACATTTGGTATGACAACAATTTCGAATGCCTCTCTAGAACTTATTTGAGTATATATAAATATGTCAATGTGCATGTTAGTTTATTTATTCAATTATACAGTTGTTGTAAGTTTTAGATATTGCATAGCACGTTTGATAAAACTGCTAGATGCAAAACGCACAGACATGATGCAATTTCATACGTTTTATGAGGTAAACAATGCTGAATATCTTTTCGTGCATACACCTTTGCATATTAATACCTTAAGCAACTAAATAACTATACGTTGAATTACTACGTGTCTTCAAATGTTCCCTAGAACTTAGAATATACGTAATATCATACTAAATAAATTTTCTCTTACTGTATTGTTCGTTCAATCAAATGTGTCGCGTTCGTTGTGCGTTTATAAATAATCACTGTACAGTTCGTTGACAAAAACCGTCAAAAATCAATTTCTTGTCAAGGTATTCGAGATGGTGTCGGCGACCCTTTTTCTGTATTTTATTGTAAATGTTTATCTGTTAACTTAGTCAAAGTAGTTTAACTTAAAATATCTGTCATCCAAACCCAAAATTGCAATATTTAACCAGCGTGACGTCGCATCTGATAGGAATGCTTCTAATGAAAATTGGGACTTTCAACGTTATTCCAGATGAAATGAACAGTTAATAAATATATTCCAGTAGAAATAAAGTTTCAAAAAGTATAGTACAGTCAATAAAACTTTAATGACTTACTTTTCACAATTTGAAACTCTTCCAAATGCCGATGTTGGTCCAAATTCGCCTAGACGAAAGCAGACATAGGAACTCGTTGAACTTAATTTGCCGAATGCCATAGATGGCATTCTAACTGCTTTATTTAAAAAAAAATATATATATAAAGCTTTGTAGATGTGATGTGGTGGCCAGTGAGACAACTTTCCACCAAAGTTTAAATGAAGTGGGTGTATAAAGCAATTATTAAAGTCCAATGTACAACATTTAACAATGAGGAAAATTAACCAATACCATAAAGTCGGCTAAAAATGGCCCCGATATGAAAAAAAATTAAAACGATAAAATTAACGGTAATATTTTTATAACTTATGAATTATGTATTATAGAAGAAGAAAAATGACAGATCTATACAACCAATGTACTACAGTCTCCTGACGTTGAACCGACACAAAAAAAGTTGCGGCGGGGTTAAACACGTGAGCCCCCAACCCTCTCCTTAACCTGGGACACTGGTGTAACAGCACAACATGATAAAAAAAAACTGTACACTTGCAATTGGGTCAACTCAAAATGTCGGTACAAGGCAAAAAAAAAACATATACAATGTCGCCAGAGGAGTAATTTTAGTAACTGATAGTTATTCCAAAGCGAATTACGACTAAGAGGTAAATCATGCATCTAAAGTATTAATCAGTATATATCCAACACTTTTAGGTAAAAACGTAATAAAACGCATGGACTTGCGAATGCCAAATATAAACAGTATCGAGAGGATGTACGGTATTATGAGTTCTCATAAGTGTGCATATATTGTAATAAATTAATGTTAAGTGATTAACCGGTACAGCATAACTTTCTGTTTTGTAGCCAATTTTTTTTTATTCATGAAAGAATTTGGTAAAGGATGACTAGGAAAGAAAAATACCGGCGAGTTTATCGGCAGAGCACAACTTTGGTGTTATTAGTTAGTTGCACTGGCAGTTTCCTAACTTTCTGCCGCTATTCCCGGGAGTGTGCTAAATGCCGAAAGTTGTTACAACAAAGCATACATCTACTGGTATGAATTTGTTGCCCTGTTCCTGTGCTACAAGTCGATATCAATTTTTTTATATGTGGCCCAAATATTATGTCCCCAACGTCTGTCAACCTAAGGTGTGCTAGTTTACGATTACGTTAACCAAATGACACCTCCGCTAACGCTATTGGGTCTAATCGTTTTCTCCGTTTTTTTTTTTTAAAATACCGGCGAGTTTATCGGCTGAGCACAACTTTGGTGTTATTAGTTAGTTGCCCTGGCAGTTTGCTAACTTTCTGCCGCTATTTATAGGGGGTCGCATGCATAGTTTGTCCACAATTCATTAAACGGAAGTGACTTTCCAGACTGTCATAGATTTTCGGGAGTGTGCTAAATGCCGAAAGTTGTAACAACAACGCATACATCTACTGGTATGAATTTGTTGCCCTGTTCCTGTGCTACAAGTCGATATCAATTTTTTATATGTGGCCCAAATATTATGCCCGCAACGTCTGTCAACCTAAGGTGTGCTAGTTTACGATTACGTTAACCAAATGACACCTCCGCTAACGCTATTGCATGGGTCTAATAATAATAATAATAAAATTCTTTATTTAACGAAGGTAACACATTTAACAATTACATGTTAATCTTCCATGAGGCCTTCAAAAACTATTAATACAAATAGAAAACGGACAAAAATACATACAAAATAAAATACATAATACAGTTAAATATAGCAGCTTAAATATTGAATAAGCACATATATGCATTCAGTAGAAGAAGAAAAAATATACATTAGTTTCGTGCATCTTTATTCTGTTCAGTTAGAAAATAGTTTGAACAGTTGGTCTTAAATGTATCTAAATTGTCTATTTCTTTAATATTATTTGGTAAATTATTCCAGGTAATAAGACCAGAATATTTAAATGTTCTTTTTAAAAAATCAGAATTAGGTCTTGGTACATGGAGAAGTCCTCATGTTGTCGACCTCACACAATAATTATAAAGATCAGCACAAGCAGTAAATTTAATAGATAGATAATCAGGTGCTAGACCATTCATACACTTAAACATTAACACAGCTTGAAAATAGTGTATCCTCGTAAATATAGTTTATTTCAAAAATACCGGCGAGTTTATCGGCTGAGCTCAACTTTGGTGTTATTAGTTAGTTGCCCTGGCAGTTTGCTAACTTTCTGCCGCTATTTATAGGGGGTCACATGCATAGTTTGTCCACAATTCATTAAACGGAAGTGACTTTCCAGACTGTCATAGATTTTCGGGAGTGTGCTAAATGCCGGAAGTTGTAACAACAACGCATACATCTACTGGTATGAATTTGTTGCCCTGTTCCTGTGCTACAAGTCGATATCAATTTTTTATATGTGGTCCAAATATTATGCCCGCAACGTCTGTCAACCTAAGGTGTGCTAGTTTACGATTACGTTAACAAAATGACACCTCCGCTAACGCTATTGGGTCTAATCGTTTTCTCCGTTTTTTTCAAAAATACCGGCGAGTTTATCGACTGAGCACAACTTTGGTGTTATTAGTTAGTTGCCCTAGCAGTTTGCTAACTTTCTGCCGCTATTTATAGGGGGTCGCATGTATAGTTTGTCAACAATTCATTAAACGGAAGTGACTTTCCATACTGTCATAGAATTCCGGGAGTGTGCTAAATGCCGAAAGTTATTATAACAAAGCATACATCTACTAGTATGAATTTGTTGCCCTGTTCCTGTGCTACAAGTCGATATCAATTTTTTATATGTGGCCCAAATATTATGTCCGCAACGTCTGTCAACCTAAGGTGTGCTAGTTTACGATTACGTTAACCAAATGACACCTCCGCTAACGCTATTGGGTCTAATCGTTTTCTCCGTTTTTTTTAAAATACCGGCGAGTTTATCGGCTGAGCACAACTTTGGTGTTATTAGTTAGTTGCCCTGGCAGTTTGCTAACTTTCTGCCGCTATTTATAGGGGGTCGCATGCATAGTTTGTCCACAATTCATTAAACGGAAGTGACTTTCCAGACTGTCATAGATTTTCGGGAGTGTGCTAAATGCCGAAAGTTGTAACAACAACGCATACATCTACTGGTATGAATTTGTTGCCCTGTTCCTGTGCTACAAGTCGATATCAATTTTTTATATGTGGCCCAAATATTATGCCCGCAACGTCTGTCAACCTAAGGTGTGCTAGTTTACGATTACGTTAACCAAATGACACCTCCGCTAACGCTATTGCATGGGTCTAATAACAAGAGGCTCTCAAGAGCCTGAATCGCTCACCTTAATTTTTTTGGTTAAATCTCTCATCAATGATTATTTTGGCTTTTCAATTTATTTAAATGTTCTTTGAATCGTCCTATTTTCTTCAAAACCAAAAAAAAAAATCATTTTCTCCTATGTTCTATTTTAGCCATAGGAGCTATGTTTCTGACATACAAGGAAATGAAATATAAAATTTATACTAGATACTCTGAAACTCATTTAGCCTGAGTTTGGCTGAAATTGATACAGCAGTTTCAAAGGAGAAGATTTTTTAAAGTAAGTCAACATGATGAACAAATTGTGAAAAAAGTCTTTAAAGGGCAATAACTCCTTAAGGGGTCAATTGACAATTTTGGTCAAATTGACTTATTTGTAGATCTTACTTTGCTTAACATTTTTGCTATAAACAGTTTATCTGTATCTATAATAATATTCAAGATAATAACCAAAAACTGCAAAATTTCTTTAAAATCATCAATTCAGGGGCATTATACCTGAAAAACCAGTTACCCAATTCGGCTGAAAATTTCAGGACAGGTAGACCTTGACCTAATAAATACTTAAACTTTTTGTCTTATTTGCTCTAAATGCTGGAGTTTTTGAGATATAAGCCAAAAACTGCATTTTACCCTGTGTTCTATTTTTAGCCATGACGGCCATGTTTTTTGACGAAATAAAAAAATAAAGCACAAACTTTATTTTATACACCCTACTGATCATTCAGTTGAAGTTTGGTTGAATTTGATTTAGTAGTTTTAGAGGAGAAGATTTTTTAAAGTTAGCAAATATGATGAACAAATTGTGAAAAATTGTCATTAAAGGACAATAACCCCTTAAGGGGTCAATTGACAATTTTGGTCATATTAACTTATTTGTAGATCTTACTTTGCTGATCATTTTTGCTGTTTACAGTTTATCTTTATCTATAATAATATTCAAAATAATGACCAAAAACTGCAAAATTTCCTTAAAATTACCACTTAAGTGGCAGCAACCCAACAATGGTTTGTTTGATTCATCTGAAAATTTCAGGGCTGATAGAAATTGACCTAATGAACATTTTTACCCCATGTCAGATTTGCTCTAAATGCTTTCGTTTTTGAGATATAAGCCAAAAACTGCATTTGACCCCTATGTTCTATTTTAAGTAACGGCGGCCATGTTTTTTGACGGATCAAAAATCGAAGCACACACTTTGTGCAGGATAATCTAAGGAACAATCATGCTAAGTTTCATCCAAATCCATTCCGTAGTTTCAGAGGAGAAGATTTTTTAAAGTTAGCAAATGTGATGAACAAATTGTGAAAAATTGTCATTAAAGGACAATAACCCCTTAAGGGGTCAATTGACAATTTTGGTCATATTAACTTATTTGTAGATCTTACTTTGCTGATCATTTTTGCTGTTTACAGTTTATCTTTATCTATAATAATATTCAAGATAATGACCAAAAACTGCAAAATTTCCTTAAAATTACCAATTAAGTGGCAGCAACCCAACAATGGTTTGTTTGATTCATCTGAAAATTCCAGGGCTGATAGATCTTGACCTAATGAACATTTTTAATCATGTCAGATTTGCTCTAAATGCTTTCGTTTTTGAGATATAAGCCAAAAACTGCATTTGACCCCTATGTTCTATTTTAAGTAACGGCGGCCATGTTTTTTGACGGATCAAAAATCGAAGCACACACTTTGTGCAGGATAATCTAAGGAACAATCATGCTAAGTTTCATTCAAATCCATTCAGTAGTTTCAGAGGAGAAGATGTTTGAAAAATTGTTAACGACGACAGACGACGACGACGACGACGACGACGACGACGGACGCCAAGTGATGAGAAAAGCTCACATGGCCTTTTAGGCCAGGTGAGCTAATAATAATAATAAAATTCTTTATTTAACGAAGGTAACACATTTAACAATTACATGTTAATCTTCCATGAGGCCTTCAAAAACTATTAATACAAATAGAAAACGGACAAAAATACATACAAAATAAAATACATAATACAGTTAAATATAGCAGCTTAAATATTGAATAAGCACATATATGCATTCAGTAGAAGAAGAAAAAATATACTTTAGTTTCGTGCATCTTTATTCTGTTCAGTTAGAAAATAGTTTGAACAGTTGGTCTTAAATGTATCTAAATTGTCTATTTCTTTAATATTATTTGGTAAATTATTCCAGGTAATAAGACCAGAATATTTAAATGTTCTTTTTAAAAAATCAGAATTAGGTCTTGGTACATGGAGAAGTCCTCATGTTGTCGACCTCACACAATAATTATAAAGATCAGCACAAGCAGTAAATTTAATAGATAGATAATCAGGTGCTAGACCATTCATACACTTAAACATTAACACAGCTTGAAAATAGTGTATCCTCGTAAATATAGTTTATTTCAAAAATACCGGCGAGTTTATCGGCTGAGCTCAACTTTGGTGTTATTAGTTAGTTGCCCTGGCAGTTTGCTAACTTTCTGCCGCTATTTATAGGGGGTCGCATGTATAGTTTGTCCACAATTCATTAAACGGAAGGGACTTTCCAGACTGTCATAGATTTCCGGGAGTGTGCTAAATGCCGAAAATTGTTACAACAAAGCATACATCTACTGGTATGAACTTGTTGCCCTGTTCCTGTGCTACAAGTCGATGTCAATTTTTTATATGTGGCCCAAATATTATGCCTGCAACGTCTGTCAACCTAAGGTGTGCTAGTTTACAATTACGTTAACAAAATGACACCTCCGCTAACGCTATTGGGTCTAATCGTTTTCTCCGTTTTTTTCAAAAATACCGGCGAGTTTATCTGCTGAGCACAACTTTGGTGTTATTAGTTAGTTGCCCTAGCAGTTTGCTAACTTTCTGCCGCTATTTATAGGGGGTCGCATGTATAGTTTGTCAACAATTCATTAAACGGAAGTGACTTTCCATACTGTCATAGAATTCCGGGAGTGTGCTAAATGCCGAAAGTTGTTACAACAAAGCATACATCTACTGGTATGAATTTGTTGCCCTGTTCCTGTGCTACAAGTCGATATCAATTTTTTATATGTGGCCCAAATATTATGTCCGCAACGTCTGTCAACCTAAGGTGTGCTAGTTTACGATTACGTTAACCAAATGACACCTCCGCTAACGCTATTGGGTCTAATCGTTTTCTCCGTTTTTATTTTTAAAATACCGGCGAGTTTATCGGCTGAGCACAACTTTGGTGTTATTAGTTAGTTGCCCTGGCAGTTTGCTAACTTTCTGCCGCTATTTATAGGTGGTCGCATGCATAGTTTGTCCACAATTCATTAAACGGAAGTGACTTTCCAGACTGTCATAGATTTTCGGGAGTGTGCTAAATGCCGAAAGTTGTAACAACAACGCATACATCTACTGGTATGAATTTGTTGCCCTGTTCCTGTGCTACAAGTCGATATCAATTTTTTATATGTGTTCCAAATATTATGCTTGCAACGTCTGTCAACCTAAGGTGTGCTAGTTTACGATTACGTTAACAAAATGACACCTCCGCTAACGCTATTGGGTCTAATCGTTTTCTCCGTTTTTTTCAAAAATACCGGCGAGTTTATCGGCTGAGCACAACTTTGGTGTTATTAGTTAGTTGCCCTAGCAGTTTGCTAACTTTCTGCCGCTATTTATAGGGGGTCGCATGTATAGTTTGTCAACAATTCATTAAACGGAAGTGACTTTCCATACTGTCATAGAATTCCGGGAGTGTGCTAAATGCCGAAAGTTGTTACAACAAAGCATACATCTACTGGTATGAATTTGTTGCCCTGTTCCTGTGCTACAAGTCGATATCAATTTTTTATATGTGGCCCAAATATTATGTCCGCAACGTCTGTCAACCTAAGGTGTGCTAGTTTACGATTACGTTAACCAAATGACACCTCCGCTAACGCTATTGGGTCTAATCGTTTTCTCCGTTTTTTTTTTAAAATACCGGCGAGTTTATCGGCTGAGCACAACTTTGGTGTTATTAGTTAGTTGCCCTGGCAGTTTGCTAACTTTCTGCCGCTATTTATAGGGGGTCGCATGCATAGTTTGTCCACGATTCATTAAACGGAAGTGACTTTCCAGACTGTCATAGATTTTCGGGAGTGTGCTAAATGCCGAAAGTTATAACAACAACGCATACATCTACTGGTATGAATTTGTTGCCCTGTTCCTGTGCTACAAGTCGATATCAATTTTTTATATGTGGCCCTAATATTTTGCCCGTAACGTCTGTCAACCTCAGGTGTGCTAGTTTACGATTACGTTATAAAAATGACACCTCCGCTAACGCTATTGGGTCTAATCGTTTTCTCCGTTTTTTCAAAAATACCGGCGAGTGTATCAGTTGAGCACAACTTTGGTGTTATTAGTTAGTTGCCCTGGCAGTTTGCTAACTTTCTGCCGCTATTTATAGGGGGTCGCATGTATAGTTTGTCCACAATTCATTAAACGGAAGTGACTTTCCAGACTGTCATAGATTTCAAGGAGTGTGCTAAATGCCGAAAGTTGTTACAACAAAGCATACATCTACTGGTATGAATTTGTTGCCCTGTTCCTGTGCTACAAGTCGATATCATTTTTTTATATGTGGCCCAAATATTATGCCCGCAACGTCTGTCAACCTAAGGTGTGCTAGTTTACGATTACGTTAACAAAATGACATCTCCGCTAACGCTATTTGGTCTAATCGTTTTCTCCGTTTTTTCAAAAATACCGGCGAGTTTATCGGCTGAGCACAACTTTGGTGTTATTAGTTAGTTGCCCTGGCAGTTTGCTAACTTTCTGCCGATATTTATAGGGGGTCGCATGTATAGTTTGTCCACAATTCATTAAACGGAAGTGACTTTCCAGACTGTCATAGATTTCCGGGAGTGTGCTAAATGCCGAAAGTTGTTACAACAAAGCATACATCTACTGGTATGAATTTGTTGCCCTGTTCCTGTGCTACAAGTCGATATCAATTTTTTATATGTGGCCCAAATATTATGCCCGCAACGTCTGTCAACCTAAGGTGTGCTAGTTTTTCACTGGATTAGTCCTTATGTTAGATAGCAATATACATAAACTTTACCATCACCATTTCCTTGCTTTCTTACAAATAAAGCGTACTGTTTGACAAATATATACAACTTTACATATATCTATCAAGAGATCAGGAGTGCATTTGTTTCTAACCAAAGATTTGTAAACGCTGTTTGCCTTTTGTTATAGTTTGTTAAACGTAACAGAAGTAGTAACAATGCATGTTTGGTTAGAGGGGATTGAAATTTTGAGTAGTTTAAGACAATGTTTTGAGTGATGACACGTTGAGATAATTGATTTAATGTAAAAGTGAGAAAGAAATGCATCGTTTGAACTAACACACGACGAACGACAAACTGTAGACGCATTTGCAGCGAGTGTATAGTTTGTCATAGTTTATGCAAACTTGCAAAAGTATGTTAGAAACAAATGATCAAAACTTGTGCTCGCTGAACAGTTAGTATCGTTACTGTTAGAAAGAATTCGCACCAAATAAAAAATGTTTGTCCTTCGTCTCATTTTTGTGTGAAATGTTTTACGTCAAAAAGTTCGAATGAAAAAAAAAATGACTGTAAGGTGACCTATAGTTGTTATTGATAATTTCTGTGTCATTTGGTGTTCCGTGAAGAGCTGTCTCATTGGCAATTGTACCACATCTTCTTTTTTATGCTACAAACATTTCTGGACAAACGGAAATTACGGAAAGACAAAACAGAAAATAGCCCATAAAACAGGTAAAATATAATCTTGATGTTCTTATAAACCAACTTTGAAAGATAACTTAGTAATCAGCAGTCTAACCATGAATATTATTGCACAATTACTTTAATATTTTCAAAATCCGCCGGTGCCAAAATTGCAGGATTTTCTTCCCTTCCGAAATATCTGAGATCATCCCAGGTTTTATTTGGGTTACGTGTTGCTAAGTTTTTAGTTTTCTATGTTAGGTGGACTGCTGTTTGTCTTCTCGTCGGTTACCGTTTTTCGCCGTGGCTGTGTCGGTTTGTTTTCGACCTCTGAGTTTGATTGTTCCTTTGGTGTCATTTGTCTCTCTTTCAAAATGTTATCTTTCCTTGCAAAAGTAGACACTTACTGTACATGGAGGAATTCTTGTACAGTTAAAAATAATGTTGCCAATATATTTTTGCGGAAGCATAGTTATAAGAGTTAATCAGGGCTGCGTTCAATATCGTAGCGGCTACGCAGTGCTACGTAGCTTTTTGTCTACTGAACCAGTAGCTAGCCTAGCTGCTATCAATATCTATGTAGCAGCTACGCTAGCTACACGTTCAATAGTCATAAATCTACGTATTCCTTTTTAGCCGCTATGATATTGAACGCAGCCTAGATCTGCACACACTTTTAGAGAATCGTGTAGCAGTTATGTGTTCTCGTGTATGGTCGAGTAAAGATCGAAGAGTGGTCGAATGTGGTCGCGAAGGGATCGGGTATTGGTCGAGTTGGTCTGGGATAATATAAAATATACAAGTCGCAGTGATCTGGAAGCGATCGGGCATTGGTCGAGTTAATCTGGAAATGATCGGACATTAGTCGAGCAAAGGTGGAAATGATCGATAACTGATTGGTAAAATGTTTTGTATTCCGACCACACTCGATCTCTACACGATCCTTTCCCGAACAGTTCGACCGCTACTCGACGAATTTTCGATCTCTTCTCGAGTGACTTGCTTCTCAATCCTTACTCGAATGTTTTTGACTCTCGGGTAGAAAGTAAGATCGATGACGAGCAAAGTAGACTATCCCGAACATTCATTTCGATTGAGTCAGACCAGTCTCCCGATCACGTAATTTGTCTTAATCGGGCTTGATCGAGTTGATCTGATCAACAGTGTGAACCTAGCTTTACTGTTGTGTCACTGTCGTACGAATGTCGTACAAAAGTAGTGGGTCACTCGCACGTTTGACTCCGAACTACTAGTATATAAAGAAGACCCCATTTATTGGGTTAGTGATGAGAGGGGAGAACCATGCCAGGCCCAACCCACTAATGTCGGGCGTTTAGTTGGTTCCTATGCTGTTCACGGGCTCGAATCAACGCTAACAGAACCATATTTAGCTCTTGTTGGATTCCGGCAAGGCGACTATTTAGTAGGTCCATGCGTTATCGTTCTGGTGGAATAACCATCCTCTTTAAATTGCAGACTGTATGTTCTTTCCAAACATTCATTCCCGCCGAATTGTATTCTTCTAAATAAAACGAAAATATGTTGCACGACGAACGTACCACTGTCGTACGACAGACAATGTATGTTGAGCGAGCATCGTTCGAAATTTGATACTCGTGAGACAATCGTGCGAATGTATCTAGAATGTCTTCCGACAGTAGTATGATTTTTTTTTATTAAAATGTTTTATGTTGGTACCCACGACAATGCGTTTATCGCACGACAGTCCCACGACTGTGGTAAGACACTCCCACGACAGCCACAAGACAGTGACACGACAAAAAATCGAAGACCCAAAAAGGTGCATGTCCAATTTTCGTCCCACGACACACGACAGCGCCACGATGCCTAAAATATCGTGCGTCTGTCGTACGACGATCACAGATGACCCGCGATTTGACAAAAAATCATGTCGTGGAGCTGCATAGATGTGTCGTGGGTTCGATGTGACCAGGGCTTAAATGAAGTAATCTAAGCTTAACAGCTTCTAACAATCTAACAATGTTTATAAAAATAAGAATACTCGCTCGGAATAATAAATAACCTTTGATGAAACGTTAACAAAATGAGTCAGCCAGTGGTGGATCCAGAAATTATCATAAGTGGGGGCCCACTGACTGACCTAAGAGGGGGGCCGCTCCAGTCACGCTTCAGTGATTCCATATATAAGCAACCAAATTTTTTCCCAAAAAGGGGGGGGGGGCCCGGGCCCCCTGGGCCCCCCTTAATCCGCCTCTGTCAGCAAACAAACGATAAAAATAATCAAATAACCAAAATTGGACAACAAACACACAGTTCAGCTCTCTATAATTATAAAAGAAGGTTGAATAAGAATGTATCAAAATGGAATTCTAGATTAAAACGGAATGAGGCAAAATGAAAGTGAAAACTAGTGACGGATCTAAAAAAAAAAAGGGGGGGTGCGATGATTGAAATCAATTTTTCTTTGACGACCAATTCATCAATATTGTATCTGTAATAGTGCGAAAAGAAAATCAAACATCTCGCAACGTATAATTCATTTATATATCACAATGCTTATTACATGTACCAGTACTCATGCATAACTTGTCTTATTAACAAATAACATAAGATGTCGGTAAGAATTTCGTGCAGATTGTATCGTTATTCACCGGGAGAAAAGCTGTAGTAAAAATTTGTAAGGGTTCCGCGGAACCCAGTGTCTCGCCTACTTGTATGTAATGTTAACTAGAAGAAAAACTAAGTCCATTTATAAGAAAAATACACAGGTACAAAATTTGAACAAAATTTCCTTCTAGATACTAGCTTTTGATCATAAACAAGTTTCTGTCCAGGTTTGGTACAAATTAAAAATAGTATAAGAAAGCTATTAAAGTTGTAAAAACTTTAACCACAGAGTGAATGTGTTGTTTCCTGGCAGAAAATCTAAGTCCATTTAAAAGTAAAATACCGAAAAAATGGATTTAATTTTTGACAAAATTTAGTTCTGGATACTATCTTATGATCATAAACAAGCTTCTGTCCAAGTTTGGTACAAACCCAGGATAGTTTAAGAAAGTTATTAAAATTTTAAAAACTTTAACCACAGACTGAAAGTAATGATTTCCCGCAGAAAAACTAAGTCCATTTATAAGTAAAATACGGCAAAAATGGAATTTCATTTTTACAAAACTTACTTCTGGATACTTTCTTATGATCATAAACAAGCTTCTGTCCAAGTTTGGTAGAAATCCAGTGTAGTTTAAGAAAGTTATTAAAATTTCAAAAACTTTAACCACAGAGTGAATATTTGTGGACGCCGCCGCCGCCGCCGACGACGACGGAATGTAGGATCGCTATGTCTCGCTTTTTCGACTAAAGTCGAAGCTCGACAAAAAAATACTACTCAATGTACAACAAAGTTGTGATAACACATGAAGGAAAACAAAATAAAGGGTCGAATGACATTCTCGGTTTTAAGAAAAATATAAAGCCTATGATATAAATAGGTGACTTGCCTTGTGAATGTTACGGAAGCGTATTAGGGACATAGAAAAAATAAAATTAGCAGTGAACTTTTTTTTCAAAGTCGAAATTTTGACATTTCAAATCTTAAAATTTCGACTTTAACTCGAAATTTTAACTTTTCTTATCTTGAAATTTTGACTTTCTAAAATCTTGAAATTTCGACTTTTCAAAAAGTCGAAATTTTGACTTTTTTAGAATTCGAAATTTTGCCTTTATAAAAAGTCGAAATTTTGCCTTTATAAAAAGTCGAAATTTCGACTTTAAACTCAAAATTTCGACTTTTTTAAAACTCGAAATTTCGGCTTTTTCTAAACTCGAAATTTTGACTTCTTTTAAACTCAAAATTTCGACTTTTTTTAAACTCAAAATTTCGACTTGTTTTAAACTCAAAATTTCGACTTTTCCTCAGTATTTATACGTTTGCGATTACCACATTCACAGTCATTTATATCAGCAAGCGAAGAGCCATATACATCATAAACTTAATAAGCACATTTTAATAAACTAAACCATTTTTAAAGAGTTTATTTTAGATAGAAAATCTTGTTCTTGCCGAAGAATAAATAAAATATGTTTCAATTTGTAGAGTTTAATCAATGTTCCAGAAAAAAGAACCATTATTTCAAAATTCCAAAACTAGAAAACCGAGCAGCTCATTTGTCGTCCTGAATATGCATGGCATTTTTGGCTACTTGATTTACCATTGTTTAAACAAGGCAAAGTCAGTGACTTGCTATTGGGAAACCAAACAGGCCTTTGAAACTGCGATGCTAAATGTTCTCAGATCTGACGATTCTATGACAGTGTCGTGGGAACTAAAACATGGAATATGGGAACACATTTTGTTTTTTCTGTCAACATGCATGTTCTTTCCGAATTCAATATTAAATGCTAATCCATATCTTAATTCAAGAACAAAACCAATTTCAAAATATAAATTCCCAAAATGTGTGGATGAAGCTTTAATAATTTGCGTCCATGTCTACTCCTTCTAAAATTGTAATAACTGTGTATAAGATTCTACTGTGTGAACATTGCTACTTTCTTAGGCTGATAAACATTTAATTTTATTCTCTTGTTACGTATTCTTCACGTTTATATATTTGTGTAAAGGTTAATTTTGATATATTGTAATTAAATATACTGTCCTATCTTCCAACTTTACTTTAACCATCGATCTAACTAATGCTCTTCATTATTGGAGGAAATAAAGATATATATATATATATATATATATATATATATATATATATATATATATATATATATATATATATGAATACTAACATCAAAGTTTTAAAAGTACTAAGAAAAAGTAAAAATTTCGAGATTTCAACAGTCGAAATTTTGAGATCAAAGTCGAAATTTCGATTAAAAAAAAGTCGAAATTTTGAGTTTACAAAAAGTCGAAATTTTGAGATTAAAATAAGTTGAAATTTTGAATTTAAAATAAGTCGAAATTTCGAGTTTTAAAAAAGTCGAAATTTTGAGTTTAAAAATAAGTCGAAATTTCGAGTTTTAAAAAAGTCGAAATTTTGAGTTTAAAATAAGTTGAAATTTCGAGTTTTAAATAAGTCGAAATTTCGAGTTTTAAAAAAGTCGAAATTTTGAGTTTAAAATAAGTTGAAATTTCGAGTTTTAAATAAGTCGAAATTTCGAGTTTTAAAAAAGTCGAAATTTCGAGTTTAAACTGGAAATTTCGACTTTTCATAAGTCGAAATTTCGAGTTTCAAAAAAGACAAAATTTCGACTTTTCAATAAGTCGAAATTTCAAGATTTTAGAAAGTCAAAATTTCAAGTTTAAGTCAAAATTTCGGGATTTGAAAAGTCAAAATTCGAAATTAAAGTCAAAATTTCGAGATTTGAAAAGTCAAAATTTCGACTTTGAAAAAAGAGTTCACTGCCAATTTTATTTTATGTCCCTAATACGCTTCCGTAGAATGTATAGCAATTCTCGATTGTTTATTACTTCTACTGCATACTCGGAAGTCGGATTAACGCACTTGTTTTCATATTATTTGTGTATGACTTAGTTGGATTGGGATTGGTGGCCGTGTCAATACATTCTGCGGTAAAACGAAAAGAATGTCAACATTGAAAATGAAACAAACGAGCCACCAGGAATTATCATATTTCATTGACTGATATGGGTCGTTAAAAAATTATTTGTATGCAGTTAAAACGAGTCGACGATTTACCTATATTATTTGCAGTATACCTCATAGTCAAATGTGCGAGTGCTTAATTATTTTTTTTTTGTTATATTTTTTGTATTTTTTATATTGAGATTTCTCCACACAAACTACTAATGCCTCATGTTTGTATTTTCAAAGTGAAAATACACTTACCGGGTGCACTTGAGTCAATGTCAACATAGTATTCATTGAATAATAATACATTGCTACTATTTTGTTGAGGTATTTTCTGTGGTATATTATTTTATTTTATTATTTTTATAACACTTGTTACATATCTTTTATTGTTTGTGTATTGCATATGTTATTGTTTATAATAATATTGTCGTATGCTATATGCCCTCCTGGGGCCCTAATTTGGTGAATAAAAATATTCTTTTCTATTCTATTCTATTCCTATATTTTTTTAACCTATGACATGAAGTCAAACAGAGCTTGAAAAAATACGAAAGCATGTGCAGTGTACTCTATTTTTTAGTATACGCCCCAACCCCGGCGAGGGATTTGAGGGCCCAAAACGGGTCTAGTTTAGTTTAAACCTTCCGTAAGCTAATGATAATGAAATGAATGAGATCCCATTGCCAACTACAAGTCAATTAAGTCAACTTTTATGAACAGGTGAAACAATTACTTACTTTTAACAAGAAAGGAGTCCCAGAAAACATAAAAAGTTTTTTATGCAGAAACCTCAGATAACCACTGACACTGGTTGAAAGCTGTTTTACTTTATAATTCACAGTTTTTAAAGTTCAAATAATTTTCTCCAACAGTAATTTAAGTCTCCATGATTAGAAAAAATATTTCAAACGATTTCCAACAAAGTAACAAACAATTTAAAGAATAACTACTAGTAGTTAATCAACAGTATTTTGCTTTTGCGTGGTAGGCTGTAAAGCACTCTGGTAGGCAGAAGTGTTTACCATATTCATATATACTACATCCATAAATGGTTTGTCTTCTCTTCTCCTGCCCACCAGCGGCAACCTTCGACCAACACACATGGCACCATGATTTGTTTCCAACAATGTTTGGCATATGTCTCTCTGTAAGACGTGATGGTACTGGGGCTGCAGCTTGACGACCTTTGTTACTAATGCCACAGTAACCATCTATCAAACTACTGGCAATTTTGACGTGATGATTGGAGATATGTCATAGCAGGTGAGTTTCCAACGGTTTGATGATTTGGACTCAACAAAAATAGCCTGTATGCAATTTCCAGAAATTTAAACTAGAGGCTCTCAAGAGCCTGTGTCGCTCACCTTGGTCTATGTGCATATTATCAATGGACACAGATAAATTCATGACAAAATGGTGTTTTTGTGATGGTGATGTGTTTGTAGATCTTTCTTTACTGAACATTCTTGTTGCTACAAATATTTCTCTCTATAATGAACTTGGCCCAGTAATTACAGTGGAAAATATTTCCTAAAAACATGACGAAAAAGTTGTTAACAATTGACTATAAAGGGCAATAACTCCTTAAGGGGTCAATTGAAAATTTTGGTCATGTTGACTTATTTGTAGATCTTATTTTGCTGAACATTATTGCTGTTTACAGTTTATCTCCATCTATAATAATATTCAAGATAATAACCAAAATCTGCAAAATTTCCTTAAAATTACTAATTTGGGGGCAGCAACCCAACAACAGGTTGTCTGATTTGTCTGAAAATTTCAGGGCAGATAGATCTTGACCTGATAAACAATTTTACCAAGTCAGATTTGCTCTATATGCTTTGGTGTCAGAGATATAAGCCAAAATCTACATTTCCCCTCTATGTTCTATTTTTAGCCATGGCAGCCATCTTGGTTTGTTGGACGGGTCACGCCACACAATTTTTAAACTAAATACCCCAATAATGATTTTGGCCAAGTTTGGTTAAATTTAACCCAGGAGTTTCAGAGGAGAAGATTTTTGTAAAAGATTACAAAAATTTACGAAAAATTGGTCAAAATGGACTATAAAGGGCAATAACTCCTTAAGGGGTCAATTGATAATTTTGGTCATGTTGACTTATTTGTAGATCTTATTTTGCTGAACATTATTGCTGTTTACAGTTTATCTTTATCTATAATAATATTCAAGATAATAACCAAAAATAGCAAAATTTCCTTAAAATCACATATTCAGGGGCAGCAACCCAACAACGGGTTGTCTGATTCATCTGAAAATTTCAGGGCAGATAGATCTTGACCTGATAAACAATTTTAACCCTGTCAGATTTGCTCTAAATGCTTTGGTTTTTGAGTTATAAGCCAAAAACTGCATTTTACCCCTATGTTCTATTTTTAGCCATGGCGGCCATCTTGGTTGGTTGTCAGGGTCACGCCACACATTTTTTAAACTAGATACCCCAATGATGATTGTGGCCAAGTTTGGTTTAATTTGGCCCAGTAGTTTCAGAGGAGAAGATTTTTGTAAAAGTTAACGACGACGGACGACGACGACGACTACGGACGCAAAGTGATGGGAAAAGCTCACTTGGCCCTTTGGGCCAGGTGAGCTAAAAACACCCGTTTATACCACTTCTGTGTTTTATGGTTAAAGCAGTAGTACTGTATATACTGGTCAGCTCTGTCGACTCATCCCATGTACTTAGTGTAGTCGACTATGATTTTTTGGCATGGTATGTCTGCTTTGTTAAATTGTCCATCTACTTGAACCAAACGCTGTACTTCAGACATAGAATGATCATGAATTGTTGAAATTGCTGTTACAATTTTTTTTTTCCATAAGACACCAGAAATAGACTTCCTTTGACAGAACTGCATGTTCCCCCTAGTATTGATACCAACAGGCCGTTTTAACATGAACTGAGCTGGTAAACCACTTCTGTTTTGCGGACTGTTGCACATGCTGCAGTTTGATAGTTATCAAACAGGTCTTGGAATAGTTTTGGTGATGAAAAGAAGTTGTCAACATATACATGGTATCCCTGCCCAACAATATCAGCCCCCTCTATACATTTTTTTACTACATGTTCACCCAACTGGCCTTGCAGTTTTTCCTGTATAAACACCTGTATAGCAGATGTATCCTGTATTTGAATCTGCAAGTGCCCATATCTTTATACCCCATTTAGTTGGTTTGGATGGCATATATTGTTTGAATTTGACCCTTCCTTTGAAGGGGGATCATACATTCGTCTATTGAGACCTGGCGTGTAGGGACAAATTCTCTTTTCATTGATGTGTTAAACATATTCAAGATGTTTCTTATTTTATGAAGTACATCATATGATGGATGACCTGGTTGTTACTAAAATGAAGGTACCTCATGACTTGCATAATCTATTCCTGGGCATTGTTTTTTCGGATATTGGAGATTCCATGAAGGGATCAGTTGACCAGTATAGTTTGGTTTCTGGTTTAACTTCAATTCCCATCAGAAAGCAAAGACCAATGAAAGCTTTTATTTCTGTTAAGACTTGGTTTTGACCAGGCAGATTTATTACCGTCTGGGTTTTCAGTAATTTGTTGATTGGCATATCTTTCAGATTCATTAATTATATGTTCAAATAATATGTCATTCAAGAAAAGTTTTAAGAAATCAATTGGACCCTTATCAGCAGCTAAAATAGTAGCTGGGCCAGTTGCCCTTCCATCTTGGCCTCTAGGTTGAAATAAATGAGGTAAACCCCTTTCATAAATATCAAAATTGTTATGCCAGTTGTTTCCAACATTGTCTATATCTGGGACTACTTGGTCATTGACATTATAAATAGGAATGGTATCATCGATAGGTTCTGTTTCTGAGTCCTCGGACTCAATTCCTGAAGTATTGAATTCAAAATCATCACCAATTCCTTGATCTATTAATTATTGCTCGTACCGTTGAGCAGCCTGCTGAATTTCATCGGCTTCAAAACCGAAGAGTTCCTCTTCTGAAGAATCGGACATTTCAATTTTGTTATTCAGTGTTTACAGACGACATATTATAATCACATGTATTAAGAAGGGAACCCAGAGTTTTAATTGGACGATAAAATTACGAAAAGAGTTAGTATTTATTTATTAGATAATTTTGAAGAAAATATCAAGATCTTCTTCTTCTCTAGGTTTTCAGTAGTCCTTCAATGATCTGAAGATTATTTACTGTTTGCGCGTGCAGCGTGGCCTATATATATATATATTTACAAAAACAAAAATATTTGGAAATAAATTTGAGGTGCATAATTTAATTTATAAAATTGTGATTAAATATGATAATATTCCAAATTTAGGGTGGCAAGTAAAAAATATTGTATGTTGTGATGGACTGTTCATATTGTTTGTGTATGCCCCATACTGAAAACATAATTTTGAAATTAAATATCGGTATCTTTTTAATATGACAAAAAATTACAATTGATTATCTAATTAGTTAATGTTCTGTTACAGCTTAAATCAGAATCAGTTTGTCAGTCTAGTGCTAATTTGGGTTAATATTCATATAACATTAACACGTTCTCATCCTGAATATGCATTTAATTTTCCACTGGTCAAACACTTTGCATCCAAAAATTTAAAAAGCATTACATTTTTCAGTAATATGGGCTAATCTTGTATTTCATCACAAATTAACGACTGAATTTAGCACGAGGAAAATTATTATTTTAGTGAAAGTCAAAGAACTCTTCACAAAATAATCAGACCAAGGCAAAATTCGAAATCAATCTGCAACTTGTCTTGGTTAAACAATACACTATTAAATCAAAACCATATTTAGAGGCATGAAAAAAAGTGTGGAGAACTGATTTGTTGAACAGACTGCTCACCTTAAAATAGTTGGTAGGGGACTAAAAAAATTTACAGAGCATAGGATTTCAGTCTTCATCCACCATTTACAATCTTGGCCCTTTATAGCTTGCTGTTTGGTGTGAGCCTAGGCTCAATGTTGAAGACCGTACCTTAACCTATAATGGTTTACTTTTCCAAATTGTTACTTGGATGGAGAGTTCTCATACCACATCTTTCTATATCTATTTCCAACCTTTGACAAGTTACGATCTGCTTTTTGACCCTCCTGGATATTTTTTTCATATATATTTCAATGCATTACCCATATATTTGTTGATTATAGACCTACACCTCTCAAGGTTTAGTAGTAATAAAATCTTGTAACAATTACCTAAATCTCCAGTCATTGATGTTTAATTAATAAGTTCATTTAAAACAATACATTTATACTGTTCAGAAATTAGTGACAGGTTTTATTTCTGCAAATTACAAAACTAGGTTAAGTATCGCAAGAATCAGATATTGAAGCAGCTTTTTTAAAGATAGAAAGGGGCACATCTCTAGAACTGTAAATGAATCACTGTCAAAATTCAAACACTGCCTGCTAGCATATTGAGTAAGAATTTCATATAATTTGTATGACGCAAACTAAAATTAAGGGTATGGGAACAAAACATTTGACAGATGGACAGACATACTATCAAGGGTAACACTTAATGCCCCCTAATGAAATAAAATCAATTCTTCATCATATTTTTTTTTATTTCTGCAGACACATCACAGTTTATTTGCCTTTCTTGGTCTTGATTTTTTTCATGTAGAATTCAAGTTCTTTTCCTTCTAGGATGTAGCCATCAGCCCTTCCACATTTTCCAGGTCGAGAGGAAAGCTTAGCTAAAAATAAAGAAAGACAAGTTCTTAGTATTTGTCCCAAATTTTGTAACTACAATAGATATTAATTCTACAAACTTATCTTTTATCTTATTCTGAACAAACTCATCAGAGATATACCAGGATAGTAAATTTATTTTGAATTTGCACCAGATCTACTTTCGTCTACAAAAGTGATACTTGAATCAAAAAAGTTTAAAAAGCCAAATAAAGTACGCTGTTGATGAACATTTAAGATAAAATTCCTGAAAGTTTTGCCAATTAGAGCTAAGGTAATCTATTCCTGAGGTAGAAAAGCCTCAGTATTTGAAAAAATTCAAAGTTTTGTGAACAGATTTTTTTTTAGTTATGACCATATCAATGATAATTCAGTTAAAATGATAGTAAAAAAATAGAATTTGAAAATAGAATTTGAAGGAGAAAGGAGAAGAAATATTTATCAAGCATTGTGTTAATTTGCATCACTCAGAAATAATAATCATCATAGTCTGTTGACTCGAAGCGAGCTGGGATTATAATTGACATCATTGTGACATTTACTGAAGAACAATATCTATTCAATTATGTGGAATAAAGAAGACTAACTAAATAACCTTAATTAGGTTTTTAGTTCCATTTTTTTTACTTCAATATAAAGGCACAGTGACTTAGAGATGAAGAACCCCATGACCAATGACTCCTCCCAATCCATCTTGGAAATTAAGAAAGGGAATTCAAACTCTACGGAGAGAATTACATAAAATAGAATTTAAATGCACATTTGAAATTATTAACCAGTACTTATTTCAAAATGTTAGTCAAATCTCCTCAAATTTCGTCAATTTTAACTGAACCATCATTACTCGTCACTCAGAAATAATAATCATCATCGTCTATTGACTCGAAGCGAGCTGGGATTATAAATTACATCATTGTGACATTAAATAAAAGAATAAAATTGGTACTTTTTGTCAGCACTACGTTTACAGAACTTTGATATAGAGTTGTACACACGATAGTGCTTATAATGGAAATTCCATAAAACTATGAAATCAAGATAAAACCTCTTTGAAAACCATTTGGTAGGTACAGATTTTCTAACTTGTCATAGACATTGTTGACAAAAAAATCTAGAAAGTTTTTGTATGTACAAGAGGGCTGAAGTATAATTTTCCATAAAATTAATTCTTTTTGAAAAATAATTGATCTGCCTAATATCGAATTATACAAATAATTTGTTGACATAAATTTGATGGAAGTCAGACATGAATTGTACATATCAGACCACTTCAAGACTGGAAGGATGGATCCTACATGACCAGTTGACCAAGACAAAAATATACTAAATTAAACGTTATTTCTCAGTAATATTGTTGTCTTTTTTCAAAAACTAGCTTTACTGTTTTTATTTGGGAAAAGTGCATAATTTTTTATTGAAACTGGAAAGTTTTTATAACACATCAAAGATTTTTGCTGACCGTTACTGTCTTTTTTGCAGTTTTTTCACGTACATTTTGGTTGCCAAGACATTTTCAACCTGAAAGCTACTTTTTGGGGAGGGGAAAGAAATGGAAACAATGATGGTACTTATAACATTGAAACCCACATGTGTTACAAACACCGTGATGATTCTAATCAGAAACCCTGATCTCAAAAGCGCTTTCATAATATCAACATATTAACATGAATATGAATAGGGGAAAGTGTAAAGTGTATTGGGAGGAATTTTATGCCATTTTTTTTTGAGTAATTGGAAATTTTCTCATAGGGGATAAAGCTGTATTTCTGAAGTAATTTAAAGGCAAACAAAATCACTGTTTCCGGTGGACTTAAAATGAACTGTATTAAATGTCACTCAGAAATAATAATCATCATCGTCTATTGACTCGAAGCGAGCTGGGATTATAAATTACATCATTGTGACATTCCAATTTGTAAATTAAAAAAAAAAAAGGTTCACAGCTCTTTTGGTCGTGTAAGCCATATAAGGTAGCCAGGTTTGTCAAATTTTGATGAAAAGATGGTCTTTAACTACCTTGACTGGCTGGCAAGCCCTTGCACGGTTAGCTACTGATTTTTGATCATATGGTTGTTTTTATAGTGATTAGATTAAGAAACCAAATATCTAATGAATTTTTGATTATTTGTTTAAAAATAAATGATGATTATGTGACTATATGTGATTATTTGGACACCCCTAAGAGGGGCCTTACTTTAGTCATAATATGTGTCAGGTTGGGCAAGAAAATTTTAGAGTAACTCCAGATTAGATTTTCTCCAAGAATAATTAAAATCAAGCCTTTGGATAAAAAGAAGAGTTGACGATAAAAAGTCAGAATAGCTGATAATGAAAGCAGTTACCCCTGATTAAGTAAGTGGAAGATAATAGGGCCTTGCATCACTGACCTTTGGTCCCTGGCGATTAGTAAAAGTTGTCTCCCTTTTTATGTCAAGAAAAAATGAAATGTTCACACATTAATTTAACATCAACCTCAAGCATTTTAATATCAAGTTTAACCACAAGAGCACAGAAAATCTTTGGCATTAGTATCAGAGTAACTATGAGCACAGAAAAATCTTTGGCATTAGTATCAGAGTAACTATGACAACAGACATTGGGAGAAGTTACGCTGCTGTCAGAACGACTACAGCACATCTCCCTGGGGTCAAAGTAGTCATCATCATTTAAAGCCATCAATTAGATATGCACATTAATTCTGGAGTTTCTACTAAAAATCTGGTACAGTATGAACGGATTCTCTGCAAATTAGTTAATTTATTGGAAGCCAGAGTGCCTGGAGAGAATGGACTCAACCAACAACCTTCCACAGGATATCTGTCAAATACTCGTGTAGAGGATTTCTCTGACATTTCATTCATCTTAAATAATACTTGGTTAAATAAAAATTTTGACCGACGTAAAGTTTCCAAAGGAGTAGATTCAGTAAGACCCCAATTTGTGTGTGTTACATTGTAGTGTTGTGTCGTTGTTCTCCTCTTATATTTAATGCGTTTCCCTCAGTTTTAGTTTGTTACCCCGATTTTGTTTTTTGTCCATGGATTTATGAGTTTGAACAGCGGTATACTACTGTTGCCTTTATTTGGCCCCAAAATATAGCAGTTATAGAAAATTGGGAATATGTAATCGTTAAGATATTTATTGAAAAGTAGAATGCTTCTGCTACATAAATATGGACTGTTTTGGACAATATAATGCACATATATTGAGTACTAGCATCATTAAGTCATGTAAAACTGAAGAATGTTAAAAGAGACGTTACCCAAATTTGTACCTGATCGGGAGTTTTGAGGTAATAAGTATTGTGTATAAGTTTCATAACATTTGGTTCAAGCAAACTTTAGTGATAAATAAGGGTAAAACTTACAGCGTGGGCATAAAAAATATTTAAACATTTCAACTTTTTTACCTTTCCATTTCTTTTGGTCTAAAGGGGTCATATTAACTTTGATCCCATGTGCATAATTTAAAAAAAAATACTAAATGAAAATGTATCAGTACTATCAGTGTAACTATGACAACCAAGTCACAGAAAGTGGTTATGCTATAGTCAAGACGACATTTAGCACCATTTTCTAGGTTTAGAATTTATCATCACTTAGTACTGATGAAAAGCATGTTCACATTCCAAAAACCCTGCTTGCATACAACTTTTTAAAGGGACATAACTCCAAAATGGTAAAGGTGACATCACCTAAATTTGATTAGTATAATTTTGAACATCATGCATATTAGTCCTTAGCCATAAAATTGAGCTTGGCCCCAAATTTTCTCGACATTCCACATGTCACTGGGCCACAAAAAATATTGGCTAGGCCACCATTGGAATATTTTTTTGCATCTTGCCAACAATCTTCATCCAGATATCAATCCTCTTAATTTATACTACATTTGTACCTACCCATAACTCGACTAGCACTGAACTGTTCATCTAAGCCTTGCTCTACTTTAGCAATCTTTTGTCTTTCCTGGTATTTCTTCACAAGTTTCTTGGAGGCTTTGTCTAATTTGTTAAGAACACCTTCTTCTTGTTCTGTCTGAAATAGAGAAAATATCACAAAACTATAAAATACATGTATGACAGTTTAGACCTTGTTCAGATCATATGTATAGGACTCTTGAAGTACTATTAGGAGCTGTTAATGATGCAGTATACGATCTCATCTAGAATGATGTATAACATTGTACATAGCAAACCATGTTTTAAAAATTCAGACATGTATTATTTGAAAACAGGTTTAATTTTGAATAGACTTTGATTGAAACAAGAATGTGTCCATAGTACACGGATGCCCCACTCGCACTATCATTTTCTGTGTTTAGTGGACCGTGAAATTGGGGTAAAAACTCTAATTTGGCATTAAAATTAGAAAGATCATATCATAGGGCACATGTGTACTGAGTTTAAAGTTGATTGGACTTCAACCTCATCAAAAACTACCTTTACCAAAAACTTTAACCTGAAGCGGGACGAACAGACGGAAGGACAGACGGACGAACGCACAGACCAGAAAACATAATGCCCCTCTACTATAGTAGTTGGGGTATAAAAACATGGTTTTGTTGTGTATACCAGAATCTGTGCATTGTGTGTTGTTTCTCATTGTCTATTTACATGCATCTCAAAATGTATATTTTGTTTATTGTGTAAATGATTACTTATTTTCTCTTTGTATGCAAAATCTTCATATACATCCGAGGAAATAAAATTTCATTCATTCATTGTGCATCTATGCAGTTACACTTGAGGTTCTGAGTTTGTATAGCATATGACAGGTCTGCTTTACTCTTTAACTATATTAAGTTTGTGTGAAATAGTTTAATTCATTTACAGACAAACCAAATGTCCTGATTTATTTCAGGGATTGGTTTTAGAACAAGTCAGGACAATGTTTTGACTACCATCAGATATAAAATAATCCATCAGGACTCAGCCGAAAGATGGTGTTAGTTTTAATCATCATTGATACTGAATTCAAACTGGGTTTTTTTATGCACCTAATTTTTGGAATCATTTGTCTGAACTTATCCCTATAACCCTTGTAACACTTAATTTCACTTCTTATTCCTACTACCTCATCCTATCAGAGGTGTTCCTGTTAAACTTTTGCAACTTTTGTCAATCCGTCACCATTTAAACCCCCAAACACTTTTTAAACAGTATGTCACCACTTATACCCCTGTTACTTGTCATGTCACTATTTAAACCTCAAGACTGTCCAACATTATGTCATTTTAAACCTCAAACACTTTCTAAAAGATACGTCACACAGTATCATCAGATATAAAATAATCCATCAGGACTCAGCCGAAAGATGGTGTTTGATTTAATCATCACTGATACTGAATCAACTGTTTATCACTAGGCACTACCTGGAATCAATGTCACTTTATGCCAACCCTTATCGTTTAAACCCTTGTCAAACTATTTCTTTCCTTACCTCTATTATTCTTCGTCAATCTGTCACCATTTAAACCCTTAAGTTTAACTCTATGTCATATGTCACCACTTGAACCCTCGTCACACATCATGTCATCAGTTAAACTTCAATCCTTGTCCAACATTGTATAACTAATCAAAACCTAATATACTTTTCCAACATACTGTGAAAGTACTTCAATTCGTGGGTATCAATTTTCGTGGTTTGAGCAATATTTACATGTTCGTGGGTTTTTAAATTCGTGGATTTTAGTTTTTCTAAACAAAAAATGAAAAACTAAAGCCTTAAAAAACGAAAGTTACTAATAGTCTGGATTGAAGGAAATTGCATTTAGTAAACATTGACCCATGTAAATCGTAGTGACAACACTAATTTACCCATAATAAAGTGATCAACATATTAAAGACCATCAACGGTGTTAATTAGGCCATACACATGTCACCCAAAGAAAACAGTAACATAAACAAATGCTATAAACCTTTCTTGAATTGTCAAATAATTCTTAGTATCAAAATCAAGCTCAGCATGAAATTATTATTTCCCATATGTACCAGAACTGTGAGGATATAAAATGAACACTTTTTCATACTGACATATCATTACCAGAATCCTGACTTTCATCGATCAAAAATATTTTTTATGAGAATTAAAAGATCAAAATTAAAAGTTGTACAGTTTAGGTTATTAAAGACTAAATGGGTATAATCCTGCATGTGGTTGTAGTTCTGTGACTTCTATTAAAGTATTCTCAGATTTGGCGTTATTCAATATATTCTATAGATCATATCAGTAGTCAAACCTACCGATGGGGATCTTTCCATGTCTTGATATCGGCAATGGTTGTTTTATTTCGTTGGACACTTAAATTCGTGGATAAAGTCATCCACGAAAACCACGAAAATTGGTACCCCACGAATAAAAGTACTTTCACAGTAATGTGATAATTGCACTCTGACAGTACCATCAGATATAAAATAATCCATCAGGACTCAGCCGAAAGATGGTGTTAGTTTTAATCATCACAGATACTGAATAAACTATTTATCACAGTATTTTTAGGGGCACTACCTTATTCCTGTAATCAATGTCTAACTGTATGCCAACCCTATAATCCTAAGACCTTTAAACCCTTGCCAACTTATTTCTTTCCTTCCTTTACCCCTATTAACCCTTGTAAATCTGTCACCATTTGAACCCCAAACTCTCATTACACTTCATGTCACCATTTTGCATTTATCCCATATACCCTTGTCACACTTCATGTCACCTTCTTGTCCAACATTATGTTCCCATTTCAACTGTTATAAAACTGTTAAACCTCATGTCACCATTCAACCTCAATCCTTGTCCAATGTTATGTCACCAATTTTACCTCACGATAATGTCACCCAGTACCATCAGATATAAATTAATCCATCAGGACTCAGCCGAAAGATGGTGTTAATTTTAATCATCATTGATAGACAGATACTGAATTCAAACTACTGTTAACACTAATTTTTAATTTTATCTATAAGTGATAAATAGTTGTCAACTTGAAAAACTGCATTGTAAAGCAATTGTAAGGCATCAGAAGTAAACCACTGTTCAAAAGTCATAAATCGATTGAGAGATACACATCAACTAAAAGAGGAAAACAAGAGAAACACTGAAGTGCAACAAACAAAGCAACATACATACACAACAGTCCGGGTGGATTTTGCTTTTTCCACCGGCCCACCGTAGGCAGTCCACCCGTGCCCACCCTAGCTATCTCTTTTTTTGTAAAAATAGTGATTACAAATGCCTATCTGCTTTTTTCAATTGATTGTACTTGCAAGTCTTTTGATTCAACAAAAGTAATTTTATGCCCACTCCTATGGGTGGGCAGAGTGGACAAGCTAGAAGTTTTGCCCACCCGGTGCCCACTCCCACTGTGGACGGGTGGACAAAGCAAAATCCACCTGAGCTGCAGTGTAGGAACGAACTATTCAATAGCAACTGCCATATTCCTGACTTGGTATAGGACATTTTAAGAAATAAAATTGTGGGCTTAACCTTGTTTTATGGCTAGCCAAACCTCATAATTAAACCATTGTAATACTTCAGATCACCATTTGAACTTCAAACTATGTCACATCTAACACATTGAACACTTGCTTAAACTATAGGCCCCATTTTACCCCTCGAATCCTGGCCAAATGCATGTCTGACCAATATCTCAAACCCTGCTCAACTTGTATGTCACACAGTATCATCAGATATAAAATAATCCATCAGGACTCAGCCGAAAGATGGTGTTAGATTTAATCATCATTGAT